>NC_081412.1:170801013-172216013 GCF_030272615.1 Cryptomeria japonica | reverse complement strand
TTTTGAAGGAGCACAAAATGTAGGGGATGGGGAAGTAGGTGGACAATTTAACCCTATTGGAAAGTTTGGCATGATTGTGTTCATCTAATCATGCATTATGGGATGTCGTTTAGGTAAAGGCCTGGATGGAATAGATTCACTATTTAACATCCTCTTTCTTGCCAAAATAATTCTCTTCTCCTCGATTGCCCTTTCCTCAGCCTTGTGTTCCATCCTTTCCTTCTCTCGTTGTTGTCTTTCATCCTTCTCCTTCTTCTCTAGTTCTTTTAGCCTCTCCTTTTCCTTACAAAAAATCACCTTCTCCTTTTTCTCTTGTTCCTTCTTTTTCTTTGCCAATAAACTTGTTTCCTTGTTTGCTTTGGTCTCCTATTTCTTTCTTTCTTTGATGTCCTCTATTTCTTTCTTTCTTTGATGGTCTCTATTTCAGAATTCAACAACTATGATTCTCGACTCAAGCGGATGCCATTACCAACCCCCCTACCATGTTTCTTGTTGACAATGTGAACTGGTATCTTTAAGAATCATGTAAGTGGCATCTCCTATTGGGAGGCAGGCATCTCACTTACTTGTGACAACAGACTTTCATCTTCCACATTACTAGCTTCCAATGTATCTTGTGTCAAACCTACATCATTTTTGTTGTCGGATTGGCCACAATCTGCATAATAGTGCACCACCTCCGGCATGACACCTGTTGGTGGTGAAGGGAAGGTGAATGTTCCTTGTTCTTCTTTCCCTTGCAAGTCAACACCTAGATCCATTTCCCCTTCCACCACCCCTGATGGTGCAATTCACTCAGATGGAAGACCAAGACTGTCAACTACAACTACGACAAGGTTGTTGGTTGGTTGTTCACTATCCACTTGTGCATTTGAATTTGATTGACGGATAAGAACAATTTTTTCTGCAACCACTTCTAGTGACACATCAACATCTGAAAGGTTGAGCATGTTCTGCACTGCAGAAGCATCTTCGTCATCATTAATCTCAAATTTTTTGTTGGGTTGCATGTCATTCATGAGGGCATCATGATTGAGGGGCCATATCCCAGTCCTTCTAAATCTTGCTACAATGTTAGAAATAGTCAATGCCTTGGCCAAAGACTTGCTGCATATTTTTGCTAGTTTGCCCTCCTGATTTCTACACTCGGAAACCTTGTTATCCACATGACTTGCAATCCATGTGGCTCTTTCTAATTTGAAGTAGGTCTTGAATGGAGAGAACACACTCACATTGAGTGGTTGTATCTTGTGAGAGGTGTGAGCCGACAATGTGAGAAAGTCTATACCTAACATCCTTTCCTCCTGGATGGTTGTTAGTGAAACATGGCTACCGTGGCCATTAAATATCAGCAAGTGCATGTTGGTGGGTGATACAAACCCTTGAATAGAGTGCTTGAAGTGGTGCAACCAATTAAGAAATAGTTCCTTGGTCATCCGCATATGTTTTTGTGTTTCCATGCAAGCACCCGGTTTGCATTTGGAGATGCAATTCTATAAGTGCTTCTTGCCTTTGAACAAATAGAAGCCTGGAATGCTTTGCCCGAAAGTGTTAATGCAAAAAAGAATGCTAATCCATTCATGTCTCTTTGGAAGTATGTAAGACACATTCTGGATTCCTCTCCTGGAAAGAAACCTCACAACCTCATTTCTATCGGCCATTAACACCAGTTTCATTACAATTCCATTTATGAGTAGGACCATATGGATTAGCAGCATAGGCTTTTGATAATGTTTCATTGAAAGAAGACACAACTGTCGGTGTCAGACTCAGTTCC
This sequence comes from Cryptomeria japonica, assembly GCF_030272615.1. NCBI lineage: Eukaryota > Viridiplantae > Streptophyta > Pinopsida > Cupressales > Cupressaceae > Cryptomeria > Cryptomeria japonica. The sequence continues at coordinate 172,214,236 of NC_081412.1, read as the reverse complement.
ATGTCTTTGTCGAGGCCTTTAGCTATTTGCAAGCTGAGTTCTAGATGTCGAGCCTTGAAACCAGATCACCATGACTACCCATGCATGCCATCATTGAAAGGGGTTGGTCTACTCTCACAAATCTGAGACACAACTACATTCAAGTTGACGATCTTAAGGCCATGACAAACTGCAACCATCTCTTGGCATCACTAAACAATCTATTCTTCTTCTTCAATGGTGAGGATTGTTGGTGGACTTTTCCTAGGTGTGGTTGTGAGACCAACCAACCATTTCGACAATGTTGCAGTTGGGATGCCCCATTTCTTTGATGCACACCTTATGGACATGTCATTATCATCAACATCATGGAGTGCACCTTTCATGTCAACTGTCGACCATATCTTCTGTTGCATCATAACTTTTGTTGCAATTGAAGGTGGAGTACAATCCTCCACCATGGGAGAGATGGGTTGTTAATCACGATCGTCCACTATCGGGGGTATAGGGTTTGGATTGCTCTCAATAGGAGGTGGGGTTTCTAGCACCACAGGGAACCTAACTCCTCTTTTACGTGAAGGCCACCTTGTTGATTCTCTTTTCTTTGCACTTCAAGGATCCATCTTGTATGCCTTCCTCATCTACACACAACAACAAGAACATGTATGGTAGCTATCCAAATATTTAAATTATGCAGATTAATAGCAACAATACACTAGACAACTAGTATAGAGTATAGAATTTTGTACTGTGAGATGGAACCAACTAACCATGTGATGTTGCAAACCGATGCCCGTTGATCAATACTAACATTGATGCTTGTTATGGAAGTGAGGTGAATTTTTCATATTGAATGACAACAGAGTGCAAGATAGCAGTGATGCTTGAACAGTAGGGCTATGGTTCCCTTTTACGAAACGTAATATTTTGTCTAGAGTTAGGCCTGCAACTATTTATTTGTTTAGTGTATTCAACACTTCTACTATAGGGGTTTAAAATAGCAAATGTATAAAAAATGCAACACTTATTCTACTAGGAATTCAAGGTCAAAACCTTCAGGGTCAACTAGATGTGGTGGTGTACCTAGAATGGATTCTTTCCAAAGAATTACTTGATTGTATAGTCAAGAAGGGGTATTAGGCTTACAATTAGGTTGAATGTATACTTTGTTAAAAATCCATGATGGGATTTGTTCATTGACTACTGTATGAAGCATTTGCTGCCATGACAAATTTTTAGAGAATAATCAAACTTGAGGACCATAGTTTTCTAAGAAAAATCTATTGATATAGTTGGTTTGCCATTATTCAAGCCTGAGCTTGAATAATTTTGAATAGAAACAAGATCTTGTGGGGAAGACAAGACCATCATAGGGGTATGGAAAGACAAAGAGTTGGTGAACAATATGAGCATGTTTTGCAATCCACTCTTGTTGTGCTTGAATGCATGGAAATGGGATGTGAACTGGTCATTCTGGGGGTGGAATTGCTAAATGGGACGAGGGGAAAGATTCACGGAGATATTTTAGGATTTCATAACTTGCATCATTTGGAGGGAGGGTTGCAATAAAACATTGACTTGTTAGTGTGTGATGGGCCTAAAAATAGTTTAGCCTATCATTTTCAAATATTTTGCAATCTGATAGTGTTGATTTGTGTTTGACATTTCCACACTTTGTTGTGTCCATGTGCGTTGTCTGGAATGTATCATTCTGACTTGTCCATAGTCATGTGTATCATGGTTTAGATTAAAAATATATCATGTGACCTCAAAACATTACTTTACAGTACAAAAATGAGTGGTCATTTACAAACAGGGACATGATAGTAAGCATGAGGGTGACGATGAAAGGATAATGAGGATGAAATATCTTGAGTAATTCAAATAGTGACGATATACAATCAGAAACAAAAAGAAGTATATTATATGAAATTTTCTATTTACATACATATATGTATATATAGATATGCACACACACACACACACACACACACACACACACACACACACACACACACACACACACACACACACACACACACACACATATATATATGTACAGAATTTTAAATACACTTGTGTTTCCAAATTTTATACATATTCACTTCCATATTTGTATATACAAAGTAAAATGTGTTTCGGTTTACTATTTTTTTCACTACCTGAAATGGCCTAAAGGGTCTCATTCTAAACCACTTCAAGGGATTCAATTAAAGATTTTCAGTGTATATACATGTAGGTGTGTTTTGAATCATGGTTTGATGCACAGTTTGTATGTCATTGTTAAAAATTAAGGGTTTGTTTCAAATTCCTTGGTCGAGGGTTTCATTGTCACTATTTCTTAGAGTCAATTGAAGAGCTTGAGTGTTTGAATTACAAGATTGACTTGGTTTTTAATTAAATGTTTCAATTTCCTTTGTGAATGGTTTAAGAATCAGTGTTAGAGGGATCATGAATTTTAGATTTTAAGGCACTATACATTATATGTGAATCTGTATATATATACATATATGTATATACAAATGTGTATATAAATGTAGGTGTGTTTTGAATCACAGTTTGATGCATTGTTTGTTTGTCAGTTTTAAAAATTAAGGGTTTGAGGGTTTCAATTTCCTTGGTGGAGGATTTCATTTTCACTATTTCTTGGATTCAAAAAAAGAGTCAGTGTTTCAAGGATAGAGTTGAAGACATACATAAATATAAATACATATATGTATATACACATATATGTAAATATGCATATATGTATATACACTTGAATGTAAAGATAAATATGTAATTATGTATGCATATGCATGTATGTAAATAAGTTCATGTATGTACACATGTTCATATATGTGTATTCATACATATATGCACACACACACATATGTATGTATGTATTTTGTATATATGTTTATGTATATACATATAACATATATGTATTTTATATTTTAAATATGCATATAACATATATACACCCAACAAACTTTTACTTAGCCAAGTGAGGGCATAAATTCGCAAAGAAAGCCTATTTATAAATATAAATAATGTCAGCGCCCAATATTTTGATTAGGGGTATCCAACTTAGTTGTCTACCTGGCCAGCAGTCAAAGGTGGTAGCCATGCAGACCCCCAAAGGTAGGGTGTGCACATTCTAGCTCCTCTCCCCTACAGGAAGCAGCCAAGTAATTGTGTTCGCAAGGGAATTAATTGTGTACGCATGGGAATTGCAAAGGGGCACTATTAATTGCTTCATAAATGACAAAGATCAAGAGGGAATAATAATCCCATAAATCATAATAAATTCAAATTCCTTTTGTGAATTAGAATGCATATGACAATTAATTCCATGTGATAGTGGGATGAGGTGGCATTTGGAAATCGAAATAGGAAGTGTCCATTGAGTCAGAAGAGATATGATATATTTTGGTCCTCATCATTTAGCAAAAGTATTTAAGTCACCATTAAATTTATTTGTTGGTAGAGTTTAAATGGGTGAAGAAGGTATTTTGTGGATAATATTGTATGTTTCTTCTTCTCTGTAGTGGATGGGTGGTTGTTGGGAAGTTATAGGAAAGAATGGAAGCCATGTTCACCCTTTACACAATGAGTCAGCAGTTGGCTTTTCTTGGCAACATATCTGACAAAAGGTTGAAATCCATATTCAAGTACCATGAGGAGGAATTTTTGACTGCTTTGAAGATGTTTCTTGGAGATTTCTTCATGCAAACACATCACAGGCATTTCACAAATGTGTATATCATTAGCATGGCGGTTGCATGGGGGCTGGAGATTTGGAAGAGGTTAGACACGGTAGAGTGGTTGATGAAGGCATGCATGGGGGATGAATTGCTTGATGACCTCCAGGTTTTACTCCTCACAACAATCTAAGGTATTGGTTTTGATCTTTAGAATGGGGCCAACGATGGTGGATTTACTATCCTCTTCCCCTTTATGGTGCAAGAGCACCTAGGCCTTGAAAGGCCTCATGAAATTTTTTATGTTGGTTTTTATTTTCAAGGCTGTTTTAATGATGGATAAGGTCCAAGAGACCATTTCCAGTCATTATAAATCATATTGTAAGACATTAAGCCATTTTTGTTCAATGTAGACCTATAAGGTCCTAAGAAGTTCAAATTTGGTCAAAGAATAGAAAAATGCTCAAAGAAGGTTGAAAATGATGTAATAAGGATTATTTAGCCTATTATAGTGTTTATAAGGTGATAACAAGTAATTTGAATTCACTTGGTCAAGTTTTGCAAAATTGTCAAAAAAAATAGTAAAGTTGTCAAAGACAAAAAAATGTCATTATGCTCTCAATGGTTAGTTTGGAGTTAGTTGGTCAGTTGGGGACCCTATAAAAATGGTGGAGGAATATTTGAATAAGGGGAGAGGCAAAAGGGAAGAGTGATGATTAAATATTGTACGGATATTGGGGGTAATAATAGAAAACCAAATTTATTCCCGCACTTTCTCTAAATTTTCTGAATGTTACAGTCTGATCAATTATAGTTTTCTTTATGAAATATTTTCCAAGGGAAATTAAAACCTATTGTATATGTTAGAGGGGTGAATCCTTGATTTTTTTGGTTTTGGCTTCATCTCATTTTGTTGTGTTTTGACAAAGATATAACAATTTTTGTAAAAAATGTCATAACCTTGCCTATGGTTTGTAGTTTCTTTAAAAACACATGTAATTATCCTTTCCATGGTTATAAAATGATTAAAGTAGGTGGGATAAGAGAGGATTGTATGTACTTTCATCTTATTTTGTGTGTAGGACCCCATGACAAGAATGGCACGTGTAAAGGTGACGGAAAGTTCTGATTTTTCGTGTCTCAAACTGAAATTAACAGAGAAACTGATGGTGTTTGGGTGGCAAATGTGAAAAGGGAAGACTCCCAAGGGTTGGAGAATGTTTGGGAGTGTGTGTGGGGTTAGTGAAGACCCTAATCAAGACTTTGAGGCCCTTGATTGGCCAAAATACCCATCATTTTTATGACTATCCTAAATGTGTATGACTGTCATAGAGAGACAAAATTATAGCAGTAGGTCTTCTTGTGGCCTTGGGTTGGATGGGAGGGTAGAGAATGGTGGTTAATCCATGTTGAGGAGACTCCATAGTGTTGATATGAATTCCTTTGTTGGTAAATACCTTTTGGCATTGTGAGATGAGTTTATGGACAAGTTGGTTCCTCATAGGGAAGTGGCTTGTGTGAGTAAGATATACGGGTTTGGTTAAGTCTGAGTGTTTGTGAGTTTCAATTTGTCCTTAAACATGTGTAATAGGCCTAATGAAATTTATTTTGGATTGGATTGAGTTTGTGAAGTTGATGTTCACTTTTGGTGGTTTGTGTAGCCTAGTGGCTTGAGAGAACCTATTTGTTTGAGGTGTCTTTAGGTGAGTGTTTCTACAAAAGAAATCGATGTGTGTTTTGAACCTGATATGAAGGGATGTTTTTAGTCATGGACTCAAGCCTCTGCATCAAAGTAGTATCAGAGCCTAGAAGATTGGGGTATAGAAGAGTTTGTGTGTGGTTGGTAGTTGTGTGTTGGTTCAGGTTGAGAGGATAACCTGGTGAGTGGTTGCCAAAAGACTAGGAGGGCAAAGAGGAGGCACCTAGGTGAGGCAAGGACAAGATGAGTCCAGAAGATAGAGAGTTGGTGAGTGCATTGAGGGAATACTTGAGAGGTGAGGGTTAATGGAAGAAGAAAGAGGAAGAGAGAAAGATGAGAGAAGAAGAGGTGAGGGAAAAAGAGGATAGAGAGTTCAAGCAAGAGTTGGAACAAATCAAGAAAGAGATAGACGAGTTAGAGACAAAAATGCAACAACAACCAAGTTGGCACTTGACAGTCAAAAGGAAAGTGGTATGGCCTATTCAAAGGCTACTCAAATGGAGAATATTGATGAAGATGGTGGAACTAGAGGCACAAGAACCCTTGTTAGAAGAGGCTAGTGAGTAAGCCAAAGAAGGTAAAGAAGAGGATGTAGAAGCAACAAACAGAGGTGAGGAACCTGATTTGTGTGGAATGTATGCAGCCATTAAGGAAGAATGGAAAAGTAAAGGTGGAGTTGAACAAGTAGAGGCGATGATGATAGTAGAAGAAGTATATGTGTATGGTGATTGTGTTGGTGACATCAACGTTGTAGATGAACAAAAGGCAAAGAGTAATTAGGTGTTTGAAGAGGTTGATGGTAGATGGAAAGAGTTTCCATGCATGATTTTGATATTAATCCATTGATTTTTGTTCATGAAGTTGTTGTTATGTTCATTGTTATGCAAGAATCATGGGGAATAAGTTGGAAAAGGTGCAAAAAAATTCTTCACAAGTTCATATTCTTGAGCAAGAGGGTAGGAAGGCCAAGAGTAAAGATGAAGGCTAGAGGTGGTGAAGGATCAAGACCGGGTGCATTCTTCAAGTACCTAACTGAATGGAAGGAAAATATTTGAGGACCTGAGAGATTATGTGCAATATCCAGATCTGTTACACCTCCATCTCTAAGAGGTTTGGAATTATTTTAGGGGGGTTGTATGGTGCACGAGCACCTAGGCCCTGAAAGGCCTCATGAAATTTTTTATGTTGGTTTTTGTTTTCAAGGTTGTGTTAATGATGTATAAGGTCCAAGAGATCATTTTCAGTCATTATAAATCATATTGCAACGTATCAAGCCATTTTTGTTCAATGTAGACCTATAAGGTTCTAAGAAGATCAACTATGGTCAAAGAATAGAAAAATGCTCAAAGAAAGTTAAAAATGATGTAATAAGGCTTAATTAGCCTATTATAGTGTGTCTAAGGTGATAACAAGTAATTTGAAGTCATTTGGTCAAGTTTTGCAAAGTTGTCAAAAAAAAAGTTGTAAAGTTGTCATTGACAAAATTTGTCATTATGCTCCCAATGGTTAGTTTGGAGTTAGTTGGTCGGTTGGGGACCCTATAAACATGATGGAGGAATTTTTGAAGAAGGGGAGAGGCAAAAGGGAAGAGTGATGATTGAATATTGTATGGATATTGGGGGTAATAATAATAATAATAAATTATTCAGAATGTTGCAGTCTGATCAGTTATAGTTTTCTTTATGAAAATTTTTCCAAGGGTAGTGAAAACCTATTGTATATGTTAGAGGGGTGAATCCCAAAATTTTTGGTTTTGGTTTCATCTCATTTTGTTGTGTTTTGGAAAAAGTTATAACATTTTTTGTAAAACTTGTCATAGCCTTGCCTAGGGTTTGCAGTAGCCTTAAAAAAAACATGTAACTCTCCTTTCAATGGTTATCAAATGATGAAACTAGGTGGGATGAGAGAGGAGTGTAAGTACTTTCATATTATTTTGTGTGTAGGACCCCATGAAAAGAATGGCACATGTAAAGGTGACGGAAAGTTTTGATTTTTCGTGTCTCGGACTAAAATTTTTAAAAAAATTGATGGTGTTTGGGTGGTAAATGTGAAAAGGGAAAACTCCCAAGGGATGGAGAATGTTTGGGAGTGTGTGTGGGGTTATTTCAAACAATAATCAAGACTTTGAGGCCCTTTATTGGCCAAAATACCCATCATTTTTATGATTGTCCTAAATGTGTATGATTGTCATAGAGAGACAAAATTGCAGCAGTGGGTCTTCTTATGGCCTTGGGTTGGATGGGAGGGTAGAGAATGATGGTTAATCCATGTTCAGGAGACTCCATAGTTTCTATGTGAATTCCTTGGTTGGTAAATACCTTTTGGAATTGTGGGATGAGTTTATGGACAAGTTGGGTCCTCATAGGGAAGTGGCTTGTATGAGTAGGATGTAAGGGTTTGGTGAAGTTTGAGTGTTTGTGAGTTTAAGTTGACCTTAGACATGTGCAATAGGCCTAATTAAATGTATTCCAGGGATTGGATTGAGTTTTTGAAGTTGATGCTCGCTTTTGGTGGTTTGTTTAGCCTAGTCGCTTGATAGAACCTCTGTGTTTGAGGTGTCTTTAGGTGAGTGTTGCTACAAAAGAAATTGATGTGTGTTTTGAACCTGATATTAATGGATTTTTTTATTCATGGACCCAAGCCTCTACATCACTTTATTAAATAGATAATTGGGGAGGACCAGGAGACAAGGAGGGTGAAAGTGGTTGTAGGATGGATATTGTTGGAACAGTTTCCACATGAGAAAGAGTCAGGACCTTATGGGCATGGAACAAAGGTGGTGGGAGGTCTAGGTGGGAAAGATGGTGAAGAGAAGTGGCCACTCGAGCCAAAATACAATTTGAGAGACTTCTGGGTGAATAGTCCCATGGGGGTCCTAAAGAATTGAAGGTGTGCAGGCGTATGACGATGGTTTTTTCCACGTTTTTTGGTAAGCTTTGTAATAGTGTATTTTTTAAACATAAACGTAACAGTTCATTTAAACAAAGTTGACTGTGAAAGTGAATGGACAAAATGATTTTTCATATCAATGGTAAAGAAGGACTGTGAAGATGTAGGTGAGTAAAAAGATTAATACCTAGAAAATAAACTATGTCTACTTACTCCTCTATCTTGTTGGTCCTCTTCGATGCTTGTTGTGTCTTTCTCTTGTTGTAATGCTTGTATTATCTTTCTTCGTGAGTGAAATGAGATGAGACCTTGTCTTTTTTATACAAACATGTATTTGTTGTGGTAAAATACCTAATGTTTGTATTGTTTCAAATTTGAAATTTGAATCTCCCTTAAATTTGTAGAGGAAATTCATTTAAGCCTAAATTGATTGGTTTTGTATGGAATATGGTGGCCTTAAACATTGTTTGTCATGGATGCAGGTGGGAGTGGTCGTGACATGACCAATATGTGTGTGATGAAGTGACCACAAACAGATGTGACAAAGGGTTGGCAACTATGTTAATGTTGTCACGTTTCATGGTGCAAATGTGGACCTAAATGTCTATTTAGGTGCTATTTGTTGAGCCACTTTTGGGTCCACGTGTGCATGGGTGGCAATATGATGATGTTATTTTTGTTCATTTAATCGATTCAAGGTCTATAAATGTGACATATTTTCCATGGTTATTCTTTTATAAAGACACTTAATTTTTCAAAATTCAACCCACTTTTTGGCACATTGGATTAGGCACGTGGGCAGTCAAGGTCGTGTTATTAGCAGTCCAACTTGTTTGACTGATTACATTACTCACTCTATGTTATATATTTAAATATATAATGGAAACACTTTGTTACTAAAATGTGTTGTTTTTTTAGTGGGTGGTTTATTAATTTTAATATGTGTATATTTTGGGGATGGTTATAACACATTTTGGTAGGTTAGGCGCTCAACCATGGGCCCCAGGGTGCGCACAAACTATATCATGTTCTGGACCCCGTGTACGTATTGTCTTCTCTCCCCTACCTTGTAAGAGAAGAGAGAATATCAACATCATATGACTTAATTGCTAAGGGTTGAGAGGATTATAAACTTCAAACACCATTTGAACTTATCTATGATCACAAGCTTAGTTAAAGATTATTCAACATTCAAAAAAATCTCTCTTAAATTGCCTCACCCTACCATTATTGATCATATCTTTGAAAAAATGATACTATTCATCAATGTATTTGATCTCGACATGAAATGTCAAGTTCTTAGCTAGGTAGATCACACTCTAACTATAACAATAAAATATCATCATACCAACTACACTTTTTGGTCATATAGACCATAATATACATCAAACTTCCAACTACACTTTTCTCATGTCTTCCATCTCCGATGGGGATGTTGGACAATGTGAAGAAGATAGTTTCATTTCAAATAGAATAGGAACACATCATGGTCTACAATAGGACATGTTAAACCTCTTTAAATATAAATTGACATACTTACTCCATCCAAGCTATAGTTTCTTGTCTCTTTTTTTAATTTCCATTCCAAGAATGTGTTTAGTTGCACCAAGATCTTCCATTTCAAATTTAGTTGAAAGGTGATACTTTAGTTTTTTAATAATTCATTTTTTTTTACGATTAAATAATACATAATCAACATATAATGCAATTAATAGAAAATGGTCACCATTAACTTATTAAAAATATAGTGATTTGATTTAGAATGTTCAAATTTCAAACTCAACATTTGTATAAAATTTTTGATGTCACATTGTAATACTCTATTTGAAGCCATATAAATATTTCTTCAATTTACAAACCATGCAACCCCCCCTAAATCTGATTCATATAGTGTTGGTAGATGCTCAGCATTTGATGTTGAAGACGATCCATGAATGTTGAACAATATTTCTAACCTTGGGAAGAAACAACATCACAAATGTGTGCAAGATGACTTCCCATTAATAATAGGAAGATGTAGAAAGTAAAATGAATGTATCCAAATTATTCATAGGATCCAATGAATGATATGATGTGCATGGTGTATGCTCAAATATCTCCAAGACAATGTTATGTAGTGACAAATGCTGATATGATGGATCGGGTACCAACAAAGATTTAGGAAAAGGGAATACAAATGTATGGTGATAATTGAATTGATGTGAATATGATACTATTGCAAATGATGATGACTAAGATAGATTAAACTCATGATGATATATAGAATCTATTATGATATGAGAAGATGTAGGTGAGATAATAGCAATTCCCAAAGATTGCAATGGAGTGACAAAATTGTTGATGTGATTGTCATGGTGTCATCAAAGTCTGTAAAGTGAGATTCTACAAATAGAGTTGATATGTGTGGTAGATATGCATCCCAATGTGGTGGATCTAGAGAAATGATAGCAACATCTTGGTGCAAATAATCAATAGAAATCATGGATAATTCAACAATGGATTCAATGTAACATTAGGTGATGTGGTAGATGAGATCTTGATGCAATCAATATGACTACATTATTCATCAAAAAATGATGGTGTCTCACAAGATGGTTGAGTGAGATTGGATGGTGTTTTTGTAGGTGCTAAAAAAAAGAACTAGGTAACTTGAGGCCTTGTTTATTACATAATTTTTGTATTTTATAAATTCTACAAGCATCTAAATTCTATAGTTTCTTTCCAAAGTTATCACATCTAATTTTCAATATGATTACAAAATTAACAAGTCAAAAGAAAAAAACACTCAAATTCCCCCTTATGATTAGAGAGCCCCCCAATTTTGGCACTTTATAACTCAATGTAGTTTACAATGAAAATAGATCCAATGTGTGGGAAATGGAAAATTATGAACTTTTAAAAAAAATGATTTTGAGTTATTGATAAAAAAATTATTACATAATCAAAGTTCTAATAAAATAAGCCTATTTTAAATATAGTTGCATTGAAAGATTAAAACCAACACTAAATCGATAGAAGACCTACCCTTCCAACTACTTATTGGAATTGAGATCACAAATTATTTTAATTGGCTATCCACGTTTGAAAAAAGACCTCCTTGTTTGCAAGATATGCAAAAAACAAAAAAAATCCCCCTTTACAATCTCTTATGATTGAGTTGGACAACTAACCAAATAGCAATTGATGTTGGCTAGTAGTATGATGTTTACAAAAGTTTTAATAGGTAGTTACTAGAATACCAGTGGCTAGCATACAATGTTAGGAAAAATTTCTAACTACCAAGTTTATTAAATGTTACCTAACTAAAAATGTAAACTAACAAACAACTTAACTAATATAGGAGAAAGTTGATATCCATTTTAAACAAATGTGTATCTATTATGAATAATATGGAATGAATTAAAATGAAATGTTTTAATGACGTCCATGAGACTAAATAGCCTATGGGACTGAGAAAAATATCCTTGATTTATCTTCATGCTCTTTTCCATCTCAGACCTCCTACTATTAATTTTGACAAGGAAGTTCGTCATTTGTTGATCTTTTATTCCTCAAATAATTGGTGCATGTTTTCAACCTTTCAACCCACTTCGTACTGAGTATAAATATCCTCATAAGTTGTGCATTCCATTATGAAATATCATTCTATTTCTATCACTCCCTTGGTATAGAATATGTTGAATTCTTCCAAGTTTCTTTGGGTATCTTCCACCTATTAGTCTCACACCTAAGATTATGTGATCTTGTCCTTAATCATGCAACTAACATCCTTTCTTTCCCTAATATAAACCCCTAAATATATTTTTCATCATGACCCTTATCTAGGTTAAGCTTTCTAATGTAGTATGCATTTTTTTGCTCAATATACTTTTTCCACATGGTAGTTTTAAATTTTATACTTAAATAACATTTTATTTCTTCATTGACTTGTTAGGACATTCTTGCAATTTAATACCCCACTTGTTCACCTACTTGTTATTTTGCTTCATCTAGGTTTTTCTTCCTACTGTCTAGAATCTCCTTCACAACCATTGTGGGCCAATGATGGTTATCCATATTTCAACCTTTTTCAAATAACTTAACAACCAAGTTATTGTTGAGACCTCCCATGGAAAATTTTCTACTTCAACCAAAAGAATTTCATATGGGATTGTGGTTTTAACTTTGATATTTCTTGTGATTATATGTTTCTATATTATTTCTAGCTTTCACCAACTATAGTTTGATATGTTATTTCCCTGCACTTCACAACCATAAAGGACAACTGACGTGACTACTAAACCAAAAGGGATTTTCTTGTTTTTACAAACCAAAAGTTCATCTTTTCTGCACCTATTTTCAAGAAATTATGAGGCCTTCCAACCTCCCTATATCCTCTTTGTTCTACAAGTCTCCCAATTGAGATTATAGTGGAAGTCAATCCCAAGATATTTGCATTCTTTCACTAATTCTAGTGGGCTGCCTTCAAAAAGAAATGTAATATTCTTATTTTTTCTATTTAATGAGAAAATCATGATTTTGGTCTTAGTGATGTTCACTTGCATCCCAACCTCCTGAAAAAAGTGTTCTAAGGCCTTCAAATATTCTCTCAACCCATGAGCTATTTTTGATATTAAGATGACATCATCAACATATAAAATTAGTTTCACTGCATAACCTGCCAATTGGATACTTTCCCCATCTTTCTTTCTTAACCATACTTCCAACTTATCAATGTACAATATCATGGGAGATAGAGGGAATCTTTGTTTGACTCCAATGTCACTACCAAAACACTTAGACATAGCTTCACTAGTTCTAATTTTAGCTCTAACCTTAAAATGGTCAAATTATGGGTGGAGGAGATATTAGCACCACTCGAGGAGGTTAAGCCTAGATTAAGGGCATATGTAGGTGACATGTGTGATAGGTATGTGGCAAGATGACACCTCTTTTGCATATGTTAGCCAAGTTGATGGGGAGTGTTGATGTGAGCTGGTGGTTTTATCTTGTGAGTAGGAAAAGTATATAATCCAAATTATAGTTGGCAGCATCCTTGGAGGGTGGTGATGATCTTTCTATGTAGATTAGAGAGATCAAGTAGGGGCGTTAGTGGAGATTGGTTGGGTGTATGCATAAAACCTAAATTAAAAATGAAGATTCAAGTTGTAGAAAGGCAACAAAAAATGGAATATACTAGAGTTGTATGCCACTTGTAATCTCCAATTAATGCTACAAAGAGAGAGAATTTGCAATGGATGTTTGGACAGAGAGGCCAATATAGGGAGTATGGATATTTTGCAATAGTTAAAAGAGCAACCAGTAAATCCAGGCATTGATAAAGGAGCCACTTTGCTTGGTATTAAAAAGTGAAATGGAGGTCGAGATTGGATGGGGATTAGAGGGTGTGAATTAAAGTCATTGTGATTGGGTAAGGAGGGCACTTGGTGAGGTGTGCTAACAGAGACCAAACCTACATGGATAATACACAATGCATATATGACATAGAAGATGTGTGTGTGTGTGGATGGGTTCACCAAGGAAGTTTAAAAGAGCCTTTCTTCTCTCTTGCACAACCTTGGGTTGAAGCTTCAATCTATTATGGTTGTGTCGACTTGAATTTGATCCTCATAATACTACCTACAACATGTTAGTTTCACAAAATACAAAGGAAATGCTATTGGAAATCCAAACTCAACCAATGAAACTACATGAAGTTGATATAAAAATAAAAACACTATTATTACCTTCGTGATTTATGTATCATTGTGTCCTAACTCCATTGTTCCTGGTTGCAGATGGTGTGCTCTTAGACAAACACTAATAACTTCCAAGATGGCATATGAAGAATGGGTTGATAACTGATAGTTAACTGATACTATGATATGCAATGTTAAATGATTATGATAAATGATTATGCTATTTGCTTCAATATTAAAACTCACGGATGCATAATTTTTACAAATGATTAGCTTTGAAAACTCACTTGAAGACTAACTTGAAGATTAACTCTCTCTCAACTCAAACTCCTGATTTTATAGACCTTGAGAGGATAAGATGATGTGTCCTGCATCAACAGTCTGTTGGCATATGTACAAAGCATGATGACATGTTAATACTATATGTTGTTATTGATGTCAATATGTTGAGTGAACCGGTATATTGAAGTTAAGCAACTGACAAAGAGAACCAGTATGATGTTGTGAACCAACATATGTGAAAAAGTGAAGCGGTATGCTTGTCCAAGTAAACCAATATGTTGCAAAGAGAACAAGAGAACTGGTATGATGTTGTGAACCAGAACCAGTATGTCGGAACGAGAACCGGTATATGGAATGTTTTGTATCAAGGGTTCAAATGGCATGACTACCGATTGGTAGTCTCAGTCTCAGGGTTTTCGGTTGAAGTGAGCATTGTAATGGAGGTCAGATCGTGTCGCCACATCAGCCTTGTGCGCATGAAGGATGTTGCATGAAGGAGATTGATCCTATCTACCTCGGGAATGTACGAAGTCTCTGCAAACAGTGGAAAATGCGTGATGGGTTATCGCCTCCAAGAAGTGGTGAAGAACGAACGATGGAGAATGTCTTGAGATCTGTTCAAGACCGTTGTATTCAAATGCAAAGTGTTCAATGGTCAGGATTGAACCGACTAAATTTCTCAACCTAAGTGTTTAGGGTTTAGGGTTTATGCTACAGACCTATTTGTTTCCTATAAGGTCGATGTGGTGTTTCATGCTGAGGTTGTTGGAAAATGTTGTATATGTATCTATGTGCAGAGATATGTGATTCTTGCTAGACCAATTGAGAGGATTGATACCTGCATAGTGTGTGTGCAGAAGGAAGGAACTAAAGCGGATCTGCATTGGCATTGAGTGCTATTACCAGATCATTGTGATACGTGTTGATCACTAACCACTTCAATAGTTGGAAAATCCCTTAATAGGGTAGCTTTAACCAGCTTGTTATAAATTCTTTAACAAGGTGACTCAAAGCCATGGAGTTCATAAAATCCTCTAACAGGGTTTAACCCTTAACTAGGTATTCTAGCCATCCCTTAACCGGGTGATCCCTAACAGGATCAGTTCCTAATAGAACCTGATGTAACAGTCTTTAACCGGATCTGGATCCTAACAAAGCGGACTTCTAAAGAGTTCAAAAACAACTTGTGGCTATTCATCCCCATCGTGGTTTTTCCCAGTTGGGTTTCCACGTGAAAAAAATATGTGTGTCATGTGTGATGCCTCTTTCATGTGATGTTTTGTTATTTCTTGTTTAGTGGTAAATCATTGTATCTCTGATGATAGATTATATGTTTATGCATAAGGAAAAAGTGAAAATGAGGGAGTAGATTGTATGGAAAGCTAAGAAGATTGACTGGTTCATGTCTTTCATAGTTGCACTGTGTTTAACCGGTAGTAATCTGGTTCGGACCGATGTTAGGGATTGCCAGTAGTTTACATTCTGCAATCAAACCGGTTCAAGAAAATTCTTTGTGCCTATACTGATTCACCCCCCACTCTCAGTACCAGTTTGGTACTCACTATTCATCATTGAGTTATCAATTGGTATCAGAGCGCCCTCCAGGTCCTCTGTGTTGTAAGCTTAACCGCTTGAGGGAAAGATCCTATTGTAATGATGAAGAGGGAAGGTCCAAAGTTCAACAGAGACAATTTTAAAATATGGAAAGACAGAATGAAGATATACATCAGAAGCATGGGTGCTTAGCACTGGAGCTATGTTGAAAATGCCTATGCTATTCCTACCGGTACTCTCACCGATGATCAAAAGAGAGAGATCCAGGAGAATGGGAAAGTCATGGAAGCCCTAATCAGTAGCTTATCTGACATTGAGTTTATCGATGTCCAGGATAAATAAAATCCAAAAGAAGTATGGGATACTCTTGAGAATATCTATGGCGGTGATGAGCATGTAAAACAAGCTAAGGAAGAAAGCCTTAGAGGGAAGTTTGAAGACATGCAGATGGTTGAAGGTGAGACCATTCAACAATATGGAATAAGAATAAAGACTATTGCTGGAGACGTCAAGAGTGCAAGAGGGAAAATGGAAGATTCTACTGTTATTAGTAAAGTCCTGAGGTCCTTATTACCGGTCTATGCAATAAGGGTTGCTGCTATTCGGGAGTTGAGATCTATAGACAAGACTAAGGTATCCCTAGACTCCATCATTGCAAAATTAATAGCCTATGAGCTAAATAGTTTTGATGGTAGTGTTCAGAAGACTAAATCAGCTTTTAGAGCATCTATTGCACCATCCAAAAAAGGAAAAGAAGCAAGCACCAGTGGTGAACCAAGACATAGTAGAGAAATGGATGATGAGGAGATTCTAATGGAATTTGAAGATCTTCTTGCCAAGAGACTTCCTAAGGGAACCGGCAAATACAGAGGTAAGATTCCTTTGAAATGCTTCTCTTGTAATCGGATAGGACACATTGCTATAAACTGTCCTAATGGTGACAACAAGAACAAACCGGAAAGGTTCAAGAAATTCAAAGGAGGAAACCGGAGAAACTGTTTTGTAGCAGTTGATGAAGGTGTCACAGATGACGAATCAAAAGATGGAGAAAATGAAGATATTGTGTTTGTTGTAGTCAAGGAGGCTCTTGTCTCTCGCTTTGATAATTCCAATGAGTGGATTATTGATAGTGGTTGTTCTCACCATATGACTGGTGACTGGAGCAAGTTTATATCTCAAGAAGAGTATGATGGTGGTGTGTTTCATTTTGGTAATGATGCACCATGTATGGTCAAAGGAAGAGGGTCCATCTCTCTAAATGGAAAGAGCAGTGCTGACGGTGTGTATTGGGTGGAAGGTTTCAGCCACAATCTATTGAGTGTTGCCCAGCTGAATGACAGTGGACTCACTCTGGAATTTAAAAATGGAGTGTGCAAAATCAAAGGAAAGAATGGTGAACTGATGGCCACCGGTATGCAGACCAAAGGTAACTTATTTCAGCTGAATGCAAATATAAGTACATGTCTCATTGCTAACTTTGATGATAGATGGATATAGCATAGGAGACTCTGCCATATAAACTTTGATAACATAGTAAAGGCCAGTAAGATCAAGGCAGTTAGAGGACTGCCGATGCTGAGAAAACTGGAAAATCCTTTGTGCAGAGAATGTCAACTGGGGAAAATATCTTCCTCAACCTTCAAAGGTAATCTTTCACTGCTGACAACTTACTTGATCTTGTGCATACTGATTTGTGTGGTCCTATGAAAACTAGGAGTGTTCAGGGAGATAGTTATTTTATGATTCTTACAGATTATTGCTCAAGAATGATGTGGGTCACATTCTTGAAGGACAAGTCTAAAGCCTTTGGAAAGTTCAAAGCTTTCAGAGCACTGGTAGAAAAGGAAAGTGGTAGAAGAATCAAATGCCTTAGAACTTATCAAGGAGGGGAATTCACTTCTAGTGAATTCAACAAATATTGTGAAGAAAATGGCATCAAGAGGCAACTGTCTGCCCCCCAAACTCCACAATAGAATGGCCTAGCTGAGAGAAACAACTGGACTATGGTTGAAGCGGTTAAAACTATGTTGATCGAAAGAAAGCTCGCTCACACCTTTTGGAGAGAAGCAGTGAGCACTGTAGTCTACACAATGAACCGAGTACTCATCAAGAAAGGAAAGGATAAGACTCCTTATGAGTACTAGACTGGTAAGACACCTGTGGTAAGCTACTTTAGAGTATTTGGTAGAAAATGCTATATCAAGAGGAGTGAACATCAGAGCAAGTTCGATGCAAAATGTGATGAAGGAATATAACTAGGATATTCCACAAAAAGTAAAGCTCTCAAATGTTTCAATAATAGGAGTCAGAGAATCGTTGAAAGCATCAATGTTAGGGTTGATGAAAACTCTGAGAAATCAGAGGGAATCAACAGTAAGCAAGTAGGAGATGAACTGGTAATAACTTTCAGGGAACCGGTTGCAAATCAGCCCAGTACCAGTAATTGTGCTCCTACACTGGTAGATGTTGATGTTGATGAAGATGAGGATGATGAAGAAAAGCAAGAGGAAGTTGTTAAGAACATACCTAGGTGTGTCAAACTCAATCATGATCCAAAGCAGATCATAGGAGACAAAGATGCAGGAATTCTTACAAGAAGAAAGGTCAGAGAAAGCTCATGTATGATCTCTGAATTTGAGCCTAAATCATTCAAAGAGGCACATAAAGATGAAGACTGGATCAAGGCAATGGAGGAGGAACTTGACCAGATAGAAAAGAATGGTACATGGTCTTTAATTGGTACCCAGACCGGAGCATAAAAATGTCATTGGAACCAAATGGGTTTTTAGAAATAAGCTAAATGAGGATGGCATAGTGGTAAGGAACAAAACCAGACTAGTATGTAAAGGATATGCCCAAGAAGAAGGAGAAGACTATGGAGAAACCTTTGCTCCAGTAGCAAGATTGGAAGGATTTCGTATGCTTCTTGCATATGCAACTTTTAAATGATTCAAGGTATACCAAATGGATATAAAATCTATATTTTTAAATGGAATACTTGAAGAGGAGGTGTATATAGAGCAACCGGATGGGTTTTCCCTATCAGAAGATAGTGACATGGTGTGTAGGCTACATAAAGCCTTATATGGACTGAAGCAGGCACCAAGAGCATGGTATGAACGCTTGCATTCCCATCTTGTGAAGATTGGATTTGAAAGAAGAAGTGAAGATAGCAATATCTACTTGAAATTAGAAGGAGATCAAATTCTGATTTGTGAAGTATTTTTTGATGACATAATTGTAAGGAAGTTAAGTAGCGGAAACAACTTCCTACACTAACCTTGAGAGGAGGGTAATGCAAAACTTTTTCAGATCGTTACAACAGTTATAGAAAAATAGAAATAGATATAATAGCATTCATACCACAACACAGTGATTTACGTGGGGAAAACCCTTTCGGGAGAAAAACCCCACCCTCCAAAAGTAGCTCAATATTTTATTCAGCAATCAAAAACAGATTACAACATACTTGCAGAGCAAGCTCTTCACAGGAGTACCATTAATCAGAGATTCAGAGGCAACTCAATAGCCATAAGACTCTTACACCCAACCTCTATCTCTCACACCTCATAAATAGGAGATAAAATACAAGAAACCGTCAAACAGTATTACAAAACCATGGGCTAAAACCACCCAATAAGGTGTAGCTGACCTTATCTTCCTTCTAGATACCCTATGACATGTTAAAGCACACATCAACACATGTCGCTCCCTTTTTACAGCTCATTTATGTATTCGATACAAATTATTTTTCCTATTTCAAGAGTACAAACTTCCGGAGGCCATAACTTGAGAACCGGGTGTCCGATTGATGAACCGTTTGAAGCGCCGGAAAGCTCGTGAAGTGCTCTATCACCTTGTAACCCGCTTCGCCGGTTACGACCACTTTTCAGGGTGTTTTGGAGCCTCTAAAGTCCCCAAAATTAAGTTTAAACATTTTATTGCACCCCTCCAAGATGAAAACTTTAATATCTTCAAAACCAGTTGTGACCTTGCGACGCAACTTTACCGGAATGCTTATCTAGCCAACCAGAAGCTTCAGGGAGAGTTTCACACCATTTCGTGCTCAAATGAAAACTTACTATAAATAGTAACCTCGCATAAATGCAAGGTTGAGACACCATTTTTCCCAACAATAATCTTTGGTGGAGATGACAAGATGAGTCATGACTTTGCAGATGAGATGAAAAAGGAGTTTGAAATGTCACTCATAGGGGAGATTAAGTTCTTCATCAGACTACAGATTCAACAAATGAAAAATGGAATCTTTATTACTCAATCCAAGTATGTCAAAGAGGTGTTGAAGACCTTTGGCATGGAAGACAGTAAATCAATTGGTACACCAATGGTGACCAGTTGTAAACTATCAAAAGAAGATGACTCGACATTGTTAAATGAGAAGGAATATCGATCAATGATTGGTAAGTTACATTATGTAGTGCATAGCAGACCGGACATTGCACATGTAGTGGGTATTACTGCTCGGTTTCAGAAAAGCCCAAGAGAATCTCACCTGGTAGCAGTCAAGCGGATTCTTAGATATCTGAAGGGAACTATTGACTATGGATTATGGTATCCATACAATAATGATTTCAACCTGAAAGTGTTCACAGATGCTGATTGGGTTGTAATGTAGATGACCGGAAGAGCACAACCAGTGGTGCATTCTTTCTCAGTGGTAGACTGGTCTCATGGATGAGTAAAAAGTAGAGTTGTATCTCTTAGTCTACAATAGAAGCAGAGTATGTTGCAGCTTTTATGAACTACACCCAGACTATTTGGATGAAGCATGTATTGAATGGTTTCAAAGTTCCTATATCTGAACCGGTAAGCATATTCTATGACAATACAAGTGCAATTAACATTTCCAAGAATCCAGTTTTACATGCTAGAACCAAGCACTTTGAACTCAAGTATCATTTCTTGAGGGAAAAGGTTCAGAAAAAAGAGGTGGTATTAGAACATGTTTCCAGTAAGGAGCAGTTAGCAAACATATTCACCAAGCCTCTACCGAAGGTTACCTTTACCTATCTTAGAGGTGAATTAGGGGTGTTGCCCCTTGAAGAGGTAAATTAAAAGTCTATGCTCCACATCAGTCAGGTCTTCCATTGATATATCATTCCAGGATTGATGTGTTGCATGATGCTCCTCCTCAAGGGGAGCAGCATAGTGGAACAGGGCAGCTTGTGCCTCCACTTTGGCATTGTTGTCAAAGGGGGAGAAGATGTGAAGTAGAGAAGATATCTACAAAAATAGGGAGAAGATGTGATGCAGAAAGAGAGATATCTTTGTATATTGCCATCAATGCGAAAGGGGGAGACTATTGGCATATGTACAGAGCATGATGACATGTTAATACTATATGTTGTCATTGATGTCAATATGCTCAGTGAACCGGTATATTGAAGTTAAGCAAC
The DNA here is from genome assembly GCF_030272615.1 of Cryptomeria japonica. NCBI lineage: Eukaryota > Viridiplantae > Streptophyta > Pinopsida > Cupressales > Cupressaceae > Cryptomeria > Cryptomeria japonica. Next base: position 172,193,055 of record NC_081412.1, on the reverse strand, counting down.
TGACAAAGAGGACTGGTATATGTTGTGAACCGGCATATGTGAAAAAGTGAAGCATTATGCTTGTCCAAGTGAACTGGTATGTCGCAAAGAGAACAAGAGAACTGGTATGATGTTGTGAACTGGAACCGGTATGTCAGAACGAGAACCAGTATATGGAATGTTTTGTATCAAGGGTTCATATGGCATGACTACCAGTTGGTAGTCTCAGTCTCAGGGTTTCTGGTTGAAGTGAGAATTGTAATGGAGGTTAGATCATGTCACCATGTCAACCTTGTGCACGTGAAGGATCTTGCATGAAGGAGATTGATCCTATCTACCTTGGGAATGTTCAAAGTCTCTGCAAATGGTGGAGAACGTGTGATGGGTTATCACCTCCAAAAAGCGGTGAAGAACAAATGATGGAGAATGTCTTGAGATCTGTTCAAGACCGTTGTATTCAAATACAAAGTGTTCAATGGTCAGGATTGAACCGACTAAATTTCTCAACCTAAGTGTTTAGGGTTTAGGGTTTATGCTACGGACCTATTTGTTTCCTATAAGGTCGATGTGGTGTTTCATGCTGAGGTTGTTGGCAAATGTTGTGTGTGTATCTATGTGCAGAGATATGTGATTCTTGCCAGACCAGTTGAGAGGATTGATACTTGCATAGTGGGTGTGTAGAAGGAAGGAACTAAAGCAGATCTACATTGGCATTGAGTGCTATTACCAGATCATTGTGATACCTGTTGAACTCTAAGCACTTCAACAGTTGGAAAATCCCTTAACAGGGCAGCTTTAACCAACTTGTTGTAAATCCTTTAACATGGTGACTCAAAGCCATTGAGTTCATAAAATCCTCTAACAAGGTAACCTCTAACAGGGTTTAACCCTTAACTAGGTATTCTAGCCATCCCTTAACCAGATGATCCCTAACAGGATCGATTCCTAACAGAACCTGATGTAACAATCTTTAACTGGATCTAGCTCCTAACAAAGCGGACTTCTAAAGAGTTCAAAAATAGCTTGTGGGTATTCATCCCCATCATGGTTTTTCCCAGTTGGGTTTCCACGTGAAAAAAATATGTGTGTCATGTGTGATGCCTCTTTCATGTGATGTTTTGTTATTTCTTGTTTAGTGATAAATCATTGTATCTCTGATGATAGATTATCTGTTTATGCATAAGAACAAAGTGGAAATGAGGGAGTAGGTTGTATGGAAAGCTAAGAAGATTGACCGGTTCATTTCTTTCATAGTTGCACTGTGTTTAACCGTTAGTAATTTGGTTCAGACCGGTATTAGGGATTGCCAGTAGTTTACAGTCTGCAATCAAACCGGTTCAGGAAAATTATTTGTGCCTGTACTAATTCACCCCCCCCCCTCTCAGTACTGGTTTGGTACTCACTGTTCATCATTGAGTTATCACGGTCATGATCAGATCTACAAATTTGGATGGTTGTGAGAAAAGGTGAAGGTTGAGAGAAAGGGGGAAGGAGAAGACAAGTGTCACTCATCTCACCTTGACTAGGTTGCTGATTGAGGGAATCTAGGGATGGTTGGAGAAGATTTAGGCATGAGAGAACAAGTGGACTCAAGTCCTTCCTAAGATGTAGGGATGTTGGAGAGAATATAGAAGGAGGTTATGAAATATGTGTATGTACACAATATTTCATTAACTTTGGAGGATGAAGATAAGTGGCTAATAAATGATTTATTTATTTTAATTTTGTTGAATTAATTGAGCTACATGATGAATGAGTTGGTAAAGGAAAGATGAAGTGGAGATGGAAGGTGAGTTGGAAATGAAATTAAATAATTTAGGAAATCATTTAATATTTTGAGACTATAGGATAGAAGAATAATCATTAGATATTAGATATTCGAATGATTGGAGGGGATAATTAAATATTAGATATTTAATTAATTGATTAGAAGAATAATTAAATATTGGATATTTAATTAATTAGAGGAATAGGATAGATGAATTAATTAATAAAATATTTCAATTAAATTAATTAATAGAAAGACACGAAATGAATTAAATAAATTAATATTTTAAAATTAACTATTTAATAGAAGAAAAAGTATTAAATAAATATAAAATATTTATTTAATTACTCATAGTCAATTTTTATGTGTATACATTTTGCCCCTCTTTGAAATGATGTCAAAACAACATTGTTTCAAAGATTAAATCAAGTCTTGATAGTGTGCCCGATGGAGATAAAAATCCCGATTGTGTGTCCCAGATACTGATTTTTGGATATTGATTTGATGATGGTGCCCCCTCGAGAGATCGTTTGTGCATTAAAGGAATGAATGATCTCTCGATAGAAGAAGAATGTTATATGAAAGATAGATGAGTGGATAGATTGCAGATTGATCATATGAATTGGGTTGATAAGATTGATTGGATTGAGATCCAGTCTGGTTTTAGGAAGGACACATCCCGTATAAGACAAAAGATGATCAAAACATCTAGTTTCAGGAAAGGTACATCTTGTATAAGACATGATAAATGATCCAAACGTCTGGTTTCAGAAAAGATACATCCTATATAAGACATGATATATGATAGTTGAATGAATGATGAAGATATTAAAGTGAAGAATTATTCCATTGGATGATGATGCTGGTGTAGGTGTTGCGGGTGATCCAGGTGTTAGACCCATAGGCTCGAGAGGCAGTCATGATTCTTGACTTGATTTGTATTGATGGGACTTTGTAAATTATTGATTATTTTTGTGATATCATTGTATACTTGGACTTTTATTGTTTTTATGATGATCTATATGCAGACATGGACTCTATATGATGATGATATTTATTATGAATGTTACTCTATTTTATGATGATCTATATGGGAATGCAAATGAATGATTATGCAATATGTTATTCAAATGTTTTTTATTTTGTATATGTAATGCTTATAATGATTATGAATCTAAGTGCAAAGATGTAACTAAATGATCTTTAATGAAATGATAATGCAAATAATAATGATGATACACTACATGATTAATGAAATGCACTTAATTGAATGCAAACTAATGCAATGATTAAAATGCAACCAAATGAAATAGATGATGATTAAAATGATTCTAAAAATGAATGCACCTATAATGATCAAATGCAAATTGTTTTTTGTTTGTCCAAGTATACTCAATCTTTATTCGTTGATTGTTGATCTTTGAATGAAATGAAATGATTATAATGCAATTGACAATGAATGCTTATAATGCAGATGAATAATGAGCTAATCTAAAATGATCTAACAAAAAATTATATTGTCATTCTTCATATGCTTGCCTTGTAACAGTGCTTGATATAATGAATCAAGTTAATACAAGAAACTTGATATAATGAATCAAGTTGACCTGAGTATTGCTTGCAGAACAGACAAGGATTATCTCCTTTCATGCATGACTTGGAACGTCCTCCTTGATCTTTCGCTGATCATATCCTTAGACAAGTACATACTTTAGTAAGAGATAAACCACATACAATAATAAAAGAAAAATAATCATGCCCCATCATAGCTTCTCTAGTAATGGACATCCTTGAGTCGCATAGAGTACATGATTAGCAATAAAATCAAGATATAAACATTGAATCTTGTATGTTATTCATGTCTTCTTATGGTCATTAACTGATATAATCATCTTGATGAATGATCTTTGATAATCCTGTATTACTTGTTGGTTGATTCTTCAGTTTTGGAGTTTCATGATTCAGTTATTATAAGACGCCTTGATCTTCATTGCTTTGTTGCTCGTTATCTAGTTCAAAACCCTAGGTGTTTTTGGTTTTTCTAAGTTTTTTGAATGTTTTGGATTTTCAAAGATTCAAAAGATCACCTTAGCAAAAGGAATTGGGATTTTTCCCCTAGTGGAAACAAAAATTTATTATGGATATATGAATTGATCAAGATCCAAACCATGGCGGGATACAAATGAAAATTGATAGATTCTGATAAAAACTAAGATAGTGACCATAACAAGTGTGTCAAATATTGATAATTGTTGGTAAGCTGCATATTTTCTGCTAATGGTTCAGAGAAATAGATGCAAAGATGGAATGGATAAGCTAAGATAGATGGAAACAATAGATGCGGTAGGAGTGGATAGGATGGAGTGAATAGGTGCACAAAGAGATCTCATAGATGGAGGAACTCACTTTTTAGATAGCGCCTATTTACTAGGTTTTCACCATCTAAATTTATTGCATTTTTTGATTTGTCATTGTTTTTTTTTTGCTTTTATCTATTTTATGCTTTTTAGGGATTTTCTGCTTTTCTGATTTTTACTGATTTCTTCAGGACTTTATATGCTTTTTATTGATTTTTTCCAAGACTTTATATCTCAAGCATAGAATTTATTGAGATGAATAGAATTGATTGGTTCATCAAACCAATCACCTTCAAGGGTAGATAACTTGTATGCTTCTGATCCATATGCTGCTACTATGACAAAAGGTCCTAGCCAATTCAGTTCAAATTTTCCCTTCTTTTCTCGGTCTTGATGATTTCTTAGATTCTCCCTTAGAAATATATCTCTAATCTAAAAATGTGTTTCTTGACTCTGTGGTTATAACTTCTTGCCATTCTTTGTTGATATACTTTCAAATGATCTGTTGCATTTTGGCGACGTTCCTGAATTAGTTCAAGTTCTTGGAGTCAAGAGACTCGTTGCTCTTCTTATGGTATAAGACCTTTCAAGGATACTCGTAGAGAAGGTATCTCTACTTCTATAGGTAATATGGCTTATGATCCATAGACCAACTAATATGGAGTTTCCCCCGTTGGAGTGCGGATGCTGGTTCGGTATGCCCAAAGAGAAAGATTCAACTGAATCTGCCAGTCTTTTCCAACTTCATTGACTATTTTCTTCAAGATTTTCAACATAGTTTTTTTTGATGCCTCAGCTCGACCATTTCCTTGTGGATAATATGGAGTAGAAAACCTATGTTCGATATGAAATTGTTCACATAGCTCCTTCACATCTTGATTCTTAAATGGTCTTCCATTATCAGTGATAATGGTCATAGGAACTCCATAGCGATATATAATTCAAAATGAATGATGATATTTGTTTTCCTATCACTGTTGTTAGAGGTACTGCTTCAATCCATTTAGTGAAATATTGAGTAGCAGTCAGAATGAACTTATGTCCATTAGAAGATGAGGGATTTATCTTTCCTACCAATTCAAGGCCCCATTGAGAAAATGGCCATGATCCTGTCATAGGATATAATTCCTATGTTGGTGCATGAATGAGATTCCCATGGATCTAATATTGTTTGTATTTCCTAGCATATGTGAATGAATCTCTCTCCATAGGAGGCCAATAGTAACCCATACGAAGAATTTTCTTAGCCAGTGTTAAGCCACTTGAGTGTGTACCACAAATACCTGCATGAACTTCATTGAGAACTTTCTCAACTTCTTCTTGTTCAAGACATCTCAATAAAGTACCATCTAGACCTCGCCTATATAGGATATCTGCAATAATAGTATAGCAAGAGGACTGATAGATAAAATTCCTTCTCTGATTGTAGGATAGGTCAAGAGGAAGGATATTCTCTTTTAAGTATTGATAAGTTTGGCCATATAAGGATTGACGGGTTCCTAATATATGGAAAAATCGGTAGATATGCTAGGATTGAATGGTAGGGGTTTATATATCTTCCATGAGAAATTTGTAACAATGTTGATTCTCCTGATTTTGCAAGAGAGATGCTATTGTAGCCATTGCATCTGCTGCTTTATTCTCATTTCTTGGAATCTGGGTGAATGATATTTCTTTAAAGTGTTCTTTAAACTCCTCTACCAACTGTTTATATGGCATGAGCTTGTCATCCTTAGTTTGATAATCATCATTTATTTGGTTGATGATAAGCTATGAATCACCATAGACATGTAATTCTTTGACATTCCATTCAATGGCCAATTTAAGCCCAATAGTCAATGCTTCATATTCTACAATATTGTTGGTGCATGGAAACCGTAGTCTATATGATTTCGGAATTGTGTGTCCCTGAGCTGTGATGAAATAGATTCCTACACTTGATCCATATTGTGTGATTGTGTGTAAGAACCATCAAAGTACAATTCCCAAAATTTTGTATTTACTGTCAAAATGTCCGCATCAGGAAATTCAATGTGCAAAGGCATGTTGTGTTGTAAAGGTGCTTCAGCCAATTGATCAGCAATGACCTATCCTTTGATAGATTTTTAGTCAACATACTCTATATCAAATTCACTCAGTATCATAACCCATTTCGCTAGTCTTCCTTTCAAGGTTTACTTGCTCAACAAATACTTTAGTGGATCTATCTTTGCTATTAGTTTCAAGGAATGAGTCAACATATAGTGTCGCAGCTTCTGAGTTGCAAACACAACTACTAGACATGTCTTCTCTATTGAGGAATAATTCAGTTCATAACCGACAAGTGTTCTACTGATGTAATACACTGCTCTTTCTTTTCCTTCTTCATCATGTTGAGCTAGGAGAGCTCCTAATGATACATTTGTCGCTGAGATATAGAGAAAAAATGGTTTCCCTTTGGTTGGTGATACCAGTACTGAAGGATTCATAAGATATTCTTTTATTTGCAAAAAATCTTCTTCACATTTTTTATCCCATTTGAATGAAATATTCTTATGTAGAAGATGGGTGAATGGACACCATCTATCTGCTAATTGAGAGACAAATCTCTTGATTGATTGCAATCTTCCTTGTAAAGATCTCAATTGACTTATGTTCCTAGGTGACTCCATTTCCATGACGGCTCTGACCTTTTCAGGATCTACTTCAATTCCGCAAGCTGATATAATGTACCCAAGGAGTTTTCTAGAGGTTACTCCAAATGCACATTTCTTTGGATTTCATCTCAACTGATATCTTTCTAGCCTGTCAAAAATATTACTTAAGATATTCAAATGTTCTTGTCTTGTATGATATTTTGCAAGTATATCATCTACATAATCTTCCATAAATGTATGTATCATATCATGGAAAATTATCGTCATAGCCCTTTGATAAGTGGCTCCTGCATTCTTAAGCCCAAATGGCATAACATTCCAACAATAAGTTCCCCATGCATAGGTGAACGTTGTCTTTTCTTGATCTTCAAGTGCAATTCTTATTTGATTATATCCCGAAAAGCCATCCATTAATGAAAACATCTCATGTCCTGCTGATAAGTCCATAATTATATCAATGTTTGTTAGTGGGAAATTGTCTTTGAGACATGCTTTATTCAGATCTCTGAAATCTGTATAGACTCTTATTCTCTTATCTGGCTTTGACACTGGTATAATACTTGAAACCCATTCTGGATAAGCAATGAGTCTTATGAAACCCACATCTAATAGTTTCTTCAGCTCGGTTTTTACAAGAAGAGCAATGTGTGGATGCATCTTTCTTAGCTTTTGCTTAACTGGTTTTGCTTTTGAATCGACATTAAGATGATGCATGATAAGATCTAGATTAAGTCCTGGCATGTCTGCATAGGACGAGGCAAATTTATTTGTCTTTGTTTAAAGAATTCCATGTATTTTTTTCTCTCTTCATCTGATAATGAGGCAACATAATGAAGTATCTTAGTATCCTTTGATGTACCAATGTTTATTGCTTATGTTGGTTCTATTAGGATAGCAGATCTCTCCTGAAAATATGTAGGAAGAATATTAAACTTTCCATCTTCTGGTGCCTCAAAGAGGTTTTCACCATTAGATACGTCCTTTATTTTCCATTCTGATTGATCTAGTGTTGCTATGAAATGGTTTTCAACAGTAGATCTCTTTCCTTGTTTTATTTCAATTTTGTGACTGGAAAGTTTGGCATTCTCTTGACTACAAGAAACGTTACTTGATTCTGCAATGGAAGATATCTTAGTTGTTATGGGTTTGATAGCATTAAGATACACGGCTAAGTCATGATCATTGGAAAATACATTTAATTCAGGGTTTTCTAAATTATCCCAATCAATTAGTTCAGGATGAGGAAGGGGTAAGTCATAATCATTATCATCATTAGGTGCTTCAGAGTTCATGACATAATGATCATAATTTGGCATAGAGTAGGTAATGTCATAGATCGAATGATTTTGAGAATTGTCTCTCCCAAGTGTCTTCCAATCAGTTCTAACAAAATCAATATTAGTATTTTGTAGCTCACACTCAAATGATTCTCCAGCTGACGTTTGTCCCTTAAACGAATGGATTATATCAACACATACATCTTTAATACTGCAAATTCCTTCTTGATTATCTTCAATGACTTCATTTGCATTTTGAAGTTGACATACTTGTGTACATGATAAAGGGGATTATTTTGCTGGATTTTGTCTTCTTTCAAACTCAACTTCTTCTGGACTAATAGTCAATCCTACTTGACTATTTCTTAATTCTTCTATGTTTCTGCCACATCTTGATACATCTTGTTCCTTATTTGATAAAAATCTTATATTTATAGATGCTTGATCTATCTCTGTTTGTACTTCTTATGGCATTATTTCTTTGTCTTTGTCATCCTCTTTCTTTTGTTGTCTTGTATATGCCTCTTTTCTTTGGATTCTGAGTTCTTTTCATCTTCTTTCTAACTCCATCTTTTTTTTTGTAATAGACAAGTCTTCCTTTGTAATAGTTGTTTGTTCTTCATTGTTTTCTTTACTTGATGTACTAGATAAGACATCTGGACCCCATTCATACTCATTTGAATCTATCTCTGAACCATGGTCTAGGACTACCCCACTATACCATAAAGGAATGATGTATGGTGTAAAAAGTTCCCTGATTTCTGCCATCTCTATATTCACTACTTCTGGAATATCTTGTTCAGATTCTGCATTTGCTTGTATTTCTTGAACTTGTTGACAAGATTCTTCTTTTCCTTTAATGGTAATCTCTTCTTGTTTCTTTTCATGTTCTTCTTGTTTCTTTTGTTTATTGGTTACAATTTCTACTGCTTGATGTAGCTTTTCTTGCCAATTTGCTTCTTTAGAGACTGATTTCTTTCTCCACTTTGATTGTTGATAATTATGGTGCTTTTGATTTGACTTTAGATATCCATGTCCTAACTTATCTTCTTTAGCTTGCGAGTGGGGACAAATTGGTTCTTAAATACCTTGATGTCGTTTACCAATTGGTCCTTTTCCTTTATATCCTATTTTTTTCATGATTTTATAACCATTTCCATATTTTTCTATGGGAATATTGACTTCTGCAGCTGTTGCTATAGTTTCATTTTCATCTTTGTACAACCAACCAAGAATGTCCTTATCTTCAGTTTCTTCTTCAAGGGTTCCAACTCTAACAAATGCTCCATTAAACATATCTTTTTATTTCTCTGAGGTATTTGATTGGATAGTTGTAGGCTTTCCATATCATTTAGGGGAAAGTGGAAAATTATGCAAAGAATATTTTCCCATTCCTTCATCATTTAATTTGAGCTTTTTCTCAAAGGTTTCCCATAACTTTTCTTGAATTTATTTGGTAGGATATACCAATTCTCTATTATGTGGAACTCTTGTATCTTGTGTTGGTTTCAAATTATTGCAATATTGACTAGAGTTTGCAATTATAGTGATCTCTTGCCCTTCATGAGGAAATTTTACACATTGATGATACGTAGAAGGAACTGCTTGCATATTGTGAATCCATGGCCTTCCCAGAAGAATGTTGTAATAGAGGTTCAAATCTAAAACCTGTCATAATGTATTCCTTCCCACATGTCCTATTTTTATTTGTAACACCACAGTTCCTTTAGAAGAATTTTTGGCTTCATCATTGTAATAACCCACCAAAATTGATCCAACAAAAATTGAGTATATTTCTTCTTTTTTTTTTTTATTATTATGTTTTATTCAATTGCATACTCTGGGCATCCATCCAATTAGGATTAGGCATTCATCCATTCGGGATGAGCTTCTATCCAATACGGGATAGGCATCTACCCATACGAGGTAGGCATCCATCCAAACGGGATAGGAGATGCTCTGGCCAGAGACTTAGACTCTTCGGGACCATTCGGGTCCTGAGCCACTCACTAAGTACTACATTCTTCTAACAAGAATGCACCGAGGTTGCCGTCCTTAGGAGTAATTTAAAAATAACACAAGCTTGAATTCCGCCTCGGAATTTGGCTTAAAGCCTCGGGAAGTCAAGCAAATCCATACGGGATTCCTTCCGAGTATGCATTGAATTAAATTGATTATCTTATTTTTCATTTAGGATTCTTACTCAACCAAACCTAGACCCCACCCACGAACGCCTGAGTACGAGGGACAACTCCGTCCCAAGACTGCCTACATACCCGCTTCGGCACGGGATCAAGGCGTAAAGTATGTAGTTCTATTTTCTAATCTATGGTTTGATGTAAACTGATTTTGTGGGTACGCAACCCTTTCTAGGGTCAGTGTCCCAGACAGTTTCTCTGCGGTTACTACCCACGATGGTAGCACTTAAGCGAAGGCTCAAGATGGCCTATTGCTTGTGGCCTAAAAGAAAATAACTAGATCCTAATACTTATCATGAACGTCACCCAATTGCAAAACGCCAATATCCCTTCGAGATGAATTAAATAAATAAAGAAAGTAAATTTCATGAGGGTATTTAACTTGACCATCCTAAAAAGGGGGTTTACTATGGTGTATCTCAACGGATGTGAAATTCATTTAAAAGTTATCTTATTAAATTATCGATCCAAGAGGGATTACCCGCCCCTTGGATTTTTAACCTCCAAATGTCCCTTATTACTCCCCGACGATTTATAGGGACGATGCCACAGACGTCATTAATGCAGCTTTATTAGGCGTTAAGTGCAGTAGTTCAACACGACGGCATTACCCGTAAGCGTGACCCAGAGGCACCATATATACCGAACGCTGCTAGTTTTGGTTTCCCAACTTCCTTTGTTTAGTTTTCTAACTACGAATAACAAAATGAAATCGTAATTAATTGAAGTAACTACTTGAAGTGTAATTTGCATAACAAATGAAACTTGCATAATAGTAATTGCATGAAAGATATAATTATTCTATAAATAATTCGCATGCTATGAACCATTAATGAAAGCAATTAATCTATGATGTAAGAAGACTTAACGAGTTCAAAATAACGATTAATTTTTGAGTATTTGTATTGTAAGTTAATCTCTAAAGACCAATCAAGTGTCCCAATGATTCTTAATGGGCTGAGTAACCTAATTTTAAAAGAATATAGTCTACAATTTAAAACTTACTAAGGCAATTTAATTATGAACTTGCTACATATTAGCCCAATTTTTTTTTCTAAGTTGAAATACGATATCTTAAGGCTTACACAAAAAAAAGACTTCATTATTTCCTAAATGCCATTTCTATCAAAAAAAATAAAAAAAAAATTTAATTAAATAACAAGGAGTATTAATTTACATATAAAAAAAAATTCCAATTTAAAATGTCAAATTACAAAATTGAAAAGGGAAGAGAAACTTTTTTAAATTAAATACATATTTTACTTGGTAGTGATAGGGTGCGGGGTGGGGACCACGGGTCCCATCACCCCTGTGGCCCTGCATGCGCAGGTCCGCAGAGGTAAGGGGACCCGCGGGCCCCTCCGTACTCTGCAACGGTTACAACGTAACCATTCATGCACATTTGCCGACGTCCAATTAGTGTGAAAACACCATGCGTGACGGGGTTTTGGGAGATTTTTCTAACGTTCGATATGATTTCTTTCTTTTTGGTTATTTATTTATATATATATATATATATATATATATATATATATATATATATATATATATATGTAAATATATATATATGTTATAATATTATTATTATCATTTTTCTTATACAGGAGTATTATAATTTTTTTTTAAAGATTACTCAGAGCAGGGTAAATAATGGGCAAATAACAATGTTGCAGATTAATTTCAGGGACAAAATGAAGCAGTAACCAGAGGGGTTCTTCTTCTCTTTTTTTTTTTTTTTCCATTTCTTTTGTTTTCTACACAGGGAGATTCATTCACAGATAAAGAGATAGTTTATTTCTTTTTCATTCCTTTTGTTTTTTTTTTCACACAGGGAGATTCTTTCACAGAGAAAGGGATAGTTTATTTCTTTTTCTTTCATTTCTTTTGTTTCCTACACAGGGAGATCTATTCACAGGGAAAGAAGTAAATTTGTTTGTACACACAGGGAGATTCTTTCACAAAGAAAGGGAGAATTGTTTGTTTATATGCACAGGGAAAATCTTTCACAAAGGGGAAATGTTAAACGTATTTTACAGAGGATTTAGAAAACCAGAAGATGAGAAATCTTAGAGAGATTGATTACAGCAAGATCCTTTCAAGTATACATTTTGGACTTTAAATCAATAACCAGAAAAAAAAAGAATACATTTCAGACTTTTTAAATCAAATAACCAGAGAAAGATTCAAATCTAAAACTTAATAAGATATTCCAAAGATTTAATCTGGATGAGTCTAATTCTTATCAAAATTTTGAAATGAATGGATCTAATTTTTATCAAAATAATCTGAAAACAATAATCTAATTTTCATCAAATGACTCTATTCTACTTCTTCCAAAACTGAAACTAATTTCTTATCAAGAATTTAAAACAAATGAATCTCATTCTCCTCAATAAAATGAACAATTTAATCTACTTTTTATCAAATATTTTACTCCACTAAATTTTTTTTATTATCAAGAATCTAAAACAATGAATCAAATTTAATCTACTTTTTATCAAACATTTTAATCTACTTCTTATCAAAATCTGAAAACTAATTTCTTATCAAAACACAAATGAATTTCATTTTCATAAAATAATTTAATCTAATCTAATCTACAACAAGAATAAGATGCACAAAACTAAGCTTGAAGGAACCTGGGTGCTTGCAAAATGGTGTAGAGTCTTCCTTGATCCTCCAAATTGAAGAGAAGTCCTCCCAACGAAATCTTAGCTGAAAATGAAAATTGACTACAAAGGAGAATTTAACTTGCAGAATTTCTTATGGAATAGCCAACACTTATTTTGAAACTTGTACCTCTTTTATAAAAGAATTTTCAATTTCCCACTACCTAATTATTAATTGAAAAAAAAAGAGATTCTCTCCCAATTTGGCCTCCATGCAAATTGATTAGGCTTAGTGGGAGGAGTTACATGCAAGGTGGTGGAGAAGCCTCTAGAAGCTTCTTATTCCTCCTACAACATGTCCCTAAATTTGGGTGAGGGAAATTAAATAACTAATTAAAATATATATGCATTTTCCATGTGTGTGTGTGGTTTATTATTTTTATTCCCTTACAATATTCATTCAATAGTTTATCCAAGGAAATATAATAGAGTTTTGTGTTTTGTATTTAAATCAAAAAGGTGATAAAGGAGGGTTGTGACATCCTCCCCCCCTTAATCTGTGCATCGTCCCGATGCACTTATTAAATGCATTCAAAAGAGTTTATAGTTCTTGTTCAAAACAAAAAAGGAAATAGCTGTTGCATCTCCTTAGTATCCTCCCACGTGGCATTCTTTTCGTCATACTGGTCCCATTGCACTTTGCACTGATCAACCTCTCTGTTGCGCAACTGGCACTCGCGCCTCTCCAAGATTCTGAATGGCTCTATCATTATTCCCCCCATTTCTTGGACCTGCAAAGCATCCCAATTCAAAATGTGTTTCTCATCAGGTACATACTTCTTAAGAAGAGATACATGGAAGACATCATGGATTCGGCTCAATTGGGGAGGTAAGGCCAACCGATAAGCAACTGGATTAATTCTTCCCAATATTTCAAAAGGTCCGACATAACGAGGTGCAAGCTTAGTCTTTTTCCCAAATCTTATGGAACTCTTGTGTGGCCTAACCCTTAGGAAGACTTTCTCTCCTACCTCAAACTCCCTTGGTGTTCTGTTTTTATCTGCATAACTTTTCTGCCTATCCGAGGCTTCCTTCAATCTTTGCCTAATTTCCTTAGTTTTCCTTTCCATTTCTTTCAACATATCTGGCCCAATAATCACTCTATCTTCAAGACTATCCCAACTCAAAGGTGTTCGACATGGTCTACCATACAAAGCTTCAAAAGGTGCCATTCCCAAAGATGTTTGATATGTATTATTGTAGGCAAACTCTACCAAAGGTAGGTACTCTTCCCATTTTCTCTGTTGGTCCATGCAGTACATGCAAAGCAGGTCTTCCATAATCTGATTTGTCCTTTCTGTCTGACCGTCGGTTTCCGGATGGTATGCGGTGCTAAAATTTAGTTGAGTTCCTAGAGCTGATTGAAGAGTGGTCCAAAACCTGGAAGTGAATCTTGCATCTCTGTCTGATATGATTTTCTCTGGTATTCCATGCAACCTAACTATCTCCTTAACGAAGCGTCTAGCCAAGGTGGGTGCATCATCCGTCAGATTTCCTGGTATAAAGTGTGCCACCTTAGTGAGTTTGTCAATTACCACCATTATTGCATCATGCCTAGAAGGTGACATGGGTAACCCTTGTACAAAATCCATGCTAATAACTTGCCACTTATGTTGAGGTACATCGTGCAATTGTAACAATCCAGCTGGGTGTCTATGTTCTGCCTTTACTCTTTGACACTCCAAACATTTAGCTACATACTTGACAATATCGCTCTTCAGCCCTTGCCAAAAGTATAGTTTCTTTAGGTCTGCATAAAGTTTGTTAACTCCTGGGTGGCCTGAATAAGGGGCATTGTGAGCCTCCAATAAGACTACTTCCCTTAAATTCCCTGAATTAGGAACATAGATTCTGTTATTGTATCTAAGCAACCCATCTTCATCTAATGTATACCCTTCGACCTTAGGATCAGTCGGGTTGTGTCTTATAGTTAATTTGACTTGCTCATACCATGGGTCATGTCCTTGTTCATCCATTACTTGCCTTTTGAAAGAGGTTTTGAAGGTTGCTATAGTCAACAAGTGTCTCCTCCTACTTAAGGCATCTGCCACCCTATTTTCTTTTCCCTTAATATATTCAATCTCAAAGTCATATTCACTTAGAAACTCTAACCACCTTCTTTGTCTGGCATTTAAGTGAGGTTGGGTAAAGATGTATTTTAGTCCTTGGTTGTCCGACTTAAGCTCAAAGGGCTTCCCTAGTAAGAAGTGTCTCCACTTTTGCAGGGCATGCACAATTGCTGCCAACTCTAAGTCGTGGGGTGCATAATTGACTTCATGAGTCTTTAGCTTCCTAGATTCGTAAGCCACTACCCCTTCATCTTGGACAAGTACTCCTCCTAACCCTTCAATAGAAGCATCTGTTACAACTGTGAAGTGTCCATTTGGGTCTGGTACCTTTAGAATGGGTGCTGAAGTTAGTTTTCCCTTCAAGATTTGAAATGCCTTATCACTTTGCTCGGTCCATACAAACCTTTTGCCCTTTCTTTGCAACGAGGTGATGGGGTTTGCTATCTTAGAGAATCCTTCCACAAACCTCCTATAGTAACCTGCTAGCCCCATAAAGCTTCTTACCTCTGAAACATTCTTAGGGATTGGCCATTCTACTATCGCCTTTATTTTATCTGGGTCGACTGCTATTCCTTCCTTTGATATTATATGCCCAAGATAGTGAATCTTTTCCTCAAAGAAGGCACATTTGGACAATTTTCCATATAACTTATGTTCTCTCAATCTTTGCAAAACAATTTGTAGGTGCGCTAAATGTTCCTCTTCATTTCTAGAGTAAATCAATATGTCATCCAAAAATACCAAAACAAACTTATCCAAGTAGTCATGGAATACACTATTCATCAGGTTCATGAATGCAGCTGGGGCATTAGTTACTCCAAAAGGAACTACTATGAATTCATAATGTCCATATCTCGTCCTGAAAGCTGTCCTTGGAATGTCTTCTTCCTTAATTCTGAGTTGATGATACCCTGACCGAAGATCTATCTTTGAGAAAACTGCCGCTCCTTTCATTTGGTCAAAAAGGTCCTCTATGCGAGGTAAGGGATACCTATTCTTTATGGTGACTTTGTTCAACATCCTATAGTCGATGCATAGCCTTAAGGTTCCATCCTTCTTCTTAACAAATAAAACTGGCGCTCCCCATGGTGATACACTTGGCCTTATTAATCCCTTAGCTAAGAGTTCCTCTAATTGCATTTTGAGCTCTCATAATTCGATTGTGTTCATCCAGTAAGGTGCCTTTGATACTGGTTCAGCTCCTGGGAGTACTTCGATAGAAAAGTCAAACTTTCTCTTAGGGGGTAAACCGGGTAGTTCTTCTGGAAAAACATCCTTAAACTCCTTTAAGAAAGGGGTATTTTCAAATGTTGGTGTATTTTCCTCCTTTCCTTCATCAATTTCAACCATAAAGATTTGTCCTCCTCTTCTCCTTTCCTTCTTTAATTGCATTGCTGAGATAGTTTCTATATTAATGGGTTTAAACTTTCCTTGGATTTTGACCCTTTTCCCCCCATCATCCAAACATTTAACAACTTTGCTATAACAATCTACATTAGCTTGATGGTTTGCTAACCAACTCATTCCCATAATTACATCATATAATCCTAAGGGTGCCACATAGAGATCTACCCTTGTTTCGAACTCAGGGAATTGTACCCTTGCCCTTAGTAAACACTTAGTTACTTCTCTAGTTGCCTTATCCCCATATTGAACCGTCCATGATGACTCCATTTGATTAACTTTTAATGCATATTTGTTCACTAATTCAGGTGAGATGAAACATTCAGATGATCCAGTGTCAATTAGAATTGATATTGGTTGTTCAAATAGTGTACCTGTAGTTTCCACGAGAACATTCTGGTATCTTCTTCTTTGGTTCCTAACTGCTGCATGAATCCTCTGTTGGGGCCCTTGTTGGGGTTGATTGGCTCTAATTTGTCCTTGCATCCTGGGGCAATCTCTAGCAAAATGATTCTCCCCGCACATAAAGCATCTGCCTGGAGGACCTCTCCTACCTTGATTTCTAGGGGGATCGTTCCTTGTTTCATTTCCCCTGGGTGGATAAGTTATCCTGTTCTGCTGGTCATTTCTGTTATAGTTGCCCCTGTTATCATTGCCCCTGTTATTATTGCCCCTGTTATTATCATTTCCATTCCTCTGATATTGGTTAGGCGGTGGTCTCCTTTTGGAAGAGTTATTCCTTTGACCCTTGTTGAAATTAGTGTTTCCATTGAATTCTTGCTTCCTTTTAAATGAGTGGCTCCCATTATAGTTCCGTCCTGCTAGTGTTTGAATCTTCCTCTCTTGCCTTAGGGACTTTTCAAGTACTTCATTCATATTTCTGGGTCCATGCATATCAACCTCTGCCCCTATGTTGGTATTCAGCCCCAAAATGAATTTCCTTGCTTGGCCTTCTTCATCCTTTTGGTACATAGGCACATATTTAAGCAACTTGGCAAACTTATCCCAATATTGTTGAACGGATAGGGACCCTTGACATAGATTATGGAATTCTGTCACTTTCTCATCAAAGAACAATTGAGGGAGCCACCTATCTCGAAAATGGTGAACAAATTGATCCCATGTGATCGTATCCCTGTTATACCCATTTTGTTCCTTGGTGTTGGTCCACCAACTAGCCGCCTCCCCTGTGAGTTGATAGGAGCCCCATAAGGCCTTGGTTGTTTCGCTAAAATCTCTTAGCTCAAAATATTTTTCCATTTCATTTAGCCAATTCTCAGCCCCTTCACCAATCTGCCTCCCATCGAACTTAGGAGGGGTGATTTTCTTCAAATCCTTGGAGAGTTCCAATATGTTATTTTCCTTCCCATTACCCATCACATTTCCTTGATTGCTACCAGGGTTTCCATTCTTGGTACCACTTCTATTCTCATAGTCATTCTGCCTTTCCCTAAGGTCCTGCAGTGATTGTTCCAGGAAGTTGATTTTATCTCTTTGTTCGGTTAGAAGGTCGATTATAGCTTGGACCCCATCTCCGTTATTCCCTAGGTTGTGTCGAACCTCTTCATGATCTTCCTCATGGTTCCCTTCATGGTTTTCCTCATGGTTTTCCTCCCTTTGACTACTGGTACGTCTTCCGTTACCCCTTCCTCTTCCTCTTCCTCTTCCTCTTCCTCTTCCTCTTGCCATTCTAGGTTTTACCTGAAAGTTTAAATTATATAGTTAGTTTTTTTTTTTTTTGTGCAGAATAAAATTTAATTTCTATTATTGTAAAACATTCCCTTAGTTGAATAAATTGAAGTGAGCACAAGGCCTAGATTTGAACCTTTGCTCTGATACCACATGTAATAACCCACCAAAATTGATCCAACAAAAATTGAGTATATTTCTTTTTTTTAAAATTTTTTTATTATGTTTTATTCAATTGCATACTCTGGGCATCCATCCAATTAGGATTAGGCATTCATCCATTCGGGATGAGCTTCTATCCAATACGGGATAGGCATCTACCCATACGGGGTAGGCATCCATCCAAACGGGATAGGAGATGCTCTGGCCAGAGACTTAGACTCTTCGGGACCATTCGGGTCCTGAGCCACTCACTAAGTACTACATTCTTCTAACAAGAATGCACCGAGGCCGCCGTCCTTAGGAGTAATTTAAAAATAACACAAGCTTGAATTCCACCTCGGAATTTGGCTTAAAGCCTCGAGAAGTCAAGTGAATCCATACGGGATTCCTGCCGAGTATGCATTGAATTAAATTGATTATCTTATTTTTCATTTAGGATTCTTACTCAACCAAACCTAGACCCCACCCACGAACGCCTGAGTACGAGGGACAACTCCATCCCAAGACTGCCTACATACCCGCTTCGGCACGGGATCAAGGCGTAAAGTATGTAGTTCTATTTTCTAATCTATGGTTTGATGTAAACTGATTTTGTGGGTACGCAACCCTTTCTAGGGTCAGTGTCCCAGACAGTTTCTCTGCGGTTGCTACCCACGATGGTAGCACTTAAGCGAAGGCTCAAGATGGCCTATTGCTTGTGGCCTAAAAGAAAATAACTAGATCCTAATACTTATCATGAACGTCACCCAATTGCAAAACGCCAATATCCCTTCGAGATGAATTAAATAAATAAAGAAAGTAAATTTCATGAGGGTATTTAACTTGACCATCCTAAAAAGGGGGTTTACTATGGTGTATCTCAACGGATGTGAAATTCATTTAAAAGTTATCTTATTAAATTATCGATCCAAGAGGGATTACCCACCCCTTGGATTTTTAACCTCCAAATGTCCCTTATTACTCCCCGACGATTTATAGGGACGATGCCACAGACGTCGTTAATGCAGCTTTATTAGGCGTTAAGTGCAGTAGTTCAACACGACGGCATTACCCGTAAGCGTGACCCAGAGGCACCATATATACCGAATGCTGCTAGTTTTGGTTTCCCAACTTCCTTTGTTTAGTTTTCTAACTACGAATAACAAAATGAAATCGTAATTAATTGAAGTAACTACTTGAAGTGTAATTTGCATAACAAATGAAACTTGCATAATAGTAATTGCATGAAAGATATAATTATTCTATAAATAATTCGCATGCTATGAACCATTAATGAAAGCAATTAATCTATGATGTAAGAAGACTTAACGAGTTCAAAATAACGATTAATTTTTGAGTATTTGTATTGTAAGTTAATCTCTAAAGACCAATCAAGTGTCCCAACGATTCTTAATGGGCTGAGTAACCTAATTTTAAAAGAATATAGTCTACAATTTAAAACTTACTAAGGCAATTTAATTATGAACTTGCTACATATTAGCCCAATTATTTTTTTCTAAGTCGAAATACGATATCTTAAGGCTTACACAAAAAAAAGACTTCATTATTTCCTAAATGCCATTTCTATCAAAAAAAATAATAAAAAAATTTAATTAAATAACAAGGAGTATTAATTTACATATAAAAAAAAATTCCAATTTAAAATGTCAAATTACAAAATTGAAAAGGGAAGAGAAACTTTTTTAAATTAAATACATATTTTACTTGGTAGTGATAGGGTGCGGGGTGGGGACCACGGGTCCCATCACCCTTGCGGCCCTGCATGCGCAGGTCCGCAGAGGTGAGGGGACCCGCGGGCCCCTCCGTACTCTGCGACGGTTACAACATAACCGTTCATGCACATTTGCCGACATCCAATTAGTGCGAAAACGCCATGCGTTACGGGGTTTTGGGAGATTTTTCTAACGTTCGATATGATTTCTTTCTTTTTGGTTATATATATATATATATATATATATATATATATATATATATATCTGTGTGTGTGTGTGTGTGTGTGTGTGTGTGTGTGTGTGTGTGTGTGTGTGTGTGTGTGTGTGTGTGTGTTATAATATTATTATTATCATTTTTCTTATACAGGAGTATTATAATTTTTTTTTAAAGATTACTCAGAGCAGGGTAAATAATGGGCAAATAACAATGTTGCAGATTAATTTCAGGGACAAAATGAAGCAGTAACCGGAGGGGTTCTTCTTCTCTTTTTCTTTTTTTTTCCATTTCTTTTGTTTTCTACACAGGGAGATTCATTCACAGATAAAGAGATAGTTTATTTCTTTTTCATTCCTTTTGTTTTTTTTTTCACACAGGGAGATTCTTTCACAGAGAAAGGGATAGTTTATTTCTTTTTCTTTCATTTCTTTTGTTTCCTACACAGGGAGATCTATTCACAGGGAAATAAGTAAATTTGTTTGTACACACAGGGAGATTCTTTCACAGAGAAAGGGAGAATTGTTTGTTTATATGCACAGGGAAAATCTTTCACAAAGGGGAAATGTTAAACGTATTTTACAGAGGATTTAGAAAACCAGAAGATGAGAAATCTTAGAGAGATTGATTACAGCAAGATCCTTTCAAGTATACATTTTGGACTTTAAATCAATAACCAGAAAAAAAAAGAATACATTTCAGACTTTTTAAATCAAATAACCAGAGAAAGATTCAAATCTAAAACTTAATAAGATATTCCAAAGATTTAATCTGGATGAGTCTAATTCTTATCAAAATTTTGAAATGAATGGATCTAATTTTTATCAAAAATAATCTGAAAACAATAATCTAATTTTCATCAAATGACTCTATTCTACTTCTTCCAAAACTGAAACTAATTTCTTATCAAGAATTTAAAACAAATGAATCTCATTCTCCTCAATAAAATGAACAATTTAATCTACTTTTTATCAAATATTTTACTCCACTAAATTTTTTTTTTATCAAGAATCTGAAACAATGAATCAAATTTAATCTACTTTTTATCAAACATTTTAATCTACTTCTTATTAAAATCTGAAAACTAATTTCTTATCAAAACACAAATGAATTTCATTTTCATAAAATAATTTAATCTAATCTAATCTACAACAAGAATAAGATGCACAAAACTAAGCTTGAAGGAACCTGGGTGCTTGCAAAATGGTGTAGAGTCTTCCTTGGTCCTCCAAATTGAAGAGAAGTCCTCCCAACGAAATCTTAGCTGAAAATGAAAATTGACTACAAAGGAGAATTTAACTTGCAGAATTTCTTATGGAATAGCCAACACTTATTTTGAAACTTGTACCTCTTTTATAAAAGAATTTTCAATTTCCCACTACCTAATTATTAATTGAAAAAAAAAGAGATTCTCTCCCAATTTGGCCTCCATGCAAATTGATTAGGCTTAGTGGGAGGAGTTACATGCAAGGTGGTGGAGAAGCCTCTAGAAGCTTCTTATTCCTCCTACAACATGTGCCTAAATTTGGGTGAGGGAAATTAAATAACTAATTAAAATATATATGCATTTTCCATGTGTGTGTGTGGTTTATTATTTTTATTCCCTTACAATATTCATTCAATAGTTTATCCAAGGAAATATAATAGAGTTTTGTGTTTTGTATTTAAATCAAAAAGGTGATAAAGGAGGGTTGTGACAATCATAAGCTTTAATTGTTATTTTCTTCTTTGGATCCACTGCATTTTTTGAATATCCCAAAGCTTTTATCAAACTTAATGTACAAATATTTAAGTCGGCTCCACCATCTATGAGTACGTGTTTGACATGTGTTTTATTAATGGTGAATTCAACATGTAAGGGAGAATTGTGAGGATGTTGTAAGGACGCGTCATCATTTTCAAAAAATGATAAGAAATGAGGGGCTATAAGGTCTCCCACCATGTTTTGGAACTGATCTATATCCAAGTCTTTTGAAACTGTTGTTTCCACTAAATCTTTTTCCAAAATTTCCTTATGCATAGGTGAAACTTTGAGAAGTTCCAAAATTGATATTTGAGCGGGTATTCTTTGTAATTGCTTTACTAAATTGTATTGTTGTGAAGTGGATGTTGGGTCTTTTGTTATACTTGGAAAGGTAACCTTTGCTTTGCTTCTCGTAATAACATTGATTGGCTCTGAAGGTGGATTATCTTTAACAATGATAACATTACCATATCATCATATGTATAAGTGTAGTTCACTTTGGCTTTTCCTTTGTCATCTTTTAATTGGGATGGTTCACCTTTGTCATAATTTAGAAGTGGAGTTTTGAAAGCTAGGTGTGATTCATTTGTCTTGTGGCTATCCACTGTGATAGTTCCATTATCGATTAAATCTTGGCTAAGGTGTTTCAATCTTTGACAATCGTTTGTTTGGTGTCCTTTATTCCGATGGTAATTACAAAAATGATTGTCAATCCACCAATTTGGCTTGACTTATGGTTCATAGCCTCTTGCTTCTAGTAACACAATCAGTTTGTTGGCAAGAAGAGTTTTTAAAGCTGATTCCAATGGTTCTCCAATGTTTGTGAATTTCCTCCGAGGATTGGAGAAGGACTTGGTTTTATTGTTTTCTTGATTGTTATTGTTTGGGATTTGACTTGATAGATTAAAAATTGGTTGTTGTTTCGTAGCACTATTGTCGTCATTTCCTCCATTGATGACATTCCTATTCTTTGACTAGAATTTGGGTTTGCCATTGTTGTTGTTGTTTTTGTTGTTGTTGTTGTTGTAAGAATTATTGTAAAGTTTTAGCTCTCCTTTCTTTACCATTGCATCTTCTATTTTCAGACCATTCTCAATCATCTTGGCGAAGGAGGGGGGACATTGCATTTTTAGTCGATAACTCATTTCACTGATAAGATTATCAATGAATATGTCCATCGTTTCTTGATTAGGCACATCTCTTGGATACCTATTAAACATGTGTTTCCATCACTGTAAGAAGATCATAAAAGATTCACCATTCTTTTGTTTAATATTGCATAAATCCAGCATTGTTATCTCATTCCTTACATTGTAGGAATGCTGTGAAATAAATTTATTCATGAGTTCTTCAAAAGATTTGATTCCGGATGGTAATCTTGAAATCCATTCCATTGATTGCCCATTTAAACTCCTACGAAAAATATGCATCAGGTAAGTTTCGTTGTGCGCAAATTCCATACTCATAGTACAAAACTCCCTAATGTGATCCTGAGGATCAGATTTTCCATCGTATTTGTCATATTTAGGGATCTCACAATGTTGTAGAAATGGTGCCATATTCAAATTTTATCGAAAGGATATGGGTAGATATCTTCTAATGAATACTTCTTGGAGATTGTTCCATTTTCCATATCTTGCATCTGTTGTTGTAGAGTTTGCATTTGTTGAGTAAGGTTTAACAATGGATTATCCATATAACTTCTCGTTATTTCTTTGTAAGTTCTTTTATCACTACGCTCTTTTCTTGTATCATCACGTTCTTTTCTTGTCTCTTCATGACTTTCTTTGTTTACATATTTGTTATTTGGATCATCTGTGTTTTGGGTGTTACTTGTCTTTGCATCTTGTTTTAATCTTTCTATGTTAAAGTCTTGTGGCAATTTAGCTCCAGATTTTGCCAACATCAAGAGATATTTCTCTTTTTGTTTTTCCAACAATTTTTCCATTAGCCTATCAATTTTGAAATATTTCTCAAGGTCTCTAATGGTATTATTGACTGTTTCTTCGTCAACAGCGATATACCCAAAAGTTTGGAATACAGGATTATCTTCTTCTTCCATTTGCTTTTGTTGTTTTCTAAGTTGTTCGTATTGAGCTCTAGTCCAAACTAGCATGTGATTATTTTCAAAAAAATTGAAATTTCCAAAGGACAAAGTCAATAAGTGATTATTGGTTTAGGACGATATGCTTTGTTGATTTTACCACTATTGTTTGTTCATTGTGATAAAGCATCTCTTTGTTGAAAATCACGTCCTTGCAAAATTTCTCTGTCAAACTCTGTCCCATAGCCACATAAATAGTGATGAAAACGGTGTAGGAATGTCCTATGTTTTAATAAGATCTTGCAATTGATATACAAGAATCTTATTCTTTTCTAAGTAGCTTTATAACTAGGTTTTTGTTTTCTTTAAGGCGATACTTAAAAGTCATATAAGCATCTGACAGTTTACGAGTTTGTTTGATTCCAATGTTGGTGCAATTCTAATTTTGATATGACCTAGGTTCAAAATAGGAAAGATATATCCAAGATAATGAACACAAGATGAATTGATCAAGCTTCGTGATAGAGGATTTGATATATCCTGATGAGAGACTTGATAATGATGTTGATGTTTTGCACTTAAGATGTTTGTATCAATAGCTTGTTGAATGTTTATGCTTATAGAAACCTTTCGGGAATAGCCTGTTGGATTAGTGACCCAGTTATTGAACTAGTTTGAAAATGTGTGATAGTTTAGAGACAAATCTACTCAACAAGTGTTTTGATATTGATGTTTTGAAACTTTAGTTTGATTTGGTGTTTAAATGTTGGAAAGCCTTTGTACTACCCTTTTAATCAATTTTTCCAGCAATTGGTTGGATTTTTGCTCACTCGTAGATGATAATTTTCTTCAATTTTTGACCATTTGGAGCATGTTATAGACATAGAAGACACAATGTTTAAGAAACAAAATGCATAAGCAAGTACAAATCTTATGGCAGGCTGAGGCAATAATTGTTGAATCTCACATGGGGTTTCCCCCAAGGCTACGCTATTCAAAGCGGATATTTAGATACTTGACCCCACTGGCTCCACCCTTGGCACTCACTTCTCCATGGCAACCAAGCACCATTTTCCATGAAAAATCCCCATGGAAAACTTTATATCTCTACTAAGAACCGTATGTGTGTGAGCCACTTCAGAGGTCCAACCTCCTGCACCAACAACTAGAAGGATTTTGGCAACTAGTAAAAGTGTTTTTTAGTAAATGCTTTTGGTCATGTGGCCATACATGCGGCACTTTCAGCTCTGTAAATACAGAAGGTTCTCAGCCTATAGAGGTTACACTCCATAGGGTTTATGGGGAAACATAGTGTCAGTATGAACTTATCAGCACATGTTGTTTGGGACTTTCGTCACAAACATGATTTATTTAGAGTGGATTGGAAGGACTCGGTATTAGCCCGTTTCCACTTTGGGTCGTTCCCCTCTCACTGCCCCCCTCAAGGCAGCTCAGGAAGGCGGGCCCTCTAAAGGTTATACATAAAAGAAAGTAGGTCTAGTTTTCTGATCACCGTATGATGGTGAGAGCATACTTACCTACTACTTCATCAAGCACGGAAAACACAAGTTTATTTTAACCTTTTAAAGTGTATGTGCAACTATTTTAAAGAAGTCACTCAAAATGCAAGCTCCATGTTGTCAATTTATCCCCTTAGTTAAACTAAATGAACAAGACATGATGTGTTACTTTCCAAAATAGAGCTCTTAATTAACTAAGTGAGGAAATGCATAAAATTTGCTTTAAACACAATCCTACACATGCGTGTCAGTAGTTTGAAAAATTTAAGCTCTTGGACATTCAGACCTGCAAGGAAATTCTGTCAGTTGCGCTATTCTAACAAATGCGCTATCATTCTAACAAATGCGCTATCTTTCACCTCAAAAGTGCTAATTTACAGGGCAAAAGCGCTAACTTGCACTACAAAAGTGCTACTCTATGGACTAAGAAGCAATAATTCTCTAACAAAAGCGTTAACCAAACTGATGAATGTGCTAACCTATAGGACAAAAATGCTAACCTAAAAGACAAAAGCGCTAACCTGAAGATTAAATGTGTGGGTTCTTGGACAAAAGCACTAACCTACATGACAGATGCGCTAACCTGAAGGACAAATGCGCTAACCTATCAAATAAAAGTGTTGTCAAAATTCACACATGCGTGAATCTGCATTACAAATGCGTTAAATTTGCTTTTGCGAGAATAAGACAAGATATTAGAAAGATGATTATTCTTCTATCCTATAGTCTCAAAATATTAAATGATTTCCTAAATCATTTAATTTCATTTCCAACTCACCTTCCATCTCCACTTCATCTTTCCTTTGCCAACTCTTTCATCATGTGGCTAAATTAATTCAACAAAATTAAAATAAATAAATCATTTATCAGCCGCTTATCTTCAACCTCCAAATTTAATGAAATATTGTGTACGTACACATATTTCATAACCTCCTTCTATATTCTCTTCAACATCCCTACATCTTAGGAAGGACTTGATTCCGCTTGTCCTCTCATGCCTAAATCTTCTCCAACCATCCCTAGATTCCCTCAGTCAGCAACCCAGTCAAGGTGAGATGAGTGACACTTGTCTTATCCTTCCCCCTTTCTCTCAACCTTCACCTTTTCTCACAGTCATCCAAATCTGCAGATCTAATCATGATCGTTGATCTAGGCCACATCATCTTATCCTCTAAAGGTCTATAAAATAAGGATTTTGAGTTGAGAGAGAGTTAGTCTTCAAGTTAGTCTTCAAGTGAGTTTTCAAAGCTAATCATTTGTAAAACTTATGCATCTGTGAGTTTTAATCTTGAAGCAAATAGCATAATCATTTAGCATAATAATTTAACATTGCATATCATAGTATCAGTTAACTATCAATTATCATTCCATTCTTCATATGCCATCTTGGAAGCTATCAGTTCTTGTCTGAGAGCACACCATCTACAACCAAGAACAATGGAGTTAGGACACAATGAGACATAAATCATGAAGGTAATAATAGTGTTTTTATTTTTATATCAATTTCATGTAGTTTCATTGGTTGAGTTTGAATTTCCTATAGCATTTCCTTTGTATTTTGTGTCGACTTGAATTTCATCCTCAGAATACTACCTGCAACAAGTTAGTTTCACAAAATGCAAAGGAAATGCTACAGGAAATCCAAACTCAACCAATGAAACTACATGAAATGATATAAAAATAAAAACACTATTATTACCTTCATGATTTATGTCTCATTGTGTCCTAACTCCACTGTTCCTGGTTGCAGAGGGTGTGCTCTCAGACAAGCACTGATAGCTTCCAAGATGGCATATGAAGAATGGACTGATAACTGATAGTTAACTGATACTATGATATGCAATGTTAAATGATTATGCTAAATGATTATACTATTTGCTTCAAGATTAAAACTCACGGATGCATAAGTTTTACAAATGATTAGCTTTGAAAACTCACTTGAAGACTAACTCTCTCTCAAATCAAACTCTTGATTTTATAGACCTTGAGAGGATAAGATGATGTGGCCTAGATCAACGGTCATGATCAGATCTGCAGATTTGGATGGTTGTGAGCAAAGGTGAAGGTTGAGAGAAAGGGGGAAGGAGAAGAAAAGTGTCACTCATCTCACCTTGACTGGGTTGCTGATTGAGGGAATCTAGGGATGGTTGGAGAAGATTTAGGCATGAGAGGACAAGTGGACTCAAGTCCTTCCTAAGATGTAGGGATGTTGGAGAGAATATAGAAGGAGGCTATGAAATATGTGTACGTACACAATATTTCATTAAATTTGGAGCTTGAAGATAAGTGGTTAATAAATGATTTATTTATTTTAATTTTGTTGAATTAATTTAGCCACATGATGAATGAGTTGGCAAAGGAAAGATGAAGTGGAGATGGAAGGTGAGTTGGAAATGAAATTAAATAATTTAGGAAATCATTTAATATTTTGAGACTATAGGATAGAAGAATAATAATTAGACATTAGATATTCAAATGATTGGAGGAGATAATTAAATATTAGATATTTAATTAATTGATCAGAAGAATAATGAAATATTGGATTTTTAATTAATTAGAGGAATAGGATAGATGAATTAATTAATAAAATATTTCAATTAAATTAATTAATAGAAAGACACGAAATGAATTAAATAAATTAATCTTTTCAAATTAACTATTTAATAGAAAAAAAATATTAAATAAATAGAAAATATTTATTTAATTGCTCATAGCCAATTTCTATGTGTATACAATGGTCATTCCTTTAGTGACCTAAAAAATATTGTAGCTAAAATTGAACCTTCAAATTGATCAAATGCATAGTGAACCCGACAAAAAAATGAAGTCCCTTGGTCTGATTGGAGTAGATGGTGGAGGAACTTGGATCTAGAAACTAGAGTGAAATATGCCAAACACAGGTGCTAGGCATTCTAGTCTGAAGATGATTGTGACTAACAAAAAGGGACATGAATGCAATCAAGAGATCTTGTAGGTTTGTTTCCTAAGAAATCCAACCCAAAATAGTTAGACATGAGTGCAAGGTGCCCTAATTTAGGTTTTTTGCCTATTCAAAAGTCTTCAGAACCTATGAGTCTTCTCTGCGTTTCTATACTAGTTTCATTGTTGGATTTGAAAATGGGCACATGAAAAAATAGGGAAGAAGGGTTGTGTTGTATAGGGGCTTGCCTAAGTCAAACCTTGTGTTGTTGTTTTCACCTTCACAACATCTATGATTGATGAAAAAGAGTTTGTTTCCTCAAAAGGACAAAGACTAAACATTAATGAAAATGTTGAATTGACAAATATTACTTTAAGTATGAAATCCTTGGTATGAAGTCTTACACAAGGCTTGATCTTGCTAGAACATGTTAATCAGAGATTACTTTAGTGGGGAATATTTGCCAATGGCAAATTTTTCATGTCGGCGACCTGGGAAATGGCGAATATTTTGTACCGACTGGGGGTGGCTATGTCGCCAGAACATTATCAATTTTCATCAAATTCACTGCCCGATCGCCATATGTTTTATGTAATTAAATGTTTCTATGTGAGGATTTTGCCAATACAATATATGGTGGACACACGATAAATTTAATTTTTTTGCCTACACTCTCCGAGGTTGCCTTAATAGACGACCATAATTCGCCTATAGGCATGTGAAGATTTGTTAGCTAGGAGGACCCAATTTGCCTGACATTTTGCCGATACGTGTCTCCATTCACCCCAACTTTCGCTAACTATTTTGTATTTGCCAATTATTTGGATGACCCATTATCGCCTTGAAAATTACATAAGTTGTGTTATAGTTACGCAGGATTCGCCAAATATTTGTATACCATATAAAATTCCCGTGAAATTCACAGTATAAGGATTGGTATAAATACATGCAAAGATCAGATCTATCTCTACACAATCTGGTGGGTTCTAGGCTCTAAATTTTAATCAATAGCGAAGTTTCAGACTAAGCAAAAGCATTGATGTTGACTGCATTGGCGACTACTAGTGACCTAAAGGTGAGCGAACATATTTTTGAAGTGTTATAATGTTATTCTGAATTTATCTATATTTTTTTGCCCTGTTGAGTTCATTTTTATTCAGTGGCGACCCGTCAGTGCCAAGTGGTCAGTCAGGACATTCAGACCTTAGACATCTATATTGTAGGTCGTAGGGCCAATGAAACATATATTATACTTTATAGTCTATTATTGCTTCTTCAACAAATTGATATTTTTTTGGCAGCCTTTATTTCATTGGAGATGTCGAACAGGAAGAAGGGTAGGAAACCTGAATGTCGGGAAGGCCATGATAGGCCAACAAAAAGCAGAACGTTGTCTTTGTACTTTTGCTTTGGAAAAGATTGTGGTGAAAATCAGGAAGGTACATCATCACAAGTACAAGTACAAAATTTGCAACCTACACTGCATGTTGAAGACGACGGCGAACTTGATATCTCATATCAGGATGATCTTGAAGCAGATTATCTGGTAGATGCCCAATTAGTCGGAATGATATAATTGACTTGGGTGATAATTCCATTGATGATAAGGCATGGAAGGGGAAAAGAAAAGCCAGATCAAAAAAGGATGAACCACAATCAAAAAAGGTTCCGGAGTGGGATATGTCAGTGAGGAATTTTCAATATAATTGGGCATCAAAGTATCCATTCATTGAACTAGTGGAGAATCCAATGGAAGGTGAGCCTCCAATAGAATGTAGGTGTAAGATTTTCACTTGGAAACATAACAAGGAAATTAGGTTGCAGCTAAAATTTGACACCATAGAAAATCATATGGGTAAAGTTTATGAAAAACAAATGATAGACGGGGTTGAAAAATAAGTGATAAGATGGAAAACAAAGGAGGAATGTAAGCATGTGAGGAATGTCGAAGAGTATTATTTTCATGAGAAAATACAGATGAAGCCTGCTGAAGTTAAGGGTTCTATTGAAGCTAGTTTTGGAAAAGCAATGCAAATAGAACAACTGGGAAAAGTTGTTCAGTTAAGCGTTGTTTTTTATATTTTGAGCAGAGGGCGTGCTATGACAGATTTCCCATCAATTAGTGGTTTATTACACTTTTTGAAAGTTCCTAACTATCCTAATAGACATTAGTCAGTAAAGAGTGGATGGGAATGGGCAAGTTGTCTTGCTGAGGTTGAAAAAGAAGATGTAAAGGAAAAAATAAGAGACTCAAACTTTATTGCATTTTCTTTAGATGAAGTTATGGCAGTAGACAATACTTCATGGGTATGCATGCATATTTATATTGTAGAGAATCATACTCACCAACCTCATCTACTCTCTGTTGCTAAAATGAAGGAGAGTACGACAACAAAAAATTTATTTCAACTAGTAAAGAGAAGTTTAATTGAATATGAAGGTATGTATGACATGACGGTAGCCAAAAAATTGATTTGTGTTGGAGCAGATGGAGCTTCAGTAATGCAAGGTCACAGGAACGGTCTTTGTACAAAGATTGAAACTTTATTTGCACCGTACATTACTGCAATTCACTGCATGGCTCACAGAATGAATCTAGCTTTTGGAATTGTGAGCAAGTTTGCTTTGGTAAAAAAAATTGAAAATTTAATCAGAGAGCTCTGCTCACACTTCTATCAAAGTCCCGAGCGATTTATGGAATTTCAACACTTTGTTGATTGAATAACTAATGGGAACAAGCTTCTCAAGGATAATGATACCAGATGGATCTCTTTGGATGGTCCATCTCATCGAGTTTTTTTTCAGAATATCCATCCTTGATTGGACTATTTCACACCTCGCTGAAATTTCCTGACCTTCTTCGGAGGTTAAGTAATCTAGAGACACTCTTAACTTTAGCAGCTCTTCTGCCCATGCTAGAGGAAATGAGAAATATTATGAAGGCTTCCCAAAAAAGAGCTTTTTATATTGTAGAATATGCTACGTTGTGTAAGATGACATGCATGACCCTCAACAATCTCTATCGAAATCAACCAACACTATCTGATGAAAAATTTGTTAAGTGGCAGACAATCACAAATTTGAACAATCCTAATAAATTTTTACAAATTGGTGCAGACGAGGAGGTATGTGCCAATGTATGGGGAGTTGAGATACCAATGCACTTCTATGCCACGGTCGACCCCGAGGAACCAGGAAAGCGCCCCAAGAAGCAACTAGCAAGAGTTACAAGGGAAGATTTCGACAAGATTGTTGAGACTGTAACTACTTCTGTGAAGAAAATTGTGTATGATCTTTCCTCACAAATTAGAAGTAGATTCCCTCCTGACACCCTACTCGAAGTGATGTCTATTGTGTTTCCTCATTATTGGAGCCTCAACAGTGCAGCTGATTTTCGAAGTAAGCTACTGACTTTGATAAAAAAAATTGCATATCCAGAGAATTGAATGGAGTAACTATAAATGGAATATTAGACGAAACTCATCTTCGAGAGAAATCATCTCATTTTGCATACACTATGAGAGAACAATATGTAAAAATGGAGAACCCCCGCGAAGAGGGATTAGTAACAAAGCTTTGGAAATATATAGCTAAGAACGCAGTGTCGCATGATTCAATGACAAAATATTTGAAGCTTGCTGATTTATGTCTTACCATGATATTGGGTTCGGTGGAAGATGAGAGAGTTTTCAGTGCTTTGGGGCTCCTAAAATCAAAGATAAGAAACAAACTAGACAAAAATTTGGAAAATTGCTTGAGGCTCTATACATCTAGGTATGATGTCCACACTTTTCCTTACGATACGACACTGCAAATCTAGAGGTCCAAATGTGAAAGAAGAGGTTTGGGCAACACTTCAAACCAAAGTGCCAGTGGGACTATTGACTCATGCACTTGTTGGCATTATAACAGACAAGGAGAGATTGTTGGCATTTCAATAAGGATATTGAGAAGGTTGTTGATGATTATGGATAAAACTGATCAAGGATGTTTTACTGTCTTAATATTATTATTTTGTCATTGATGTCAAGAAATTGATTTTCTAATTCAGTATGATGTTGGCATATCTTGAGAAGTATGATTTGATGAGTATAAAGATGTCAATAAAAGACATAGAAAGAATATGATGAATAAGGGGAAGGAATAAGTTACTCAATGGGAAAATATTACCGAGTTAGACAATGATGAGATCATGATGTTTAGATTGTTTTGATATCATACATATGTTATTGATTGTAAGGTTAATACTATACTATGTTACCGAGCAAAGAACCTAGTCGGTAAACCCTAAGGAACCTAGTCGGTAAACCCTAAAGTTATCGCTATCGGTTAATGAAGGTGTTGGCATATGCACACTCCAATGAGACATTGTATGTGATTGAAGGTTTTGTCATTGATGGCAACCTTGCAATCCTATGGCACTAGCAAAGACATTATACCGGCATCAGCAGATCACACTCTACACTGGCACTCAGGACACTGGCACCGGCACAGAAGAAAGGAAGTATACCGACATAGAGGCCGACAGGATTTTTGTTATATAATATTTTGTTTATTATTGTAAGCCGACTTGGAAAATTGTAAAATGACTCTTATATATAAAAGAGATCATTGTAGACATTTTGTAATGAGAGGAATATGTGAGAAGAATGTGAAGTAAAAGCATTAAGGAAAATATTAGGCAGACCTAATGTGCGAAATATAGGTCAAGGGTATATGTAAAGAATAGAGCAGGAACCGATATTGAATTAGACATTGAAGATGTTATTGTAGAGCAGTACAAGATATTGGATTTGTATAATCCTTATTGTAAGTCAGTGAGACTTCCCATTGAGCAATGAGCTCTAGGCAATTGGCCTTCCTGCATGTGCAGGCCCCTATTGTAAGTAATATTCTCTTATTGGCCAGTGAGTGAATATTGTGGGTCACAAATCCCACCGAGGTTTTTCCCACACCGGGTTTCCTCGTTAATATCTTGTGTTATGGTGTACTTTTCATGTGGATGTACTTGATTTTGTTTATTGCATTATTTCTTGCATATCGGTACACTGTTATATTATGTTCTGTATGTTTTAAATTAAGAAATTCTGATCACCGGTCAGATACTGATTCAGCCGCCCCTCTCAGTATCTGTGGGACCCCTAACAATTGGTATCAGAGCTTGGTCCTCTATTTTCAAAAGCCTAATAGCTTGAGGAAGATCTTGACACCGGAAAAGATGGAAAATCTGATGAAGCAACTTGAAGGAGCTCTTACAGACTATGATGTAGAGAAATTGAAAAATATCAAACTAGAAGATGATTTAAGGGCAGCTCAGGATATCATTCAGACACTTCAAGAAATTTTTACTGTTGCAAGAAATAAGAGAAGAGAACTTTGTGAAAAATTGCAAAATGAGAATGATGAAAAGGAATCACTTAATGATATGATAAGCAAGTTGAAACAAGAGATCATGACAACAAAAAATGAAATGCAGGATATGACTATGAGATTTTGCAAAGAGATTGAGGATAGGAAGAAGAATGAAGAGGAATTGACCAGAAGACTAAGTGATGCAGCAAATGAGAATACAAGACTTAGCTATGAAAATGACATGTTGAAGACAGATTTGATGCATACTCAGAATGGCTCAATTGAACTGATGAGACAAAAAGAAATCTTGGAAAGAGAACTAGAAACTGCAAATCAACACAAAGAAAAATTCAAGAAAAGCTCAGAGGAACTTGACACCTTGCTGAAAAATCAAAAACCTAAAGGCGACACTTCTGGAATTGGCTTTGAAGTTGGTGAAAGCTCCGGTACTGCAAATACTCGGGATCACAGCAAACCGGTAAGACAACCTAATGCTTATAAATTCAATGGAAAATGCTTTAACTGTAATAAGTATGGGCATAGAGCAAATGAATGTAGATCTAGAAATTATCAGAATATCAACACACCCACCGGTCAATGTTCTAAATGCAACAAAGTAGGTCACAACTCTAAAAAAACTGCAGAATGAATGTGAGATGTTATGTTTGTGGAAGATTTGGACATTTATCAAATCAATGCAGAACACAAACTGGCATAGGTTATGGGAAAGCTATTCAAAAAAATAATGTAACTTGTTATGCATGTAACAAGATTGGGCATATTGCTAAATTTTGTAGAAGTAAAGGAACACCGGTAGACAACAAAAGTGTTAGCTTGAAAGGTAAAGAAAAAGTTGAAGAGGTTAAGCAAGAATTCTCAAAACAATGGATTAGGAAAGTTGATCTAAATATTGGGAATACTCCTCCATCGGTAGAACCAACCAATGCTTCACCGGCAGGACAAAGTGATGCTTCACTGGAAGGACAAAGCAATGCTCCACCGGCAGGAAGTTCTTCATCTAATTGAAGAAAATTTCCTTCAGGATTTAGCAATCTAATGACACATGTGCTACTATTCCCTCGGTTAAGATAAGAAGTTGGAAATTACTTATTATCGGCAAACAATGTTAAGTGAATACTTAACTGGCATGCAATTAATGTGGTAGATGGTGAAAAGACATTATAAGATTAAGGTTTTGGTTCCATTTCATTTCACTGAGATTTCAAATTTTCGAAGAGTGCGAAGACTCCGAGCTAAGGCATTTCAAGCAAGAAGCAAGCACACTCCAATAAATCATCCATCCAAGACAGTAAAAGGTATTTAATCATGGCATCCACCTCTGCAATTGAATACATAGCAAACCCTACTGTTGTTGAAGTAATAAAAAGACCTAGGCCCGTATTTTAGTTAGTTCCCGAGATAGCAAAGAAGGATGATACCTTAGGTGCTTTTTCTCAAATTCCTAAGGGAGTTGTATATGCTGAAGACCCCATAATGTACATCCACTGCAACATTGAAGAGTTAGGAAATGAGGAAATTAACACCATGTATAAAACCGTGATATGTGATAATACCGGCAATGTTAAAGATGAACACAAAATCATTGAGACCCTAGGATTTACAGAGATCCTTAGCATTCCTGAATTTCCAACGGATGTGATTAGGATAGTTTTAAGAAGGATACATGGAGAATTTTTCTAGTTAGATGCAATCCATAAGATCACCAAGGAAGCTATGAAGGTTGTCACAAGGTTACCGACCATTGATAAAAGGCCAGATAAAACTAAGAAGGTTTCCAATGACCTAGTTATAGACCTAACTAGTGCAACATTTGACAAGAGGTCTCTAAGGGTTAATGATGTAAAAGATATCAATGTGAGATTCATCAGTATGATATTAGGGTATAAAGAAACTCATGCTAATAGACTAAATTCAGTTTCAAGCTTGTGCATTAAGAGTGCTTATGATATGGTAACAGATAACGCAAAAATTGACATATGTGAATGGTTAAAGGATGAATTAATTGACAATCTTGGAAAGATCAAGAAGGACAAGAAAGGAACTTTTAGATTTGGAAATTTGTTGGTATGCCTAATGCTACACATAACAAAAGAGGTTCCTGGTATAGGTTACAAAGAACTTGGAT
Organism: Cryptomeria japonica; assembly: GCF_030272615.1. NCBI lineage: Eukaryota > Viridiplantae > Streptophyta > Pinopsida > Cupressales > Cupressaceae > Cryptomeria > Cryptomeria japonica. The sequence goes on along the minus strand of NC_081412.1, from coordinate 172,157,195 downwards.
ATGACATACCGGTAGGCAAACAATTGACTGAACTATTCAATAACACGGGTGAGAACAAGGAAAACAATATTAATGACTTCTTTCAAGCATTAAAAGCTAAAATGAAGAAAAGAGTAAGGTTATCACAGAAGATTGTTAACAAATACAAAGATTATATATGCTTTGTCATCAAGAAAGATGAAATTTGGATGGAAGTGGTCATCCCAAGGACAGTTTGGGTAACTGAGATGGGCTATGAAACAGATGATCACATAGTTGAAACATATGCTAAAGCACTTCTGGAAGCCCCCAGAGAACCAAAAGAAGAAATATTTGGTAGTGCTGAAACCATAGAAAGCCAAATTCAATCAAAGAAAAGAGTGAAAAAGGTTGAGGCAGTTGTAAGGAAAGGGTCCAGACAAGAAAAAGCCATCAAGGAAGATGTATTGAAGAAAACTGGCATAACAGAGGATGAGTTAGCAGCTCCACAACCTGAAACTCACCTATCACCGGTAGGTACTTCTTCAGGAAGTGACATGCCTGCAACTTTTAAAAGAGTTGTAAGGAAAAGAGATCCCTCACTGGCAACCACACCTTCACCTAGGAGGACAAGGCAAAAGCAACAAGCAGTGAGATCTCCGGTTAGAAAGACCACACCAAAGAAGAAAATGACACCCAAGAAGAAGAAAAGGACAAACAAAGACTTGGCCCCTCTTGATATATTACTGAATGAAATCACAGAGGAAGGTAAACTAAAAAATATAGAGAAAATTTATGACACTCTAACAGCTGATGAGAAAGAACAAGTTGAAAATAGTGTTATATTGCACATGGATATGTACAAGAAATTTTTGATGGAAGTAGTCAATGAAATTCCTAATGAATTATTCAAAAGACTAGAGGCAAGAAGATAGGCAGTGATAGAATTGGATAAGAAAATAAAAATTGAGAAGTTACTTGTTGTATATCCGGTAAACTCTCCACAAGAAATTGATGATTTGATTGCCAAGGCCAATCGGTCAGTATTCTCTACTGCACACCGACATATTTCACTAATGGAAGAAAGAGTTAATGAAGTGACAGAGGAAACAGAAGATGGATGGGATATATTCCTGGTTGAGAAAGAAAAACAAGAAGAATACAGGAACCCTAAACCTATAAAGGTATATCAGAAAGATAGAGACAAGGGGAAAGGTAAAGTTGGTGGACCACCAAGTATCAAGGTTAGAGACAACTTACCCCCACCTTCTTTAAATACTCCACTGGTAAAAATAACAACTACTGAAGATCAACCAGCAGCTGAGAGTATGGATATAGAGGATAATAATCCTAATCCTGAAGTCCTATATACTGTGAATGTTGATACTCAGAAGATCAACATAGTAGTTGACAAAGATACAACTATTAAGTTAGATATGGCTAGTGAGCCTCCGGTAGCAAGGGAAACAGATAAACTGGCAGAAGATAAAAAGCAAAAGGTAGAAACTGAGACACAGACTGAGTCAATGAAACATACAAAGAAACAAATAGAGCTAAAGGCTCCAGAACAACAACAACCGGAACAGGTACATAAGGAAACAGTGCCACCGGCAACTAGTGAAGTAGGAAAACTAGTGCTTAAAGAAATGCAGACACAAACAGACCTACCAGAGGTCAATACAAGCTTGGTTACTTCCACCGATACTCAGATTGTTGGATCATCATCAAGATATAAATCAACAAATGTGACTAAGGTGTTATTAGATTCTATCAAGAAAATAACTGACTGCAGCTCACAAGCTTACAAAGCAATTGATGATTCCATACCAATTTTGAAGGTAATTGCTCCCAACTATAATATAGATAACAAATATTCTTTAGGACAATTGGATACATTGTGTAAATATATCTCAGAAAACATTGAGAAAATAAAGGAAGATTTAGTGAAGGATAAGGTAGAAATTGAAAAACAAAAATTCTTTGATGAGGAAATAAAGAAGTGTAATAGAGATTTTGACACACTTCTACCGAAACTATGTAATTTGTTGAAAGAATACAAAAATTTGTATAAAGATACCTGTAAAACAAACTTTTTTGACAAGAAAATGAACAAGGTACAGGATGAGATAAATAAACTTGCAGACAGCTTTGTCAACTCTCCTGATACACTATCAGTTTTTGAGGAGAAGATAACAAATTTTGAGGAAGATCTACTCAAATTGGAAAGAGAGAAAGAAAGAATAATAAATAAGGCAAAACATTTGAGATCTAAACTAAGTCCAAGATTGGACTATCTAGCATCTCTGCGGAAGGAAATGTTTGAGGCATTAATACAGGGAAGCAAAACATGGGCAGAGCATTTGCAGCATCTCACTGATACAGTAAAGAGAACAGAAACAACAATAAAAGATAGCAAGAAGTTTATGGATAGTATAAACTTGATTTTGGGAGATCTTTTTCAAATTGTAACTACCCAGTTACAAGGTTGAAACCACAAACTCTACTGACATCTTGACAACCTTTGTCATTGATGCCAAAGGGGGAGTGGTGTGATGAGAAAATGTAAATCACAGGAATCATATGCTCAGGGGGAGCACACATATTTTGGTAACATTTTTGGACTACACATTTTTGGATACTTTTTGAAATTTCTCATGAGTGTTGTCATCAATGCCAAAGGGGGAGATTGTTGGCATATGCATACTCCAATGAGACATTGTATGTGATTGAAGGTTTTGTCATTGATGGCAACCTTGCAATCCTATGGCACCGACAAAGACATTATATCGGCATCAGCAGATCAGACTCTACACCGGCACTCGGGACACCAGCATCGGCACAAAAGAAAGGAAGTATACTGGCACAGAGGCCAACATGATTTTTGTTATATAATATTTTGTTTATTATTTTCAGCCAACTTGGCAAATTTTAAAATGACTCTTATATATAAAAGAGATCATTGTAGACATTTTGTAATGAGAGGAATATGTGAGAAGAATGTGAAGTAGAAGCATTAAGGAAAATATTAGGTAGACCTAATGTGCAAAATATAGGTCAAGGGTATATGTAAAGAACAAAGAAGGAACCGGTACTGAATCAGGCATTGAAGATGTTATTGTAAAGCAGTACAAGATATTGGATTTGTATAATCCTTATTGTAAGTCAGTGAGACTTCCCATTGAGCAGTGAGCTCTAGGCAATTGCCCTTCCTGCATGTGCAGGCCCCTATTGTAAGTAATATTCTCTTATTGGCCAGTGAGTGAATATTGTGGGTCACAAATCCCACCGAGGTTTTTCCCACACTGGGTTTCCTCATTAATATCTTGTGTTATGGTGTACTTTTCATGTGGATGTACTTGATTCTGTTTATTGCATTATTTATTGCATACCGGTACACTATTATATTATGTTCTGCATGTTTTAAATTAAGAAATTCTAATCACCGGTCAGATACTTATTCACCCCCCCCCCCCCTCTCAGTATTTGTGGGACCCCTAACAGAAGGCAGAATGTCTACCGAGTGAAGTTTAGTATTTACCAAGTTGCAACCGAGTAATAACAGAATGCATTGAATGAATAAAAGCATTATTTAATGAAGGAAGCTGATGAGCTGGCTATGATTAAATGATTAGTGTGTCGCGAATGAAGTTTGTTCAAGAATCTATGGCAAAGGAAAATCAGCAGGAAGATCTACAACTCAAATTGAATCGCAATACCCTAGCACAAGTTCCAAGAAATGTATGTAAGTTCCAAGATGGGGTAAAACATTTTCAGATCGAAGGATACATTGAACCTGGTCAAAGTTTGAAGATTTGATGGCTATGATTGATCATGGGAAATGTGATCAAGGAGATTAAGCGGTTGGCGAATTCTTTATAAATAAGGAACTGTTGATAAACAATGTATGTGGGCAAATGTATGCATAGGGATGCTACATAGTGATTATCGAGCACAGAAGCTTGAAGATCTATTTTGAATAATAGAGTATAGAGCCCAGGAGATGGACAAGATTAGTCCTATATTCTATTGAGCAAATAAGAATCTGCTTTAGCATTTTATATGTGAAGTTGTAGATAGATTTTTATTACTGTTATTTTATGAAGTGACAAAAAATCTCTTAACTGAGTGGACTTATGATGTTTATATGCTTTTGGGTTTGCATGTTTAGCAGTTTTAGTTATATTACTGAAGTATATGTTACCGAGGTTGAATCTGTTGTTTTTATGAAAGATTAAGTTTGTATGATTCACACCCCCCCCTCTCATCTTATTAGCTTGGCATCTCTACTTATCTTTAAGTATCAGAACTATCAATTGGTATCAGAGCTTTGGACTCCGGAAGAAAAAGTTTAAAGGTACTTGAGGAAAAGATCCAAAGATGTATAAGAGGGATGCACCGAAGCTGAACAAGTCAAGTTTCTCTACATGGCAGAAAAGGATGAAGCTGCACCTATCAGGAGTTGGAGAATATGTTATATATTATCTAGAGAATGATTTTCTTACACCGAGCACCTATCCATTGACAATGGATGAGATAAAGGCAAAGCAAGAACATATTCAAGCAATGATTGAAATAACATCTGCATTGACCGATTCAGAGTTTAATGATCTAGGAGGCTGCAATGATGCAAAGTCAATGTGGGACAAGCTCATATCTGTGTATGGTGGAGATGAACATGTTCAAAGAGAAAAAGTGGATAGTCTAAGAGGACAACTTGAAAATATGAGGATGAATGAAGGTGAGAACATAACCCAGTACAGTACAAGACTAAAGGAGATTGTCAATCAAATCAAAGGAGCAAGTGGAACTATTGAAGAAAAGGATATAACAAGTAAGTTGTTAAGAACCCTTCTACCGGCTTATGCAATCCGAGTCTCTACAATCAATGAATTGAGGTCTGTACCCAATATGCCAATTTCTTTAGATGCTACTATTGGTAAGTTACATGCATGAGTTAAGTAACTTTGATAACAGTGGGTCATCGGTAAATAAAGTTGAATCTGCATTTAGTTCTTTTCATATTGGTGAATCTGATGATTACAATGATAGAATGAGTAAGTGCACTAAAGGGGATCACAGTGGAGCAAGTGAAAGATTTCACAAGAACATGGAGGAAGTACACAAACTGTATGAGGAAATCAGAAAGCAAGAAGAGTTTGAAGCACTATTAGCCAGAAGGTTATCAAGAGGCAAAGGTAAGTATAAAGGAAAATTGCCTTTGAAATGTTTCAATTGTGATAAGATAGGAAATATGGCTTCTAACTGTCCTGACAAAGATTCTACTGAAAAGAGAGATTACCGAGATGATAGATAGAAAGATAATCATTACAGAGGACACCGACACTTCAGAAGAAGAGATAGAAAGTCATGCTTAATAGTCGATGAGGAATCCAATGATGATAAATCAGATGAAACTAATACAGAGGAAGTAGTTTATGTGGCTATCAAAGATGGATCAGATGAAGAAAGGTATGAAGAAAAAGCCCTAATATCTCACATAAATACTAATGATTCTTGGATCATAGATAGTGGATGCTCACATCACATGACAGGTGATAAATACAAGTTTGTTATGTTAGAAGACTATGACAGAGGCTATGTAAGATTTGGTAATGATGCACCATGTCCAGTAAAAGGTAAAGGATCCATAACACTTCTTGACAATGCAAGATGCAATGATGTTTTTTAGGTTGAAGGTTTGAAATACAATTTGTTGAGTGTAGCACAGCTAAACAATACAAGATACCAAATAGAATTTTAGAAAGGAATTGTCAAAGTTCATGACAAGCATGGAAAGTTAGCTGCTACCGGGACACAAACAAAAGGTAACTCATTTCACCTTGACTCAACTCGGAATAAATGTCTGTATGCAAAGATAGATGATACCTGGTTATGGCATAAAAGGTTTTGTCATTTAAATTTTGATAATCTGATCAAAATAAGCAAGAAGCACCAAGTAAGAGGTCTACCGAGTCTTGAAAATCCTGAGAATGCTATGTGCCGAGGATGCCAGATGGGTAAAATGACAAGATCAAGCTTTACAAGTAAGTCCTACAATTCTGAGGGATTTTTAGATCTTGTGCACACTGATCTTTGTGGTCCTATGAAAGTTCAAAGTTATTATGGTGATAAATATTTCATATTATTTGTGGATGATTACTCAAGGATGATGTCAGTAATGTTTTTAAAAGAAAAATAAGAAGCTTTTCAAATGTTTAAATGGTACAAGGCAAGAGTTGAAAATGAAACAGGAAGACAACTGAAATGTCTTAGATCGGATAGAGGAGGAGAGTTCACATCTGATGAGTTCAACTTATTCTGCAATGATCATGGTATAAAAAGACAAGTTTCTGCACCGAGAACTCCACAACAAAATGGAATTACTGAGAGAAGAAACAAATCTATTGTGGATTGTTCCAGAACACTGATGATTGAAAAGAAAGTGCCACAAACATTTTGGAGAGAAGCAATAAGCACAGTAGTTTACACCCTGAACCGAGTACAACTGAAGAAAGGTACTTTGAAGACACCATATGAAATCTGGTATGAAAAGAAACCTAATGTGAGTTATTTTAAAATCTTTGGAAGTAGATGCTATGTACACAAAGATGATAGAAATGGCAAGTTTGATCAGAAAAGTGAAGAAGGAACATTTCTCGGTTATTCTTCTAGAAGTAAAGCATTTAAATGTCTGATCAAATCATCTAACAAAATAGTAGAAAGTGCAAATGTGAAAATTGATGAATTTGCAAAAAGAAATGATGAAGGAAATTCCAAGGAATGAGAAGATTATGATGAATTTGTCTATGTTCAACCGACAAGTATTACCGAGCAGACTGCAGAAGGAAATGAAGAAAATGTTTAGTTACCAAGTGATGAAGAATATCATACAGAGCCTACCGAGCCTGTATTAGCCAAGTATGTCAGAAGACATCATGCATCAAGTCAGATTATAGGAGATGAGGATGATCCAGTGATGACAAGGAACAAACTGAGACAGAACACATGTCTGATATCTGAATTTGAACCGAAGATAGTGAAAGAGGCATTTAGCAGTGAAGATTGGATAAATGCTATGATAGAAGAGATTGATCAAATCAAGAAGATTGACACATGGACACTGGTCCCAAGACCGAAGGACAAAAATGTAATCGGTACAAAATGAATTTTCAGAAACAAGCTGAATGAAAAAGGTGAGGTCATTCGAAATAAAGCAAGACTAGTTTGGAAAGGTTATGCTCAAGAACAAGGAATTGATTATGGTGAAACTTTTGCACCTGTGGCTAGACTTGAAGGAGTAAGAACATTGTTGGCATATGCTGCTTACAAAAATTTCAAGGTATATCAAATGGATGTCAAATCTGCATTTCTGAATGGTATATTAGAAAAAGAAGTTTTTATTGAACAACCTGAAGGATTTGTTGAAGACAAGAATAAAGATCAGGTATGTAAATAGAACAAAGCTTTATATGGTTTGAAACAAGCACCTAGAGCATGGTATGAAAGATTGCACTCTTATTTAATCAAGATTGGTTTTATAAGAACAAGTGAAAACAACAATATTTACATGGAAAATGATGAAAATGGAATACTGATCTCAGCCATATTTGTTGATGATATTATCTTTTGTGGAAATGACTCTCTATGTAAGAACTTTGGAAATGAAATGAGCAAAGAATTTGAGATATCATTAATCGATGAGATAAAGTATTTTATAGGTTTACAGATACTGCAAATGAAAGATGAGATTTTCATTACTCAATTCAAGTACATAAAGGAAATCTTGCAGAAATTTGGAATGGAGGATTCAAAACCAATAAGTACTCCTATGACTACCAACTGCAAACTATCAAAGAATGATGAATCTGCATCTGTTGATGAGACACTTTACCGATCCATGATTGGAAAGATACAATATGTTGTTCACAGCAGACCAAATATAGCACATGCAGTAGGTATAGTTGCAAGATTCTCTGCAAATCCTAAGGAAACACACATGACAGCAATCAAGAGAATTTTCAGATACTTGAAAGGCACTGAAGATTATGGCTTAGTATATAGGAAAGGAAATGATTTTGATTTAAAAGTTTATACCGATGCTGATTGGGCAGGCAACATTGATGACAGGAAAAGCACAAGTGGAGGAGCTTTCTTTTTAGGAGAAAGACTAGTGAGTTGGCTTAGCAAGAAACAAGGATGTGTTTCACAGTCAACAACAAAAGCTGAATACGTTGTTGCAGCATTGAATTTTACCAACATAGCATGGATCAAACAGCTGTTGGAATGTATAAATGAGAAAGTTACCGAGCCAGTAACTATATTCTGTGACAATACTAGTGCCATTAACATTTCAAAGAATCTTGTTATGCACTCTAAGACAAAGCACGTCTCTATCAAATATCATTATCTTAGAGAAGAAGCTCAAGAGAAGAAAGTGGTGTTGGAGTATGTTAGCACAAAGGAACAAATAGCAGATATCTTCACCAAGCCACTACCAAGGGACACTTTTGAGTATCTCAAAAGTAAGTTAGGGGTCCTACCCCTATCTTCTACTCACTGACCGAGTTCGGTGAAAGCATCAATTCGATGACTCTACAGAATATCTTTTAGGAGTTGATGCTGACTTACACACTTTAGGATGTTTTCTAAAGGTGTGCAGGAAATAATACAGGGAACAGGAATTGAAGACATAAATGCTCTGACCGAGACTAAGTTAACACATAACAGCAGGAAATCACTTCATACAGGAAGAAATTATGTTTTAGTTCTTTAATTTTTGGCATTGTTGTCAAAGGGGGAGAAGACTGAAGAAAAGAGGAGAAGACTGAAGAAGAGGAGAAGACTAATGTATGGGGGAGAATTCTGATGACAGAAGGAGAGCATTTCAGTATTTCAGAATCTCACAGCAATTCGAATCAATTAGGCCAAATCAATTGGTTTTTCCATCAATGCCAAAGGGGGAGATTGTTGGCATTTCAATAAGGATATTGAGAAGGTTGTTGATGATTATGGATAAAACTAATCAAGGATGTTTTACTGTCTTAATATTATTGTTTTGTCATTGATGTCAAGAAATTGATTTTCTAATTCAGTATGATGTTACCATATCTTGAGAAGTATGATTTGATGAGTATAAAGATGTCGGTAAAAGACATAGAAAGAATATGATGAATAAGGGGAAGGAATAAGTTATTCAATGGGCAACTATTACCGAGTTAGAAACTGATGAGATCATGATGTTTAGATTGTTTTGATATCATACATATGTTATGGATTGTAAGGTTAATACTATGCTATGTTACCAAGCAAAGAACCTAGTCGGTAAACCCTAAGGTTATCACTATCGGTTAATGAAGGCAGAATGTCTACCGAGTGAAGTTTAGTATTTACCGAGTTGCAACCGAGTAATAACAAAGTGCATTGAATGAATAAAAGCATTATTTAATGAAGGAAGTTGATGAGCTGGCTATGATTAAATGATTGGTATGTCGTGAATGAAGTTTGTTAAATAATCTATGGCAAAGGAAAATCAGCAGGAAGATCTACAGCTCAGATTGAACCACAATACCCTAGCACAAGTTCCAAGAAATGTATGCAAGTTCCAAGATGAGGTAAAACATTTTCAGATCGAAGGATACATTGAACTTGGTCAAAGTTTGAAGATCTGATGGCTATGAATGATCATGAAAAAAGTGATCAAGGAGATTAAGCGGTTGGTGAATTGTTTATAAATAAGGAACTGTTGATGAACAATGTATGTGGGCAAGTGTATGCATAGAGATGCTACATAGTGATTACCGAGCACAGAAGCTTGAAGATCTATTTTGAATAACAAAGTATAGAGCCCAACAGATGGACAAGATTAGTCCTATATTGTATTGAGCAAATAAGAATCTGCTTTAGCATTTTAGATGTGAAGTTGCAGATAGATTTTTATTACTGTTATTTTGTGAAGTGATAGAAAATCTCTTAACCGAGTGGACTTAACAGTCTTATTTGTAAAACCCTCTAGCAAGGTGGCATTCTGATTGAGTGTTTGAAATCCTTTAACAAGGTCACTTCTAACAAGGTGAATATCCTAACAGATCTGAGGGAAATCCCTTAACCGGGTCACATCTAGCAATGTGTTTGTAATCTTTAACAGGATTTGCTTTTAACCAAGCATACTCTAGAAGAATATAGTTCTTAGTGGGTCCAAAATCCCACAGTGGTTTTTCCCTATTTGGGTTTCCACATTAAATCTAGTGTTATGAGTGTTATGATGTTTATATGCTTTTGAGTTTGCATGTTTAGTAGTTTTGGTTATATTATTGAAGTATATGTTACCGAGGTTGAATCTGTTGTTTTTATGGAAGATTAAGTTTGTATGATTCACCCCCCCCCCCCCCCCTCATCTTATTAGCTTGGCATCTGTACTTATCTTTAAGTATTAGAACTATCAGCACTGGACCTACTGGTAGCATTGAGATGCATTTCAATGAAGGTATGCAGACTCAGAGTGAAGAAACCATAGACAAGAATCAAGAAATCTTTGAATTTGATGAGGATGAATGGCAACTGTAAGAGATTGGTATTTATTAATCTTATTACTGTATCTTATCATTCATATTACAAAAGCATATTACTTTTTGCCATTAAAATTTCATATTGATTTGTAATTGTATTTTTCAACTTTCTATTTCCAGATTTAAAATAGCATAATAAAAGACCATAATGTGTTTATTGATACAGAGATGTTTATTTTTTATTTAGACATATTTGAGAACTTATATTTTCATTAATTCTTTCAAAATATAGCCATATGATATAATTAATTCAATAGTAATACACCAATCTGTGTGATTCTCCATGCAAAAGTCAATACAAAGTTTCAGAACCCTTTGCAAATGACCTTGAATTCCCTTTTATAGAAACAAGGGAGCAACAACAGCTTCAGGTTGAATTGCAACATATGAAGACTCAACATCAAAATCACAAACTCGGTACAGATTTACATGGCCATCACAAGCCGGATTAGCAATTTAACAACTGCTACATGTTTGATGTCTCCTTTTCAAAAAATAGTTCAAAATTAAATATTAATTCACGCCATGACAAATTAAATATAGATAATAGTAGTGCCCAAAACCTAGTAATCATAAATAGAGAAATGCAGAAATGATAAAGCTTGGGAGAATTTGAGAATACAAATTTACAGGCTGATGTTTTGTACTGTGCATCATAGATTCATAGGCTAGATTAGCAATTTAGCAATAGCGAGTGCTGGTTTTTTCCTATTCATAAAACAGAGTTATTTCAAGCGATGCCAAATTCCAAACAGAAAAAAACATAAAAGCTTGAAATTAAGAGTAAAAGAAGAAAACTGTGCAATACATACTATGATTCTTAAGATTTATGTGCCAGTTTTTGTAGGGTGCTCTACTCTTTGTCTGATGGAAGGTCAATATTCTGTAAACTATGGAAAGTCAACTGCAACTTCGTCAACATTCCATATTTAGAAGAGTGACTTGACATCATTGTTTCACCCAATACCAAATTCAGAGTTGTAAATGGTTGGATGAATTCCAGAAATCTTTGGGGAGTTGTGTCCTTAGGAAGCAAGTCTAAATCAGACTTCATTTTTATCTCCATGCTTTTTTTGTAAGCTTCTTTTCCAATGAATTTATTTGATGGGTCAACAGTCTTAGGCAAACCAAGTTTAATCAAATTAGTTTTCTTTTCTTGCAGCTTCAATATCTTTTTTGCCACATTTATCCATAACTTCTATTGTTTCCCTTAATTTCTAGCATTTTTGAATGATAGATGATGCCTTAACTGTGGCATCAATGCGGCTCTTAATTCCCTTGGATGCCAAATACTTGTCACTGGTACTATAGACTACTTGTAGAATTTGTTTTGCCATATCCTATTTTGAATAAACATGTATGCTCTTCTCAAAGTGCCCTTTGATTTTCATATAAATTACTCTCAGACTTTCAATTCAAACCATTCACACAACTTGTCAATCCTCTGCATTATTTGTCACCAAATTTTTTCTTGTATATACTTCATTTTATTTTTCATATTATCTTTCAATCTATCCTCCAAAGTTTTAAATTTTATCATTTACATTGTGCAGGTCTTCTTTCATTTGTGCACATTTTTTTCTTTCTTCCTCTACTTCCTCTTGCAAATATTTTTCTTTTTCCTTCTCATGATCCAATAGGTCCTGTGTTTTTCTTATTCGGCAGCAGCAAACTCATAACTTTTGTATAATTTTTGAAAACTGGCTCTTTCCTCATCAATGTTTTTACTGCTTTTAGCCAATTTTTCTCTCAGGTCCTTCAATTCTGCATCCATCTTCTCCTGCTCTGCAATTTCTATTGTAGAGCCCGAAATTTTAATCCTTTTTCTATAAATCATTGCACTTGTTATATGTTGCTTTCCTCTTTAATTTTTTGTTTGCCAGGTCTACCTGTAACTTTTCTATGTGTTTCTCCAGTTTATTTTTTTTCTCTCTCCACCTTTAGCAGTGAAGTGTAGACCACTTCATTAGTCCTTTTTCACACACTAATTTTGTCCACATTATGTACTTTGGGAAAATCCATTTGGAGGGTGATGACTTGAAATTTAGAGGGATCTATCTGACTGTGTGGTGGATTTTTATCTTTAGTTGGGGGCAAAACAACCATGAACTCCATCATATCTTTGTGTGGGTCATATGTTGGTAATACCCTATTCCTTACAGGTTGTTCGTCTAAAACTTCAGTTAGGGCAACCCTATGAAATGCTCTCTTTTTTTCTTTATTTTTATTTGTTGTGTGTTCAATTTTTTCATAGTAATCAAAAAATTGAAAATTTGGGCTTGATGAAGCAACTGAATGTTTGAAAGGTGACATAGGAATAACAGAGGCTCGAGTTTCACTTATGCATGTGGTTTTAACTAATGCATTGCTAGAATTACCAACAACCTTTCCTGATCTTGTCCCATTGACACTTTCATGTGTAGTTTTCATAATCTTTTGAGGTGTGTGATCTAAAGCTACAAATGATTGATTTGTAGTGTCAGTGGCACTTGATATAGGATTCTCAACAGTATGAGATTGAGTATCTACCACTAGTGGCCTCTTGTGAGAGATATTTTGTTGTAGCCCTTGTCCAACACCAAGACAACTAGTATCAGTAGTAGTACCCATGCCAACCCCACCAATCATAGGGGCACTTGACTGAACAATAATAGGAATACTATCCCCAAATTCCCCACCAGTAGTAGTGGCACTTGATTCACCACCAATGGGAATACCACGATATGGTGGTGGTTGTGGATTTGAACCTGAAACAAATGTAGGTGGACCCTGAGGGTAATGAGTAGTACCTTTTCATGATGAATCTAAAGAATTAAGTCCAATGACTGGTTTAACAGGAGCTTTTGATTTTGAATCTGATGGAAGTTGTACCTCAAGTGGATACCAAATGCCTTCTCCTCTGGGACCTAGACCACCACCTTCAAAACCCATTTTTTCCACAATGTTTGCCCCTTTGCTATATTTTTCTTTCATAGACTCATTGACTCCACCTATAATTTTTGGGACTATAGTAGTTGTTAGAGTGGGCTCAACCTCATACTCATCATCATCTTCACTCCTGTCATATGCTATTCTGGGATGCTCCATATTCCACAATTTGCTAAACTCTTCATCCTCGTCGATGGTCTCAAATTTTGCACTGGTCTTTGGTTCACCGAGATTCTTCCTCATAGTTCAAAAATCATTTATTTTGGTTTGAGTCCAATAACTCTCTTTACATTCTTGCAGAATTGATTTGGGAATAGATTTGTTAGATGGATTAGCAAATTTTTGGTAGAAATTGTAAGACCTCCTATTTTGGATTCCCTGGCCCTCCTCTGTTGTCCTTTGTGTGTGCAATGCCATAATTTGTGATGACATTTCTATTATTGAAATGTTATTGTTAGCAGCAATTTTCTCCGTCTCTTTTTTTACCTCATCCAAGGAGTCCATGTTTCTAAGCTTTTCTAGCAATGGTTTACTTTCATGTTGACATAACGTTGAAGAGTTCCCATTTTTCTTAAGCCTTGCTTGAACTACACCGATTGGATCATACTGCCAGAGACCCTCATCACCAAAGCTAAAAACTGTCAAAAAATCATGTGCCACATTGAATGCTTTTCTCTCAAATGTGAACCCTCCACATGAGAAAGGCAAGGAAGGAAATATGCTCTTCTTTTGTTGACCATGGAAGTGCCTATCTATGCTCTCCAACTACCGTACATATTCCAATGCAAATACCCTCTCTGTCACATGTCTTGGAAGTCTGTATGGTTTTACTGCTGATGCATAAAACCTTAACACGGTGAACTCTTCCATGAAGAACCAGTCAGCCAATTGTATTTGACTTCTGAGTTGAATGCAATCTCTACAAGACATAGGCAATATAGGCATTGGAGTGCTTGTAATTTCATTATACATTGGTGCCAAAAAGAAGTCTACAAAATGGTTGTACTTCTTTCTGTTATCATGCACCCTTATCTTTCATGTCCATTCTTATATTGGACACTCTGTTCTATTCCGAGTCTTCTCATCAATCTTATAGTTCACAATTTGAAGATTGTTGGTCTCAAATATTGCACGATACTTGGATAGAAGGAGATAGCACAAGTAGGATGAGAACCTAAATGTCTTACAGGAACTTTTGTTTATCATTAGTAATTATTTTTACATGGATTGAACAATGTGCTCAATAAAATTATATCTTACTAGCTGACCTACACAATGGATCTTAAAAATCATTTCAAGAAGGCTTGCACCCACTTCCCTATCATTTTCCAATCCCAGGAAAAATGGTAGCAAGGAAATAGTATCCCCAACCCATGGAACAAAAATGTTAGAATCATAAGGAGGCTTATGATTATGATCCAGCTGTGTACCACACTTTATTAGAGCTTTGATAAATGAATCTCTGCGACTTGGATCGAGACTCTCATAATTCTCTGCCAGCTTTCCTAGGTCAATTTGGACATTTGAGTTTTGTGCTTCAAACCCTAGGTTCAACAAACGAGAAAATTCTCCCACGTTTATGGATAGAATTTCCTCTTTTGTATTTTTATTGACAATTGTTTTTCTATCTTCATCATAATTTTCAGCGCAGAGCATGACAAAATCAGGGCAAGGGAATACTTCAGGTAACACTGTGCTTCCCAATCCAGCATCCCACGATGCGATTTTATTTGTTCTTAGTTTTAACATTGCGTTGAAAATAGTAAATTTTGCCCTGGATGGATCTGCCACCTTATTAGACAATGCATATCTAATATCTATGATATGCTTTTCACCATGGATAGCAGGGTCATAAATATTATGGTATTCATTAGTGAAATTTGGTGTTTTAACCAGTTCGGTTAGGTACATTTTTTTTTTCACTTGGCTTCCTGTTGAACTACTGCTCCCATTTTCCCCATCGTTGTTATTGTTAATAATTCAAAATAATTCTAGATATAAACTTGAAAATTCTTACCCTCAAATTGGACCACAAGATTAAAAAAATTAAAAAAGGCGAGATGTGTTCTATATTTTACCCGAAATTTCTATTTCACTAGATTGGCGCAGACAGTCTCTGTTGCAACTTGCATTCCACATTCTAGTAGTTGTTTTAGAATCTCCCTTGATTTAATGGTTTGTCCATGAAATGAAATACGATTATAATTTATGAGTCACTTATTTTGAAAACTCTGAAAAGTACAAAAGTAATACTTAGGGAAAAATATCTAGAATCATGTTGTAATTTTATTAATTATTATTAATATCTATTCGCCGCCAAAGGACAAGACATTCATTACTTCAGCCTAAATTCTGAGGACATTAAATGTAAAACATTCAATTCTGGGCGAAGTTCTCACAAATGTGTTCACTTCCCACATTTGGGTCGAAATCCACCCTAAGCTATTGATCTTTGCTCATCCAACGAATGATGGTACCTGTTGTCAGATGTCGTGGGTCCCAGGACTTCTGCCATTTTTCGGGTACATCACCACACTCGAGTCACTTTTCGGGACTGTTTTTAAAGTCTATTTAATCATTTTAAACTTCCGCCCAAAAAAGAGCTTTATAGACTTAATTATATTTAATCAAATTTAAAACATTCAATTTCAGGCAAAGTTCTCACAAATGTGTTCACTTCCCACATTCAGGCCGAAATCCACCCTAAGTCGTTGATCTTTGCTCGTCCAATGGACAATGGTACCTGTTGTCAGATGTCATGGGTCCCATGACTTCTGCCATTTGTCGGGCACGTCACCACACTCAAGTCACTTTTTGGGAGTCGGGACTGTTTTTTAAGTCTGTTTAATCATTTTAAACTTCCATCCGAAAAAAGAACTTTATAGACTTAATTATATTTAATTAAATTTAAAACATTTAATTCCAGGCGAAGTTCTCACAAATGTGTTCACTTCCCACATTCGGGCCGAAATCCACCCTAAGTCGTTGATCTTTTCTCATCCAACGGATGATGGTACTTGTTGTCAGATGTCGTGGGTCCCACGACTTTTGCCATTTTTCGGGCACGTCACCATACTCGTGTCACTTTTCAGGACTGTTTTTTAAGTCTATTTAATCATTTTAAACTTCCACCCGGAAAAGAGCTTTATAGACTTAATTATATTTAATTAAATTTAAAACGTTCAATTCCGGGCGAAGTTCTCACAAATGTGTTCACTTCCCAAATTCGGGCCGAAATCCACCCTAAGTCGTTGATCTTTGCTCATCCAACAGACGATGGTACATGTTGTCAGATGTTGTGGGTCCCATAATAAGAGACATTTAAAGATGTGCAATAGTTTGAGATAACTATTAAATATAATGCTAATATTATTTGTAAAAAATATGAAATTCAAAAATAGTATAGAACTTGAAACTTAGTTTCTAGAATTAAAAAAATAACTAAATAAAAATATAAATTTTGATATACAATTTGAAAGGTAAAAGTTTAATATAAAAAAGAAAACATTCAATATTAAATCTAAAATATTTATTTAGAGTTTAACAAAATTCTTTAAAAATATGTTTACGATATATTTTAAAACTATATAAAAGTTCAACATAAATTTAGTGTAATATAAATTTTAATTTAATAAATAAATAAAGACTAAAAATATATATAAAAGTTCAACATAAATTTAGTTTAATATAAATTTTAATTTAATATAATTTTATTGATAAATAATGTGGCGAATCTTATTGATAAACATGCACCTCCTGAGGACCTATGCAATATGCATTACCTTTGATCCTAGTGAGACTATTGAAATTTGAAACGCCTGATGGCCCACTATAAGTCTATATATCACCTGCAAAGATCAAAGACATACTCTCATGAGGGGTTCTCATTGATGATTGATCCAACATGTATGGTGAATGTAATAAGTTAAGAATATCTTTATATTTTACAATTGCATGAAGTAACATATTGATATGATAAATTTGATTTAGTGGTTAAGATCTTAGATGGTTTCTCTTGTCCTACTATAGGTTCTATTACTCTTCCCATTAAAGTTGGTACTAAGTGCTTAGATGTCATTTTTGCTATCATTCCTAAATCATACTTCAGATCAATTTTGTGTGAAGTTGGGACATCCTTGCCCTTGGTTCTCTTCCATGAAAGCAATCCCATGTACCCTTCATAAATGTCTCAAATTTCTTCATTATGACAAAATCTTAACTATAAATCATAGCATGTACCCAGTACCAACCCACGCATGTACTAGTTCAAAACTTCAACAACAAGTAAGTTGGACTTTTAGTTTTAATTCACTTGTTTTTTGCAAGATAAACTTCTTTTTTATATATATTTATAAAATTATAATCAACCATAAGCAATGTACAAATAATTAATGGAACGAACTGATTTTTTTTATATATATATTAAATATAGAGGAAGAAGCATTACATAAAAAATATCATAGTATTAAATTTATTTCCATTGTTTAACAAAATATTAAAATAACGTAGCTCATAGACAAAAAAGCATTTGAAAAACTTTCATTAATAAAAATGAAATAGAATTATAGAAAACATTTTTATATCCATAAGACTCTAAGAGGCAAACTGAAACAAACTGGAATTTGAAAAATTATCATTAATATTTATGCTTTGGAAATTTACAATTTTTACATCTGAGACTTGAGTCCCTCAAAAACTTAAAAGCCAAAATGAGTGAGTCACTGAGCCTGTGAGGTTTCGAGGATATAGGCAAAAAAAAAAACTACTAGGGGGTCGAGGCTAGGGCACAGGTAGTGGATGGTTTACAACTTTGCCCTAAGAATCTGGCCCTCCTTCCATGTAGAATTCTTCAGACAGCATAAGCTGAGAGAATTCTTCAAGACACATGTAGTTTGGAAAGTTGTCCAGGAGCAACCATTTCCGAAGGAAGTCCCTACCAATCCGCGCCCATTTCCTATGACGCGTTAAGTGCTCTGCATTCAAGTTCAGGAGAAACAGTTGCCTAGCCACTGGCACTATTTGGTCAAGGAGGAGAAGCTTGGATAATTCACTCGCCCAAGGGATCCCCACCCCTACTTCTGCAAGGATGACAACAGTAATGTTGTCTCCAAGGAAGTCTTCCTTAAAAACCTTCCTCAACAACATCAGCATATCCACCTTGTCTCCTTCGAGGTCCAGAAGAGATGCCAAGAACCGGGATGTAATGTCTATGTTAACATGGTATCTATCTTTGTTTCGCAGAAACTCTCTGCTTAGCACCATCTGCACAACCTCATTGGTGAACAACCCAACCTCCTTGCAGACTGATTGGAGGGTTGGGTCTCTAACGGAGCCCAGAAATGCCCTCTGGTCCTCTGCAGAAATGCTTCTCAAGCGGATGGGAGTGTCCATCTTGAGAAATCATATTAACAAATTAAACAACCTAAGCCTATAAACCTAAGCCAGAGGAAGAATTTAAATACAGTGAGCTCCAACGATTTATCTACCAAATGGCAAAGGCTAATTGAAGATGAAAGAAGCGGAGATCGTATATAAATAGTTGAAGCTCTTGATTGTAATAATTACTTCTCTAACCATATTAATTGATTTAAAGTTTTTTAAATCTTTCGTATCTCTGCAAATCTTTCCCATAAATGCACTAGTGTGCGATATTAGAAACAGCTATAAACCAGTACCAAGTTGGCAAGTACCACATTGGGAGTCGTGGGGACTGAGTGGATTGCAGCTAGTGAATAGATATATAGTAAATGACCAAAATTATTGATCGTGATTCATGACATTTGATACATGTCTATTGAATCCAATTCCATTCCGGGGACTTCCTGGTGAGCTATGTTCTCTTCAGAAAATTGGGCCGAAATAAAACTTCAGCCATTGATCTACGATCATCGAACGGTTTAAAATAATTGATGGATTTTAGGTATGTGTCACCCTTCACATGTCAAAGAGGTCACGCTTATTGATACATCATGCAGAGTCCGAACTCAATGTGATGTGATGTGCCTTGTCTATTAATGGCAATGAATTCATGAAATCGCCAATAAATTATATATTTTTTCATAAATAACAAAATATTCGCCAAAACAAATTAAATAATTTTCAAGTGGTGGATTAAAATTGCCAATACATTTAAATAAATTTTCCTTCGGAGTAAAAAAATTTGCCCATACCTCCTACAATATATATTTTCCCCATAGAACAAGGTATTATTCACCAAAAATTTATGGAATTTTTGTACCCTAGAAAAAAATCGCCAATACAAAATAATTTTTTTCCCTATTTTGAAAAAAAAATTCGCCATCAATATGAAAATTTCCCCCCGAAAATAATTTCTGATTCGCTAGGATTTTACACAGTTGCCTGGGGGGTGGTTTCTTAAAGTTATCCCTGATGTTAATGCATGTTTTCATCACGAAGAAACAAAATGTGGTTGATCATGATTGTTGTAATAAAAATGTATGCTTGAACATTTTGCTCCTTGATTGCAGACTATGCTCAATTGAACTTGAATTGTGCAGGCTAAAAGAGAGGAGTTTAAAATGAGAGAGGTAGTTGTATTTATATGTAACTTATACCTTTTCAAAATTTATTTTTAGGGAAGGTTAACAGCAAAGAAAAAAATGTTGCTATTTGCAAAGCCTGCTTTCATACATCAAAACTTGGGCTTATCAAGGACAAGGGTGTTGGGTGCCCTAGTCTAGGTAGCATGATTCATGACAACAGTCAAGAATAGGAGAATGCACCAAGTTTACATAAATATTCCAAAATGTGAGCACAATTAGGCATAATTTAGGCACAACCACCAAATTGGGACCAAACTAAGTGTGAAATTGTAAAGTTGTACAATTTATGGTACTACAAGTAGCAATGAGTAAACCTAAGAAGACCATATTTGGGAATCTTCATCCACTAGACTACTTTGAGATCCATCACTTAGAGTATGTAGACTATAGGTTCCCTAATTATTATGAGTATGAGTATGGACAATGAATTATTATAATCAGTGTAGTTAATAAAATATTTATCAAATTATGAATTAATAGTTGTGTAGTATTAGTTGACAACATGACAAATTTTGTTTGCAACCAAAATTTTAGAATTTTACTTGATTAAAAAGAGTCTATCATTAAATTTGAAGGTTTATAACTATATTTTTCAACCTAATCTATTCAATTTTTTCATGAAAAATATTTAAATTAGCATTAAATAAATGGTATTACACATATAATGCATTTTTTTAATGAAAAGGTTGACCTTCTAAAATGATGTGAAATATACAATCATAACCACGGTCCTAATGTGATATATTTTTTTAATGATACATAAATATTGCTATTCATTATTAAATACAAATGGCAAAATACTAGTAGAATACAATTTTTCAAAGTTAAAAAATAAAAAAACAAAGATAAGGAGGGAGAAGCTAATGCAAAGAAGGGGTGGTGTGTTCCTAACATCACCCCAGACATGTTGATGTGTTTTTTATGCACATGCGAACACAGAATAAAATACCCAAAAGTATCTTATCCTCTCTTGAACAAAATCTCTCAAATGTTGAAAATTAGCTTAAGGATCACTTGAGAAGACTCCAAGGTTCAGGAATGTAGGGTCACTACATGTGGATAAGCTCATTGGTTTGAAGTGATTTTGCTGGAATCACAAGGGGACTTACATTAGAATGCTTGAATACTTGATTTGTTGGAACTTAGATCATCTGATGATACAATATGGTGATGCTTTTGATCCTACACTAGCTAGAGTTTGAAAAAAAGGGCAAAAGGAAAGGGTTGAGAGAGTCTATTCTAGAACCTAGAATGTAAGAAGATGGATGAATGACTATATGGAATCCTACTGGGCAAGGTCTCGCCATCAAATAGAAAAATTTGACACAAGCTCAACACAATCTTCTAAGGATGTTTCAAAGATGTTCAAATCATTAACATCAAACATTGATCACCATTCAAGTTAATGCATAAGGAATGAGTGTAGAACGTTTTGAAGTTAAGCTCATATCATTCCATTTTACCACACAAGGTGCACTTACAATCAGCAAGAGGCTAGTGGTATGGACTAAACGGATTCCACACAAATGCAATCAACAAATTTTTCCATTCAATCTAATTATTTATCATCTAACATGAAGATCCAACAAGATACCATGCATGCTATAAAGAAACAATACACTTCACCATAACTTCAATGAAAATGGAGTTCATTTACAACTTAGGCAACAATTTATGCCTTCTCCTCCTATTCTATCTTAGTTCTATTCTCTATTCACTATTAGCTAGCTATTTGTTGACTATTAACCTTTACATATGAAGAGCTTGAGCCTTATATAGAGAGCTCATTTAAAATGAACGGCCAGAAATGATTCTCCATCAATGGCCAAGATTTTACAATGAAACCCTAATTAGGGTTTGTTACAACAAACTCTCCTCAACCAATGAGAAAATTACATTCAATGAGCGTGGACCAATAGATATCAAGGGTAGGTACATTGGAGTTTGTGCATACATGGGTGAGCTTGGTTCATTGAATCAAGATGTGTTGATGTGGACTCCTCGAATTGGCAGAGTAATGACTGGGATGCTACGTCAATCTTGCACTTTGCTTGGACAAGGAACGTTGAGCAATATCTCTTGATACTCAACATTATTCAGTTTCCCAGTGTGATGATTGATGAGAAGAGGACTTTGATTAACTCTTCTGAAACTATTTGCTTCTTTGATCATGTTTGATATTATGTGACGAGCTTGATTGTCCCTCCCTTGTTCTAACATACTTGGTGAATGATGCAACTGGTTGAATGTAGTTATTTATTGTACTAACTTCGATTCTTGGATTCCCGAAGGGAGTTCAATATTGCAAAACATTCCTCCATCATGTAGGTTATCTTTCCTTTATGTACCACGACCTCGAGGTAGTTGAATGATCCTTTTTTATAGTCTATGATATCCGCATACTTCCAAGATGTGGTGAGAGCCTTCAAACACTTTCAGATATTCTCTTCCTTGATGTTCTTGTGTTTGTTGATGAAGTTTCCTCTTGATCTTGCATAGTGTTGATAGGAAATACTTGCCATGGTCAAGTCATTCCTTCATCTTTTGATTGCTCATCTTCTTTACATATCTACAAAACAAAGCAAGTATAGTATCAAATACATAACATATGATCTTCACACACATCCTGGTTTAAATTGACCTCTCACTCTGAGTCTATGTAATTTTTTAGTAAATCTGATCAAGAGAAGACTAATAATAATAATCAATGAATTCACAGCATGGAAGACAAATTTAATGTCTAAGGGTAAATTTGGGTTGTCTAATGATGAAGCTCATTAGTTGATATGTCTCCCAGCTGGGTACATTCGCTCCCTCTTGTTGTATGATGAATTCGCCTTCCTAAAACATCAGATCTATATCTTTAATGTCTATTTCGCCCTTGTGCTGCAGCAACTCATCTATGTTTTGATGAAATTTGCTCATATGTTGATAAAATTTGCTGCCTTGCTGATGAAATTTGCTAGGTTTGCTCTCAAATTTGCACTTGGAGAGAAGAATATGTTTGAATTGATGGTTAAATGAATATCTTGATCCTTCTTTTATAGGCGCTTAGGGTAAAAGAGGTGTCTTTTGGAGTGTAAGGCTAACTTAATTTAGCAAAAATAAAATAAATTACCTTCCTCATGCTGGCCGACTTAACACATTAGTGTTCTCCCTTTTAGCAGTTTGAACTTCAAATGGAATTTTGGCGCCAAAATGTTTGCCTTTGAGGAATTCACTCCAAGACCTTGGCAAGGTACATGAAATGATAAGAATTCGCTCTTGTACATTTGCAAGGTACATCACCTTAATCAAAAATTTGTTCTATGTCCTTTGGGAGGTACGTGATCTTGGTGAAATTTTTTCTCTAGGACCTTTGGAAGGACATGGTCTTGATAAAAGAGTTTCGCTCTAGGACCTCTCCAAGGACATCAATTCAACATTCGCCTTAGGACCTTTCCAGAGAATTTCGCTCTATGTCCTTTGGAAGGACATGATCTTGATAAAAATTCTCACTCTATGTCCTTAGCAAGAACATGATCTTGAAGGTGAAATTCGCTTCACGTCCTTAGCAAGGACAAGGTCAAGGTAAAAAATTTGCTCCATGTCCTTAGCAAGGTACATGCCTTCATGAAAAAATTTGCTCCATGTCCTTAGGAAGGACATGATCTTGATAAAAAAAAATCTCTAAGACCTCTCCAAGGTAAACTTATTGGATAAAGTTCGCTCTATGATCTTACTATGGTACACCAAATCAAAATTCACTCTAGGACCTTTGGGAGGTACACGACCTTGGTGAAAGAATTCGCTCTAAGACCTTTGCAAGGTACATGTCCTTGTGAAGATTTTCACTCTAGGACCTTTCCAAGGACATTCGCTCTAGGACCCTAGCAAGGACAAGACTCAAAATTCGCTCCAGGACCTCTCCAAGGACATGGCTTGAAATTCGCCATAGGACTTTCGAGAGGTACACGACCTTGTGAAGGGATTTGCTCTTGACCCTTGGCAAGGTATGGGAGCTAAATGCAAAAATTCACTCTGGATCTTCCGGAAGGTAGGTGTCTCCAAAATTCTCTTTCACTTGGTTGGTTTTGACCTTAAGTTTCCCAATCTTTCCACATGAAAGCATCATCAATTCGCCCTTAAGAACACCTATGGAGGAAATTCTCTCTGTGACCTTTGGAAGGTACATGCCCTTGGTGAAAGAATTCACTCTAGGACCCTTGCAAGGTACGAGAGTCTATGTCCTTAGCAAGGTACGAGGTCAAGGTACTTGGGCAAATTTCGCTCCAGCGAGGGAGCAAGGTACGCATCCTTAGGAAAGACTCTTGACTTAGTCCTTTCACCTGACTTTGCTCAGTTTGTTCAATCCTCAAGTCTTTCACCCATAAATCATTCTTGCCACATGCTCGATGACTTACTTTACTCCACTCAGGAGACTAGCCTGACATGATGACCCTCTAGTTACTTGAGAAACTCTATCCCTTCAATGCAAAGATTAATAGCAAAGATTCTAACACAACCTAGGACCAAGTAGACCAACCTTGAAAGCAAAAAGCGGGGGTCCCCATTTTCAATGGGGCGATGTATGAATACATCACAACAGGACCCCGCTAATGTATGAGGAAAACTAGATGATCGGGACCTCCCTTCACCTCTCATTAGTGTTGCTCTTGCCGCTTAAGCGACTTTGTTGTTATTTATGTTATCTTGCTTACATGGCACTGCTTGTGCGACTCTAAGTAGTGACCTTGTGTTATTCTATATTTTTTTTGTGAATAGGTGTAAATATTTTTAATTAATAGAAATTTACACATGTATTCATTAAAAAAACAAAAAAACAAAAAAACAAAACCGCATAATAAACATTATCAAAATCAAAATTAGTAAACACTCAATCCTCGTTCAATTGGTTAAATTCTAGCATACCTATATTTTATAGATAAAATTTATGTAGGAGACGTCGGCGATATCAAATTTAATTTTTATTTACCTTAGATTAGACTAATTAATTTCATATGGTTAATATTTATTAAAATTTAGTCTTATTTTAAAATATGAAATGAATTGCATGCAAAAATAAATAAATAAATAAATCAGAAGTTTTTTTAAATATAGATTTAAAATAATAATTTATTTTTTTGCATTTAATAAATAATAATAAGAAGTTGTTTTTTAATCTAGATTTGTTTCTTTTAAATCTAGATTTAAAAATATAATTTATTTTTTCATAATAATAAAAAGTTACTTTTTAATTTAGATTTTAGTATAAATCTAGATTTAAAAATATAATTTATTTTTTTATAATAATAAAAAGTTACTTTTTAATTTAGATTTTAGTTTTAACTTATTATTAAATTAAAAGTTCTCTGACTGCTATTATAATGTTAGTAAAAATCATAAGAATGATGATATGTTCTTTAATTATATTATCTATTTATAAGAAATGAGATCTGGATTATACCACAGAAATAGATATATCTGTCCTAACTCTCAGCTAAGTATCTCTTTCATTATCAGATAACAAATTAAGTATATAATCCTCCATCCAAAGAAAGGTAAACGCTATATTGTTCAACTTTGGTGACGCATCTTTCCTCTTATGAAATGGCTATCTATTAAACTGTACCTTCTGTCTTTTTTTAAGCCTCAACATTGAGCTTGCTTTTCCTCCACACACTCCACCGTCCCTCTATCTTCCATTCATCATTTAATCCTTTATTCTTTGTGAAGTCCAGTCCATCGTCTAGTTAGGATAGTTCAAGCTAGAGAAGTTTCTGCAACTACTTTTGTTATTGCCTGTTAGATCAGATAAAGATATAGAAGTTTCTGCCATAGTTCAAGGTGAAGAAATATCTGCAATTCTTGGATAGATTAGTCTGCAATGCCAAAGAAGGTGAAGGAAAAGAAGAGGTGGGCAGAGGAGGGGGAGGAGTATGTGAAATCTGCAGCTTGGGCTTGGTATCTGCACAGATCAAAAGCATCTTGTAAATTTGTGAAAGAGTCTGATGTTCATGCCATAGTTATAAGAGGAAGAGGAAGCAGTGCAGGTCCCTCCAGGTTCAAGCTAGAAGCCATGGGACTCCTCAATAACAAATCCTTGATAAAGATCAAATTTCCCCTGTTGGAAAGGATTGATAGTTCAAATTCTTCTGATGGGTTAGCAAGTATATTCATGGATGAATCTGATCTGATGATGGAATCCCATGAGAGCTCTTTGTTGGATTCATATGAGATGGGGGCACTCTGCAAGCAATTGCAGAGCACTTTTGTTAATGGTGGAGGTCTTCCTGTTAGTACAGCTGTGGAACATGGGAAGAAATCTGTGGAACATAGGAAGAAATCTGTGGAACATGGGAGGAAATCCCTGGAAAATCATGAGAAATCACTGATAATTAAAGATGTTTTATGTAAGAAAGAGAGTTCAAGCCCTCCAAGGGTTAGGTTTCCTTCTCATATTCAGTCTAGATGGATGCCCATCATGTGTAGTTTGACAGATGTGGTCATCCCTAGGCCTGCAAATCCTTCCCTCAGGAAGGCTAATACATCTAGATTTAGATCCTAGTTACATGTATCTATGAGTCAACAGAACAGTGGGTAATGCATTTCTCTTTTGTAGTACAGTGGGCAAGGCATTTTTCTTTTGTAGCACAGTTAAGTGCTTTCAGTAAGGAGTACGGAGTAGTTTCGTATTGTCATAAGTCATTTGTAGATCTATATACAGATGATCTGACATCGTAGACTATAAAGAAATCTTTCTTTTTTTCTTCTTTAAAACCAGAAAATTGAATTGCTCACGGAACTTCCACCCCTTGACTCACAAGTTCACCTGTCTTGAGTAAGTCCATGAGATTGGAATAATATCATGGTTACTAAACATTCTTTGGAATTTTCCTAGCTACAAACCAGTGCCAAAAATGTGATGCAGAATGATTCCAACAGAGAAACATATGATGAAGAATGATTACAACAGTGTTTTTGTTTCTGTGACTTTTTGTGAATGAAACACATATTCTATTTGCCTGTGACTTCTAAAACTTATGATCTTATTAGTTTGAGAGATATGTGGGCACCATGTTTTAGTTAGATGCAAATCTTGTGGGGTTCAATAGTAGCCGGAATGTAGGACGAAATCTTGTGGGGTTCTGTTGATGAATATATTATTATTATTAATCTGTGACTTGTTCATGAATATAATTTTTTATAATAGAATATCAATTTTGTTATTAACATTCTTACATCAAATTTAATATAAAAATCAACTTAAATGAAATACATTTATATCTTATATTTATATTTCAAGATAATATATCATTTTTCAAATGTTCAGAATTTTATCCATGTAAAAGTAGTTAACAATTGAGTGTGTAGATATAATCATAAATTTAAGATCAAGGCTGACACACATAGATGTAAGTAAATAAACATCAATGGGAATTAGGTATGTACATATAATCATAAAATTAAGATCAAGGTTGGCACACATAGATGTAAGTAAATAAACAATGGAGGGAAGTGAGGAGTGAGTTTAATACTCCTCACAAAAAGAGATCATGCATGCTCAACAACACACAAAAGATCCCAATTACTTAAAATCACATTCTAACACATTAAAAAATTCACAAGTGTAATTTACCAATCTTTCATCTCTCATACACTATGAGAGCAAGAATAAACATAAAAACAAATAAGAGATGAAGCGTGCATCATAAGATAGCTTCAACAATGAAGAAGGCTCTCCTTGCTTGAATATTTTTCTTCATCCTTTGACAATCCAATTCCTTTCACCAAGAAGCCTCTAAAATTCTTAAAACGCATTCAATGCGAAAAGTTCTCAAGAGCTCTCTTCTCACCATCAAATTCTCGAAATGCCAAAATTTAAAATGATCTAATTATGCTTTCAAAGGCTAAAGATATTGGCTTATATTGAGTGTTGTGTCATCTATCCTCACCCAATGGAATGGGAACACATGGCCTTCCTCTAACACATGCAACATATATATTACCAAAACTAAAAGATTAAAGTTATACTATTCACCACAATAATTAAGATCAAATGCATGCATAGTAGTTATGACTCATAATATGTGGTATAAAAAGTATGTCTTAAAATTATTAAATCCACAAAATATACTCATGTACTTTGTAATAATCAATATCAAATTTTCATAAAACACTAGTTATGTTCAAATCATAATTTAATATTTAAATATATACCTATCAACAATTCATCTAGCCTTCACATTCACATCTAAAAAAAAATGATTTATGCAATGACATCTCACTTCACTAGTCCATTTTAGTTAAGTAGTTGTATGAAAGCATTTTATAACTATTGAGATGTTGTGTACCCCTAATGTAACCAAATTCACTTACTAAGAGTCCTTCATACATTAGGGTAGCGATAAGAAATAATTAAGTAGATTCTATAAATGTGAGAATAATTCAAAGCATCACATGGAAATTCAAACATCACTAAGCTAAACAACCAAGTTATATCAAAATCAATTAGTTCATAAACACAATCAACGCTATCTCATTCTCAAGGAAGGTAACCATATAAGCACAACTCATATTGATTAGATGATAATAATAACAAAAATTTCTACCTTATTCACCAAATCCAAATTAAATAATGTGTTTAGTTTAGATTTCTTTATCCACATTCAATTTAAAAATTATATGGAAGGCTAATTAACATTATCTACTAGGCTGAATAACCATATATGACAATCTAGTACTATAAGATGATCAAAGTAAATTCACAAGTAAAAATTTAGAAGAGTGCATGCAAGGTTCCGCATTGTCTAAAATTATCAAAGTCATAAAGAATAAGGAGTGCAACTAGGGTCACAAAAATGGTTAGGTGTTGCATCCCCATCCCATTATATCAAACTTCCTCCTAGAAATCACAAAGGGTGAGATGTAGGAAAATCCTAATTCAATTCACATATTCACCAATTGTTCATGTCATATGACTAGTACTATCCATGTCTAATGCTTACTTGCCTCTACTTTCAAGTTAATTCTAAATAGAATATAAGTAACCATATAGTTACATCTCTACAATAAATGTGTGTAAGACACAATGCCAAAACAAGCCATGTAAAAGGTATGGATCCAATTAAATGATGTAGAGAATCCTAGGATGAAATGCAATTTTGTATCAACTAAAAATGTTTGTCTTTATGTTTTCTATATTATGTGGGTGTTTTACATGTATGTCTATCATTTGGAATTGGCATAATTATATTTTCCTACATATAGTTTCAATCTAGGGAATTTGAGCTAGTCAAGAGGGATAAAGTTGCAAGCAAAATTGATTGTATGTTCAATCATTATAATGATTTGAACCTATCATATTATGAGCATTGTTAACATATTTGTGTATCTATTTTTGTGTTGATGCTATATTTCAAGTCTCAACATGTTTATTATAAAATGACACTTTAATTGGATTATGCACCAAAGGATTTAAATCTTCTAGTACATAAGAATGTTACCTATGTAGTTATTGGTTGTAATGAGGTTCATATGAGGAGATACATCTAGTATTAAGATCCATTTATTGGTTTACATTAAAAAATGGTCATTCTAGAGATTTCAAGGAGGTGTGCCTAATTCCAAGATATATATTTTTAAAGTAATTTTTTATTAGTTAATTTGGTATTTTCCTATACCTAGTTTAGCTTCCCTAGACATGAGAGTTATAAGTATCTCTCTTTTCCATAGTAGTTTCACTTTCCCTATAAGGTGCATTCATATCTAAGGTGTTACACTTCTTAGTGGATGAGTGGCTCACCTTCCTTCTCCTTTGCATACTATACATGTACTTAGGGTGCAGTCATCAATTAGGAGGGACCTCAAGGAGATCAATCTGGACTGGGCAGAAAGAGTAAACACAACGAAAACAAGAGGATATGATGTAGGCAATGCAAAATTGAATGAATTAGATCATGAAAACTAATTATAGATAACTGGTAACAACTGAGTTATAAGATTCGGCTCACAGGCCTACCACATACATGCTCAATTACATAAATGGTCAACTCCGGACCTCTAATTCCTAAGATCTATCTTCTCTGTTCTATATGACTGATCTCTAATGCTCAATTACAATGATTTTTATGATCCAAGAAGATTTGGTCAGTCGGAAAGGGATCAAACATCGAAGAACAAGATCAAATGTGTAAAACCAACAGGTCGGCCTCCACCAAAGAGATTCCTCCATAAAATCCAAAGGATGAAGTGCGGATCGAAGGGAAGGTCATCCACATGCCAAGGAACATTGGAATCCAAGAACAAGGGCTATGCAAGCTACGGAAGGGGTCCACAAGATTCTCCAATAGCAAAAATACGTCCTAGCGGTTCTGGTGTCCAAAGCCAGAAAACTATCTCGGAATCCGGAATTGATAACTTGTCGGAAAATGATCCAAATGATCTCCAGTTAAGGAATAAAGAAGATGATCATGTCCTCAAGCAAAATCCAGCTCCGCAAGATCCAGTGAGCCAATGCAAAAAAATACAAAAAGAAATGTTGAAACTGCAAAACAGAAAACAAACTGAAAAGGAAATGTTTTTTGGTTGATGAAAGATTGCCAAGAACCAGGGATGCTCCTACATCAACTTAGCTTTGTTTTTTTTCATTCTATTGCATTGTATGTTTTGCACTCTTATTTTAAACCATATTGTTTAACTTGTATTTTGGTTTTGAATAGTATTATGATTATCACTATGGAATTTTTTTTTTTTAATTTACTTATTACAAAATCTAACATGATATTAGAGGGATTATATCCTAGTCTAGTCCATCTTTCCTATTTTTGAGAGCTTGTTAGAGATCTTGGTTTTCGTGATTTTTAGTAGATCTAATCTTTAGTGATCTATACAATATTTTTAGCTTTACCATTGTGTCCAAAACACTTGAAAAATCCAATTTAATATTTAATTTCACTCAAATTGAATACTAGGAAGCTACACTATGGTTTAGCCTTGTATTTCTATTTTCCCTTTTCTTCAGATTTAGTCAAAGCATAAAATAACAATTATTTATCCAGCATTGTCCAAATGAAGTCAAACATATATATATTAGCCTTCATTTTTTTGTGATCATCCACTATGTCATACATATATTTATATGAATCCATTAATTTTTCATTAGAATGTGATGGCATAACTTTTTTAGGATGAGAAGGTGATGTTGTACCCTTAGTTTGGATGAAATTATTACTTTCTTTTTCATTTGGTGGTACTTGGAGATGTAGTAGACATGGTGAAAGGCCCTTTATCCTTGATTCTCAATATAAAATTGTTGCCTATTTTAAACTATGTGTATGCTTTTATCTCGTCTATATTATCTTCATTCTTGTCATTCTCAAATAAAAGATTATAAGTTTCTAAAATCATCATTGTCTCATAACTATTATGAGTTGTATTCATGTTGTCTTTATTTGTAGGCACAATTTTAGATTCTCAAACTCCTAAAATATATTATATTCCAATTGAATTTTAGATAATCCACTTTTAAATTTGTAGATGTACCATGAAATATTCATAATGTAGGAGTGTCAAGTCCACCGAATTTATTATTGTACTAGTCCCAATTGCATCCTAATTTGTGTTTTCAAGTGAATGATACATTTTCATTATTTTTCCTTATATTATGTCAGATATTCTACCATTAAAAGATATTTATATTCTAGAAATTACTTGGAATTTTGAATCTAAGGAAATTACTTTGTAGTTGAATAAAGTATATATTTATCTTATTCACCATTCTTTTTACTTTTCAAGAATTAAATGTATACTTGAAGACTGATTTGGTGGTACTTGGATGTTTATGTATTTAGAGGAGGGAGTGTCAAATAATAATTTGAAACAATAATTATAGCTCCTTGAGTATTGAGAAATATCAAACTAGGTTGTTGATTTGTGGTAGAAACAATATGTGTTATTTTTTTATTGGACTATGGAAGTATATCTTAATTCATAGACATTATTTGACTTAAATTAACATAATTAGAAATCTAATTTATATTTGAATATAACACATTTGAAATTGGATTTATCAATAAGACATCATGTGGTAATGTTTGGTTTATCATAAGAATTTGATTATACATTTCATACTAACCTTGAAGGCATTGGACCCTCACTGTATCCTTGTGGCATAATTTATTTTTCACCTTAATAACTTCAACATATACCAAAATTAAAGAAGTAAAAGCAATAAAAGTTCTTCTAAAAAAATAGAGTTTAGTGCATCTAAGTCTCTAAGATATGTCTAAGCAAATACTTTGTTTAATGTGTATGTATCCTTGAATCTATAAAAGATAACTTGTGAAATTGGGTTTTGTACATAATCATTGGTTCATTTTGTTCTTTGCAAGAAGCTAAAAATAGATTATAGAACATTTATGAGTCAATGAGAACTTTGAAGTGGTTGAGGAATATGATCTCTCAATCCAATTTTGGATAGACTTATCTATCAAGCTAAGATACTAATTCTAGGTTGCCTCATCCAATGTGAAAGAGAATAAGCGACCAGAAAATCATCATGCTAAAAGAAAATCAAATCTCCCCAAAGTCTATATCACCAAGTCTTGGTGAAGCAAGATAACTTAGTGACTGTTGTATTATTGTTATACTTCAAGGACATTATAGTGTATCTAGTGAAAGTATATATGAAGGTTTCTTACTACATAACAAGATCAATATTTTTAGATTTAGCATTCAAGATGCAACTAATTTATATTTAATTCATTGCATGCATTCATTATTTACATGTAAAAATATCAATGAATAAGCACTTGCAATCGTGAAAGATTCATATTTATAATAGAAAATTATAATTTTGTCCAAAATCTAATCCTATTCTAACCACAAGTATAAAAAAATTAAAATATAAAAGTTAAGGAAGAGAAATGATCATGCTTTGTGAAGATGGAATTTTTGAAATAGATGAGAAAATATTGCTTTATTATACTTCACACAAGTATTAACACAAAGTGATGCAGATATCTAATGAGATGAGACCAAAAAGAATAATACATAAGAATGTTGTATAAACAAACATGACATACACATAATCCTTTAAATCATTGATTCAACTAATTTTGAAATAAAAATAAAAATAAAGATAAAAAAGAATTGTAAGAAATTTAATTAAATCTATTTTTTTTAATTTGATTGTTTCTTCTAAATTTTGACACTCATAATAATAGATGCAAGTTCCTTGACAATCATTATGATAGAATTTATCTCTATGCTAAGATTCATGTAGTTCAATGAATTAGGTTGTTCACATTCTAAATAATATTGTTGTAGGGCTTCATAAGAATCTTCACCCAGTAAGATTTTGATTAAAAAAAATATCATCTTCCATGTCTTTTCCCTTAACTTTTTAATCCTATGCTAGGGAAACTCTTTATGACTTTTGTCATTTACTTTGTCTCTTCAATATGTAACCATTTACTTGTTTGAATAGGACTTTTTCAACCCCCAAACTAAATCTTACCATCTTCAAAATCCTCTTGTGCCACAAGAACTATATATAGAAAACAATACCAACCTTAAATTCTCCATATAAACACATTTTAAATGATATAACATTTATTAAAGAACTTTTTATGAGAAAAAATTATCAATTAGCCCTAATCAAAGATGGGGACTCATATTCTAGGTGTATAGACCATTTCACATACGATCGTGAATATAAACATCTTTTACAATTGTTCTTTTGTCCTTTTTAAAAATATCCTTGCCGACTCACACATATGACGACAACGTAACAGTAGGGCCCACCTGTCACAACCCTCCTTTATCATTTTTGATTTGATACAATTCTATTATATTTTTTTGGTTGAGCTATTGAAAATGATTGAATAAATATTATAAAAGAATAAATAATGGACCCACATACACACTTGGAGACTATAATTTAAATAAGCATTATTTATTTATTCTTTTTTCCATTTCCAATTATGGCACATGTTGTAGGAGAAATTAGAGGCTTCCAGAGGAATCGTCATTCTTTAATACCTTACATGTAACTCCCCCACTAGGATATTAATCCATTTTGCATGGGTCCAATATTGGAAAAAGAATCTCATTCTTAATTAATTTCTCTAGATAGTGGAATTAAGGGATTTTTCCTATATATTGTATGCAAGTTTTCAAAAGAAGGAGTTGGTTATTCTTTGAAGAAAGTTTTCTCAAATAGTTTGTTTTTAGTAGTCATATTTTCATTTGGAAGAATAGTTAAGGTTGTTTTGAAGAAATTTTTCCAAGCTTGCAAGGAAGGATCAAGGAAGGCTAGGCTCGAAGATTTGGAGAGGATTCAACATCAAAAGGCTTCTCCAGGTTCCCTCTTTGCATTTGTTAATTCCTTATGTAAATTCTTTTTATTTTCAAAGGAAATATCTCCTCCTAGATTCTTTAGTTGAATATAGTTTTCTGAAAGAAATCATTTCTTAATTGTTAGATAGAAAGGAAATCTATTTTTCATTAAAGAAATGCATTGATAAAAATTTCTTTTTTAAAAAAAATACAAATGTAGATTTCTCTTTTATTTGTCAATCTATTTATTTAATCTATTTAAAAGAATGAAATCAGATTCTTCTTTTTCTGGTTTTTTTTAAAAATCTAGAGAAGATCTCGAATCAAAAAAGAAGAAAATAAATCATGCTTTTCAACATCTCTATTTCTTTTTTTGAAAAACTCAAATTCTTTTATCTCTGTAAATGATTTCTTTCTCTATGCATATAATCATTCGTATTTAGGAATCTCACTATGTCAAATAGTAGATCAAATATGATTCTTTTTCTCAATGTTGTTGTATAAAATCCCTGTGGAAAATATTATCTTGTTATTTATTTATTTTCAGAAATCTCTCTCTGTGAATATCAATTTCCTGGAAATCTCATCAAAAATTTTACTATCTCAACATAAGACAGATTTGTTGAATATGGTCTCTGTGAAATCAAAATTATACATGTACCTATCTCTGAGGAGATTTAGCTCTCTGTCGTATTGCTGCCTCGAATTCAAACACAGTTTATTTCCTTGGGCCCCTGTGAGATCATCTAAAATAAATTCCCTCTATTATCTTCCATGGTTGTGAATAAATTCTTATTCTTATTTTTATATATCCCTCTTATTTCATTAAATAAACTGGAATGAAAACCATATATATATATATATATATATATATTATTAATCTATACAAAAAAATGGTAATAAATAAATAATTAAAGTAAGTTATAAAGTCTTTATGCACGAAGTATCGGTCAGCGTGCAGGGGGAGGCGATGTTAATATAACCATCGGGGAAGTGGTACCCTCCACTTCCCCTGCGGTCACTATTACGGCAGTGGCCGCAAGGGGGGTGGAGGGGCCCACGGTGTCCCCTCACCTCTGTGGGCCTGCACCTGCAGGTCCGCAGGGGTGATGGGACCCATGGCCCCCACTCCCCATTAACTCTTAAAAACAAAGTTTCGCCTTTTTTTTTTTTTTTTTAGATTTTTTCCTTATATATATATATATATATATATATATATATATATATATATATATATATATATATATATATATATATATATATATATATATATATATATATATATATATATATATATAATTTGAAATCTTAGGAATTGTTATTATTTTCTTTAGTATGAATTTTAAGTTAGTAAACTAAACTTAGAAAAATTTATAAATAATTGGGATCATTGTGTAGTAAATTCATAATTGTTAATTAAAGTATATAGTTGGAATCTCTCAATCTATTTGAGATTTATTGGGTTACTTGGTTGGCATTTTAGATTCATTATAAGTAATTAATTTATATTATTATGATTTGACCCAAAATTTGTCTATGTCTAAACTAATTGCTATTTTTGGAACCTATGACTCTATAATGAATTATTCCCGTGGTAGGAATAAAACATTGCTTAATCTTGCATGTAAGTTACACTATTCTTGCATCATGCAAATTACTTATACATTAATTGCATTTATTGATGAGCAAGTTACATTTTCATCATCTTCACGCAAGTTACACGTTTTTATATGTGAGTTCATAATGGTCATTATCATGCAATTATATTTCAATATTAAATAGTTTAGTTGTACAAGGATGGTATTTTTATCAAGAGGTACATGAATGCCATAGAAGTAGTTATTTCAATTAATTAAACTTTGCAATGCCTAATTATGCACATTCATTTCATAATTGTTTCAAGCATGATGTTTTTCATAGCTTCTTAGTTAGGAAACTAAATAAAGGAAGTCGAAAAACCAAAACCTAGCAGCGTTCGATATTTACGGTGCCTCTGCATCACGCTTACGGGTAATGTCGTCGTGTTGAACTACTGCACTTAATGCCTAATAAAGTTGCATCAACGACGTTTGTGGCATCGTCCCTATAAATCGTCAGGGAGTAATAAGGGACATTTGGAAGTTAAAGTCCAAGGGGCGGGTAATCCCCCTTGGATCGATAATCTAGTAAGATAATCCTTAAATGATTTTACATCCACTGAGTTAAACCATAGTAAACCCCCTTTAGGGTTGATTGAGTGAAATGATTTTATGAAATTGATTTAATCTTGAAGAGTTGTTGACGATTGACAATTGGGTCAAGGGTGACGCTTATGATAGGTATTAGGATCTAGTTGTTTAGGCCACAAGCAATGGGAAATGGACCATGGGTAGCAACTGCAGAGAAACTGTCTGGGACATTGACCCTAGAAAGGGTTGCGTACCCACTAATCTGTTTACATCAAACCATAGAGTAGAAAATAGAACTACATACTTTACGCCTTGATCTTGTGCCGAAACGAGTATGTAGGCAGTCTAGGGACGGAGTTACCCCTAGTACTCAGGCGTTCATGGATGGGGTCTAGGTTTCTGTAAGAAGAAGGATTGAGAAGAATCCTAATTTGAAAGATAAGTATAATAAAAAGGAAAAAGTAATTCAACGCATACTCGGAAGGAATCCCGTACGGATTCACTTGACTTGTCGAGGCTTTAAGCCAAATTCCGAGGCAGAATTCAAGCTTGCATTATGTTATTTTGATTTCTCCTAAGGACGGCGACCTTGGTGCACTCCTATTAGAAGAGTGTAGTACTTAGTGAGTGACTCAGGACCCGAATGTTCCTAATGAGTCCAAGTCTCTGGCCAGAGCACCTCCTATCCAAATTGGATAGATGCCTACCCCATATGGGTAGATGCCTATCCCGTATTGGATGGATGAAACCTTCTGCTCTGTATGGATAGATGCCTAACCCGTATGGTTAGATGCTCATCCCAGATGGATGAATCCCTAATCCTAATGGATGGATGCCCAGAGTATGCGATCGAATCAAAAACACAAATGATTAAATTAAGAATTAAACAAAAAAAAAGTGGTCAAATTTTGTTGGGTTAAGTAAGGTGGGTTATTACATGTGGTATCAGAGCAAAGGTTCAAATCTAGGCCTTGTGCTCACTTCAGTTTACACAAATAAGGGAATTTTTTGCAATGGTAGAGATTAAATTATAAAATCTTAAATCAAGAACTAAATACATAATTTAAATTTTAGGTAAAACCCTAGACTGGCTAGAGGAAGAGGAAGAGGAAGGGGAAATGGAAGACATGCTACCACTAGGAGACAAAGGGAAGCTAACCATGAGGAAAATCATGAAGAAAACCATGAAGAAAACCATGAGGAAGACCATGAAGGGGATCAACATAACCTAGGGAATAATGAAGATGGGGTTGAGGCTATAATCAACCTGCTAACCGAACAAAGGGATAAAATCAACTTCTTGGAACAATCAATGCAGGAACTTAGGGAAAGGCAGAATGATATTGAAAATCGAAGTGGAACTGAAAATGGGAACCCTGGTAGCAATCAAGGGAATATGATGGGCAATACAAAAGAAAATAACATATTGGAACTCTCTAAGGATTTGAAGAAAATCACCCCCCCTAAGTTCGATGGGAGGCAAATTGGTGAAGGAGCTGAGAATTGGTTAAATGAAATGGAAAATTATTTTGAACTAAGAGATTTTAACAAAACAACCAAGGCCTTATGGGGTTCCTATCAACTCACAGGGGAGGCGGCTAGTTGGTGGACCAACACCAAGGAGCAAAATGGGTATAGCAGGGATGCGATCACATGGGATCAATTTGTTCACCACTTCCAAAAAAGGCGGCTCCCTCAATTGTTCTTTGATGAGAAGGTGACAGAATTCCATAACCTACGTCAAGGGCCCCTATCAGTCCAACAATATTGGGATAAGTTCACCAAACTGCTTAAGTGTGTACCTATGTACCAGAAAGATGAAGAAGGCCGAGTGAGGAAGTTCATTTTGGGACTAAATACCAACATAGGGGCAGAGGTCGACATGCATGGACCCAAAAACATGAACTAAGTACTTGAAAAGTCCCTAAGGCAAGAGAGGAAGATTCAAACCCTAGCAAGGTAGAACTATAATGGGAACCACTCTTTTAAAAGGAAGCAGGAATTCAAGGGGAACACTAACTTCAACAAAAGTCAAAGGAATAGTTCTTCCAAAAGAAGGCCACCCCCTAATCAATATCAAAGGAATGGAAATAATAATAATAATAGGGGTAATAATATCAGGGGCAATGACCAGCAGAACAGGATAACTTATCCACCCAGGGCCAATGAAACAAGGAATGACCCCCCTAAGAATCAAGGTAGGAGGGGTCCTCTAGGTGGATGCTTTATGTGTGGGGGAAACCATTTTGCTAGAGAATTTCCCAGGATGCAAGGTCAGATTAGGGCCAATCAACCACATCAAGGGCCCCATTCATGCAGCAGTTAGGAACCGAAGAGCAAGATTCTAGAATGTTCCCGTGGAAACTACAGGTACACTATTTGAACAACCAATTTCAATTCTAATTGACACTGGGTCATCTGAATGTTTAATCTCACCTGAATTAGTAAACAAATATGTGTTAAAAGTTAATCAAATGTAGTCATCATGGATGGTTCAATATGGGGATAAGGCAACTAGGGAAGTAACTAAGTGTTTGTCGAGGGCAAGGGTACAATTTCCTGAGTTTGAAACAAGGGTAGATCTCTATGTGGCACCCCTAGGATTATATGATGTAATTATTGGAATGAGTTGGTTAACAGATCATCAAGCTAATGTAGATTTCTATAACAAAGTTGTTGACTGCTTGGATGATGGGGGGAAAAGGGTCAAAATTCAAGGAAATTTTAACCCCATTAATATAGAAACCATATCAGCCATGCAATTAAAGAAGGAAAGAAGAAGAGGAGGCCTAATCTATATGGTTGAAATTGATGAAGGAAAAGAGGAAAATACCCCAACCTTTGAAAATACCCCTTTCTTACAAGAATTCAAGGATGTATTTCTAGAAGAATTACCCAGCTTACCCCCTAAATGGAAGTTTGACTTTTCTATCAACTTATTACCAGGAGTTGAACCAATATCAAGGGCACCTTACCGAATGAACACAACTGAATTACAAGAGCTCAAAATGCAATTAGAGGAACTCTTAGCTAAGGGATTAATAAGGCCAAGTGTGTCACCATGGGGAGCACCAGTCTTATTTGTTAAGAAGAAGGATGGAACCTTAAGACTATGCATCGACTATAGGATGTTGAACAAGGTCACAATAAAGAATAGGTATCCCTTACCTCGAATAGAGGATATTTTTGACCAAATGAAAGGAGCAGCAGTTTTCTCGAAGATAGACCTTTGATCATGATATCATCAACTCAGAATCAAGGAGGAGGACATTCCAAAGACAGCTTTCAGGACTAGATATGGGCATTATGAATTCACAGTAGTCCCTTTTGGTGTAACCAATGCCCCAGCTGCATTTATGAACCTAATGAATAGTGTACTCCATGACTACTTGGACAAATTTGTTTTGGTATTTCTGGATGACATATTGATTTACTCTAGGAATGAGGAGGAACATTTAGTACACCTACAAATTTTTTTGCAAAGGTTGAGGGAACATAAGTTATATGGGAAACTATCAAAATGTGCCTTCTTCGAGGAAAAGATTCACTACCTTGGGCATATAATATCAAAGGAAGGAATAGCAGTTGATCCAGATAAGATAAAGGCAATAGTAGAATGGTCGATCCCTAAAAATGTTTCAGAGGTAAGAAGCTTTATGGGGCTAGCAGGGTACTGTAGGAGGTTTGTGGAAGGATTCTCTAAGATAGCAAACCCCATCACCTCATTACAGAGGAAGGGTAAAAGGTTTGTGCGGATAGAATAAAGTGATAAGGCATTCCAAATTTTTAAGGGGAAACTAACTTTAGCATCCATTCTAAAAGTACCAGATCTGAATGGACACTTCACAGTCGTAGTTGACGCTTCTATTGAAGGTTTAGGACGAGTACTTGTCCAAGATGAAGGGGTAGTAGCTTATGAATCCAGGAAGCTGAAGACTCATGAAGTTAATTATGCACCCCAGGACTTAGAGTTAGCAGTGATTGTGCATGCCCTACAGAAATGGAGACACTTCTTACTAGGGAAGCCCTTTGAGTTAAAGTCAGATAACCAAGGACTAAAGTACATCTTTACCCAACCCCACTTAAATGCTAGACAAAGAAGGTGGTTTGAGTTTCTAAGTGAATATGATTTTGAAATTGAATATATTAAGGGGAAGGAAAATAGGGTGGCAGATGCTTTAAGTAGGAGGAGACACTTGATGACTATAGCAACATTCAAAACTTCTTTCAAAAGGCAAGTAATGGATGAGCAGGGACATGACCCATGGTATGAGCAAGTCAAATTGACTTTAGAATACGATCCAACCGATCCTAAGGTTGAAGGGTATACATTAGATGAAGATGGGTTGCTCAGATACAATAATATAATCTATATTCCTAATTCAGGAGACTTAAGGGAAGTAGTCTTGTCAGAGGCTCATAATGCCCCTTACTTAGGGCACTCGGGGGTTAACAAACTTTATGCAGATCTAAAGAAGTTATACTTTTGGCAAGGGATGAAGAATGACATAGTCAAGTATGTGGCTAAATGTTTGGAGTGTCAAAGAGTAAAGGCAGAACATTGACATCCAACTGGATTATTATAGTTACATGATGTACCTCAACACAAGTGGCAAGTTATTAGCATGGATTTTGTGCAAGGGTTGCCCATGTCACCTTCTAGGCATGATACAATAATGGTGGTAATTGACAAACTCACTAAGGTGGCACACTTTATATCGGGGAATCTGATGGATGATGCACCTACCTTGGCAAGGCGCTTTGCTAAGGAAATATTTAGGTTGCATGGAATGCCAGAGAAAATCATATCAGATAGAGATGCTAGATTCACTTCAAGGTTTTGGACAACTCTTCAATCAGCTCTGGGAACTCAACTTAATTTTAGCACTGCATACCATCCTAAAACTGACAGTCAAATAGAAAGGACAAATCAACTTTTGGAAGACCTACTTCGCATGTACTGCATGGACCAACAGAAGAAATGGGAAG
The DNA here is from genome assembly GCF_030272615.1 of Cryptomeria japonica. Lineage (NCBI taxonomy): Eukaryota > Viridiplantae > Streptophyta > Pinopsida > Cupressales > Cupressaceae > Cryptomeria > Cryptomeria japonica. The sequence continues at coordinate 172,115,705 of NC_081412.1, read as the reverse complement.
ATTACCTACCTTTGGTAGATTTTGCTTACAATAATGCATATCAAACATCTTTGGGAATGGCACCTTTCAAACCATTGTATGGTAGGCCATGTCGAACACCTTTGAGTTGGGATAGTCTTGAAGATAGAGTAATTGTTGGACCAAATATGTTGAAGGAGATGGAAAGGAAAACTAAGGAAATTATGCAAATATTGAAGGAAGCCTCAAATAGGCAGAAAAGTTATGCAGACAAGAACATGACACCAAGGGAGTTTGAGGTGGGAGAGAAAGTATTCCTAAGGGTTAGGCCACACAAGAGTTCCATAAGGTTTGGAAAAAAGACTAAGCTTTCACCTCGTTATGTTGGACCTTTTGAAATATTGGAAAGGATTAATCCAGTTGCATACCGGTTAGCCTTACCTCCCCAGTTGAGCCGAATCCATGATGTCTTCCATGTATCTCTTCTTAAAAAGTATGTACCTGATGAGAAACATATTTTGAATAGGGATGCTTTACAGGTCCAGGAAATGGGAGGAATAATGATAGAGCCATTCAAAATCTTGGAGAGGCGCCAGTGCCAATTGCGCAATAGAGAGGTTGATCAATGCAAAGTACAATGGAATCAGTATGATGAAAAGAATGCCACGTGGGAAGATACTAGGGAAATGCAGCAGTTGTTTCCCTTTTTGTTTTAAACTAATAATGAGCTATAGACTCTTTTGGATACACTCAATAAGTGCATCAGAACGATGCACAAATTAAGGGGGGGAGGATGTCACAACCCTCATTTATCACTTTTGATTTGATACAATTCTATTATATTTTTTTGGTTGAGCTATTGAAAATGATTGAATAAATATTATAAAAGAATAAATAATGGACCCACATACACACTTGGAGAATATAATTTAAATCAGCGTTATTTATTTATTCTTTTTCCCATTCCCAATTATGGCACATGTTGTAGGAGAAATTAGAAGCTTCCAAAGGAATCTTCATTCTTTAATACCTTGCATGTAACTCCCCCACTAGGATATTAATCAGTTTTGCATGGGTCCAATATTGGAAAAAGAATCTCATTCTTAATTAATTTCTCTAGATAGTGGAATTAAGGGATTTTTCCTATATATTGTATGCAAGTTTTCAAAAGAAGGAGTTGGTTATTCTTTGAAGAAATTTTTCTCAAATAGTTTGTTTTTAGTAGTCATATTTTCATTTGGAAGAATAGTTAAGGTTGTTTTGAAGAAATTTTTCCAAACTTGCAAGGAAGGATCAAGGAAGGCTAGGCTTGAAGATTTGGAGAGGACTCAATATCAAAAGGCTTCTCCAGGTTCCCTCTTTGCATTTGTTAATTCCTTATGTAAATTCTTTTTATTTTCAAAGGAAATATCTCCTCCTAGATTCTTTAGTTGAATATAGTTTTCTGAAAGAAATCATTTCTTAATTGTTAGATAGAAAGGAAATATCATTCTTTTCAACATCTCTATTTCTTTTTTTGATAAACTCAAATTCTTTTATCTCTGTAAATGATTTCTTTCTCTATGCATATAATCATTCGTATTTAGGAATCTCACTATGTCAAATAGTAGATCAAATATGATTTTTTTTCTCAATGTTGTTGTATAAAATCCCTGTGGAAAATATTATCTTGTTATTTATTTATTTTCAGAAATCTCTCTCTATGGATATCAATTTCTTGGAAATCTCATCAAAAAATATATTATCTCAACATAAGACAAATTTGTTGAATGTGGTCTCTATGAAATCAAAATTATACATGTACCTATCTCTAAGGAAATTTAGCTCTCTGTCATATTGCTGCCTCGAATTCAAACACAGTGTATTTCCTTGGGCTCCTGTGAGATCATCTGAAATAAATTCCCTCTATTATCTTCCATGCCTGTGAATAAATTCTTATTCTTATTTTTATTTATCATATGTATATATTATTAATCTATACAAAAAAAAATGGTAATAAATAAATAAGTTAAAGTAAGTTATAAAGTCTTTATGCACGAAGTATCGAGCAGCGTGCAGGGGGGAGGCGGTGTTAATATAACCATAGGGGAAGTGGTACCCTCCACTTCCCCTATGTTCACTGTTACGGCAGTGGCCGCAGGGGGGGTGGAGGGGCCCACGGTGTCCCCTCACGTTTGCGGGCCTGCACCTGCAGGTCCGCAAGGGTGATGGGACCCATGGCCCCCTCTCCCCATTAACTCTTAAAAACAAAGTTTCACCTATTTATTTTTTTTTAGATTTTTTCCTTATATATATATATATATATTAAATTTGAAATCTTAGGAATTGTTATTATTTTCTTTAGTATGAATTTTAAGTTAGTAAACTAAACTTAAAAAAATTTATAAATAATTGGGATCATTGTGTAGTAAATTCGTAATTGTAAATTAAAGTATATAGTTGGAATCTCTCAATCTATTGAGATTTATTGGGTTACTTGGTTGGCATTTTAGATTCATTATAAGTAATTAATTTATATTATTATGATTTGACCCAAAATTTGTCTATGTCTAAACTAATTGCTATTTTTGGAACCTATGAATCTATAATTAATTATTCTTGTGGTAGGAATAAAACATTGCTTAATCTTGCATGTAAGTTACACTATTCTCGCATCATGCAAATTACTTATACATTAATTGCATTTATTGATGAGCGAGTTACATTTTCATCATCTTCACGCAAGTTACACGTTTTTATATGTGAGTTCATAATGGTCATTATCATGCAATTATATTTCAATATTAAATAGTTTAGTTGTAGAAGGATGGTATTTTTATCAAGAGGTACATGAATGCCATAGAAGTCGTTATTTCAATTAATTAAACTTTGAAATGCCTAATTATGCACATTCATTTCATAATTATTTCAAGCATGATGTTTTTCATAGCTTCTTAGTTAGGAAACTAAATAAAAGAAGTCGGAATACCAAAACCTAGCAGCATTCGGTATTTACAGTGCCTCTAGGTCACGCTTATGGGTAATGTCATCGTGTTGAACTACTGCACTTAACGCCTAATAAAGTTGCATCAATGATGTCTGTGGCATCATCCCTATAAATCGTCGAGGAGTAATAAGGGACATTTGGAAGTTAAAATCCAAGGGGCGAGTAATCCCCCTTGGATCGATAATCTAATAAGATAATCCTTAAATGATTTTACATCCACTGAGTTAAACCATAGTAAACCCCCTTTAGGGTTGATTGAGTGAAATGCTTTTATGAAATTGATTTAATCTTGAAGAGTTGTTGACGATTGACAATTGGGTCAAGGGTGACACTTATGATAGGTAATAGGATCTAGTTGTTTAGGCCACAAGCAATGGGCCATCTTGAGCCTTTTCTTAAGTGCTACCACCATGGGTAGCAACCGCAGAGAAACTATCTGGGACATTGACCCTAGAAAGGGTTGCGTACCCACTAATCAGTTTACGTCAAACCATAGAGTATAAAATAGAACTACATACTTTACGCCTTGATCCCGTGCCAAAACGAGTATGTAGGCAGTCTAGGGATGGAGTTGCCCCTAGTACTTAGGTGTTCATGGATAGGGTCTAGGTTTTGGTAAGAAGAAGGATTGAGAAGAATCCTACTTTGAAAGATAAGTATAATAAAAAGGAAAAAGTAATTCAATGCATACTCGGAAGGAATCCCGTATGGATTCGCTTGACTTCCCGAGGCTTTAAGCCAAATTCGGAGGTGGAATTCAAGCTTGTATTATGTTATTTTGATTTCTCCTAATGACGGCGACCTCGGTGCACTCCTATTAGAAGAGTGTAGTACTTAGTGAGTGACTCAGGACCCAAATGGTCCCGATGAGTCTAAGTCTCTGGCCAGAGCACCTCCTATCGCAATTGGATAGATGCCTACCCCGTATGGGTAGATTCCTATCTCATATTGGATGGATGAAACCTTCTGCTCCATATGGACAAATGCCTAACCTGTATGGTTAGATTCTCATCCCGGATGGATGAATGCCTAATCCTAATGGAAGGATGCCCAGAGTATGCGATTGAATCAAACACAAATGATTAAATTAAGAATTAAACAAAAAAGAAGTGGTCAAATTTTGTTGGGTTAAGTAAGGTGGGTTATTACATGGTGAATATAAACATCTTTTATATGGGGACTCATATTCTAGGTGTATAGACCATTTCACATACGATCGTGAATATAAACATCTTTTACAATTGTTCCTTTGTCCTTTTTAAAAATATCCTTGCCGACTGACACATATAACGATAACGTAACCATAGGGCCCACCCTAGAGGCATAACAAGCAGGGTCCATGAACATTCATGTCTATGCAAAGTGGTGAATTTGAAAACATGTTCAAATAGTTTTAGTCATCTCAACATCCAAGTGCACTATTAATAGAATAATGACATGTCACTTTGGTTCTATTGGCTATGCCAATATGTGGTGGAACTAAATGACATCATATGTGATAGTTTGGAAGGTACTCAAGCATCTCATGCATGGTGGTATCTCACTAGTCTACAATGTTTTTGCATTATTCTTTGGTCTATGTGTCAATTCATAATTGGACTATATATTGCCACATGGATGGATTGGTAAGTTTGAAGGCCTTTAATATCATATGCAATAGACTTGGATTGTTGGTCTTAAGGCAAAGGATAACACTGACTACATATTGTTGTGTGGATGGACTTGTAAGTTTGAAGGCCTCAAACATACAATAGACTTAGATCGATTGTCAGCCTTAAGTACAAGGTTAACATTAACTTAATTGCTAAAGATTGAGCCACTGAAATCCCATCAGATGGTAGGTGTGGCAAGGGTGAAATACTACAATTAGCACATGGTGATGAACTTTCAAGCTCAAAAACTTGAGTCACTAGCTTACATTCATGTGCCACCCCCTAGAGTATAACACATGGTTGAGGTGAGCTTGAAATGTCAATTATGAAGGAATAAAGTTATCTAATCTAAAAAAGCAAACAAGCATTTAGAAAACAAATAGCACACAACTTAAATGTCAATTGAAATATATGTTTTGATGACTAAGATCTAATTATGGGTGCTCGGTGGATCATCTCAAAAGTGATCAATTGAAGTTCTCTTACTAGCTATGAATCAACCACTACCAAATGTTAACATGTCACACATCTTGTCCTTTGTTGCCAATGTTTAATTATTAAAAAACTATTGTATTGAACAGTTGTTTTTTAAACCAAGAAGATTGTATGAGGTTTTTCATTTTGCTCAAGGCATATAAGAGTATACTTAACCAACATAAAGTTTTAAGACAAGGTTAATGTCTATTCATGATAAAAATTCAACCAAGGTGAGCCTAAGGACTCCTTCAAAGTGTAAGTAAATCTAGTAAAATATATAAAGGATTATAACTAGGACTCCAAAAGAGGAATGATGAATCTAGTCATTTCAAAAAATACAATGTGAAGACTTAACCATGTATGCATAAGAAGACTTATATAAACAATTCAACTAAAAATATTCTCAAAATAAAAATTTGGATACATAATACAAATATGACTTTTATAACAAACTAAATAAGCATGCAATACACTACTGTAACAAACATAAAAGAATACCAAATACTCTGTAATGAGCTCAAGGTTATTAGTGACTTATTCAAACTTTAAAGTAAAATTCTTCCATCTTCTCATTGTGCACGAAAAATGAAAGAATGGTGTATTATGATTCTCCTCATTAATCCATTTTATTTTAGATTTTTGTTTCCAAAAAAAATCTTCACATATGTAAATTTCCTCAAGATAAAAGGCCACCTAAATCAATTTGATTTGCTATTTGAAGCTTGACCATTCTATTTTCTAGATTTTTTTTTTATAAAAAATATTTTTAAAACAAAATTTATTCTTGTCTTTAAACTTAGGGGTCTCTATCTTCTTGGAAAATAAAAAGAAAAATAGTTCTATTGTTGCTTCCACAATATACATCCCATTTTCTTGAAGAAAATATGGGACCCCTATTTTCAATATATTGATTCAAAGTCTTTTGGAGTTTTGTCTTGTTTGGTTTAGTTCCAAGCCATGTTTCAATTGAGTTACAACTATATCTATTTGAGTTGCAAGTCCATATTGTACTATGTTTAGTTATTTTACCTCTCTTCTATAAGCTTCATGCTTCACTATTTTTAGTTTTAGATCATCATCTAATAGAGGTTTTAGAAATTCTAATCTTCTTTATCACCTAGTGGTCTCCATTATTTATCAAAGGAAGAAGTAGATAGGAGAGAAGTAGAACCAATTCTTTCAAATTCTATTCCTTGTAAAAGCTTGGAGGAAAATAAAGTCCTAATGATAAAAATATTCATAAAATAAATTAGATATGTTATTAGTTCTTGTCGATAGGCAGGATATTTATGCATCTGTTTGATGCCATTTTCTATTTCAGCTGACCAATCATAACATATAATTTTAAAAAGTTGCTTGCATTTATATAGTTCCAATATTTATATAGATTTTAATAATTTAAAAAAATTATTTCTTTCATTTCTGATTGGCTGAAACCGATAACAAACAGTGTAAAAAAAGAAAATTAATAATTAATAATTATATTTTAAAACTTTATGCATTTGTACCAAAAGATATAGGGGGAAAAAATCCAATCGGATCTGACAGAATTGACTGCATATTAAATGCAAACTCTGGTATATCTTGTCAATCGAGTGCATCTATTAAATACAAATCTTGACATATCTTGTGGGCTTGAGTCCATGTTGATGCACAAAGCATTCTTGAGCTGTTGATGGAGTACGCTATATTAAATGCAAATCTTGACATATCTTATGGGGTTGATTGCATGTTGATGCACAAAACATTCTTGAATTGTTGAATACGTCTTGAAGAAAGACCTGGAAATATTTATTTCAGAGCATTCTTGAACTGCTGGAATACACTTTGAAGAAAGATCTGGAAATATTTTATTCTAAATGAGTATATGTTAGCTACTTCAAGCAATTATAAGATCTGGAAACACTTTAGAAAGAGTATATGTTAACTTTTTCAAGCAATTACAGAAGAAGTTTTAGTAATAGAATTAATAGTTGAAAGTCATACCCAGATTTTCCAATCTGTTTAAGCCATAGATTTCTCAATGCAACCAGTTTAAATATAGGGGAAGAGTACCAATAGATAACATAGTTCCAATAACCGTCACCTTATTGTCATGTTGACCCCCCAAAACATAAAAAAAAATTGTCAGTATATAAATTTAAAAATACTAGTAAATATTTATTTTAACACCAATACATGTTCGCAAATCAATTAGTAGTTGACAACAAAAAAGAAAAAAAAAAAAACAACTACAGGTACAAGTACATTTTTTTTTTAATACAAAACAACTTGCACAAATAATAAACATTTTTTTTTTAAAACTTAATGTTTACATTAGCCACTTTATGCAAGTGGCTAAAAAGTACAAATGTACTCCAATTACAATTGCATATGTGTTAGTTCCCCCCCAATTTTCAATAAAATTTTAAACGCAAAGGTCGCATTTTGGTCTTTCTTTTCCCTTTCGGTCATATATTTTCTGTCTTTGAACCCAAGTCCTTGAACCTTTTAAAAGTTCAAGGTTCAAAAGTTCAAAAAGCACTCAAAGGGCTTCTCTTCACGGATTTGTTCTATGATAAGGTGGGTGCTATGTTGTAATGTGTATTGAACTTGAATCGTTGAACCCTATTTGGTTCAAGGTTCAAAGTTGGTCATGTGTCGGTCTCGTCTTCGCTCATTAATTGTTATTTGTCTTATCACAAAGTTGATGTTCTCTGTTGTTCTGTGGTATCTCTCTTCTTTGAACTTGAACCTTTGAACCCTTTTTGGTTCAAGGTTCAAGGTTCAAAGTATGAATTCTTAAAGATCAAAAAGTTATATGCAGAATTGATAGATGCATCATTAAGTAAGGTGGCGATGAGAAAAGAGAATATTTTGGGGATTTCAAAAAGGTTAGTTTCTACAAATTATGACAAGCAGTTATGAAAAGGTGTGAGTCATGTGATGATGTCATCTGAACATTAAATGCATGTCGACTATATGTCAAATCAAGTGATAGCTCGCATGAACTTCCTTAATTTGTACATCTTGCTAAGTTTTAAGTGTAATTTTGTCTATCATTGTTGTGGAAGCTAGCAATTGTCTCTAGAATTTTCTTCAGTTGTAATGCAAGTGGGAGAAATGGAAGGTATTTTGTCTGCATGTAGAAGCTTTTCAAGAATTTTCTATTGAAACCAAGTTAGTTTCAGTCATTCTCTCTTTTGCTATATTTTCTTATTCAAGAAATTAGTTGTCGTTTGTTCTCCTTTGTTGTGTATAAGTTCATTGCATCCCTGTAAATTGCTTGTTTAAATGAGAGGCACCATAATGAGTTCCACCTTGCCCAAACTAGGCCACAATTCATGCTTGGTTAGTTCACTCCCAAAGATGGGAGATACTTCATTAGCTCTAGCAGACCTCTCTGATTTTCGAGAGAGAGAGAGAGCCAAAAACACAGTTCAGAATTCAATGATGGAAAGAATAGTGAAGAGTGGTTTGGTTGAAGCCGCCGCATTCCCCATTGATGCACCATGACCGAAGTTGGTACTAGAATGTATGAATAGGTATGATGCAGAGCACAGATGTATCAAGAATGTCATTGGCGAAGTGCTATTAAAAATTGACAAAGAAACTATAATGGTAGCCATGGGTATACCTCATAAAGAGCCATATGAGATCTGGACTATTGGCACATCATATTCATTCTTCTCTGAGAAGAAGAGCACTTATAGAAGTGTGATTGCAAGAAATTGGCTACTAAAGATTCAAAAAGGGGGTTCTAGCTTGTCGAGGTCGCTTACCAGAGAAAACTTCATAGCAGAGGTGTGGCACATTGTCATTCTTTTGAATAGGTTAAAAAGGAATGCCCATGCTTTCTATTGGGAAGACTAGATGCACTTCTATATCCAATTCATGTTGAATGGTAGCACCTACCTAGATTGTGGGCAGGTAATTGCAGAAAGATTGCATGAAAGTCTTGATAGGTTTGCAGGAATGAGTGGCTTCTTTATGTCATCTTATTTGTTTTATATGCTTGCATGTACCCAAGATTGGAATGGGTTGGATCATGAACCCTGGATTGATGGGATAAAGGTGTATGAATATTATCCTCACTTGCAGGAACAAAAATATGTTGAGAATTTTATGAGTTGGAATGACATTTTCGCAAGAAGATTGGTTCACGAGTTGCAAGGAAACATAAATAAAAGATTGACAACAGAGGCCATGGAATTCATCGATATTTATGATAGTTATTTTATCCAATTTCCCCAGATCACTTATATTCGAGTTGGTGGTTTCCAGGGTGAACCTTTCAGGTTGCCCTGGTTTGTGTTAGATAGTTATGTTTTAATTGAGGTCTGTCGTCAACTAGCACACATTGACAAAAAGAGTGGATGGAAGTTTGGGGTGATATTTCTTGTGGAACTTGGCCACTATAGTTGTGCATCTGTTTCAGATGCATTGAACCTTGAACTTGAATTCAAAAAGTTCAAGTTTCAACCGTATGTTGCCAGATACAAATTTGATGGCCGAGCATTTGCTAGAGAAAATTTAGAAGTGGACAGTGATTTTCGGCATGAACCTTAATTGGAGGATTATTGGGAAAACTGTGTTGATGAGTTCAAAGTCCAAAGAAGGTTGTGGTCAAGGTTCACAATTCAGCAAATTGTCACAATGGGCCTATCCATGAATGTTTCTGGGGTGCAAGAAGAAGGAGATGAAGAAGTAGTCGACCTTGAGTTTGATGAGAAGATACATGGACATCCTATCTGATAAATTGATTGGAGTAGAAAAGGGGACGAGAGCATTCAGTCCAGAACCTTTAATGCAATTAGAAGAATAGAGAAATGGTTGAAGGATCACCATTTCAAACAAAAGCATGTTCCTGCACTTAAGGATAGAAAATTCGGTTGAACTCGTGCGGCTTACCAAACATCTCTTCCTTCTTCTAATGTTGTTGTTGATATTGTGGGTGAAAGGAAACAAAGGACAAAGAAGACTAAAAACACAACTCTAGGATACTCTTCCACAGGTTCAGCTTCCACCCGTGTTACCAGATCACACAGTAGGAAAATTAATCAGAAAACCTTGGCAAGTTTACTAGTAGTGGACTTAGATTCTGAGGAGAAAACTCAAGAAACAATGGATGCCAAAATGCAAGATCAACCCCTCCTAGATGCAACAGATAGTGGAAAAGAAATCATGCAACTTGAAGATTCCAAGAATACTATGGCCATTGTCACTAGTGATCAACAATCACCATTTCCAAAGGAAACATCCACCACTCCTAAGTGGTTGAGTGCCTCACTTACCAAAAAGAGGAACATCATCCCTATTTCGATCCCAATGAAGGATATGGTTAGCAACTTCTTGGGGAGGACTTCAAAGTCCAAAAGACTCAAAATAGAAACCATGATTGATGTGAATGAGCAGATGGGACACTGGGTTGTAGAGGTAGCTAGACCTCTGGCAGATAGAGAGATTGAGAATGTTACCGAGAAATATTTTATCATTAAAAAGATCGATCTAGGGACAACTTCTCAGACCGCTGATGTTAAACACTTGGAATCTTCAACTAAAAGGATTCTCACAAGGACCTGGAAGGATGAGAAAGATAAAAATGAGATGAAGCAAATTATAATACAGATGGCCCAATATATTAATAATATCTAGAATCTGAATCCTCAGCCTCTCTCCTAAGTTTCTCTATCATTCGACCCAAAATCACCTTTGAATCATAAGTTACTTGATCAGGTTCAAAGGAGCCGAATGATCACAGATGTTTTTAGCAAATAGCTCGAATCAATTGCACAACAAGGGACAATTTAAATCTCTGATTTGGTCAAAGTGTTTGAGAATGCAGAATCTGTTGGGAAAGAGCGAGAAACAAATATGGTTGCCTAGGAGAAAGAGAAAAGTAAATGGCTAGCTATGTTAAGGAAAATGAGAGATACATAGAGATATGGGGTAATCAACTTCCTCACTAAGAAGATGGTGCATGGCTTAGATGACAAAATACTCTTTGTTTGTAAAGAAAACATTGATGGAGGAACTCAATCATTCAGCAAGGACATGAAGAATTCCTTAAGCTCTTAAAAGAATTGAAGGAGTTGGCTGACACTATGCAAAAAGACATGAAATGCATAGATCTTCAACTCTTAAGAGAGGATAAGAAAATGCTTGAGGAATCATCATAGATGATTCAGGCCTTCAAAGATCGAATACAATAGGTTCAGGAAGAAAAGTCCTTAACAATTGAGGACTTCTCAAAGGTTGCAAGAATCGAGTCTATGTTAGTTGTTTGTTTCGATCATTTGGAGATGCACAAGAGTAAAGTCCTGCAACTAGGTAAAAAGAAAGAAGTATGGAAGTAGTGGATTTTACACATAGGCCTTCCACGTTACCAGCTAATCTTAAGCTTCTCAATAGCTCACCTGGAATGGCGGAACATTCGAAGTACTCCCCGATCACAAGATAGATAGGCTGAAGCCACATCAGCTGCTAGAGCTTGATCATGCTTTCTTTGCTCGCGGCTCATGTCGCGTTTTTAGTTTAGTTATCGCTTTTCAGTTTTATGAAACTAGACTTCTTTAGACTTTGGGATAGAGTTAATTATTTAACTCTGGTTTTATGTGTAACTATCATAGCCTGGAGGCTATTTATATGGTTGGATAAGTCATTTTAAATGTCCAAAAAAATTTGATTGAAAAAGACAAAAATTGAGTTTTTCTTTGGATTTTCAATATAGACAATTCTGGGTTTTGAATGAAAATAATATTATGGTTCGATCTTCAAATCTGTGCATTTGAAAGATTAAAAGTCTTTGTTGGGGTATATGTTTATGCATTCAATATATTTTCTTCATTACCAGCTTTATCTTAGTTTGTGGATTCATTGATTTTATTTGTTTACATAGTACTTCATAGTTGTTTGAATGACTCTGATCCCCCTTGTCCCGTGAGACATGAATGAGAATCGATTAGTATTTTCATTACTTTGAGTATTATGGATGGAATAAATTTTATATTGAATGAATGTGTACGGAGATAAAGTCTGTGAGCTTTATACTTTTAAATAGATATTTTGCAGCATTCCTTTGTATTGACAAATGAGTGTGGAAGCCTTTCTCGCTTTTTGGTTAAAAGTGTGTTTGTTTCTTGAGTAATCTGCATAAAATTTAATTGAACATCTTATGAGGAGTTACACTCCTATGGAGAGGGTAAACCAAAGCTTGGTTCATCGAATTGTTGGTACATTTGCTTTTTCATAATGGGTGTGCAGGAGTCTTTATTTTAAAAACACATAAAATTTGAAGAAAAGGCAAATCTGTTAACCAACAACATACACAACTGTTCTTTCAAGTCTAAAGTTTAGCTGTTCTTTGTTGTTTTTTGTTGTTTAGCTATTCTTTCTATTCGCTGGTCTTTTGACCAGTCGTTCTGTATGTGGACTCTTATTTTCTCAGCTTTCTTTCTAACTATGTTGTAATGGTTTCGGCTCCTTAAAACATGTTTTTCAATCAATCAGAACATGCACAGCTGTTGGTGCATTACATGACATAAAAAAAATCAACTTTAGACTTGTTAGACACTCAAGTGTACATTTTCCAAATATCACTTCACAACTTCATGCATTAAATGGATCTGCATTTGGTACCTGCATTTGTAACAAATGGTGTAAGGATCCCCAATATTCAAGAATTTGCATATAATCAAATTAAAAAAACCAAGTTTCATTTAAAGCATAGAAGAAAACTAAACAATTCAAAGCAATGGAGGACTGCATATTTAATATGACATGGTCTACTATTTCCCACAAAAATTCAAATTTGAAAATAGCTAGCTACCACAATAGAATGCATTGCACATTTGAATTATATTATAAGACAAAATATTTTGTGTCACTTTCATTACAATCCAATTCATTACATATTCCTGAGCTCTGCAAATACCCTCTGCACATTCCTTATTCAAGGGTGCACATTCAAGTTGGTACACACAAAATAACTAAATTCTCTCTGCAGTCAACGTTAAATACTATAAATCTTTCAATTGAAATTATACTGTTTTCAATGAACCAACATTTCTTTCAATATAGTCACTGTAAATATTATTAATAACCATATTGGATGTCCAATGATGGTTTAGCTCCTTCGTAGCTGCATTATGCTTTGTCTAGATTTCTTTGTATGCAGTTTACAGTTTCATTTCAATGCTCTCTTACAGTTTAATAATGTCGAAATCCTCACAGAGAATGGCAAAACAATTGAATATCTCTTCGTTTTCTTCGAAACCCCTTCATTATTTATCATTTTATTTTATGGGTGCACTGTTAAATGGTGTTTCTCTATTTATAATGCCAATATCATTATAGAGAATGAAGAAAATATTTATTATTGCTCATAATTATTTGAAACCCCTTCATTATTTATCATTACAATAATGTGTATGTCTGATACTATTACTTACAGTGACTATAAGGTTGTTGTCCACATGTGTGTGTGTGTGTGTTATTGTCGACATATAACAACCTTCTCACATACACATTATGGGCCACTTGGCATGAATTACTGCCAACTACATTGCCCTAAAAACTTTGGGAAATGAAATTTTTTTGAGGCATTTTCATTGTTTTCTCTTCCTTCAATTTTTTTTGATTATGGGAAAAGCAGGTTTTGAAGGGATCCTGAAACCCTTTACAAAAGATCCTTAAAAGATAATAGCATTAAGCAACAAGAAAAGACAAACTACCAAAAAACCAGCACAATTATGGGCAAAAGACAACAAAAAAGCCCAACAAAACCAGCTGCATCCAGCCAAAACAAAAAAAAGATAGAAACCAAATTACTTAATGTTTTTTAGGGCATTAGCTAAATTTTTGCTAATCCCTTGCAGATTTTTAATATTATCCCTAAGCCTAGGGATATCCTTAGAAGAAGCCACAACAACTTTTTTCATGATTGCCCTTGTTCATTTCACCGCACCACTAGGAGCACTTTCCACTATTCCTGCTTCAATAGCATCCTCATCATTATCTAGATCCACGACAGGTTTGGGGGTGTTGGAACCATCAAGGAACTTGGTAATTTCCTCTAAATTCTTAGTCACAAAGGTAAGGATATCAGGAATCATGAGCAGAAATTTTTTCATAGTTGTTTTACCTTCCTCCAGATTACCAATCTGAGCTTCCAGCTTCTCCAATTTTTCCTATAAATTTCATATGATAAATACAACAACATCATTCAATCATTAGTAATTTGATAAATGAATCTACATCTTATTACTATATTAGCAACATCCAGTTTTTAATCACATCACAGTTACATCTTTCACTCATGCATCTCGTGCTTCTAGTTTCTCTCCTTGTTATATAATGTTTTAAGTTATGTACTTTTGTGTGTGTGTGTGTGTATATACACACACACACACACAATACCATTTTATTTTGTTGAAACATGTTCAATGATGTAATTGTTCACTATCTAATAGAATATCAACAATATCCAAATTTCAATCACATCACAGTTACATACTTAACTCCTGCATGGTTGTTTCGAGTTCTCTAGATATATGGTTATTGTCTATATTATCAAACATATAGAAATAGAGACATAGTACCATTTTATTTTGTACAAAGATGTTCAATAATGGATTTGTACTCATTGGTACCTACAGAAATTGATTTGTTTTTCATCATTTATCTCAATGGCATTGAGGGTTTCATTTCAATGATTTGTCTCTGTATATATATATTTATATGCGCACACACAGTTGCATGTTATCATTGGTACCTTATCGTTGCAGATTCACTAAACATAGTGGCACGAGGTAGAAAGGGAAAAATATGTGTTAGACGTCGAACAATTAGAGTCACTTGTGGGGTGCACTTCCCTGATGAAGATAGTTTTGTCCAAAATGAAGACCCAATGACTCCTGTTGTAGATGACCATTCACCTAAAAATGCAACTGATGTGGAAACTACTATTGTACATGACCATTCTACAATAGCTTGTAATCCTATTCCAAAAACACCACAAGTGCAGGTGGCCTCAAAAGTTCCCAAACCAAAATGGAGCATATCAGACATGAAAGAAGCAATATCATGCATAGAAGACAAGCACATGTCTCTTAGAGGCACATCAATCAAGTATGATATCCCCATTTTCTTTTTGAGGGCATGGTTGATGGGAACCACAACCATGACTGTGAGGGGTCCAAGCACCATTTTATCAGCAGAGGAGGAGGATGAATTTGTCCAATGGTGCAAAGACATGGTTGAAATTGGTCACGGTCTCCAAAACAGTCAACTTCAATCAACTGTTTCCCAAATTATTGAGAATAGGCCTAATCCATTCAAAAATGGGATGCTAGGGAGGTCATGGTAGGCAGGATTTAGACAAAGGCACACTGGTCTAACGATGAGAACAATAGAAGGAGTGGACTCCAATAGGGATATTGTGCTTCGACCTTGTATTGTTGCCTCTTTCTATGACAACTTGGAGGTAATGTACAACCTCAATCACTATGGTAGCAGTCAGATTTGGAATTGTGATGAGACTGGTGTGCAAGTTGGGAGGAATTATGGAATGAGAGTGATAACCAAATTGGGCCAGAGGTGTGTACCGCACCTAATTTCCAAGAGTAGAGAGTGGATTATTATTTTGGCATGTGCTAGTGCATGTGGTTTCAAAATTTTTGGATTTTATTTATTCAAATCTAAGAGGAATATCTGAAACTACATTGCAAACTACGAACCAGGAGCATGCATGTCAGTCCAAGAACATGCATGGATGACAAAGGAGTTGTTCTTAAATTGGTTGGAATAGTTTGCACGTTCAGTCACTAGTGGATTTTCACCCTCACATAGGACCCTACTGATCTTCGACGGTCATGGCAACCATGTACCCTTCAAGACAATTGAAGAAGCAAGGCGGATAGGTATAGATTTGGTAACCCTTCCGACTCATATTATCCACAAACTATACCCACTTGATGTTTCTATATTCTCACCTTTCAAGAATTAGTTTAAACAATAGAGGAGTATATATGGATGTCAAAGTACCCACAAATTGAAATTGGAAGGGAAGAGTTGGAAACTCTTGCGAGCAAGGCCTTTTCCCAAACATTGATACCAGCTAATATAATCAGTGGCTTCAGCAGAACATGGATTTGGCCACTTAACCGATACGCAGTACAGAATTATATGAGACCGAGTGAGGCATTTGAGGTTGTAGTTGATATACAACCAGTTGTTGGAATAGAACATGATGCCACTTCAAGGGATGAAGAACCAGAGTAAATGGCATCAGAATCTTGGTTGCGGTTGGCTGGTTATAATGAGGAAGACATTAAATATTTTGTAGAATGCCATAGCGGAACACAAGAAATGGTTGAGGGTACAAGTTTGACACCACAAACTACTCAACCAGGTCTGCCCCCACAAACCAACCAGCCAAATAAGGGTTTGGAAAGTACATCAACAGGCATGTCTTTAACAACATAAGCTGACATACCAGAATGGACTCAAGAAGTAGTCAACTGAGAGTAGCAAGATGGTGTTGATTGTGAAGACAAAGTTCACATAAGTGAAGACGAACTTGAGTTTTTGCCATGTACACAAGAGGATGGCCAGCAAGTGCCAAGGCAAATCACCAGATTCTTAAGACTTTTAGTGCAGAGAATGAATCAATCTTCACATGGAGGTAGGAAAGGGATGCTACGTCTTAGTAGCCAGTCAGAGATCTTGACATATGATGAGTACATTCAAAGGGAAAAAGATAAAGAGGCTGAAAGGAAAAGAGATGAGGAATTTGTAGAACGAAAGAAAGAATAGATGAGACAGAGAAAGGCACAACGTGAAGCAGAAGCGATAGAAAAGGAGACTATGAGGGTGGAAAAACAAACCAGAAAATTGCAGGATTCCCAAGACAAGTTCATTCAAAGACAAGAGAATGCAAAGAAAGATGCAAAAGAAAAGCTAGAGAAGGCGAGGATGAAAGCTGAAAAGGCAGCCAAGTGTGTAAAGAGGACGAAAGATGTGACCACAGTCATAGAACCTCTACCCATCCAACACCCAATTCTCAAGGAAATGATGAATCTCTTATCCCCAACCTTTGCAGCTATTAATTACTATGAAAGTTGGGACTATACTTGGATCCTCGGACACCATGCAACTTACTTCAGGTGTAAACCAGACATTGCTTGCTCAAATAGCAAGTTGCTTACAAACCCCTCCTAGCCAAGAAAACACAGTTGTTGGGCCAAACCCTAGTAGGCCACATTTTGTTGGGGTTAGATTTGTGACACCTACTTTATTTAATACCCATATGGAGAATTGATTGAGTATGTGATCAATTATATTTTGTGAGCCCTCCGAAGAGAAAATTTTGAGTTTCGATATAACTGTGATGTGATTACAGAATGACATACTGCCATATTTTGTAATCTTTTTCAGAACTCCGTTGTTTTTAGATATCTTAGATGGATATTCAAATGAATTGATGGTGTTGTTGTAAATCTCATATGTTTTTTTTTTGTGATGTGATATTTCTCATATATCAGTTGAACTGGTCTCATATATTTCTCACTACCAGAACATGCCACATAAGTGTTCAAATTTATCACTATCAAAAATGTCATATCAACGACATCTAATTATTCAGATGCCACTGATATGTCCTCTTTTGATAGTGAGAAATTTATCAAATGTCACCGATATATCCTCTTTTGATAGTGAGAAATTTGAACAATTATAAGTATTCAAATTGTGGTCATCATATATAAATTGCAGTGTCTAATATGTCTACTAGGTCATTGCATCAAAATGATAAAAGGAAGTGTCCTATTTGTAAAAAGGCACTAGACAAAGAACTATTTTCTAGTGCCTTACAAGATATCTTCTTAGCTACCAAGTTTTCCTTGTTGGCAGTATCTAAGAAAATATCTTTTAAGACACTATAAAACAATTTTTTGTCTAATTTTTTTCTCAAATGGGGCACTTCCTTTTGATTAATATGAACTAAGTGTGTTTCTTGAATTAATATGAACTAAGTGAGGAATTTAAACAAATTGAAACATAAACAATTCACAAATTGAAACATAAACAAATTAGAAATTGCATTGTCTACTAGATCATTGCAAAAGTAAAGTCCCACAAAGAGAAGATTGAAAGATAAACAATTCACAAAATGCATTTTCTAATAGATTTTTTTCTAATGTGAACTAAATGTGTTTCTTGCAGCCATATGAACTAATTGATGAATTTAAACAAATTGAAACATAAACAATTTAGAAATTGAAACATAAACAATTCACAAGTTGAAACATAAACAAATCAAAAATTGCATTGTCTACTAGATCATTGCCAAAGTAAAGTCATATTGACTTTACCTGAGAGGAAGACTTGTTGTCTTCAACATGGTGACTCTTTATCGTGTTTGTAATTGTGTGCCATAACAATCACAACAAATGCAAAACAAACTAAAGTGTGTTAAGAAACACATTTAATAAGAAATGCATAACTACCTACGATATCTACACAAATTAATATAAAATATAAGCATTAAAGGCATAATCTCCAAAGAACTGAAGTGTGTTAATAAACACATTTACATTGATATGATGATCTTCCACAAGTATGGTTCTTCCCTTGATGCTCTAACACACCTACAAAAAATAGTAATAATCAAGGGTAGAGTAACGTTGTCAGAACAAATCATCCACACATTATTGAATGCTGAACAACTTTTTGACTGTTTTTAACATTTGACAACATGCACACAATCCTTACACGTTCATACATACATATTCAAATTCATAAGTACATACATATACATATCCACCTACATACATATGCACATGCACATAGAATTACACATAAGCACATATACATACATATGCATGTATGCATATGTATAACATACATACATATTGCAAACAAATAGTTACATAAGGAATGTGCAAAGGGAATTTGTTGAACTCAGAAATATGCAATGAATTGGATTGTAATGAAAGTGACATAGAAAATTTTGTCTTATAATATAATTTGAATGTGCAATGCATTTGATTGTGGTAGCTAGCTATTTTCAAATTTGAATTTTTGTGGGAAACAGTCGATCATGTCATATTAAATATGCAGTCCTCCATTGCTCTGAATTGTTCAATTTTCTTCTTTGCTTTGAATTGTTCACACTATAATGAGTCAAGTTCACACTATATATGTAGGTTGAAACAATATAATGAGTCAAATTAACACTATAATTAAACAAATAATGTGGAGTCAAGTTGACACCATAAGCCCTCAAGTTCACACTATAATGAAGCAAAGAAACTTGAATCAAGTTCACACTATAATGAGTCAAGTTCACACTATAATGAAACAAATAATTTGGAGTCAAGTTTACACTATAATGAAGCAAATAATTTGGAGTCAAGTTCACACTATAAACCCTCAAGTTCACACTATAATGAAGCAAAGAAAGTGGAGTCAAGTTCACACTATAATGATTAAAAAGCAAATCCATTTCTGCATGTACCAATGAGTACAAATCCATCATTGAAAACCTTTGAACAAAAAAAAATGCTATTGTGTGTGTGTACACACACAGACACACACACACACACACATACATGTGTGTGTGTGTGTGTGTGTGTGTGTGTGTGTGTGTGTGTGTGTGTGGACAATAACTATACATGTATGTGTGTGTGTGTGTGGACAATAACCATATAGACACATTAAACTATAAGAGAGAATTGAAATGAAACTGTAAACGACATACAAAGAAATCATCAATATACAAAGCATAATGCAGCTATGAAGGAGCATAAACCATCATTGGACATCCAATATGGTTGTTAATATTATTTACAGTGACTATATTGAAAGAAATGTTGGTTTATTGACAATAGTATAATTTAAATTGAAAGATTTATAACATTTAACATTGACTGTAGAAGGAATTTAGTTATTCAGTGTGTACCAATCTGAATGAGTGCCCTTGAATAAGGAAATTGTTGTTGATTACATCAAGTTTTGTGGCTATATGGTTATTGTCCATATAAATTTACAAATTTATATAGACAATAACCATATAGCCACAGAGCGCGAAACAACCATCATTATAGAACATATTATGTTATTGTGTGTGTTTCTTCATGTATACATATACATGTATATATATACATATACATGAATATATATACATACACACATACATATACATGTATATGTACATACATGTACACATGTATATATATACATATACATACATATGTATATGTGTATATATGTGTATGTGTATACATAGATATGGACAATAACCGTATAGGCGCATAACTTGAAACTGTATATAACAAGGAGACAAACTAAAAGCATGAGATGTAAGAGTAAAATATGTAATTGTGATATGATTGAAAACTGGATATTGTTGATATTCTATTAGATACTAAACAATTCTATCATTGAACATCTTTCAACAAAATAAAAATGCTACCATGTGTGCTTGTATAAATATATATACAAAGAGAGATCATTGAAATGAAACCCTCAATGTCATTGAGATAAATGATGAAATAACAAATGCAGATATTGTATTAAGATGCAGATTTATTTGTCAAATGACTAATGATTGAATGATGTTGTTGTATTTCTCATATGAAATTTATTGAAATTAATATAGTGTATGCCTGATAATATTATTTACAGTGAGTATATTAACAAATTGAAGGCGGAGCAAACAATGAAAATGCCTCAAAAAATCTTCATTTCTCAAAATTTTTAGGGCAATGTAGTTGGCGGCAATTCATGCCAAGTGGCCCATAACGTGTATGTGAGAAGGTTGTTATATGTCTACACACACATATATATATGTGGACAACAACCTTATAGTCATTGTAAGTAATAGTATCAGGCATACACATTATTGTAATGATAAATAATGAAGGGGTTTCGAATAATTATGAACAATAATCAATATTTTTTTCATTCTTTGTAATGATTTTGGCATTATAAACAGAGAGACACCATTTAATAGTGCACCCATAGAATGAAATGATAAATAATCTAGGGGTTTCAAAGAAAATGAAGAGATATTCAATTGTTTTGCCATTCTCTGTGGGGATTTCGACATTATTAAGCTGTAAGAGAGCATTGAAATCAAATGATAATAGTGGATGCTTACTGATGGGAGTCTGGTTTGTTGACTGTTCGGAGGCTAGGGCAAGGGTTTTTTGGTTCGGCTCTATATTTTTTCTCATATAGAGTCCTTTTGCATAGTGATCTCATAAGCATTGTAATCCTTTTTCGAATTAATATTAATAAAATATCAATACCGATCAAAAAAAGAAAGAAAAGATATAAACTATTAAAGGAATGAAATGGCAATAAAGAAATATTTATATAATTAATTTTAAAAATGGTAAATATAAAAAGATATAAAGAAGAAATAAAAAGAAAAAAATATACATTTAATAAAAATGAAAGAAATAAAAGATTAGTGAAAAGATTAAAAATAATAAGAATAGATATATGTCTCTCCTACATATTTAAAATCAAAGAAAACAATGATTAATTCAATACTTTGTCTTAGGTTTATACATATGCTTATACATTTTAATTAAGAGGACAAGAGAAGTATATTATAAGAAACCGTATACCAAGATGAAGATAAGCATAAAGACAATAGCATAAACAAGGCAATACATGGGAGTACAATATAACATGAAATTTAATGTAGGCAAAGACGAAGTGAAAATGTAACATGAGAAACGATATAAGATAAATGAGATGTGCATATAATAGATCAAAAGTAATATTGAGAGTGGAATAAAAGATGCATAAAGAGTGAATAAGCACTAAAGATGAAATATAAAAAATATGCCTTCAAGAGGGTTAGAAGAAGTGAATATCATAATACCAAAGGGTGAAATGAGGATAAGGCAAATCAAGAAGCCAAAGTGTAAGGAATCAATGGTTAAATTGGGTAAAAATAAAAGAGAATCAAAAGATACATTGAAAAATAAATTCATCCTTTGTTTCACCCTTTGGTATCTGTAGTCACATAAATTTGTCCATTTTAATTAAATGAATATTTATTATTTATTTGATTATTTATCCACTAGCCAACAGTTAATTAAATTAATATTTAATTAATTCATCCTCAAGCATTCTTCTATTAATTAAATAAATTATTCAATTTATTTTAATTCATTCATTACACCAAATTCACAATCAATTAAATGAATAAATCATATTTATTTAATTTAATCCCCTTTCCTCTTTTAAATAAATAATTAAAACATTTATTTAAATCATTAAATCCCCCTCCAACTTCCATTCTCCTACAAATGCAAGTTGCAACCACAAGTTGAAATAAATTAATTTTATTTTAATTTAAATCCTATTTTCCTTCACCCACCAAATCCACTTGCAATCCTAAATCCCCTTCTAGACCCTTCTAACCACTTTCTAATCATTCCTAATTAGCCTAATCTATCTCCTAAATATTGTCACATTCTTAAGCAACTTGGAGTCACTTCTCAAAGACTCCAAAGTCTTTGAAAAGCATTTAATGCTTTATGTGATCAACAAGCTAACCCCTAAAGTCTTCCAAACCACTAATGGCTCTTACGTAACCATAAATGGTTAAATCCACTTGCTCCCATGGTTAGAGACTTTACCTCTAACTCAACCCTCATTTAACCCATGGGTCTCTTCAAGAATTTATTGTTTTGACCATGGTTATCCTCACTAACTCTTGCACAAGAGTTTATCCATTGGATAAAGACATTATTTATTAGATAATGGCTTTATTCTTTCAAACTCAACATTAACCTTACCTCCCAAGTTAACCCTCAAGTCATGTCAAGCATTTAATGCTTATTCCCTCTCCTCTCAACCCACTCTTGTTGACATTTGTCATCCTGGGATTGGGTTGAAATCCCTCACATGGATCATAAACCCATCAATCCTGACCCTTGTTGAGATTACTCAATCTCAACCATCCATTGCTCCATTTTACCTATAAATAGAGCTCACATTCCTCATTTTCAAATCTTCAAGCATTCTCAAGCACATCTATGATCCTGAAAACTTGTATGCATCTAACTTGTAGTGAATTTTAGAGAGCATTTAGCATAATCATTTACATTTACTCTTTTGGACTAAAATCAACACTAGATTAGATAATATCTCATTTTTACCTTGTTCATGAGCTTTTATTTTATAATCTTGAATCTCCATAAGACATCCATAATAGTGCAAAAAGCTACTGAGAGCTACACTCATTTGGAAAGTTGGAGACGAGAGGAACAAGGGAGGAGCCACTATGAATGTTTTGGTCAGCATTTGTGTAATGCCCCGCCAGGAAACCCCTAAGGGTTTAAATTAAAAACACTCAAATAGAGTGTAAATTTTTTTTTGTTAATGACAATTTAGAGTGTTAATGATAAGGTTACAATATTAAGATAAATTGAAGTTAACTCAATTCATTATTAGACACGACATTAAAATACAATGGAGATTATCTGACAACTTAGATATCACAGCGGAAGGCTCAGCCAATCCTAAGGAGTTTCCTAACGCGATTACACAACCTTACACCTAACTCAACTTGCGTCATTAGATCCATTAAACTGGATAACTTAATTACGAGGTAACGCATAGATCTTGATTATAGATGTGTTCAATGGTTTGGCATCTTCTAATTTTAGGAATCGATCATTTACCTCGGGTGGTTAGGAGGCCCTCGGTAGGTTATTTAATTAATGCACTTAATTTTCATAAGTTTCATTAAGAGGTCTCCCAAAAGGATTCATGCATTTAATATAGTGAGGTTCATTCCTTGGGTTTGAGGTATCCATTCACAATTGATTTCATCCTTTAATGTTTAAAAATAGGCATAATGAGATTCATACATTTAAGGTTAAACTACGATTAATAAGCAAGGTTTCCTTCTTTAGACTTTAAATAATCACCCACATTTGTTATCTTTCTTGGATGTTAAACAGGCATGGTTCATACGAAAAATTTCGTTCCTTAAGGATTAAACTACAGTTAATAGAATGAGATTCCCTTCATTAGATTTCATGCATAGCCAACTGATGAGTTGAAGTTCTTTTATGAAAGGTATAATGTGAGTAGCCGTAGGATTCATTTGACGTTTTAATAATGCAATTAAATGGACTAATTTCAATAAGGTGGATATGCATGAGAACACACGAGAGCATCCTCCCTTTCAAAGTATCGTTAACTAGATGACGTTCATCATTTCAAGGTTAGAGAAGTAAGATCATAATGACGTTCCTCTCTTAGAATTAAAATACAATTATCTTATTGTATATTTTCTTTTTGTTAAATGAAAGATAGTGTGAGGAAGATTCTTTTACTAGGTTTAATGTATCACCCACCAATCAATTACTTTCCCACTTTAGATCAATTTTAGCAATCATGGGGGGGATTCCATTCATAAGGATTAAAATATGGATATCTATTTGAGTTCACACAATTATAAAGTTAATTTAGTGAGGATTATTGATTTTAGTTACAACATGAATTACTAAGTATATTCATCCATTATACAACATGAATACCTAATTAAGTCCACACGGTTATTAAGTTAATCTGATGAGTATTTTTGTTAAGATTAAAATGTGACATAACTTAACAAATTTGTCCAATGTAATGAAACATAACTAACATGGCGTGATTCATTTTCTAAGGTAAAAAGATAGATATTTATATGATGTTCATTCTTTAGTTTTCAATCTAGGAATTGAGACATAAATTTAATCTTCACCTCCTTTTTACATCCATTCCATTTATATACTTAATAACAAGTTAATCCAATAAAGTATTCTAACAAGATTCTTTCCACCATTACAACTTAAATTACATTATCAATTTACTTTTTCCACAACTTTAATCTCAATATTTAAATACCTTGCCATATTCATAGTTCACCATGTTTTACGAATTCAAATGACTATATTTATCCATTTGAATAATGTTATGCACTTAAATTTGATTTCATTAAATTTCCACCATTCACTTAAGCAAGAGTATAACCATTCATGATAATTTAAAACATAGAACAAAGTACGCTATAAACATCACATAACACAGATATGATCTCGGAGTTCACCCCGGATGGGCTACATCTCCGGGTCTGCTCAACTGCAAGACCCCCTTGGTATTATGTCGTTAGGAATACAAAATTTATAAGTCTTTTACATCTTGCCACTTAGGCGAATACAATCAATATACAACAGCCACTTCGATCGGGAAATACATAATTGGTCCCTTCTAAAGCGGAACCAACTGACAACTCAAGGCAAGTACAGGTTCTAATGACTGACGTTACTTGACTTGGGGCGAAATCGGTTATGACCAACCCAATTAACCCAACGACCGGGTTCAAGACAAACCTAGCAAGACGTGCTACTATAACAGACGCATTGACTACTAAAATAATGATGGGTCGACCTCTAGCGTTAACAGGTATTTACAACATCTTCCAAGTTGTCTTAA
This sequence comes from Cryptomeria japonica, assembly GCF_030272615.1. Classification (NCBI taxonomy): domain Eukaryota; kingdom Viridiplantae; phylum Streptophyta; class Pinopsida; order Cupressales; family Cupressaceae; genus Cryptomeria; species Cryptomeria japonica. The sequence continues at coordinate 172,090,148 of NC_081412.1, read as the reverse complement.
GCATCTAGACAGTCAAGTTATATCTAAGATATACGCTAATGACATACTAGAATACAACAGTAATCTAATCCCTGTTATAATGATGCGAAACGAACAACCCTCTTCTACAAGAGCAAAATATATTAAGAGTAAATGGAGGAATGGACTAATCATTCCCAAGCTAAACGAAAACTCTACTGCATACATAACCACAAGGAATTTAAAGCCCATTACCCTCACGAAATATACTCACTATCTTATAATCAACTATCATTTGACTTTTTTTTTTGTAAAAAACAAACAAACAAACTACAATGAAAATCATGGCTATACTAAAGCCCAAAATCTATATGTGTAAATAACAATATACGTTAAATGGAGGATCTCTATATTAGTCTATATTTTAATAAACACATTTATCTTCCTTTTTTTTTATATTATTTTTTTCTTAAAGGAAAATTCATTATTCACTAAATCAAAATCTCAACTCCTTTTTTTAGATACCATATTGCTAAACATTCAAAATATCTTACATTAAATATAATGCTAAATATTATATGTTTCCCCTTTCTTTTTAATACAACAAAATAAATACATAAAAAAAAAACGATTTTAAATCTATGAGGCAACGTGTTCAAAAAAAACGTTTTTTTTTTCTTTCTTTTATTAAACGCGAATCCCTAGGGGCCCTGCGAAAACCACAGTGGGACGCAGGTCCCTGCGAAAACCAGAGTGGGACGCAGGTCCCTGCGAAAACCACAGTGGGACGCAGGTCCCTGCGGCCACACTGTGGTCTCGCAGGGTTTCCCTGCGGCCACACTGTGGACTCGCAAGGTTTCCCTGCGGCCACACTGTGGTCTTCGCAGGGACTCCCTGCGGGCTACTGCGGCGCCGCGGGGATGGGGTCGGGTCGAGCTCCGGCTCCCCCCCCCCCCCGAAAACCCAAAAAAAATCTCTTTTTTTTTTTGTATTTTCTTCGTTTAAATTTCATTTTATTTTTTTCTTGGTTTCTTTGCACTTTCCAGTTCGAATCAGATCGTTTTTTTTTGAATAAGAACATTGATAGAAATAAAAATCTTGCACAGACGTAGTCACTCTTTCATTTTTTTTTTGTGTTCCATTTTCCTTTCCAGCATGATCATAGTGACAGAATGGGGAGGGATTTCCAAATATCAGTTCAAGAATCTCCCTCAAACACAACAAAATACACAAAAGAAAACTCTTAAGTAGGCAAGATTTTTAACTCCTAAGACAGTGACAAAAATCATGATTTAATGATCACCATAATTTCAACAAGAACTCAGATTTCTTTAGGGAGAATCTAACAAACTTCTTTTGTGTTTCAGATGGGATGAAAAATAACAAGAGACCTACCTCCATTTGCATTCCAGGCATGAATTTGAAGTAGAGCTTCAGCCACTCCAAGCAAGCAAGAAAAACTCCATTCTTTTTCGTCCAAAAACATGTTTTTCCACCCCCCCAAAATGACCAAAAGCCAAAAGACCCCCAAAAATGCTTGCAAAACTAAGATTAAAAAGAAACCCTAATTTTTGCCCTAATTTCAATTTCGAAATTAGGCATTTTATTTTTTTTTAAATAAATTAGATGCAAATCCAAATGGGAATCATTCATTCCCTCCTTATTCATTTTTTTCTTTTTTTTTTAAAAATTAAAAGCTTCCATCTCTTATTCCCCTCTAATTTTTTTTTAAATTTTCTTCATATCATTTTAGCCAGCGCGTTATATTTTGATTAGTTTAATTTTCTGAAGGTCAAACTTTTATATTTTATCAACTATACAAGTAAGAAGAAATAATTTCTTTTAAATAATAAGTTTCACCCTTCTTCCCCCAACATGCGAAAATAATTAGTTTATTTCTTTTTCTCAATCGACTTTTAAATTTTTCCTTTCCAAAACGCGTAATTTATTAAAATCGTCATTATTAAAATCAACTATTAAATTAACTCGCTACGACAAAATAAAGCGACATTTTTAAATAAATGACTAATCTAATGCAAGAGTCTTGTTTATTCAAATTTCTCAACTACAAATGCATAAAAGTTACAAATGCGTAAATGAGCACACTAACCCCAGTTAAATACCTTAAGCTAGCTACAATCATAATTTAAAGCAAATCTCTTTAATTACTGATTAATCGTATAAAAGAAACTTCCTATTTAAATTTCTAAATTTCTAATGCACTCGTCTACTCATGAATTTAAATTTAATACTTAGGATCACAAACCTCACTTACCTCGCGCATGGCATGCAAATCGAGGAAGTCCTCCAAATCACTCGACACGCATCCCATTGAAGAGCAAGCCCACGAATCCACACACGATGCTCACCTAACCATGGCTAAGGCAAGACGAGAGTTATATGACCACCAAATCCGAATTCAAAAGATGAAAGAGCATACTCAACCTTGCAAATTCCAAAGGAGATGAACCTTGCCCTAAGCGATGTTGTACCTGCAAATCTCCTACACCCATGAATTCATACAAGCATGCATATACAAATACATATTCAATGAAGGCGTTAGCTCAAGATTTATCTCAAGGGTTAGAAAACAACTACATTTACACGAAAATCGATGTAAAAGCACAATAATAAGTATGCACAATTTATTTATATTATCTAAACTACACATTGCATATCGGTTAATCTACCATTCGAGAATGCCACATAGGAAGTCAATCAAGGTTAAACGGGTTTTAAAAGTCCGACTAGGGTATGGGCATTACAATTTGGAGGAGTTTAGTTTACCTCTTTTGTCTTTGCATGCTTTCCATTTCTTATTTAGTATCTCTCTTGATATGCTTGCTTAGGATAGTATTTGATTTGTGATTGCTAACACTAACATTTGAACTTGTTTCTTGTGTTTTTGTGTTTGCATAACTCTCCTAACCATCATTTTTGCAGAGCATCATTTGGTGAACCTAACGTGAATCGAAGACACAACCTCCCGATATCATTTTTTAAAAAACTACTAACTTTTTGCATGTTTTAATTGACACACAGGTCGCACTTTAGTGCTTTTGTTCACACTCTAGCGCCTTTGAAATTTGGTACTTTAGCGCTATTATTCCTAATAATAGCGCCATTGTCTCTCAACTGGCGCTATTGTCTTTCTTTTAGTGCTATTGACCATTAAATAGTGCTATTGTTTCTTCTTTTAGCACTTTTGGCTCTCTGTTTGACAGAATTAATTCTGTCTGATGGAGTTCTTTTAGCGCTTTTGCCTCTTTTTTTAGCGCATTTGCGCTTCTTTTAGCGCTCTTGATTGTTATTTAGCACTTTCATGTTAAATAGTGCTTCTGTTTTCACACAAAGTAGCACTATTGTAACAGAGAGTTGTAAAAAAAATCCTTGTATTCAAAAAATTAAAAAAATTAGGCTTGTGGAAGCCCACCAAACATTCGGATTTTACTAACCAATTGATTTTTGTGCTGGTTCAGACTAACCCCATCTTGTAGGATTTTTAAAATTTTAAAGCTTAGGAAGTGGATTTATTTATGTTGATAACTTTGTCTTTAAAGTTGGGATAAAATGAATTCACTTTCTTTACTTGGTTAAAAAAAATCAAACTTCACTTCTTTTTGGGTTTAAAATGAATCACATATTTGGTTTGGAGCTCATAAAAAGAATCTCATTTGTCCAAAGTTAAAAACAACTACAAACTCCAAACCCAACAATTTTTTTTTTTTGTAGGTTAGGAACAAACTTCATTTGGTGCTTAAAATCAACAAAGACAATTTTTCATTTCTTGCATCAAACTTAAAGAAATCACAATCCACACTTCATTTTGGGCAAAGCATATAAAGAACAAGTCATTTTTCCCCTTCAAGTTCAAAGCGATTTTACTTCAAGCAAAAACGTGTTCTCAATTCAGTTGACAAGGATTTCAAATTCTTAGACTACAAAACGTTTTGCCTTTCAAGTTAAAAAGAACATCATGATTGTTGGAGCAACGTCTTCAAATAGTTAGATCACATTACAATGAAAATCAATTAAAAAGAATAAGTGTTTTCAGTGATTGGCATGCTTGTGCAAAGTTTGTCAAGCGGTCCTACTTCTAACACACACTATCCTCTCCCTTGTCTTTCGTGGTCCTAGGTGCAAGAGAAAAGTGTTAGTAACACTCAAAAATTTATCTTTTTAAGAGAGGCCTGCGAAGAGACACATCACTCTTGGGAACGACCTCGTGCAGTAAATCCTTCGAGCCGCTATAGAAATCAGGTGTGAGTGAAAGTTGTGGCCTTGGGTATAGTTGTTCCTACAGTGTAACTTGCCGAAAGGACATATGGTGTTAGGGTTTCAAGAAGATCCGAAGCAAATATGAACTAACAATTATATGCAGATTTAAATACAAAAGATAAAGAAATAAAACAAGACACAGATAACACAGAGATTTAACGTGGTTCACCCAGAATGGGTTACGTCCACCATACACAGTCGTCCAATCTTTGTTATTATCCAGCAAAAATAGTACATCAACCTTACAATGCCTTAAGCATCCCAGCCGCTTATAACATGCGTTTTTAGGGCAACAAACAAAGTCGACCTTTTTAGGGTTTTATTACAATGTCGATTTTCATCAATAAAAAACGGCAAGGATACGTGCTAAGTGTACAGTACTTTGTTTATCAGTCGCCACATTTCAACATATGGGCCCCACCACAAGTTACAAGGCTCTTAAGTGAGTCACTGCAGAATGAACTTATATCCAAAAACATCAAAAATTACTAGACACCTTTTTATATAGACACCCACCCGTTCTATTGATTGAGAATATTTGTGATAAATTCAGTGCAAGATCATAGATGGTTTTGCTCCCAAGATACTCACCATACATATTTCCTTGAGTAGAAACGAGGATTTTTTAAAGGCTACTTGTAGCTTGATAAAAGTGGTGACTCCCCCATCATAGGGATCATCTATCTGTCATGGTAGCGTAAGACTTAGTATATCACATCCTTACCTGCTAGGGCGAGATTCATAAGGTATGCAGTACCAAAGTTGAAGAAATATCAAGATGTGGGATGAAATTATCGCAACTGGCCAGTTGACCTTAGGGATAAAATGTGTTTGAAGTGTCTCATTTTGTGTCAGACCAGTGATAAATTAAGCCGACTTCAGGCTTTTGAAAAAACATACACAAAAATATTTAAAAAGGGGTCAAAAATTTCAAAGATTGGGTTGATTTAGACCCACACTTATTTGTGCCTTTTGAGGCAACATTATTGTGTTTGTGTGCTTTCTTTGTTTTCTTGTCAAAGAAAATCAAAACCAATTCAAAAACAAATATTCATCCAACACCAATTTTCAAAACCAAACATTTGGCAAAAATCAAAAACAAAGTGCAAACAAAATATCAAACTATATGACCATCCTTCACATTTTGAGAAGGAAGAATCTTCATCAACATATCAATCTAAAGAAAAGACCATTGAGCTCAAAGGCTTTCATCAAAAGAAGGAAATTTTTCTATCTCAATAGACAAATTTTTGTCTCACATAGAGCCTTCTTGTGTCACATGCGTCTATATCTTCAAGGAAAATCCAACGAGTTTGATCAAGAGTCTTTGAACCACAGAGCTTTTACTCAATATAGAGCTTTGAGTTGTCATAAAAATAAGGGAGGCAAAAGCAATCTTGCCTTCTTTCGAGACATCTGCATAACATATAACATAGCTCGGGAAGAACCACCAACCCCCAAAAGAGAAGAGGAAGAATTTGTCCCATTTGTAACACAAAGTTTTTATTGAAGGTAACATTCCATCCATTCTCACATTCATACATCATCAATCCATTCCAACTCTTGAAACATAAAGAGGTCTTGTCCTAAGTTCTTTTCAGATATTGTTTGAATCAAAACAACACATCACTCTTTAGAGTGTCTCTACATATAGGATAAACTCATCCTAAGAGGCATTTCTATGCAGGTTAAAACTAGTCTATGAGTGCATCCTCTCATTACTAGGTAGCTTGGTCTGTAACACATATTAGACTTTGCTATACCTTATCATCTCAAACATTGTCAACAAACACAACAACCAATTCTTAGAAGGACTTTGGTAACATCAACCTTTAGTGTTAGAGATCTATATGCTAAACACTTCACCAAAAATTTATCTCTCATTCCATCACCAACTCATAATCATTTTCACCAAACTTCAACAATAACTTTCAAAAATGACTCAAGCCAGATCAAGGACTAGACAACTAGAAATCAAAGAGGAAAAGGAGGAAAATCTCAATGAATTCCAAGAAGCCCTTGGAAGAAATGCAAATGATGAAAATCCTAGTACTCCCACTTCTGAAGCAATAGAAAAGGCACAACACAACCCCCTCTTCAATCGAATTTTTGATGAAATCCTCAAAAACAACGTTGATACTCACTTTTTGAGACTTGCTCAAGAGGGAGCCAAACTACCCTCTAATTTTGATACTGCACAATTACGGCAAGCATCAGAACACCATAGTCGTAATGAGGGTGGAAGAGGTCGAGATAACTTCAGATATGACCTTAGTCAAGAAAATCCCCCACCTCCTCCTCCTCCTAATGACATTCACATGTTGAGGCAACAAGTCGGGAATCTAGCCCAACAACTCCACAGTGGTGTGAAAACTACCCAATTTTCACTTAATGATATTTGTCCATATCCCTTTGATAGGAATCTACATATTCCACCTTTTCCACGAGGGTTTGAAACACCTAAGTTCAAAAAGTATCGGGGAAAAGGAGACCCTTGAGATCATGTCAGGGAATTTCACTTTGCTTGCCTAGAAGTGGCCTATGAAGACACATATATAATGTGCCTCTTTCCTCAGAGTTTGGGAGGGATAACCACACAATGGTTTTCCCGACTAACAGGAAGCATTAGGACATTTGAAGAACTGGTCCAAAAGTTCATTGCACATTATTCACACAACATAGAACGCGATGTCACCATGGCAGATCTATGTAACACCAAGCAAAAACCAGGGGAACTATATTCAGCTTTCCTGGAATAGTGGAGACAACTATCTAGTAGGTGTTCTCTTCATCTACCTAAACAAGAGTTAGTGGAAATATTTATTTCCAACTTGAACGATGAAATGGAATTCCACCTAGACATGAAGGGCACAAAATACTTTGCTGACATGATCACCCAAGGGTTAAAATGTGAATGGGCCCTCTTAAAAAAGGGGCTTATCAAGATATACAATGAACCAACAGATGGCCCTCGCTCGTGCTTTAACAGTGATAAACCCAACTTCTGGAATAAAAACAAAAACATCATCAATGATGGGGTTGTGGATGCAAGGACTATAAAGAGTGTACAACATGTGGTTCGATTTGCGGGGCAAAACCCCCCTCCTAAAGACAACATGGTTGCTCCTCCACAAAATCAAGGATGCAATGCACCACAAGAGGAACCGAAACAACGACAAAAAAATTATAAACCAAAACGCACATACACTCCCTTAGGGGAACCTATTGAAACAACGTTACGTCAATTGGTCTCTTCAAATCTGGTGACCTTACCAAAGACATCTAATTATGAACCTCAGGTCAAACCTCCATGGTGGAGGGATAATGAACATTGTGAATTCCATCACGGGAAAGGGCATAAAACAAGTAACTGTCATAGATTGAAAGATCTTGTTCAGAATCTTATTGACCGAGGAGAGATTGAAATTTAAGGACACAACCCCAAAACCTCAAATAATGATTATCTCATGTTTAAGAATCCGCTTCCATCATAAGATCAAAGGGGTCCTTCCACATAAGGATGAAACACAAATACCAATGATTATACGCAAGTCTACTATAATTACACTGTGAATCACCTATATGATGCCAATGAATAAATTGCAACCATCACCATCAAAGATCCAATCCCTAAGTCTGCAATGTTGTTACACGTCGTAGCAAGATCACCATTAAAGCAGCTCCACAAAGCACAACCTCCACCCCAAAGTAGTATAACCTTGTGGAACAATTAGATAAGACACCCACACTTATATCCATTTTAGATTTTTTGCGCCTATCCCCATCTCATAAAACAATCTTGGATCAAGCTCTCCAAGAGGCATCAGTCCCTGCCAATCTAAATACAGATTAATTTCAAGCTATGGTTGGTAATCTAAGGTCACCACCATGTCTCACTTTCTCTGAAAGTGACAATACATCTTTCCAACAACCCCATAACGCCTCACTCCATATTGAAGGATTTATCAACCAACACAAGATCAAGCGAGTCTTGATCGACAATGGAGCAAGCCTAAATAACTGTATATTACAATTGGTCACAACACTGTGATATGTAGTTGAATCAGTGGACCCCCGCAAAAAGATAACCATAAAAGCCTATGATGATGCAGAGCGTTCTTCAAAAGGAGCATTTGTGTTACCAATCTGAGTGGGCCCAGTGGTGAAGCACATCATATGTCAAGTTTTGGACCTTCCTCTACCATATAATTTGTTGTTAGGAAGACCTTGGATACACGTTATGCAAGACGTTCCATCCACCTATCACCAGTGTATCAAGTTCCCTCATAACGGTGTAGAAATTACAATCCTAGGTGATGCAAATCCATTTGCATATTGTAACAATATCAACCATCAGCCAGAGATTACCATTCCCAACAATAGAGAAGCTATCCCATCCACATCATATGTAAGTCCAACCTCTCTTTCCAGTTCAAACACCACTATACCAAAGCAAGAGAAGCTAAAGATGAAAATGGCAGAGGAAGGTCCTGGGGAGTACAATCTAAGCCAACTCTTTTGTGTTGGACAACTACCCACTTCCCCTAGAACTCATGGTAAGCCTCAAAGGTTACTTCAAGCACCACTAGTCAAGCCAGCATGCACTTTGGCACCTTTTATCCTTGGAAATAGTTAGGAAGAAGAGACCAGAGATGAGGACTTAGCATAATGGATCTATAAAGACCCTGTCACCACGCAAATCCCACAAGCTAAGCTTCCAACAGATCAATATGGAAAAGGCCTTACCATTATGCAAAGAATGGGCTATGATGGCCAGAGTGCTTTGGGACCTCACAAGAAAGAACGACATGAACCATTGCAGCCTGAATTAAAGCCTAAAGATAACACTGGATTAGGCTTTCAAAAGGAGACTCTTCCTAAGCTCAGATTCAAAGGGAAACCCAGCAAACCTCTATATCAGCCTAATACTCTAAAGAGACCACCCTTGATTATATCAACAACACCAAGAACCGCACCAACTGCCTCAATAAGGGTAAGAATCCCAGCAATACCATCCACAACACCAATCATCCCACTAATCAAACCAACCACTCCATCAACAACAACACTATTAGTAGTATCAGAACCCCCAGCAGTATCAACAACATTGATAATTCCATCATAAACAATAGATTCAACAATGTCGATACTCCCAGTATCGGATTCACTGATCCCAATAATCCTCCCCGCAACACCAACCATTCCATCTCCAAAGGTACATTAGCCAATCACACATGCAGTGTTTAACTCAAAGGATATCCTGGTTTGGTATAGTAATCGGATGTTGGAAAGAGACTCAGAGACCGACTCACATGAGTGGGAATTTGATTCAATACAACTCAATACTTCAGATGAGGAAGACGCATCACCACCTCCACCTCACAAAGAAATCCCTATTTACGAAGAATCACAAATTAAAACCTCTTGGGTTCCTGGACTAGAAACACCTTCCACCGACCCTACGTCACATCCTACACCTGATTCTGACATGGAGAGTACCATCAACGACCTTCACCACAACGTCTTAACCCTCACTAACACATCCCATGAACTTAACCTTATTGATGAGGTAATGCCCATTATCCATTCTGAACTCTTCGAATGGAACCAACCTAATCCCCCATGCCTTGACCAATTCCAAAATGATGAGGCAACCATTGACTTTTTGGAAATATGGGATAACATACCAATCGGGGACCACAAAGTTGGATTCGCCATTGAACTTAATAGCGCAGCCTACTTCGGGGTGGATGCCAAACCTTTCGGCTACAAAAATATTATAATAAAACATGGATCTTATAGTGAAAACCACACTATGGCATTGTTTGATCCCAAAAAAAGTAAAAAGAAAGAGCGTATCCAAAGGTGAAAACCTCTCTGAGGCGCCTACGGATGAAAGGTTTGACATTCTCCCTTCTAGTGCAAATCAGGAACGATCAACAATCCTTGTTGAGGAAATAAAAGAATTCAACGTGGGGACTCCTGAGACTCCTCACCACATACATCTGGCATCTCTTTTAACTTCAGAGGAACAACTTAAGTTTGTAGAATTCTTCCAAAAGTGTCAGATCAACTTCACATGGTCATATGCAGACATGCCTGGTCTCGATCCTAATTTAGTCATGCATCACCTCACCGTGGCAGATGGAGCTAAACCAGTAAAACAGAAGCTTCACAAGATGCACCCCCAGATTGTGGTACTAGTCAAAGCAGAACTTAAGAAACTCCTAGATGTTGGTTTTATTAGACTAATTGATTATGCAGATTGGATATCCAACATTGTACCTATCGACAAACCAAATGGGGGCATCCATATCTATACTAACTTTAGAGAGCTAAACAAGGCCCGTCCTAAAGATGACTTCCCCCTATCAAACATTGACATGATCGTGGACCTAACAACAGGACATGCCATGCTTTCTCTTAAGGATGGATTTTCAAGGTACAACCAGATAAAGATCACAGTAGAGGATCAACATAAGAGAACCTTCACATGTCCATGGGGAGCATATTGTTGGAACGTAATGCCTTTTGGTCTAAAGAATGTAGGGGCGACCTATCAAAGAGCAATGACCACCATTTTTTATGATATGATGCATACCATAATGGATGATTATGTTGATGACTTACTGGCAAAATCATTAACAAGAGAAGGTCATTTGGAGATATTAGAGAAAATCTTTGACAAACTAGAGCAATATCATGTTCGACTCAATCCAAAGAAATGTGTCTTTGGAGTAACCTTAGGGAAGCTTCTAGGATACATTGTCTCAAGCAAAGGCATTGAGGTCGACCCGACAAAGGTCAAAGCAATCATGGACATGCCACCTCCAAAGAACATAAGTCAGCTAAGGACATTACAAGGGTGGCTTCAATCCATTCGAAGATTCATTGCACAACTAGCAAATAAGTGCCATCCTTTTACACGTCTGTTACACAAAAACATCCGCTTTCAATGGGATGTCAGATGCCAGCAAGCATTCTAGATGCTTAAGGACTATCTCATGAATACATCGTTGTTGATCCCACCAGATCCAAGTTGACCTCTATTGCTCTATATTTCAGTAACTGATACAACATTGGGAGTACTATTGGCACAACATAATGCAAAAGAGAAAGAGTGTGTCGTATACTACATTTCTCGCACACTGGTCGGCTATGAACTCAATTACACACCTATTGAGCAAGCTTGCCTAGTAGTAATCTTGGCAGCCACTAAATTGAGGCACTACCTATTAACACATAAAGTATAACTTATTGCAAAGATTGATCCACTAAAGTGCTTACTCAACAAAGTAACATTGACAGGCCGCTTGGCCAAATGGTTGATGATTCTGAGTGAATTTGACATCGAGTATGTGGATCATAAGGCTATCACGGGGCAAGTTATTGTCAATCAGTTGGTCGATGTACCCCTCATATGTGGTCATCCTCTTGTTTCTAATTTTCCAGATGAAGAGATATTCATGATCACAACAACACAACCATAGAAACTATATTTTGATGGTTCATATACTAGGCATGGCTCGGGGGCAGGCATTCTGTTTATCACACCTCAAGGTGACAGCATCCTGAAGTCTTACAGGCTAACTTTTCCATGTACAAACAACATAGCATAATATGAGGCCCTGATCACAGGACTCGGACTAGCCATACAATGGAAATTGAAAGACCTACAGATATATGGCGACTCCCAACTGGTCATCCGACAAGTCACGGACGAATATTAGACCAAGGATGATAAACTCATGTTGTACAAGCAAATGGTGGATAGTTTAAAGGCATCATTTATGACTATCACCTTTGAGAAGGTACCCAGAGCTCAAAATTGAGTTGTTGATGCCATAGCTACCATTGCATCTCTCCTAGATCTTCCATAGAATTCCACATGCTACGAGTTCTTGGTAGAACAACTTTGGATTCCAACTTATGATATCCCCGAATTCAAGATGATATGTCGCCTTGTTGGTTCTGAATCCCCATGGTACGGTGAGTTCTACACCTATCTCCGTGATCACACAATTCCTCCTAACCAAATGAATAACCAACACAAAACCTTCATTCGCCAAACCGCTCGATATACCATCATTGTTGAAACCCTATACCGATGCAGTCTTGATGGTACTCTCCTTTGATGTTTGGAATAGGATGAGACAACAAAGACCTTGGAAGAGGTACATGAAGGAATTTGTGGGACTCACTCAAGTGGTCCTTCCTTAGCAAAGAAGATCATGCGCGCTGGATAATATTGGTCATCCATGGAAAAAGACTCCTACTATTTTGTCAATAAATGCAAGAAATGCCAAGTTCATGGAGACTTGATACATGCACCAACACAAGAATTGCAACCAATCATAATACCATGGCCCTTCTATCAATGGGGACTTGACCTTGTGGGTGAAATTCATCCATCTTCATCCAACGACCATAAATTCATTATTACTACCAATGAATACTTCACAAAGTGGATCGAAGTTGCTCCACTTACCCAAGTCACCGACAAGAAGATCGCCTCATTCATCCTTAATTACATCATTTGCTGGTATGGTGTACCCATGTCCATCATCACAGATAAAGGGCTTCCTTTCAAAAATCAAGACGTCTGTGAGCTTTGTGAGAAGTTTCACATCCAACACTGCTTTTCCACTCCCTATTACCCACAAGGCCATAGTTAGGCCGAAGCATCGAACAAGAACATATTAAGAATCCTCAAGAAGAAAGTCAATGATTTCGGTCATGATTGACACGTTCAATTAAATCCAACACTATGGGCATATCGAACTAGCGTTCAAACCCCTACAGCCGCAACTCCCTACTCATTGGTCTATGGTGCAAAATTCATACTTCCTATTGAGGTCGAGATACCATCTCTACGGGTTTCCTTGCATAATATAATAGATGACGAAGCATATCGAGTCTCCCATCTTCAAGACTTGGAACTACTTGATGAAAGGCAACAAGTTGCATACAACCACCTCAAAGCCTATCAACAGCGCATGAGCAAAAGCTATAATCATCGGGTTTAACCTCATACATTTGAGGTAGGTGATCTTGTTTTTAGAGAGAATCATCGTAACCAACCAAACAGAGAACATCAAGGAAACTTTGAATCAAATTGGTTGGGTCCATATGTTATCACCGTTGTATTTGGGTCCGGGGCATATCAGTTGGCTACTTCAAAAGGAGAAGCACTAGCAGATCCGATAAACAACATGCACCTCAAACAGTTTCATACATAAGTTGTATAGAGCATCAGGCTCCAATACATATCAGAAAGAACACCAAAAACATTCAGATAAATGTCCTAAAGAAAATACAAAAAAATCAAAATAGTAAAAGAAAAATCATGCATCCAAACGATGAACAACCACTCCGGTGGTACCTTGGGTAAGTATGATGGTGAAAACCTGGAAAACAGGTGCCACTCATAAAGGCTATGGCTCCATTGTCTTTTAGACTTGTTGTGATCACATTCATTACATCCACTCATCCATCCGCCAAACCATGGCTTGTTATTGATCTGCAATCAAGAATAGTACTTCATGCGTCTTGCATCCCGCTTTTTCATGGTAATGTCTAAATTGGGGGCAATGCTCTTAACTTATTGATGGAAGTGGATTTTGCATTACTTATGATTCATTGATTTCTTCATTCAAAACTGTCTCACAAATCCAAAAACATTCAAAAACTGTCTCACAAAATCCAAAAACATCATAAAACGTAAAAAATTGATCAAAAACATGGCAACGCATAAAAATCTTGTGTACATACACATCGAAACAGACATCAAACAAATATTTTGAGCTACTCAGAACGATGATCACTTATCAAATCAACCAAACAATCAACATAGATGCACACAACCGTTTCAACAAGGATGCATCCTTCCTTACCAAAACAAAGACATGATAACATTTTCTTTGACAAGAAAATTTTGTTTAAGCTATCAAGTACTTGGTCAGTTTGATAAATTTATTTATTCATTTATATCGGGTTCCTACGCTACTCCTGGATATCCACAAGAGATTAAAGTAGCCAGGATGGTTCCTAAGTATTGTTTGTTTATCTTTTGCGAATTATTCCAATGAAGTTCTGGGGCATGTACTAATGATGTCTATGTGGGAAGTTCACTAAGCTACGTGATCTTATGCAAATACAGTCATAGATCACTATGGCTTGCTGACTATAGCGTATACCTCAACCATATGAGCATGAACCAGAATGGAGGGTCCATATTCTTTATCTATGTTGCTTGCTTACAGGTACAATCCTCCAAACTTGGTTCCTACTGCCTCGTCCAAGATTGATACTGCCATGCTCAATGATGAAAAATAAAGCACTATGGATCGTCATTCCATCTCATATGAATATATTGCATTTTGTTGCATTCCATCCATCCATACATCCATATAGCTGCATATCATTCATACATAGTAATGACAATGGATGCATACTCTAATTTTTTCGATCTTCTTCCATAGAAATGGGTCCTAGGTCCTCCATATCTTCTATCTAACATTGAATTCCCCCCCCCACCCTCCCTATCTTGATCATCAACGTCATCATAATCCCTTCATTGTTTCCCATCAACCCAATCACGCCACGTTCATCACCGTCCATCTCTAACAGGAGGGGTTGCGCTTCCCATCCTAATTCATCCACCCAATCAAGCCAGTTACTCTATCTACACAGGTGCGTCGACTCACACACACCTAGACTATCAACAGATACTCTGATTAAGTATCTTCGGGTCTCAACAGGTAATCGATCATGGCAAACCTATACTACAACATGCATTTCTCATAATGACCTAGTCTCAACGGGGCTGCTATGATTCACCACAACCATCCATCCCAAGCAAACACTATCAATTGCTCATCTCTCGAGGGGGTATACCACCCATTAAATTAATATTTATGGGGCATATTTCTTCACACCTATTTTTCTTTCTTTGAAATGACGCAATAAACCTTACCGTCTCAAAGAGGGGCAAATGTAGTCAAATAAATCTATCCATTTTAATTAAATGAATATTTATTATTTATTTGACTATTTATCCACTAGCCAACAGTTAATTAAATTAATATTTAATTAATTCATCATCAAGCATTCTTCTATTAATTAAATAAATTATTCAATTTATTTTAATTAATTAATTACACCAAATTCAATTAAATGAATAAATCCAATTTATTTAATTTAATCCCTTTTCTTCTTTTAAATAAATAATTAAAACATTTATTTAAATCATTAAATCCCCCCCCCCCCCCCCACTTGCATTCTCCTACAAATGCAAGTTGCAACCACAAGTTGAAATAAATTAATTTTATTTTAATTTAAATCCTATTTTGCTTCACCCACCAAATCCACTTGCAATCCTAAATCCCCTTCTAGACCCTTCTAACCACTTTCTAATCATTCCTAATTAGCCTAATCCATCTCCTAAATATTGTCACATTCCTAAGCAACTTGGAGTCACTTCTCAAAGACTCCAAAGTCTTTGAAAAGCATTTAATGCTTTATGTGTTCAACAAGCTAACCTCTAAAGTCTTCCAAACCACTAATGGCTCTTACATGACCATTAATGGCTCTTATATAACCATAAATGGTTAAATCCACTTGCTCCCATGGTTAGAGACTTTACCTCTAACTCAACCCTCATTTAACCCATGGGTCTCTTCAAGCATTTATTGCTTTGACCATGGTTATCCTCACTAACTCTTTCACAAGAGTTTATCCATTGGATAAAGACATTATTTATTGGATAATGGCTTTATTATTTCAAACTCAACATTAACCTTACCTCCCAATTTAACCCTCAAGTCATGCCAAGCATTTAATGCTTATTCCCTCTCCTCTCAACCCATCTCTTGTTGACATTTCTCATCCTGGGATTGGGTTGAAAGCCCTCACATGGATCATAAACCCATCAATCCTGACCCTTGTTGAGATTACTCAATCTCAACCATCCATTGCTCCATTTTACCTATAAATAGAGCTCATATTCCTCATTTTCAAATCCTCAAGCATTCTCAAGCTCATCTATGATCCTGAAAATTTGTATGCATCTAACTTATAGTGAATTTTAGAGAGAATTTAGCATAATCATTTACATTTACTCTTTTGGATTAAAATCAACACTAGCTTAGATAATATCTCATTTTTAGCTTGTTCATGTTTGCATTTTCATGAGCTTTTATTTTATAATCTTGAATCTCCATAACACATCCAAAATAGTGCAAAAAGCTACTAAGAGCTACACTCATTTGGGAACTTGGAGAGGAGAGGAACAAGGGAGGAACCACTATGAATGTTTTGGTCATCATTTGGAGGAGTTTAGTTTACCTCTTTTGTCTTTGCATGCTTTGCATTTCTTGTTTAGTATCTCTCTTGATATGCTTGCTTAGGATAGTATTTGATTTGTGATTGCTAACACTAACTTTTGAACTTGTTTCTTGTGTTTTTGTGTTTGCATAACTCTCCTAACCATCCTTTTTGCAGAGCATCAGTATCTAATAGAAAGAGTCATGTGGTATCTACGCATACCCTTCATGCATATATTTTAGGTAAGTGTTATACTCCTATCCTTCAACAAGTTTTTTGCAATAATGACACAATTAATTGTTGTGATTCCTAAACCAAGTCTATTAGTTCTCAAGTGCAATTTTACCACCTTCTTTTGTATGCCTTCAGTCAACTTTTAAAACCGGCCTTCCCCCCTCCACATGCCCTACTCCCTATATTGTATGTGCCTTCTTGTAATGTGCCTTATGTGTGTAGTCTTTTTATCTTAACATTGGTAGGATCCTAAGCCTAGGGGCTATCACATCTCTCAACTTAGTGTTGTCCCATCTTATTAGTGTTTTGACGAAAATACTTTACCTTCTTCATACTTTACTTTGTAAGAACACAATTTCATACCGTCACTAAAGTGGAGGTTGGATGTAACATCATAACTTGTCACCGCTTATAATTTCACACCAGGTTTGACACTCAATTTAGCATGTGTGTTTGTTGTTCTTGTTTTATCACCTTTCTAAATATATTGGTTAAGTCCTTTGTTACTGGGTCCTTTAAGAACAAATTGTGTTGGGACCCTAGCATGATGCACTACCATCTAACAATTGTATGTGTCAAAAGATTTGAATTCAAATGTTGGCCTAGTTAGACAAAATGCCACAACCTTGCTTGATGATCTTACCCAAACAATTACTTGTAGATGTTCTTAGTTTCATATTTAAGTAAGCTTCTCTCTCCCTCATGAAGGAGAGGAGGGACAAGATACAATACATATAAGATTTGAACTAAGTTCATTTTTCATGCTTGTAAAATTGACCCATAATAAAGAATGGATAAATTGTAAATCAAGTTTGGTCCCTTGAAATATGTTAATTCAAAGTCAATCAAGACTTAGATGACCCATCAACTTTTACACATAACTACACCACTTATATGCTAGTCGTTACATAAAAGACAAATAAGTTAAGACAAGACTACAATGAAAGGAAAAAATGCAAGGTATGTGATTATTACCACTTTTAAACTCATAAATAAAATGTCATCAAATGATCTTTGATTTTTATAAAATTGAATGGCTCACAAAATTCCACCAAAAATTAAGTCTTAAAATGCAAAAGTCTATGATGTTGAAAGATCAAAATTATAGCTTTGATCAACTCTCATGGAATGAAGTGCCCTTAATTGAGAGTGATTAGCCAAAAAGTATACTCCTAATATTTAACACCAAGGTAAATGATGTCAATAACTAGTAAATAGGCTAACCTAGTGAGAAAACTCGCAACTGAAAAATTTGTCCAACTTCGGAAAAGTCTCACACTGACAATGACTGAAAGATAAGAACTTTAAATGAATAGGTCAATTTTGTTAGGATTAAGGTGTCATCTACCTTGTAAATCTTATGACATGGTTCCAACATCCTTGTAAAGTGTCCTAACACTTATAGATGTCAAGAATAAGATATTTAATGACTTGGGAAGTGGACAAATGAGTGACCTATGGGCCTCTCCAAGAAGAACTTAGAAGAGGCAACATGTTTCTCTTGGCATTAAGTCATTTATAACATTTAATGTATTGTTTATCTTGCAAGAATGGGTGCCCAAGTTGGAGGAAAAGTATTAGAGTCAAAATTGGTGTCTTTTCGAGTTTTATGGAGGAATTGCAAGGGTTGTGGTCATGAGAAATGAAAAGGCTTCTTTGGACATCTTTATTGGTGGTTTTAGAGCTCTTGCTATTCTATAAATTTAGCCTTTTGGGTGTAGAATTATGATATAATAGTTGAATGTAGGTGGGAAGCATAAGGAGGTTGATCACATGTACAAAAGTGCTACTATGGTGGATGCAGAGAGGAGAATGAAAGTGATTGTATTGTAAGTGCATTTATTGTTGATAATGCAAACTTGGCCTCTCTTGACTTGTTTATTTCCCAACAAGTTTTACAACATGCATTAAATGCAACCGGTTTGCTAACTATTTATTCTATGCAACCAACTATTTCCACTATGATCAATTTTACAAACATGGGAGTGCACGCCTCCTTGTGACAATTAAAAGACCCAAAATTTATTTATTAAAAAATATTTTTATGTTAAAAAGGAAGGGAAACGAAGTTTTTCACTCGAGCTAATTTAATAGAACGTTTCTTATATTCCATATGAAACCAACACTACAAGAAGAACCCCAATAATTTAATAATATTGTAAAAATAATATAAGATAATACAAAAATACTAAAATATTAACGTAACAATAAAAAATATTAAAATACTATTAAAATCAGAATATAATAATAAAAAAAAAACAATGCAATATTAATAAAAAAGTAACGATTATATATATATAAAGAGAGAGAGACCTTATTGTGAGGTCCACAAAAATAAAAACAGTCTTTAATATTCTCCCTCAATTTCTATGTACTCTACCTTACATCTTCACTATTTATATTAATCCTTAAGACTATTATATATGTTATTTTCCATCGTATACTATTTAAGCTATTACTTTTAATTTCTATTATATTTATTTGTTCACCAATTAAATTTAAATATTAAGTTAATTTAAAATATTAATCATCCATATGCTATAACATATTATTATAAGACATATTTAACAAAAAGAATGACAATATATCAAAACATATATAGATTTTAATTATTATATAACTAATTATATAAATATCATATGGACATATCCCTTGACCCTACTAGTTCAATAATTTTAAAGGAGGGAAAAAAGAGACAAAATTCACGCTGTAAATGATCTTCCCTGTCATAAGCCTCTGCCCCATTTTCCCACTCGGAAATCCATTCGAATTGTATTGATTAGGTGTTCAGCTTTTGCCCGGAGTGGATTAGTTGCACTGAACAACCGAGTCACGTCATTTTTCTCCACACTCTGAAGGAGGTACATCATATCAACTACTCTATTTTTGTAGTTTGTCTTCTTAATCAGAAACCACTGTATATTGATTTTTTGTTTTCTCTTAACAGAGTTGTGTGTAAATCAAACACAAACATTTCACTAGTACAGGGTGTGGGTTTAATCGATATGGAAATGGGTGCTAGCACAGAGGATGTAAAAATAACCAATAACAGTGGTAGGCAAAATTCGTATGGAAACAATGGGCGCAGGGCATGGATTCCTAGAGGTAGAGGAAACCATAATCAAAACCCTAACCCTAACACCAATGGGCGCAGGGTTTGGACTCCTAGAGGTAGAGGTAGAGCATCCAAGTCTGGACATAATTCATCAGCTCAGGATTTAATTCTCCCCATGAATGACATAAAGCATTTTTCACAATCTGTAAATCATAAGAGATCAGAAATGGAGGATCTTGAACTTATGAACAGGAGTAGCAGCCACGATTGGAGGTATCATGCTCCATTGTCAGAGGTTAATGCTCGGCCACTTTTGAAGCAGGAAAGTGAGGAGGTTATTCATTTTGACAGATCAAACGTGCCAAATCTTGTTCAGGAGATTGAACGGAAGCTTCAAAAAAGCAAGGTGGAATGCATGATTTGCTATGAGATGGTGGGAAAATCAGCGGCAATATGGTCTTGTAATAGCTGCTATGCACTCTTTCACCTACATTGCATAAGGAAGTGGGCACGAGCTCCAACTTCCAGAGATTTGTCTGCTGGGCAAAGTCAGAGATCGAATTGGAGATGCCCAGGTTGTCAATCAGTGCAGTATTCAAGACCAGAGGATCTTCAGTATTATTGTTTCTGCGGAAAAATGCAAAACCCATACAATGATTTCTATCTGACTCCACACTCATGTGGAGAGCCATGTGGAAAATCACTTGATAAAGGGAAGGAAATGTCTCGTTGCCCCCATACTTGCACACTCCTATGTCATCCAGGCCCTTGTCCTCCTTGCACAGCAATGGCTGCACCTCAGCCATGCCCATGTGGTAAAAAAACAATTACAGGAAGATGTTCCGATCAGAAATCAGCTGAATCATGTGGACAAGTGTGCGAGCAGCTTCTTACCTGTGGTCGACATCTTTGTGATAAAATATGCCATGAGGGTCCTTGTGGTTCGTGCACTATTGTAATAAATGCCTCATGCTTTTGTGGGAAAAAAGAGAACATGATGCTTTGCGGGAACCTGGAGTTCCATAGAGAATTAGAGTGGAAAAGTGGTGTGTATGCATGTGAGAATCTTTGTATGAAGATGCTCTCGTGTCAAAATCACAATTGCAGCTTGGGATGTCATCCGGGAGAATGCAAAGAATGTGACTTATTACCTCAGAAGTTAAAAACATGCCCCTGTGGTAAAACACAAATACTAAATCAAAGGAAGAGTTGCCTGGATCCTGTGCCAACATGCTCAGAAGTATGTGAAAAGCTTCTTCCTTGTGGGAAACACAAATGCATAAATTCTTGTCACCAGGGCATCTGCCCTCCTTGTCTGGTTTCTGTGGATCAGAAATGTCGATGTGGATCTTCTTCCAGAAAGGTCAGTTGTTGGAAAACAACATCAGTCACAGAGGACAACAAAGAATTTTTGTGTGAAAAGGTTTGTGGACAGAAGAAAAACTGTGGTAGACACAGATGCAATGAAAAATGCTGCCCTCTGTCACATCGAGGTCGGTCTGATATTCAAACAGGTGACTGGGGTCCACATTTATGTCTTATGCCATGTGGGAAAAAGATGAGATGTGGTCAACATTACTGCCAGGAACTTTGCCATAGTGGCTACTGCCCCCATGTCTTGAAACTAATTTTACTGATCTCTCTTGTGCATGTGGGAAGACATCAATTCCTCCTCCAGTACCATGTGGAACACCTATTCCTTCATGTGCATATCCTTGCTCCATTCCTCAGCCATGTGGACATTCTGCAACTCATAATTGCCATCTTGGAGAGTGCCCTCCTTGCACGGCCAGTGCTGCAAAAAAATGTGTAGGAAGTCATGTAATCTTTAGAAATGTTCTATGTGGTTCACGAGAAATAAGATGCAATAAGCTTTGTGGGAAAACAAGGCAATGTGGAATGCATGCTTGTACTAGGACATGCCATATACCACCCTGTGACACAGTTTACATGGAAAGTTCATCATCTAAAGCCAGAATCTCATGTGGGCAAACTTGTGGAGCTAGTCGTAGAGATTGCAAACATATGTGTATTTCTCTGTGTCACCCATCTAGGCCTTGCCCTGATACCAGATGCACATTTCCAGTGACTATTACTTGCTCATGTGGTCGAATGACAGCAAAAGTTCCATGTGATGCCGGAGGTAACAATATCAGAGCTGATCCAGTCTTTGAAGCTTCTATTTATCACAAATTGCCTGCTCCCCTTCAGCCAACAGAGTCACATTTGACCAGAGTTCCAATGGGCCAGAGAAAGCTTGCATGTGATGATGAATGTGCAAAGTTGGAGAGGAAGAAGACTCTAGCAAATGCCTTCGACATTTCAACAAGTGATGATCTACAAGAGGTGAATGGAAAAACATCAGAAATGCTTGCTGACTTGATTCGGAGAGAGCCTCAATGGGTCTCAGATGTTGAAGACAGGTTTAAATATTTAGTTCTGGGAAGGACAAAAATAAACACAAACGGTATTCGTGTCCACATTTTCAATGCTGTGCCAAAGGAGAAAAGGGACATATTGAAGCTACTTGCAGGAAGGTGGAATCTTTCTGTATTTTGGGCTGGATGGGAACCAAGACGCTTTTTTATTGTACAAGCCACACAAAAGTCAAGAACCCCAGCACGCAACCTGTTACTTAATGGTCCATTGCAAACCACAGGGCAGGTGCAACCTCCCATTTTTAATTCATTGGTTGACATGGATCCGAGGCTTGTATTTGCCTTATTTGATTTACCCAGAGAAACAGATGTCAGTGTAAGCTCCCTAATTCTGAGATTCGGTGGGGAGTGTGAACTTGTTTGGCTGAATGACAAGAATGCATTAGCCATATTTACAGACATGACAAGGGCTGCAACGGCTATGAGACGTGTGGCCCATGCAACTGCATATCAGGGTGCTGTCAATCAAAGGAGCACACCAATAGGTTAGTTGTTCAGCTGAGGATTGGGTCCAGATGTAAGATGGGCAGATGCATGGTCCCCAAAGAAGATTGGGAAGAAACCTGCATTTTCTGCAACAAAGGGGTAGTTGAAACTGAACAACACTTCATTATTGATTGTGCAGCATATGAGGATATTCACATTCAGTTTGAAAATATTTTGCAGGTGGACAGTCTGAATAAGATCTTTGAAGAGACAAGACTTCACAATTTCACAAGTTTCTTAATCAAGATACATAATATACATGGAAAGAAGCATGAAAATGGATTAAAGAGAGCACAAAACATAAATGCAAGACTTGAGAATATGAAACTAAATCTTTACCTCATGCCTAATTACACTTTCATATAAATTTTAAGATACAAGTGAATCCAAAGATACAAGACTACACGCAAGCCTCTCAATGTCTCTTCTTGTACACTTTGTTGGGATTTGCTCGATATTTTGGAGGTGGAAATGAAGGTATGTGGATGCTCCTCCTAGCATTCATGGATTTTCTAAAAATATTTCACAAGATATGTTATTATAATATTTTGAAAATGATGAAAGGATGATATCAAAGTTTACCTTTCTAGGATCGAAATGTCTTTAGTTTTTAAAATTTATGTGAATGGTCAAGATCTTCTTGAAGATATTGATGGATGAGATTTCATTTGAATGTTTTTGGAGAAGTGGTAAGCATGGGTCAAATGTATATGAAAATAACTTTTCTAATAAATGTATTTTAGAAAATTGGACAAGATTTGCCTTGATTAATCACACTTTGATTTGTGAAAATGATTAGGTAGATTAAAGAATTGGTTTTAGTGTACTAATGACGTGAGAGGAAAATATGTATTAAATAAGTAGTTATTAATGGAAACATGTATGATGGGATGAAATAAATAAACTTTAAAATTATTTATTTAAGGTTAGAATCTAGGAGAATGCTTGATTAATTGAATAAATAGTCCTAATTTAATTATTTTTAGAAGAATGATTAGATAGATTAATCAAATAATTTAATTAGCATTAGAAGACAAATTAGGATGATAAATTCAATAAATATAAATTATTTAGTTAATTTCTATATGATGATGTGAAATGGATTGATGATAATATAATTTTGGAGAGATGATTGTTGCTACAAGTTGTACCCCATAGTTTGATGTGGTAATAAGTTAAAGTGGAGGGTTTATAGTGAAGTTAAGAAAATGTTGGGCGAGTGTAGATTGGGTGTAACATGATTTTCAAACGGTCACAATTGACTATGGATGCCTAGTGAAAACAAATAAGTAATTGGGAGTTGGATTAAAAAGTGAAATAAATATAATGAGAATGCGTGAGAGGGTAGACATTAGGAGAGATGATATTTAATATGGTGTAAATATGAGAGATATTATTTCAAGTTGAAAGGGACTGATCATAGACAATATATATGAAGAAGATGATGGTTTGTAGCATAGGCGTATGGAGTGATGGTAAGGGTGAATTGAAGTCGAATTTAGATATGAGATTGATATATTTGGTACTAATAATTGCAATAGAAGATATTGATACCAACATAATTAGAGGGAAGAGATTATGTACTGTGAAATCAAGATTGAAGATGTAATGATTTAGCTAAAGAAGTAGAGGTGAATTATTATTCTATGGTATAACAAATCAGAGTTGTTGAATTAATGATAGCAACCTAGAGTTGATGATAGACAAAGAGATGATGTGGATGATATAATTGTTTGTAATAAATGAAGATTATAATTGGGAAGGTGATGAATTGAAGAGATAGTTTTGGAGACAATTTATATTAATAAATGATAGAAATAAAAAAACATAAGGAACAATGTAGGAGAATTTACAAAAATACATGATAAATTATGAAATAATACTGAAAAAATGGTAGAAATGAACTTCTCAAATAAAATAATAGGAACTTTGTCAGAATTGATTAGGGGATATAACATGTATTGGTTGGATACCACAAATAAGGAAAAATATAGAAAGTGGTCTACAAGATGAATTTTAGTTTGAGTTGAGAAAGATAGGTTGAGAGCTACAAAAGGAGACTAGATTGATGGAAGAGATTTAGTTCTTGGAGAGTCAACTGGAAGATAAAAAATAAACAATTTAAGGGAATGATAAGTAGATGCAAAAAAATAAATTTTGGAGTAGGCCCTAGTTCCTTGATTGGGACTAGTAGAGGTGAAAGAAGAAACATAGTTGACTTAATTATAGGAGCTTATCCATTTTTTCAGGGCACATTGAGGTTGGTTACTAGATGAGAGGGTGATTAGATTATTGAACTATTTTTTTTAGAACTATGCTTACAAGTCACCTACCCAAGTTATCTAATGTAGGAGCATACCACGGTGTACGAGCAATCTTGTATTAACCAAAATATTTTTTAATTGTTCAATTTATTTACAAGTTTTATTTCACATTAGACTCATTACAATTTTATATCACATTTCACTACATCTGCATATTTCACCTTGCCATTGGAAACATATATTCATCTTGGATTCTTCAATGACATAAAAGTCCAATGAGATTATATTTATTATGAAAGCATATAATAATTTATGACCTTTAACAAGCACATCAAAATACTAAGACATTCAATATTATTTTTCAAGGTTTTCATCAACTTCTCAAGGCTTTTGGGAGCTAAGGAACACATTGCAAGGTACATTGGGCCTAATAAATATTATAGCTTGGACCAAACAAAGATTATCAATCCTTTATTGGAACATTCTAGAAGATGTACCTAAAAATTTCAAAAGGATTTAATATATGTGCCATCTTCTACCAACTAAGAATATCCTCTACAATTATAAGTTGATATTTAAACACTCCTGAAGATCATTAGAAATTAGCAAAGCATGTTGGAAAAGAATGTATGTACAATTATTGGATGAGTCTGTATTAACATATCTTTCAATTTTTATAATTTCTTTTTTTTATAGTCAAATTTTCAAGGCCTAGCATGTTGGAAACCCACTATGGTACACTATAACTCTATTATGACTATGGATACATAAGGAACATGTGTTTATTGTATTTTTCATTGAGTTTCTTTGCATATTTATCTATTGTCTACACAACTAGATAATCCTTGGTTGAACCCTTTGGCTATGACTATGTTAACTGTCTATAAAATCCTTATATGATGCAATGTTAAGAAAACATGAACCTAAGGATGGATGAATATAAATATCAGGACTTGTAAAAATAGTATCATCACTATGCATCATAACATCATGGATAAAACATTCACTATGTCGCCTGGAGCCGCTGCCGCTGCCGCTTCCGCAACCCTAAGGCCGAATGCCACTGCCACCGCTGCAGCCCTAAGGTCGATTCCCGTCTTGCCTGTTGTTGTTGTGGGGAGCTCGGTGAAGGATGTTGTGGGAGCTGCGAAGGGCATGGAAGTTTCTGTTCGGGCCAAAGCCAACAGTTCGAGGGTTTCTTCTGCGACTTCCTTGCAAGCTTTGCCCTCTTCAGGGGTGGATGTTGGGTCTGCTCTGATTCCTAGGGGCTCCCATGCTGCCATTTTGCTAGAGGAGGCTACTGTGGCTGCACCTTGCAAGCCCAAGACTCCTGTTACTAATATGGAGGGTAGTGATTCGATGCATTCAGCGCCCTCTGGTTCAGATCGGGCTGCTTGCGATTTGGGGCCTTTGACTGTTCCTGTTTGCAAACCATTGGCTTTCCGGGTGTCTAATGATACTGATAAGGAGATCATCCACAACTCCTCTATGTTTGAGTCTCATGGTCTGATTTGTAGGTTTCGGGGCTTTTGGCCAAGCCTTCCTCAGCTGCACACTTGGATTTCCCAAAGCTGGGAACCGATTTTGAAAGGTTCAGTTAACATTTTTCCTTCAGCTAAGGGCTTTTTCATTGCTAAATTTGAATATGAAGAGGATAGATTGAAAATTTTATGCACAAATCCTTTCAGCTGGGAGGACAAATTTGTTTTGATGGTTAAACCCTAGTTCTTGGGCTTTAATCCTTCTACTGATTCTTTTAATGAGATTCCTATCTGAGTTAGGCTCCCTAACCTTCCCCTTCATCTATGGACGGACTCTCTGCTAGAGGAGGTGGGGGAGGCTTTAGGCAAATTCCTAATGATTGATAAGGAATCTTACCAAATTTATCATTCTACTTATGCTCGGATATTGGTTAACATTGATGCTTCTAAAGGGCTTCCAGCTGAGATAGAAATCAAATCTTCTTTGGGATCTTGGGTCCAACCGCTTGACTTTGAGGGCATCCCCTTTAGATGTCAAAAGTGCTTCCAAATTGGACATGTTGCTGCATGGTGTGAATCAGATAAGAAGAAAAAGAAATTTGCTTCTTGGTGGAAAGGTGCCTCCTCTGAGCACTACTTTATTAAAAAGAAAAGCTTTTCCGAGGTGGTTGCACAGGTTCCTCAGGTCGAGCCTCTGGTTGCTGCCTCTGTTTCTGATGCTCGGAGGTGTGGGGATGCTTGCGGTGGCATCCCTAATGATCGTCTGAAGATTGATGGATCTTCTTCCTTGGTGGATGACCTTCCCGCTTCCCAGAGTGATGTTGGATCTTTGTCTGATCCTTTGATTTCTGCTATCCTTGCCTCTCCGGAAGTTGGCTCTGTTCCTCCTGGTGATGGGAGGTCCTCTATTATGGATCCATCCTCTTGGCAAAAGGTTGCTGCTAGGGTTGAGGAGGGATGGATTACTGTTAAAAGTAAAAAATCTAAATCGTCTCAGTCCTCTTTTGATATGACCCTTCGATCCCATAAGGGTAGGTCAAACTCTTGATCCGTCCTAGTTGGGTTGGGGCTGCTCGTCTCTTGCAGCTCATTGGTTCTTGTTGGGGGTCCTTTTTGTGATGTACCCCATCCTTGGTTTGGCCATGTTGTATCTCATTTGTGTCCTGTTTCTTTCAGTGGATTTTCAAGTTTATCTTTCGGTTCGGGTTGCAGGTCCTTCCAAAACCTGCCTTGTAAAGGGTTTCGAGTCCCTTAAAACCTGTTTTTACTTAATCAAAAACATCATGGATATCTATTAGAAATTGAGTCTGATCACATACAATATCATCCCTAGTTGTATCACTATGAGATATGGATGCCTCTTAAATATTTATTATATAAGGCATGTCATCATCATGAATCAAAGTTTTTAAAGAAAAATTGCCTAAAGTAAAAATTTCATGGTGCACTAGTCATATAGAAGGTAGAAGGAAGATGGATCTCATGAACAAGTGAAGTGAAGATATCTAAAAGAGATGCAAAAAAAAATCAAATCTATAAAAGAGAAAAAGGATAAAAAAAACATGATTCAAAATATTATTTTCATAGAAGAGACACTCCTATTTATAAGATACAAAGACATCAAAACATTAGGGATAAAATAATTGGATGATACAATGTATAAGAACACAATCAACATTAGTATGAAATGTATGTATAGAGACCAAAGGCAACGAGTGATCAATATTATGATAATTGACCTAGCAATAATACTCAAGGAAAATAGTAGGGTGTTGGTAGAAATAACATAGATGGCTTGTAATGAATAAAAAAATAAATTCTACAAAGGAAGATTTCCTTCAAAGTTAACCTCACCCAATAATCTAGGCTAAACTAGTTTATTCTATAAAATAAAATGAAATAAAAAATAACTAACTAAATTTGTTACTAAAAGTAGATTTGTGAAAATATACAAATATAGAATAGTAAATGTAACTTTCTAATGATAAAATTAAAAAAACATGGACGAGAAAGAACATGGATGCCAACATGTCACATTAACATCCATGTGTAATTTTATCATCTATACAAATAAAAAGCATGGAAACACCTAAAAAGTGTACAAAACTCCAACTTTGTGATTTACCATACCTGCAAAACCAAAATTAAAAAGCATGCTAGCAAATACTATGCAACAAAATACAAAAAATTAAACTAAGATTTAAATTATTGAAAATACTAGAAGAAATTATAAATAAGACAACACTTGGAAACTTATATGCGGTTGAGTTCTCTCAAATTATTTACAAACACAAGGAGAAGGGAAAATGTTTGGGGGTTGACTTAGTCAAACCCCTGCTTTGGTGATTCAACCTCCATAATGATTGAGATAGAGAAATACATAGAAAATAGTGTGTGAATGCTCCTATTCTAAGTGTTCCCGATAAAGGTCAAAGATATGAATGTGAAATAGTGTAACTAAAATGAAATAGAGGGGATGTGATAATCCTAAGTCATTCAAGGGAACAAAAGAAAAAATGCTTGCAATAATAATGAAAAACGAAGCAGCTTGAATAAAATATTTCAAAAGAGTTGTAAGAGAGATTGTGATTGTTGTGTATTATAAGGAGCTACTACTTCAAATAGTCTTAGTTGTAATCACTCATCAAAATGGAACAAAACATAGTCAATGTTTTAACATCTGAAACACAAAAATATCAAGTAGACTTAAATGAGAACTAATCACACGTGCCTATGATATTATTGTTGCATTCTCCTTTTTCACACTCATTTGTGATGAGGGATGACACAATTAACTTGGGATCACTATCTTTGGGATCAAATTGGAAATACGTCTTTGATTCTTAGGTTATGTTTCAAGAGCAGGCTTGGTGATCTTTTTCTCTTCTAGGAACTTGTTTAGCAGTTGTAGTTCTTTTTCATTCAATTTGTCTCTACCTTGTGAGAAGAAGTGAGGGAATTTGATTTTTGTTTCGTAAAATATCATGGTTCCCTCCTTCAACACGGTTATAAAACAATCCTTTGGGATCTCCAATATTGTAGAAACCCAAAACATGATGGTAAAATTAGGGAGTTCACTATAGAGCATAGTAAGATGTCTCCTTTTTTTTTTTCTAGAAAATGTCATCATTCCTTTTCTTCAAAATCAACCAAAAAGTATCATTCATACAAACAAGCCAAAATTTATTCAATTCCAAATTAAAAGCATCAACATAGCCAACATGAATCTCATACCAAGAAAAACCACACTTATCCTTCCAATTGACAGGTAAATGAAAAAATAAAGACCAAATGTTAATAACATATTTGCATTGAAAAAACAAGTGTTCAAAAGTTTCGGGCATGCCATAGAGATCACAAATTCTAGTAGATAAACCACAATTATGCAAAAGATGACCAACAACAAGTTTTTTTGAGAATAAGCAACTAGCAAAAACAAGCATTTAAGGGATCAATCGAGTTTTACTAGATATGAAGCAACCTATGTGACCAAATAGTTTCAAACCAGTTAAGGTTCCAAGAAGGATTAAGCCAATTATAAACCTCCCCCAAGCCTACTAACATCATGTATATTTTGTTGATTGACACATCTTGAAATTAGATCCATCCTTCCATTTGAGCTTATTGATTAGATCAAAATCTTTTAAAATTCTACCAAGGAACTAGTCTCCCAGCCCTTTTAAAACCATTGAGTATGTTTTATTATGTTAATAAGGTATGTTGTACATTATATTCATCTATTCTCAAGACCACAATTGACCATCAACCAAAGATCCTAACATCTCTTAACCCCCAAGTAGTTTCAAATCTTTGAAATACGCCCTACGAGATAACCAAGAACTTTTCATTATGAGCAGTATCCTACCATATGGATTTGTTGGCCACACAAAAAGGAGTTTTTCCCTATACATCCCCATTTAGAACCAACTATCTGACTTTACACCATGCCTTCCAAAGGGTGATAAAAACACTTGAGCCAAATATTCTAACCTCAAAGAAGATGTTATGAATATGTAAGGAATCCCATTGTTTGCCCTTTTTTGGTTTGGACAAAGTCAAAATGTTTTTAATAAACACTTTTTAGGGCTTGTCTTTATCAAGGGATTTGAAGATCCATTTGGAGGCTAGATCTTAGCCTTGGATTCTTAAATCCTTAAGTCTAAGACCACACATATTCTTGGGTAAACAACACCAAGCCCAATTCACACCATGTATTTTCTTATTCCATTTGCCATCAAGCCATAAAAATTCTCTGATAATTTTCTAAAGCTTATCAAACTAAACATAAGCAAATAGCAAGGTCAAGGAATGATAAACTGCATATGAGGCAATGACCTTTTGTACAACCTATATCCTACCTACAAGAGACAACAAATGATTTTGCCACTTAATATGCTTTTTCAATTTTTGAAATATCCACTCCCACATGCATTTGAGTGTTGGGAAGATAGTAAAGGGTATGCCCAAATATATAACAACCTTATTTGGATCAGCCCATTACCAACTCCTAGTTACCAACTAGTTATGAGGATCTTTAGTGCACCCTAACATAATAGCCTTGTGAGGGGAGATCTTAGATCCCAAATCATCATAGAACCTCCATTCTTTTAACTTTATTATCGAAATTGGCTTTTATTAATGTAATGAATAAAGTGGTATCATCCACAAATTGAGCATTTAGCAGTTGTTCCTGTTTGGGATGTGTAGCGTCCTAAATTGTACTCACCTACACTTTTGTCCTCACTTAGGACTCACTTTGGTGTTCGTCTTCTAAGGCCTAAATGGAGCATTGATTATTATCACACCAACTATCAAACATAATTCCCATGTCCACACTATCTGCCCTTGATCTTGGAACCTTGATTTTAAGGATCATGGTGCCCAACACCATAATCCTCTCAAAAAGGGCCCAGTTTGGGGCCTCATAACAATCACCTAATTTGGGTAGGGACATAGATCCCATGTTGTCCTATGTCAAAAATTCAATTTGTTTTTCGACCAACAAGTATAAAAGGAGGTCTACCCCTCTCATTTCAAACTTAATTCGAATTCATAATCAACTCAAGAGAGAAAAATTAAGATCCTACATTCAAGTGAGCAAGCAATCAGTCTTCTATCAATCATTGGAGATGGCATTCATGTTTTATGTTTTATGAAAAGTATCCACATGACACACTAATTCCTTGTGAAGACAAACAAAACTTCATTAAAGGGACATCATTAGTGTTTCATTCATTTTCAGCCTTTCCCTGAAAAGGAAAGTATTTTGTTGTAGTACTCCATTTACATTTTTAATTCAATTTCATGGTTAATTCCAAAACCGGGGTTTGACCTAAGGAAAACCCCTATTCCCAACAATTTCGCCTTTTTCACTGTGTGTAGGAACAAGTATATAGCTCTGTTCGGGAGGATCAATAAGATTCGCAAGGACGAACAAGTTCACCTTTTAACGACGAGAAATTCGGAGGACCAAGACGACCACCACCACGATCCCAAAAAATTAGGTCAACTTTTTGGGAATAGATCCAAACCATCCTCTTCTACTCAAATCTATGTTGGTGGCTCCACATGACATTTGTAGCTCATTGTTCCTGCATGATCTCTTTAATAATTCGCTATTTTGCCCTAATGTTCAACAATTCAAAAATTCAATTCAATCTTAGGGAAGGAAGAGCTCCATTTGAGAGGCTTTGAATCTGATCATAATCTTGATCTCTCAAGGTCAAATCTATCAAATTCTTATATTTCCCTATTGTAATGGTAAATTAAGCAAAACTAGTGGTTTTATTACAATTTATGGTGAAACCCTAATTCTCACCATTACATCTTGATCTTGATCTTGATCTCTCAAGGTCAAATCTATCAAATTCTTATATTTCCCTATTGTAATGGTAAATTAAGCAAAACTAGTGGTTTTATTACAATTTATGGTGAAACCCTAATTCTCACCATTACATTTTTGGTGAACCCAACTTCTTACACCTTAATTTATGATTTGCAATCTCAAATCTAAATGTTTATGCATTTTCAAATTCAGATTTTCATGTTTTAGCTATCCAAGCCTTGTTCTCATCCTTGATTAGTTTATTAGATAGAGATTAATTTTCACAATCTTTGGTATTGAACTTGTTTATTTCCCAACAAGTTTTACAACATGCATTAAATGCAACCGGTCTGCTAACTATTTCCACTATGGTCAATTTTACAAGCATGTGAGTGCACATCTCCTTGTCACAATTAAAAGAATCAAAATTTATTTATTGAAAAATATTTTTGTGTTAAAAAGGAAGGGAAACAAAGTGTTTCACTCCAACTAATTTAAGCGAATGTTTTCTTATATTCCATATGAAACCCAACACTCCAAGAGGAACCCCAATAATTTAATTATATTATAATAATAATATAAGATAATATAAAAAATACTAAAATATTAACATAATAATAAAAAATAATATAAGATATAATATAATACTATTATAATCATAATATAATAATAATAAAATTAAAATTCCATAACACTATAATATTATATATAATTGTTGGGGATGACCCCACAACGTAGTGGTTAGCTGGGCGCCTCCTACACGGGAGGTCTTAGGTTCAAACCTGTCTCGAATTCACTATGCATGGCTCAGGTTTTCCATTGGTGACAGACAACGACATGTACAGATCACCGCGGTGGACACAAAGGCTGGAGGAGATGCCATGGTGGATGTGGTGTGCTGGAGAGATAAGGGATAAGCGTTGGTGGAGAAATAAGGGGATTTGAATGGAGTGATAAGGTGTTTAGAGTGATAAGGTGTTTAGAGTGATAAGGAGGAATGATTTTAGAAAGGAAAATGGAGGTGTTAACACCTCACCATTGTATTCGGGGATGAGGTCCCCCTCTATTAGCCCACGAGTTCCAAGCTCTAGTCAAAAGCAATTGGCTTCGGTCTCAGACCTAGCAAATATGTGTGTGTGTGTGTGTGTGTGTGTGTGTATTATAGTAAAGATAATATAAGATAAGGGTTGGGGGCCTAGCTCAATTGACAAGAGATTTCAGTGGCGAAGCACAAGGTCACGAGGTCTAGTCTCCCCCAACCCATGTGGTATCGGAGGACGTATAAGATAATATTAGTTACAATATAATAATATTATTAAAAAAAATAAGATAATATTAAAATTTAATAATATAATAATATAAGATAATATATAAATAATGCAATATTAATAAAAATGTAGTGTGTGTCCTTTATTATGAGGACCACAAAAACAACCTTTAATCTTCTCCCTCAATTTCTATGATCCCTAAGACAATTACATATGTTATTTTTAAGGGAATAATATTTAAACTTTTACTTTTAATTTCTATTATATTTATTTGTTTACAAATTTTTTTACCGCTTAAATTTAAATATTAAGTTAATTTAAAATATTAATCATTCATCTGCTATAACATATTATTATATTAATAATTTTAAAGGACAAAAAAAAGAAGAAAGAGACAACAAATTCAACACTGTTAATGAACTTCCCTGTCATAAGCCTCTGCTCCATTTTCCCACCCGGAAATCCATTCGAATTGTATTGATTAGGTGTTCAGCTTTTGAACGGAGTGGATTTGTCGCACTGAACAACCGACTCACGTCATTTTTCTCCAAATTCTGAATAAGGTACATCATATCCACTACAATATTTTTGTAGTTTATCTTTTTAATCAGAAACCACTGTATATTGATTTTTTGTTTTCTTTGAACAGAGTTGTGTGTAAATCAAACACAAACATTCCGCTAGTACTGGGTGTGGGTTTAATCGATATGGAAATGGGTGCTAGCACAGAGGATGTAGAAATAACTAATAATAGTGGTAGGCAAAACTCGTATGGAAACAATGGGCGCAAGGCATGGATTCCTAGGGGTAGAGGAAACCATATTCAAAACCCTAACCCTAACTTGAATGGGCGCAGGGTTTGGACTCCTAGAGGTAGAGGTAGAGCATGCAAGTGTGGACATAATTCATCAGCTCAGGATTTAATGCTCCCCATGAATGACAGAAATCATCCTTCACAATCTGTACACCATAAGAGATCAGAAATGGAGGATCTTGGACTTATGAACAGGAGTAGTAGCCAGGATTGGAGGTATCACGTTCCATCGTCAGAGGTTAATGCTTGGCCACTTTTGAAGCAGGAAAGTGAGGAGGTTATTCATTTGGAGAGATCAAACGCGCCAAATCTTGTGCAGGAGATTGAACGGAAGCTTCAAAAAAGCAAGGTGGAATGCATGATTTGCTATGAGATGGTAGGAAAATCAGCAACAATATGGTCTTGTAATAGCTGCTATGCACTCTTTCACCTACATTGCATAAGGAAGTGGGCACGAGCTCCAACTCCCAGAGATTTGTCTGCTGGGCAAAGTCAGAGATCGAATTGGAGATGCCCAGGTTGTCAATCAGTGCAGTATTCAAGACCAGAGGATCTTCAGTATTATTGTTTCTGCGGAAAAATGCAAAACCCATACAATGATTTCTATCCTTCTCCACACTCATGTGGAGAGCCATGTGGAAAATCACTTGATAAAGGGAAGGAAATGTCTCGTTGCCCTCATACTTGCACACTCCTATGTCATCCAGGCCCTTGTCCTCCTTGCACAGCAATGGCTGCACCTCAGCCATGCCCATGTGGTTAAAAAACAATTACAAGAAGATGTTCCGATCAGAAATCAGCTGAATCATGTGGACAAGTGTGCGAGCAGCTTCTTACCTGTGGTCGACATTTTTGTGATAAAATATGCCATGAGGGTCCTTGTAGTTCATGCACTATTTTAATAAATGCCTCATGCTTTTGTGGGAAAAAAGAGAACATGATGCTTTGCCCTCTGTCACATCGAGGTTGGTCTGATATTCAAACAGGTGACTATGATCCACATTTATGTCTTATGCCATGTGGGAAAAAGATGAGATGTGGTCAACATTACTGCCAGGAACTTTGCCATAGTGGCTACTGCCCCCCATGTTTTGAAACTAATTTTACTGATCTCTCTTCTGCATGTGGGAAGACATCAATTCCTCCTCCAGTGCCCTCCTTGCATAGCAAGTGCTGCAAAAAAATGTGTAGGAAGTCATGTAATCGTTAGAAATGTTCTGTGTCGTTCACGAGAAATAAGATGCAATAAGCTTTGTGGGAAAACAAGGCAATGCGGAATGCATGCTTGTACTAGGACA
The DNA here is from genome assembly GCF_030272615.1 of Cryptomeria japonica. Taxonomy (NCBI): domain Eukaryota; kingdom Viridiplantae; phylum Streptophyta; class Pinopsida; order Cupressales; family Cupressaceae; genus Cryptomeria; species Cryptomeria japonica. The sequence goes on along the minus strand of NC_081412.1, from coordinate 172,054,426 downwards.
TGCCATCAACCACTACCAAATGTTGCCATGTCACACATCTTGTCCTTTGTTGCAAGTCCATATTGTACTATGTTTAGTTATTTTGCCTCTCTTATATTGTACTATTTTTTAGTTTTAGATCATCATCTAATAGAGGTTTTAGAATTTCTAATCTTCTTTATCACCTAGTGGTCTCCATTATTTATCAAAGGAAGAAGTAGATAGGAGAGAAGTTGAATCAATTCTTTCAAATTCTATTCCTTCTAAAATTGGCTTGGAGGAAAATAAAATCTTAATAAACTAAATTAGATATGTTATTAGTTCCTGTCGATAGGCAGGGTATTTATCCATCTGTTTGATGCAATTTTCTATTTCAATTGACCAATCATATCATATAATTTTAAAAATTTGCTTGCATTTATATAGTTCCAATATTTATACAAATTTTAATAATTAAAACAAATTATTTATCTCATTTCCTATTTCCTAAAACCGATAAAAGACAGTGTAAAAAAAGAAAATTAATAATTAATAATTATATTTTAAAACTTTATGCATTTGGGCCAAAAGATATAAGGGGAAAAAGTCCAATCGGATCTGACAGAATTGACTACATATTAAATGCAAACTCTGGTATATCTTGTCAACTGAGTGCATATATTAAATACAAATCTTGACATATCTTGTGGGCTTGAGTGCATGTTGATGCACAAAGCATTCTTGAACTGTTGATGGAGTACACTATATTAAATACAAATCTTGACATATCTTATGGGGTTGATTGCATGTTGATGCACAAAACATTCTTGAATTGTTGAATACGTCGTGAAGAAAGATCTGGAAATATTTATTTCAGAGCATTCTCGAATAGCTGGAATATACTATGAAGAAAGATCTGGATTTATTTAATTTTGAATGAGTATGAGCTAGCTACTTCAACCAATTATAAGATCTGGAAACACTTTAGAAAGAGTATATGTTAACTTTTTTCAAGCAATTACAAAAGAAATTTTAGTAATAGAATTAATAGTTGAAAGTCATGCCCAGATTTTCCAATCTGTTTAAGCCACAAATTTCTCAATGCAACCAGTCTAAATATAGGGGAAGAGTACCAATAGATAACAAAGTTCCAATAACCATCACCTTATTGTCATGTTGACCCCCCAAAACATTAAAAAAAAATTGTCAGTATATAAATATAAAAAATAATAGTAAATATTTATTTTAACACCAATACATGTTCACAAATGAATTAGTAGTTGACAACAAAAGAGTAAAAAATAAACAACTACTGGTACATTTTATATTTTAATACAAAACAACTTGCACAAATAATAAACATTTTTTATTTTTTTAAAAACTTAATGTTTACATTTGCCACTTTATGCAAGTGGCTAAAAAGTACAAATGTACTCCAATTACAATTACATATGTGTTAGTTCCCCCCCCAGTTTTCATTAAAATTTTAAACGGAGAGGTCGCCTTTTGGTCTTTCTTTTCCCTTTCGGTCATATATTTTTTGTCTTTGAACCCAAGTCCTTGAACCTTTTAAAAGTTCAAGGTTCAAAAGTTCAAAACGCGCTCAAAGGGATTCTCTTCACGGCTTCGTTCTATGATAAGGCAAGCGCTATGTTGTAATTTGTATTGAACTTCAACCATTGAACCCTTTTTGGTTCAAGGCTCAAAGTTCAAAATTGGTCATGTGTCGGTCTCGTCTTCGCTCATTAATTGTTATTTGTCTTGTCATGAAGTTGATGTTCTATGTTGTTCTATGTTATTTCTCTTCTTTGAACTTGAACCTTTGAACCCCTTTTGGTTCAAGGTTCAAAGTCTGAATTCTTAAAAACTGAAAAGTTCTATACATAATTGATACATGTATCATTAAGTAAGGTGGCAGTGGGAAAAGAGAATATTCTGGGGATTTCAAAAAGGTTAGTTTCTAAAAATTATGAGAAGCAATTATGATAAGGTGTGAGTCGTACGATGAAGTAATCTGAACATTAAATGCATGTCGTCTATATGTCAAATCAGGCGATAGCTCGCACGAACTTCCTTAATTTGTACAACTTGCTAAGTTTTAAGTGTAATTTTGTCTATCATTGTTGCGGAAGGTAGCAATTATCTCTAGAATTTTCTTCAGTTGTAATGCAAGCGGGAGAAATTGAAGGTATTTTGTGTGCACGTAGAAGCTTTTCAAGATTTTTCTATTGAAACCGGGTTAGTTTCAGTCATTCTCTCTTCTGCTATATTTTATTATTCAGTAAATTACCCGTTGTTCGTTCTCCTTTGTTGTGTATAAGTTCATTGCATCCCTCTAAATTGCTCGTTTAAATGAGAGGCGCCATAATGAGGCCCACCTTGCCCAAACTAGGCTGCAATTCTTGCCTGGTTAGTTCACTCCCATAGATGGGAGATACTTCATTAGATCTAGCAGACCTCTCTAATTTTCGAGAGAAAGCCAAAAACTTAGTTCAGAATTCAATGATGGAAAGAATAGTGAAGAATCGTTTGGTTGAAGTCGTTGTATTCCCCATGTGCCTGGAGTTGGTACTAGAATGTATGAATAGGTATGATGTAGAGCACAGATGTATCAGAAATGTCAATGGCGAAGTGTCGTTAAAAATTAACAGAGAAACTATAATGGCAGTCATGGGTATACCTCATAAAGAGTCATATGAGGACTGGACTATTGGCACATCATATTCATTCTTCTCTGAGAAAAAGAGCACTTATAGAAGTGTGATTGCAATAAATTGGCTACTGAAGATTCAAAAAGGGGGGTCTAGATTTTTTAGGCCGCTTACCAGAGAAAACTTCATAGCAGAGGTGCGGGACATTGCCATTATTTTGAATAGGTTAAAAGGGAATGCCCATGCTTTCTATTAGGAAGACTAGATGTACTTCTATATCCAAGTCATGTTGAATGGTAGCACCTACCTGGATTGGGGGTAGGTAATTGCAGAAAGATTGCATGAAAGGCTAAACAGGTTTGTAGGAATGAGTGGCTTCTTTATGTCATCTTATTTGTTTTATATGCTTGCATGTACTTGAGATTGGAATGGGTTGCATCATGAACCCTGGATTGATGGGATAAAGGTGTATGAATATTATCCTCACCTACAGGAACAAAAATATGCATAAATTTTATGAGGTGGAATGACATTTTCGCAGGGAGATTGGTTCACAAGTTGCAGGGAAACATAAATAAAAGATTGACAAAAGAGGCCATGGAATTCATCGGCATTTATGGTAGTTATTTTATCCAATTTCCCGACTTCACTTATATTTGATTTGGCGGTTTCCAGGGTGAACCTTTCAGGTTGCCCCGGTTTGTGTTAGATATTATTTTTTAATTGAGGTTTGTCGTCAATTGGCAAACATTGAAAAAAATAGTGGAGGGAAGTCCGGGGTGATATTTCTTGTGGAACTTGGCCACTATAGTTGTGCATCTATTTCAGACACATTGAACCTTGAACTTGAATTCAAAAAGTTCAAGCTTCAACCGTATGTTGCCAGATACAAATTTTATAGCCGAGAATTTGCTAGAGAAAATTTAGAAGTGGACAGTGATTTTCGGCATGAACCTCAATTGGAGGATTATTGGGAAAACTGTGTTGATGAGTTCGTAGTGCGAAGAAGGTTGTGGTCAAGGTTCACAATTCAACAAATTGTCATAATGGGCCTATCCATGAATGTTTATGGGGTGCAAGAAGAAGGAGATGAAGAAGTAGTCGACCTTGAGTTTGATGAGAAGATACAAGGACATCCTATCCCAAAAATTGATTGGAGTAGAAAAGGGGAAGATAGCATTTAGTCTAGAACCTTTAATGTAATCAGAAGAACAGAGAAATGGTTGAAGGATCACCATTTCAAACAAAAGCTTGTTCTTGTACTTAAAGATAAGAAAATCAGTCGAACTCGTGCGGCTTCCCAAACATCTCTTCCTTCTTCTAATGTTGTTGTTGATATTGCAGGTGAAAGGAAACAAAGGACAAAGAAGACTAAAAACACAAGTCTAGGAGACTCTTCCACAGGCTCAGCTTCCACCCGTGTTACCAGATCACACAGTAGGAAAATTAATCAGAAAACCTTGGCAAGTTCACTAGTAGTGGACTTAGATTCTGAGGAGAAAACTCAAGAAACAATGGATGCCAAAATGCAAGATCAACCCCTCCTAGATGCAACAGATAGTGGAAAAGAAATCATGCAACCTGAAGATTCCAAGAATACTATGGCCATTGTCACTAGTGATCAACAATCACCATTGCCAAAGGAAACATCCACCACTCCTAAGTGGTTGAGTGTCTCACTTACCAAAAAGAGGAACGTCATCCCTATTTCGATCCCAATGAAGGATATGGTTAGCAACTGCTTGGGGAGGACTTCAAAGTCCAAAAGACTCAAAACAAAAACCATGATTGATGTGAATGAGCAAATGGGACACTGGGCTATAGAGGTAGCTAGACCTATGGCAGATAGAGAGATTGAGAATGTTACCGAGAAAGATTTTATCATTGAAAAGATCGATCTAGGGAAAACTTCTCGGGTCGCTGATGTTAAACACTTGGAATCTTCAACTAAAAGGATTCTCACAAGGACCTGGAAGGATGAGAAAGATAAAAATGAGATAAAGCAAATTATAATACAGATGGCCCAGTATATTAATGATATACAAAATCTGAATCCTCGGCCTCTCTGCCAAGTTTCTCTATCATTCGACCCAAAATCACCTTTGAATCAGAAGTTACTTGATCAGGTTCAAAGGAGCCGAATGATCACAGATGTTTTTAGCGAATCACTCGAATCAATTGCACAACAAGGGACAAGTTATATCTCTGATTTGGTCAACATGTTTGCGAATGCAGAATCTGTTGAGAAAGAGCTAGAAACAGATATGGTTGCTTGGGAGAAAGAGAAAAATAAATGGTTGGCTGTGTTAAGGCAGATGAGAGATACAAAGAGATATGGGGTAATGAACTTCCTCGCTGAGAAGATGGTGCATGGCCTAGATGACAATATACTCTTTGTTTGGAAATAAAACATTTAATGGAGGAACTCAATCATTTAGCAAGGATATGAAGAATTCCTAAAGCTCTTAAAAGAATTGAAAGAGTTGGCTGACACTATGCAAAAAGACATGAAATGCATAGATCTTCAGCTCTTAAGAGAGGATAAGCAAACACTTGAGGATTCATCACAGATGATTCAGGCCTTCAAAGATTGAAGACAACAGGTTCAGGAAGCAAAGTCCATAACAATTGAGGACTTCTCAAAGGTTGCAAGAATCGAATCTATGCTAGTTGTCTGTTTCGATCATTTGGAGATGCACAAGAGTAAAGTCCTACAGGTAGGTAAAAAGAAAGAAGTATAAAAGTAGTGGATTTTACACATAGGCCTTCCACATTACCAGCTCATATTAAGCTTCTCAAAAACTCACCTGGAATGGTGGAACATTCGAAGACTCCCAGATCACAAGATAGACAAGCTGAAGCCACATCAACTATTGGAGCTTGATTGTGCTTTCTTTGCTCATGGCTCATGCCATGTTTTTAGTTTAGTTATCGCTTTTCAGTTTTATGAAACTAGACTTCTTTAAACTTTGGGATAGAGTTAATTATTTAACTCTGGTTTTATGTGTAACAAACTATCATAGCCTAGAGGCTATTTATATGGTTGGATAAGTCATTTTAAAGGTAAAAAAAAAATTGATTGAAAAAGACAAAAAATGAGTTTTTATTTGGATTTTCAATATAGACAATTCTGGTTTTTGAATGAAAATAATATTATGGTTTGATCTTCAAATCTGTGCGTTTGTAAGATTAACAGTCTCTGTTGGGGTATATGTTTATGCGTTGAATATATTTTCTTCATTACCAGATTTATCTTAGTTTGTGGATTCATTGATTTTATTTGTTTACATAGTACTTCATAGTTGTTTGAATGACTCTGATCCCCCTTGTCCTGTGAGACATGACAAAGAATCGACTGGTATTTTCATGACTTTGAGTATTATGGATGGAATAAATGTTATGTTGAATGAATGTGTACAGAGATAAAGTTTGTGATCTTTATACTTTTAAATAGATATTTTGCATCATTCCTTTGTGTTGACAAATGAGTGTGGAAGCCTTTCTCGCTTTTTGGTTAAAAGTGTGTTCGTTTCTTGAGTAATCTGCATAAAAATTTATTGAACATCTTACGAGGAGCTGCACTCTTATGCAGAGGGTAAACCAAAGCTTGGTTCACCTGAATGTTGGTACATTTTCTTTTTCATAATGGGTATGCATGAGTCTTTATTTTAAAAACACATAAAATTTGAAGAAAAGGCAAATATGTTAACCAACAATATGCACAGCTATTGGTGCATTAAATGACATAAAAATAATGAACTTTAGACTTCTTAGACACTCAAGTGTACATTCTTCCAAATATCACTTCACAACTTCATGCATTAAATGGATTTGCATTTGGTACCTGCATTTGCAATGTAGTACCCCTACCCTAGTCTACGTCTAACCTTGGTTTAATCTGGATTAGTTTATCGTAATATTATGATTAGTGTCAGATGTTTGATTTAACGCCTAACTATTGATGTGGTTCTCACACTAGTTGTATGCAGGTTATTCAGTGTACCTATTTCGTGATTTTAGTATCGGACTAACGCTTTCATTAGATTTTATAAATGTATGCATGTATGATCTTTTGTTGCAGGAGATTTCAGGTACGAAGTCGCAGGAGTGCGAGGTTCGTCGTCACCTGATTTTACAGGTTTGAGTGTACCCTTTTAATCCTTAGAGTTGGATTAGGTGGTCGTAAGACCTTAGTCGGCCTTAGTCGTGCTCAAGTGAGCATTGCCAGTCGTCATCGGTAATCCCTTCTTGTTTGGGTTTGCGAGTCGTCTGTTTGGTAGACCTTCTCGATTTGCGTGCCTGGTGTGTTTGGTTAATCGATTAATTAGTCCTTAATAATTATATTGATTAAATATGCGTTTGTGCATTGATGATTAATGGATTAAATTGATTGAGAATTTGTTATGCGATTTTCGTTGTTAATGAATTGCCTGTTTTAAATTGGAAGTAAATTTGAATTAATGACTAATTTTGATTATTAAATGCATTTGTATATGCGGATGAAAAGAAAGTTGTGTATTTATCGCAATGGACGTAATTACATTCTGTTGAATTATTAAATTAGAAAGATTAAATTTCGATAAAATGAGAAATCGTTTCTTGATTTGATAAAGCAAGTTATTTTGTGGTTGCATTTAGAAAAGGGTTATTTTTTTTTTTGAGGAATTATTTGAAAATAAAAGTTTTAATTCCAAAAATGGAATTCTTGGGTCAACTCTCCCATATAACCCAAATTTGGGGAAATTGGAAGGGATGGACATTTTGGAAGAGATTTTGGCTGGAGAGATTTTTGGGGGTTTTGGAGTAGAGGCAATTGGTTGATTCTGGCAGGATTGGGCTCTCCCTCAGCCATACCAGGATTGCGAATGAAGGTAGGAATTCTGAATTGCCTTCTTGTTGCCAAAAGAAATTTATTGTGTTGATTGAAAGAAATGAATTTGTGATTGAAAATCAATTTGTTTGGCTGGAGATTTTAAATGGAAATGTGTATTTTTCTTCATGGCTGTTGGGCGTTTGAAACCCTTGGCTGCTTGTTGAGAATGAGAAAACCCAACATGAAAACGTGAATATCAATCTCAGTTGTTAAAAAAAAACCGAATTGTATTGAATCGGAATTCATTATCAACCTGGTAGTGGGCGTTTTGTTTTATAGTTCGAACTGTGTTTTTAAGAAAAATGGAAACATTATTTTTTTATATCGAACTGTGTGTATTAAAGAAAAAATAAATAAAGGAAAGATTTTATTTTCGAACTGTGCGTTCGTTTTGTTTGTTCGGACTGTGCGTATTTGTGTTTAAACCGAACTGGGCGCGTGTTTATACTTTATTAAAAACGCGTGGGTTTAGGGTATGGAGGCGGGGAGCGGAGCTCCACCGCTCCCTCTCCCCTCTCCCCCGCGCGTTCCTCCCCCTTCTCCTCCGTTCTCGCCCCGCAGTGTTTGTGTTGTGCGTGGTCTGCGGCCCACGGCGGTGGCCGCAGGGGCCGCGACACCTGCGGGCACCGTCGTGAGCGCCGCCCACGAGGACCCTCAATGCTTGCGGCTGGGGTAGGGTTAGGGCACGGCCCGCCCTCCCCCTTTGCCAAATACGTTTTTTTTTAATTAGTTTTCTTTTAAATGCGATTTTCGTTGGTGTAAAAAAAAAAAATGGTTTATTAAATGTTTTTTTTTTTAATGTGTATTTTTTTAATCATTCAAAAAAAAAATAAAAAATGCAAATGATATGTAATAGCATGTTAATGTAGGTTATTTTAAATGTTGAGTATCAACTAGTTCTTAATCTTGGTTAAGACAACAAAAGGATGATAACGATAATTTGATGTTAATTAACTCTATAATGGAGTTTGTAAGTTAGTCAATATCCAATCTCATTTCATGACTTATGCTCTTTTTCTATTTAAGTTCTAAAACTATTGATTATCGCAATTGAATATTGTTGATTATATTTTGTCTGATCTTGGATTAATAAACCTAGATCCTACCTTCTAGCTAATTAGAACACTTGGCTAAGCGAGGTAGTCCTGGTTAAAAATTCTAGAGAATAATATGTATTGGAAGATCATTGAAATTACGAAACTGTAGAGGTCAGTTTTGGACCGGTATGTAATGACGTTTTGTTGGAGATTAAATGTATCCTTGTTTAAATTGCTTAATGGTTGTCAATTTTATTAATATGAATTGGTTAAGACTCTTTATGGCTTAATTTGCCTGTTCGATGTTTTGAACCGTAGGAGTTAGAAAACCAAGAACATCTTAACCCTTGATGAGATAGATAACTGTAATCGGATTTAGATCTTGTAGAAAACTTGATCGACTTTAATGATTAAATCTATTTGAGGAATATTGTCTTTTCTGATTATTGCCTTGCGAGTTTAATTACTGTATTCGCTTTAATTTATGAAATGACATGTTTTGCTTTGTTTAAAAGGACCCTGTCGTATGGATGATTTGGTGTTCCTGTTTCAGTCCTCGAATTTTGAGTTGACTATGGATTGTGACGTTGACTTAGTTGGTTATATCCTCTTTGTGTGAGTCGAATGCTGATCCATGGCTAACCTTAGTTGTCAGGTCTCTAGTTAGAGTACCGTCAGTAAGTGATTACCCTTGAGTCGTGTTTGACCAGATGATTTTCTCTTCTTGAACTCCGTTCGTCTTGCCATGTGTATTCCGTGGTTTGAGTTCGCCTGAGTATAGTCTAGTGTCGTATGGGAAAGTGGCTTTCGATTGGGGGCCGCGCCCAAAGTGGCTGCTGGGTAACCCGTCGAAAGTGAGTCTAATAAGTGATAACCTAAGTAGATTAGAAAATAAACTCTAAATAAGATAATGTGCCTCACACATGGGACGAATGCTATCATAGATTCGGCATGCTGTGAGAAGGCCTGAAATGGCAAACCATCTTCCTTGTCTTCACGAAAGGATGTGTGGGTCCACACGAGGCTTGGATGGGCCGGAAGTTCGGATTAGGTTGCCAGGGTTACCAGTGTATGGGCCGGGACCTATGAAGACTTGCCATGGTATCCATACCAGGTTGTGTGATGACACTTGTCCCTACGTTCGCTAGTGTGTTGTCGTTTGTCCTTTGTAAGTCGTCATTTCGTCTCTGCCCTTGTGAGTGTCAGTTCCATGTTTGACCTTGGGTGGTGATGGCTCAGTGTTATGGATGCTCTTCTGGACCTCTTGTATTAGCTTGATTATGTTCAGCTGGATCCTGTTCTTCTTAAGGATCGTTTATGTATTAATGGACCGATGCGGTCGTTTGTATATTGTTATGTATCGCCTTGAGGGCTGGATTGTATGATGTAACCTCTTGTACTCTTAACCTTATTATTTATCAGAGGGGGTCTTGCAGTTGAGCAGACCCGGAGATGTAGCCCTTTAGGGGTGAACTCCGAGATCACTATGGTGTTATGTGATGCGTTCTTTTATGTCTCTTATTTCAGCTTTATCATGTAGGATTAATTTATGTTGAATGGTTAAGTGGATAATTGGAATTAACTATAAATGCTTTTATTCAGTTCTTTCTTGAATGCCATGTGGATCGAATGCATAATTGGTTGAGATGCGATTTATCGTAATGCATATGTGAAATCGTCCTTTTAATGCAATAGGTTGGTATATGAATGAATGTAACTTAGAGTAATGAATTATACTTGTTGTTGTTAAGGAATTTAAATATGCTTGGAAAGATCTCATATGTTATGATGAAATCCTTGTGAATTAGAATGTTGATGTATGGTTTGTAATTTTAAATGAAAAGCTTGAATGGGAAATTATGAATGGACCTTATTGGATTAATGGTGTGAGTTAAATGAATTGTGAAATCTAAGTAATCTCGTTGGGAAACTCTTTAGGAGTTAGTTGAAGTCTTCCGCTATGTAACCTGAATCTTTGTTATCTTGTTGCATCTTATGTGTTGTAACTTTTTAAAAAAAAAATTTGCACTCTATTCTTGTGTTTTGGCTTAATCCCTTCGGGGTTTCCTGGCGGGGCATTACATTTGGTATCAGAGCCCATGTTGCAAACATTGGGATCTCTGGTGTCGTGTGTGCCCTCCATTTGTGTGAGGTGTATCGACCTTATGTGTATGCTTGTCCTCCCTTGCATGTGAGTGATTGAGCAGACCATAGCTGGTGTGTAACGTGTGTGTTCACACCTGGTTTTCGCCTTCTTGATGTTGGTGTTTGAGTGCTTAGATGTGCATTGTGTGCTTATTGATGTCTTGGTCTACGATTTCTCTTATTTGATAGAGAGTCGTATGTACCTTCCCTTATTGAGTGTTGAACTCTTTAGACCAATCCATTTGGGTCGGTCCGTGCTTGTCTTGAATCTGAAAGTGCGAATTGTGTTTGTTTAAAGACTATGATATAGCTTAATGATGTCCACTTGAAGGACTTGTATGGTAAATTATTGAATGCTTACTTTGTAGAAAATTAAATGATCATCACCATTCCTCTCTTTCTCTCTCTCTTTCCGGAAATTGAAATGATTAAGATATGTGTAATTATCTTTGATTTGAGTTTCTTGTTTGCAAGAGAAAAGGGTGTGACTTCTTGAACCCTCGTGTGAGCCTTATGATGTTTGTGTTTTTAGATTATTAAAGGGCTATGGGTTTTAAAAATTTATTTTGGGTGATTGGGAGAAAACTGCATGTGTATGTTTAAAGAATTCTCAATGTGTATGTTGTAGGAGTAGCATGATTAAATTCTACCTTAGTAAGGTGCATTACTATGCGAATAGTGGAATTATGTGAAACTGCTTGGTTTGTAGAAGAAGTACTAAAAAGAGCATGTTATTGTAGCTTCGAGAAAGTATTAAAGTGTTCTCTGAAAGAGTGATTTATGTGTTTTCCGAAAGATTGTTTTCTATGTTTCATTAAACCAGTTGATTGAAGATTTATTTTAGTAAATGCTCCATTGAACTCGCTTTTGGGTATATGTAATAACCTTAAGGTGTTTAGAAAGTGTTGTTTGATGTGTATGCATTAATATGTTCTATTTGGTTAATAGCTCTTTGCTTATCTTTGATCGTAATGTGATCTTCTCTAATAGGTTGCAAATTATGACATGTGTCTATATTGTATTATTTTATGTGAGTATTCTTAAGAGGTCTTGCATTATCGAAAATATTGCCTCTCTTGATCTCTGCTTTGTTTGTAAACTAGAACCTCTTGTTGCAACCATAGATATTGGGAATGTTTTTGTTAGACTGATTGTCATCCTTTTTAAAACGGTAGCGAAATGAAAACCGTGTAATTGAAATGATAGGCTTATAGTGAGAAATTTTATATTATGGCGTGATCTTGATTGATCTTGCATCTTTGTAGGAAATAGTTTGGCTATCAAACTCTCTTTCCCTTCTCTTTGCCTAATCATAAGATTTTTAGAAATGGTATTAAAGAGTGCATCGATCTAAATAGAATGTTTATAAACATGTGAAATTGTGTGTTTGCTTTTGGCTTCATAGTGATAGATGAAAGTTTTAAGCTTTAAAAATGAATTTGCTTAGCTAGTAATTTAATTATGAATGCTTAGTGAAATTTGATAAAGATATAGGAATGATGTTATTTCCTTATAAGATTATGAATTGTTTATGATTTCAGTACTTGTATCTAGAGTAAGCTTGATTCAGTTATTTATGTAGAAAGCATAATTGGAATCTTCCTTGAATAGATGTTAGCGTACTGAAAAGTACTCCCCGTAAATGTGACTAAACCAGTATCGGTGTATTTGTGTGTGTTGTAAGAAACCAGTGCTTATCTTATGTGCCCATGGATTGGTGAAGTAATCAGCTATGGAGGATATGTTGCTTATGAGTATGGGAAACCATACTGTTTATGTGATCTTGCTTATTTGTTTTCCTGCTGAGTACCAAACCTCGGGTTGTGGGTAACTCAGTATGTTAAGGGGTAGTATTCGTAGTAACCGTTCCTTGAATAGTATGGATTGGCGTACGAGTAATAACGACGCGAAGCGACCTTAGCTTCTCTACTTCGAGGAATGATATAGTTGTACTACTAAACTGTATCAAGGTGTACTCAATACTTTCCCTTGTGATGAACCTATTTACGTGTTTCATGAGTGCCAGCCTTATTCCTATCCTTTATTTGAGCATATAGATGGCAGTTTTTGTGCATATTGTTGGATTCTATTGGAGTATCTGTTGCCTTGTCTTCATGAGAGGCGTGTTATTATTCTTACATAAGTTGCCAACTGGCCTGTGTTGGTAGACTTGTGGGTAGACCATAGTCATGTATACCTCTGACTTACGGCGAGTATCCTTCTAGATACGTTGCTATGCGGGATGTGACCTGCGCGTGCTTTTTCCACGAGGTGCACTACCATGCGGGATACGTCCATTGTGTGTTTTCTCCACTTGGGGTATTGCCATGCCACGTGACGACGTGATGCGGGGTGATGTCGAGGTGCACACCGCCATGCCATGTGGATAGTGTGACTATGTCGCACCACATGATGAGCTACTGCAATAGCTAGTCAGTTGTTCCTTCCTTCCTCGTTGGTGGCTAGATGCTAGTCACACAGTGCTGTTATGTGCAGTTGTGATATTCTTTATATTTCTTTGGGGATCAGCAATTTATTTTACCTTGACTTTGAAGGTTTGGCCACGATCTTGTGATCTTTTGCACTTTGATTTGGTGTTGCAATTCCGGATTATTTTCTTACCTTATTGTTGGAATTGATGATTTATTATCTTTATTCATCTGTACTTTGGTGGCTAAACTGGTTTATCCTTATTGTTTTCGGATGCTGGTCTTGTGTCGAAATGTGAAATTCCTCTCCAAGGACGTATGATACGGAATTGGTAGAGTGTGTGCGAGGAAGTTGTTGTAGGGAACCGTGAGGATGGGGGTATGTGAGGCTGTGATGCAGCTAGCACCCACTACCTACCTATGTGTGGTGACTATCTCTTGGAGGCTAACCACCTTGCACAACAAGGGATATTCACAAAGGTCTTGTATGGAAGGTAGCACCGCTATGGTGTACCTAGCACCATCAAGCCTTTGAGTGAGATATTGGATATTTATGATCATATTGTGGTTCTGAGATCAGGCATAGAGATGCTGATCGTGCATGTTATCCTTGACCGAGCATTAGACATGCTCACGTGTGGCTTTTTTTTGTTATGCATTCCAGCTATGTGGATGGTTATTATTTGTATCATGGAGTAGATTGTGTTAGCTTGTCACTATGTTATGGGACATAGTCTTTGGAAAGGTTATCTTATGCCTGGCAAGTGTAACCATTGAGTTATTTATGTTGCTCTTATTTTATGGAAGATAATTTGGTTGTAGTAATCGATGTTTTGAGTTAGTTCTATTTGATAAAATCTTATGATAAAGATGGATTGGTAAAGGAAAATTGAGCATTATGGCATGTTTCTTGTCATTTTTGGTCGATGATTATGGTAATTGTTGTTTACCTCATTGTAATGTTTTAATTGGTGTAATGAATGGAAGAAAATTTCCATTTCTCTGCTATGATTGTGGATAATTCCTGGAATATTGTAAGGAATGTATGGTTTTAAATGTATCTTGCCAATGGATTATGGCGTTTGTAAAAGATTTAGCAATAATATTTCATTTATTTATGGAAAGATTCTATGTGCAATTTGACCTTTGTTGAATGAGTTTCAGGGCTGATGCGTACGACATGTTCTTCATCTAGCTTTACGACTTCCAGGAGTAAGTCGGAACCTAGGGGGGGAGAATGTAGTACCCCTACCCTAGTCTACGTCTAACCTTGGTTTAATCTGGATTAGTTTATCGTAATATTATGATTAGTGTCAGATGTTTGATTTAACGCCTAACTATTGATGTGGTTCTCACACTAGTTGTATGCAGGTTATTCAGTGTACCTATTTCGTGATTTTAGTATCGGACTAACGCTTTCATTAGATTTTATAAATGTATGCATGTATGATCTTTTGTTGCAGGAGATTTCAGGTACGAAGTCGCAGGAGTGCGAGGTTCGTCGTCACCTGATTTTACAGGTTTGAGTGTACCCTTTTAATCCTTAGAGTTGGATTAGGTGGTCGTAAGACCTTAGTCGACCTTAGTCGTGCTCAAGTGAGCATTGCCAGTCGTCGTCGGTAATCCCTTCTTGTTTGGGTTTGCGAGTCGTCTGTTTGGTTGACCTTCTCGGTTTGCGTGCCTGGTGTGTTTGGTTAATCGATTAATTAGTCCTTAATAATTATCTTGATTAAATATGCGTTTGTGCATTGATGATTAATGGATTAAATTGATTGAGAATTTGTTATGCGATTTTCGTTGTTAATGAATTGCCTGTTTTAAATTGGAAGTAAATTTGAATTAATGACTGATTTTGATTATTAAATGCATTTGTATATGCGGATGAAAAGAAAGTTGTGTATTTATCGCAATGGACGTAATTACATTCTGTTGAATTATTAAATTAGAAAGATTAAATTTCGATAAAATGAGAAATCGTTTCTTGATTTGATAAAGCAAGTTATTTTGTGGTTGCATTTAGAAAAGGGTTATTTTTTTTTTTGAGGAATTATTTGAAAATAAAAGTTTTAATTCCAAAAATGGAATTCTTGGGTCAACTCTCCCATATAACCCAAATTTGGGGAAATTGGAAGGGATGGACATTTTGGAAGAGATTTTGGCTGGAGAGATTTTTGGGGGTTTTGGAGTAGAGGCAATTGGTTGATTCTGGCAGGATTGGGCTCTCCCTCAGCCATACCAGGATTGCGAATGAAGGTAGGAATTCTGAATTGCCTTCTTGTTGCCAAAAGAAATTTATTGTGTTGATTGAAAGAAATGAATTTGTGATTGAAAATCAATTTGTTTGGCTGGAGATTTTAAATGGAAATGTGTATTTTTCTTCATGGCTGTTGGGCGTTTGAAACCCTTGGCTGCTTGTTGAGAATGAGAAAACCCAACATGAAAACGTGAATATCAATCTTAGTTGTTAAAAAAAAACCGAATTGTATTGAATCGGAATTCATTATCAACCTGGTAGTGGGCGTTTTGTTTTATAGTTCGAACTGTGTTTTTAAGAAAAATGGAAACATTATTTTTTTATATCGAACTGTGTGTATTAAAGAAAAAATAAATAAAGGAAAGATTTTATTTTCGAACTGTGCGTTCGTTTTGTTTGTTCGGACTGTGCGTATTTGTGTTTAAACCGAACTGGGCGCGTGTTTATACTTTATTAAAAACGCGTGGGTTTAGGGTATGGAGGCGGGGAGCGGAGCTCCACCGCTCCCTCTCCCCTCTCCCCCGCGCGTTCCTCCCCCTTCTCCTCCGTTCTCGCCCCGCAGTGTTTGTGTTGTGCGTGGTCTGCGGCCCACGGCGGTGGCCGCAGGGGCCGCGACACCTGCGGGCACCGTCGTGAGCGCCGCCCACGAGGACCCTCAATGCTTGCGGCTGGGGTAGGGTTAGGGCACGGCCCGCCCTCCCCCTTTGCCAAATACGTTTTTTTTTAATTAGTTTTCTTTTAAATGCGATTTTCGTTGGTGTAAAAAAAAAAAATGGTTTATTAAATGTTTTTTTTTTTAATGTGTATTTTTTTAATCATTCAAAAAAAAAAAAAAAAATGCAAATGATATGTAATAGCATGTTAATGTAGGTTATTTTAAATGTTGAGTATCAACTAGTTCTTAATCTTGGTTAAGACAACAAAAGGATGATAACGATAATTTGATGTTAATTAACTCTATAATGGAGTTTGTAAGTTAGTCAATATCCAATCTCATTTCATGACTTATGCTCTTTTTCTATTTAAGTTCTAAAACTATTGATTATCGCAATTGAATATTGTTGATTATATTTTGTCTGATCTTGGATTAATAAACCTAGATCCTACCTTCTAGCTAATTAGAACACTTGGCTAAGCGAGGTAGTCCTGGTTAAAAATTCTAGAGAATAATATGTATTGGAAGATCATTGAAATTACGAAACTGTAGAGGTCAGTTTTGGACCGGTATGTAATGACGTTTTGTTGGAGATTAAATGTATCCTTGTTTAAATTGCTTAATGGTTGTCAATTTTATTAATATGAATTGGTTAAGACTCTTTATGGCTTAATTTGCCTGTTCGATGTTTTGAACCGTAGGAGTTAGAAAACCAAGAACATCTTAACCCTTGATGAGATAGATAACTGTAATCGGATTTAGATCTTGTAGAAAACTTGATCGACTTTAATGATTAAATCTATTTGAGGAATATTGTCTTTTCTGATTATTGCCTTGCGAGTTTAATTACTGTATTCGCTTTAATTTATGAAATGACATGTTTTGCTTTGTTTAAAAGGACCCTGTCGTATGGATGATTTGGTGTTCCTGTTTCAGTCCTCGAATTTTGAGTTGACTATGGATTGTGACGTTGACTTAGTTGGTTATATCCTCTTTGTGTGAGTCGAATGCTGATCCATGGCTAACCTTAGTTGTCAGGTCTCTAGTTAGAGTACCGTCAGTAAGTGATTACCCTTGAGTCGTGTTTGACCAGATGATTTTCTCTTCTTGAACTCCGTTCGTCTTGCCATGTGTATTCCGTGGTTTGAGTTCGCCTGAGTATAGTCTAGTGTCGTATGGGAAAGTGGCTTTCGATTGGGGGCCGCGCCCAAAGTGGCTGCTGGGTAACCCGTCGAAAGTGAGTCTAATAAGTGATAACCTAAGTAGATTAGAAAATAAACTCTAAATAAGATAATGTGCCTCACACATGGGACGAATGCTATCATAGATTCGGCATGCTGTGAGAAGGCCTGAAATGGCAAACCATCTTCCTTGTCTTCACGAAAGGATGTGTGGGTCCACACGAGGCTTGGATGGGCCGGAAGTTCGGATTAGGTTGCCAGGGTTACCAGTGTATGGGCCGGGACCTATGAAGACTTGCCATGGTATCCATACCAGGTTGTGTGATGACACTTGTCCCTACGTTCGCTAGTGTGTTGTCGTTTGTCCTTTGTAAGTCGTCATTTCGTCTCTGCCCTTGTGAGTGTCAGTTCCATGTTTGACCTTGGGTGGTGATGGCTCAGTGTTATGGATGCTCTTCTGGACCTCTTGTATTAGCTTGATTATGTTCAGCTGGATCCTGTTCTTCTTAAGGATCGTTTATGTATTAATGGACCGATGCGGTCGTTTGTATATTGTTATGTATCGCCTTGAGGGCTGGATTGTATGATGTAACCTCTTGTACTCTTAACCTTATTATTTATCAGAGGGGGTCTTGCAGTTGAGCAGACCCGGAGATGTAGCCCTTTAGGGGTGAACTCCGAGATCACTATGGTGTTATGTGATGCGTTCTTTTATGTCTCTTATTTCAGCTTTATCATGTAGGATTAATTTATGTTGAATGGTTAAGTGGATAATTGGAATTAACTATAAATGCTTTTATTCAGTTCTTTCTTGAATGCCATGTGGATCGAATGCATAATTGGTTGAGATGCGATTTATCGTAATGCATATGTGAAATCGTCCTTTTAATGCAATAGGTTGGTATATGAATGAATGTAACTTAGAGTAATGAATTATACTTGTTGTTGTTAAGGAATTTAAATATGCTTGGAAAGATCTCATATGTTATGATGAAATCCTTGTGAATTAGAATGTTGATGTATGGTTTGTAATTTTAAATGAAAAGCTTGAATGGGAAATTATGAATGGACCTTATTGGATTAATGGTGTGAGTTAAATGAATTGTGAAATCTAAGTAATCTCGTTGGGAAACTCTTTAGGAGTTAGTTGAAGTCTTCCGCTATGTAACCTGAATCTTTGTTATCTTGTTGCATCTTATGTGTTGTAACTTTTTAAAAAAAAAATTTGCACTCTATTCTTGTGTTTTGGCTTAATCCCTTCGGGGTTTCCTGGCGGGGCATTACATTTGGTATCAGAGCCCATGTTGCAAACATTGGGATCTCTGGTGTCGTGTGTGCCCTCCATTTGTGTGAGGTGTATCGACCTTATGTGTATGCTTGTCCTCCCTTGCATGTGAGTGATTGAGCAGACCATAGCTGGTGTGTAACGTGTGTGTTCACACCTGGTTTTCGCCTTCTTGATGTTGGTGTTTGAGTGCTTAGATGTGCATTGTGTGCTTATTGATGTCTTGGTCTACGATTTCTCTTATTTGATAGAGAGTCGTATGTACCTTCCCTTATTGAGTGTTGAACTCTTTAGACCAATCCATTTGGGTCGGTCCGTGCTTGTCTTGAATCTGAAAGTGCGAATTGTGTTTGTTTAAAGACTATGATATAGCTTAATGATGTCCACTTGAAGGACTTGTATGGTAAATTATTGAATGCTTACTTTGTAGAAAATTAAATGATCATCACCATTCCTCTCTTTCTCTCTCTCTTTCCGGAAATTGAAATGATTAAGATATGTGTAATTATCTTTGATTTGAGTTTCTTGTTTGCAAGAGAAAAGGGTGTGACTTCTTGAACCCTCGTGTGAGCCTTATGATGTTTGTGTTTTTAGATTATTAAAGGGCTATGGGTTTTAAAAATTTATTTTGGGTGATTGGGAGAAAACTGCATGTGTATGTTTAAAGAATTCTCAATGTGTATGTTGTAGGAGTAGCATGATTAAATTCTACCTTAGTAAGGTGCATTACTATGCGAATAGTGGAATTATGTGAAACTGCTTGGTTTGTAGAAGAAGTACTAAAAAGAGCATGTTATTGTAGCTTCGAGAAAGTATTAAAGTGTTCTCTGAAAGAGTGATTTATGTGTTTTCCGAAAGATTGTTTTCTATGTTTCATTAAACCAGTTGATTGAAGATTTATTTTAGTAAATGCTCCATTGAACTCGCTTTTGGGTATATGTAATAACCTTAAGGTGTTTAGAAAGTGTTGTTTGATGTGTATGCATTAATATGTTCTATTTGGTTAATAGCTCTTTGCTTATCTTTGATCGTAATGTGATCTTCTCTAATAGGTTGCAAATTATGACATGTGTCTATATTGTATTATTTTATGTGAGTATTCTTAAGAGGTCTTGCATTATCGAAAATATTGCCTCTCTTGATCTCTGCTTTGTTTGTAAACTAGAACCTCTTGTTGCAACCATAGATATTGGGAATGTTTTTGTTAGACTGATTGTCATCCTTTTTAAAACGGTAGCGAAATGAAAACCGTGTAATTGAAATGATAGGCTTATAGTGAGAAATTTTATATTATGGCGTGATCTTGATTGATCTTGCATCTTTGTAGGAAATAGTTTGGCTATCAAACTCTCTTTCCCTTCTCTTTGCCTAATCATAAGATTTTTAGAAATGGTATTAAAGAGTGCATCGATCTAAATAGAATGTTTATAAACATGTGAAATTGTGTGTTTGCTTTTGGCTTCATAGTGATAGATGAAAGTTTTAAGCTTTAAAAATGAATTTGCTTAGCTAGTAATTTAATTATGAATGCTTAGTGAAATTTGATAAAGATATAGGAATGATGTTATTTCCTTATAAGATTATGAATTGTTTATGATTTCAGTACTTGTATCTAGAGTAAGCTTGATTCAGTTATTTATGTAGAAAGCATAATTGGAATCTTCCTTGAATAGATGTTAGCGTACTGAAAAGTACTCCCCGTAAATGTGACTAAACCAGTATCGGTGTATTTGTGTGTGTTGTAAGAAACCAGTGCTTATCTTATGTGCCCATGGATTGGTGAAGTAATCAGCTATGGAGGATATGTTGCTTATGAGTATGGGAAACCATACTGTTTATGTGATGTTGCTTATTTGTTTTCCTGCTGAGTACCAAACCTCGGGTTGTGGGTAACTCAGTATGTTAAGGGGTAGTATTCGTAGTAACCGTTCCTTGAATAGTATGGATTGGCGTACGAGTAATAACGACGCGAAGCGACCTTAGCTTCTCTACTTCGAGGAATGATATAGTTGTACTACTAAACTGTATCAAGGTGTACTCAATACTTTCCCTTGTGATGAACCTATTTACGTGTTTCATGAGTGCCAGCCTTATTCCTATCCTTTATTTGAGCATATAGATGGCAGTTTTTGTGCATATTGTTGGATTCTATTGGAGTATCTGTTGCCTTGTCTTCATGAGAGGCGTGTTATTATTCTTACATAAGTTGCCAACTGGCCTGTGTTGGTAGACTTGTGGGTAGACCATAGTCATGTATACCTCTGACTTACGGCGAGTATCCTTCTAGATACGTTGCTATGCGGGATGTGACCTGCGCGTGCTTTTTCCACGAGGTGCACTACCATGCGGGATACGTCCATTGTGTGTTTTCTCCACTTGGGGTATTGCCATGCCACGTGACGACGTGATGCGGGGTGATGTCGAGGTGCACACCGCCATGCCATGTGGATAGTGTGACTATGTCGCACCACATGATGAGCTACTGCAATAGCTAGTCAGTTGTTCCTTCCTTCCTCGTTGGTGGCTAGATGCTAGTCACACAGTGCTGTTATGTGCAGTTGTGATATTCTTTATATTTCTTTGGGGATCAGCAATTTATTTTACCTTGACTTTGAAGGTTTGGCCACGATCTTGTGATCTTTTGCACTTTGATTTGGTGTTGCAATTCCGGATTATTTTCTTACCTTATTGTTGGAATTGATGATTTATTATCTTTATTCATCTGTACTTTGGTGGCTAAACTGGTTTATCCTTATTGTTTTCGGATGCTGGTCTTGTGTCGAAATGTGAAATTCCTCTCCAAGGACGTATGATACGGAATTGGTAGAGTGTGTGCGAGGAAGTTGTTGTAGGGAACCGTGAGGATGGGGGTATGTGAGGTTGTGATGCAGCTAGCACCCACTACCTACCTATGTGTGGTGACTATCTCTTGGAGGCTAACCACCTTGCACAACAAGGGATATTCACAAAGGTCTTGTATGGAAGGTAGCACCGCTATGGTGTACCTAGCACCATCAAGCCTTTGAGTGAGATATTGGATATTTATGATCATATTGTGGTTCTGAGATCAGGCATAGAGATGCTGATCGTGCATGTTATCCTTGACCGAGCATTAGACATGCTCACGTGTGGCTTTTTTTTGTTATGCATTCCAGCTATGTGGATGGTTATTATTTGTATCATGGAGTAGATTGTGTTAGCTTGTCACTATGTTATGGGACATAGTCTTTGGAAAGGTTATCTTATGCCTGGCAAGTGTAACCATTGAGTTATTTATGTTGCTCTTATTTTATGGAAGATAATTTGGTTGTAGTAATCGATGTTTTGAGTTAGTTCTATTTGATAAAATCTTATGATAAAGATGGATTGGTAAAGGAAAATTGAGCATTATGGCATGTTTCTTGTCATTTTTGGTCGATGATTATGGTAATTGTTGTTTACCTCATTGTAATGTTTTAATTGGTGTAATGAATGGAAGAAAATTTCCATTTCTCTGCTATGATTGTGGATAATTCCTGGAATATTGTAAGGAATGTATGGTTTTAAATGTATCTTGCCAATGGATTATGGCGTTTGTAAAAGATTTAGCAATAATATTTCATTTATTTATGGAAAGATTCTATGTGCAATTTGACCTTTGTTGAATGAGTTTCAGGGCTGATGCGTACGACATGTTCTTCATCTAGCTTTACGACTTCCAGGAGTAAGTCGGAACCTAGGGGGGGAGAATGTAGTACCCCTACCCTAGTCTACGTCTAACCTTGGTTTAATCTGGATTAGTTTATCGTAATATTATGATTAGTGTCAGATGTTTGATTTAACGCCTAACTATTGATGTGGTTCTCACACTAGTTGTATGCAGGTTATTCAGTGTACCTATTTCGTGATTTTAGTATCGGACTAACGCTTTCATTAGATTTTATAAATGTATGCATGTATGATCTTTTGTTGCAGGAGATTTCAGGTACGAAGTCGCAGGAGTGCGAGGTTCGTCGTCACCTGATTTTACAGGTTTGAGTGTACCCTTTTAATCCTTAGAGTTGGATTAGGTGGTCGTAAGACCTTAGTCGACCTTAGTCGTGCTCAAGTGAGCATTGCCAGTCGTCGTCGGTAATCCCTTCTTGTTTGGGTTTGCGAGTCGTCTGTTTGGTTGACCTTCTCGGTTTGCGTGCCTGGTGTGTTTGGTTAATCGATTAATTAGTCCTTAATAATTATCTTGATTAAATATGCGTTTGTGCATTGATGATTAATGGATTAAATTGATTGAGAATTTGTTATGCGATTTTCGTTGTTAATGAATTGCCTGTTTTAAATTGGAAGTAAATTTGAATTAATGACTGATTTTGATTATTAAATGCATTTGTATATGCGGATGAAAAGAAAGTTGTGTATTTATCGCAATGGACGTAATTACATTCTGTTGAATTATTAAATTAGAAAGATTAAATTTCGATAAAATGAGAAATCGTTTCTTGATTTGATAAAGCAAGTTATTTTGTGGTTGCATTTAGAAAAGGGTTATTTTTTTTTTTGAGGAATTATTTGAAAATAAAAGTTTTAATTCCAAAAATGGAATTCTTGGGTCAACTCTCCCATATAACCCAAATTTGGGGAAATTGGAAGGGATGGACATTTTGGAAGAGATTTTGGCTGGAGAGATTTTTGGGGGTTTTGGAGTAGAGGCAATTGGTTGATTCTGGCAGGATTGGGCTCTCCCTCAGCCATACCAGGATTGCGAATGAAGGTAGGAATTCTGAATTGCCTTCTTGTTGCCAAAAGAAATTTATTGTGTTGATTGAAAGAAATGAATTTGTGATTGAAAATCAATTTGTTTGGCTGGAGATTTTAAATGGAAATGTGTATTTTTCTTCATGGCTGTTGGGCGTTTGAAACCCTTGGCTGCTTGTTGAGAATGAGAAAACCCAACATGAAAACGTGAATATCAATCTCAGTTGTTAAAAAAAAACCGAATTGTATTGAATCGGAATTCATTATCAACCTGGTAGTGGGCGTTTTGTTTTATAGTTCGAACTGTGTTTTTAAGAAAAATGGAAACATTATTTTTTTATATCGAACTGTGTGTATTAAAGAAAAAATAAATAAAGGAAAGATTTTATTTTCGAACTGTGCGTTCGTTTTGTTTGTTCGGACTGTGCGTATTTGTGTTTAAACCGAACTGGGCGCGTGTTTATACTTTATTAAAAACGCGTGGGTTTAGGGTATGGAGGCGGGGAGCGGAGCTCCACCGCTCCCTCTCCCCTCTCCCCCGCGCGTTCCTCCCCCTTCTCCTCCGTTCTCGCCCCGCAGTGTTTGTGTTGTGCGTGGTCTGCGGCCCACGGCGGTGGCCGCAGGGGCCGCGACACCTGCGGGCACCGTCGTGAGCGCCGCCCACGAGGACCCTCAATGCTTGCGGCTGGGGTAGGGTTAGGGCACGGCCCGCCCTCCCCCTTTGCCAAATACGTTTTTTTTTAATTAGTTTTCTTTTAAATGCGATTTTCGTTGGTGTAAAAAAAAAAAATGGTTTATTAAATGTTTTTTTTTTTAATGTGTATTTTTTTAATCATTCAAAAAAAAAATAAAAAATGCAAATGATATGTAATAGCATGTTAATGTAGGTTATTTTAAATGTTGAGTATCAACTAGTTCTTAATCTTGGTTAAGACAACAAAAGGATGATAACGATAATTTGATGTTAATTAACTCTATAATGGAGTTTGTAAGTTAGTCAATATCCAATCTCATTTCATGACTTATGCTCTTTTTCTATTTAAGTTCTAAAACTATTGATTATCGCAATTGAATATTGTTGATTATATTTTGTCTGATCTTGGATTAATAAACCTAGATCCTACCTTCTAGCTAATTAGAACACTTGGCTAAGCGAGGTAGTCCTGGTTAAAAATTCTAGAGAATAATATGTATTGGAAGATCATTGAAATTACGAAACTGTAGAGGTCAGTTTTGGACCGGTATGTAATGACGTTTTGTTGGAGATTAAATGTATCCTTGTTTAAATTGCTTAATGGTTGTCAATTTTATTAATATGAATTGGTTAAGACTCTTTATGGCTTAATTTGCCTGTTCGATGTTTTGAACCGTAGGAGTTAGAAAACCAAGAACATCTTAACCCTTGATGAGATAGATAACTGTAATCGGATTTAGATCTTGTAGAAAACTTGATCGACTTTAATGATTAAATCTATTTGAGGAATATTGTCTTTTCTGATTATTGCCTTGCGAGTTTAATTACTGTATTCGCTTTAATTTATGAAATGACATGTTTTGCTTTGTTTAAAAGGACCCTGTCGTATGGATGATTTGGTGTTCCTGTTTCAGTCCTCGAATTTTGAGTTGACTATGGATTGTGACGTTGACTTAGTTGGTTATATCCTCTTTGTGTGAGTCGAATGCTGATCCATGGCTAACCTTAGTTGTCAGGTCTCTAGTTAGAGTACCGTCAGTAAGTGATTACCCTTGAGTCGTGTTTGACCAGATGATTTTCTCTTCTTGAACTCCGTTCGTCTTGCCATGTGTATTCCGTGGTTTGAGTTCGCCTGAGTATAGTCTAGTGTCGTATGGGAAAGTGGCTTTCGATTGGGGGCCGCGCCCAAAGTGGCTGCTGGGTAACCCGTCGAAAGTGAGTCTAATAAGTGATAACCTAAGTAGATTAGAAAATAAACTCTAAATAAGATAATGTGCCTCACACATGGGACGAATGCTATCATAGATTCGGCATGCTGTGAGAAGGCCTGAAATGGCAAACCATCTTCCTTGTCTTCACGAAAGGATGTGTGGGTCCACACGAGGCTTGGATGGGCCGGAAGTTCGGATTAGGTTGCCAGGGTTACCAGTGTATGGGCCGGGACCTATGAAGACTTGCCATGGTATCCATACCAGGTTGTGTGATGACACTTGTCCCTACGTTCGCTAGTGTGTTGTCGTTTGTCCTTTGTAAGTCGTCATTTCGTCTCTGCCCTTGTGAGTGTCAGTTCCATGTTTGACCTTGGGTGGTGATGGCTCAGTGTTATGGATGCTCTTCTGGACCTCTTGTATTAGCTTGATTATGTTCAGCTGGATCCTGTTCTTCTTAAGGATCGTTTATGTATTAATGGACCGATGCGGTCGTTTGTATATTGTTATGTATCGCCTTGAGGGCTGGATTGTATGATGTAACCTCTTGTACTCTTAACCTTATTATTTATCAGAGGGGGTCTTGCAGTTGAGCAGACCCGGAGATGTAGCCCTTTAGGGGTGAACTCCGAGATCACTATGGTGTTATGTGATGCGTTCTTTTATGTCTCTTATTTCAGCTTTATCATGTAGGATTAATTTATGTTGAATGGTTAAGTGGATAATTGGAATTAACTATAAATGCTTTTATTCAGTTCTTTCTTGAATGCCATGTGGATCGAATGCATAATTGGTTGAGATGCGATTTATCGTAATGCATATGTGAAATCGTCCTTTTAATGCAATAGGTTGGTATATGAATGGATGTAACTTAGAGTAACGAATTATACTTGTTGTTGTTAAGGAATTTAAATATGCTTGGAAAGATCTCATATGTTATGATGAAATCCTTGTGAATTAGAATGTTGATGTATGGTTTGTAATTTTAAATGAAAAGCTTGAATGGGAAATTATGAATGGACCTTATTGGATTAATGGTGTGAGTTAAATGAATTGTGAAATCTAAGTAATCTCGTTGGGAAACTCTTTAGGAGTTAGTTGAAGTCTTCCGCTATGTAACCTGAATCTTTGTTATCTTGTTGCATCTTATGTGTTGTAACTTTTAAAAAAAAAAATTTGCACTCTATTCTTGTGTTTTGGCTTAATCCCTTCGGGGTTTCCTAGCGGGGCATTACACAACAACTGGTGCAAGGCTCCCCAATATCCAAGAATTTGCATAAAATCAAATTAAAAAAACTAAGTTTCATTCAAAACATAGAAGAAAACTGAACAATTTGAAGCAATGGAGGACTGCATATTTAATATGACATGATCAACTGTTTCCCAGAAAAATTCAAATTTGAAAATAGCTAGCTACCACAATAGAATGCATTGCACATTCGAATTATATTATAAGACAAAATATTTCATGTCACTTTCATTGCATATTCCTGAGCTCTAGAAATAGCCTTTACACATTCCTTATTCAAGCGTGCACATTCAGGTTGGTACACACAGAATAACTAAATTCCCTCTGCAGTCAACGTTAAATGCCATAAATCTTTCAATTGAAATTATACTATTTTCAATGAACCAAAATTTCTTTCAATATAGTCACTGTAAATAATATTAACAACCATATTGGATGTCCAATGATGGTTTAGCTCCTTCATAGCTGCATTATGCTTTGTCTGTTGATGATTTCTTTGTATGCGGTTTACAGTTTCATTTCAATGCTCTCTTACAGTTTAATAGTGCCGAAATCCTCACAGAGAATGGCAAAACAATTGAATATCTCTTCATTTTCTTCGAAACCCTTAATTATTTATCATTTCATTTTATGGGTGCAGTGTTAAATGGTGTGTCTCTATTTATAATGCCAAAATCATTACAGAGAATGAAAAAAATATTGATTATTGTTCATAATTATTCGAAACCCCTTCATTAGTTATCATTACAATAATGTGTATGCCTGATACTATTACTTACAGTGACTATAAGGTTGGTGTCCACATATGTGTGTGTGTTATTGTCGACATATAACAACCTTCTCACATACATGTTATGAGCCACTTGGCACGAATTATTGCCAACTACATTGCCCTAAAAACTTTGGGAAATGAAGATTTTTTGAGGCATTTTCATTGTTTGCTCTTCCTTCAATTTGTTAATATACTCACTGTAAATAATATTATCATGCATACAATAAATTACTTCCAATAAATTTCATATGAGAAATACAAAATCATCATTCAATCATTAGTCATTTGAGAAATGAATATGCATCTTAATACTATATCAGAAATATCCAGTTTTTAATCACATCACAGTTACAATTTTCACTCATGCATCTCGTGCCTCTAGTTTCTCTCCTTGTTATATAATGTTTTAATTTATGTACCTCTGTGTGTGTGTGTGTGTGTGTGTGTGTGTGTTTGTTTATACACACACACAACACAATTTTATTTTGTTGAAACATGTTCAATGATGTAATTGTTCACTATCTAATAGAATATCAACAATATCCAATTTTCAATCACATCACAGTTACATACTTAACTCCTGCATGGTTGTTTCGAGTGCTCTGGCTATATGGTTATTGTCTATATTATCAGACATACAGAAATAGAGACACAATATCATTTTATTTTGTTCAACGATGTTCAATGACGGATTTGTACTCATTGGTACCTACAGAAATTGATTTGTTTTTCATCATTTATCTCAATGGCATTGAGGGTTTCATTTCAATGATTTATCTTTGTATATATATTTATATAGGCACACACAGTTGCATTTTATCGTTGGTACCTTATCGTTGCAGGTTCACTAAACATAATGGCATGAGGTACAAAAGGGAAACAAATGTGTTAGACATTGAACAATTAGAGTCACTTGTGGGGTGCACTTCCTTGATGAAGATAGTTTTGTCCAAAATAAAGACCTAGTGACTCCTGTTGTAGATGACCAATCACCTAACAATGCAAATAATGTGGAAAGTATTGTTGTACATGACCATTCTACTACAACTTGTAATCGTATTCCAGAAACACCACAAGTACAGGTGGCCTCAAAGGTTCCTAAACCAAAATGGAGCATATCTGACATGAAAGAAGCAATATCATGCATATAAGACAAGCACATGTCTCTTAGAGGCACATCAATAAATTATGGTATCCCCATATCCTCTTTGAGGGCATGGCTGATGGGAACCACAACCATGACTGTGAGGGGTCCACGCACCATTTTATCAGCAGAGGAGGAGGATGAAGTTGTCCAATGGTGCAAAGACATGGCTAAAATTGGTCACCATCTCCAAATCAGTCAACTTCAATCAACCGTTTTCCAAATTACCGAGAATAGGCCTAATCCATTCAAAAATGGGATTCCAAGGAGGTCATGGTGGGCAGGTTTTAAATGAAGGCACCCTGATCTAATGATGAGAACAATAGAAGGAGTAGAATTCGATAGGGATATTATGTTTCAACCTTGTATTGTTGCCTCTTTCTATGACAACTTGGAGGTAATGTATAACCTCAATCACTATGGTATCAGTCAGATTTGGAATTGTGATGAGACTGGTGTGCAAGTTTGGAGGAATTATGGAATAAGAGTGATAGCCAAATTAAGCCAGAGGTGTGTACCACACCTAATTTCCAAGTGTAGAGAGTGGATTATTGTTTTGACATGTGTTAGTGCATGTGGTTTCAGCATTCCTCGATTTTATTTGTTCAAATCTAAGAGGCATATTTGAAACTACATTGCAAACTGTGAGCCAGGAGCATGCATGGATCACAAAGGAGTTGTTCTTCAATTGGTTGGAATATTTTGCACGTTCATTCCCTGATGGAGTTTCACACTCATGTAGGGCCCTACTGATCTTCGACGGTCATGGCAACCATGTAGCCTTGAAGACAATTGAAGAAGCAAGGTGGATAGGTATAGATTTGGTAACCCTTTTGGCTCATACAAGACACAAACTGCAACCACTTGATGTTTCTATATTCTCACCTTTCAAGAATTATTTTAAACAATAGATGAGTATATATGGATGTCAAAGTACCCAGAAATTGAAATTGGAAGGGAAGAATTGGCAACTCTTGCAAGCAAGGCCTTTGCCCAAGCATTGATACCAGCTAATGTAATCAGTGGCTTCTGTAGGATAGGGATTTGGCCACTTAACCAACACGCATTATAGAATGATATGAGACCAAGTGAGGCATTTGAGGTTGCAGTTGATATATAACAGTTGTTGGAACAGAACATGATGACACTTCAAGGTATGAAGAATTAGAGTATATGGCATCGGAAGCTTGCTTGCGGTTGGCTAGTTGTAATGATGAAGACATTCAAGATTTTGTAGAACGCCATAGCGGAACACAAGGAATGGTTGAGGGTACAAGTTTGACACCACAAACTACTCAATCAGGTTTGCCCCCACAAACCTGTCAACCAAATGAGGGTTTGGAAAGTACATCAACAGGCATGTCTTTGCCAACACAAGCTGACATACCAGAATGGACTCAAGAAGCAGCCAACTATGATGATGTAACCCTTTCCATGCCAAGTCTTCCATAAATTGATCCAGCAAATGTGATACATTACTTCACCAATGCAGTCAACTGGGAGCAACAAGATGGTGTTGATTGTGAAGACGAAGTTCACATAAGTGAAGACTAACTTGAGTTTGTGACATGTACACAAGAGGATGGGCAGCAAGTTCCAAGGCAAATCACCATATTAAGACTTTGAGTGCAGAGAATGAATCAATCTTCACGTGGAGGTAGGAAAGGGGTGCTACATCTTAGTAGCCAGTCACAGATCTTGACATCTGAAGAGTACATTCAAAGGAAAAAAGATAAAGATGTTGAAAGGAAAAGAGATGAGGAAGTGGCAGAATGAAAGAAAGAACAAATGAGACAGAGGAAGGCACAACGTGAAGCAGAAGTGATAGAAAAGGAGGCTATGAGGGTGAAAAAACAGGCCAACAAATTGTAGGATTCCCAATACAAGTTCATTCAAAGACAAGAAGGGAAAGAATGAAAATGCCTCAAGTGAGTATATTAACAAATTGAAGGCATAACAAACAATGAAAATGCCTCAAAAAATATTCATTTCCTAAAGTTTTTAGGGCAATGCAGTTGGCGGCAATTCGTGCCAAGTGGCCCATAACATGTATGTGAGAAGGTTGGTTTTTATATATATATATATACATATATATATATATATATATATATACATATATATATATATATAGATAGAGAGAGAGAGAGAGAGAGAGAGAGAGAGAGAGAGAGAGAGAGAGAGAGACACACACACACACATATATACATACATATATATACATATATACATATATATATATATACATACATATATATATATATATATGTATGTATGTATGTATATATAGATATATGTATGTACGTATACATATGTATATACATATATATACGAGTATATATATGAGGACAACAACCTTATAACTAGTATCAGACATACACATTATTGTAATGATAAATAATGAAGGGGTTTCAAATAATTATGAACAATAATCAATCTTTTTTACATTCTTTGTAATGATTTTGGCATTATAAATAGAGAGACACCATTTAACAGCACACCCATAAAATGAAATGATAAATAATGAAGGGGTTTTGAACAATTATGAACAATAACCAATTTTTTTTGCATTCACTATAATGATTTTGACATTATAAATAGAGCGAAACCATTTAACAGTGCACCCATAAAATGAAATGATAAATAATGAAGGGGTTTCGAACAATTATGAACAATAATAAAAAAAAAAATTGCATTCACTATAATGATTTTGACATTATAAATAGAAAGACACCATTTAACAACACACCCATAAAATGAAATGATAAATAATGAAGGGGTTTCAAACAATTATGAACAATAATCATTTTTTTTTGCATTCACTATAATGATTTCGGCATTATAAACAGAGAGACACCATTTAACCACGCACCCATAAAATGAAATGATAAATAATGAAGGGGTTTCGAACAATTATGAACA
Source organism: Cryptomeria japonica (assembly GCF_030272615.1). Classification (NCBI taxonomy): domain Eukaryota; kingdom Viridiplantae; phylum Streptophyta; class Pinopsida; order Cupressales; family Cupressaceae; genus Cryptomeria; species Cryptomeria japonica. The sequence continues at coordinate 172,023,244 of NC_081412.1, read as the reverse complement.
ATAATCATTTTTTTTGCATTCACTGTAATGATTTCAACATTATAAACAAAGAGACACCATTTAACAACGCACTCATAAAATGAAATGATAAATAATGAAGGGGTTTCGAACAATTATGAACAATAATCAATTTGTTTTGCATTCATTGTAATGATTTTGGCATTATAAACAGAGAGACACCATTTAACAGCGCACCCATAAAATGAAATGATAAATAATGATGGTGTTTCGAAGAAAATGAAGAGATAATCAATTGTTCTGTCATTCTCTGTGAGGATTTCGGTATTATAAACAGAGAAACACCATTTAACAATGCAACCATAAAATGAAATGAAAAATAATGTTGGGGTTTCAAAGTAAATGAAGAGATATTCAATTGTTTTGCCATTCTCTATGAGGATTTCAACATTATTAAGCTATAACAGAGCATTGAAATGAAACCCTAAACCACATACAAAGAAATCATCAATAGACAAAGGATAATGCACTTGCAAATGAGCAAAACCATCATTAGACATCCAATATGCAAGGAGGAAGAATGTGACCGTTACCTGGAAGCACAGAAGAGCCAACAAAATGTTGCAGAGGAGGCCAACTAATGGTTGCAATGAATGTATTTTTAATAATATGCATAACATAAACTTTTTAGGTTAATTTTTTTTTTATAAAAAGGTGAAAAACATATTAGTTTTTAGGTATTTTATAAATGGGTATTGGCCTTTTCGTGTGCGGGTATTGGCGCAAAAGAGGTCAAGTATCGGGCGACACTTTGAAATTACCACTTTTTGACCTTTCGATGCATAACGACCCATAGAGATCAGATCATTACTACCCGAAAGCCAGATCAACAGGTTTAAGCAATTAAGTTGCATACGAAGACAACAACAAAAAAAATCCAAATCCGATCTATCGTTTAGGATCTGTGGGTGCACGAAGTTAGCTATGATGCTGGTAAGTTATTTTTTGAACTATGATGACTGATATATTTATTTATTTTCACATGCTTCCTCCTTTTTATTTCAAGAAGTCTTGTTTCACTTCTATTAATTTTGTTGCATGAGCATCACACTTTCTAAAATTCTTTCAAAAAAAATTGTTCGTTTCTAAAATACAGTAAAAAAAACACAAACCTAAATTATATTTTTCAGTAAATTTTAACTTTATTATATCTTTCTACACACCTAATATAAGAGTTGAATTTTAATTCAAGGTCTGCTTGTGACTTACCTTAAAGCTTACATTTTTATACACAAGTTATTCAATGGTACTTCCATAATACTAAAAGTAGTCTCTTCACTAAATCCAAATTGTTAGCCATTGTTCATTATAAATCCTACATCTTTTCTATTATTGGATGAATCTTTTTCATGAATTGGTGAGGGCAAGATGAAGAAGGCTCAACTAAATAAGATTTAAAAAAATAAAAAAATAAATTAAATAAAAAAACATAGAAAGAAAATATAGGCCCACGAATGGGCATCGTCAGGTGAATTCAAGTAATGACAAGCAATTTAAGGAAAAATAGTGTAAGCCAAAGGAGGGTTGGATTAAAATAAACTTTGATAGAGCTTCAAAGGGTAATCTGATACCATCGGGTATTAGATTTGTGGCTCAAGATTGGCAAGGAAATATTTTGGCATTTGGAGCGAAAAGAATAGATGATGGGACAAATAACATAGTGAAGGCAATGGCAGTTCTAACAATAGTTCAGTTTGGAAAGAGTTTGGGTTTCTCAAAGATTCATATGGAAGGATATTCTCTAATCATCATTAATGTGATTATTGCGGGTGGATGTCATGCATGGCACTTGGGAAAGATGATCTTAGCAGTCTGGAATGAGCTGGCTCAGGTTCAACATCTTCATGTGAGTCATGTTTGGTGATCAATGAATGACATTGCAGACACCTTGGCAAAGTGGGCGGTTGGATTTGAAAGGGTTGGGGAATTACGCATTGAATATTTACGTATCATTCCTTCTGATGAAATTTGAGATGGATCTCATTTTCATAAATGTGACATTTATGAGACTGCAAGGAAAATTATAATGTGATGGGACTTCACATGTGTGGGTGGCATTGTATTGGCAACTGGTTGTAGTCGTGTCATTCCTAATTTGGTTTGCAACAATTTGAGGTGGTGGGTTAACATGGAGGCAAACTTTCCTCTTTAAACAGACAGACCACAAGGTGCATTATTTGGGTTAGTCTCGTCGTTGCAGAGGAAGCAACTTTTCAAGATTAAGGATGATGAATTCATCCATTTCATGGAAATGTTATTTGGAGAGGTTTTTCTTGATGCGAGACACAAATATCACTAGAATATGGATGTGGTTACCATGGTGGTTGCATGGGGGCTTGAATTGGGTGACTCAGATTACATTTTATGGGTGGCGAGGTCGATTATGGATGATGAATGGTTAGTGGGGTTGAATTTGGTACTAGAATGGGCTATTCCAGGTGCAGGATTTGATGTTAGTGAATGTTTTGAGGATCTAAGAATGGCAGAACTGCATGAACTCTTTCCTTTCATGCGTTGGCCGACGGGGTACAACGTAAATGTGCGCCAAGTTGAGACCTTAATTGCATGGGATTCCCTAAAATATCTCCTCCGACAAAGGGAAGTTGTGGGTGGTGGAGTGGTGGTTCTGATGGGTAATGTGGGTGGTGCGAATGGAGAACGATAGAGGGGAAGACGATGAGGAAGAAGAGCTCAGGTGTAGTGATCAGGGTGTGTACGTGGGTGACTATTTTTTGACAGCTCTACATGATGATCCCCAATGTCTCATTTCAACATATTTTCTTGGAAAATGTTTTGTTCTCTGGTTTAATGCAAATTGGTCAAGACAATCCTTTGGTTAAATTTAGTACATTATGTAATGGCTTTGGCTGGATTTTGTATATTTGTAAAGGTGATTAGGGTTTGGACTGTAGATTTAAATATGTCTCTCATAGTTGCAGGGTCTGTGAATTTGGTTCTCTATCCTTGATGATGGGCAAATTCATTTTTTATGTTGATATAGAGTTTTTTTGGTAGTTGTATGGCAGATGATAATAGTGGATGCTTACTGATTAGAGTCTGGTTTGTTGACTGTTCGGAGGCTAGGGCAGGGGTTTTTTGGTTTGGCTCTATAAGTTTTCTCATACATAGTGCTTTTGCATAGTGATCTCATAAGCATTGTAATCCCTTTTCGAATGAATATTAATAAAATATCAATATTACCAATCAAAAAAAAAGAAAGAAAATATATAAACAATTAAAGGAATGAAATGGCAATAAATAAATATATATATATATAAAGGATGTTATGTTCCTAGTGAGAGAAATGGCAGCACTGGATGGTAGTAGGATCGACACTACCGATAGGAACAAGGTTACCGATGTGCACTATTCTGGCGCTCAGTCTACGAAGGTTGGATCTTGGAGTGATGAAGTGGACATTGCCTTCCCCATCGAGATAGGTAGATTGCATGTTGTTTAGAAACCGGTTAATGCTGGGAAAGCAGATATGTTCCAGGGCAACAGATATTCCAGGTCGCAGATATGTTCCCTATTGACCCACATAAGTGGAAGGAGAATGGTTCCATTTGGAATAACAAAGGTTGGTTTCGAAAGGCTAAGCATCATGCATCTAAGGCCCCTCGAAATTGGTTTCCACCTCCTCAACCTAGCATTTCTGGTGTGGCACTCCAGAGAGGCAATCCTCACACTGACTCTTTTTTGGTTCCCCCAGTTGATCATGGTAATTTCCAAAAGCGGAATGGGCGCTTTAGGCAAGATAACTCTAGGGCAGATCAAGCCAGGTTTTGGAGATCCAACTTCCGTCCTAAAAATCATAACCCTTGGTCGAACCAAGAAAGACGCCCTGACTTTCGAAGAGCAGCCTCCCTCCCTTAGCGACCCCATTTTCATAAACCGATAAGAAAAAACTCAAGACCCACCATCTTTTTGGATGAGAATAAAATTAATTCTGCTAGGTCAAATTTGTTGGAGTCTTGCCTTTTCATCTGTAATGCCCATACCCTAGTCGGACTTTTAAAACCCATTTAACCTTGATTGACTTCCTATGTGGCATTCTCGAATGGTAGATTAACCGATATGCAATGTGTAGTTTAGATAATATAAATAAACAGAGCATACTTATTATTGTGTTTTTTGCATCGATTCTCATGTAAATGCAATTGTTCCTAACCCTTGTGATAAATCTTGAGCTAACATCTTCATTGAATATGTATTTGTATATGCATGCTTGTATGAATTCATGGGTGCAGGAGATTGCAGGTACAACACCGCTTATGGCAAGGTTCATCTCCTTTGGAATTTGCAAGGTTGAGTATGCTCCTTCATCTTTTGAATTCGGATTTAGGGGTCATATAACTCTCGTCTTGCCTTAGCCATGGTTAGGTGAGCATTGTGTGTGGATTCGTGGGGCTTGCTTTTCATTGGGATGCATGTCGAGAGATTGGAGGACTCCCTTGATTTGCGTGCCATGCGCCAGGTAAGTGAGGTTTGTGATCCTAAGTATTAAATTCAAATTTATGAGTAGACGAGCACATTAGAAATTTAGAAATTTAAATGGGTAGCTTCTTTTATATGATTAATCATTAATTTAAGAAATTGCCTTAAATTATTAATGTAGCAGGCTTAAGGTATTTAACTGGGGTTAGTGTGCTCATTTATGCAATTGTAACTTTTACGTATTTGTAATTGAGAAATTAGCATAAATAAGACTCTTGTACTAGATTAGTCATGTATTTTAAAATGTCGCTTTATTTTGTTGCAGCGAGTTAATTTAATAGTTAATTTTAATAACGACGATTTTAATAAATTACGCGTTTTAGAAAGTAAAAATTTTAAAGTCATTGAGAGATAGAATTAAATTACTCATTTTCGCACTTTGGAAGAAAAAGGGGTAAGTTATTATTACTTAAATGAAATTATTTTCTTTTACTTGTAAAGTCGATAAAGTATAAAAGTTTGACTTTTAGAAAATTAAATTAATCAAATGCCTTACCCGGTCAATAGTTCCAAAATATAAATGTAGAACTAAATCGATATTGAGAAATTAAAAATTTAAAAAGAAATAGAAGCATTATAATTTTAATAAGGAAAACAAATGAGATGTATTAAATAAGGTAAATGAATGACTTCCATTTCATTTTTCATTCATTTTATTTCAAAAATAAATGCCTAATTTCGAAATTAAAAATTAGGGCAAAATTAGGGCTTTTTCTTTTTAACCTAGTTTTGGAGACATTTTGGGGGTTCTTGGCTTGGGAGTTTTTTTTTGAAGAAAAATGGGGAATTTGCAATGGAGCAGCAGATTGGGGAAACTCTTCATCAAGATTCATGCCCGGGATTGCACTATGAGGTAGGATTTGAATCTACCTTTCTACTTCTTGTTAAAAAAAAAAGAGAGAGAATTTTTACTCATGAATGTGTTTTCTTTGAAGAATAGTTGCAGTTTGCTTCTTTAAGCTTGGTTGATTTAGAATGAAGTTTGATGTTGTGTTTCAGCTTGATGAGGAAATATAGTTTTCTCTTAATGGAGTTTATTTTTTTTAGGAAAAATCTGATAAAAGAATGAGGGTTTTTACATTTGTTTTGGTTGATTGGTTCATGAACTTTTCAAAAAAATACAGTTTCCCCAGTTGGTTGTTTGCTATGAGAAATCTGGAAATCTATTTTAGGACTGTAAAAATGGGGTTTTATTTGTTTTACTTTTTCATTTGGGATGTTTTGTTCATGATATTTAAAAAAAATAATACATATAAAAATCTGCTGTAGAATGTTCTTTTCTTTCAGTCTCAGGCTGTGTGAGTGCACTGAGAACCTGGTTATTTCTTTTATTTGTTTTTGACTGTAGTTTAATGGCCTTAACAAAAATAAATTTTTTAAAAAAAGAAAATTTAAAAAAAAACTGTTTTTTTGATGGGCCTTGGTAGCTGCTACCAGCTGGTAGCAACGCTACCAGTGGTAGCAGCGCTACCAAAGGTAGCGCTCTGCTACCATTTGGTAGCAGCGCTACCATCTGTAGCGTAGGCTGCCAATGGGGGGGGGGGGGGGCACGTGGGTTCCCTCCCTCCCTTTTTTTTTGAAACTTCAAAAAAAGGGTTTAGTTTAGTTGTTTTTTTTTAAATTATTATTTGTTTATTATTTTTTTTATATAATATGTTTTAAAAGAAAAAAAAAGGGGATATATGCATGTCACATATAAAAAAAAAGAATTTAGTTTATTTAGTGAATTAAAAATTAGTTTAAGAGATTTGAATCTAGTTGCTTTGATATTAAGTAATTTTTAAATTCAGTATCTTATTTAATTTCAAACTAGTAAATAATATATTTGGAATCCGAGAAGCAACATTTAGTAAATCCTTAGGCGAACACCAGTTTTTAATTTCATGTTGATCACATTATACTCGAGTTGATACTCATTTTTAACATGGAATAACTAGTGATGGTGGTTAATAAGAGTTTTAAATAAAAGTTATTTTAGCTAGTATACCGAAGTATCGATATTATTAGCCAGGGCAATATGATAAAACGAATACCTCTACCGGTTAATGCCTATGTCGAATTAGACTTCTATTATTGATTTTGGGTTATGTAACGGTAAGATTTGGCATGGCAGTGTCTGGTTACAAGTTGGACAAGCCCCTAGTTAGGGTACCGTCAAACAATAGAATTTAGGTTTGTTGTCTTCTTATGTTATGATTTAATTTGACCCGTTTTTAAAAGGGATCACTATGTAATAAACTAACGAGGTAGAGGTGGAATGGTGTATGTGTTCGCCTAAAAGGCAAGATTGTAAAGACATGTAATTATGTAACCTTAACTATATTAAATACCAAAAGGGTCTTGCAGTTGAGCAGACCCGGAGATGTAGCCCATCCGGGGTGAACTCCGAGATCATATCTGTGTTATGTGATGTTTATAGCGTGCATTGTTTTATGTTTTAAATTTTCAGGTATGGTTGTAATCTTGCATGAGTGTATGGTGGAAGTTTAATGAATTCAAATTTAAAAGCATAATATTAAACATCTGGATAAATGTAGTTAATTAAGTTCATAAAACGTTGTGAGTTATGAATATGGCATGGTATTTAAATATTGAAATTAAAGCGTGGGAAAAGTAAATTGGTAATGTTAATTTAAATTGTAATAGAGGAAGAAATCTAGATAGAATTACTTCATTGGACTAATTGTTAAAAAGTATGTTAATGGAATGAATGTAAAAGGGAAAAAAACAAGGATAAAAAAAAATAAAATTATGTCACAATTCCTAAATCGAAATCTAAAAGATGAACATAATAGAAATATCTATCCTTTACCTTAGTAAACGAATCTCGCCATGTCAATTATGTTTCATTGCTTTGGGTAAATATGTTAAGTTATTTCACGTTTTAATCTTAACAATAAACCTCACCAGAGTAAATTGATATTCGTGTGGACTCAATTAGGTAATTCATGTTGTATATTGGGTGAATATACTTAGTAATCTATGTTGTAATTTTAATCAATAATCCTCACCAGTTTAGTTTTAAAATTGGGTTATCTCAACTAGTCTTTAATAATTATAACCTCAACAATGAATTTCTTTAAGATTGCTAAAGATGAACTGAAAAAAAGGGGGATTCAATTAGTTGTTGATACATTAAATCTAATAAAAGAATCTCTCTCACATTATATTCATTTAACGATAAAAAAAAAGTGATTTGCAACGAGATAATTGTAATTCAATCCTAATGGAAGAGCATCTCTTGGAATTTATACTCTAATCTTGAAATGTTAGATAATATCTTGCTAACTATATCTTATAGTTAAAGGATGAACTCTGGTGGCTCAATACATTTTCAACGTAATGATTCTAGACAATCTAGTAGTATTATTTTAAAACTTCAAGTGAATTCCCATGGCTACTCACACTATACCTATCATAAGAATTTTCAACCCATCAGTTGGCTACTCATGGATCCAAATGAAGGGATCTCACTCTGATTGTTGTAGTTAATCCCTAAGGAACGAATTCTTCCTATGAACCATACTTTTTAATATTTAAGAAAGATATCAAATGTGGGTGAATATCTTAAAATCAAATGAAGGAATCCTCGTTTAACTAATCGTAGCTTAACCCTAAAAGAATGAATTCTCGTTAGGCATACTTATAGCATCAAAGGATGATGTCAAGCGTAGATGGTTATTTTTAAAACTCTAATGAATGAACTTGGTTACATTTAAAACGCTTGAACCCATTTGGAGACCTCCTAATGAAATTATGAATTAAAGTGCCTTGAGTAATTAACCTCTCAAGGGTCTCCTCATCAACCAAAGAAATTGAACGCTTCCTAAAATTTTAAGATGTCATACCTTGAAAACACATATATAATCAAGACCTATGCATTTTCCTGTAATATAAGTTATCCAGTTTAATGGATCTAATGACGCAAGTTGAGTTAGGTGTAAGGTTGTGTAATCGCATTAGGAAACTCCTTAGGATTGGCTGAGCCTTCCGTTGTGATATCTAAGTTGACAGATAATCTCCATTGTATTTTTAATGTCGTGTCTAATAATGAATTGAGTTAACTTCAATTTATCTTAATATTGTAACCTTTTCATTAACACTCTTAATTATTATTAAAAAAAATAAAAATAAAAAATTTACACTCTATTTGAGTGTTTTTAATTTAAACCCTTAGGGGTTTCTTGGCGGGGCATTACATCATCAAGTGGGGTGGTAGAAAGCGGGTTAAGGACAACTTTGAATCCTGGTGCAGAGCGCAGTGGGGAAAGGATATTAACATTAATATTCTCCCCAATGATTTCTATATGATTGAATTTATGAGCAATGAGGAGAAATGGAAAGCTAAAAATAAAGGTGCATACATCTTAGATGGCATTGAAATTCACATCATTGATTGGCATCCCAATTTCAACCCCCAAACGTATGTATTGTCGGACAACAAGGTATGGATAAGACTGTATAATTGTCCCTCAGATTATAGGCACATTGATGTCATTAAGGATATATGCAAATACCTTGGCACCTTTGTATCGACAAATGACATCTTGGAGGATAAACTATGGGGAAGCTTCCTCAGAATTTGTATTAGCACAAATCAAATCACCAAGATCCCGGACGAAGTCATAATTATTGGGGCAGGAAGATCTGGATCCAAAAGATTGATAGAGAAGATCAACTGCATATTTGTCCTAAATGCTTTTCCTTGGATCATATTGGTATTAATTGTGATGTTTCGGCAACGATACAATGAAGTTACTCCTGTATGCAATCTCCTATCGAGGCAAAATTGCAACTGGAACCTCCTATTGCCTTTGACACCGAGGATTCTTTTAGCAACGATACTCTTGATAAGGAGAATGTTCCACTAATAGAGGAAACCCCTTTGATCATAGTTCCTCCCTCCTTTGGTCAAAGCGAGAGCCAACAAGATCTTCTCACACTTCTGGAGGAGACCAAAACCCTACAGGCAGACATTGAATCCAAGTTAGCAGATTCACTTCCACCCTCCCCCTTTGTGCCCAGGAATCAACTGGCAATTGAAGATGGCAATTTTTACTCTCAGGGTATGGAGACTGGCACTATGGGGGAGATGGGAGGGCAGATCTGCTCCATGATAGGCATTGAACTCGAAGATGGTGAAATTGAAACCTCCTCCTCGGAGGGGGAGGAAGACTTTGAACTTGAATCAGGTCTTATATTGGAGGGTTCTTCAAAAGGTTTTGGAAAGTCAGATTCAACTATTGAAAAACCAAATTTTAAGCTAAAAAGGTGTGCGGGGGTGCAAGTCCGAAAAATTTATGCTAGCAGTGGCTGGTGCTGCTAGTGGTCAAACCAAACTTAATTTAGGGAAGGGAAATGCCCTTTCCCAAGAGCAATGGAACTCATATCTTGGAATGTCAGTGGCATCAATACCCCTGACAAATGGCACTTGATTAAGCGCCAGATTGATGACACCAAAGGAGATATTTGGCTACTACAGGAAACTAAATGGAGCAAGGTTGAGATTGATGCTAAAATGAGAGTTTGAAAACAGTGGAATGGGATTTTTAGGCAATCGGATGGAGCCTCTGGTGGCTTGGGAATCATTTGGAGCCCCATGAATGTTAAGATCTCACTTGTTGGGGATGATAAGTATTGGCAACATTGCTCGGTTACTATTCTTGGACGGAATGAGAATTTCAATCTTTTCAATGTGTATGGACCATCTACTGCTAGTGATAAACGGGCTCTCTAAGATCTCTTATCCATCAAACTAAATAGTATTACCGATGGTAGTTGTGTGGTAGCCGGGGACTTCAATGCGATCCTTTTTGGCATTGAGAAAAGTGGGGGTATTCAGAGGACTGGTACATCCCAGAAGGACTTTTTGGATTTTGTTGAGAAGAATCACCTTTTAGACATTGTTTTGAAAAATGGAATTTTCACATGGACAAATCGGAGAGTGGGTTTTACTAATATTGTTGAACGGCTTGACCGGTTTCTTGTTACTGGTGAGTGGTTAGGACAAAATCTAGCCTTAGAATCGTTAATTCTCTCGCTTATCAGATCAGATCATTACCCAATCTGTCTAGAGGTTGCCTTGGGTCAAGCGGAGTGAGGTACCCCATTTCGGTTTAAGAAAATGTGGTTCAAAGTGCCTGAACTATATGATCTTATAGCTGCTTGGTGGAATCAACCGGTTTTTGGGAATCAATCGAGACTACTTATTCTCAATGAAAATCTCAAGTATATTAAGGTCAAGATCAAAGAATGGAATAAGAGCCATTTGAAGAATATTCATATGGAGAAATTAAGAATTAAGGTTGAAGTGGCAGATCTAACCAAATCTGTTATCACTTCAGGAATGACTGAGGATCTATTTATCAAAGAAAATTCTCTCAAATCTGATCTAAATGAAATCCTTCGGTGTGAGGAAATCCACTGGCGTCAAAAATCAAGGGAGTTATGGCTAAAGGAAGGTGATAAAAACACCAAATTCTTCCACCAGTCGGCCATTGCCAATTGAAATAGAAACAAAATATCAAAGATTATGAGACCGGATGGAGTCACTGTCGGGAATTATGAGGACATTGCGCAGGAAGCTGTAAGATTCTTTGACTCTTTGTTGAATGGTGACCATCAGATTAACATGAAGCAAGAGCCAGAATTATGAACTCAATCCTATCTGTGATATCCGTTAATCAAAATACATCTCTCTGTACTCCTATTTCAATTGATGAAGTAAGAAATACTACCTTCCAGTTGAAACCAGATAAGACTCTTGGCCCGTATGGCTTTCCTGCTACTTTCTTCAATCATTTCTGGGATATCATTGCTCGAGATCTACATCTTGTAGTAGAAGAATCAAGAAAGAAGATGACTATGATAGGGGCTATCAATCACACCTTTTTTACTCTAATCCCAAAGAAGCAAAATCCACAACAGATGAGTGGCTTTAGGCCCATTGCTCTATGTAACACTATATATAAGATTGTAACAAAGATCATAGCTAACATATTGAAGCCCCTCCTTAAACACATCATATCAGATGAACAAAGTGGTTTTGCCCCTAGAAGATCCATTGTGGAAGGCATTATCGTTGCTCATGAAATGCTTCACACAACCAAGAAGACCAAAGACTCCTGTATGATTTTAAAACTAGACATCCTGAAAGCTTATGACATGGTGGACAGGGATTTCCTATTTGATGTTCTTGATAAATTTGGCTTCTACAAGGAATGGCTCACTTGGGTCATGAGTTGTCTCTCTTCCCCCAAATTCTCTATTCTGGTTAATGGGTCGTCCCATGGTTCTTCTCTTTGACAAGAGGAATCAGACAAGGTGATCCATTATCACCATTTCTGTTTATCATAATGGCTGAAGCTTTAGGTCGATCTATAAGAGCTCTTCAACAAGATGATCATTGGGTTGGAGTTAATGTGGCAACAGGGGTTGAAAAAATGACTCATCTTCAGTTTGCTGATGACACCATTCTGTTTGGTTCGGCCTGTAGGAGGGAAGCTAGAACAATTAAAACATGCATTGATGATTATTGTATGGCTTCTGGGAAAAAAATCAACTAGCACAAATCTGAAGTTCTTTTTGTCAACACTCCGCTTAACTCGCAAGTTGTATTATCAAGGATTCTTAATCTCAGAGTCGTAAACTTCCCAGGGAAGTTTCTTGGAACCCCCCTCTTCATTGGCAGTAACAGAACTCACTACTGGAAGATCTTATTGATAAGTGCAAATCCAAGCTTGCATCTTGGAAAGGCAAGTGGTTATCCTCTGTTGGGAAGCTCACTATGATAAAATTGGTTCTTTCAGCGCTACCGGTTTTTTCCATGGCTTGCCTGAGATTACCGGTGGCAATTGAAGATGATTTGATTTCTCTAATGAGAAATTTCCTTTGGAATGGTTCGGATGACAAAGGTAAATTTCCTTTGATAGCTTGGAAAAAGATCTGCCAACCAAAAAAGGCAGGAGGTGCTAGCATTCGCCAAATCTTGATCATGAATTTAGCAATGGGAGCTAAACTGGTTTGGGAAATTTGTAGCGACAGGAAACGAAAATGGGCAAGGCTCCTGAAACATAAATATTTGGACTCCCTAGAGCCTAAAAGGATTCTGACTATCAACAATCCTCCTAGAGGCTTGGCTATCTAGAATTTTATTGTGGACAACAGGGAAATCATAAGTGATCAGGTTACCTGGGAGGTCAGGAATGGTAGGGATGCCTCCTTTTAGTTTGATTCTTGGTATGGTGAAGATGCCCTATGTCACAAACCCTCTCTGCAACCTATTATGGCATAAACCTGTCGCCTTTGGGTGCACAATATCTATGATTATGGCTATCAGATCCATGAAAATGGTATTGCTAAATGGAAATGGAACTCTTTGGATCAACTAAACTTGGATCAGCTTTAGAAGGACTTGTTTACTGACATTCTCAACAAAAGGATTATTTTCCCTTCCCCTCATAAGGACATTATTAGGTGGTGTAGTTCCTCTGATGGTAAATACAAAGTATGTTTTGGTTACAAGTTGAAAGAAGAAGCTATAGATAAAAAAGACTGGTCTGTTAATCTTTTTTGGCATCAACACCTCCTTCCTAAAGCGGGCTCCTTTGCCTGGTTGGCTTGTCAGAGAAAAATATTAACTCAAGAAAGACTCCATTCAATGGGTATCAATGGACCCATCAGATGTACTTCATGTCTAGAGCAGGAAGAGACTACAGATCATCTTCTTCTCCAATGCAAATTCTTCAGTCACTGTTGGTGGCATTTCATGGGAAAACTGAGAATCTTCGGCCCGTTCCAAGCAGGGCTGGATAAGTGGTTTTTGCAATGGCCTAAACTGGCAGGTAAGGTTGTTTTTGCTGATTTGCTTTTTATCCTCCCATCACTTTTGATTTTGGAAATTTGGAAAGAAAGGAACCATAGAATCTTTCAGGGTAAAGAAATGAGCTTATTGTCTCTTTGTGGGAAAAATGAGAACCACCTAACTGAGCTCCTGAATGAGGTTGCCCAATCCAAAACATTAAAGAAAAATCTGTTCACGGACTGGGATTGTAAGATTAAGCTGGTTCTTCCAAACCTACTCATCCCACCGATCTTCGGTCTGGTCACCCTGGTGGATCAGTCCAATCCAAGAGTGGGGGTGAAATGGGATGCGCTAGAGGATGGGTGGAGCAAGTTAAACTTTGATGGTGCTTCTGCAAAAAACCCAGGTCAAAGTGCTATTGGTTGTATTTTGAGGGACTCTAATGGTCTCTGTATAAAAGAAATCTCTGAAAAGATTGGAGTAGCTACTAATAATGAAGCGGAATTCAAAGTGGCTTTAAGAGGACTTCAGTTAGGGAAGGAGCTAGGGGTGTAGATTATTCATTTGGAGGGAGACTCATTAAATTTTGTTAATGCGATCCACTGTAATAACATCCCTAGTTGGCACCTTAACCAGTGGCTTCAACCAATCCTGGCGCTGCTAGCTACCTTTGATGAATTTCGAGTTAGCCACATCTACAGGGAAGGTAATGGTGAAGTTGATAGACTTTCTAAATTGGCTATAGCTATTAGAGACCCCACCTGAATATCCACCAATGATGATTTTTTGTTGGGCTAGTTGGTGATGTGGCATTGCTTCCACCGGTTGACATGCTATCCTCACTTTCCATTGAGGGGGGACGCTTTCCGATTGGGTCTATTGATGGTTGCACGCTCTCCGGTTCTTTCCACAACTTCCGGTTGTGGAGCAAACCGGTGCTTTGCTCCTCGGTAGCTGCTTTACCCCCTCTCCAATTTATGGTCATGGTTTCCGGTGGAGAGAGCGACAATCTACCCTGTTAACCTATTAAGGCTTCTTCTTATCTACGAGATGTGACACATTGTCGGCATCATTGATTCGTGCTGGTTTTTGGCCCCGTGGCAATTAAATATAAGTGTACTTTATTAATATCTAGTTATGACTAGATCCTCTCAATATTTGTCTATGATCACTTGATGCTTAAAGTCAGTCGACACCAAGTTGAGGAGCTTTGGTGCAGATGGTTTTTTGGATACTGTCAACTCACGCATGTGGGTATTTAATGGGTATGAATTGCTTGCAGGGTGTCGTATTCTCATGTTTGATGCCTTGCTATTTATCAATGGAATACCCTTTCTTTGCATCAAACAATTGCTTTCATTTCTTGGCGACTCACTATGGAGACCCCAATCCTCCTTGAAGCTATTTGTCGCCAAATGGATTTCCTGGGTGAAATCACGGACAAACGTCTGCAAGAGGTCCTCTTCTCTCAACATCCTCTTATTCTCCACAACCTTAAGAGGATTATGGGAAAGGAATTCCTTATGGCTTACCACAGGTACAGAGCCAATGCCGATATCCCAACTTTTTTTCTTGCAATGATAATTTGCATGGGGACTAGTAAGCAGAAAGAAAAACTGTTAACTCAAATGATGTTTAAGCATCGCCTATTGGGGGAAATAGATGTTGTATTGGACAATATTGATGCCAATCTTAGAATTCCACTTCCCAAAAATTACTATATGTCACTAAGAAACGTAGCGGAGGTGAAGAAGCTTGTGATTGTTAATTACCTGGATTTCGAGTCTCTCCAAGCATCCTAGCCTCTCATCTCCAGGAACATTGATTTCTTGCTTAAAGCGGCTGGCATACAAAGCGACTTCATGCCAGAATGGAGGGTAAATTTTCTTTGTGATAAAGAGCTAGCGAGTATTGATGACTTTGGGATTTTGGAGAATGGACATCTGGTGGATGGAAATGACTGGGGTTTTGGGTTGGGCAAAGAGTGGTTCCCATACGACTACCGAATCCCTAAGGAGAAGGAAGAATCGAAAACTCATTCGAACTATGGCACTGAATGTCCCATTGTCCTGGATGTGGCCAATGCGCTTGTGGATGATGCTTTTGAAGACTCTCTTTGATTCCGGTTGACATTAGGTCCTCCGGTCTCTCTGTTTTTTGAGATTGTCTGTTTTTGTCTTAAAACCTCTACATCTTTATGAGGTTGGTATATTTTTGTACTCATCCAGCATTCAGGGTTGGTCTTTCTTGTCTAGGGACTAGAGCTAAGGTAGAGGGTTTTATTCTTGGTTCTTTCCCCCTACCACTCTTATTGAATCAGGCCTTGTATTCTCTTTTTTGTTTAATACAAGGGTGTTGCCCCTCTGCAACTATTTACTTATTAAAAAAAAAAGAAATATTTATATAATTAATTTAAAAAAATGGTAAATATAAAAAGACATAAAGAAGAAATAACAAGAAAAAAATAAACATTTAATAAAAAAGAAAGAAATAAAAGATTAGTGAAAAGATTAAAAATAATAAGAATAGATATATGTCTCTCCTATATATTTAAAATCAAAGAAAACAATGATTAATTCAATACTTTGTCTTAGGTTTATACATATACTTATACATTTTAATTAAGAGGACAAGAGAAGTATATTATAAGAAACCATATACCAAGATGAAGATAAGCATAAAGAAGGCAATACATGGTAGTACAATATAACATGGAATTTAATGTAGGCAAAGGCGAAGTGAAAAATCTAACATGAGAAACGATATAAGATAAATGAGATGTGCATATAATAGATCAAAAGTAATATTGAGAGTGGAATATAAGATGCATAAAGAGTGAATAAGCACTAAAGATGAAACATAAAAACTATGCCTTCAAGAGGGTTAGAAGAAGCGAATATCATAATACCAAAGGGTGAAATGAGAATAGGAAGTAGTGGATAAGGCAAATCAAGAAGCCAAAGTGTAAGGAATCAATGGTTAAATTGGGTAAAAATAAAAGAGAATCAAAAGACACATTGATCCTTTGTTTCACCCTTTGGTATCTAGTAGAAAGAGTCATGTGGTATCTACACAGACCCCTCATGCATATATTTTAGGTAAGTGTTATACCCCTATCCTTCAGCAAGTTTTTTGCAATAATGACACAATTAATTGTTGTGATTCCTAAACCAAGTCTATTAGTTCTCAAGTGCAATTTTCCCACCTTCTTTTGTGTTCCTTGAGTCAACTTTTAAAACCGACCTTCCCCCCTCCACATGCCCTACTCCCTATATTGTATGTGCCTTATGTGTGTAGTCTTTTTATCTTAACATTGGTAGGATCCTAAGCCTAGGGGCTATCACATCTCTCAACTTAGTGTTGTCCCATCTTATCAGTGTTTTGATGAAAATACTTTGCCTTCTTCATACTTTACTTTGTAAGAACACAATTTCATACCGCCACTAAAGTGAAGGTTGTATGTAACATCATAAATTGTCACTGCTTATAATTTCACACTAGGTTTGATACTCAATTTAGCATGTGTGTTTGTTGTTCTTGTTTTATTACCTTTCTAAACATATTGGTTAAGTCCTTTGTTTTTGTTTTTGTTTTTTTGAACAAAAGTGACAAGCCACTGATATATATATATATATATTAATAAGATAATTGATTCAAGAGCTCAATAGGGAAAGAATCAGGAAGAAAACCCTATATCCTTTCTCAGATACAATGAACAAAGAGGAAAAGAGTCTTTGAGAAGGAGCCCCCAAAAGATCCGAAGAGAGAGATAGAACTTGCCCATAGAACAAGCCAGTGAAGTCCTTTGTTACTGGGTCCTTTAAGAACAAATTATGCTTGGACCCTAGCATGATGGACTAGCATCTCAATTGTACGTGTCAAAAGATTTGAATTCAAATGTTGGCCTAGTTACACAAAATGCCACAACCTTGCTTGATGGTCTTACCCAAACAGTTACTTGTAGATGTTCTTAGTTTCATATTTAAGTAAGCTTCTCTCTCCCTCATGAAGGAGAGGAGGGACAAGATACAATACATATAAGATTTGAACTAAGTTCATTTTTCATGCTTGTAAAATTGACCCATAATAAAGAATGGATAAATTGTAAATCAAGTTTGGTCCCTTACATAAAAGACAAATAAGTGAAGACAAGACTGCAATGAAAGGAAAAAAAGCAAGGTGTGCGATTATTACCACTTTAAACTCATAAATAAAATGTCATCAAATGATCTTTGATTTTTATAAAACTGAATGGCTCACAAAAATCCACCAAAAATCAAGTCTTAAAATGCAAAAGTCATGTTGAAAGATCAAAATTATAGCTTTGATCAACTCTCATGGAATGAAGTGCCCTTAATTGAGAGTGATTAGCCAAAAAGTATACTCCTAATATTTAACACCAAGGTAAATGATGTCAATAATTAGTCAATAGGCTAACCTAGTGAGAAAACTCACAACTGAAAAATTTGTCTAACTTCGGAAAAGTCTCACACCGACAATGACTGAAAGATAAGAACATTAAATGAATAGGTCAATTTTGTTAGGATTAAGGTGTCATCTACCTTGGTAAATCTTATGACATGGTTCCAACATCCTTGTAAAGTGTCCTAACACTTATAGATGTCAAGAATAAGATATTTAATGACTTGGGAAGTGGACAAATGAGTGACCTATGGGCTTCTCCAAGTAGAACTTAGAAGAGGCAACAAGTTTCTCTTGGCATTATATCATTTATAACATTTAATGTAATGTTTATCTTGCAAGAATCTGTGCCCAAGTTGGAGGAAAAATGCTAGAGTCAAAATTGGTGTCTTTTCGAGTTTTATGGAGGAATTGCAAGGGTTGTGGTCGTGAGAAATGAAAAGGCTTCTTTGGACATCTTTATTGGTGGTTTTAGAGCTCTTGCTATTCTATAAATTTAGCCTTTTGGGTGTAGAATTATGATATAATAGTTGAATGTAGGTGGGAAGCATAAGGAGGTTGATCACATGT
The DNA here is from genome assembly GCF_030272615.1 of Cryptomeria japonica. Classification (NCBI taxonomy): domain Eukaryota; kingdom Viridiplantae; phylum Streptophyta; class Pinopsida; order Cupressales; family Cupressaceae; genus Cryptomeria; species Cryptomeria japonica. The sequence continues at coordinate 172,004,934 of NC_081412.1, read as the reverse complement.
ACAAAAGTGCTACTATGGTGGATGCAGAGAGGAGAATGAAAGTGATTGTATTGTAAGTGCATTTATTGTTGATAATGCAAACTTGGCCTCTCTTAACTTGTTTATTTTCCAACAAGTTTTACAACATGCATTAAATGCAACCGGTTTGCTAACTATTTATTATATGCAACCAACTATTTCCACTATGATCAATTTTACAAACATGGGAGTGCACGCCTCCTTGTGACAATTAAAAGAACCAAAATTTATTTATTAAAAAATATTTTTATGTTAAAAAGGAAGGGAAATAAAGTTTTTCACTCCAGCTAATTTAATTGAACGTTTCTTATATTCCATATGAAACCAACACTACAAGATAATATTGTAAAAATATTGTACAAATAATATAAGATAATATAAAAATACTAATTAATTAATAATATTGTAAAAATAATATAAGATAATATTAATCTTCTCCCTCAATTTCTATGTACTCTACCTTACATCTTCACTATTTATATTAATCCTTAAGACTATTATATATGTTATTTTCCATTGTATAATATTTAAGCTATTACTTTTTCTTTTTTTTTAAATTTATTTATTTATTTTTTAATTTTTTTTTTTTCTATGGTAAGAGCTATCATTAAAGGGGATAGCGCCCTTATATTAACTTCAAAAAGTATTACAAAATTGGCTTCTAGGCCTGATATCATCATCCCTCTACCTAATATAACCCCCTGGAAATACAAAAATCCATCTACATGTCATCCTAATACTCTACCTATCTAGACCCTTACATTCTTTAAATATTTGCAGAGAACAGTAAGTCCAAAAGTGGGGATCTTCTCATATCCAAAGACAGAAATAGTAACCACATTATGCACCTCCAAGGAGGGCTTGCATAATAACCCCAACGTACTCACCCACACTGACCACCATGTCATTTAAGCTATTACTTTTAATTTCTATTATATTTATTTGTTTACAAATTTGTTCACCAATTAAATTTAAATATTAAGTTAATTTAAAATATTAATCATCCATATGCTATAACATATTATTATATTGACATCTAATAACTCTAAAGACATATTTAAGATGAAGAATGACAATATATCAAAACATATATAGATTTTAATTATTATATAACTAATTATATAACAATATAATTCATTTAAGTTTTCCCTCCAATATCATATGGACATATCCCTTGACCCTACTAGTTCAATAATTTTTAAGGAGGGAAAAAAGAGACAAAATTCAAGCTGTAAATGATCTTCCCTGTCATAAGCCTCTGCCCCATTTTCCCACTCGGAAATCCATTCGAATTGTATTGATTAGGTGTTCAGCTTTTGCCCGGAGTGGATTAGTTGCACTGAACAACCGAGTCACGTCACTTTTCTCCAAACTCTGAAGAAGGTACATCATATCCACTACTCTATTTTTGTAGTTTGTCTTCTTAATCAGCAACCACTGTATATTGATTTTTTGTTTTCTCTTAACAGAGTTGTGTGTAAATCAAACACAAACATTTCACTAGTACAGGCCCCAGGGTGTGGGTTTAATAGATATGGAAATGGGTGCTAGCACAGAGGATGTAAAAATAACCAATAACAGTGGTAGGCAAAATTCGTATGGAGACAATGGGCGCAGGGCATGGATTCCTAGAGGTAGAGGAAACCATAATCAAAACCCTAACCCTAACACCAATGGGCGCAGGGTTTGGACTCCTAGAGGTAGAGGTAGAGCATCCAAGTGTGGACATAATTCATCATCTCAGGATTTAATGCTCCCCATGAATGACAGAAAGCATCCTTCACAATCTGTACACCATAAGAGATCAGAAATGGAGGATCTTGGACTTATGAACAGGAGTAGTAGCCAGGATTGGAGGTATCACGCTCCATCGTCAGAAGTTAATGCTCGGCCACTTTTGAAGCAGGAAAGTGAGGAGGTTATTCATTTGGAGAGATCAAACGTGCCAAATCTTGTGCAGGAGATTGAACGGAAGCTTCAACAAAGCAAGGTGGAATGCATGATTTGCTATGAGATGGTGGGAAAATCAGCGGCAATATGGTCTTGTAATAGCTGCTATGCACTCTTTCACCTACATTGCATAAGGAAGTGGGCACGAGCTCCGACTTCCAGAGATTTGTCTGCTGGGCAAAGTCAGAGATCTAATTGGAGATGCCCAGGTTGTCAATCAGTGCAGTATTCAAGACCAGAGGATCTTCAGTATTATTGTTTCTGCGGAAAAATGCAAAACCCATACAATGATTTCTATCTGACTCCACACTCATGTGGAGAGCCATGTGGAAAATCACTTGATAAAGGGAAGGAACTGTCTCGTTGCCCTCATACTTGCACACTCCTATGTCATCCAGGCCCTTGTCCTCCTTGCACAGCAATGGCTGCACCTCAGCCATGCCCATGCGGTAAAAAAACAACTACAAGAAGATGTTCCGATCAGAAACCAGCTGAAACATGTGGACAAGTGTGCGAGCAGCTTCTTACCTGTGGTCGACATCTTTGTGATAAAATATGCCATGAGGGTCCTTGTGGTTCATGCACTATTTTAACAAATGCTTCATGCTTTTGTGGGAAAAAAGAGAACATGATGCTTTGCGGGGACCTGGAGTTCCATGGAGAATTAGAGTGGAAAAGTGGTGTATATGCATGTGAGAATCTTTGTATGAAGATGCTCTCGTGTCAAAATCACAATTGCAGCTTGGGATGTCATCCAGGAGAATGCAAAGAATGTGATTTATTACCTGAGAAGTTAAAAACATGCCCCTGTGGTAAAACGCAAATACTAAATCAAAGGAAGAGTTGCCTGGATCCTGTGCCAACATGCTCAGAAGTATGTGAAAAGCTTCTTCCTTGTGGGAAACACAAGTGCATAAATTCTTGTCACCAGGGCATCTGCCCTCCTTGTCTGGTTTCTGTGGATCAGAAATGTCGATGTGGATCTTCTTCCAGAAAAGTCAGTTGTTGGAAAACAACATCAGTCACAAAGGACAACAAAGAATTTTTGTGTGAAAAGGTTTGTGGACAGAAGAAAAACTGTGGTAGACACAGATGCAATGAAAAATGCTGCTCTCTGTCACATCGAGGTCGGTCTGCTATTCAAACAGGTGACTGGGATCCACATTTATGTCTTATGCCATGTGGGAAAAAGATGAGATGTGGTCAACATTACTGCCAGGAACTTTGCCATAGTGGCTACTGCCCCCCATGTCTTGAAACTAATTTTACTGATCTCTCTTGTGCATGTGGGAAGACATCAATTCCTCCTCCAGTACCATGTGGAACACCTATTCCTTCATGTGCATATCCTTGCTCCATTCCTCAGCCATGTGGACATTCTGCAACTCATAATTGCCATCTTGGAGAGTGCCCTCCTTGCACAGCGAGTGCTGCAAAAAAATGTGTAGGAAGTCATGTAATCCTTAGAAATGTTCTATGTGGTTCACGAGAAATAAAATGCAATAAGCTTTGTGGGAAAACAAGGCAATGTGGAATGCATGCTTGTACTAGGACATGCCATATACCACCCTGTGACCCAGTTTCCATGGAAAGTTCATCATCTAAAGCCAGAATCTCATGTGGGCAAACTTGTGGAGCTAGTCGTAGAGATTGCAAACATACGTGTATTTCTCTGTGTCACCCACCTAGGCCTTGCCCTGATACCAGATGCACATTTCCAGTGACTATTACTTGCTCATGTGGTCGAATGACAGCAAAAGTTCCATGTGATGCCGGAGGTAACAATATCAGAGCTGATCCAGTCTTTGAAGCTTCTATTTATCACAAATTGCCTGCTCCCCTTCAGCCAACAGAGTCACATTTGACCAGAGTTCCAATGGGCCAGAGAAAGCTTGCATGTGATGATGAATGTGCAAAGTTGGAGAGGAAGAAGACTCTAGCAAATGCCTTCGACATTTCAACAACAGTTGATCTACAAGAGGTGAATGGAAAAACATCAGAAATGCTTGCTGACTTGATTCGGAGAGAGCCTCAATGGGTCTCAGATGTTGAAGATAGGTTTAAATATTTAGTTCTGGGAAGGACAAAAATAAACACAAACGGTATTCGTGTCCACATTTTCAATGCTGTGCCAAAGGAGAAAAGGGACATATTGAAGCTACTTGCAGGAAGGTGGAATCTTTCTGTATTTTGGGCTGGATGGGAACCAAGACGCTTTTTAATTGTACAGGCCACACAAAAGTCAAGAGCCCCAGCACGCAACCTGTTACTTAATGGTCCATTGCAAACCACAGGGCAGGTGCAACCTCCCATTTTTAATTCATTGGTAGACATGGATCCGAGGCTTGTATTTGCCTTATTTGATTTACCAAGAGAAACAGATGTCAGTGTAAGCTCCCTAATTCTGAGATTCGGTGGGGAGTGTGAACTTGTTTGGCTGAATGACAAGAATGCATTAGCCATATTTACAGACAGGACAAGGGCTGCAACGGCTATGAGACGTGTGGCGCATGCAACTGCATATCAGGGTGCTGTCAATCAAAGGAGCACACCAATAGGTTAGTTGTTCAGCTGAGGATTGGGTCCAGATGTAAGATGGGCAGATGCATGGTCCCCAAAGAAGATTGGGAAGAAACCTCATTTTCTGCAACAAAGGGGTAGTTGAAACTGAACAACACTTCATTATTGATTGTGCAGCATATGAGGATATTCACATTCAGTTTGAAAATATTTTGCAGGTGGACAGTCTGAATAAGATCTTTGAAGAGACAAGACTTCACAATTTCACAAGTTTCTTAATCAAGATACATAATATACATGGAAAGAAGCATGAAAATGGATTAAAGACCCTGATCTCATGAACATAATTAATTTTTTTATTAGTAATAAGTGATGATGATATGAACTATAGTTGACCAAAATAGAAAATAAAATCTTCTAAAATAATAAAACTACTAGATTTTAATGTTAAGGATGGACCTGTCAACTCATATAATAGATATTGCATAAAAATACAGGTGTTGATATCACAATTAGGAAAATAAGAAAATATATGATGTCTATACCAATAAGATCAATTTACATTTTTTTTTAGAAAAACATAATTTAACCATAGAAGTAAATACACAAAAAAAAAGAAAAAAGAAAAAAGAAATAAAAAATAAATGAAAGCCATCAAGTCTGTCATTTTCTTGACTGCAAGAATTAATGTGGGTGATGCATTGATATGCTCTACATAAATGCCAAAATAGAGGCAAATCCACCAAACCGGAAACTTGTTGCTTAAACTCAAGAAACCACTCAAAAGATAGTTTGACTAAGGATTTGGATCTCATTAGACACAGGCCTAAATATGAAAAAGAGAGCACAAAAAATAAATGCAAGACTTGAGAATATGAAACTAAATCTTTACCTCATGCCTAATTACACTTTCATATAAATTTTAAGATACAAGTGAATCCAAAGATACAAGACTACACACAAGCCTCTCAATGTCTCTTCTTGTACACTTTGTTGGGATTTGCTCGATATTTTGGAGGTGGAAATGAAGGTATGTGGATGCTCGATATTTTGGAGGTGGAAATGAAGTAAATATAATGAGAATGTTTGAGAGGGTAGACATTAGGAGAGATGATATTTAATATGGTGTAAATATGAGAGATATTATTTCAAGTTGAAAGGGATTGATCATAGACAATATATATGAAGAAGATAATGGTTCGTATCATAGGTGTATGGAGTGATGGTAAGGGTGAATTGAAGTCGAATTTAGATATGAGATTGATATATTTGGTACTAATAATTGCAGTAGAAGATATTGATACCAACATAATTAGAGAGAAGAGATTATGTACTGTGAAATCAAGATTGAAGATGTAATGATTTAGCTAAAGAAGTAGAGGTGAATTATTACTCTATGGTATAACAAATCAAAGTTGTGGAATTAATGATAGCAACCTAGAGTTGATGATAGACAAAGATATGATGTGGATGATATAATTGTTTGCAATAAATGAAGAATATAATTGGGAAGGTGATGAATTGAAGAGATAGTTTTGGAGACAATTTATAGTAATAAATGATAAAAATAAAAAAACATAAGGAACAATGTAGTAGAATTTACAAAAATACATGATAAATTATGCAATAATACTGAAAAATGGTAGAAATGAACTTCTCAAATAAAATAATAGGAACTTTGTGAAAATGGATTAGGCGATATAACATGTATTGGCTGGATACCACAAATAAGGAAAAATATAGAAAGTGGTCTACAAGATGAATTTTAGTTTGAGTTGAGAAAGATAGGTTGAGGGCTGATGGAAGAGATTTAGTTCTTGGAGAGTCAATTGGAAGATAAAAAAGAAACAATTTAAGGGGATTATAAGTGCATGCAAAAAAATAAATATTGGAGTAGGCCCTAGTTCCTTGATTGGGACTATTAGAGGTGAAAGAAGAAACATAGTTGACTTAATTATAGGAGCTTATCCATTTTTTCAGGGCACATTGAGGTTGGTTACTAGATGAGAGGGTGATTACATTGTTGAACCATTTTTTTTAGAATTATCCTCACAAGTCTTCTACCCAAGATATCTAATGTAAGAGCATCCCATGGTGTACGAGCAATCTTGTATTAACCAAAATATTTTCTTTAATTGTTCAGTTTATTTACAAGTTTTATTTCACATTAGACTCATTACAATTTTATATCACATTTCACTACATCTACATATTTCACCTTGCCATTGGAAACATGCATTCATCTTGGATTCTTCAATGACATAAAAGTCCAATGAGATTATATTTATTATGAAAGCATATAATAATTTATGACCCTTAACAAGCACATCAAAATAATAAGACATTCAATATTATTTTTCAAGGTTTTCATCAACTTCTCAAGGCTTTTGGGAGCTAAGGAACACATTGCAAGGTACATTGGGCCCAATAGATATTATAGCTTGGACCAAACAAAGATTATCAATCCTTTAGTGGAACATTCATTCGAGAAGATGTACCTAAAATTTTTAGAAGGAATTGATATCTATGCCATCTTCTACCAACTAAGAATATCCTCTACAATTATAAGTTGATATTTAAACACTCCCGAAGATCATTAGAAAGTAGCAAAGCGTGTTGGAAAAGAATGTATGTACAATTTGTGGATGAGTCCGTATTAACATATCTTTCAAGTTTTATAATTTTTTTTTTTAGTCAAATTTTCAAGGCCTAGCATGTTGGAAACCCACTATGGTACTCTATAAATCTATTATGACTATGGATTAATAAGGAAAATGTGTTTATTGTATTTTTCATTGAGTTGTTTTGCATATTTATCTATTGTCTACACAACTAGATAATCCTTGGTTGAACCCTTTGGCTATGACTGTGTTAACTGTCTATAAATTCCTTATATGATGCAATGTTAAGAAAACATGAGCCTAAGGGTGGATGAATACAAATATCAGGACTTGAAAAAATAGTATCATCACTATGCATCATAACATCATGGATATCTATTAGAAATCGGCTCTGATCACATACAATATCATCCCTAGTTGTATCACTATGAAATATGGACGCCTCTTAAATATTTATTATATAAGGTATGTCATCATCATGAATCAAAGTTTTTAAAGAAAAATTGCCTAAAGTAAAAATTTCATGGTGCACTAGTCATATAGAAGGTAGAAGGAAGATGGATCTCATGAACAAGTGAAGTGAAGATATCTAAAAGAGAGGCAAGAAAAAATACACTCTATAAAAAAGAAAAAAAAGATTAAAAAACATGATTCAAAATATTAATTTCATACAAAAGACGCTCCCATTTATAAGATACAAAGACATCAAAACATTAGGGATAAAATAGTTGGATGATACAAAGTATAGGAACACAATCAATATTAGTATGAAATGTATGTATAGAGACCAAAGGCAATGAGTGATCAATATTATGATAATTAACCTAGCAATAATACTCAAGGAAAATAGTAGAGTGTTGGTAGAAATAACATAGATGTCTTATAATGAATAAAAAAATAAATTCTACAAAGGAAGATTTCCTTCAAAGTTAACCTCACCCAATAATCTAGGCTAAACTAGTTTAATCTATAAAATAAAATAAAATACAAAATAACTAACTAAATTTGTTACTAAAACTAGATTTGTGAAAATATACAAATATAGAATAGTAAATGTAACTTTCTAATGATAAAATTAAAAAAAAAATGGACGAGAAAGAACATGGATGCCAACATGTCACATTAATGTCCATGTGTAGTTTTATCATCTATACAAATAAAAAACATTGAAACACCTAAAAAGTTTACAAAACTCTAATTTTGTGATTTACCAAACCTGCAAAACCAAAATAAAAAAACGTGCTAACAAATACTATGCAACAAAATACAAAAAAATAAACTAAGATTTAAATGATTGAAAATACTAGAAGAAATTATAAATAAGACAACACTTGGAAACTTATATGCGGTTGAGTTCTCTCAAATTATTTATAAACACAAGGAGAAGGAAAAATGTTTGGGGATTGACTTAGTCAAACCCCTACTTTGGTGATTCAACCTCCATAACGATTGAGATAGAGAAATACATAGAAAATAGTGTGTGAATGCTCCTATCCTAAGTGTTCCTCATAAAGGTCAAAGATAAGAATGTGAAATAGTGTAACTAAAATGAAATAAAGGGGATGTGATAATCCTAAGTCATTCAAGGGAACAAAAGAAAAAATGTTTGCAATAATAATGAAAACTGAAGCAGCTTGAATAAAATATTGCAAAAGAGTTGTAAGAGAGATTGTGATTGTTGTGTATTATAAGGAGGTACTACTTCAAATAGTCTTAGTTGTAATCATTCATCAAAATGGAACAAAACATAGTCAATTATTTAACATCTGAAACACAAAAATATCAAGTAGACTTAAAGGAGAACTAATCACACATGCGTATGATATTATTATCGCATTCTCCTTTTTCACACTCATTTGTGATGAGGGGTGACACAATTAAGTTGGGATCATTATCTTTGGGATCAAATTGGAAATATATCTTTGATTCTTGGGTTCTGTTTCAAGAGCAGGCTTGGTGATCTTTTTCTCTTCCAGGAACTTGTTTAGCAATTGTAGTTCTTTTTCATTCATTTTGTCTCTACCTTATGAGAAGAAGTGAGGGAATTTGATTTTTGTTTCGTAAAATATCATGATTCCCTCCTTCAACACGATAAACCACAAATTCTAGTAGATAAACCACAATTATGCAAAAGATGACCAACAACAAGTTTTTTGAGAATAAGAAACTAGCAAAAACAAGCATTTAAGGGAGCAATCGAGTTTTACTAGATATGGAGCAACCTATGTGACCAAATAGTTTCAAACCAGTTAAGGTTCTAAGAAGGATTAAGCCAATTATAAACCTCCCCCTAGCCTACTGACATCATGTATATCTTGTTGATTGATACATCTCGAAATTAGATCCGTCCTTCCATTTGAGCTTATTGATTAGATCAAAATCTTTTAAAATTCTACCTAGGAACTAGTCCCCCAGCCCTTTTAATACCATTGAGTATGTTTTATTATGTTAATAAGGTATGTTGTACATTATATTCATCTATTCTCAAGACCTCATTTGACCATCAACCAAAAGATCCTAACATCTCTTAACCCCCAATTAGTTTCAATTCTTTGAAATCAGGCCTATGAGATAACCAAGGGCTTTCCATTATGAGCAGTATTCTACCATATGGATTTGTTGGCCACACAAAAAGGAGTTTTTTCCTATACATCCCCATTTAGAAACAACTATCTGACTTTACACCATGCCTTCCAAAGGGTGATAAAAACACTTGAGCCAAATATTTTAACCTCAAAGAAGATGTTATGAATATGTAAGGAAGCCCATTGTTTGCCCTTTTTTGGTTTGGAAAAAGTCAAAATGTTTTTAATCAACACTTTTTAGGTTTCATCTTTATCAAGGGCTTTGAAGATCCATTTGGAGGCTAGATCTTAGCCTTGGATTCTTAAATCCTTAAGTCTAAGACCACACATATTCTTGGGTAAACAACACCAAGCCCAATTCACACCATGTATTTTCTTATTCCCTTTGCCATCAAACCATAAAAATTCTCTAATAATTTTCTAAAGCTTATCAAACTAAACATAAGAAAATAGCGAGGTCAAGGAATGATAAACTGCATATGAGGCAATGACCTTTTGTACAACCTAGATCCTACCTACAAGAGAGAACACGTGATTTTGCCACTTAATAATTTTTTTTAATTTTTAAAATATCCACTCCCATATGCATTTGAGTGATGGGAAGATAGTAAAGGGTATGCCCAAATATATAACAACCTTATTTGGATCAGCCCACTACCAACTCCTCATTACCAACTAGTTATGGGGATCTTTAGGCCACCCTAGCATAATAGCCTTATGAGGGGAGATCTTAGATTCCACAGCATCATAGAAGACCTCCAATCTTTTAATTTTATCAAAATTGGCTTCTATTAATGCAATGAATAAAGTGGTATCATCCACAAATTGAGCATTTAGCAGTTGTTCCTATTTGGGATGTGTAGCTTCCTAAATTGTACTCACCTACATTTTTGTCCTCACTGAGGACTCACTTTGGTGTTCGTCTTCTACGGCCTAAATGGAGCATTGATTATTATCACACCAACTATCAAACACAATTCCCATGTCCACACTATCTGCCCTTGATCTTGGAGCCCTGATTTTTAGGATAATGATGTCCAATGCCATGGTCCTCTAAAAAAGGGCCCAGTTTGGGGCCTCATAACAATCACCTAATTTGGGTAGGGACATAGATCCCATGTCTTCCTATGTCAAAAATTCAAAAAAAAAATCGACCAACAAGTATAAAAGGAGGTCTACCCCTCTCGTTTCAAACTTAATTCGAATCCATAATCAACTCAAGAGAGCAAAATTAAGATCCTACATTCAAGTGAGCAAGTAATCAGTCTTCTATCAATCATTGGAGCTAACATTCATGTTCTATGTTTTATGAAGAGTATCCACATGAAATACTAATTCCTTGTGAAGACAAACAAAACTTCATTAAAGGGATATCATTAGTGTTTCATTGATTTTGAGCCTTTCGCTCAAAAGGAAAGTATTTTTTTGTAGTACTACATTTACATTTTCAATTCAATTTCATGGTTAATTCCAAAACCAAGGCTTGACCTAAGGCAAACCCCTATTCCCAACAATTTCCCCTTTTTCACTGTGTGTAGGAACATGTATAGAGCTGTGTTCGGGAGGATCAATAAGATTCACAAGTACGAACAAGTTCACCTTTTAATGACGAGAAATTCAAAGGACCAGGGAGACCACCACCACGACCCCCAAAAAATTAGGTCGACTTTTTGGGAATAGATCCAAACCATCCTCTTCTACTCAAATCTATGTTGGTGGCTCCACAGAACATTTGTAGCTCATTGTTCTTGCATGATCTCTTTAATAATTCACTATTTTGCCCTAATGTTTAACAATTCAAAAATTCAATTCAATCTTAGGGAAGGAAGAGCTCCATTTAAGAGGCTTGGAATCTGATCATAATCTTGATCTCTCAAAGTCAAATCTATCAAATTCTTATATTTTCCTATTGTAATGGTAAATTAAGCAAAACCAATGGTTTTATTACATTTTATGGTGAAACCCTAATTTTCACCATTACATTTTTGGTGAACCCAACTTCTTACACCTTAATTTATGATTTGCAATCTCAAATCTAAATGTATGCATTTTCAAATTCAGATTTTCATGTTGTAGCTATCCAAGCCTTGTTCTCACCCTTTGATTAGTTTATTAGATAGAGATTAATTTTCACAATTTTTGTTATTGAACTTGTTTATTTGCCAACAAGTTTTACAACATGCATTAAATGAAACCGGTCTGCTAATTATTTATTAAATACAACTAACTACTAACTATTTCCACTATGGTAAATTTTACAAGCATGTGAGTGCACGTCTCATTGTCACAATTAAAAGCATCGAAATTTATTTATTGAAAAATATTTTTGTGTTAAAAAGGAAGGGAAACAAAGCATTTCACTCCAACTAATTTAAGTAAATGTTTTCTTATATTCCATATTAAACCAACACTGCAAGAGGAACCCCAATAATTTAATTATATTATAATAATAATATAAGATAATATAAAAAATACTAAAATGTTAACATAATAATAAAAAATAATATAAGATATAATATAATACTATTATAATCATAATATAATAGTAATAAAATTAAAATTCAATAACACTATAATATTATATATAATTTTGGGGATGACCCCACAACGTAGCGGTTAGCTAGGAGCCTCCTACACGGGAGGTCTTAGGTTCAAACCTGTCTCAAATTCATTATGCATGGCCCGGGTTTGCCATTGGTGACAGACAACGACATGTATGGATTGCCACGGTGGATACAAAGGCTAGAGGAGTTGCCATGGTGGATGTGGTGTGCTAGAGAGATAAGGTATAAGCGTTGGTGGAGAGATAAGGGGATTTGAATGGAATGATAAGGAGGAATGATTTTAGAAAGGAAAATGGAGGTGTTAACACCTCACCTTTGTATTTGCGGATGAGGTCTCCCTCTATGACCCCACTAGTTCAAAGTTCCAATCAAAAGCAATTGGCTTCGGTCTCAAACCTAGCAAATATATATATGTGTGTGTGTGTGTATTATAGTAAAGATAATATAAGATAAGGGTTGGGGGCCTAGCTCAATTGACAAGAGATTCCAGTGGTGAAGCACGAGGTCACGATGTCTTGTCTCCCCCAACCCACGTGGTATTGGAGGACGTATCGCGCCAGAGTCACCGATCACATTGAAAAGTTTACCTAACACATTACAGTTTATATAGGAGGGTGCTTGGTATACCCAATTCCTACAATCTAAAAAAAAAAGATAATATACGATAATATTAGTTACAATATAATAATATTATAAAAAAAATAAGATAATATTAAAATTTAATAATATAATAATATAAGATTATATATAAATAATACATATGTTATTTTTAGGGGTATAATATTTAAGCTATTACTTTTAATTTCTATTATATTTATTTGTTTACAAATTTGTTCATCGCCTAAATTTAAATATTAAGTTAATTTAAAATATTAATCATTCATCTGCTATAACATATTATTATATTAATATCCAATAACTTTAAAGACATATTTAACATTAAGAAAGATACTCAACAATATATCAAAACATATATAAATTTTAATTATTATATAACTAATTATATAATTCATTAAGGTTTACCTTCAATATCATATGGACATATCCCTTGACCCTACTAGTTCAATAATTTTAAAGGACAAAAAAACGAAGAAAGAGACACAAAATTCAACACTGTTAATGATCTTCCCTGTCATAAGCCTCTGCTCCATTTTCCCACACGGAAATCCATTCGAATTGTATTGATTAGGCGTTCAGCTTTTGAACGGAGTGGATTTGTCCCGCTGAACAATCGAGTCACGTCGTTTTTCTCCAAATTCTGAAGAAGGTACATCATATCACGTAGTTTGTCTTTTTAATCACAAACCATTGTATATTGATTTTTTGTTTTCTTTGAACAGAGTTGTGTCTAAATCAAACACAAACATTTCGCTAGTACAGGGTGTGGGTTTAATCGATATGGAAATGGGTGCTAGCACAGAGGGTGTAGAAATAACTAATAACAGTGGTAGGCAAAACTCGTATGGAAACAATGGGCGCAGGGCATGGATTCCTAGAGGTAGACGAAACCATAATCAAAACCCTAACCCTAACACCAATGGGCATAGGGTTTGGACGCCTAGAGGAAGCGCATCCAAGTCTGGACATAATTCATCAGCTCAGGATTTAATTCTCTCCATGAATGACATAAAACATCTTTCACAATCTGTGAATCATAAGAGATCAGAAATGGAGGATCTCGAACTTAAGAACAGGAGTAGCAGCTAGGACTGGAGGTATCATAACCATTGTCAGAGGTTAATGCTCGACCACTTTTGAAGCAGGAAAGTGAGGAGGTTATTCATTTTAACAGATCAAACGTGCCAAATCTTTTGCAGGAGATTGAACGGAAGCTTCAAAAAAGGAAGGTGGAATGCATGATTTGCCAGGAGATGGTGGGAAAATCAGCGGCAATATGGTCTTGTAATAGTTGCTATGCACTCTTTCACCTACATTGCATAAGGAAGTGGGCACGAGCTCCAACTCCCAGAGATTTGTCTGCTGGGCAAAGTCAGAGATCGAATTGGAGATGCCCAGGTTGTCAATCAGTGCAGTATTCAAGACCAGAGGATCTTCAGTATTATTGTTTCTGCGGAAAAATGCAAAACCCATACAATGATTTCTATCTGACTTCACACTCATGTGGAGAGCCATGTGGAAAATCACTTGATAAAGGGAAGGAAATGTCTCGTTGCCCTCATACTTGCACACTCCTATGTCATCCAGGCCCTTGTCCTCCTTGCACAGCAATGGCTGCACCTCAGCCATGCCCATGCGGTAAAAAAACAATTACAAGAAGATGTTCCGATCAGAAACCAGCTGAAACATGAGGACAAGTGTGCGAGCAGCTTCTTACCTGTGGTCGACATCTTTGTGATAAAATATGCCATGAGGGTCCTTGTGGTTCATGCACTATTTTAATAAATGCCTCATGCTTTTGTGGGAGAAAAGAGAACATGATGCTTTGCGGGGACCTGGAGTTCCATGGAGAATTAGAGTGGAAAAGTGGTGTGTATGCATGTGAGAATCTTTGAATGAAGATGCTCTGCTGACAAAATCACAATTGCAACTTGGGATGTCATCCTGGAGAATGCAATGAATGTGATTTATTACCTGAGAAGTTAAAAACATGCCCCTGTGGTAAAACACAAATACTAAATCAAAGGAAGAGTTGCCTGGATGCTGTGCCAACATGCTCAGAAGTATGTGAAAAGCTTCTTCCTTGTGGGAAACACAAGTGCATAAATTCTTGTCACCAGGGCATCTGCCCTCCTTGTCTGGTTTATGTGGATCAGAAATGTCGATGTGGATCTTCTTCCAGAAAAGTCAGTTGTTGGAAAACAACATCAGTCACAGAGGACAACAAAGAAGTTTTGTGTGAAAAGGTTTGTGGACAAAATAAAAACTGTGGTAGACACAGATGCAATGAAAAATGTTGCCCTCTGTCACATCGAGGTCGGTCTGATATTCAAACAGGTGACTGGGATCCACATTTATGTCTTATGCCATGCGGGAAAAAGATGAGATGTGGTCAACATTACTGCCAGGAACTTTGCCATAGTGGCTATTGCCTCCATGTCTTGAAACTAATTTTACTGATCTCTCTTGTGCATGTGGGAAGACATCAATTCGTCCTCTAGTACTATATGTAACACCTATTCCTTCATGTGCATATCCTTGCTCAATTCCTTAGCCATGTGGACATTCTGCAACTTATAATTGCCATCTTGGAGAGTGCCCTCTTTGCACAACGAGTGCTGCAAAAAAATGTGTAGGAAGTCATGTAATCGTTAGAAATGTTCTATGTCGTTCACGAGAAATAAGATGCAATAAGCTTTGTGGGAAAACAAGGCAATGTGGAATGCATGCTTGTACTAGGACATGCCATATACCGCATTGTGACACACTTTCCATGGAAAGTTCATCATCTAAAGCCAAAATCTCATGTGGGCAAACTTGTGGAGGTACTCGTAGAGATTGCAAACATACGTGTATTTCTCTCTGTGTCACTAGTGCAAGAGTACCTAAGGGTTGAAATGCCCTTGACCAGTTTTGGCTTTTGAGACCTTCCAATGGTCATTCACCTACATAAGGACTGGCTCTAAGTTCATTTGTTTGGTTGTTTATGGCAGTTTTTGAAATTTTCCTTATCGATAAGACCTACCTTGATCGGCAAGACTTACCCCGATGAGGTCGCTAGAGTATGGAGTGGAGTCATCGGATATCGGAGGGAGTGGTTTCACATTACCCTGATGAGCAAGCATTGGGAGAGGAGCTTTTTCGGAGTATCAAGGCGAGTAGTTTTAAGCTATCCCGATGACCCGACAACAAAGCACGAGCAAAATGAGGCGAGTTAACGACCTTGCAGGTTGAAGGCGGATCAATGGCGGTTGCTATACCGCTATGGCAAGGTGCACGAGGTTTATCTCCTGCGACTTGGCGAAAAAGGTGGGGCCCGACAAGAAAAAAGCTCAGACAAGTTAACAAGTGAGCAAGTCCGGGATGATCGGACGATTGTTGCTATACCGCTATGGCGAGTTGCACAAAGTTTATTCCCCGCGACTTGGAGACCATGGTGGGACCCAACAACAAAGAAGAATTCTGGGTGGTTAGTGAGGTCGTGCTTAGGTGGCAGGACAAGGACCTTGGAGCCAATCAGGGGGTGCCACGTGGCAGAGCGCGGAAAGTTGTAATCATCCATCGAAAAAGAGAAATATAATGCTACTCGATGACCTGATGGAACATCACAAAGTGGAGGAAAGCATCGGCTATTAGACGAAGGGATTTCTTGCTATCCCGACGCCCGATGGAAAAATTGTGAGTGATGGAAAAGTGCAAGCTTTGCAATGAGCATCAGAAGCCAGGTTTTGAGGCTACGCTGATGAACCGTTAAGAAACTGTTTTTCCAGTTTGTAAATGTCTGTGTTTCACGACGGATGGATAAGCTATAAAAGACAAATTGTAAGGCGTTGGATTGTTGGTTGGATACTATAGAAAAGACAAGAGAAATACATACAAGTTTGTTTTCTGGTTTTCTATTGCTGAGTGTTGTACTGTCTTGTTTTTGTTAAGTTTTTCACTACAGTTTTGTAACTAAAGTTTCTTTTTTGTTGTTCGTTTCTTTGTTTTGAGTTCACAGTGTAAATATGGCTTTGTCTTGAACCTCCACCATGGGATCCACATGGCCATTGGAGTTCTTCGAGAAGAGTCAAAAATGTACAGTAAGAGTAGAGTAGCAGTAGGAGGAAACCAAGAAATGGCAATCACCGTTTCTGCATACTGAGCCTAGGTGAGCTTGGTGATAGTCTGGCTAGGTATCGGTAATTTGAAGGAGATAACTTGCAGGGGAAGGGAATTGTTGAGAACTGGAAGAAGATCCAAAATGTGTGTGTCCTTCACCCTTGCAAGGATTTAGTGAACAAGCTTACTTTGTGAGCTTAAGGAAGGCGAGTTAAGCAAACAAATGGTAGGGAAGCCTTTAGAAGACTAGAGGGGTAGACTTGGAACCCGAAAAGGGATAGAAGCAAACCATTAAAGAAACCTATTTGATAGTAAACTAGGTAGCCTCCCTATCATATTGGTATTAGAGCCAAGTTTAGACTTGGGAAGAAAGTAGTTGATGTCAGATACTGACTCAGTAGGAGAAAATAGTCTCAGAATGGTGACTAATGCAGAGTTAGCCAAGAAGGTAGAAGACCAAGAAGAAGACAATAGGCTCCTCAGAGAAAGATTATTACAACTGGAGAGCAAACTAGATGTAGTTGAAGACAAAAGTGAGAAAGTGACAATCAAGGTCAATGAGGGGAAAGGCAAAGAATCAGTGGAAGAGGATAGAATACCTGAACCAGACCCTATCCTTCTTGAAGAACCTTTCCTTAAAGCAATTAAAGCCTTAGGAGGAAAATATTTAGAAGGAGTGCCACTTTTTCATGGGAAAATGGAGCCTAAAGTAGTCCTCGAATGGATAAAGGGATTGGAGAATCACTTTGAGTGTGATGGAATCAGTGAGGCACAAAAGGTGAAGGTGGCCAAGTCTAGATTGAGAGGGGCAAATTTGACTTGGTGGAAGTTTATCCGAGAAGAGAGGCAAAAAGAGGGCAAGAACCCCATAGCTACTTGGAAGGGTATGTTAGCCAAGGTGAAAGAGGCATACATCCATGAAGATTATGAAATCCAATTGCACAAAAAGAGACAAAACCTGAGACAAAGAGACTTGGATGTGAGCAGCTACAATGAGGAATTTCAGAAGTTGTGTCTGAGATCCAAGGTGGTAGAGGATGAGAGCATCAAGGTAGCTAGATACTTGAATGGCTTGAGATGGAATATTCAAGAGGAGTTGAGTTTGTTATGTCCTAACACCGTGCATAAGTGCTATCAATTGGCACTGAAGGCGGAGGAAAAAAGTAAAAAGAAGCAAGAACAAAGCAACAGAGGAAGAGGTAGAGGAAAAGATGGTAGAGGCCAAAGAGGCAGTTTTGGTGGAAGAGGAGCAGATCAAAGGTCCCAAGGAAAGTCCAAACTTATAGAGAAAAGTGAAGATTCATATAGCAAGAGCAACTATAGAGGAAGGGGATCATCTAGCAACCCAGGAAGAGGTAGATCTAGTGGACCGGGAAAAGGGTCCTACTTCTCCACCATGAAGTGTTACATTTGCCAAAAGTTGGGTCATCCTGCCTATAGATGTCTAGAGAAATCCTCTTCTTCTCAAGGAAGTGAAAGAAGAGTGACATATGCACAAGAAGATGCAGAAAGAAGCAAGACACAAGATGTGAGCTTAGCTCCTTAAGATGGAGAAAATTTAATGATGAGAAGAGCTTTTATTAAGGAACCAATCAAAGAAGAACAAACTCAAAGAAGAGCTTTGTTTAGAATCAAATGCAAGGTCCTTGGTAAGGTTTGTAGAGTGGTGATAGACTCAGGGTCTATTGACAACATTATGTCAGAGGAAGCAGTAAGTAAATTGAAGTTGAAAAGAATTCCACATAGTAATCCATATAGGGTCACTTGGCTCAACAAGGAGCAGCATGTGGTAGTGAATGAACAAACATGGGTTGAGTTCAACATAGGTAGTTATAAGGATAAAATCTTGTGTGACATCTTGCCTATGGATGCTTGCCATCTACTTCTTGGTAGACCATGATAGTTTGACAGAAAGGCCATTCACAATGGAGAGAAGAGCTCCTATTCTTTTCAAAAGGATGGAGTTACATACCATATTCAGTCCCTAAGTGATGAAGGAGAGAGCAACAAAACTAAAGGCCCAAATGTGTTATTGGTGGGTGAAAATGAGTTCATTATCACTCTCAAGGAAGGAGGAGTGGGATTTTCTCTTATAGTGAAACCAAAGGAAGAAAACCAAGAAAATAAGGTTCAAATACCTCATGAAGTGCATCAGATACTAGACAACTTCAAAGCGATCATAAGTGATGGAGCACCAACAACCCTACCTCCTATTAGAGTCATAAGCCATCAGATTGATTTTATTCTAGGAGCATCATTACCCATCAAAGCAGCCTATAAGATGACTCCCGAACAGAACGAGGAAGTGGCTAGAGAAGTCCAAGAATTGATGGACCAAGGGTTGATAAAAAAAGAGCATAAGTCCTTGTGTCGTACCTACAGTGTTAGCACCCAAGAAAGGAGGACCATGGAGGCTATGCATAGATTCAAGAGCCATAAATAGAATTACTATCAGGTACAAATTTCCTATCCAAGAATTGAAGACTTGATGGATTGCTTGGGAAGTGCAAAGTATTTCACTAAGATTGATCTCAAGAGTGGATACCACCAGATCAGGATAAAGGAAGGTGATGAATGGAAAACAACCTTCAAAACCAATGAAGGACTTTATGAGTGGCTTGTTATGCCATTTGGTCTTAGTAATGCTCCCTGTACATTCATGAGACTCATGAATGAAGTGCCGAAAGATTTTATTGGTAAATTTGTTGTTGTATACCTAGATGATAACTTGATTTTCAGTAGAATTAAAGAGGAGCATCTAGAGCATCTTAGTATTGTAGTGCAAAAATTGTATGACGAGCAACTAACAATAAACTTGGAGAAGTGTGAGTTTATGAAGCAGGAACTTGTCTATCTTGGATTTGTAGTTTCAGGAGGAGATTTGAGGATGGACACATAAAAGGTGGAAGCCATCACAAATTGGCCAACACCAAAGACAACAAGTGCAGTAAGAAGTTTTCACGGTTTGGCTCAGTTCTACAGGAAGTTTATTAGAGGGTTCAGTGAGATTTGTGCACCCATGTTGGATACCATCGAAGGAGGAGTTAAGACTAAGTTTCAGTGGACCAATGCAGCTAACAAAGGGTTTGAACTTTTGAAACAAAAGATAGCTACACAACTAATACTCATTCTTCCTAGTTTTGACAAGTTGTTCACAATTGAATGTGATGCAAGTAATATAACAGTTCGTGTTGTTTTGAGTCAAGAGAATAGATCTATAACTTTCTTTAGTGAGAAGCTCAATGATGCCAAGAAGAAGTATTCATTTTATGATCTCAAGTTGTATGCTCTTGTCCAAGCTCTTAGGAAGTGGAGGCACTACTTGTTACCTAAGGAGTTTGTTGTTTACACATATAATCAAGCTTTAAGTTTTCTGAATTCACAAGATAAGTTGAGTCATAGGCATGCTAAATGGGTTGAGTATTTGCAGTCATATACTTTTATATTAAGCATAAGAAAGGACAGTGTAATAAAGTAGCAAATGCTTTGAGTAGAAGGCTACTAACAGTGCATATTTGGAGTATTGGAGTTGATTCCTTCAAGGATTTGTACCCCAATGATGAAGATTTTGCAGCCATTTACAAGGTTTGTCAAGAATTTTAGAATCGCTTTCATAGTGAATATGCTGACTTTACTTTGCAGAATGGTTTGTTGTTTAAAGGTGGGCAGTTGTGTGTTCCCAAAGGATCGATGAGGGAAAATCTAATCCAAGAAAAGCACAATGGATGTTTGAGTGGTCATTTTGGCCTTAATAAGACACTGGAACTTGTTCAAAGGTTCTACTATTGGCCCAGAATGCAAAGGGATATCAGAAGGTATGTTGAGCAGTGTATGCTTTGTCAGAAAGCAAAAGGTACAACTACTAATGCTGGTCTTTATCAACCATTACCTATTCCTACAAGGCCATGCAAATGTATAAGTATGGATTTTGTGGTTGGCTTACCCAAAACAAAGCTTGGTTGTGATAGCATTTTTGTTGTTGTTGACAGATTCAGTAAAATGGCATATTTTATTCCTTGTAAAACTACTCATGATGTTAGTCACATTGCACACTTGTTTTTCAAAGAGGTTATAAGAATCCACGGTTTTCCGGTTAGTATTGTTTCAGATAGAGATGTCAAATTTATTGGACATTTTTGGAAAACTCTTTGGAAAAGACTGGGTACTAATTTGTCTTTTAGTTCAACCTATCATCCCCAAATAGATGGTCAAACAAAGGTAGTCAATAGGACACTTGGAAACCTTTTAAGGTGCTTGACAAAAGAATATGGACAGAGTTGGGATCAAGTTCTTCACCAGGCAGAGTTTGCGTACAATGACAGTGTCAACAGATCTACTGGGAAGAGTCCTTTTGAGATAGTGTATGGTATGCACCCACGAGGTGCTATGGAATTACGAGATCTTGGTAATTTGTCGCACAGAAGTGGTCAAGTTGATGATGTCGCTCAATCTATGAAGGAGGTTCATGACCAAGTCAGGCGAGCTCTCCAAGATTCTTCACGAAAAGTTAAAGCCAGAGTTCATGCCACACGGAGAGATGTGCAATTTTCAGTTGGAGATTCGGTGATGGTACATTTGGACAAGGCTCAACTTCAGAAAGGGATTCCCAACAAGCTACAAATGAGGAGAATAGGCCCACGCAAATTTTTAGCCAAGTATGGCTCTAATGCCTATAAGATTGATTTGCCATCTGATATTGCTTTGTCTCCCATTTTCAATGTTATAGATTTGGTTGCCTACAAGGGGCAACTTCCCAAGGAGGATGCACGAGTTTCAGATGTTCAACAGTCACTTGCTGACCTGCCATTACTTTCTTCTTCCATGCCTGAGGCTAAGAAAGTGTTGGATTCCCGCGTTCTTAAGAAGACTCGACAACAGGTCTACATGGAACATTTGGTCAAATGGATGCATAAACCTGATTCTAAAGTGACTTGGGTCCCTAAATCAGACTTTGTTAAGTCGGGAATTGATCTTTCCTTTCTGCCACGCGCAATCACTTGACTTCTTCGTTTTTGGGAGAGTATGGTGTAGGAGCACCTAAGGGTTGAAATGCCCTTGGCCAGTCTTGGCTTTTGAGACCTTCCAGTGGTCATGTACATACATAAGGACTAGCTCTAAGTCCATTTGTTTGGTTGTTTATGGCAGTTTTTGAAATTTTCCTTATCGGCAAGACCTACCCCGATTGGCAAGACTTACCCCGATGAGGTCGCTAGAGTATGGAGTGGAGTCATTGGATATCAGAGGGAGTGGTTTCATGTTACCTCGATGACCCGATGAGCAAGCATTCGGAGCAGAGCGCTTCTAAGTATTAGGGCAAGTAGTTTAAGCTATCCCGACGACCCGACGACAAAGCACGAGCAAAATGAGGCGAGTTAACGACCGTGTAGGTTGAAGGTGGATCAACGAGAGTCGCTATACCGCTATGGCAAGGTGCACATGGTTTATCTCCCACGACTTGGTGACCAAGGTTGGGCCCGACAAGAAAGAAGCTCACGTAAGTTAATGAGTGAGCAAGTCTGGGATGATCAGACGATTGCTGCTATACCGCTATGGCGAGTTGCACAAAGTTTATTCCCCGTGACTTGGCGACCATGGTGGGATCCAACGACAAAGAAGAATTCTGGGCAGTTAGTGAGACCGTGCTTAGGTGGCAGGGCAGGGACCCTAAAGCCAATCGGGGGGTGCCACGTGCCAGAGCGCAGAAAGTTGTAATCGGCCATCAGAAGGAACGCTTCAGTGTTATCCTGATGATCTGATGACAAGGCACAAGTGAAGGAGGTAGACATTGGTGACATCGGCCATCGGAAAAGCGAAATGTAATGCTACCTGATGAGCCGATGGAACATCAAAAAGAAGAGGAAAGCATCGGCTATCGGACGAAGGGATTTCTTGCTATCCCGATGCCCAAAGGAAAAAGTGCGAGTGATGGAAAAGTGCGAACTGTGCAACCGGCATCGGAAGCCAAAATCTCATGTGGGCAAACTTGTGGAGCTACTCGTAGAGATTGCAAACATA
Organism: Cryptomeria japonica; assembly: GCF_030272615.1. Lineage (NCBI taxonomy): Eukaryota > Viridiplantae > Streptophyta > Pinopsida > Cupressales > Cupressaceae > Cryptomeria > Cryptomeria japonica. The sequence continues at coordinate 171,981,942 of NC_081412.1, read as the reverse complement.
CGTGTATTTCTCTGTGTCACCCATCTAGGCCTTGCCGTGATACCAGATGCACATTTCCAGTGACTATTACTTGCTCATGTGGTCGAATGACAACAAAAGTTCCATGTGATGTCGGGGGTAACAATAATAGAGTTGATCCAGTCTTTGAAGCTTCTATCTATAAAGTAACGATTTTATATGTATATATATATATATATAGAGAGAGAGAGAGAGAGAGAGAGAGAGAGAGAGAGAGAGAGAGAGAGAGAGAGAGAGAGAGAGAGAGAGAGAGAGAGACCTTATTGTGAGGTCCACAAAAACAGTCTTTAATCTTCTCCCTCAATTTCTATGTACTCTACCTAACATCTTCACTATTTATATTAATCCTTAAGATTATTATATATGTTAGTTTCCATCGTATAATATTTAAGCTATTACTTTTAATTTCTATTATATTTATTTGTTTACGAATTTGTTCACCAATTAAATTTAAATATTAAGTTAATTTAATATATTAATCATCCATATGCTATAACATATTATTATATTGATATCTAATAACTCTAAAGACATATTTAACATGAAGGATGACAATATATCAAAACATATATAGATTTTAATTATTATATAACTAATTATATAAAAATATAATTCATTTAAGTTTTCCCTCCAATATCATATGGACATATCCCTCGACCCTACTAGTACAATAATTTTAAAGGAGGAAAAAAAGAGACAAAATTCACGCTGTAAATGATCTTCCCTGTCATAAGCCTCTGCCCCATTTTCCCACTCGGAAATCCATTCGAATTGTATTGATTAGGTGTTCAACTTTTGCCCAGAGTGGATTAGTTGCACTGAACAACTGAGTCACGTCACTGTTCTCCAAACTCTGAAGAAGGTACATCATATCCACTACTCTATTTTTGAAGTTTGTCTTCTTAATTAGAAACCACTGTATATTGATCTTTTGTTTTCTCTTAACAGAGTTGTGTGTAAATCAAACACAAACATTTCACTAGTACAGAGTGTGGGTTTAATCGATGTGGAAATGGATGCTAGCACAAAGGATGTAAACTTAACTAATAACAGTGGTAGGCAAAACTCGTATGGAAACAATGGGCGCAGGGCATGGATTCCTAGAGGTAGAGGGAACCATAATCAAAACCCTAACCCTAACACCAATGGGCGCAGGGTTTGGACTCCTAGAGGTAGAGGTAGAGGTAGAGCATCCAAGTCTAGGCATAATTCATCAGCTCAGGATTTAATTCTCCCCATGAATGACATAAAGCATCTTTCACAACCTGTAAATCATAAGAGATCAGAAATGCAGGATCTTGAACTTATGAACAGGAGGAGTAGCCAGGATTGGAGGTATCATGCTCCATTGTCAGAGGTTAATGCTTGGCCACTTTTGAAGCAGGAAACTGGGGAGGTTATTCATTTTGACAGATCAAACGTGCCAAATATTGTGCAGGAGATTGAACGGAAGCTTCAAAAAAGCAAGGTGGAATGCATGATTTGCTATGAGATGGTGGGAAAATCAAGGGCAATATGGTCTTGTAATAGTTGCTATGGACTCTTTCACATGCATTGCATAAGGAAGTGGGCACAAGCACCAACTTGCAGAGATTTGTCTGATGGGCAAAGTCCGAGATCGAATAGGAGATGCCCAGGTTGTCAATCAGTGCAGTATTCAAGACCAGAGGATCTTCAGTATTATTGTTTCTGCGAAAAAATACAAAACCCATACAATGATTTCTATCTGACTCAACTCTCATGTGGAGAGCCATGTGGAAAATCACTTGATAAAGGGAAGGAAATGTCTTGTTGCCCTCATACTTGCACACTCCTATGTCATCCAGGTCCTTGTCCTCCTTGCACAGCAATTGCTGCACCTCAGCCATGCCCATGTGGTAAAAAAACAATTACAAGAAGATGTTCCGATCAGAAACCAGCTGAATCATGTGGACAAGTGTGCGAGCAACTTCTTACCTGTGGTCGACATCTTTGTGATAAAATATGCCATGAGGGTCCTTGTGGTTCATGCACTATTTTAATAAATGCCTCATTCTTTTGTGGGAAAAAAGAGAACATGATGCTTTGCGGGGACTTGGAGTTCCATGGAGAATTAGAGTGTAAAAGTGGTGTGTATGCATGTGAGAATATTTGTATGAAGATGCTCTCATGTCAAAATCACAATTGCAGCTTGGGATGTCATCCGAGAGAATGAAAAGAATGTGATTTATTACCCGAGAAGTTAAAAACATGCCCGTGGTAAAACACAAATACTAAATCAAAGGAAGAGTTGCCTGGATCCTGTGCCAACATGCTCAGAAGTATGTGAAAAGCTTCTTCCTTGTGGGAAACACAAGTGCATAAATTATTGTCACCAGGGCATCTGCCCACCTTGTCTGGTTTCTGTGGATCCGAAATGTCGATGTGGATCTTCTTCCAGAAAAGTCAGTTGTTGGAAAACAACATCAGTCAGAGGACAACAAATATCTTTTGTGTGAAAAGGTTTGTGGACAGAAGAAAAATTGCATGTGATGATGAATGTGCAAAGTTGGAGAATTGTGAAAAATTTAATTAAATCTATTTCTTTTAATTTGATTGTTTCTTCTAAAATTTGACACTCATAATAATAGATGCAAGTTCCTTGACAATCATTATGATAGAATTTATCTCTATGCTAAGATTCATATAGTTCAATGAATAAGGTTGTTCACATTCTAAATAATATTGTTGGAGGCCTTTGTTTGCTAGCTTCACAAGAATCTTCACCAAGTAACATTTTTGTTAAACAAAATATCACCTTCCATGTCTTTTCCCTTAATTTTTGAATCTTTAGAATCCTTATGATCAAGGGAGGAGGAAACCTGTGATTGAGGGACTTCATTTTGGTATTTGTCATACCGGTATTTCATCTTTTTTGGAGTGGGAGATGATGGTACATCTGTCATCTGGAAACAACTGGGAATGCTGCAATGTAAATCCCAAAGTATCAAGGTAATATCAAAGTCAGTATCTTGAGACATTTTTCTCCTCCAAATGGGAAGGTTCAACTTTCGTACTTTGGCTTTGTGAGAGGAAATATAAGCTTTTGACTTATTTCGGGTTTTGAAACATGTTTTGCAAGTACATAAGAGGGAAGTACAAATGTGCAATCGAGTTTCCAAATTCCGAATGCAACTATACTCGCAAAACAAGAAGCATGAATAAATGAAAGGAGAATGAATTTTTCAGTTTGGAAGTTGGGAAGAACACATTTGCAATTGGTTTTCTAAATCCAAATGCAAACTTATTTACAAACTGAAAATCAAAGGAATGGATGAAAAAATGGTATTTAGGCATGTAGGAAATGATGAAGATGATAAGTATGGATGAGGGAATTGGAAGTGGATAGGTAAAAATGAATTTCAAGAAGATCACTTGGAATTTTGCCATGCAAAAATGGGAAGAACTTTCAACTTGCAATCCAGATTTCAAAACTCGAAATTGGGAAGAACTTGATTTTTTAATCATTGAAGCTTGATTTTTGGACTAAAGAAGGTTAAGTCTTTGTCCAAAAAGGGAAGAACACTAATTTTCCTCTTACTTGCAATCAGGTTTTTAAAACCCGAATGCAAGTAAAGAAGGAGAAATTCCAAAGGGGAAGAACAACTTTACTTTACAAATTTCTTTGTAAAATGGGGAATTTCCTTTCATAAACCCATTTTGAACATGAACAAAACTAAAACTAAACAAGAAAATGCAAGGAAATAAATAAGAAAGAAAGACAAAAATAAAAATTACCTTGCAAAGTTGAGAAGAGATCCAAACTTGAAGAATCAACCAAACATGGAAGATGAAGCCCTTTAAATAGAATTTAAACAATGGAAAAAACTTAGCCACACATTGTGACAATAGAAAAACCAATTTGCTATAAAAATGCCATGTAAAATTGCTAATGAAATGGTTCGAAACTGATTTCATTCATCATTAATCACAAGACAAAGCAAAAATGACTTAGGATTGTAAGCATAACTCTTTATGACTTTTGTCATTTACTTTGTCTCTTCAATATGTAACCATTTACTTGTTTGGATAGGACTTTTTCAACCCCCAAACTAAATCTTACCATCTTGAAAATCCTCCTCTGCCACAAGATCTATATATAGAAAACAAAACCAACTTTACATTCCCCATATAAACACATTTTAAATGATATAATATTTATTAAAGCACTCTTTATGAGAAACAATTATCAATTAGCCCTAATAAAAGATGGGGACTCATATTCTAGGTGTATACACCATTTCACATATGATCGTGAATATAAACATCTTTTACAATTGTTCCTTTGTCCTTTTTAAAAATATATTTGGCGACTCACACATATGATGACAACGTAACAGTAGGGCCCACCCTAGAGGCATAACAAGCGGGGATCATGAACATTCATGTCTACGCAAATTGGTGAATTTGAAAACATTTTCAAATAGTTTTAGCCATCTCAACATCCAAGTGCACTATTAATAGAATAATGACATGTCTCTTTGGTTCTAATGGCTATGCCAATATGTGGTGGAACTAAATGACATCATGTGTGATAGTTTGTAAGGTACTCGGGCATCTCATGCATGGTGGTATCTCACTAGTCTACAATGTTTTTGTGTTATTCTTTGGTCTATGTGTCAATTCATAATTGGACTATATATTGCCACATGGATGGATTGGTAAGTTTGTAGGCCATATGCAATAGACTTGGATTGTTGGTCTTAAGTCAAAGGATAACACTAACTACATATTGTTGTGTGGATGGACTTGTAAATTTGAAGGCCTCAAACACCACATACAATAGACTTAGATCGATTGTCAGCCTTAAGTCAAAGGTTAAAATTAACTTAATTGCTAAAGATTGAGCCACTGAAATCCCATCAGATGGTAGGTGTGGCAAGGTTGAAATACTACAATTAGCACATGGTGATGGACTTTCATGCTAAAAAACTTGAGTCACTAGCTTACATTCATGTGCCACCCGCTAGAGTATAACACATGGTTGAGGTGAGCTTGAAATGTCAATTATGAAGGAATAAAGTTATCTAATCTAAAAAAGCAAATAAGCATTTATAAAACAAATAGCACACAACTTAAATGTCAATTGAAATATATGTTTTGATGACTAAGATCTAATGATGGGTGCTCGGTGGATCATCTCAAAAGTGATCAATTGAAGTTCTCTTACTAGCTATGAATCAACCACTACCAAATGTTAACATTTCCAACATCTTGTCCTTTGTTGCCAATGTTTAATTATAAAAAAACTATTGTATTGAACAATTGTTTTTTAAACCAAGAGGATTATATGAGGAATTTTATTTTTCTCAAGGCATATGAGAGTATACTTAACCAACATAAAGTTTTAAGACAAGGTTAATGTCTATTCATGATAAAAATTCAACCAAGGTGAGCCTAAGGACTCCTTCAAAGTGTAAGTAAATCTAGTAAAATATATAAAGGATTCTAACTAGGACTCCAAAAGAGGAATGATGAATCGAGTCATTTCAAAAAATACAATGTGAAGACTTAACCATGTATGCATAAGAAGACTTCTATAAACAATTCAACTAAAAATATTCTCAAGACAAAACTTTGGATACATAATACAAATATGACTTTTATAACAAACTAAATAAGCATGCAATACACTACTTTAACAAACATAGAAGAATACCAAATACTCTTTAATGAGCTCAAGGTTATTAGTGACTTATTCAAACTTTAAAGTAAAATTCTTCCATCTTCTCATTGTGTATGAAAAATGAAAGAATAGTGTATTATGATCCTCCTCATTAATTTTATTTTAGATTTTTTTTCCCAAAAAAACTTTTCACATATGTAAATTTCCTCAAGATAAAAGGCCACCTAAATCAATTTGATTTGCTATTTGAAGCTTGGCTATTCTATTTTTTAGAATTTTTTTTATAAAATATATTTTTAAAAGAAAATTTATTCTTGTCTTTAAACTTAAGGGTCTTTATCTTCTTGGAAATTATATTAATATTAGTGTCAATAAGAAAAACAGTTCTATTGTTGTTTGCACAATATACATCCCATCTCCTTGAAGAAAATATGGGACCCTTATTTTTAATATATTGATTCATAGTCTTTTGGAGTTTTGTCTTGTTTGGTTTAGTTCCAAGCCATGTTTCAATTGAGTTACAACTTTCTCTATTTGAGTTGCAAGTACATATTGTACTATGTTTAGTTATTTTACCTCTCTTCTATAAGCTTCATGCTTCACTATTTTTAGTTTTAGATCATCATCTAATAGAGGTTTTAGACTTTTTAATCTTCTTTATCATCTAGTGGTCTCCATTATTTATCAAAGGAAGAAGTAGATAGGAGAGAAGTAGAATCATTTCTTTCAAATTCTATTCCTTCTAAAATTGGCTTGGAGGAAAATAAAATCCTAATGATAAAAATATTCATAAAATATTAATTTTGAATGAGTATATGTAAGCTACTTCAAGCAATTATAAGATCTGAAAACACTTTAGAAAGAGTATATGTTAATTTTTTCAAGCAATTACAGAAGAAGTTTTAGTAATAGAATTAATAGTTGAAAGTCATACCCAGATTTTCCAATCTGTTTAAGCCACATATTTCTCAATGCAACCAGTTTGAATATAGGGGAAGAGTACCAATAGATAACATAGTTCCAGTAACCATCACCTTATTGTCATGTCAACCCCTCAAAACATAAAAAACAAATTGTCAGTATATAAATATAAAAATACTAGTAAATATTTATTTTAACACCAATACATGGTCACAAATGAATTAGTAGTTGACAACAAAAAAGTAAAAAAATAAACAACTACGGGTACATTTTATATTGTAATACAAAACAACTTACACAAATAATAAATATTTTTTATTTTTTAAACAACTTAATGTTTACATTTGGCACTTTATGCAAGTGGCTAAAAATTACAAATGTACTCCAATTACAATTACATATGTGTTAGTTCCCCCCCAGTTTTCATTAAAATTTTAAACGAAGAGGTCGCCTTTTTGTCTTTCTTTTCCCTTTCGGTCATATATTTTCTATCTCTGAACCCAAGTCCTTGAACCTTTTAAAAGTTCAAGGTTCAAAAGTTCAAAATGCGCTCAAAGGGCTTCTCTTCACGACTTTGTTCTATGATAAGGCAGGCGCTATGTTGTAATTCTTATTGAACTTGAACCGTTGAACCCTTTTTGGTTCAAGGTTCAAGGTTCAAAGTTGGTCATGTGTCGGTCTCATCTTCGCTCATTAATTGTTATTTGTCTTGTCACAAAGTTGATGTTCTATGTTGTTTTGTGTTATTTCTCTTCTGTGAACTTCAACCTTTGAACCCTTTTTCGTTCAAGGTTTAAGGTTCAAAGTCTGAATTCTTAAAGACCAAAAATTTCTATGGAGAGTTAATACATGCATCATTAAGTAAGGTGGCGGCGGGAAAAGATAATATTCCGGGTATTTCAAAAAGGTTAGTTTCTCAAAAATATGACAAGCAATTATGATAAGGTGTGAGTCATGCGATGAAGTGATCTGAACATTAAATTCATGTTGGCTATATGTCAAATCAGGCGATAGCTTGCACGAACTTCCTTAATTTGTACAACTTGCTAAGTTTTAAGTGTAATTTTGTCTATCATTGTTGTGAAAGCTAGCAATTGTCTCTAGAATTTTCTTCAATTGTAATGCAAGCGGGAGAAATTGAAGGTATTTTGTTTCAACTTAGAAGCTTTTCAAGAATTTTCTATTGAAACCAGGTTAGTTTCAGTCATTCTCTCTTCTGCTATATTTTCTTATTCAGGAAATAAGTTGTCGTTTGTTCTCCTTTGTTGTGTATAAGTTCATTGCATCCCTGTAAATTGCTTGTTTAAATGAGAGGCACCATAATGAGGCCCACCTTGCCCAAACTAGGTCGCAATTCTTGCCTGGTTAGTTCACTCCCAAAGATGGGAGATACTTCACTAGCTCTAGCGGACCTCTCTGATTTGAGAGAGAGAGAGAGAGAGAGAGAGAGAGAGAGAGAGAGAGAGAGAGAGAGAGAGAGAGAGAGAGAGAGAGCCAAAAACCCAGTTCAAAATTCAATGATGGAAAGAATAGTGAAGAGTGGTTTGGTTGAAGTCGCTGCATTCCCTATTGATGCGCCATGCCCATAGTTGGTACTAGAATATATGAATAGGTATGATGTAGAGCACAAATGTATCAGGAATGTCAATGGCGAAATATTGTTAAAAATTGACAGAGAAACTATAATGGCAGCCATGGGTATACCTCATAAAGAGCCATATGAGGACTGGACTATTGGCACATCATATTCATTCTTCTCTGAGAAGAAGAGCACTTATAGAGGCGTGATTGCAAGAAATTGTCCACTGAAGATTCAAAAAGGGGGGTCTAGATTGTCGAGGCCGCTTACCAGAGAACACTTCATAGCAGAGGTGCGGGACATTGTCATTCTTTTGAATAGGTTAAAAGGGAATGCCCGTGCTTTCTATTGGGAAGACAGGATGTACTTCTATATCCAAGTCATGTTGAATGGTAGTGCCTACCTGGATTGGGGGTAGGTAATTGCAGATAGATTGCATGAAAGTTTGAACAGGTTTGCAAGAATGAGTGGCTTCTTTATGTCATCTTATTTGTTTTATATGCTTGCATGTACTCGAGATTGGAATGGGCTGCATCATGAACCGTGGATTGATGGGATAAAGGTGTATGAATATTATCCTCACCTGTAAGAACAAAAATATGCAGAGAATTTTATGAAGTGGAATGACATTTTTGCAAGGAGATTGGTTCATGAGATGTAGGGAAACATAAATAAAATATTGACAACAAAGGCCATGGAATTCATTGGCATTTATGGTAGTTATTTTATCCAATTTCCCCAGTTTACTTATATTCCAGTTAGCGGTTTCCAGGGTGAACCTTTCAGGTTGCCCCGGTTTGTGTTAGATAGTTATGTTTTAATTAAGGTTTGTCATCAACTGGCATACATTGACAAAAAGAGTGGAGGGAAGTCCGAGGTGATATTTCTTGTGGAACTTGACCACTATAGTTGTGCATTTGTTTTAGACACACTGAACCTTGAACTTGAATTCCAAAAGTTCATGCTTCAACCGTATGTTTCCAGATACAAATTTGATAGCCGAGCATTTGCTAGAGAAAATTTAGAAGTGGAAAATGATTTTTGGCATGAACCTCAATTGGAGGATTATTGGGAACACTGTATTGATGAGTTCAAAGTTCGAAGAAGGTTGTCATCAAGGTTCACAATTAAACAAATTATCACAATGGGCCTATCCATGAATGTTTCTAGGGTGCAAGAAGGAGATGAAGAAGTAGTCGACCCTGAGTTTGATGAGAAGATACAGGGACATCCTATCCCAGGAATTGATTGGAGTAGAAAAGGGGACGATAGCATTCAGTCCAGAACCTTTAATGTAATCAGAAGAACAGAGAAATGGTTGAAGGATCGTCATTTCGAACAAAATCCCATTCCTGCACTTAAGGATAAGAAAGTCAGTCAAACTCGTGCGGCTTCCCAAACATCTCTTCCTTCTTCTAATGTTGTTGTTGATATTGCATGTGAAAGGAAATAGAGGATGACGAAGAATAAAAAGAAAGGTCTAGGAGAGTCTTCAATGGGTTCAACTTGCACCCGTGTTACCAGATCACACAGTAGGAAAAGTAATCAGAAAACCTTGGAAATTTCACTGGTAGTGGACTTAGATTCTGAGGAGGAAGCTCAAGAAACAATGGATGCCCAAATGCAAGATCAACCCCTCCTAGATGCAACAGATAGTGAAAAAGAAATCATGCAAGCAAAATATTCTGGGAATACTATGGCCATTGTCACCAGTGATCAACAATCACCATTGACAAAGGAAACATCCACCACTCCTAAGTGGATGAGTGCCTCACTTACCAAAAAGAGGAACATCGTCCCTATTTCAATTCCAATGGAGGATATGGTTAGCAAATGCCTAGGGAGGACTTCAAAGACCAAAATACTCAAAACAGAAACCATGATTGATGTAGATGAGTATACGGGACACTGGGTTGTAGAGGTAGCTAGACCTCTGGTAGATAGAGAGATTGAGAATGTTACCGAGAAAGATTTTATCATTGAAAAGATCGATCTAGGGACAACTTCTCTGTAGTAACCCACCATAATTAAGTCAATGAAATTGAGTATTCTTTTTTTTTGTGTGTTTAATTTAATCATTATGTTTTATTCAATTGCATACTCTGGGCATCCATCCATTTGGATTAGGCATTCATCCATCCGGGATGAGCATCTAACCATATGGGTTAGGCATTTGTCCATACGGGACATAAGATTTCATCTATCCAATACGGGATAAGCATCTACCCATACGGGGTAGGCATCTATCCAATCGAGATAGGAGGTGCTCTGGCCAGAGACTTAGACTCATCGGGACCATTCGGGTCCAGAGCCACTCACTAAGTACTACACTCTTCTAACAAAAGTGCACCGAGGTCACCGTCCTTAGGAGTAATTAAATAACATAATACAAGCTTGAATTCCGCCTTGGAATTTGGCTTAAAGCCTTGGGAAGTCAAGCGAATCCATATGGGATTCCTTCCGAGTATGCATTGAATTACTTTTTCCAATTTAATTATCTTTATATTTCAAAATAGGATTCTTACTCAATCCTTCCTTTACCAAGCCTAGACCCCACCCACGAATGCCTGAGTACGAGGGACAACTCCGTCCCAAGACTGCCTACATACCCGCTTCGGCACGGGATCAAGGCGTAAAGTATGTAGTTCTATTTTCTATTCTATGGTTTGATGTAAACTGATTAGTGGGTACGCAACCCTTTCTAGGGTCAATGTCCCAGACAGTTTCTCTGCGGTTGCTACCCACGATGGTAGCACTTAAACAAAGGCTCAAGATGGCCTATTGTTTGTGGCCTAACAACTACATCCTAACACCTATCATGAGCGTCACCCTTGGCCAAATTGCCAATCACTAATATCTCTTCAAAATAAAGAAACAATTTCATAAAAGCGTTTTACTTAACCAACCCTAAAGGGGGTTTACTATGGTTTCTCTCAACGGATGAAAAATTATTTAAAAATTATCTTATTAGATTATCGATCCAAAGGGGATTACCCGCCCCTTGGATTTTAACTTCCAAGTGACCCTTATTACTCCCCGACGATTTATAGGGACGATGCCACAGACGTCGTTGATGTAACTTTATTAGGCATTAAGTGCAGTAGTTCAACACGACGACATTACCTGTAAGCATGACCCAGAGGCACCGTATATACCGAACGCTACTAGGTTTAGGTTTCCATCTTCCTTTATTTTGTTTTCTAACTAAGAAGCTATGAAAACATCATGCTTGAAAACAATTACTAATTGAACGAGCATAATTTCTAATTGATTGAAATAACCGCTTGATGAATTACGTAGAATAAAACCATAACTTGAAATATAACTTGGATACGAAAAACTTGCATATTAATAATTATATGTGTACTTGCATGATATCGTCAAATAAATGTAGTTAATCTATAAGAAATTTGCATGATATAAGAATAGTGTAACTTGCGTGCATAATTAAGCAATCCAAAAATAGTGATTAATTTAGGCATTCGATTCAAATTATATTAATGTGAATTAGTTGCTAAAGGCCAACTAAGTGCCGAATGGATCTTATATGGAATGAATGATTCTAGTTAAAAGAATTGGTCCATTATAGTTTACGAATATAAAATTTACCAAAGATACTTTAATCATGAATAATCCCCAATATTTATAAACTTTCCTAAAATTTATACTAAGGAAGGAATTTAATATTTTCTAAATTTAACAATTAAAAATTAAAAATCTAAGCAATTAACTTTAATCCCAAAGTAATTACTAAAATTTTCTAATTTACAAATTAAAAGATAAAAAAAACTATTTACAAAATGAAAAAAAAACAAAACGAATTTATTGTTTTATTTGCAAATGGGGGAGTGGGGACCACGGGTCCCATCACCCCCCTGCGGTCCTGCATGTGCAGGCCCGCAGGGTTGAGGGGGCCTCGTGGTCCCCTCCACTCCCCTGCGGCCACTTATAGTGACCGCAGGGTAGTGGGGGGTACCGCTACCTTGGCAGTTTCAATACCACCGCCCTGCATGCTGCCATTATGTCTTCGGACATTTTTCGAAGACCGTGCCAAAACATTAAAATATATTGACATTGAGTGCGATTTTTCTTATAATTATATTGCGACGTTAATATATATGTTAACATTCAAAATAACTTTATATATATATATATATACATATATATATATATATACATATATATATATATACATACATACATATATATATACATATATATATATATATATATACATATATATATATTATATATATATATATATATATATATATGTATATATGTATATATATATATAGATGTATATGTATATATATGTATATATATACATATACATATATATACATATATATATGTATATATATGTATATGTATATATATACATATATATACATATACATCTATATATATATACATATATACATATATATATATATACATATGTATATATATATGTATATATATATATATATGGTTTCATATTTCCTAAAAAAAACAAAAGAGATTTATTTATGAAAGTAAGAACAAAAATAGATGATCAAATAATTTTTTATTTTTTTTATTGATTATCACAGTAAACAGGAGTTTATCATTTAGAGAGAGAGAGAGAGAGAGAGAGAGAGCTTTATCCAGCATTCACAGGGAGGGAGTTTATTTCCAAACTTCACAGGGAAATTGTTTATTTCTAGGATTCGTTTCTTGTATTCACAGGAGGATTTATTCAACTGATATTCACAGAGAGGTCTTTGTTCAACTCATAGGGAGATTCAAAAATAATCACAGGGAGAGATTTAGAATAATCAAAGAGGAAATAATCGCAGTGAGATCTATCCTTTCTTTTTAACTAATTTTCACAAAGAAAATATATAACTAGATAATGGAATCAAATGAGAATATCACAGAGGATTATTCACAGTGAAATCTATCCTTTCATTTCAACTAATTTTCACAGAAAATTTATATAACCAGATAATGAAATCAAATGAGAATATCATAGAGGATTATTCATAGCGAAATCTATCCTTTCATTTCAACTAAATTTCATAGAGAATATATATATATATATATATATATATATATATATATATATATATATATATATATAACCAAATAATGAAATCAAATGAGAATATCATAGAGGATTATTCACAGCGAAATCTATCCTTTCATTTCAACTAATTTTCAGAGAAAATTTATATAACCAGATAATGAAATCAAATGAGAATATCACAAAGGATAATTTACAGCGAAATCTATCCTTTCATTTCAACTAATTTTCAGAGAAAATTTATATAACCAGATAATGAAATCAAATGAGAATATCATAGAGGATTATTCACAGCGAAATCTATCCTTTCATTTCAACTAATTTTCACAGAGAATATATATATATATATATATATATATATATATATATATATATATATATATTTATATATATATATATATATATATATATATATAAAACCGGATAATGAAATCAAATGAGAATATCACAGAGGATTATTCACAGCGAGATCTATTAAAAGGATGAGATTCAGATTTCTATTCGAAAAACCAGAGAGATGAATAAATATTGATCTAATCTAGTTCTCAATAAGAAACTGAAACAAATTGATCTGATTCTCATCAAGGAATTTGAACAAATTGATCTAATCTAATTCACAACAAGAATAAGATGCATGATTCAAAATAAAATAAAACTAAATAAAAAGAACCTGGATGCTTGCAATTGATGTAGAATCCCCTATGAATCCTTCAATTAGCCTCCCTTGATCCTTCAAACTTTAAAGAAATCCTCCAAAGCAATCTTAGCTATTTTCAAAAAAATGAAATATGACTACAATTTTTTTTTTTGAGAGAAGAATTTCTTTATGGAATAACCAACTCCCATTTTTGAAAACTTGCATATCATTTATAAAAAAAATCCCTCTATTCCACTATCTATAATTTTAATTAAAAAAAGAGATTCTTTCCCAATTTTGGACTTCATGCAAATTGATTAGACTCAGTGGGAGGAGTTACATGCAAGGTGGTGGAGAATCCTCTAGAAGCTTCTTATTCTTCCTAGAACATGTGCTATAATTGGATGAGGAAAACTAAATAAATAATTAAGAAAAAATGTATATTTTCCATGTGTGTGTGAGAGTTTTATTATTTATCTTTTTATAATATTCATTCAATCATTTAAATAGCTTATCCAAAAAAATATAATAGAGTTTGTATTTTAAATTCAAAAGTGATAAAGGAGGGTTGTGACATCCTCCCCCCCTTAATTTGTGCATCGTTTCGATGCACTTATTGAATGCATCCAAAAGAGCCTATAGTTCATGATTAAAACAAAAAAGGAAACAACTGCCGCATCTCCTTAGTATCTTCCCACGTGGCATTCTTTTCATCATACTGGTCCCATTGCACTTTGCACTGATCAACCTCTCTGTTGCGCAACTGGCACTGGCGCCTCTCGAAGATTCTGAATGGCTCTATCATTATTCCTCCCATTTCCTGGACCTGTAAAGCATCCCAATTCAAAATGTGTTTCTCATCAGGTACATATTTTTTTAGAAGAGATACATGGAAGAAATCATGGATTCGGCTCAACTGGGGAGGTAAGGCCAACTGGTATGCAACTGGATTAATCCTTCCCAATATTTCAAAGGGTCCAACATAACGGGGTGCAAGCTTAGTCTTTTTCCCAAATCTTATGGAATTTTTGTGTGGCCTAACCCTTAGGAAGACTTTCTCTCCTACCTCAAACTCCCTTGGTGTTCTGTTTTTGTCTGCATAACTTTTCTGCCGATCTGAGGCTTCCTTCAATCTTTGCCTAATTTCCTTAGTTTTCCTTTCCACCTCCTTCAACATATCTGGTCCAACAATTACTCTATCTTCAAGACTATCCCAACTCATGTTACTACTTATCAAATTGCCATTAGTTTCATATCTAAAGTCATACTATATTCTAGTCGGTTAGTATTATCGAATCATGCAGTCGGTACACACAGAGAAGTCGGTATGAACAACCTAGTAGGTTACTGAAGAAAATAGTCACAAAACACAGTATTCACCGAGCTGTTTACTGAGTAAAGGTTCATGGCTACCGAGTGGTAAAGTTAACTCACCGAGTGAAACGTCTTACTAGATACATTGAACCTGGACATGCACATGAAAACATGTTACAAGATCCAGGCACATCTAACCGGTTTTTGCATTGGAAATTGCACTAGGAGATTGTGCATGATTATAAGATCAATCTAACCTATGAGATATTTTGTTTAATCGAAGAATCTTTTTGTAAGATCGAAGCAATGAATCAGATCACCGTTGTAAGAGATCTATATATACAACATGATTCTAGGGTTAGACATAAGACATGATATGATGTGATAAGAGATGCAATGAGATAGCAGTGTGTATACATGAAGGAAGACTGTTATAGAGACACAGAGAGGTCACCGAGAAGGTTATCAGTGAATAGTCGAAGAACAGAGTAAACAGAAAGGTTTACCGAGTCTCATTATGGGTTACCAAGGTATGCTACAAGCTAGGTAATCTTATTCAGAGCACATAGAATCTGCTTTAACATTTCAGATGTAAAGTTGCAGATATTTGTAATGATTATATTGTAATATTTTGAAGTTGTAAGAGAAACCTTTAACAGGGTAAAAGACTCTAACCAAGTCTATAAATTGTAAATCCTTTAACCAGGTGCTACACTTATATAGTGTTGTACAAATCCTTTAGTAAGGTAGATCTAACTGATCTTAATACTCCTAACAGGGTAAGCTATCAGAAATAGCTAAATGTAGCTCTAACTGAGCATTCTTTATTATTGCAGTAGTGAAGTTGTGGGTGCCATTCCCACCGCAGTTTTTCTCTCTAACCAAGAGTTTCTGCGTGACCAAAATATATGTGTTATGGAGTGAATCATGTATGATTGTTATCTATTGATTATAGTTTTATTTTATGTTACTACACTATTCTATTTATGCATAACAGTAAGGTTATTACAAAGGAAAAGTTTTGGAGTACTAATTCACCCCTCCCCTCTCAGTACATTAGCTTTCTATATTGGGCCTAACAATTGGTATCAGAGCTTGAATCTTGGAAAAGGGTTTAACCACCTGAAGAGAAAGATCTTAGCAATGGAAGGCTACAAACAATCTCGGAGGATTGTGCATCTTCAAGAAGAGCTGGATAATGCAAATCAAGTGATTGCAGACATGCAGAGGCAAATGCAAAAATCTCTGAAAGTAAGGAGAAGATTATCTGATGACTTGCAGGATTCTCAAGAGCTGGTGGAACAAATTGAGACATCATTTGAGAACAGTATATCTGAAGAAACTAAAGAAATGATTGGAATGTTGAAAGAAAAGAACAAAGCATTGGCTGATCAACTAAAAGCAATGAAAAGAGAACATGAACATTTCAGTACACAAATGACTGAAAATCTAGATGCATTAAGGAGAGCTGAGGATAAAGCAAGAGATCTACAAAGAGAGAAACAACAACTTGAAGCTCTAGTATCTGATAAGGATGATGAAATCATGAGGTTAACTGGTATTCAAAAAAATATGATAGATCAACTAGGTTATGCTCATCATGAAGCAATTATGAAGAATGATGAAAATCAATCATTGAAACTTGAAGTATCAAGGTTAACTGGTGAACTTGAAACAGAAAAGAAATCCAAAGAATCATTGGAGAAAAGTTATGAAGCATCAAAGATGTTGGATGGGAAACTGAATACAAGAAGACTCTACAAAGATGGAGGACTCGACTACAAAGGAATTAATACTACCGAGAAAGGAGAATCATCAAAACAAGCTAAAAAAAGAAATAACATCAAAAGGAAGAAGCCTATTTGCTACTACTGTGGAAATCAAGGTCATACTTCCAACATATGCTAGATCAGAAAAGGTAAGCAACTGAATATCTCTAAGTCCAATGAATATTGTTATAATTGCAATAAATATGGTCACATACCTAATCAATGTAGAAAAAAGTCTGTTAACAACCATCAGAAGGCAAAATTCAAAGGGTTTTGTAAAAACTGAAATAGATATGAACATAGTACCAAGATATGCTGGTTTAAGCGAAAGAACTACATGAAGTATCCACACCGAGCAAACACTGGAGGTTACTGAACTCACACAGATTCTTACCGACAATATGCAGCAGTACCATGGGATTACAATACGAGGATATGGTGCGAATGTTGTGGAAGATATGGACATATAAGTGCCAACTATTTTATAAGGTTTGGAATGAACAACCGGAGATCATGGAGAAATCCCGATATGGCATGTTTTCATTGTCACAAAGCTGGACATTTAGCTGGAGATTGCAGAGATCAACCGAGAAGAGACACTGAGGAGATAAAAGAAAAATTCAAGATGATTTGGAAAAAGAAAGAAATTATGTCTGATGAAGAAAGCACCTTACCTACCGAGTTAGGTGCACCTATTTCAAATTAGTCAAGAAAAGGTATGAAGGGACTGCATTCTTTAAAAGTTAAATCATAACAGTTCCTATTTTATTATGAACAGAATTCAAAATCTGCATAGTTAAGATGCAATTAGTCAGTTTACATACTATAAAGGAAACCTATCAAGTCGGTGTATACAAGAAACCTGTCAAGTCGGTTAACAAAGCAAAGTTGAATACTCGGTGAAAACAGAAAATGAAGTAAATCGGTAAAAGGTGAACCGAGTGCATTTAATACCATGACCTAACTTGCACGGAGCCCAATAAGGTATTTTTGAGTACTTAAAAGTGTTTTCATGGTCATTTTCATTCACCCAAGTTTTCGAGAAGCAGAGCAGAGCAAATCAAAGCGACCAAATTTCAGTTAGAACAAATTTTCAAGGTATTTACATCAATCTATTCACACTGTTTAGCTGGTTTCTGATCTAGTCAAATTGCTAGTATCTACCGAGTGTAAAGAGTAAGCTACTTGTAAACCCTAAGGATAACCTATCAAATTTTTACTCGAGATCTACCATGGCACCCAAGATCCAAGACCCTGTAGTTGTCCAAAATGTGGAGAAGCCATCTCTGAAGTATTCCCTAACTCCTTAAGTCGCCTTAGAACCGGATGATAAAATTGCATTTTCACTCATCCCGGATCGAGTCTTATTGGTAGAAGATGTCAGATTCTTTACCAAGTGCCGTGTTGAGGAACTCGGTCATGTAGAGATTAGTGACACATATGATGAACTGTGCACTGACGGCAAACTGGATAGTAAATTTGAACATATCAAAATCAAGGGATTAACTGAAGCCCTAGTCTATCCTCGTGTGTTCAAACCCCAATGGGTTAAGTTTGTATTGAGTAGAGTACATGACGATTTCATGTGGCTACAAGAGCAACCGTTCAAGATCACGAAGGAAGTCATTCACTTGATCACCGGATATCCCATCTACGATCATGCTCGTGCATAGGAAAATGATATCACAAAAGGAGCTAATCAGTCTAACTGGAGTAGAATCTGATTACCGAGGACTGAAATTGAATAATGTCACTGATGCTGAACTGAAATTTGCAATCAGAGTCATTGGTTACTGTTTCTTCCAATCTGCAAGGGAAAACAGTGTACCATGTGCTGCAGTGGACCTGGCCTACAAAATAGTAAAGAAGGGAATGAAAGTAGACTTGTGTGAAGTACTACTAAAGAACTTATTTGAGAACCTAAACACAATAAGGAAGCCGAAGAAGAACAACTCGGCAAACACACTCAAGTTCGGTTCACTACTTGTTTGTATGTTTTTCTATTTTGAAAAGTTCTTTCCCTCAGTCGGTAAAGTAGTATGGGAGCTACACCAACCTATCACCCATCAGATCAATGATTACATCAATAAGTTAGGAGATAACTTTAATGATGTCATGGATGATTACTTTAGCAAATTCCAAGAGAAAATGCACAACAGGTACAGGATCCCACCACAGCTGGTTGAAAAATACAAGGACAATATTTGTTTTGAAGTCGACACTGATTACTGCTATGTAAATGTTGTTGAACCGAGGATTCAGTCGTTGCAACCAATGGGTTATGAAATTGATCATGACATCGCACAACAACAAATTGATGCCTACCTATCATTGCCAAGGCATGCAACTGAACTAAGGTATGGAACCTATGAAGAGGTAAAGGAGAAAGTAAAAATGAGCATTGTAGTTCCTAAGGCTACAAGGAAAACAACAAAGATGATAAAAGCTTTATCTGAGAAATTCGGAGAAGAATCCTCATCTACACCTGTCAAAGGCAATCTTGCCATTATCGAGGAAGAATCAAAAGTACAGGAGGCTGCAATAACATTGAACACAGAGTTGCCAAAGGGAAAAGTTCTAAAAAGAAAGAAACAGGACATTTCAAAGGCCCTACCAACTCCACCAACAAAGAGACCCAACACCAGAGCATCAGCCGCATCACCGAGCAAGAAACAAAAGACTGTTGCTGCTCCTAAGGTAACAAAGACTTACAAGAAATCTACTCGGAGACTCATTTTGGCAAAAGAGTCGAGTGATATAGAGTCTGATGATGCTAACAAATTCCAGATTGTGAAGAGCAAAAAGGCAAACATTCACAGTGTTGAAAACTTTTGTGCCAATCTTAAGGAATACGGTGGGTTTGTAGGATTCAGATATGTTAAGTATGAGTCTAGGAACAATGATGAGAAATGGCAGATTGAAGAAGCTGTCATATGTACACTTCTGAAGTTTCGGTTAGCACCATTGGAACTAGCAAAGTCACTTCCAAGTGAACTCTACTCACATATTGATAACATATGGAAATATGCAATGGATTCAGAGAGACAAATAAGAGAAAGAAGTCTTGGCCACTTATTTCCTGACATGTCCGTAGCTGAAATCAAGGAGCATTTGTCCACATACAATTCAAAATTTCTTGTGAAACAGAGAGCCTTAAAATTGATGAATGGGCTATATATTGACGTGGAGAATGAGACTAAGGCCAAGTGGCAGGAGATCTTCAAACAAAAGGATGTCGGTGAACAATCTTAAATTGAAATTGTTGATGTCACCGAGCAAGATCCAGATGTCACCGAGCAAGGTCCAGACCCGGTTGACACAATACAAATTGATGAAGATGTAATGGATGAAGCCGCACCGGAGAAAGAAATGATTGAAGGCACCACTTATGCAAAACTTGTGTCTAGTGAATCGGTCTTAGAACAAGTTCAGCCTTATCAGCCGGTGAAGCCAACAGTACCAACCGAAGCCCCCAAGGACACCGAACAAGTTACCGAAGTTAACAAATCTGAAGCTGCAGAAGATGCAGGTAACAAATTTGAAGCTGTAGTAGACACAACAAAAGATCAATCGTCTCAGGGATAGACAAGCACAACAAATATTACAGTAGAGACGCCTAGCACCAAGCCATCCAAAGACACTACAACTACTACAGGAACAGTGCAAAGTGTTGCATCTACCGAGCAACCTACTGAGGGACAACATGCCTCACAAGCACTTGTCTTAGTACCCCAGACAAAAGGAAAAGAGAAAAAGGTGAGAAAGCATGGTTTTAAATTTGACTTATCTAAACCGATCGTGTTGCCCAATGTCGACATCTCTAAATTAAAAGGGCAAGCACTCACTGAATTCAGTGAACTATGCAAAGCAAAGGCCAAATAGGAGAAACAACTGGCAATACAGAAAAAGAACAAGGTACTTCAAAAGGTTAGGACACTGCTCACAAAAATGCTACCATCAGCAACAATGTCAACTAATGCAGCCATCCATATTCAGTTGGATGAACTCCTTAATCAGATTGAAACATTTGGAGTTGATGCATCTGAATACCTAAGCAAGCTCAAGGATAAAGAGCTCATAGAAAAAATGATAGAGGAAGTCCAAAAATCAATTGCTGTTGGCAAGGTAAAACTTGTCAAATTCATTGCTGAGTTGACCCCTCAACTCAAGCACATTCTTTATTTATTCCAGAAATTGTGTACATTTTCTTTATTTATTAAAGACATCAACAATAAAACTGATGCAATTGAGAAAGAGATCATCGATCTCTCCTTGAAGTTGACCACTGAGCCTAATTCAGTTCAGACTTTTTACAAAAAGCTACAACAGCTCATGGCTCAACAGTTAGAACTAAGGAATGAAGAGCATAAAATTAGGATGGATATAATGACCCTTCAAACATTATTCCTTCCTCATCTCTCATCAGTCCAAGAGCAGCTTAACCGAGCTACAAGCTTATCAACTACCCAAGAGGGAAGCACTCTTGATGGCTTGATATCACTCTTATCTGATATTCAAGCACAAAACTCATTAATGGAAAGTCTCAAGGACTCACTCTCAGTCGCCCTCATTGATGTTAGAGTATTCGGGTATTTACTTGATTAATTAAACATTCTTTGTTTAATTATTTAAGTTCCCTTTATCTCTTTTACACTTAAGCTAACTTTAGGTGCATATAATTAATTATTTTAATTAATTATTATGTGCAAACCTAGGTTTTCCCTTTTTAGGGTTTCTTGACCTATTAAAAGTTGAGTTCTTTCTTTCCATTGTAAGAATCACATTACATATTTTTGTGAATATTGAGCTCTCTCTTTTTGAGCATATTCTCTATGTTTTGTATGTTCTTCAGATTTTGCTTCATTGCTTCTCCTCGTAACAAGTTATTCGGCTTGCAGAAGATCTTCAGGCTCCTGTGGTGTTGTATTTTCTCAACTCCTATATGGTATCAGAGCTTTAGATCTGCAACTACCTGTTCTTGTTTTGAGATTTTTGGCTTTGGAAGCAGATCTGGGGTTTCAGGAATTTTTTATGTACCTAGGGTTTGAGCTTTTTTTCTGAGCACTTTGGGCCTAAACGGACCTCACCATCGTGCTTAGAAGGCCCGAAAACCCTTATGGTCATATAAAATACGACCTATTTTGTTTCTTGAGCCTCTGGGAGCAATTTTTTTCTCAGATCCAGGTCATACAACCCTGGCACGCAGATCGAGAAAAAAATTTCAAAAAATTAAAAATTTTGCCTTTTTACGGCATGCAGGCCAAAATTTGCTTTTAAAAAATTTTTTGAAAAAAAAAGCGAAAAAAAAGAGGTGTTTGTTTCTTTTTAAGAAATTTTTTTTTTTTGGGAAAGATTTTTTTTGGGGTTTGGAGGTACCGCAGGGTACCGGACTGACAGGCCTGTCAGACCTATCAGTCTGGCCTCTACGGCCCCCGCCGGCGGCCCTTTCTAGCGTTCCTCCTCGGCCCCCGCCGGCTACAGACTTCGGCCCCCGCCGGTCGTTCCCTCCGGCTTCTCCCTGGCTTCCGCTCCTGCTCCCGTCGGTCGCTCAGCTCCCCGCCGGCCGCTGCTTTTCTTCCTCCGACCACCACCCACAGCTCCTCCCCGCCGGCCTCTGCTTGTTCCTCCAGCCGCCGCTTCGCTCGCCGGCTGCCGCCCGCAGCTCCTCTCCCCGGCCGTGCTCCGCCCTGGCCCCCGCGGCTTAGTCCTTGGCCGCCGCTCCGGCTCCTCGACCCTTTTTTCTGGCCGGCCACCGCTCCACCACCGGAGCTCCGCCCGGCCGCCACCGGTGCGCCACCTACTGGCCACCGGACCACCAACAAGCAACTAGACCCCCTTTTTTGGCTTTTTCAGGGGGGTTTTGGTTTTTTGGCCCTATCTTGGGCATACGGAGTCATTTTTTCGAAAACAAATAGGCGTCGGAAAGCTGGTTCCGAGGCCGACCTCATGGTGTTGGTATTTTTTTCCAATTTTTCTATTTAAATATTTTTTTTGCAGTCAAAGTGAGGTCTCTTTTTTGCACTCCGGGAGACGTAGAATGAGCATCCAACCTCCGTTTTTCAAAAAATTTATATTTTCGGAAAGCGTGTTCTGTGTACTTTCCAGAAATATGAGTTTTTTTTTTCCAAATTCTACTCCATGCATATTTTATTCAGTTTTTTTCTTTTTAGCACTCTGGTGGATATCGTGGTTGTTTCAGGTCCTGGGATCTCTTTTCTGAGTAGGGTGTCTCTGTTTTGATTCTCGTTTCTATTTCCAGTCTTCTTATCATTGTAGCTTGTAATTATGAAAATGCACTGAGATAAAGTGCCATCATGCATTGTTTACTTGGAATCTTGCATATCTTGTGTCTTGTTGTACATGCACTGTTGATCAAGTGCCATGAGGGGGTTGATGTTTGCCTTTGTTTGCCATCTTCCTTTGTCAAGTGAGTGTTCCTTCCATGACATTCGTCTCATGATGATGTGTCTTAGCACCTTTGATGTTCTTGGTTCTTCGTCATGCAGTTGTTTTTGGCTGTCCTTTTTAGTGTTCCTGTCCCTCTCCCACTTCCGCATTATGGGGAGGTTTATCCTATTGGTTCTAATGCTTCTGTGGTTCGATTGATCAGCTCTTCAGGCTTTGGTTTCTCATGCCATCTGCATCTTTGATTTCACTTGTTTTTGCCTTATTTGCCTCCTAATTCGAGTAGTGTCATTTGAGGGCACTCATGCAGATTACAATCTTCTCTACCTGGTCATGTTCTAGTTCAGTGGATGTTCTTCAGATCAGCAGTTATTCTTTGACAGAGTTTGCAGGGTCTTCATGCTTCAATGATATTCTTTTCCATCTCTTTTGGAGTAGAGTTTTGTTCCCTTGTGGTTTTCTCTATTTCTCCAGTTCATAGAGATTTCATTGTATTTGGGTACCTGATCAGGCCTTGTTGCCGGGACCCATCTTTATTGCTTTCAGTAGCTGTTCTAGGTTTTAGCTTCTCCCTAAGTCTAGCTTAAGGGGGGGTGTTAGAGTATTCGAGTATTTACTTGATTAATTAAACATTCTTTGTTTAATTATTTAAGTTCCCTTTATCTCTTTTACACTTAAGCTAACTTTAGGTGCATATAATTAATTATTTTAATTAATTATTATGTGCAAACCTAGGTTTTCCCTTTTTAGGGTTTCTTGACCTATTAAAGGTTGAGTTCTTTCTTTTCATTGTAAGAATCACATTACATATTTTTGTGAATATTGAGCTCTCTCTTTTTGAGCATATTCTCTGTGTTTTGTATGTTCTTCAGATTTTGCTTCATTGCTTCTCCTTGTAACAGGTTATTCGGTTTGCAGAAGATCTTTAGGCTCCTGTGGTGTTGTATTTTCTCAACTCCTATAACTGACGCCCAGACCAAGTATAAGATTATTTTTGATTAGTTACTGCCTCTGGATGCAAATTAAGTTTTTAATGTTTGTCAAAAAGGGGGAGTAATATTATGTTACTACACAAGGGAGGAAAGCCCAACAAAGGGGGAGTAATTCTACACTTGGAGAATAGTACAGTTTTGATAACACAATTTTGAGTATTGTATACAAGGAGAGTCTACCAAGCAGAATATGTAGAATATACAGAGCACACAAGTACAGTACAGAACCAAACCAAACATGCAAAATTTAGAGTTATGTATAGGATAATGATAAGGGGAGTATATCTACATATACTATTGACTATTGTACATATTGTCAAGTATATATATTTTTTTGAGTTATGACTTTGTAAGTAGTTTTTGCAAACATCTCAACTAATGTCAAAAGGGGAGATTGTTACTACTTATCAAATTGCCATTAGTTTCATATCCAAAGTCATACTATATTCTAGTTGGTTAGTATTATCGAATCATGCAGTCGGTACATACAGAGAAGTCGATATGAATAGTCTAGTCAGTTACTGAAGAAAGCAGTCACAGAACACAGTATTCATCGAGCTGTTTACCGAGTAAAGGTTCATGGCTACCGAATGGTAAAGTTAACTCACCGAGTTGATATTCATCGAGTGAAACGTCTTACTAGATACATTGAACCTGGCCATGCACATGAAAACATGTTACAAGATCGAGGCACATCTAACCGTTTTTTGCATTGGAAATTGCACTAGGAGATTGTGCATGATTACAAGATCAATCTAACCTATGAGATATTTTGTTTAATCGAAGAATCTTTTTGTAAGATCGAAGCAATGAATCAGATCACTGCTGTAAGAGATCTATATATACAACATGATTCTAGGGTTAGACATAAGACATGATATGATGTGATAAGAGATGCAAAAAGATAGCAGTGTGTATACATGAAGGAAGACTGTTACAAAGACACAGAGAGGTCACCGAGAAGGTTATCAGTGAACAGTCGAAGAATAGAGTAAACAGAAGGGTTTACCGAGTTTCATTATGGGTTACCAAGGTATGCTACAAGCTAGGTAATCTTATTCAGAGAACATAGAATCTGCTTTAACATTTCAGATGTAAAGTTGCAGATATTTGTAATGATTATATTGTAATATTTTGAAGTTGTAAGAGAAACCTTTAATAGGGTAAAAGACTCTAACCAAGTCTATAAATTGTAAATCCTTTAACCAGGTGCTACACTTATATAGTGTTGTACAAATCCTTTAGTAAGGCAGATCTAACTGATCTTAATACTCCTAACAGGGTAAGCTATCAGAAATAGCTAAATGTAGCTCTAACTGAGAATTCTTTATTATTGCAGTAGTGAAGTTGTGGGTGCCATCCCCACCGTAGTTTTTCTCTCTAACCAAGAGTTTCTACGTGCCCAAAATATATGTGTTATGGAGTGAATCATGTATGACTGTTATTTGTTGATTATAGTTTTATTTTATGTTACTGCACTATTCTATTTATGCATAACAGTAAGGTTATTACAAAGGAAAAGTTTTGGAGTACTGATTCACCCCTCCCCTCTCAATACATTAGCTTTCTATATTGGGCCTAACAACTCAAAGGTGTTCGACATAGTCTACCATACAAAGCTTCGAAAGGTGCCATTCCCAAAGATGTTTGATATGTATTACTGTAAGAAAATTCTACGAGAGGTAGCTACTCTTACCATTTCCTCTGTTGGTCCATGCAATACATGCGAAGTAGGTCTTCCATAATCTGATTTGTCCTTTCTGTCTGACCATCGGTCTCAGGATGGTATGCAGTGCTAAAATTTAGTTGAGTTCCTAGAGCTGATTGAAGTGTGGTCCAAAACCTTGAAGTGAATCTAGCATCTCTATCTGATATGATTTTCTCTGGTATTCCATGCAACCTAAATATTTCCTTAACAAAGCACCTAGCCAAGGTAGGTACATCATCTGTCAGATTCCCTGGTATAAAGTGTGCCACCTTAGTGAGTTTGTCAATTACCACCATTATTGCATCATGCCTAGAAGGTGACATGGGTAACCCTTGTACAAAATCCATGCTAATAACTTGCCACTTGTGTTGAGGTACATCGTGCAATTGCAACAATCCAGTTGGATGTCTATGTTCCGCCTTTACTCTTTGACACTCCAAACATTTAGCCACATACTTGACAATGTCATTCTTCATCCCTTGCCAAAAGTATAACTTCTTTAGATCTGCATAAAGTTTGTTAATTCTTGGGTGCCCTGAATAAGAGGCATTGTGAGCCTCTGAGAAGACTACTTCCCTTAAGTTTCCTAAATTAGGAATATAGATTCTATTATTGTATCTGAGAAAACCATCTTCATCTAATGTATACCCTTCGATCTTAGGATTGGTTGGATCATATTCTAAAGTCAATTTGACTTGCTCATACCATGGGTCATGTCCTTGTTCATCCATTACTTGCCTTTTGAAAGAAGTTTTTGAATGTTGCTATAGTCATCAAGTGTCTCCTCCTACTTAAGGCATCTGCCACCCTATTTTCCTTCCCCTTAATATATTCAATTTCAAAATCATATTCACTTAGAAACTCTAACCACCTTCTTTGTCTGGCATTTAAGTGGGGTTGGGTAAAGATGTACTTTAGTCCTTGGTTATCCGACTTTAATTCAAAGGGCTTCCCTAGCAAGAAGTGTCTCCATTTTTGTAGGGCATGCACAATCGCTACCAACTCTAAGTCGTGGGGTGCATAATTGACTTCATGAGTCTTTAGCTTTCTGGATTCGTAAGCTACTACCCCTTCATCTTGGACAAGTACTCCTCCTAGCCCTTCAATGGAAGCATTAGTTACAATTGTGAAGTGTCCATTCGGATCTGGTACCTTTAGAATGGGTGCTGAAGTTAGTTTCCCTTTCAAAATTTGGAATGCCTTATCACTTTGTTTTGTCCACACAAATATTTTACCCTTCCCTTTGTAATGAGGTGATGGGGTTTGCTATCTTAGAAAATCCTTCCACAAACCTCCTATAGTAACCTGCTAGCCCCATAAAGCTTCTTACTTCTGAAACATTTTTAGGGATTGGCCATTCTACTATTGCCTTTATTTTATCTAGATCAACTGCTATTCATTCCTTTGATATTATATGCCCAAGGTAGCGAATCTTTTCCTCAAAGAAGGCACATTTGGACAATTTTCCATATAACTTATGTTCTCTCAACCTTTGCAAAACAATTTGTAGGTGTACTAAATGTTCCTCCTCATTTCTAGAGTAAATCAATATGTCATCCAGAAATACCAAAACAAATTTATCCAAGTAGTCATGTAGTGCACTATTCAGTAGGTTCATAAATGCAGTTGCGGCATTGGTTACACCAAAAGGAACTACAGTGAATTCATAATGTCCATATCTAGTCCTGAAGGCTATTTTCAGAATGTCTTCCTCCTTAATTCTGAGTTGATGGTTCCCTGACTGGAGGTCTATCTTTGAGAAAACTGCTGCTCCTTTCATTTGGTCAAAAAGATCCTCTATGCGAGGTAAGGGATACCTATTCTTTTATTTTGACCTTGTTCAACGTCCTATAGTCGATGCATAGCCTTAAGGTTCTATCCTTTTTTTTAACAAACAAAACTGGTGCTCCCCATGGTGATACACTTGGCCTTATTAATCCCTTAGCTAAGAGTTCCTCTAATTGCATTTTGAGCTCTTGTAACTCAGTTGTGTTCATTCGGTAAGGTGCCCTTGATACTGGTTCAGCTCCTGGTAGTACTTCGATAGAAAAGTCAAACTTCCTCTTAGGGGGTAAGCCGGGTAATTCTTCTAGAAAAACATCCTTAAATTCTTTTAAAAAAGGGGCATTTTCAAAGGTTGGTGTATTTTCCTCCTTTCCTTCATCAATTTCAACCATATAGATTTGGCCTCCTCTTCTTCTTTCCTTCTTTAATTGCATGGCTGATATGGTTTCTATATTAATGGGTTTAAACTTTCCTTGGATTTTGACCCTTTCCCCCCCATCATCCAAACATTCAACAAATTTGTTATAGCAATCCACATTAGCTTGATGGTCTGTTAACCAACTCATTTCAATAATTACATCATATAATCCTAGGGGTGCCACATAGAGATCTACCCTTGTTTCAAACTCAGGAAATTGTACCCTTGCCCTCGACAAACACTTAGTTACTTCCCTAGTTGCCTTATCCCCATATTGAACCATCCATGATGACTCCATTTGATTAACTTTTAATGCATATTTTCTTACTAATTCAGGTGAGATGAAACATTCAGATGATCCAGTGTCAATTAGAATTGATATTGGTTGTTCAAATAGTGTACCTGTAGTTTCCACGAGAACATTGTGGTATCTTCCTCTTCGGTTCCTAACCACTGCATGAATCCTTTGTTGGGGCCCTTGTTGGGGTTGATTGGCCCTAATTTGTCCTTGCATCCTGGGGCACTCTCTAGCAAAATGGTTTCCCCCACACATGAAGCATCCACCTGGAGGACCCCTCCTACCTTGATTTCTAGGGGGATCATTCCTTGTTTCATTGGCCCTGAGTGGATAAGTTATCCTGTTCTGTTGGTCATTCCTGTTATAGTTGCCTCTGTTATTATTGCCCCTATTATTATTATTATTATTTCCATTCCTCTTATATTGATTAGGAGGTGGTCTTCTTTCAGAAGAATTATTCCTTTGACCCTTGTTGAAATTAGTGTTTCCATTGAATTCTTGTTTCCTCTTAAATGAGTGGTTCCCATTATAGTTCCACCCTGCTAGTGTTTGAATTTTCCTCTCTTGCCTTAGGGACTTCTCAAGTACTTCGTTCATGTTTTTGGGTCCATGCATGTCAACTTCTGCCCCTATGTTGGTATTTAGCCCCAAAATGAACTTCCTTGCTTGGCCTTCTTCATCTTTCTGGTACATAGGTACATACTTAAGCAATTTGGCAAACTTATCCCAATATTGTTGAACGGATAGGGGCCCTTGACGTAGATTATGGAATTCTATCACCTTCTCATCAAAGAACAATTGAGGGAGCCACCTATCTCAAAAGTGGTGAACAAATTGATCCCATGTGACCGTATCCCTGCTATACCCATTTTGTTCCTTGGTGTTGGTCCACCAACTGGCTGCCTCCCCTATGAGTTGATAGGAACCCCATAAAGCCTTGGTTGTTTTGCTAAAATCCCTTAGCTCAAATACTTTTCCATTTCATTTAGCCAATTCTCAGCTCCTTCACCAATTTGCCTCCCATCGAACTTAGGAGGGGTGATTTTCTTTAAGTCCTTGGAGAGTTCCAATATGTTATTTTCCTTTCTATTACCCATCACATTCCCTTGATTGCTACCAGGGTTTCCATTTTCGGTACCACTTCTATTTTCAAAGTCATTCTGCCTTTCCCTAAGGTCCTGCATTGATTGTTCCAGGAAGTTGATTTTATCTCTTTGCTCGGTTAGAAGGTCGATTATAGCTTGGACCCCATCTTTGTTATTTCCTGGGTTGTGTCGATCCTCTTCGTGATCTTCCTCATGGTTTTCCTCATGGTTCTCCTCATGGTCTTCTTCCCTTTGACTCCTAGTACGTCTTCCATTACCCCTTCCTCTTCCTCTTCCTCTTCCTCTTCCTCTTCCTCTTGCCATTCTAGGTTTTTACCTGAAAGTTAAATTATGTAGTTAGTTCTTGATTTAGGATTTTAAAATTTAATTTCTACCATTGCAAAACATTCCCTTAGTTGAATAAATTGAAGTGAGCACAAGGCCTAGATTTGAACCTTTGCTCTGATAACACATGTAGTAACCCACCATAATTAACTCAACAAAATTGAGTATTCTTTTTTTGTGTGTGTTTAATTTAATCATTATGTTTTATTCAATTGCATACTCTGGGCATCCATCCATTTGGATTAGGCATTCATCCATCCGGGATGAGCATCTAACCATACGGGTTAGGCATTTGTCCATACGGGACATAAGATTTCATCTATCCAATATGGGATAGGCATCTACCCATACGGGGTAGGCATCTATCCAATAGGAGGTGCTCTGGCCAGAGACTAAGACTTATCGGGACCATTCGGGTCCTAAGCCACTCACTAAGTACTACACTCTTCTAACAGAAGTGCACAAAGGTCGCCGTCCTTAGGAGTAATTAAATAACATAATACAAGCTTGACATCTGCCTCAGAATTTGGCTTAAAGCCTCAGGAAGTCAATTGAATCCATACGAGATTCCTTCTGAGTACGCATTGAATTACCTTTTCCAATTTAATTATCTTTATATTTCAAAATAGGATTCTTACTCAATCCTTCCTTTACCAAGCCTAGACCCCACCCACGAATGCCTAAGTACGAGGGACAACTCTATCCCAAGACTGTCTACATACCCGCTTCGGCACGGGATCAAGGCGTAAAGTATGTAGTTCTATTTTCTATTCTATGGTTTGATGTAAACTGATTAGTGGGTACGCAACCCTTTCTAGTGTCAATGTCCTGGACAGTTTCTCTGCGGTTGCTACCCACGATGGTAGCACTTAAACAAAGGCTCAAGATGGCCTATTGTTTGTGGCCTAACAACTACATCCTAACATCTATCATGAGCGTCACCCTTGGCCAAATTGCCAATCACTAATATTTCTTCAAAATAAAGAAACAATTTCATAAAAGCGTTTTACTTAACCAACCCTAAAGGGGGTTTACTATGGTTTCTCTCAACGGATGAAAAATCATTTAAAAATTATCTTATTAGATTATCGATCCAAAGGGGATTACCTGTCCCTTGGATTTTAACTTCCAAGTGACCCTTATTACTCCCTGATGATTTATAGGGACGATGCCACAGACATCGTTGATGTAGCTTTATTAGCCATTAAGTGCAGTAGTTCAACACGACGACATTACCCATAAGCGTGACCCAAAGGCACCGTATATACTGAACGCTACTAGGTTTAGGTTTCCATCTTCCTTTATTTAGTTTTCTAACTAAGAAGCTATGAAAACATCATGCTTGAAAACAATTACTAATTGAACGAGCATAATTTCTAATTGACTGAAATAACTGCTTGATGAATTACGTAGAATAAAACCATAACTTGAAATATAACTTGGATACGAAAAACTTGCATATTAATAATTATATGTGTACTTGCATGATATCGTCAAATAAATGTAGTTAATCTATAAGAAATTTGCATGATATAAGAATAGTGTAACTTGCGTGCATAATTAAGCAATCCAAAAATAGTGATTAATTTAGGCATTCGATTCAAATTATATTAATGTGAATTAGTTGCTAAAGGCCAACTAAGTGCCGAATGGATCTTATATGGAATGAATGATTCTAGTTAAAAGAATTGGTCCATTATAGTTTACGAATATAAAATTTACCAAAGATACTTTAATCATGAATAATCCCCAATATTTATAAACTTTCCTAAAATTTATACTAAGGAAGGAATTTAATATTTTCTAAATTTAACAATTAAAAATTAAAAATCTAAGCAATTAACTTTAATCCCAAAGTAATTACTAAAATTTTCTAATTTACAAATTAAAAGATAAAAAAAACTATTTACAAAATGAAAAAAAATAAACAACGAATTTATTGTTTTATTTGCAAATGGGGGAGTGGGGACCATGGGTCCCATCACCCCCCTGCGGTCCTGCATGTGCAGGCTCGAAGGGTTGAGGGGGCCTCGTGGTCCCCTCCACTCCCCTACGGCCACTTATAGTGACCGCAGGGTAGTGGGGGGTACCGCTGCCCCCGACGGTTTCAATACCGCCGCCCTGCACACTGCCATTATGTCTTCGGATGTTTTTTGAAGACCGTGCCAAAACATTAAAATATATTGACATTGAATGCGGTTTTTCTTATAATTATAATGCAACGTTAATATATATGTTAACATTCGAAATAACTTTATATATATATATATGGTTTCATATTTCCTAAAAAAAACAAAAGAGATTTATTTATGAAAGTAAGAACAAAAATAAATGATCAAATGATTGATTTTTTTTTTGATTGATTATCACAGTAAACATGAGTTTATCATTTACAGAGAGAGAGAGAAAGATATAGATCTTTATCCAGCATTCACAGGGAGGGAGTTTATTTCCGGATTCGTTTCCAGTATTCACCCGAGGATTTATTCAACTGATATTCAAAGAGAGGTCTTTGTTCAACTCACAGGGAGATTCAAAAATAATCACAGAGAGAGATTTAGAATAATCAAAGAGGAAATAATCGCAGTGAAATCTATCCTTTCTTTTTAACTAATTTTCACAGAGAAAATATATAACCAGATAATGGAATCAAATGAGAATATCACAAAGGATTATTCATAGCGAAATCTATCCTTTCATTTCAACTAATTTTCACAGAAAATTTATATATTCAGATAATGAAATCAAATGAGAATATCACACAGGATTATTCACAACGAAATCTATCCTTTCATTTCAACTAATTTTCACAGAGAATATATATATATATATAACCAGATAATGAAATCAAATGAGAATATCACAGAGGATTATTCACAGCGAAATCTATCTTTTCATTTCAACTAATTTTCATAGAAAATTTATATAACTAGATAATGAAATCAAATGAGAATATCACAGAGGATTATTC
The DNA here is from genome assembly GCF_030272615.1 of Cryptomeria japonica. Taxonomy (NCBI): domain Eukaryota; kingdom Viridiplantae; phylum Streptophyta; class Pinopsida; order Cupressales; family Cupressaceae; genus Cryptomeria; species Cryptomeria japonica. Next base: position 171,949,006 of record NC_081412.1, on the reverse strand, counting down.
ATAGCGAAATCTATCCTTTCATTTCAACTAATTTTCATAGAAAATTTATATAACCAGATAATGAAATCAAATGAGAATATCATAGAGGATTATTCACAGCGAAATCTATCCTTTCATTTCAGCTAATTTTCACAGAGAATATATATATATATATATATATATATATATATAACCAGATAATGAAATCAAATGAGAATATCACAGAGGATTATTCACAGCGAGATCTATTAAAAGGATGAGATTCAGAATTCTATTCGAAAAACTAGAGAGATGAATAAAGATTGATCTAATCTAGTTCTCAGCAAGAAACTGAAACAAATTGATCGGATTCTCATCAAGGAATTTGAACAAATTGATCTAATCTAATTTGCAACAAGAATAAGATGCATGATTCAAAATAAAATAAAACTAAATAAAAAGAACCTGGATGCTTGCAATTGATGTAGAATCCCCTATGATTCCTTCAATTAGCCTCCCTTGATCCTTCAAACTAGAAAGAAATCCTCCAAAGCAATCTTAGCTATTTTCAAAAAAATGAAATATGACTACAATTTTTTTTTTTTGAGAGAAGAATTTCTTTATGGAATAACCAACTCCCATTTTTGAAAACTTGCATATCATTTATAAGAAAAATCCCTCTATTCCACTATCTATAATTTTAATTAAAAAAAGAGATTCTTTCCCAATTTTGGACTTCATGCAAATTGATTAGACTTAGTGGGAGGAGTTACATGCAAGGTGGTGGAGAATCCTCTAGAAGCTTCTTATTCTTCCTACAACATGTGCCATAATTGGACAAGGAAAACTAAATAAATAATTAAGAAAAAATGTATATTTTCCATGTGTGTGTGTGAGTTTTATTATTTATCCTTTTATAATATTCATTCAATCATTTAAATAGCTTATCCAAAAAATATAATAGAGTGTATTTTAAATCCAAAAGTGATAAAGGAGGGTTGTGACATTCTCGGGCCGTTGATGTTAAACACTTGGAACCTTCAACTAAAAGGATTATCACAAGGACCTGGAAGGATGAGAAAGATAAAAAATGAGATGAAGCAAATTATAATACAGATGGCCTAGTATATTAATGATATCAAAAATCCGAATCCTCAGCCTCTCTCCCAAGTTTCTCTATCATTCGACCCAAAATCACCTTAGAATCAGAACTTACTTGATCAAGTTCAAAGGAGCCAAATGATAACATATGTTTTTAGTGAATGGCTCGAATCAATTGCACAACAAGGCACACATTATATCTCTAATTTGGTCAAAGAGTTTGAGAATGCGGAATCTACTGAGAAAGAGATAGAAACATAGATGGTTGCCTGGGAGAAAGAGAAAAGTAAATGGCTGACTATGTGAAGGCAAATGAGAGATACATAGAGATATGGGGTAATGAACTTCCTCACTGAGAAGATGGTGCATGGCCTAGATGACAACATACTCTTTGTTTGCAAAGAAAACATTCAGTGAAGGAACTCAATCATTCACAAGGACATGAAGAATTCCTCAAGCTTTTAAAAGAATTGAAGGAGTAGGTTGACACTATGCAAAAAGACATGAAATGCATAGATCTTCAACTCTTAAGAAAGGATAAGCAAACACTTGAGGATTCATCACAGATGATTCAGGCCTTCAAAGATTGAATACAATAGGTTCAAGAAGCAAAGTCCTTAACAATTGGATCCTTTGGAGATGTACAAGAGTAAAGTCCTACACTTAGGTAAAAAGAAAGAAGTATAGAACCAGTGGATTTTACATATAGGCCTTCCACATTTCCAGCTCATCTTAAGGTTCTCAACAACTCACCTGGAATGGTGTAACATTCGAAGTATTCCCAGATCACAAGATAGATAGGTTGAAGCCACATCAACTATTGGAGCTTGATCTTGGTTCTTTGCTCGTGGCTCATGCCGCGTTTTTAGTTTAGACAATTCTCAATATATGAGTTTTTCTTTGGATTTTCAATATAGACAATTCTGGTTTTTGAATGAAAATAATATTATGGTTCGATCTTCAAATCTGTGTGTTTGAAAGATTAATAGTCTCTGTTGGGGTATATGTTTATGCGCTGAATATATTTTCATCATTACCAACTTTATCTTAGTTTGTGGATTCATTGATTTTCTTTGTTTACATAGTACTTCATACTTGTTTGAATAACTTTGATCCCCCTTGTCTTGTGAGACATGAGTGAGAATCGATTGGTATTTTTATTACTTTGAGTATTATGGATGGAATAAATTTTATGTTGAATGAATGTGTACAGAGATAAAGTCTGTGATCTTTATACTTTTAAATAGATATTTTGCAGCATTCCTTTGTGTTGACAAATGAGTGTTGAATCCTTTCTCGCTTTTTGGTTAAAAGTGTGTTCGTTTCTTGAGTAATCTGCATAAAAATCTATTGAACATCTTACGAGGAGCCGCACTCTTATGTAGAGGGTAAACCAAAGCTTGGTTCACCCAACTATTGGTACATTTGCTTTTTCATAATGAGTGTGTAGGAGTCTTTATTTTAAAAACACATAAAATTTGAAGAAAAGGCAAATCTTTTAACCAACAATATGCAAAACTATTGGTGCATTACATGACGTAAAAAAAATCAAATTTAGACTTCTTAGACACTCAAGTGTACATTCTTCCAAATATCACTTCACAACTTCATGCATTGAATGGATCTGCATTTGGTACGCGCATTTGCAACAATTGGTGTAAGGTTCCCCAATATCCAAGAATTTGCATAAAATCAAATTAAAAAAACCAAGTTTCATTCAAAGCATAGAAGAAAACTAAACTATTCGGGGCAATGGAGGATGACATATTTAATATGACATGATCGACTTTTTCTCACAAAAATTCAAATTTGAAAATAGCTAGCTACCACAATAGAATGCATTGCACATTTGAATTATATTATAAGACAAAATATTTCGTGTCACTTTCATTACAATCCAATTCATTGCATATTCTTGAGCTCTCCAAACACCCTCTACATGCTCCTTATTCAAGGGCGCACATTCAGGTTGGTACACATAGAATAACTAAATTCCCTCTGCAGTCAACATTAAATGCTATAAATCTTTCAATTGAAATTATGTTGTTTTCAATGAACCAATATTTCTTTCAATATAGTCACTATAAATAATATTAACAACCATATTGGATGTCCAATGATGGTTTAGCGCCTTCATAGCTGTATTATGCTTTGTCTATTGATGATTTCTTTGTATGTGGTTTACAGTTTCATTTCAATGCTCTCTTACAGTTTAATAATGTCAAAATCCTCACATAGAATGGCAAAACAATTGAATATATCTTCGTTTTCTTTGAAACCCCTTTATTATTTATCATTTCATTTTATGGGTGCACTGTTAAATGGTGTCTCTCTATTTATAATGTCAAAATCATTACAGAGAATGAAAAAAATATTGATTATTGTTCATAATTATTTGAAACCCCTTCATTATTTATCATTACAATAATGTGTATGCCTGATACTATTACTTACAATGACTATAAGATTGTTGACCACATATATATGTGTGTGTGTGTGTGTGTGTGTGTGTTATTGTCGACATATAACAACCTTCTCACATACACATTATGGGCCACTTGGCACGAATTACTGCCAACTACATTGCCCGAAAAACTTTGGGAAACGAAGATTTTTTGAGGCATTTTCATTGTTTGCTCTTCCTTCAATTTGTTAATATACTCACTGTAAATAATATTATCATGCATACAATATATTACTTCCAATAAATTTCATATGAGAAACATAAGAACACCATTCAATCATTAGTCATTTGAGAAATGAATATGCATCTTAATACTATATCAGCAATATCCAGTTTTTAATCACATCACAGTTACATCTTTCACTCATGCATCTCGTGCTTCTAGTTTCTCTCCTTGTTATATAATGTTTCAATTTATGTACCTATGTGTGTGTGTGTATATATATACACACACACACAACACAATTTTATTTTGTTGAAACATGTTCAATGATGTAATTGTTCACTATCTAATAGAATATCAACAATATCCAATTTTCAATCACATCACAGTTACATACTTAACTCCTGCATGGTTGTTTCGAGTTCTCTAGCTATATGGTTATTGTCTATATTATCGGGCATACAAAAATAGAGACACAGTACCATTTTATTTTGTTCAAAGATGTTCAATGATGGATTTGTACTCATTGGTACCTACAAAAATTGTTTTGTTTTTCATCATTTATCTCAATGACATTGAGGGTTTCATTTCAATGATTTGTCTCTGCATATATATTTATATAGGAACACACAGTTACATTTTATCATTGGTACCTTATCGTTGCAGGTTCACTGAACATAATGGCACGAGGTAGAAAGGGAAACATATGTGTTAGACGTCAAACAATTAGAGTCACTCGTGGGGTGCACTTCCCTGATGAAGATAGTTTTGTCCAAAATGAAGACCCAATGACTCCTATTCTAGATGACCATTTACCTTACAATGCAAGTGATTTGGAAACTACTACTGTACATGACCATTCTATTGCAGCTTATAATCATATTCCAGAAACACCACAAGTACAGGTTGCCTCAAAGGTTCCCAAACCAAAATAGAGCATATCTGACATGAAATAAGCAATATCATGCATAGAAGAAAAGCACATGTCTCTTAGAGGCACATCAATCAAGTATGGTATCCCCATTTCCTCTTTGAGGGCATGGCTGATGGGAACCACAACCACGACTGTGAGGGGTCCATGCACCATTTTATCAGCAGAGGAGGAGGATGAAGTTGTCCAATGGTGCAAAGAAATGGCTGAAACTGGTCACGATCTCCAAATTAGTCAACTTCAATCAATTGTTTCCCAAATTACCTAGAATAGGCCAAATCCCTTCAAAAATGGGATGCCGGGGAGGTCATGGTGGGTAGGTTTTAGACGAAGGCACCCTGATCTAATGATGAGTACAACAGAAGGAGTGGACTCCGATAGGGATATTATGCTTCGACCTTGTATTGTTGCCTCTTTCTATGAAAACTTGGAGGTAATGTACAACCTCAATCACTATGGTAGCAGTTAGATTTGGAATTGTGATGAGACTGGTGTGCAAATTGGGAGGAATTGTGGAACAAGAGTGATAGCCAAATTGGGCCAGAGGTGTGTACCGCACCTAATTTCCAAGAGTAGAGAATGGATTATTGTTTTGGCATGTGTTAGTGCATGTATTTTCAACATTCCTGAATTTTATTTGTTCAAATCTAAGAGGTATATTTGAAACTACATTGCAAACTACGAGCCAGGAGCATGCATGGCAGTCCAAGAACATGCATGGATGACAAAGGAGTTGTTCTTAAATTGGTTGGAATATTTTGCACGTTTAGTCCTTGGTGGAGTTTCACCCACACGTAGAGCCCTACTGATCTTTGACGGTCATGGCAACCATGCAACCTTCAAGATAATTGAAGAAGCAAAGCAGATAGGTATAGATTTGGCAACACTTCTGGCTCATACAAGCGACAAAGTGCAGCCACTTGATGTTTCTATATTCTCACCTTTCAAGAATTATTTTAAACAATAGAGGAGTATATATGGATGTCAAAGTACCCACAAATTGAAATTGGAAGGGAAAAGTTGGCAACTCTTGTGAAAAAGGCCTTTGCCCAAGCATTGATACCGGCTAATATAATCAGTGGCTTCCATAGGACAGGGATTTGGCCACTTAACTGATACACATTATAGAATGATATGAGACCAAGTGAGGCATTTGAGGTTGCAGTTGATATACAACCAGTTGTTGGAACATAACATGTTACCACTTCAAGGGATGAAGAACTAGAGTATATGGCATCGAAAGCTTTCTTGCGGTTGGCTGGTTATAATGAGGAAGACATTCAATATTTTGTAGAACACCATAGTGGAACACAAGCAATGGTTGAGGGTACAAGTTTGACACCACAAACTACTCAACCAGGTTTGCCCCCACAAACCAGCAAGCCAAATGAGGGTTTGGAAAGTACATCAGTAGGCATGTCTTTGCCAACACAAGGTTACATACTAGAATGAACTCAAGAAGCAACCAACTATGAAGATGTAACCCTTTCCATGCCAAGTCTACCAAAAATTTATCCAGTAGATACGATACATTACTTCACCAATGCAGTCATCTGAGAGCAACAAGATGGTGCTGATTGTGAAGACGAAGTTCACATAAGTGAAGACGAACTTGAGTTTATGCCATGTACACAAGAGGATGGGCAGCAAGTGCCAAGGAAAATCACCAGATTCTTAAGACTTCCAATACAGAGAATGAATCAATCTTCACGTGGAGGTAGGAAAGGGGTGCTACGTCTTAGTAGCCAGTCACAAATCTTGACATCTGATGAGTTTATTCAAAGGGAAAAAGATAAAGAGGCTAAAAGGAAAAGAGATGAGGAATTGGCATAACAAGAGAAAGAACAAATGAGATAGAGGAAGGCACAACATGAAGTAGAAGCGATAGAAAAGGAGGCTATGAGGGTGGAAAAACTGGCCAAAAAATTGCAGGATTCCCAAGACAAGTTCATTCAAAGACAAGAGAAGGCAAATAATGATGCAAAAGAAAAGCTTGAGAAGGCGAGGATGAAAGCTGAAAAGGAAGCCAAGTGTGCAAAGAGGATGAAAGATGTGGCCACAGTCGTAGAACCCCTACCCATCAGACACCCAATTCTCATGGATTTGATGAACCTCTTATCCCTAACCTTTGCAGCTATTAATACTGTGAAAGTTGGGACTGTACTTGGATCCTCAGACACCATGAAACATACTTCAGGTGTAAACCAGGCATTGCTTTCTCAAATAGCAAGTTGCTTACAAACCCCTCCCATCCAAGAGAACACTGCTACTAGGCAAAACCCTAGTAGGCCACATTCTATTGGGGTTGGATTTGTGACACCTCCTCCATTTAATACCCATATGGAGAATTGATCAAGTTTGTGGTCAATTATCTTTTGTGAGCCTCGTCCAAAGAGCAGATTTTGAGTCTCGATATAACTGTGATGTGATTATAGAATGACATACCACCATATTTTGTAATGTTTTTAGTACTCCATTGTTTTTAGATATCTTAGACGGATATTTTAATGAATTGATGGTGTTGTTGTAAATCTCATATGTTTATTTTTTGTGATGTGATATTTCTCATATATATCAGTTGAACTGATCTCATATATTTCTCACTATCAAAATATGCCACATAAGTGTTCAAATTTCTCACTATCAAAAATGTCATATCAGTGACATCTAATTATTCAGATGCCACTAATATGTTCTCTTTTGATAGTGAGAAATTGATCAAATGCCACTGATATATCCTCTTTTGATAGTGAGAAATTTAAACACTTATAAGTATTCTAATTGTGGTCATCATATATAAATTGCAGTGTCTACTATGTCTACTAGGTCACTGCATCAAAATGATAAAAGGAAGTATCCTATTTGTAAAAAGGCACTAGACAAAGAACTATTTTCTAGTGCCTTACAAGATATCTTGTTAGCTGCAAAGTTTTCCTTGTTGGCAGTATCTAACAAAATATCTTTTAAGACACTATAAAACAATTCTTTGTCTAATTTTTTTCTCAAATAGGGCACTTCCTTTTGATTAATATGAACTAAGTGTGTTTCTTGCATTAATATGAACTAAGTGAGTTTCTTGCATTAATATGAACCAAGTGAGGAATTTAAACAAATTGAAACATAAACAATTGCCAAATTGAAACATAAACAAATCAAAAATTGCATTGTCTACTACATCATTGCAAAAGTAAAGTCCCACAAAGAGAAGATTGAAAGATAAATAATTCACAAAATGCATTTTCTACTAGATTTTTTTCTAATGTGAACTAAGTGAGGAATTTAAACAAATTGAAACATAAACAATTCACAAATTGAAACGTAAAAAAATCACAAATTGCATTGTCTACTAGATTATTGCCAAAGTAAAGTCATATTGACTTTACCTGAGAGGAAGACTTGTTGTCTTCGACATAGTGACTCCTTACCGTGTTTGTAATTGCCTGCCATAACAATCACAAGAAAATGCAAAACAAACTAAAGTGTGTTAAGAAACACATCTAATAAGAAATGCATAACTACCTAAGCTATCTACACAAATTAATATAAAATGTAAGCATTAAAGGCATAATATCCAAAGAATTGAGGTGTGTTAATAAACACATTTACATTGATATGATGATCTTCCACAAGTATGGTTCTTCCCTCGATGCTCTAGCATGCCTGCAAAAAATAGTAATAATCGAGGGTAGCGTAACATTGTAACAACAAATCATCCATACATTATTTAATGCAGAACAACTTTTTGACCATCTTTAACATTTGACAACATGCATACAATCCTTACAAATTCATACATACATATTCAAATGCAAAAGTACATACATATACATATCCACCTACATGCATATACACATGCACATATAATTGCACATATGCACATATACACACATATGCATATGCATATGTATAACATAGATACATACATATTGCAAACAAATAGTTACATAAGGAATGTGCAAAGGGAATTTGCAGAACTTAGAAATATGGAATGAATTGGATTGTAATGAAAGTGACATGGAAAATTTTGTCTTATAATATAATTCTAATGTGCAATGCATTCGATTGTGGTAGCTAGCTATTTTCAAATTTATTTTTGTGGGAAACATTCGGTCATATCATATTAAATATACAGTCCTCCATTGCTTCGAATTGTTCAATTTTCTTCTCCGCTTTGAATTGTTCACACTATAATGAGTCAAGTTCACAGTATATATGTAGGTTTAAACAATATAATGGGTCAAATTAACACTATAACTAAACAAATAATGTGGAGTCAAGTTGACACTATAAGCCCTCAAGTTCACACTATAATGAAGCAAAGAAACTTGAATCAAGGTCACACTATAATGAGTCAAGTTCACACTATAATGAAGCAAACAATTTGGAGTCAAGTTCACACTATAATGAAGCAAATAATTTGGAGTCAATTTCACACTATAAACCCTCAAGTTCACACTATAATGAAGCAAATAATTTGGAGTCAATTTCACACTATAAACCCTCAAGTTCACACTATAATGAAGCAAATAAAGTGGAGTCGAGTTCACACTATAATGATTAAAAAGCAAATCCATTTCTTCATGTACCAATGAGTACAAGTCCATCATTGAAAACCTTTGAACAAAAAAAAAATGCTATTGTGTGTGTCTACACACACACACACACACACACACATACATATATGTATATGTGTGTGTGTATATGGACAATAACCATATATGTATGTGTGTGTGGACAATAACCACACAGACACATTAAATTGTAAGAGAGCATTGAAATGAAACTGTAAACCGCATACAAAGAAATCATCAATATACAAAGCATAATGTAGCTACGAAGGAGCATAAACCATCATTGGACATCCAATATGGATGTTAATATTATTTACAATGACTATATTGAAAAAAATATTGGTTTACTAAAAATAGTATAATTTAAATTGAAAGATTTATAAAATTTAACATTGACTGTAGAAGGAATTTAGCTATTCAGTGTGTACCAATCCGAATGAGTGCCCTTGAATAAGGAAATTGTTGTTGATTACAACAAGTTCTGTGGCTATATGGTTATTGTCCATATACATTTACAAATTTATATAGACAATAACCATATAGCCACAGAACTCGAAACAACCATCATTATAGAACATATTATGCTATTGTGTGTGTTTCTTCATGTATACATATACATGAATATATATACATACACACATACATATACATGTATATGTACATACATGTACACATGTATATATATACATATACATACACATGTATATGTGTGTATATATATGTATGTGTATACATAGATATGGACAATAACCATATAGGCACATAACTTGAAACTGTATATAACAAGGAGACAAACTAAAAGCACGAGATGCACGAGTAAAATATGTAACTGTGATAAGATTGAAAATTGGATATTGCTAATATTCTATTAGATATTGAACAATTCCATCATTGAACATATTTCAACAAAATAAAAATGCTACCATGTGTGCTTATATAAATATATATATATATATAGAGACAGATAATTGAAATGAAACCCTCAATGTCATTGAGATAAATGATGAAATACCAAATGCAGATATTGTATTAAGATGCAGATTCATTTGTCAAATGACTAATGATTGAATGATGTTGTTGTATTTCTCATATGAAATTTATTGGAAGTAATATAGTGTATGCCTGATAATATTATTTACAATAAGTATATTAACAAATTGAAGTAGAGTAAACAATGAAAATGCCTCAAAAAATCTTCATTTCCCAAAGTTTTTAGGGCAATGTAGTTGGCGGAAAGTCGTGCCAAGTTGCCCATAACGTGTATGTGAGAAGGTTGTTATATATATATATATATATATATATATATATATATATATATATATATATATATGTATATGTATATGTATATGTATATATGTATATGTATATATGTATATATATTTACATATATATATGTACATATATATATATATGTATATATATATATGTACATATATATATGTACATATATATACATATATACATATACATATATACATATACATACATATATATATATATATATATGTACATATATATATGTACATATATATACATATATACATATATATACGAGTATATATATGAGGACAACAACCTTATAACCAGTATCAAGCATACATATTATTGTAATGATAAATAATGAAGGGGTTTCAAATAATTATGAACAATAATCAATCTTTTTTGCATTCTCTGTAATGATTTTGGCATTATAAACAGAGAGACACCATTTAACAGCACACCCATAAAATGAAATGATAAATAATGAAGGGGTTTCGAACAATTATAAACAATAATCAATTTTTTTTGCATTCACTGTAATGTTTTTGACATTATAAACAGAGAGACACCATTTAACAACACACCCATAAAATGAAATGATAAATAATGAAGGGGTTTCGAACAATTATGAATAATAATCATTGTTTTTTGCATTCATTGTAATGATTTTGACATTATAAATAGAGAGACACAATTTAACAACACACCAATAAAATGAAATGATAAATAGTGAAGGGGTTTAGAACAATTATGAACAATAATCAATTTTTTTTGCCTTCATTGTAATGATTTTGGCATTATAAACAAAGAGACACCATTTAACAGTGCACCCATAAAATGAAATGATAAATAATGAATGGGTTTCGAACAATTATGAACAATAATCAATTTTTTTTGCATTCACTGTAATGATTTCGACATTATAAATAGAGAGACGCCATTTAACAATGCACCCATAAAATGAAATGATAAATAATGAAGGGGTTTTGAACAATTACGAACAATAATCATTTGTTTTTGCATTCACTGTAATGATTTCAGCATTACAAACAGAGAGACACCATTTAACAAGACACCCATAAAATGAAATGATAAATAATGAAGGGGTTTTGAACAATTATGAATAATAATCAATTTTTTTTGCATTCACTGTAATGATTTCGATATTATAAACAAAGAGACACCATTTAACAATGCACCCATAAAATGAAATGATAAATAATGAAGGGGGTCCGAACAATTATGAACAATAATCAATTTTTTTTGCATTCAGTGTATGATTTTGGCATTATAAACAGAGAGACACCAATTAAGAACGCATCCATAAAATAAAATGATAAATAATGATGGGGTTTCCAAGAAAATGAAGAGATAATCAATTGTTTTGCCATTCTCTGTGAGGAGTTTGGTATTATAAATAGAGAAACACCTTTTAACAACGCAACCATAAAATGAAATGAAAAATAATGTTAGGGTTTCAAAGTAAATGAAGAGATATTCAATTGTTTTGCCATTCTTTGTGAGGATTTCAACATTATTAAACTGTAACGAAGCATTGAAATGAAACCCTAAACTTCATACAAAGAAATCATCAATAGACAAAGCATAATGCAGCTGCGAAGGAGAAAAACCATCATTGGACATCCAATATGCAAGGAGGAAGAGTGGGACCATTATCTGGGAGCATAGAATAGCCGATAAAATGTTGCAGAGGAGGTCGACTAATGGTTGCAAAGGAGAAATGGAGGAGAGTCGATGACGAATGAAAAAAATGCCACAAAAAATCTTCATTTCCCTAAGTTTTTAGGGCAAAAAAGATAGCGGGAGTTCATGCCACACGGGCCCATAAAACATACATTGGAAGGGGGTTATGGGTGGTCAACAATTTTTTTGACCACCAATTTTAAACATGTTTTATATTCAATGTATTTTTAATAATATGCATAACATAAACTTTTTAGGTTAATTTTTTTTATAAAAAGGTGAAAAACATATTAGTTTTTAGGTATTTTATAAATGGATATTGGCCTTTTCATTGTGGGTATTGGCGCATACAGGTCAAGTATCGGGCGACACTTTGAAATTACCACTTTTTGACCTTTTGATGCATAACGACCCATAGAGATTGGATCGTTACTACCCAGAAGCTAGATCAATAGGTTTAAGCAGCTAAGTCGCATATGAAGACAACAAAAAAAAAATCAAAATCCGATGTATCGTTTAGGATCTATGGGTGCGTGAAGTTAGCTATGACAGCTACTGGTGCTCTTCCGCTAGTTATTGCTGGTAAGTTATTTTTTGAACTGTGATGACTGATACATTTATTTATTTTTGCATGCTTTCTCCTTTTTATTTCAAGAAGTCTTGTTTCACTTCTGTTAATTTTGTTGCATGAGCATCACACTTTCTAAAATTCTGTCAAATTTTTTTATTCGTTTCTAAAATACACTAAAAAAAATACAAACCTAAATTATATTTTTCAGTAAATTTTAACTTGATTATATCTTTCTGCACACCTAATATAAGAGTTGAATTTTAATTCAAGGCCTGCTCGTGACTTACCTTAAAACTTACATTTTTATACACAAGTTATTCAATGGTACTTCCATAATACTAAAAGCAGTCTCTTCACTAAATCCAAATTGTTAGCCATTGTTCATTATAAATCCTACATCTTTTCTACCATTGGATAAATCTTTTTCATGATTGGTTTTTTTAAAAGCAAGAGAAAGAGTTCTTTGCTGAGAGGTTGAATTGGTGAGGGCAAGATGAAGAAGGCTCAACTAAATAAGATTTAAAAAATAAAATAACATAAAAAAAATATAGAAAGAAAAGATAGGCCCATGAATAGGCATCATCTGGTGAATCTGAGTAATGATAAGCAGTCACTAATACATTTGGCCTAAAACTCCGATGGAGGTTTCCGACGGAGAAGGTAGATTGTGAACAAATTTGATTTTTTTTTGAAAAATTGCTTGCATTCATCGGAATTCTGACGATAATTCAATATCTATTTTTGATAGAGAAGGAATTGGCAATGAAATTCATACTTTTTAACAAAAAGTGTCTGCGTTCGTCAAAATTTTGATGACTGTGAACATTACTTAAAAAAAAAGACCAAGACATTTCAAATCATTTTCGCAGCCTCTTCCCATTCTCACGTTGCTTCCCCAACAACGTACTTCCGCCTAGAGTAAGCGTACTCCAGGTTTTGGATGAGGCACATGAACCGTTTTGACCGATTAATGCCAACTCCAAGCATTGTTGGCTCATGGAATAGGGTTTGCAAAAATGGGAGAAATGTCGGCTCATGGAATAGGGTACGTGTAAAGCTCTGTCAACATCCCCCAGCTTGTGCAAAAATGGGAGCAATGCTGGCTCATGGAATAGGGAATGCTCCCGGGGGCTAAAGACCAATAGGATTCATTCCCCTTATTTCATTCATTAGTATCAGTCACCCATCTATTTTACACCTGCAGATAGTGATGTTTCTGATTCTTCGTTGGCCTGGGTGCAGGTGTAAAGCTCTGTCAACATCCCCTAGCCTATGTGAAAATGGGAGCTTTCAAATGGCATGCCGACTGTTTGACAGACTGCCTCACAGAAAATGGAAGTTTTGGAACAAGGTATGAACATCTATCATAGGATAAATAATAGAGGAATTTTGTCACATGTAGCTACAGCTGCCAGGGTACATGTTTTAAAGATGTTTTATATCATAGAATCAACATTCCAATGTCTATTTATTTTTCAAAATTTGGATATTTTATTCCCAACTGATGTCTTTTTTCATGAAACTATTCCTTTAGGCAAGCAAAAAAAACCTGAAAAAACTACACAAGGCTTAAACCATTATTCATAGCCCCTAGAAAATATCTTCATTGCCATAAAAACCTATTCATACTTGAAAAGATTATTCACACCTAAAACATTGTCAATGCCTAAGACATTAATCACAACATTATATAATATTCATAGTGTAAATAAGCATTATTCATGTTTAAACTATTGTTCATAGATTCATTTAACCTCAAAAATTACTCTGGAAGCTCTTGAGTCCAAATTTGTTGTTCTCTATATGAATTATGGGGTTTGAAATATATTTAGTATGATTGTGTAATATCCTTTGTCCAATGATGACTAAAAAACAAGGAATATTCGCTGTCAAATCCACATGTTATGTTGTTCGCTACTGTTGCATGTATGCAGATTGTTGTCTCAGAAGTTTTCAGTTTGGTATAGAGGTGAACCATCACATATTTCTCATAAATGTACAACTGCAATTGACTACAAGTGAAAGAATGATCATATACAATCAAATTATGATGATCTAACACCAAATTAGACTCAAAATCAGAATGTTTAGCTTGTTGACATTATGTCAAACAATTGGCATGAGTCCTCAGAAAATGGGTGTATGATGATGCAACTTCAAATTCCTCTTATTTCACATCTAAATCAAACAAATGCCTCATTAACAGTCATAAATATCACATTTCACTACATCTACATATTTCACCTTGCCATTGGAAACATACATTCATCTTGGATTCTTCAATGAAATAAAAGTCCAATGAGATTATATTTATTATGAAAGCATATAATAATTTATGACCCTTAACAAGCACAACAAAATAATAAGACATTCAATATTATTTTTCAAGGTTTTCATCAACTTCTGAAGGCTTTTGGGAGCTAAGGAACACATTGCAAGGTACATTAGGCCTAATAGATAGTATAGCTTGGACCAAACAAAGATTATCAATCCTTTAGTTGAACATTCATTCTAGAAGATGTACCTAAAATTTTCAGAAGGAATTGATATCTGTGCCATCTTCTACCAACTAAGAATATCCTCTACAATTATAAGTTGATATTTAAACACTCTTGAAGATCATTAGAAAGTAGCAAAGAATGTTGGGAAAGAATGTATGTACAATTTTTGGATGAGTCTGTATTAACATATCTTACAAGTTTTATAATTTCTTTTTTTTTATCAAATTTTCAAGGCCCAACATGTTGGAAACCCACTATGGTACACTATAACTCTATTATGGCTATGGATACATAAGGAACATGTGTTTATTGTATTTTTCATTGAGTTGTTTTGCATATTTATCTATTGTCTACACAACTAGATAATCCTTTGTTGAACCCTTTAGCTATGACTATGTTAACTATCTAAAAAATCCTTATATGATGCAATGTTAAGAAAACATGAACCTAAGGGTGGATGAATATAAATATCACGACTTGTCAAAATAGTATCATCACTATGCATCATAACATCATGGATATCTATTAGAAATTGAGTTTAATCACATACAATATCATCCCTAGTTGTATCACTATGAGATATGGACCCCTCTTAAATATTTATTATACAAGGTATGTCATCATCATGAATCAAAGTTTTTAAAGAAAAATTGCCTAAAGTAAAAATTTCATGGTGCACAAGTCATATAGAAGGTAGAAGGAAGATGGATCTCATGAAAAAGTGAAGTGAAGATATCTAAAAGAGAAAAAAGATTAAAAAACATGATTCAAAATATTATTTTCATAGAAGAGACACTACCATTTATAAGATACAAAGACAAAAAACATTAGGGACAAAATAATTGGATGATACAAAGTATAGGAACACAATCAACATTAGTATGAAATGTATGTATAAAGACCAAAGGCAATGAGTGATCAATATTATGATAATTGACCTACCAATAATACTCAAGGAAAATAGTAGAGTGTTGGTATATATAACATAGATGCCATATAATGGATTAAAAAATAAATTCTACAAAGGAAGATTTCCTTCAAAGTTAACCTCACCCAATAATCTAGGTTAAACTAGTTTATTCTATAAAAAAAAATAAAAAATAACTAACTAAATTTGTTACTAAAAGTAGATTTGTGAAAATATACAAATATAGAATAGTAAATATAACTTTCTAATGATAAAATTAAAAAAAACATGGATGAGAAAGAACATGGATGCCAACATGTCACATTAATGTCCATGTGTTGTTTTATCATCTATACAAATAAAAAACATTGAAACACCTAAAAAGTGTACAAAACTCCAACTTTGTGATTTACCAAACCTGCAAAACCAAAATAAAAAAAACATGCTAGCAAATACTATGCAACAAAATACAAAAAATTAAACTAAGATTTAAATGATTGAAAATACTAGAAGAAATTATAAATAAGACAACACTTGGAAACTTATATGCGGTTGAGTTCTCTCAAATTATTTACAAACACAAGGAGAAGGAAAAATGTTTGGGGATTGACTTAGTCAAACCCCTGCTTTGGTGATTCAACCTTTATAATGATTGAGATAGAGAAATACATAGAAAATAGTGTGTGAATGCTCCTATTCTAAGTGTTCATGATAAAGGTCAAAGTTATGAATGTGAAATAGTGTAACTAAAATGAAATAAAGGGGATGTGATAATCCTAAGTCATTCAAGGGAACAAAAGAAAAAATGCTTGGAATAATAATGAAAAATGAAGCAGCTTGAATAAAATATTGCAAAAGAGTTGTAAGAGAGATTGTGATTGTTATGTATTATAAGGAGCTACTACTTCAAATAGTCTTAGTTGTAATCACTCATCAAAATGGAACAAAACATAGTCAATGTTTAAACATCTGAAACACAAAAATATCAAGTAGACTTAAATGAGAACTAATCACACGTGCCTATGATATTATTGTTGCATTCTCCTTTTTCACACTCATTTGTGATGAAGGGTGACACAATTAATTTGGGATCACTATCTTTGGGATCAAATTGGAAATATATCTTTGATTCTTGGGTTTTGTTTCAAGAGCAGGCTTGGTGATCTTTTTCTCTTCTAGGAACTTGTTTAGCAGCTGTAGTTCTTTTTCATTCAAGTTGTCTCTACCTTGAGAGAAGAAGTGAGGGAATTTGATTTTTGTTTCGTAAAATATCATGATTCCCTCCTTTAACGCGATTATAAAACAATCCTTTGGGATCTCCAATATAGCCAACATGAATCTCATAGCAAGAAAAACCACACTTATCCTTCCAATTGACAGGTGAACAAAAAAATAAGGACGAAATGTTAATAACATATTTGCACTGAAAAAACAAGTATTCAAAAGATTCAGGCATGCCATAGAGATCACAAATTCTAGTAGATAAACAACAATTATGCAAAAGATGACCAACACCAATTTTTTTGAGAATAAGCAAGTAGCAAAAATAAGCATTTAAGGGATCAATCAAGTTTTACTAGATATGGAGCAACCTATGTGACCAAATAGTTTCAAACCAGTTAAGGTTCCAAGAAGGATTAAGCCAATTATAAACCTCCCCCAAGACTACTAACATCATGTATATCTTGTTGGTTGATACATCTCAAAATTAGATTCGTCCTTCCATTTGAGCTTATTGATTAGATCAAAATCTTTTAAAATTCTACCAAGGAACTAGTCCCCCAGCCCTTTTCAAACCATTGAGTATGTTTTATTATGTTAATAAGGTATGTTGTACATTATATTCATCTATTATCAAGACCTCAGTTGACCATCAACCAAAAGATCCTAACATCTCTTAACCCCCAAGTAGTTTCAAATATTTAAAATCAACCCTACGAGATACCCAAGGGCTTTTCATTATGAGTAGTATTCTACCATATGGATTTGTTGGCCACACAAAAAAAAGGTTTTTCCTATACATCCCCATTTAGAACCAACAATCTGATTTTACACCATGCCTTCCAAAGGGTGATAAAAACACTTAAGACAAATATTCTAACCTCAAAGAAGATGTTATGAATATGTAAGGAAGCCCATTGTTTGCCCTTTTTTGGTTTGGAAAAAGTCAAAATGTTTTTAATCAACACTTTTTAGGGCTTGTCTTTATCAAGGGCTTTGAAGATCCATTTGGAGGCTAGATCTTAGCCTTGGATTCTTAAATCCTTAAGTCTAAGACCACAAATATTCTTGGGTAAACAACACATAGCCCAATTCACACCATGTCTTTTCTTATTCCCTTTGCTATCAAACAATAAGAATTCTCTGATAATTTTCTAAATCTTATCAAACTAAACATAAGCCAATAACAAGGTCAAGGAATGATAAACTGCATATGAGGCAATGACCTTTTGTACAACCTAGATCCTACCTATAAGAGACAACAAATGATTTTGCCACTTAATATGCTTTTTTAATTTTTGAAATATCCACTCCCACATGCATTTGAGTTATGGGAAGATAGTAAAGGGTATGCCCAAATATATAACAACCTTATTTGGATCAGCCCACTACCAACTCCTAGATACCAACTAGTTATGAGGATCTTTAGTCCACACTAGCATAATAGCCTTATGAGGGAAGATCTTAGATCCTAGAGCATCATAGAAGACCTCCACTGTTTTAATTTTATTATCAAAATTGGCTTCTATTAATGCAATGAATAAAGTGGTATCATCCATAAATTGAGCATTTAGCAGTTGTTCCTATTTGGGATGTGTAGCTTCCTAAATTGTACTCACCTGCACTTTTGTCCTCGCTTAGGACTCACTTTTGTGTTTGTCTTCTATGGCCTAAATGGAGTATTGATTATTATCACACCAACTATCAAACACAATTCCCATGTCCACACTATCTGCCCTTGATCTTGGAGCCCTGATTTTTAGGATAATGGTGCCCAACGCCATGGTCCTCTCAAAAAGAGCCCAGTTTGGAGCCTCATAACAATCACCTAATTTGGGTAGGGACATAGATCCCATGTCGTCCTATGTCAAAAATTCAAATTTTTTTCGACCAACAAGTATAAAAGGAGTTCTACCCCTCTCATTTCAAACTTAATTCGAATTCATAATCAACTCAAGAGAGCAAAATTAAGATCCTACATTCAAGTGAGCAAGCAATTAGTCTTCTATCAATCATTGGAGATGACATTCATGTTCTATGTTTTATGAAGAGTATCCACATGAAACACTAATTCCTTGTGAAGACAAACAAAACTTCATTAAAGGGATATCATTAGTGTTTCATTCATTTTTAGTCTTTCCCTCAAAAGGAAAGTATTTTTTTGTAGTACTATATTTACATTTTTAATTCAATTTCATGGTTAATTCCAAAACTAGGGTTTGACGTAAGGCAATCCTCTATTCCCAACAATTTTCCCTTTTTCACTGTGTGTAGGAACATGTATAGAGCTCTGTTCGGAAGGATCAATAAGATTCGCAATTACGAACAAGTTCACCTTTTAACGAGGAGAAATTCGAAGGACCAGGGTGACCACTACCACAATCCCAAAAAATTAGGTCGAGTTTTTGGGAATAGATCCAAACCATCCTCTTCTACTCAAATCTACGTTGGTGGCTCCACACGACATTTGTAGCTCATTGTTCCTACATGATCTCTTTAATAATTCACTATTTTGCCCTAATGTTTAACAATTCAAAAATTCAATTCAATCTTAGGGAAGGAAGATGTCCATTTAAGAGGCTTGGAATCTAATCGTAATCTTGATCTCTCAAGGTCAAATCTATCAAATTCTTATATTTTCCTATTGTAATGGTAAATTAAGCAAAACCAATGGCTTTATTACATTTTATGGTGAAACCCTAATTTTCACCATTACATTTTTGGTGAACCCAACTTCTTACACCTTAATTTATGATTTGCAATCTCAAATCTAAATGTATGCATTTTCAAATTCAGATTTTCATGTTGTAGCTATCCAAGCCTTGTTCTCATCCTTTGATTAGTTTCTTAGATAGAGATTAATTTTCGCAATCTTTGGTATTGAACTTGTTTATTTCCCAACAAGTTTTACAACATGCATTAAATGCAACCGGTCTGCTAACTATTTATTAAATACAACCAACTACTAACTATTTCCACTATGGTCAAT
Source organism: Cryptomeria japonica (assembly GCF_030272615.1). Classification (NCBI taxonomy): domain Eukaryota; kingdom Viridiplantae; phylum Streptophyta; class Pinopsida; order Cupressales; family Cupressaceae; genus Cryptomeria; species Cryptomeria japonica. The sequence continues at coordinate 171,928,665 of NC_081412.1, read as the reverse complement.
TTTACAAGCATGTGAGTGCACGTCTCATTGTCACAATTAAAAGAATCAAAATTTATTTATTGAAAAATATTTCTGTGTTAAAAAGGAAGGGAAACAAAGTGTTTCACTCCAACTAATTTAAGTAAATGTTTTCTTATATTCCATATGAAAACAACACTGCAAGAGGAACCCCAATAATTTAATTATATTATAATAATAATATAAGATAATATAAAAAATACTAAAATGTTAACATAATAAGAAAAAATAATATAAGACATAATATAATACTATTATAATCATAATATAATAGTAATAAAATTAAAATTCAATAACACTATAATATTATATATAATTGTTGGGGATGACTCGACAATGTAGCGGTTAGCTAGGAGCCTCCTACATGGGAGGTCTTAGGTTCAAACTTGTCTCAAATTCACAATGCATGGCCCAGATTTGCCATATGTGACAAACAATGACATGTATGGATCGCCACGATGGATACAAAGGCTAGAGATGATGCCATGGTGGATGTGGTGTGCTAGAGAGATAAGGGATAAGCGTTGGTGGAGAGATAAGGGGATTTGAATGGAATGATAAGGAGGAATGATTTTAGAAATGAAAAATGGAGGTGTTAACACCTCACCATTGTATTCGGGGATGAGGTCCCCCTCTATGACCCCACTAGTTCAAAGCTCCAGTCAAAAGCAATTGGCTTCAATCTCAAACCTAGTAAATATATGTGTGTGTGTGTGTGTATTATAGTAAAGATAATATAAGATAAGGGTTGGGGGCCTAGCTCAATTGACAAGAGATTCCAGTGGTGAAGCACGAGGTCACGAGGTCTAGTCTCCCCCCAACCCACGTGGTATAAGAGGACGTATCGTGCCAAAGTCGTCGGTCACGTTAAAAAGTTTACCTAACACATTGCAGTTTACATAGGAGGGTTCTAGGTATACCCAATTCATGTAGTCTAAAAAAAAAGATAATATAACATAATATTAGTTACAATATAATAATATTATATATAAAAAAGAAGATATTATTAAAATTGAATAATATAATAATATAAGATAATATATAAATAATGCAATATTAATAAAAATGTAGTGTGTGTGTCCCTTATTATGAGGACCACAAAAACAACCTTTAATCTTCTCCCTCAATTTCTATGATCCCTAAGACAATTATATATGTTATTTTAAGGGTATAATATTTAAGCTATTACTTTTAATTTCTATTATATTTACTTGTTTACAAATTTGTTCACCGTTTAAATTTAAATATTAAGTTAATTTAAAATATTAATCATTCATCTGCTATAACATGTTATTAGACAACAAAAGTTCCATGTGATGCTGGCGGTAACAATATCAGAGCCGATCCAGTCTTTGAAGCTTCTATTTATCACCGCATAAATTTAAATATTAAGTTAATTTAAAATATTAATCATTCATTTGCTATAACATGTTATTAGACAACAAAAGTTCCATATGATGCCAGAGGTAACAATATCAGAGCCGAGCCAACAGAGTCACATTTGACCAAAGTTCCAATGGGCCAGAGAAAGCTTGCATGTGATGATGAATGCACAAAGTTGGAGAATTGTGAAAAAATTAATTAAATCTATTTCTTTTAATTTGATTGTTTCTTCTAAATTTTGACACTAGTAATAATAGATGCAAGTTCATTGACAATCATTATGATAGAATTTATCTCTATGCTAAGATTCATATAGTTCAATGAATAAGGTTTTTCACATTCTAAATAATATTGTTGGAGGCCTTTGTTTGCTAGCTTCATAAGAATCTTCACCAAGTAAGATTTTTGTTAAACAAAATATCACCTTCTATGTCTTTTCCCTTAACTTTTGAATCATATGCCAGACAAACTCTTTATGACTTTTATCATTTACTTTGTCTCTTCAATATGTAACTATTTACTTGTTTGGATAGACTTTTTCAACCCCCAAACTAAATCTTACCATCTTCAATATCCCCCTCTGCCACAAGATCTATATATAGAAAACAAAACCAACTTTACATTCCCCATATAAACACATTTTAAATGATATAATATTTATTAAAGCACTCTTTATGAGAAACAATTATCAATTAGCCCTAATAAAATATGGGGACTCATATTCTAGGTGTATAAACCATTTCACATATGATTGTGAATATAAACATCTTTTACAATTGTTTCTTTGTCCTTTTTAAAAATATATTTGGCGAATCACACATATGATGACAACGTAATAGTAGGGCCCACCCTAGAGGCATAACAAGCGGGGACCATGAACATTCATGTCTATGCAAAGTGGTGAATTTGAAAACATTTTCAAATAGTTTTAGCCATCTCAACATCCAAGTGCACTATTAATAGAATAATGACATGTCTCTTTGGTTCTAATGGCTATGCTAATATGTGATGGAACTAAATGACATCATGTGTGATAGTTTGGAAGGTACTCGGGCATCTCATGCATGGTGGTATCTCACTAGTCTACAATGTTTTTGTGTTATTGTTTGGTCTATGTGTCAATTCATAATTGGACTATATATTTCCACATGAATGGATTGGTAAGTTTGAAGGCCTTAAATATCATATGCAATAGACTTGGATTGTTGGTCTTAAGTCAAAGGATAACAGTGACTACATATTGTTGTGTGGATGGACTTGTAAGTTTGAAGGCCTCAAACATCACATACAATAGACTTAGATCGATTGTTAGCCTTAAGTCAAAGGTTAAAATTAACTTAATTGCTAAAGATTAAACCACTGAAATCCCATCAGATGGTAGGTGTGGCAAGGATGAAATACTACAATTAGCACATGGTGATGGACTTTCATGCTCAAAAACTTGAGTCACTAGCTTACATTCATGTGCCACCCCCTAGAGTATAACACATGGTTGAGGTGAGTTTGAAATGTCAATTATGAAGGAATAAAGTTATCTAATATAAAAAAGAAAATAAGCATTTAGAAAAGAAATAGCACACAACTTAAATGTCAATTGAAATATATGTTTTGATGACTAAGATCTAATGATGGGTGCTCGGTGGATCATCTCAAAAGTGATCAATTGAAGTTCTCTTACTAGCTATGAATCAACCACTACCAAATGTTAACATTTACAACATCTTGTCCTTTGTTTCTTATGTTTAATTATAGAAAAACTATTGTATTGAACAATTATTTTTTAAACCAAGAGGATTGTATGAGGTTTTTCTTTTTTCTCAAGGCATATAAGAGTATACTTAACCAACATAAAGTTTTAAGACAAGGTTAATGTCTATTGACGATAAAAATTCAACCAAGGTGAGCCTAAGGACTCCTTCAAAGTGTAATATAGTAAAATATATACAGGATTCTAACTAGGACTCCGAAAGAGGAATGATGAATCTAGTCATTTCAAAAAATACAATGTGAAGACTTAACCATGTATGCATAAGAAGACTTCTATAAACGATTCAATTAAAAATATTCTCAAAACAAAACTTTGGATACATAATACAAAGATGACTTTTATAACAAACTAAATAAGCATGCAATACACTACTTTAACAAACATAAAAGAATACCGAATACTCTTTAATGAGCTCAAGGTTATTAGTGACTTATTCAAACTTTCAAGTAAAATTGTTCCATCTTCTCATTGTGCACGAAAAATGAAAGAATAGTGTATTATGATCCTCCTCATTAATCCATTTTATTTTAGATTTTTGTTTCCAAAAAAACTCTTCACATATGTAAATTTCCTCGAGATAAAAGGCCACCTAAATCAATTTGATTTGCTATTTGAAGCTTGACCATTCTATTTTCTAGAATTTTTTTTTATAAAATATATTTTTAAAAGAAAATTTATTCTTGTCTTTAAACTTAAGGGTCTCTATCTTCTTGGAAAATATATTAATATTAGTGTCAATAAGAAAAACAGTTCTATTGTTGCTTGCACAATATACATCCCATCTCCTTGAAGAAAATATGGGACCCCTGTTTTCAATATATTGATTCAAAGTCTTTTGGAGTTTTGTCTTGTTTGGTTTAGTTCCAAGCCATGTTTCAATTGAGTTACAACTTTCTCTATTTGAGTTGCAAGTCCATATTGTACTATGTTTAGTTATTTACCTCTCTTCTATAAGCTTCATGCTTCACTATTTTTAGTTTTAGATCATCATCTAATAGAGGTTTTAGAATTTCTAATCTTCCTTATCACCTAGTGGTCTCCATTATTTATCAAAGGAAGAAGTAGATATGAGAGAAGTAGAATCAATTCTTTCAAATTCTATTCCGTCTAAAATTGGCTTGGAGGAAAATAAAATCCTAATGATAAAAATATTCATAAAATAAATCAGATATGTTATTAGTTCCTATCTATAGGTAGGATATTTATGCATCTGTTTGATGCAATTTTCTATTTCAGTTGACCAATAATATCATATAATTTTAAAAATTTGCTTGCATTTATATAGTTCCAATATTTATACAAATTTTAATAATTTAAATAAATTATTTACTTCATTTCCTATTGGCTGAAACTGATAACAAAGAGTGTAAAAAAACAAAATTAATAATTAATAATTATATTTTAAAACTTTATGCATTTGTGCCAAAAGATATAGGGGGAAAAAATCCAATCGAATCTGACAGAATTGACTGCATATTAAATGCAAACTCTGGTATATCTTGTCAATTGAGTGCATATATTAAATACAATTCTTGACATATCTTGTGGGCTTGAGTGCATGTTGATGCACAAAGCATTCTTGAACTGCTAATGGAGTGCGCTATATTAAATGCAAATCTTGACATATCTTATGGGGTTGATTGCATGTTGATGCACAAAACATTCTTGAATTGTTGAATAGATCGTGAAGAAAGATCTAGAAATATTTATTTTAGAGCATTCTCGAACTGTTGGAATACACTCTAAAGAAAGATCTGGAAATATTTATTTTAGAGCATTCTCGGATTGCTGGAATACACTTTAAAGAAAGATCTGGAAATATTTAATTTTGAATGAGTATATGTTAGCTACTTCAAGCAATTGTAAGATCTGAAAACACTTTAGAAAGAGTATATGTTAATTTTTCCAAGCAATTACATAAGAAATTTTAGTAATAGAATTAATAGTTGAAAGTCATACCCAGATTTTCCAATCTGTTTAAGCCACATATTTCTCAATGCAATCAGTCTGAATATAGTGGAAGAGTACCAATAGATAACATAGTTCCAATAACCATGACCTTATTGTCATGTTGACCCCTCAAAACATAAAAAACAAATTGTTAGTATATAAATATAAAAATACTAGTAAATATATATTTTAACACCAATACATGGTCACAAATGAATTAGTAGTTGACAACAAAAAAGTAAAAAAAAAAAACAACTACGGGTACATTTTATATTGTAATACAAAACAACTTACACAAATAATAAATATTTTTTATTTTTTAAACAACTTAATGTTTACATTTGCCACTTTATGCAAGTGGCTAAAAAGTACAAATATACTCCAATTACAATTACATATGTGTTAGTTCCCCCCCAGTTTTCATTAAAATTTTAAACAGAGAGGTCGCCTTTTGTTCTTTCTTTTCCCTTTCAATCATATATTTTCTGTCTCTGAACCCAAGTCCTTGAACCTTTTAAAAGTTCAAGGTTCAAAAGTTCAAAATGCGCTCAAAGGGCTTCTCTTCATGACTTTGTTCTATGATAAGGCAGGCGCTATGTTGTAATTCGTATTGAACTTGAACCGTTGAACCCTTTTTAGTTCAAGGTTCAAGGTTCAAAGTTGGTCATGTGTCGGTCTCGTCTTCGCTCATTAATTGTTATTTCTCTTGTCACGAAGTTCATGTTCTATGTTGTTTTGTGTTATTTCTCTTCTTTGAACTTGAAACTTTGAACCCTTTTTCATTCAAGGTTCAAGGTTCAAAGTCTGAATTCTTAAAGACCAAAAATTTCTATGTAGAAATTATACATGCATCATTAAGTAAGGTGGCGGCGGGAAAAGATAATATTCTGAGTATTTCAAAAAGGTTAGTTTCTAAAAAATATGACAAGAAATTATGATAAGGCATGAGTCGTGCGATGAAGTGATCTGAACATTAAATTCATCCTGGCTATATGTCAAATCAGGTGATAGCTCGCACGAACTTCCATAATTTGTACAACTTGCTAACTTTTAAGTGTAATTTTGTCTAACATTGTTGTGAAAGCTAGGAATTGTCTCTAGAATTTTCTTCAGTTGTAATGCAAGCGAGAGAAATTGAAGGTATTTTGTTTGCACTTAGAAGCTTTTCAAGAATTTTCTATTGAAACCAGGTTAGTTTCAGTCATTCTCTCTTCTGCTATATTTTCTTATTCAAGAAATAAGTTGTCATTCGTTCTCCTTTGTTGTGTATAAGTTCATTGCATCCCTATAAATTGCTTGTTTAAATGAGAGGCACCATAATGAGGCCCACCTTGCCCAAACTAGGCTGCAATTCTTGCATGGTTAGTTCACTCCCAAAGATGGGAGACACTTCATTAGCTCTAGTGGACCTCTCTGATTTTCGAGAGAGAGAGAGAGCCAAAAACCCAGTTTAGAATTCAATGATGGAAAGAATAGTGAAGAGTGGTTTGGTTGAAGCCGCTGCATTCCCCATTGATGTGCCATGCCCATAGTGGGTACTAGATTGTATGAATAGGTATGATGCAGAGCACAAATGTATCAGGAATGTCAATGGTGAAATGTTGTTAAAAATTGACAGAGAAACTATAATGGCAGCCATGGGTATACCTCATAAAGAGCCATATGAGGACTGGACTATTGGCACATCATATTCATTCTTCTCTGAGAAAAAGAGCACTTATAGAGGTGTGATTGCAAGAAATTAGCTACTGAAGATTCAAAAAGGGGGGTCTAGATTGTCGAGGTTGCTTACCAGAGAACACTTCATAGCAGAGGTTGGAGACATTGTCATTCTTTTGAATAGGTTAAAAGGGAATGCCCATGCTTTCTATTGGGAAGACTGGATGTACTTCTATATCCAAGTCATGTTGAATGGTACCTTCTACCTAGATTGGGGGCAGGTAATTGCAGATAGATTGCATGAAAGTCTGAACAGGTTTGCAGGAATGAGTGGCTTCTTTATGTCATCTTATTTGTTTTATATGCTTGCATGTACTCGAGATTGGAATGGGTTGCATCATGAACCGTGGATTGATGGGATAAAGGTGTATGAATATTATCCTCACCTGCAAGAACAAAAATATGCAGAGAATTTCATGAGGTGGAATGACATTTTTGCAGGGAGATTGGTTCATGAGATGTAGGGAAACATAAATAAAAGATTGACAACAGAGGCCATAGAATTCATCGACATTTATGTTAGTTATTTTATCTAATTTCCCCAGTTTACTTATATTCCAGTTAGCGGTTTCTAGGGTGAACCTTTCAGGTGGCCCCGGTTTGTGTTAGATAGTTATGTTTTAATTGAGGTTTGTCATAGACTGGCACACATTGACAAAAAGAGTGGAGGGAAGTCCGGAGTGATATTTCTTGTGGAACTTGACCACTATAGTTGTGCATCTATTTCAGACACACTGAACCTTGAACTTGATTTAAAAAAGTTCAAACTTCAATCGTATGTTGCTAGATACAAATTTGATAGCCGAGCATTTGCTAGAGAAAATTTAGAAGTGGACAGTGATTTTCAGCATGAACTTCAATTGGAGGATCATTGGGAAAAGTGTGTTGATGAGTTCGAAGTCTGAAGAAGGTTGTGGTCAAGTTTCACAATTCAGAAAATTGTCACAATGGGCCTATCCATGAATATTTCTGGGGTGCAAGAAGAAGGAGATGAAGAAGTAGTCGACCCTGAGTTTGATGAGAAGATACAAGAACATCCTATTTGATAAATTAATTGGATTAGAAAAGGGGACGATAGCATTCAGTCTAGAAACTTTGATGTGATCAGAAGAATAGAGAAATGGTTGAAGGATCACCGTTTCAAACAAAAGCTTGTTCCTGCACTTAAGGATAAGAAAGTCGACCGAACTTGTGCGACTTCCCAAACATCTCTTCCTTCTTCTAATGTTGTTGTTGATATTGCAGGTGAAAGGAAACAAAGGATGAAGAAGACTAAAAAGAAAGGTCTAGGATAGTCTTCCACAGTTTCAGCTTCCACCCGTGTTACCAGATCATAGGAAAAGTAATCAGAAATCCCTAGAAACTTCACTGGTAGTGGACTTAGATTCTGAGGAGGAAACTCAAGAAACAATGGATGCCCAAATGCAAGATCAACCCCTCCGAGATGCAATAAATAGTGAAAAAGAAATCATGCAACCAGAAGATTCTGGGAATACTATGGCCATTGTCACCAGTGATCAACAATCACCATTGACAAAGGAAACATCCACCACTCCTAAGTGGCTGAGTGCCTCACTTACCAAAAAGAGGAACTCCATCCCTATTTCGATCCCAATGGAGGATATGGTTAGCAAATACCTGGGGAGGACTTCAAAGTGCAAAAGACTCAAAACAGAAACCAAGATTGATGTGGATGAGAAGATGGGACACTGGGTTGTAGAGGTAGCTAGACCTCTGGCGGATAGAGAGATTGAGAATTTTACTGAGAAAGATTTTATCATTCAAAAGATCGATCTAGGGACAACTTCTCTGTAGTAACCCACCATAATTAACTCAACGAAATTGAGTATTCTTTTTTTTGTGTGTTTAATTTAATCATTATGTTTTATTCAATTGCATACTTTGGGCATCCATCCATTTGGATTAGGCATTCATCCATCCGGGATGAGCATCTAACCATATGGGTTAGGCATTTGTCCATATGGGACATAAGATTTCATCTATCCAATATGGGATAGGCATCTACCCATACGGGGTAGGCATCTATCCAATCAGGATAGGAGGTGCTCTGGCCAGAGACTTAGACTCATCGGGACCATTCAAGTCCTAAGCCACTCACTAAGTACTACACTCTTCTAACAGAAGTGCACCGAGGTCGCCGTCCTTAGGAGTAATTAAATAACATAATACAAGCTTGAATTCCGCCTTGGAATTTGGCTTAAAGCCTTGGGAAGTCAAGCAAATCCATATGGGATTACTTCCGAGTATGCATTGAATTAATTTTTCCAATTTAATTATCTTTATATTTCAAAATAGGATTCTTACTCAATTCTTATTTCAAGATAGAGAGATTGAGAATGTTTCCGAGAAAGATTTTATCATAGAAAAGATCGATCTAGGGAAAACTTCTCAGGTTGCTGATGTTAAACACTTGGAACCTTCAACTAAAAGGATTCTCACAAGGACCTGGGAGGATGAGAAAGATAAAAATGAGATGAAGCAAATTATAATACAGACGGCCCAGTGTATTAATGATATCCAAAATCCGAATCCTCAGCCTCTCTCCCAAGTTTCTCTATCATTCAACCCAAAATCACCTTTGAATCGGAACTTACTTGATCAAGATCAAAGGAGCCGAATGATCACATATGTTTTTAGCGAATGGCTTGAATCAATTGCACAACAAGGGACAAGTTATATCTCTGATTTGGTCAAAGTGTTTGAGAATGCTAAATCTGTTGGGAAAGAGCTAGAAACAGAGATGGTTGCTTGGGAGAAAGAGAAAAGTAAATGGCTGACTGTGTGAAGGTAGATGAGAGATACACAGAGATATGTGGTAATGAACTTCCTCGCTAAGAAGATGGTGCATGGCCTAGATGAAAACATACTCTTTTTTTGCAAAGAAAACATTGAGTGGAGGAACTCAATCATTCAATAAGGACATGAAGAATTCCTCAAGCTTTTAAAATAATTGAAGGAGTTGGTTGACACTATGCAAAAAGACATGAAATGCATAGATATTCAACTCTTAAGAGATCATAAGAAAACACTTGAGGATTCATCATAGATGATTCAGGCCTTCAAAGATCGAATACAACAGGTTCATGAAGCAAAGTCCTTAACAATTGAGGACTTCTCAAAGGTCACAAGAATCAAATCTATGTTAGTTGTCTGTTTCGATCATTTGGAGAGCACAAGAGTAAAGTCCTACAAGTAGGTTAAAAGAAAGAATTATGGAACCAGTGGATTTTACACATAGGCCTTCCACATTTCCAGCTCATCTTAAGATTCTCAATAGCTCGCCTGGAATGGTGGAACATTTGAAGTATTCCTAGATCACAAGATAGACAGGTTGAAGCTGTTGGCAATATAGCATTATAACAGACAATGAAAGATTGTTGGCATTTCATAAGGATATTGAGAAGGTTGTTGATGATTATGGATATAACTGATTAAGGATGTTTACTATCTTGATATTATTATTTTTTCATTGATGTCAAGAAATTGATTTTCTAATTCAGTATGATGTTGCCATATCTTGAGAAGTATGATTTGAAGAATATAAAGATGTCGGTAAAAGGCACAAGAAAGATTATGATGAATAAGGTATTCAATGGGCAACTATTATCGAGTCAGACAATGATGAGATCATGATGTTTAGATTGTTTTAATATCATACATATGTTGTAAATTGTAAAGGTTAATAGTATACTATGTTATCAAGCAAAGAACCTAGTCGGTAAACCCTAAGGTTATCGCTATCGGTTAATGAAGGCAGAATGCCTACTGAGTGAAGTTTAGTATTTACCGAGTTGTTACCAAGTTGTAATAAAAAAATGCATTAAATGTTTACATGCATTATTTAATGAAGGAAGTTGATGAGCTGGAACTGATTAAATGATTGGTATGTCGTGCATGAAGTTTGTTAATGAATCTATGGCAAAGGAAAGTCGGCATGAAGATCTACAACGCAGATTGAACCATAATACCCTGGCACAAGTTCCAAGAAATATATGCAAGTTCCTAGACGGGGTAAAACATTTTTAGATCGAAAGATGCATTGAACCTGGACAAGATTGAAGATCAGATGGCTATGATTGATCATGGGAAATGTGATCAAGGAGATTAAGCGGTTAGCTAATTGTTTATAAATAGGAAACTATTGATAAACAATGTATGCGGGCAAGTGTATGCACAGGGATGCTACATAGTGATATTTGAATAATAGAATATAGAAGCCCAACAGATGGACACGATTAGTTCTATGTCTAGATTGTATTGAACAAATAAGAATCTGCTTTAGCATTTTAGATGTGAAGTTGTAGATAGATTTTTATTACTGTTATTTTGTGAAAGTGACAGAAAATCTCTTAACCGAGTGGACTTAACAGTCTTATTTGTAAAACCCTCTAGCAAGGTGACATTCTGATTGAGTGTTTGAAATCCTTTAATAGGGTCACTTCTAAAAAGGTGAAGATCCTAACAGATTTGAGGGAAATCCCTTAACCAGGTCACATCTAGCAATGTGTTTGTAATCTTTAACAGGATTTGCTTTTAACTGTGCATACTCTAGAAGAGTATATTTCCTAGTGGGTTTGAAATCCCACAGTGGTTTTTCCCTATTTGGGTTTCCACGTTAAATCTGGTGTTATGAGGTTTATGATGTTTATATGCTTTTGAGTTTGCATGTTTAACAGTTTTGATTATATTACTGAAGTATGTGTTACCGAGGTTGAATCTGATGTTTTTATGGAAGATTAAGTTTGTATGATTCACCCCCCCCTCTCATCTTGTTGGCTATTGGATCTGTACTTACATTAAGTATCAAAATTATCAATTGGTATTAGAGCTTTGGACTCCAGAAGAAAAGTTTAAAGGCACTTGAGTTAAAGATCCAAAGATGTATAAGGGGGATGCACCGAAGCTGAACAAGTCAAGTTTCTCTACATGGCAGAAAAGGATGAAGTTGCATCTATCAGGAGTTGGAGAATATGTTGTATACTATTTGGAGAATGATTTTGTTACATAGAGCACCTATCCATTGACTATGGAAGAGATAAAGGCAAAGCAATAACATATTCAAGCAATGATTGAAATAACATCTGCATTGACCGACTCAGAGTTTAATGATCTAGAAGGTTGCAATGATGCAAAGGCAATGTGGGATAAGCTCATATTAGTGTATGGAGGAGATGAACATGTTCAAAGAGAAAAAGTAGATAGTCTAAGAGGACAACTTGAATCTTTGAGGATGAATGAAGGTGAGAACATAACTCAGTATAGTACAAGACTAAAGAAGATTGTCAATCAAATCAAAGGAGCAAGGGGAACTATTGAAGAAAAGGATATAACAAGTAAGTTGTTAAGAACCCTTCTACCAGCTTATGCAATCTGAGTCTCTGCAATCAATGAATTGAGGTCTGTACCTAATATGCCAGTTTCTTTAGATGCTACTATTGGTGAGCTACATGCATTTGAGTTAAGTAACTTTGATAACAGTGGATGTTCGGTAAATAAAGGTGAATCTGCATTAAGTTCTTTTCATCTTGATGAATCTAATGATTTCAATGAAAGAAAGTATAAGTACTCTGAAGGAGATCACAGTGGAGCAAGTGAAAGATTTCGTAAGAACATGGAAGAAGTACACAAACTGTATGAGGAAATTAGAAATCAAGAAGAGTTTGAGGCACTATTAGCCAGAAGGTTACCGAGAGGCAAAGGTAAGTATAAAGGAAAGCTACCTTTGAAATGTTTCAATTGTGATAAGATAGGACATATAGCTTCTAACTGTCCTGACAAAGATTCTACTGAAAAGAGAGATTATCGAGATGATAGACAAAAAGATAATCATTACAGAGGACACCGAGACTTCAGAAGAAGAGATAGAAAGACATGCTTAATAGTTGATGAGGAATCTAACGATGATAAATCAGATGAAACTTATACAGAGGAAGTAGTTTATGTGGCTATCAAAGATGGATCAGATGAAGAAAGGTATGAAGAAAAAGCCCTAATATCACACATAAACACTAATGATTCTTGGATCATAGATAGTGGATGTTCACATCATATGACAAGAGATAAACACAAGTTTGTTATATTAGAAGATTATGATGGAGGCTATGTTAGATTTGGTAATGATACACCATGTCTAGTGAAAGGTAAATGATCTATAACACTTCTTGACAATGCAAGATGCAATGATGTTTATTGGGTTGAAGGTTTGAAATACAATTTGTTGAGTGTAGCACAGCTAAACAACACAGGTTACCGAATAGAATTTCAAAAAGGAATTGTCAAAGTTCATGACAAGAATGGAAAGTTAGCTGCTACCGGAACACAAACAAAAGGTAACACATTTCACCTTGACTCAACTCGTAACAAGTGTTTGTATGCAAAGATAGATGATACCTGGTTATGGCATAAAAGGTTTTGTCATGTAAATTTTGATAATCTGATCAAAATAAGTAAGATGCACCGAGTAAGAGGTCTACCGAGTCTTGAAAAACCTGAGAATGCTATGTGTCGAGGATGCCAGATGGGGAAGATGACAAGATCAAGCTTTACAATTAAGTCTTACACTTCCAAGGGAATTTTAGATCTAGTGCACACTGATCTTTGTGGTCCTATGAAAGTTCAAAGTTATTATGGTGATAAATATTTCATATTATTTGTGGATGACTATTCAAGGATGATGTCAGTAACGTTTTTAAAAGATAAATCAAAAGCTTTTCAAATGTTTAAATGGTACAAGGCAAGAGTTGAAAATGAAACATGAAGACAACTGAAATGTCTTAGATCAGATAGAGGAGGAGAGTTCACATCTGATGAATTCAACTTATTCTGCAATGATCATGGTATTAAAAGACAAGTCTTTGCACCGAGAACTCCACAACAGAATGGAATAGCTAAGAGAAGAAACAGATCTATTGTGGATTGTGCTAGAACACTGATGATTGAAAAGAAGGTGCCACAAACATTTTGGAGAGAAGCGATAAGCATAGCAGTTTACACCCTGAACCGAGTACAATTGAAGAAAGGTACTTTGAAGACACCATAGGAAATTTGGTATGATAAGAAACCTAATGTAAGTTATTTTAAGTTAGGTGTCCTACCCCTATCTTCTACTCACTGACTGAGTTCGGTGAAAGCATCAATCCGATGACTCTATCGAATATCTTTTAGGAGTTGATGCTGCATTATACACTTTAGGATGTTTTCTAAAGGTGTACATGAAATATTATGGGAAACAATACAGGGAACAAGAATTGAAGACAAAATGCTCTGACTGAGACGGAATTGACACATTACAATAGGAATTCACTTCATACAGGAAGAAATTATGTTTTAGTTCTTTACTTTTTGGCATTGTTGTCAAAGGGGTAGAAGACTAATAAAAAGGGGAGAAGACTAATGTATGGGGGAGAAAGTCTGATAACAGCAAGAGAGCATTTCAGCATTTCAGAATCACAGCAATCCGAATCTTTTAAGGTCAAATCAATTGGTTTTGCCATCAATGCCAAAGGGGGAGATTGTTGGCAATATAGCATTATAACAGACAATGAAAGATTGTTGGCATTTCATAAGGATATTGAGAAGGTTGCTGATGATTATGGATATAACTGATTAAGGATGTTTACTGTCTTGATATTATTATTTTGTCATTGATGTCAAGAAATTTATTTTCTAATTCAGTATGATGTTGCCATATCTTGAGAAGTATGATTTGAAGAATATAAAGATGTTGGTAAAAGGCACAGGAAAGATTATGATGAATAAGGTATTCAATGGGCAACTATTACCGAGTCAGACAATGATGAGATCATGATGTTTAGATTGTTTTAATATCATACATATGTTGTAAATTTTAAAGGTTAATTCTATACTATGTTATCAAGCAAAGAACCTAGTCGATAAACCCTAAGGAACCTAGTCGGTAAACCCTAAGGTTATCGCTATTGGTTAATGAAGGCATAATGTCTACCGAGTGAAGTTTAGTATTTACCGAGTTGTTACCAAGTTGTAACCGAGCTATAACAAAATGCATTAAATGTTTACATGCATTATTTAATGAAGGAAGCTGATGAGCTGGAACTAATTAAATGATTGGTATGCCATGCATGAAGTTTTTTAATGAATCTATGGCAAAGGAAAGTTGGCATGAAGATCTACAGTGCAGATTGAACCACAATACCCTGGCACAAGTTCCAAGAAATATATGCAAGTTCCTAGATGGGGTAAAACATTTTCAGATCTAAAGATGCATTGAACCTGGACAAGATTGAAGATCGGATGGCTATGATTGATCATGGGAAATGTGATCAAGGAGATTAAGCGGTTAGCTAATTGTTTATAAATAGGAAACTGTTGATAAACAATGTATGTGGGCAAGTGTATGCACAGGGATGCTACATAGTGATTATCGAGCATAGAAGCTTGAAGACCCATTTGAATAACAGAGTATAGAAGCCCAGCAGATGGACAAGATTAGTTCTATGTCTAGATTGTATTGAACAAATAAGAATCTTCTTTAGCATTTTAGATGTGAAGTTGCAAATAGATTTTTATTACTGTTATTTTGTGAAAGTGTTAGAAAATCTCTTAACCGAGTGGACTTAACAGTCTTATTTGTAAAACCCTCTAGCAAGGTGACATTCTGATTGAGTGTTTGAAATCCTTTAACAGGGTCACTTCTAACAAGGTGAAGATCCTAACAGATATGAGGGAAATCCCTTAACCGGGTCACATCTAGCAATGTGTTTGTAATCTTTAACAGGATTTGCTTTTAACCGAGCATACTCTAGAAGAGTATATTTCTTAGTGGGTCTGAAATCCCATAGTGGTTTTTCCCTATTTGGGTTTCCACGTTAAATCTAGTGTTATGAGGTTTATGATGTTTATATGCTTTTGAGTTTGCATATTTAACAATTTTGGTTATATTACTGAAGTATGTGTTATCGAGGTTGAATCTGATGTTTTTATGGAAGATTAAGTTTGTATGATTCACCCCCCCCCTCTCATCTTGTTGGCTATTGGATCTATACTTACATTAAGTATCAGAACTATCAGAAGCAACATCAGCTGCTGGAGCTTGATCCTGCTTTCTTTGCTCTCATCTCATGTCGCACTTTTAGTTTAGTTATCGCTTTTTAGTTTATGAAACTAGACTTCTTTTAAATTTTGGATAGAGTTAATTATTTAACTCTGGTTTTATTTTTAACAAACTATCACAACATGGAGGCTATTTTTATGGTTGGATTAGTCATTTTAAAGGTTTGAAAATTTTTCATTGAAAAAGACAAAAACTGAGTTTTTCTTTGGATTTTCAATATACACAATTCTGGGTTTTGAATGAAAATAATATGGTTCGATCTTCAAATCTGTGCATTTTAAAGATTAACAATCTCTATTGGGGTATATGTTTATGCGCTGAATATATTTTCTTCATTACCAACTTTACCTTAGTTTGTGGATTCATTGATTTTCTTTGTTTACATAGTACTTCATAGTTGTTTGAATGACTCTGATCCCCCTTGTCCTATGAGACATGAGCGATAATCGATTGGTATTTTTATTACTTTGAGTATTATGGATGAACTAAATTTTATGTTGAATGAATTTGTACAAAGATAAAGTCTGTGATCTTTATACTTTTACATAAATATTTTGCAACATTCTTTTGTCCTTACAAATGAGTGTTGAAGCCTTTCTCGCTTTTTGGTTAAAAGTGTGTTCTTTTCTTGAGTAATCTGCATAAAACTTTATTGAACATCTTACGAGGAGTTGCACTCTTATGTAGAGGGTAAACCAAAGCTTGGTTCACCCAACTGTTGGTACATTTGCTTTTTCATAATGGGTGTGCAGGAGTCTTTATTTTAAAAACACATAAAATTTGAAGAACAGACAAATCTGTTAACCAACAATATGCACAACTATTGGTGCATTACATGACGTAAAAAAAATCAACTTTAGACTTCTTAGACACTCAAGTGTACATTCTTCCAAATATCACTTCACAACTTCATGCATTAAATGGATCTGCATTTGGTACCTGCATTTGCAACAACTGTTGTAAGGCTCCCCAATATCCAAATATTTGCATAAAATCAAATTAAAAAAACCAAGTTTCATTCAAAGCATAGAAGAAAATTGAACAATTTGATGCAATGGATGACTGCATATTTAATATGACATGATC
Organism: Cryptomeria japonica; assembly: GCF_030272615.1. Classification (NCBI taxonomy): domain Eukaryota; kingdom Viridiplantae; phylum Streptophyta; class Pinopsida; order Cupressales; family Cupressaceae; genus Cryptomeria; species Cryptomeria japonica. The sequence continues at coordinate 171,911,629 of NC_081412.1, read as the reverse complement.
GACTGATTCCCACAAAAATTCAAATTTGAAAATAGCTAGCTACCACAATAGAAGGCATTGCACATTCGAATTATATTAGAAGACAAAATATTATGTGTCTCTTTCATTACAATCCAATTCATTGCATATTCATGAGCTCTCCAAATACCCTCTACACATTCCTTATTCAAGGGCGCACATTCAGGTTGGTAAGCATAGAATAACTAAATTCCCTCTGCAGTCAACGTTAAATGCTATAAATATTTCAATTGAAATTATGCTATTTTCAATGAACCAACATTTCTTTCAATATAGTCACTGTAAATAATATTAACAACCATATTGGATGTCCAATGATGGTTTAGCTCCTTCGTAGTTGTATTATACTTTGTTTATTCATGATTTCTTTTTATGTGGTTTACAGTTTCATTTCAATGCTCTCTTATAGTTTAATAATGCTGAAATCCTCACAGAGAATGGAAAAACAATTGAATATATCTTCATTTTCTTCGAAACCCCTTGATTATTTATCATATCATTTTATGGGTGCATTGTTAAATGGTGTCTCTCTGTTTATAATGTCAAAATCATTACAGAGAATGAAAAAAATATTGATTATTGTTCATAATTATTCGAAACCCCTTCATTATTTATCATTACATCATTACAATAATGTGTATGCCTGATAATATTACTTATAGTGACTATAAGATTTTTGTCCACATATATGTGTGTGTGTGTGTGTGTGTGTGTGTGTGTGTGTGCGTGTGTGTGTTATTGTTGACATATAACAACCTTTTCACATACACATTATGGGCCACTTGGCATGAATTACTGCCAACTACATTGTCCTAAAAACTTTGGGAAATGAAGATTATTTGAGGCATTTTCATTGTTTGCTCTTCCTTCAATTTGTTAATATACTCACTGTAAATAATATTATCATGCATCCAATATATTACTTCCAATAAATTTCATATGAGAAATACAACAACATCATTCAATCATTAGTCATTTGAGAAATGAATATGCATCTTAATACTATATCAACAATATCCAGTTTTTAATCACATCACAGTTACATTTTTCACACATGCATCTCATGCTTCTAGTTTCTCTCCTTGTTATATAATGTTTCAATTTATGTACCTATGTGTGTTTGTGTGTATATATACACACACACACAACACAATTTTATTTTGTTGAAACATGTTCAATGATGTAATTGTTCACTATCTAATAGAATATCAACAATATCCAATTTTCAATCACATCACAGTTACATACTTAACTCCTGCATGGTTTTTTCGAGTTCTCTAGCTATATGGTTATTGTGTATATTATCAGGCATATAGAAATAGAGACACAGTACCATTTTATTTTATTCAAAAATGTTCAATGATGGATTTGTACTCATTGGTACCTACAAAAATTGATTTGTTTTTCATCATTTATCTCAATGTTATTGAGGGTTTCATTTCAATGATTTGTCTCTGCATATATATTTATATAGGCACACAAAGTTGCATTTTATCGTTGGTACCTTATCGTTGTAGGTTCATTGAACATAATGGCATGAGGTAGAAAGGGAAACAGATGTGTTAGACATCGAACAATTAGAGTCACTCGTGGGGTACACTTCCCTGATGAAGATAGTTTTGTCCAAAATGAAGAGCCAGTGACTCCTATTGTAGATGACCATTCACCTAACATTGCAACTAATGTGTAAACTACTGTTTTACATGACCATTCTAATGCAACATGTAATCGTATTCTAGAAACACCACAAGTACAGGTGGCCTCAAAGGTTCGCAAACCAAAATGGAGTATATCTGACATGAAAGAAGCAATATCATGCATAGAAGACAAGAACATGTCTCTTAGAGGCACATCAATCAAGTATGGTATCCCCATTTCCTTTTTGAGGGCATGGCTGTTGGGAACAACAACCACGACTATGAGGGGTCCACGCACCATTTTATCAACAGAGGAGGAGGATGAAGTTGTCCAATGGTGCAAAGACATGGCTGAAATTGGTCACGGTCTCCAAATCAGTCAACTTCAATCAACTATTTCCCAAATTACCGAGAATAGGCATAATCCATTCAAAAATGGGATGCCAGGGAGGTCATGGTAGGCATGTTTTAGACGAAGGCACCCTGATCTAATTATGAGAACAACAGGAGGAGTGGACTCTGATAGGGATATTATGCTTCGACCTTGTATTGTTGCCTCTTTCTATGAAAACTTAGAGGTAATGTACAACCTCAATCACTATGGTTGCAGTCATATTTGGAATTGTGATGATACATGTGCAAGTTGGGAGGAATTGTGGAATGAGAGTGATAGCCAAATTGGGCGAAATATGTGTACCACACCTAATTTCCAAGAGTAGAGAATGGATTATTTTTTTGGCGTGTGTTATTTCATGTGGTTTCGACATTCCTGGATTTTATTTGTTCAAATCTAAGAGGTATATCTGAAACTATATTGCAAACTATGAGCCAGGAGTATGCATGGCAATCCAAGAACATGCATGGATGACAAAGGAGTTGTTCTTAAATTGGTTGGAATATTTTGCACGTCCAGTCCCTAGTGTAGTTTCACCCACATGTAGAGCCCTATTGATTTTCGAGGATCATGGCAACCATGTAGCCTTCAAGATAATTGAAGAAGCAAGGCAGATAGGTATAGATTTGGTAACACTTCCGGTTCATACAAGCCACAAACTGCAGCCACTTGATGTTTCTATATTCTCATCTTTCAAGAATTATTTTATACAGCAAAGGAGTATATATGAATGTCAAAGTACCCACAAATTGAAATTGGAAGGGAAGAGTTGGCAACTCTTGCGAGAAAAGCCTTTGCCCAAGCATTGATACTGGCTAATATAATCAGTGGCTTCTGTAGGACAAGGATTTGGCCACTTAACCAATACACATTATAGAATGATATGAGACCAAGTGAGGCATTTGAGGTTGTAATTGATATACAACCAGTTGTTGGAACAGAACATGATACCACTTCAAGGGATGAAGAATTAGAGTATATGACATCGAAAGCTTTCTTGCATGTGGCTGGTTATAATGAGGAAGACATTCAATATTTTGTAGAATGCCATAGCGGAACACAAGCAATGGTTGAGGGTACAAGTTTAACACCACAAACTACTCAACTAGGTCTGCCCCCACAAACCAACCAGCCAAATGAGGGTTTGGAAAGTACATTAGCAGGCATGCCTTTGCCAACACAAGATGACATACCAGAATGGACTCAAGAAGCAGCCAACTGTGAAGATGTAACCCTTTCCATGCCAAGTCTATCGGAAATTGATCCAATAGATGTGATGCATTACTTCACCAATGCAATCAATTGGGAGCAACAAGATGGTGTTGATTGTGAAGATGAAGTTCACATAAGTGAACAGGAACTTGAGTTTGTCCCATGTACATAAGAGGATGGGTAGCAAGTGCCAAGGCAAATCACCATATTCTTAAGACTTCCAATGTAGAAAATGAATTAATCCTCACATGGAGGTAGGAAAGGGGTGTTACGTCTTAGTAGCAGTCACAAATCTTGACATCTGATGAGTTTATTCAAAGGTAAAAAGATAAAGAGGTTGAAAGGAAAAGAGATGAGGAATTGGCATAACAAAAGAAAGAACAAATGAGATAGAGGAAGGCACAACGTGAAGCAAAAGCGGTAGAAATGGAGGCTATGAGGGTGGAAAAATAGGCCAAAAAATTGCAAGATTCCCAAGACAAGTTCATTCAAAGAAAAGAAGGCAAAGAAAGATGCAAAAGACAAGCTTGAGAAGGCGAGGATGAAAGATGAAAAGGAAGCCAAGCGTGCAAAGAGGATGAAAAATGTGGCCACAGTCGTAGAACCCCTACCCATCCGACACCCAATTCTCATGGAAATGATGAACCTCCTATCCCCAACCTTTGCAGCTATTAATACTGTGAAAGTTGGGACTGTACTTGGATCCTTGGACACCATGAAACTTACTTCAGGTGTAAACCAGACATTGCTTTCTCAAATAGCAAGTTGCCTACAAACCCCTCCCAACCAAGAAAACGTCGCTGCTGGGCAAAACCCTAGTAGGCCACATTCTGTTGGGGTTGGATTTGTGAGACCTCCTCCATTTAATACCCATATGGAGAATTGATCAAGTCTATGATCAATTATCTTTTGTGAGCCCTCCAAAGAGCAGATTTTGAGTTTCGATATAACTGTGATGTGATTAGAGAATGACATACTACCATATTTTATAATGTTTTCAGTACTCCGTTGTTTTCAGATATCTTAGATGGATATTTTAATGAATTGATGGTGTTGTTGTAAATCTCATATGTTTGTTTTTTGTGATGTGATATTTCTCATATATTAGTTGAACTGATCTCATATATTTCTCACTATCAAAACATGCCACATAAGTTTTCAAATTTCTCACTATAAAAAATGTCATATCAGTGGCATCTAATTATTCAGATGCCATTGATATGTCCTCTTTTGATAGTGAGAAATTTATCAAATGCCACTGATATATCCTGTTTTGATAGTGAGAAATTTAAATACTTATAAGTATTCAAATTGTGGTCATCATATATAAATTGCAATGTCTACTATGTCTACTAGGTCATTGCATCGAAATGATAAAAGGAAGTGTCCTATTTGTAAAAAGGCAGTAGACAAAGAACTATTTTCTAGTGCCTTACAAGATATCTTGTTAGCTGCCAAGTTTTCCTTGTTGGCAATATCTAATAAAATATCTTTTAAGACACTATAAAACAATTCTTTGTCTATTTTTTTCTCAAATGGGGCACTTCATTTTGATTAATACGAACTAAGTGGGGAATTTAAACAAATTGAAACATAAACAAATCAGAAATTGCATTGTATACATACACACATACATATGCATGTATATGTACATACATGTACACATGTATATATACATATACATGCATATGTATATGTGTGTATATATATGTATGTGTATACATAGATATAGACAATAACCATATAGGCACATAACTTGAAACTGTATATAACAAGGAGACAAACTAAAAGCATGAGATGCAAGAGTAAAATATGTAATTGTGATGAGATTGAAAATTGGATATTACTAATATTCTATTAGATACTGAACAATTCCATCATTGAACATCTTTCAACAAAATAAAAATGCTACCGTGTGTGCTTATATAAAAATATATATAGAGACAAATAATTGAAATGAAACCCTCAATGAAATAATAAATGTAGATATTGTATTAAGATGTAGATTCATTTGTCAAATGACTAATGATTGATTGGTGTTTTGTATTTCTCATATGAAATTTATTGGAAGTAATATAGTGTATGCCTGATAATATTATTTACAGTGAGTATATTAACAAATTGAAGGCAGAGCAAACAATGAAAATGCCTCAAAAAATCTTTATTTCCCAAAGTTTTTAGGGCAATGTAGTTGGCGGAAATTCGTGCCAAGTTGCCCATAACATGTATGTGAGAAGGTTGTTATATATATATATATATATATATATATATATATATATATATATATATATATATATATATATATATATATATATATATATGTGGATGTATGTATGTATATATATATGTATATGTATATATATATACATATACATATCTATGTACACATACATATACATATACATATACATATACATATACATATCATGTATATACATATACATAAATATACATATATGTATATACATATACATAAATATACATACATATATATAAATATATATATATATATATATATATATATATATATATATATATTTGTATGTACATATATATATATACATATATATATGAGTATATATATGAGGACAACAACCTTATAACCAGTATCACACATACATATTATAGTAATGATAAATAATGAAGGGGTTTCGAATAATTATGAACAATAATCAATCTTTTTTGCATTCTCTGTAATGATTTTGGTATTATACATAGAGAGACACCATTTAACAGTGCACCCATAAAATAAAATGATAAATAATGAAGGGGTTTCGAACAATTATGAACAATAATCATTTTTTTTTGCATTCACTGTAATGAATTTGGTATTATAAACATAAAGACACCATTTAACAGTGCACCCAATAAATGAAATGATAAATAATGAAGGGGTTTGGAACAATTATGAACAATAATCATTTTTTTTTGCATTCACTGTAATGATTTTGACATTATAAATGAGAGACACCATTTAACAACGCACCCATAAAATGAAATGATAAATAATGAAGGAGTTTCAAAAAATTATGAACAATAATCAATTTTTTTTTCATTCACTGTAATGATTTCGACATTATAAACAAAGAGACACCATTTAACAACGCACCCATAAAATGAAATGATAAATAATGAAGGAGTTTCGAACAATTATGAACAATAATCATTTTTTTTTTGCATTCAGTGTAATGATTTTGGCATTATAAATAGAGAGACACCATTTAACAGTGCACCCATAAAATGAAATGATAAATAATGATGGGGTTTCGAAGAAAATGAAGAGATAATCAATTGTTTTTCCATTCTCTGTGAGGATTTTGGTATTATAAATAGAGAAACACCATTTAGCAGCGCAACCATAAAATGAAATGAAAAATAATCTTGGGGTTTCAAAGTAAATGAAGAGATATTCAATTGTTTTTCTTTTCTCTGTGAGGATTTTTACATTATTAAACTGTAATAGAGCATTGAAATGAAACCTTAAACCGCATACAAAGAAATCATCAATAGACAAAGCATAATGCAGTTGCGAAGGAGCAAAACCATCATTGGACATCCAATATGCAAGGAGAAAGTGTGCGAGGAGCATAGAACAGCCGACAAAATGTTGCAGAGGAGGCCAACTAATGGTTGCAAAGGAGAAATGGAGGAGAGTCAATGGTGAATGAAGAAAATGCCACAAAAAATCTTCATTTCCCTAAGTTTTTAGGGCAAAAAAGATAGCAAGAGTTCATGCCACATGGGCCCATAATGCATACGTGGGAAGGGGGTTATGGGTGGTCAACAATTTTTTTGACCACCCATTTTAAATATTTTTATATTCAATGTATTTTTAATAATATGCATAACATAAACTTTTTAGATTAATTTTTTTTATAAAAAGGTGAAAAACATATTAGTTTTTAGGTATTTTATAAATGGATATTGGTCTTTTCATGTGCGGGTATTGGTGCAAAACAGGTCAAGTATCGGGCGACACTTTGAAATTACCAGTTTTTGACCTTTCGATGCATAAGGACCCGTAGAGATCGGATCGTTACTACCCAGAAGCCAAATCAATAGGTTTAAGCAGTTAAGTCGCATACGACGACAACAAAAAAAAATCAAAATCCGATGTATCATTTAGGATCTGTGGGTCCATGAAGTTAGCTATGACGGCTACTGGTGCTCTTCCCCTAGTTATTGTTGGTAAGTTATTTTTTGAACTGTGATGACTGATATAGTTATTTATTTTTGCATGCTTCTTCCTTTTTATTCTAAGAAGTATTGTTTCACTTCTGTTAATTTTGCTGCATGAGCATCACACTTTCTAAAATTCTGTCAAATTTTTTTATCGTTTCTAAAATATAGTAAAAAAAATACAAACCTAATTTATATTTTTCAGTAAATTTTGACTTGATTATATCTTTCTGCACACCTAATATAAGAGTTGAATTTTAATTCAAGGTCTGCTTGTGACTTACCTTAAAGCTTACATTTTTATACACAAGTTATTCAATGGTACTTCCATAATACTAAAAGCAGTCTCTTCACTAAATTCAAATTGTTAGCCATTGTTCATTATAAATCCTACATCTTTTCTACTATTGCATAAATCTTTTTCATGATTGGTTTTTTTAAAAGCAAGAGAAAGAGTTCTTTGCTGAGAGGTTGAATTGGTGAGGGCAAGATGAAGAAGGCTCAACTAAATAAGATTAAAAAAATAAAAATAAATAAAAAAACATAGAAATAAGAGATAGGCCCATGAATGGGCATCATCAGGTGAATCTAAGTAATGATAAGCAGTCACTAATACATTTGGCCTAAAATTCCGATGGAGGTTTTCGATGGAGAAGGTATATTGTGAACAAATTTGATTTTTTTTTGAAAAATGGCCCGCTTTCGTCGGAATTTTGACGATAATTCAATATATGTTTTCAATAGAGAAGGAATTGGCAATGAAATTTGTGCTTTTTGACAAAAAGTGCCCGCGTTCATCGAAATTCTGACGACTGCAGACATTACTTAAAAAAAAAAGACCAAGACATTTGAAATCATTTTCTCGGCCTCTTCCCATTCTCACGTTGCCTCCCTAGCAGCGTACTTCCACCCAGAGTAAGCATACTCTAGGTTTTGGATGAGGCACGTGAATCATTTTGACTGATTAATGCGAGCTCCAAGTATTGTTGGCTCATGGAATAGGGTTTGCAAAAATGGGAGCAATGTTGGCTCATGGAATAGGGCAGGTGTAAAGCTCTATCAAAATCCCCCAACCTGTGCGAAAATGGGAGCAATGTCAGCTCATGGAATAGGGCATGCTCCCGAGGGCTAAAGACCAATAGGCTTCATTCCCCTTCTTTCATTCATTAGTATCGGTCACCCATCTATTTTACACTTGCAGATAGTGATGTTTCTTATTCTCCGTTGGCCTGGGCATAGGTGTAAAGCTCTGTCAACATCCCCTAGCCTGTGTGAAAATGGGAGCTTTGAAATGGGATGCCGACTATTTGACAGACTGCCTCACAAAAATTGAAAGTTTTGGAACAAGGTATGAACATCTATCATAGGATAAATAATAGAGGAATTTTGTCACATGTAGTTGCAATTACTAGGGTACATATTTTAAATATGTTTTATATCATGGAATCAACATTCCAATGTCTATTTATTTTTTAAAATTTGGATATCGTATTCCCAACTGATGTCTTTTTTCATGAAACTATTCCTTTAGACAAGCAAAAAAACCCTAAAAAAACTACACAAGGCTTAAACCATTATTCATAGCCCCTAGAAAATCTCTTCATTACCAAGAAAACCTATTCATACTTGAAAATATTATTCACACCTAAAACATTATCCATGCCTAAGACATTAATCACAACATCAGATAATATTCATAGTGTAAATAAACACTATTCATGTTTAAACTATTGTTCATAGATTCATTTAACCTCAAAAATTACTCTAGAAGCTCTTGAGTCCAAATTTTTTGTTCTCTATATGAATTATGGGCTTTGAAATATATTTAGTATGATTGTGTAATATCCCTTGTCCAATGATGACTGAAAAACAAGGAATGTTCGTTGTCAAATCTACGTGTTATGTTGTTCGCTACTGTTACATGTTATGCAGACTGTTGTCTCAGAAGTTTTCAGTTTGGTATAGAGGTGAACCATCACATATTTCTCATAAATGTACAACTACAATTGACTCCAAGTGAAAGAATGATAGCCAAGAATGCATATACAATCAAATTGTGTTGATCTAACACCAAATTAGACTCAAAATCAGAATGTTTAGCTTGCTGACATTATGTCAAACAATTAGCAAGAGTCCTCAGAAAATGGGCGTATGATGATGCAACCTCAAATTCCTCTTATTTCATATCTAAATCAAACAAATTCCTCATTGACAGTCATAAATACATGTTATAGGCAGCTAATGTAAAATTACATGGACTATCACAATAATGTATCAAAATCAGACTTCGCTAGATTATTGAAATTTCGTCAAACATGTCATGCAACCTCTGAAAAACATATTAAAACTACAAGCCCATTCAAATCTTATTATAAACTAGTTCCAATGCAATCAGAGGATCTTTACATAGGCTGACTACTAAGAGATATGCTACTGATTTTCTGAAGACATTAGACAGTCACTAACTGAAGCATATATCTCAAAAATTACAATGAAAGAAGAGGTCTGAAGAACCTGATTAAGCTATGCCCAAGTCTGGTGATGTAAACACCAACATTACTCATCCAAAATAAAGCCATGTTAGAGTTATGATCTTCAATACTTTTTCTTAGGCAAGAGATAAAATTAAAAAAACACATGATTACTACAATAAATTTATTTTCTTATTAAAAATATAATAATTACATTAGATATATATTCCACATAAATAAAAGAAATGATGAAAATAATTTGTGTCTTAAATAATGAGATCAACAACTAAAAACAGGAAAATAATATCCTAATTATGACTCCCTAATTAGTATAAGATACTATTTCCAATATTATACTAAGGATAAATATTCAAAAAGTATAATAATTACACTAATACATATATCACTCTCATACCTTCCTTAATTTGATATAAGTTCCCTCTATCCAAATATAAAGTCTCAAGGGAGTTGTATGTGTCAATTATTCAAGCTTCTTCTAAATCTATTCCAACCTCTTCTTGCAATACATGTCTTGATGATGGTTGAGGATCTTTAAACTTTGAAAATATGAATGAACACACTCCTCTAGACATGATTTAAATACCACATTTAATTATACACATGGATGCAATGGACATGCTTTAGGATGTGTGCAATGAAGTGTGGAGGTTCATGATAAATATACATTACATTTTTCTGAAGAAGATTTAGGTTTCTATCCTCCTCCTTTGTTGACATCCCCCCCCCCCCCCAATTATCTAATATATCTATGAATTTTCCAACAACTTTTAATCACAAGAAGAGATAATTTTGTATGAGTTTCTTAAAGCCAACTTTATTACTCTCCCCTTGAAAAATTGAAGAAAAAACCATAAACAAAATTAGGACAATCCTTTTTTCAAGCATCATCAACTATTCAACTAATGAATGCCATGATTTGGAGATTAAAATTCAACAACTTATTGTAGTTCTAGTAACATTTAAATAATAGGTGACAATGAGTTATACACTCATCATATCCCTTCTAAATGACATTTATAGCCTATTATGTTTTTATATTGCTATATGACATCAGTATCATAATTGCCTATTAGGGGCTCATTGTCATTCATGGTACTATGATTTCATGTGCAATCATACTTGAGAGGCAACACAATAGCCTAGTTCTTCTTGTCTCTACATTGTGGAGCAAGAATAATAGTTGTAAATTGTTCCTTTTTTAAGGATCCACTTTACCTTTGTTGATTTTATCTTTTATAACTTGATATCCTTTCTTGCATAGAATTGTCCTCAATCCAAATTCTCTCCTTTCTTGGACGCGTGTGTTCCTTGATTAGGACCTCTTTCTTTCTTGAAATGGTATGCATTTTATGAACGATCTCTCCTTAGTGATAGAAAGTGTGCAATCTTTCATCAAGGATACCATTTCCTAGCAATATGGAAGGTTTGTATTCTTAATCTCCTGCCCATTTCTTAATTTAAAAGATGATATCTTTATTAAATATCTCCTCTATTTTTGGAGGTAGACATCTTTAGGAAAAGATCTCTTCCTCCCTCTTTAAAATGACCCCTTTACACTTGTTGAAAAATATCTCTTTTACAAGTATCTCTTCCTTTCTTATAGAAATGAGGCATGCACAAGGATCTTTCTTCCTAGCTTGGAATTCATGTATGTTTATTAAGGGTATCTTCATGGTGTTGAAGGTACCTATCCTTGATCGCTATCTACCTTAAGATATCAACCTAGAGGTATGTTTTCATCTTAAGGGGAAGCATATGAGCTCTCCTTTTTTCTCGTGTTAATTCATTTATGTTATATCCTCAAAGTAGAAGTGTTGTGTTACATAGCACCCCTAGGGCATGGTTTTTTTTGTTTGTTTGAGATTCGTTACTTGGAATAGAACGGATTAATGCTAGTGTGATCATTGTTGTTGTTTACACCTTTTCAAGTGTTGGTTATTATTGTTGTTTGTGTTTTGTGTCACTACAACAACGATTTTGTAGTAGAGTTTTTGGATTGCCTTGCGAACAAATGGTTTTGTTTGTTAATCTTCTCTATCATGGATCACCTAGCATAACACAACTTGCTAGCCAATGAAATCTATGATGTAGCATGAATCACCCAAGATTACACAACTTTTTAGCTAGTAGTATTCACATTTCTTCTCTTTTCTCTTATCATATGACTAATAGTAAGCATCTCCTTAGTAGACCTAGAAGTCATATCTCTTCTCCTATGACAGAGTGTTCAAGTAGAATTGTTGGGACTAGGAGGTGCAGATCGACCAGATCCTCCACCTATTGGATGTAGACAAAATGAATGCTTTTTGGATTAGGATGGTACACAGGATCTACTATCAAAAGGTTTTAAAAATTCTTGGGACTAGGAGGTGTGAATTGGCCTACTCTTCTCCTTTTCATGCCATCAAAATTTGAGTTTGATTGTCATCATTTACTTTGCCAAATTCTTCACACGTAACTCCTCAATCAATTTCCTACACACAAAATGACAAAAATAGGTTTGTTGATGGAGGCTTTCCTAGGTCAAACCTCGGGTTGTGAATTAACCTTGAAGTATAATGTTTTCCTTTTGAGGGAAAGGATAGATTTAATCTAAAAATGCTTAAAATTGAACATGATACCTTGATGAATCTTTCTTGAATCCTCACACAAGGTTTTAGGATGTCATGTAGACTGTTGATCATGAATGTTGTGCTTTAACTTGAATTCTCCTTCAATGCTTGATGAATGCTTGATTGCTTGTTCACTTGAAATTGAATTGATTTTATAATTAAGAGATCACTTGAATTGTAGGTAGACCCCTTCAAATGACAAGGTAGGCTTCCTTTTATACCTAATCATACATAAAGTGTTTGAATTTTTTCTCACACATGAGGCAAGAAATGAGGGGTCATATTTTGGGTCCCAATCACGAGTGCCAGGGCACCTAAGGCATCCTAGTCTTGTCAATGAGGACTTAAAATTGAATAGAGGTTGAGGAAGGAGTTGAAAATGCAGATTTCAAGACGATGTGAGTAGAATCAAAGTGGGCACAAAGCAAAACATGCCTAGGGGATATTTAGGATGGGACATGTTAAAGTGGGCATCAATGCCTCAAGATCAGATGGACCTTAAGTGATTGTCTCCCTTGCATATGATTTGTTTGGGTGATATACTTCACCATTCTACTCACAAAATTTTTATTAAGTCTCAAATATAGGGCGGGTAAGAATTTTTTTTGTTTTGGTTATGGTTGTGGTGTTTGTAGGGAGACATTTAAAAATTTATATCTATTATCACTATTTAATGGTTTATGGGTTTGCAATGGTAATTTAATGTTCTTTCATATTTTTGTATAGATACTTTATAATAGCCCATTATGGTGATTTGTTCTATTATGGACAATGTTGTGGGTCAGACGGCTTGGCCGTCGGTGCATGAAAGCATTGCATGAGTTCTACTTTTAAAAATTACATGAAATATTTTTAATTTATTTGATTCAACGTTATTTGAAAAAAAAGATTATCAATGATGTTTCCTTTCTCCAAGAATTGGATCTAAGATCTTTCTGTTAGATAATATGTAACATCCAATGATTAAATATTTTCTTTACAAATGCTTATTTTATTTAATTATCATCTAAGCGTGAATTATAATTTATATTTGTGCGAAAGCAGAAGATACAAGCTAAAGACTTGTGTGCAAGTAAATTTCATAAAAGAAAGCAAGCAGGCATTATCTTGAATGACATGGAAACAAGCTCATCAGTTGCCTAGAAGAGAGCAATTGGAGAAAAGAAGAGGAAAGTGTTAAAGGGTGATAAATACATAGAGAGTATGCAATACAAACAAACAATGTTTGGAGCGTGTGATGTGATGTCTCTAATTTATGTCCGGAGGCACTAACTGGTTTTGGAATTCTTGGGAAACCTATTGGGCCACACTTGGAGGAAATCAATGTGTTCATGCAAGAGCCACCTTTTTTCTATTATGAGAATGATGTTTTTGCACCGAAGGATATTTGGAAGACAATATCCAAAAATTTCTATAGCGTGGAACCAGAGTTGGTGGATTCGAAGTACTTTTCGGCTTCCAGAAGACCAAGAGGTTATGTACACAATCTCCCAATAGAAGGGCGATTTCAAGCATTAACTCTCCCCTCCATGACTATTGAGGAAGAACTTCCTCAGACAAAGGATGGCCTCCATGGGATCAAAGCAAAAAATTGAATTGCATAGACTCTAGATGATGTGGTGGTGTCCTTCGTGAAGAGCTCTGCACTATAATTGAAAATTCACAAGGGAAACTGCAAGATAGTGAACATAAATACATTCTTGAAAAGTGAGAAGAATGGAACTTGGTTTGGGTGGGGCCAGGTCAGGTGGCTCCTCTAGAGGTTGATGAGATAGAAATTATATTAGGATTTGAAAAAGATCACACTCGTGGAACTTTGTGTGCGACTGATCGATTGCGTTGTTTAGGTAATGCATTCCAAATAGATTCGGTTGCATACCATTTATATGTCTTGAAAGCATTTTATCCCGATGGCATTCAATTAAAGTACTTTCTCTATTATCTAAACATATTGGTTAAGTCCTTTGTTACCGAGTCCTTTAAGAACAAACTATGCTTGGACCCTAGCATGATGAACTAGCATCTCAATTGTACGTGTCAAAAGATTTGAATTCAAATGTTGGCCTAGTTACACAAAATGCCACAACCTTTCTTGATGGCCTTACCCAAACAGTTACTTGTAGATGTTCTTAGTTTCATACTTAAGCAAGCTTCTCTGTCCCTCATGAAGGAGAGGAGGGACAAGATACAATACATATAAAATTTGAACTAAGTTCATTTTTCATGCTTGTAAAATTGACCCATAATAAAGAATGGATAAATTGTAAATCAAGCTTGGTCCCTTGAAATATATTTTTGATTATGGAAAAATAGGTTTTGAGGAGACTCAAAACCCCTTACAACAGGTTTTGGAGGGACCTGAAACCCTCAGATTTTACTAGGATTTGGAACCCAAAGAACAACGCTGCCAAATAAAATAAACCAAGAAAATCAACAGCCCAAACAAAGCTGAGCCGACAAAAGCCAACAAAAGCCAGCAAACACCAGCAGTAAGAACCAGCCAAACACTTAAGATATAATCAATATAAATCAAGTTGGCTACACCAACTAGGCTAAAGATTCATACTATGATGAGGGTTAGCATGCACCCTCAACCAAACAACAGGGATGTTTATGGCTCCCTTGACCTGAGACAGAGACTTCAGACAACAAAAATCATGACTAGCCCATAACCAAAAACAACCACAATCTGGACTGGGCCCTTGAAAACTATCAGCAACCAGCCAGATAAGAAAAGACAAGGAAAATAAAACAAGATTCTTAGAGATAAAGGGATTTTGAAAGGCTTCCCTAACCTTAAAACTAGCTTTTGAAATGGCTCCCAGAACCATTTCAAAGGGTTTTGTAGTGGTACCCTCAACCACCTTGAGCTGAAACAGAGGCTCTATCGGGAAAGCATCCATCCAACCAAGCTCCGCCGCACTCTCCACCTCAATAGGAGAAGACAGAAAATAGCTTGAGAGAAAAGATCCAGCAACCAAAAAATACTAGCCTCAAGAGAAAGGTCCTCCAAACCATGAGAGGAAGCACCAAAAAAATCCTTAACCACCCAAACTACAAGTAGCCACTCCACCTCCATAGGAGGGCACAACACCTCAAGAAGAGATCCATGGGACTGAGTAGTAAGAGAAAAATCCCTCAAAAGGAAACCAATTGTGGAAGCACCGAGGGCCCAGATAGAAGAAATGAGACCACCAAAAGTGTTACCAAACTCCAACAGCACAGAAACAACCCTCACCTCAATAGGGAGAGAACAAAGTTTCTTCAGAAGGAGAAACCACACCAACTGCAGCACAATACCAGAACAACCTTTGCCCAGTATAGCCACCTCAAAATAGGAGCATCCAACTCCTTCCCCGAAAGATATCTCCATCTCTATAGGAGATAAACCCTTCTTAACAGGCACATAGAGAGAAGAAGGGTGCCAAGAAACAGCCTAAAACCAAGGCATTTCCACCCAAAGGGCATCAAAAGAGCTCAACAAATCCCAGCCCGAGATGAGGAAAATGAAAGAAGAAGCACTGCAAGCACAAAATCCTCTAACCCAACAGGGGAAAGGGCACAAAGAAGGGACCCAAGCCAAAGCAGAGCAAAAAGGCCTAACAAGACCGATACAACAGACATGAGAGGAGGAGATAGCCGCCAGAAAAAATCCCTGCTAGCTCCGACCCACTAAGCCCGCAGCTGCAGCAGCCCAAACAACCACCTCAGTGAGAGACCCCAAAAGATGATGCACCAGAAAGAGGGAACGAAGGGGCATCATGAATCATCCAGGTCAAACCAGACATCGATACCCATTGCCAAGGCTCCCAAGCCATCATCCTCATCGTCATTTGATTCCTCCCCTTCCTCCGCAATAGCCGAAACCCTAGCTCCCGTACTCTCGCTCATTGTTTTTTTTTTCAGAAGTGAGCTCTTTGTTCCAATCCTAATAAAAACTTTATGGTTTGAACCAGGGATGTAGGCTCTACAGGCAAGAAGCCCCACCATTTCTCCAAGGTTCTCCCCATGGAAAAGCATGCTCCATTGTTAACACGCTAGAGACGAACCCGCGGGGTTTGAACTTAGGTTGTAGGCACTAGAGGCAAGAAGCCCCACCATTTCACCAAAGGGTCATCCTTCAATTGACTTGAAATATGTTAATTCGAAGTCAATCAAGATTTAGATGACCCATCAACTTTTACACAAAAATACACCACTTATATGCTAGTCATTACATAAAAGACAAATAAGTTAAGACAAGAGTGCAATGAAAGGAAAAAATGCAAGGTATGCGATTATTACCACTTTTAAACTCATAAATAAAATGTCATCAAATGATCTTTTATTTTTATAAAATTGAATGGCTCACAAAAATCCACCAAAAATCAAGTCTTAAAATGCAAAAGTCTATGATGTTGAAAGATCAAAATTATAGCTTTGATAAACTCTCATGGAATGTAGTGCCCTTAATTGAGAGTGATCAGCCAAAAAGTATACTCCTAATATTTAACACCAAGGTAAATGATGTCAATAATTAGTCAATAGGCTAACCTAGTGAGAAAACTCAGAACTGAAAAATTTTGTCTAACTTCGGAAAAGTCTCACATCAACAATGACTGACAGATAAGAACATTAAATGAATAGGTCAATTTTGTTAGGATTAAGGTGTCATCTACCCTGGTAAATCTTATGACATGGTTCCAACATTCTTGTAAAGTGTCCTAACACTTATATATGTCAAGAATAAGATATTTAATGACTTGGGAAGTGGACAAATGAGTGACCTATGGGCTTCTCCAAGTAGAACTTAGAAGAGGCAACATGTTTCTCTTGGCATTATGTCATTTATAACATTTAATGTAATGCTTATCTTGCAAGAATGGGTGCCCAAGTTGTAGGAAAAGTACTAGAGTGAAAATTGGTGTCTTTTGGAGTTTTATGGAGGAATTGCAAGGGTTGTGGTCGTGAGAAATGAAAAGGCTTCTTTAGACATCTTTATTGGTGGTTTTAGAGCTCTTGCTATTCTATAAATTTAGCCTTTTGGGTGTAGAATTATGATATAATAGTTGAATGTAGGTGGGAAGCATAAGGAGGTTGATCACATGTACAAAAGTGCTACTATGGTGGATGCAGAGAGGAGAATGAAAGGGATTGTATTGTAAGTGCATTTATTATTGATAATGCAAACTTGGTCTCTCTTAACTTGTTTATTTCCCAACAAGTTTTACAACATGCATTAAATGCAACCGGTTTGCTAACTATTTATTATATGCAACCAACTATTTCCACTATGATCAATTTTACAAACATGGGAGTGCATGCCTCCTAGTGACAATTAAAAGAACCAAAATTTATTTATTAGAAAATATTTTTATGTTAAAAAGGAAAGGAAACAAAGTTTTTCACTCCAGCTAATTTAATTGAACGTTTCTTATATTCCATATGAAACCAACACTACAAGAAGAACCCCAATAATTTAATAATATTATAAAAATAATATAAGATAATATAAAAATACTAAAATATTAACATAATAATAAAAAATATTAAAAATCTATTATAATCATAATATAATAATAATAAAAAATAATGCAATATTAATAAAAAAGTAACGATAATATATATATATATATATATATATATATATATATATATATATATATATATATATATATATATATATATATATATATATATATATATATATATATATATATATATATATAAGAGAGAGACCTTATTGTGAGGTCCAAGAAACAGTCTTTAATCTTCTCCTTCAATTTCTATGTACTCTACCTTACATCTTCACTATTTATATTAATCCTTAAGACTATTATATATGTTATTTTCTATCGTATAATATTTAAGCTATTACTTTTAATTTCTATTATATTTATTTGTTTACAAATTTGTTCACCAATTAAATTTAAATATTAAATTAATTTAAAATATTAATTAGATATCTAATAACTCTAAAGACATATTTAACATGAAGAATGACAATATATCAAAACATATATAGATTTTAATTATTATATAACTAATTATATAAAAATATAATTCATTTAAGTTTTCTCTCCAATATCATTTGGATATAAAGAGAGAGAGACCTTATTGTGAGGTCCAAGAAACAGTCTTTAATCTTCTCCCTCAATTTCTATGTACTCTACCTTACATCTTCACTATTTATATTAATCCTTAAGACTATTATATATGTTATTTTCTATCGTATAATATTTAAGCTATTACTTTTAATTTCTATTATATTTATTTGTTTACAAATTTGTTCACCAATTAAATTTAAATATTAAATTAATTTAAAATATTAATTATCCATATACTATAACATATTATTATATTGATATCTTATAACTCTAAAGACATATTTAACATGAAGAATGACAATATATCAAAACATATATAGATTTTAATTATTATATAACTAATTATATAAAAATATAATTCATTTAAGTTTTCTCTCCAATATCATTTGGATATAAAGAGAGACCTTATTGTGAGGTCTAAGAAACAGTCTTTAATCTTCTCCCTCAATTTCTATGTACTCTACCTTACATCTTCACTATTTATATTAATCCTTAAGACTATTATATATGTTATTTTCTATCGTATAATATTTAAGCTATTACTTTTAATTTCTATTATATTTATTTGTTTACAAATTTGTTCATCAATTAAATTTAAATATTAAATTAATTTAAAATATTAATCATCCATATACTATAACATATTATTATATTGATATCTAATAACTCTAAAGACATATTTAACATGAAGAATGACAATATATCAAAACATATATAGATTTTAATTATTATATAACTAATTATATAAATATAATAATTCATTTAAGTTTTCTCTCCAATATCATTTGGACATATCCCTTGACCCTACTAGTTCAATAATTTTAAAGGAGGAAAAAAAGAGACAAAATTCAAGCTGTAAATGATCTTCCCTGTCATAAGCCTCAACCGAGTCACGTCACTTTAATCATCAGCTCATGATTTAATTCTCCCCATGAATGACATAAAGCATCTTTCACAATCTGTAAATCATAAGAGATCAGAAATGGAGGATCTTGAACTTATGAACAGGAGGAGTAGCCAGGATTGGAGGTATCATGCTCCATTGTCAGAGGTTAATGCTCGGCCACTTTTGAAGCAGGAAAGTGAGGAGGTTATTCATTTTGACAGATCAAACGTGCCAAATCTTGTGCAGGAGATTGAACGGAAGCTTCAAAAAAGCAAGGTGGAATGCATGATTTGCTATGAGATGGTGGGAAAATCAGCGGCAATATGGTCTTGTAATAGCTGCTATGCACTCTTTCACCTACATTGCATAAGGAAGTGGGCACGAGCTCCAACTTCCAGAGATTTGTCTGCTGGGCAAAGTCAGAGATCGAATTGGAGATGCCCAGGTTGTCAATCAGTGCAGTATTCAAGACCAGAGGATCTTCAGTATTATTGTTTCTGCGGAAAAATGCAAAACCCATACAATGATTTCTATCTGACTCCACACTCATGTGGAGAGCCATGTGGAAAATCACTTGATAAAGGGAAGGAAATGTCTCGTTGCCCTCATACTTGCACACTCCTATGTCATCCAGGCCCTTGTCCTCCTTGCACAGCAATGGCTGCACCTCAGCCATGCCCATGCGGTAAAAAAACAACTACAAGAAGATGTTCCGATCAGAAACCAGCTGAATCATGTGGACAAGTGTGCGAGCAGCTTCTTACCTGTGGTCGACATCTTTGTGATAAAATATGCCATGAGGGTCCTTGTGGTTCATGCACTATTTTAACAAATGCCTCATGCTTTTGTGGGAAAAAAGAGAACATGATGCTTTGCGGGGACCTGGAGTTCCATGGAGAATTAGAGTGGAAAAGTGGTGTGTATGCATGTGAGAATCTTTGTATGAAGATGCTCTCGTGTCAAAATCACAATTGCAGCTTGGGATGTCATCCAGGAGAATGCAAAGAATGTGATTTATTACCTGAGAAGTTAAAAACATGCCCCTGTGGTAAAACACAAATACTAAATGAAAGGAAGAGTTGCCTGGATCCTGTGCCAACATGCTCAGAAGTATGTGAAAAGCTTCTTTCTTGTGGGAAACACAAGTGCATATATTCTTGTCACCAGGGCATCTGCCCTCCTTGTCTGGTTTCTGTGGATCAGAAATGTCGATGTGGATCTTCTTCCAGAAAAGTCAGTTGTTGGAAAACAACATCAGAAACAGAGGACAACAAAGAATTTTTGTGTGAAAAGGTTTGTGGACAGAAGAAACACTGTGGTAGACACAGATGCAATGAAAAATGCTGCCCTCTGTCACATCGAGGTCGGTCTGATATTCAAACAGGTGACTGGGATCCACATTTATGTCTTATGCCATGTGGGAAAAAGATGAGATGTGGTCAACATTACTGCCAGGAACTTTGCCATAGTGGCTACTGCCCCCCATGTCTTGAAACTAATTTTACTGATCTCTCTTGTGCATGTGGGAAGACATCGATTCCTCCTGCAGTACCATGTGGAACACCTATTCCTTCATGTGCATATCCTTGTTCCATTCCTCAGCCATGTGGACATTCTGCAACTCATAATTGCCATCTTGGAGAGTGCCCTCCTTGTACAGCGAGTGCTGAAATTACTTGCTCATGTGGTCGAATGACAGCAAAAGTTCCATGTGATGCCGGAGGTAACAATATCAGAGCTGATCCAGTCTTTGAAGCTTCTATTTATCACAAATTGCCTGCTCGCCTTCAGCCAACAGAGTCACATTTGACCAGAGTTCCAATGGGCCAGAGAAAGCTTGCATGTGATGATGAATGTGCAAAGTTGGAGAGGAAGAAGACTGTAGCAAATGCCTTCGACATTTCAACGAGTGTCGATCTACAAGAGGTGAATGGAAAAACATCAGAAATGCTTGCTGACTTGATTCGGAGAGAGCCTCAATGGGTCTCAGATGTTGAAGATAGGTTTAAATATTTAGTTCTGGGAAGGACAAAAATAAACACAAACGGTATTCGTGTCCACATTTTCAATGCTGTGCCAAAGGAGAAAAGGGACATATTGAAGCTACTTGCAGGAAGGTGGAATCTTTCTGTATTTTGGGCTGGATGGGAACCAAGACGCTTTTTTATTGTACAGGGCACACAAAAGTCAAGAGCCCCAGCACGCAACCTGTTACTTAATGGTCCATTGCAAACCACAGGGCAGGTGCAACCTCCCATTTTTAATTCATTGGTAGACATGGATCCGAGGCTTGTATTTGCCTTATTTGATTTACCAAGAGAAACAGATGTCAGTGTAAGCTCCCTGATTCTGAGATTCGGTGGGGAGTGTGAACTTGTTTGGCTGAATGACAAGAATGCATTAGCCATATTTACAGACATGACAAGGGCTGCAACGGCTATGAGACGTGTGGCCCATGCAACTGCATATCAGGGTGCTGTCAATCAAACGAGCACACCAATAGGTTAGTTGTTCAGCTGAGGATTGCGTCCGATCATCTCAGATGTAAGATGGGCAGATGCATGGTCTCCAAAGAAGATTGGGAAGAGACCTGCATTTTCTACAACAAAGGGTAGTTGAAACTGAACAACACTTTATTTTTGATTGTGCAGCATATGAGGATATTCACATTCAGTTTGAAAATATTTTGCAGGTGGACAGTCTGAATAAGATCTTTGAAGAGACAAGACTTCACAATTTCACAAGTTTTTTAATCAAGATACATAATATACATGGAAAGAAGCATGAAAATGGATTAAAGACACCTGATCTCATGAACATAATTAAATTTTTTATTAGTAATACGTGATGAGGATATGAACTATAGTTGACCAAAATAGAAAATAAAATCCTCTAAAATAATAAAAATACTAGAGTTTAATGTTAAGGATGGACCTGTCAACTCATATAAAAGATATTGCATAAAAATACAGGTGTTGATATCACAATTAAAAAAAATAACAAAATAGATGATGTCTATAACAATAAGATCAATTTACATTTTATTTTTTTAGAAAAACATAATTTAATCGTAGAATTAAATACACAAAAAGAAAAGAAAAAAAGATAAAAAAAAGAAAAAAGAAATGAAAGCCATCAAGTTTGTCATTACCTCATGCCTAATTACACTTTCATATAAATTTTAACATACAAGGGAATCCAAAGATACAAGACTACACGCAAGCCTCTCAATGTCTCTTCTTGTACACTTTGTTGGGATTTGCTTGATATTTTGGAGGTGGAAATGAAGGTATGTGGATGCTCCTCCTAGCATTCATGGATTTTCTAAAAATATTTCACAAGAGGTATTATTTTCTGAAAATGATGAAAGGATGATATCAAAGTTTACCTTTAGAGGATCGAAATATGATTAGGTAGATTAAAGAATTGGTTTTAGTGTACTAATGATGTGAGAGGAAAATATGTATTAAATAAGTAGGTATTAATGGAAACATGTATGATGGGATGAAATAAATAAACTTTAAAATTATTTATTTAAGGTTAGAATCTAGGAGAATGCTTGATTAATTGAACAAATAGTCCTAATTTAATTATTTTTAGAAGAATGATTAGATAGATTAATCAAATAATTTAATTAACATTAGAAGACAAATTAGGATGATAAATTCAATAAATATAATTTATTGAGTTAATTTTTATATGATGATGTGAAATGGATTGGTGATAATATAATTTTTGAGAGATGATTGTTGCTACAAGTTGTACCCCATAGTTTGATGTGGTAATAAGTTAAAGTAGAGGGTTTATAGTGAAGTTAAGAAAATGTTGGGCGAGTGTAGATTGGGTGTAACATGGTTTTCAAATGGTCATAGTTGAAAATGGTTCGTATCATAGGTGTATGGAGTGATGGTAAGGGTGAATTGAAGTCGAATTTAGATATGAGATTGATATATTTGGTACTAATAATTGCAGTAGAAGATATTGATACCAACTTAATTAGAGAGAAGAGATTATGTATTGTGAAATCAAGATTGAAGATGTAATGATTTAGCTAAAGAAGTAGAGGTGAATTATTATTCTATGGTATAACAAATCAGAGTTGTGGAATTAATGATAGCAACCTAGAGTTGATGATAGACAAAGAGATGATGTGGATGATATAATTGTTTGCAATAAATGAAGAATATAATTGGGAAGGTGATGAATTGAAGAAATAGTTTTGGAGACAATTTATAGTAATAAATGATAGAAATAAAAAAACATAAGGAACAATGTAGGAGAATTTACAAAAATACATGATAAATTATGCAATAATACTAAAAAAATGGTAGAAATGAACTTCTCAAATAAAATAATAGGAACTTTGTCAGAATTGATTAGGGGATATAACATGTATTGGTTGGATACCACAAATAAGAAAAAATATAGAAAGTGGTCTACAAGATGAATTTTAGTTTGAGTTGAGAAAGATAGGTTGAGAGCTACAAAAGGAGACTAGATTGATGGAAGAGATTTAGTTCTTGGAGAGTCAACTGGAAGATAAAAAAGAAACAATTTAAGGGAATGATAAGTACATGCAAAAAAATAAATTTTGGAGTAGGCCCTAGTTCCTTGATTGGGACTAGTAGAGGTGAAAGAAGAAACATTGTTGACTTAATTATAGGAGCTTATGTAGTACCCCGTTTTGATTGGACTTATTAGACTGATTTTGTGTTTCAGTTTACTTTTCAGTTGGCACTTGATTGCTCGTCATTTTGCAGACATATTTGATATTATATCATGTTTATCTGGATATTGGATGCATGAGTTACTTTCAGTATTTCAGTATTGGTGATTTCTAGTGTTTCGTGGATTATTGCTCGTACTGACATTTTACTTTATCTAGTTGATGTGTCATATATATGTTGCGTGTTTGCTACTGTATTGGATGCAAGGGGACGATTTTCCTTCACTCGTTTCGATGAGACAGGGAACGTCGCGATTCTCCTTCATCGGTGTGCGTGCCGTGTATTCTATATCTATATGCATGTATGTGTGCTTCGGTGATGCAGGATATTGCAGGTACAAGTACCGGGTAGGTACGGGGTATCGTCTCCACCTGGCTTCACAGGTCTGAGCGTGCCTTATATGTCCGATGGGAGTGGAGGAGATAGCTTTTGACCCTAGTCCTCACCTCAGTCTGTTATTGTGAGTGCCGTCAGTCGGTCGTTCATCCCCTCTGTCTGAATTTCGAGTCTTTTTACTTTTCCTCGATTTGCGTGCTTTGGTGGTTCGGTTAATTATTTAAGTTTAAGTTGTCATTATTGTTGACTTGAGCGATTCATTCCTTATTATGCCTTATGTTTTGAATCAAGCGAAATTGATTAGTTATTAAATTTTAACTGTTAGTTGCTTATTGGAAAAGAAATCGTGTTTAGATCCAACGAAAGAAATGGAATAGATTAGTTAATTGCTTTTAAATATATATTCAATTAAGTTAACTCATTGCTTTCCTATTTAGTAGAAAAAAATGGATTAAATTGATACTTATGAAAATGTAATTTTCAAAAAAAAAGAATTTTTCATTTATTGTTTTGAGAAATTTGAAAAAGGAAAAATAGAAAAAAAGAAAAGAAAGTCAATGGGGAATTTTAATATTTTTTTTTAATAGAAATTTTGGGCAACCTAGAAAATTAGGTTAAGAGATTTTTCTTCTAAGCCATTTTGGAGGAGATTTTGGGGGTTATGCTTATTTTGGAGGAGGAGAAAGGAATTTTGGAAAATTGGCTTGAAGGGAGGATTTGGGTGTGAACCAGTTGGGATTCTTGCTTGGAGATCAAAGGTTGGTTGAATCCTTGCTTATTGCAACAAAAAAATCATTGCTTTCCTTCCTCTTGCTGTTAGTTGTTTTAAAATCTTGAAGTGTTTGCTTGTTATGGGTTTGGAGGAAGAATTCAACTATTTTGGTTATCAAATTTAAACTTAATTTCTCCCATGAAGCTTCCTTAACTGAATTCTTAATGTTTCATCTTTGCTATGCAAGAAATTTCTTAGTTTATCATGCTGTTTGTAATTAGAAATTTGATGGATTTTGGTAGTGTTATGCTGGCAAAATTTTGCCAAGCATTCATAAAATCTCTTTCCCTAAATATTTCCAGTTTTAGAAATGATAGTTATGAGTTAAAACTCCTTGTTTATGCTTGATTTGAACAAATAGCTTCAATTGGGGTTTGGGGATTTAGTCTATTCTCATTTAATTAAACTTTTAGAACAAACTGGGCAAATTTGAATGAAATATGAATGCCCCTGTTTTGTCTCAGAAAATTGGTGAGTGCTGGTAAAAATTATGAATCCTTTTAAGTTAATTTTAATTATGGGTATGTTGATAAACTTGATGGCTGGGAGTTTAAATTTATTTATTGGGATTAACAGAGGTTTTCACCTCTGTCTGTGTTTTGAATTTTTGTTCCATTTAATCCCCTGTCGTTTTTTTTATTTGTTATGGTTTTTTTTTTTAACTGTTAAATTAATTAAATTTAATTTGTTAAATTTAAAATTTAAATTGTGTTGGGGGCGGTGGCGGGGAGCTGGGCTCGACCCAGCCACGCACCCCCCTTTCCCTTCCCTTTGGCTGTGCGAGCTGCCATCCCCAGCGTGGGAAAAGGCAGCAGCGCTGCTTTCCCCAGACTGGGAATGCAGCTCGCTGCATTTCCCAGTTTGGGAAAGGCAGCGCTTGCTGCCTGTGGGTTCGTGGGGGCCCACGGGGGTTCAAAAAATTATTTTTTTTTAATGTTTTTTTTTGTTAGATTTAAAAAAAAAACGAAAATGTTAAAAGTTAAGTTAGTGGTTAGTAATATGGTTAGTTTTATGGTAAATTTAATATTATATGATAACATATTGTTATTTTATAAAAAAATAATAATAATATGTTACCATGTAATATTAAATAACAACAATATGTTAAAGTTTTTTTTTTTTATATATAAATTCTTTGCGCGTTATTCGTTTTAGTATTAAGCAATAATATATTGTTATTTTAACAATAATAACAATATGTTATTATTTAATATTAAATAATAATAATGTGTTAAATATAGTTTACGATGGTGTTAAGATTAATGAGTAATTCTTTTGATTTAGTAATGGGGATTAATTGATTAGTATCGTGAAAATATAATCAAATGATTTAGAAGTTAGTGGTAATGTTGGGATTAAGGAAAGTCGGATTAAATTTAATATTGGTGTTGTTATCCAAGTATTATAAAATAGTTGTATGAGGATTGTATTCGTCAAATAGATGTTATTGTGGAATTATTTTATAGTAGCTTGTATACATTTGTTCAATTTGATTTAAATGATTGACTGCTCAAGAAAGATTGGTTGTAGTGTTTTTATCATTGCAGTCTAATCGTTTTAATGTCGTCGCATTATGTTTAAAATGGTCAATATGTTGTCGATGTTTGCCCTTGGTCAGGTGTCGTTGTTCAAACCTTGAGGAAGTGGGCTTTTATGTGATATGTCTCTTAAGGTTAACTCTGGGTTTGTGACTGTGAGTCCTACACCTGCGTCATGTCTGGATAATTTATGGTTGTAGTCCACCATAGAGTTCTCATAGATAGCCTTATCCAGTTAGTGACCTAGTAGAGAGAGTGGCTTTCGGGTGGGGGCCGCACCCAAAGTGGATGGCAGGATAACCCCTCGAAAGTCAGCTATTAAGTGATAACCTAATAATTGTTTAGGGGGTGGGTAGTTATTAATTTAATTAAGATAATACACCCCGTACACGGTTGAGTGCTTGTATAGGCTCAAGGTGTTTGGGAAGGCCTGGAATGGCAAACCTACCACCTTGTCTTCACGAAAGGATGGTAGGGTCCGCATGATGCTTAGATGGAGCCGGGGGTTCGGGAGAGGTTACCAGGATAACCCATGATGGGGGCCGGGACCTATGGAGACCTTCCTAGGGTAACCATGTTAAGCCATGTGATGACACTCTCTCTCTAGGGTCGCTAGTGTTTTGTGAGTCGAGTCACTTGTGTACTGCGGAGTCATGAGTACTGTTGTTCTTTTCTTGCTTGCTTGAGGGTCGTCTGCTATCTCCTAGCACGGTGGGGTGGTTCCATTTTGGGATCACATGGTCGGGTGGTAGTGCCACTTCCCATCGGATGCCTTGTTCCTACCTTCACGCGAGGATTGGCTTCGCCGGTGCATCTTGGTTCGTGCTTCTTGTAGCACTTATATTCTTGATTTTGTACTTTGAGGCCGTATGGTCATTGTATCAACAACTTGTAAAATTGTAATTTATTGTTCTATGGAAGCCATGTAATTTTATGGAATATTGTAATTTAAGTCATGGGATGTATATTGTTTCAGTTATCTTTCCTATTTGTATAAATGAATCTTTGGAAGTATGTATGTTGTAATACTGTAAGCCTATCTTTTGAAAATCAATTTATGAATATGAATTATTTTATCTTTATTGGCTTTCCTTAATTTAAATGGAAGATTGGATTAATATTGCGATGTGGTTTTTATTTTGAAGTAATCTTCGTTGGTAACCCTTTAGGATGTAATGTTAGTCTTCCGCTTATGTTAATTATGAGCAAGGTTATGTTTATTTCCCTTAATCTTAAAAAAAAATTTATTGCGCCTTTTAGTTGCCTTATTGTGTTGCTATCCTTTAGGGTTCCTGGCGGGGCATTACATTTGGTATCAGAGCCCATGTTTCAACATTGGGTACTCTGGGATTGTAGTGAGCCCATTCAGTTTGACCTTGTGTGTAGATCTTAGTGTTTGGATTTCCCTTGCTATATCCTTGTCATTGATCTGAACCGTTTTCTCTTTTGCAGTTTTGGTCATGGTTAGGAAAGCTAGGGGTGTCGGCCGTGTTGGTGGCCGCAATAGAGGTAGAGGTGGGAGACGAGGCCGAGGTTCAGACCGCCATAGTCCTTCACCACCTCCTACTCATGTGAGTGTGGATCAGGAACAGTCAGTGCATCAGGAGTTACCGCATGTGGAAGAGCCGGTTCCCGAAAGGGAAGAGTTGAGGCAGATGTTTCAGGAAGTTCTAGCTAGGCTAGGCCCCAGGCCTGAAGTTGAGCAGCCCATCCATGCTCAGGTTGGGGAGTCGTATCAGCATGTTTCAGAGGAGAGAGAGAGAGAGAGGTCTCCTAGGAGGAGAGAGGTTCCTGTTGGTCATGATTCAGCTCCCTCGAGTCACATCAAGGATCTTTTGAGGACCAACCCTCCTTTCTTCGATGGCCGAGGCACAGGTCTCGAGGCAGAGACTTGGTTGATTAGTTTGGATAGGTGTTTCGCTATGTTTCCATACAGTAGCAACACCCGAGCGAGATGTGCGATCATGCGTCTCGATGATTTTGCTTCTATATGGTGGAAGTTAGAGGAAGAGAAGATTGGTCTGAATATCAATACTGTTTCTTGGGAGATCTTCTTAGAGAGGTTCAGAGCACGGTTTCTTTCACCACAGTGGAGACAGACTCGGGCAGATGAGTTCTATTCATTGCGACAGTTTGGTATGTCAGTTGACCAGTTCGAGCATAGGTTCTATGAGCTGAAGCAGTATGCCGGGATTGGCAACGATGAGGCTATGCTCGTACAGCATTTCTTGAGAGGTCTTAACGACCGCATTAGTGGAGGGGTTAGAGTTTTTGAGCCAGTTTCAGTGGAGGCAGCGGTGGCGAAAGCCAGATTGGTTGAGCAGAACCTCATCCGTGCACATGGGGGACAGGCAGGAGTTCAGATAGGGAGTGTTCCTTCCAATGGGAACAGAGCTCGTGGGAATCAGTCCCAGTCAGCGGCACCATTCAGGACTCCTCAGGCACCCGCTAAGGGTGGACAGCAGCAGCAGCCGCAACAGCAACCGCAACAGCAGAAACCGAAACAGTCTCAGGGCCAGCAGGGTGGCAACCCTCCTCATAGAAGAAACAGGAACTGGCGGAGAAGCAAACAGGGTTTTCCAGGACAGTCTTCTCAGAGTGCATCACAGGCCCCTAGTAGGGGAAGCTTTCAGCAGTCCAGTGGGCCGACTGGAGGTAGAGGACCTGGTAGAGGAGCTTGCTACTCTTGTGGGCAGTATGGTCATATAGCCGTGCAGTGTCCTCAGCGTATCCACCAGACAGGGAATCAGGGGCCAGTTGCATCAGAGCCTACAGTAGGGGATGCCGGTAGGACCCACAGAGTGTTTGCAGCGGTTGATAACCGCCAGGCTGAGCATCAGGGGACAGTTATTGAGGCCGCAGGTGTGTTGTGTGGTATCCCTATCTCAGTGCTTTTTGACTCCGGTGCATCGGATTCTTTTATTTCTTCATCCATTGTGGAGCGGTGTGGACTCACGTTTGCTAAGCAGGCGGATAGGTGGCAGGTAGAGTTGGCTACCGGGGTGCGCGTGGTCGTAGATGCCTTTGTACCTAGTTGTGAGTTGGATCTAGGTCCCTTTGTGACTTCTGTTGACCTTCGTGTCATTCCTTTGGGATCCTATGGAGTAGTGTTGGGGATGGATTGGTTATCATCCCACAGTGCTCATGTGGACTGTCGGCAGAAGACAGTAGAGTGTTTAGATGACCATGGCAGGAAAGTGGGGATCGTTGGAGTTCAGAGATCGATATCCCTACGTATGATTTCCGCTATGCAACTTAAGCGGTGTATGCGTAGAGGATGTCAGCTTTTTGCAGTAACTCTTGAGGATATGGATGAGGGAGAGAGTCGAGAAATCGCTCTTGATGGTCACCCTATTCTTCGAGAGTTTGCTGATGTGTTTCCTTTGGAGATTCCTGGTATGCCTCCGAAGCGAGACATAGATTTCCGCATTGATTTGGTTCCTGGTGCAGAACCTATTTCGAGAGCTCCATATCGGATGACTACTCAGGAGTTGAGTGAGTTGAAGTTGCAGGTGGAAGAATTGTTGGCCAAGGGATTCATTCGTCCTAGTGTCTCTCCTTGGGGTGCGCCTGTTATCTTCGTAAAGAAGAAAGATGGTTCTCTTCGGTTATGCATTGATTACCGACAGCTGAATAAGGTAACCATCCGGAATCGATATCCATTGCCTCGTATTGACGATCTTTTCGATCAGGTGAAGGGAGCCGTGGTGTTCTCTAAGATTGATCTGAAATCCGGGTACCATCAGTTGCGCATTCATGATGCAGACATTCATAAGACAGCGTTTCGCACTCGTTATGGTCACTATGAGTTCACAGTAGTACCATTTGGGTTGACAAACGCGCCTTCAGTTTTCATGTGCCTCATGAATGGGGTTTTCCGTGCATACCTGGATCATTTTGTCCTTGTGTTCTTGGATGATATATTGATTTATTCCAGATCTATGGAAGAGCATGAGGGTCACTTGCGTCTAGTTTTGCAATGTTTGAGGGAGAATCAGCTTTATGCCAATTTGGCGAAGTGTGATTTCTTCCAGACTGAGGTGAAATATCTTGGTCATGTGGTTTCAGGAGAGGGTGTATCTGTGGATCCTTCGAAGATCCAAGCCATCGTGGATTGGCCAGCACCGACCAATGTTTCAGAGGTTCGGAGCTTTATGGGATTGGCCGGATATTACCGCCGTTTTGTTAAGGATTTTTCCCGTATAGGTCACCCGATTACTTCTCTTCAGAGGAAAGGGAAGAAGTTTGTTTGGGCAGAGCAGTGTGAGTCAGCGTTTCGTGCCTTGAAGGAACTCCTTGTCAGTGCTCCGATTTTGGCAGTCCCTGATCCATCCAGAGAGTTTATGGTATGCACAGATGCCTCTTTAGAAGGTATAGGTGCGGTGCTTATGCAGGATGGACGTGTGGTTGCCTATGAGTCTCGCAAACTCAAGGACCACGAGTTGAACTATCCAGTTCATGATTTGGAGTTGGCAGCTGTAGTGCATGCGTTGGTTAGGTGGCGTCACTTTCTGTTAGGGCGTCGGTTTGAGCTGCATAGTGATCACCGCAGTTTGCAATATATCTTCACGCAGCCGAACTTGAATGCTCGACAGCGAAGGTGGATGGAATTCCTCTGCGAGTATGATTTTGAGGTTCGATATATTCAGGGGAAGGAGAATGTAGTGGCTGATGCCTTGAGTCGTAGGCGGCATGAAGTCTCAGCTTTGTCCCTTGGAGTGGACTTGAGACAGAGAATTCTTGGAGTTCTTCCTCAGGACTCTTGGTATCAGGATGTTAGAGCCGTGTTGGAGTCCGGAAGGCCCTTAGAGGGTAGATTCGCTGGGTATAGTCTTGAGGCGGATGGCATTCTACGTCATCTTGGTCGGATCTATGTACCTCCTTTGGAGGGTCTTCGCACTTTGATCATGACTGAGGCCCATCGTGCACCTTATTCGGCACACCCAGGTGTCAAGAAGATGCATGCAGATCTTAGACAGATTTATCATTGGGCTGGTATGAAGCGTGACATTGCCGATTTTGTGTCGAAGTGTTTGGAATGTCAGCGAGTGAAGGCGGAGCATCAGCACCCAGCAGGGCTTTTACAGCCTAATTTAGTACCGGATTGGAAATGGGACATCATTTCCATGGATTTCATTGTTGGGTTGCCTGTTTCTTCACGTCGTCATGATGCCATCATGGTCATTGTTGACAGGTTGACAAAGGTTGCTCATTTTGTTCCTATCCGAGCTTCCTATACAGCAGCAGTGGTGGCTCGTGTCTTCTTGGAAGATGTGGTGAGATTGCATGGGATTCCGAGGCGGATAATCTCGGATAGAGATCCAGTCTTTACCTCAGCATTGTGGACCTCACTTCAGCATGCTTTGGGAACTCAGTTGAACTTCAGTTCAACTTATCACCCAGAGACGGATGGTCAGACTGAGCGTGTGAATCAGGTTTTAGAGGACATGCTTCGCATGTATGTTATGGACCAGCAGTCGCGTTGGGAGGATTATATTTATCTTGTGGAGTTTGCTTATAACAACGGATATCATAGCTCCATAGGTATGTCACCCTTTCAGGCTTTGTATGGTCGTCCTTGCCGTACTCCGTTGAGTTGGGATCGGTTAGAGGACAGGGTGCTCATAGGCCCGGATATCCTTCGAGAGATGGAGCAGCAGGTAGAGCGGATTCGTGAGCATTTGGTAGCTGCACAGGATAGGCAGAAGAAGTATGCAGATGCTCACAGGGTAGATCGTCAGTTTTCTGTTGGCGACCGTGTATTCTTGAGAGTGCGTCCGCGTAAGAGTCCGATCCGTTATGGGAAGGGTTCTAAGTTGGCGCCTCGTTTTGTTGGCCCGTTTGAGATCCTTGAGAGGATAGGACCTGTTGCCTACCGTCTTGCTTTGCCACCGAGTCTATCCCGCATCCACGATGTCTTTCATGTTTCAGTTCTTCGGCCTTATCACCCAGATGTGACTCATGTTCTTGATTGGAACGCTTTGCAGGTCGAGGACGGGCAGCTTTCTATGGAGCCCGTGCGCATTCTTCAGCGTCGGGATTTGACCCTCAGGGGACGCACCATCGACCAGGTAAGGGTCCTATGGGACCCAAATGATGAGACCTCGACGACATGGGAGGATGCAGCGAAGATGAGAGAGCTCTATCCTTATCTGTTTTAGGCTTCCAGGAGTAAGCCTAGTTTTGTGGGGGAGAATGTAGTACCCCGTTTTGATCGGACTTATTAGACTGATTTTGTGTTTCAGTTTACTTTTCAGTTGGCACTTGATTGCTCGTCATTTTGCAGACATATTTGATATTATATCATGTTTATCTGGATATTGGATGCATGAGTTACTTTCAGTATTTCAGTATTGGTGATTTCTAGTGTTTCGTGGATTATTGCTCGTACTGACATTTTACTTTATCTAGTTGATGTGTCATATATATGTTGCGTGTTTGCTACTGTATTGGATGCAAGGGGACGATTTTCCTTCACTCGTTTCGATGAGACAGGGAACGTCGCGATTCTCCTTCATCGGTGTGCGTGCCGTGTATTCTATATCTATATGCATGTATGTGTGCTTCGGTGATGCAGGATATTGCAGGTACAAGTACCGGGTAGGTACGGGGTATCGTCTCCACCTGGCTTCACAGGTCTGAGCGTGCCTTATATGTCCGATGGGAGTGGAGGAGATAGCTTTTGACCCTAGTCCTCACCTCAGTCTGTTATTGTGAGTGCCGTCAGTCGGTCGTTCATCCCCTCTGTCTGAATTTCGAGTCTTTTTACTTTTCCTCGATTTGCGTGCTTTGGTGGTTCGGTTAATTATTTAAGTTTAAGTTGTCATTATTGTTGACTTGAGCGATTCATTCCTTATTATGCCTTATGTTTTGAATCAAGCGAAATTGATTAGTTATTAAATTTTAACTGTTAGTTGCTTATTGGAAAAGAAATCGTGTTTAGATCCAACGAAAGAAATGGAATAGATTAGTTAATTGCTTTTAAATATATATTCAATTAAGTTAACTCATTGCTTTCCTATTTAGTAGAAAAAAATGGATTAAATTGATACTTATGAAAATGTAATTTTCAAAAAAAAAGAATTTTTCATTTATTGTTTTGAGAAATTTGAAAAAGGAAAAATAGAAAAAAAGAAAAGAAAGTCAATGGGGAATTTTAATATTTTTTTTTAATAGAAATTTTGGGCAACCTAGAAAATTAGGTTAAGAGATTTTTCTTCTAAGCCATTTTGGAGGAGATTTTGGGGGTTATGCTTATTTTGGAGGAGGAGAAAGGAATTTTGGAAAATTGGCTTGAAGGGAGGATTTGGGTGTGAACCAGTTGGGATTCTTGCTTGGAGATCAAAGGTTGGTTGAATCCTTGCTTATTGCAACAAAAAAATCATTGCTTTCCTTCCTCTTGCTGTTAGTTGTTTTAAAATCTTGAAGTGTTTGCTTGTTATGGGTTTGGAGGAAGAATTCAACTATTTTGGTTATCAAATTTAAACTTAATTTCTCCCATGAAGCTTCCTTAACTGAATTCTTAATGTTTCATCTTTGCTATGCAAGAAATTTCTTAGTTTATCATGCTGTTTGTAATTAGAAATTTGATGGATTTTGGTAGTGTTATGCTGGCAAAATTTTGCCAAGCATTCATAAAATCTCTTTCCCTAAATATTTCCAGTTTTAGAAATGATAGTTATGAGTTAAAACTCCTTGTTTATGCTTGATTTGAACAAATAGCTTCAATTGGGGTTTGGGGATTTAGTCTATTCTCATTTAATTAAACTTTTAGAACAAACTGGGCAAATTTGAATGAAATATGAATGCCCCTGTTTTGTCTCAGAAAATTGGTGAGTGCTGGTAAAAATTATGAATCCTTTTAAGTTAATTTTAATTATGGGTATGTTGATAAACTTGATGGCTGGGAGTTTAAATTTATTTATTGGGATTAACAGAGGTTTTCACCTCTGTCTGTGTTTTGAATTTTTGTTCCATTTAATCCCCTGTCGTTTTTTTTATTTGTTATGGTTTTTTTTTTTAACTGTTAAATTAATTAAATTTAATTTGTTAAATTTAAAATTTAAATTGTGTTGGGGGCGGTGGCGGGGAGCTGGGCTCGACCCAGCCACGCACCCCCCTTTCCCTTCCCTTTGGCTGTGCGAGCTGCCATCCCCAGCGTGGGAAAAGGCAGCAGCGCTGCTTTCCCCAGACTGGGAATGCAGCTCGCTGCATTTCCCAGTTTGGGAAAGGCAGCGCTTGCTGCCTGTGGGTTCGTGGGGGCCCACGGGGGTTCAAAAAATTATTTTTTTTTAATGTTTTTTTTTGTTAGATTTAAAAAAAAAACGAAAATGTTAAAAGTTAAGTTAGTGGTTAGTAATATGGTTAGTTTTATGGTAAATTTAATATTATATGATAACATATTGTTATTTTATAAAAAAATAATAATAATATGTTACCATGTAATATTAAATAACAACAATATGTTAAAGTTTTTTTTTTTTATATATAAATTCTTTGCGCGTTATTCGTTTTAGTATTAAGCAATAATATATTGTTATTTTAACAATAATAACAATATGTTATTATTTAATATTAAATAATAATAATGTGTTAAATATAGTTTACGATGGTGTTAAGATTAATGAGTAATTCTTTTGATTTAGTAATGGGGATTAATTGATTAGTATCGTGAAAATATAATCAAATGATTTAGAAGTTAGTGGTAATGTTGGGATTAAGGAAAGTCGGATTAAATTTAATATTGGTGTTGTTATCCAAGTATTATAAAATAGTTGTATGAGGATTGTATTCGTCAAATAGATGTTATTGTGGAATTATTTTATAGTAGCTTGTATACATTTGTTCAATTTGATTTAAATGATTGACTGCTCAAGAAAGATTGGTTGTAGTGTTTTTATCATTGCAGTCTAATCGTTTTAATGTCGTCGCATTATGTTTAAAATGGTCAATATGTTGTCGATGTTTGCCCTTGGTCAGGTGTCGTTGTTCAAACCTTGAGGAAGTGGGCTTTTATGTGATATGTCTCTTAAGGTTAACTCTGGGTTTGTGACTGTGAGTCCTACACCTGCGTCATGTCTGGATAATTTATGGTTGTAGT
Organism: Cryptomeria japonica; assembly: GCF_030272615.1. Classification (NCBI taxonomy): domain Eukaryota; kingdom Viridiplantae; phylum Streptophyta; class Pinopsida; order Cupressales; family Cupressaceae; genus Cryptomeria; species Cryptomeria japonica. Next base: position 171,875,640 of record NC_081412.1, on the reverse strand, counting down.
CCACCATAGAGTTCTCATAGATAGCCTTATCCAGTTAGTGACCTAGTAGAGAGAGTGGCTTTCGGGTGGGGGCCGCACCCAAAGTGGATGGCAGGATAACCCCTCGAAAGTCAGCTATTAAGTGATAACCTAATAATTGTTTAGGGGGTGGGTAGTTATTAATTTAATTAAGATAATACACCCCGTACACGGTTGAGTGCTTGTATAGGCTCAAGGTGTTTGGGAAGGCCTGGAATGGCAAACCTACCACCTTGTCTTCACGAAAGGATGGTAGGGTCCGCATGATGCTTAGATGGAGCCGGGGGTTCGGGAGAGGTTACCAGGATAACCCATGATGGGGGCCGGGACCTATGGAGACCTTCCTAGGGTAACCATGTTAAGCCATGTGATGACACTCTCTCTCTAGGGTCGCTAGTGTTTTGTGAGTCGAGTCACTTGTGTACTGCGGAGTCATGAGTACTGTTGTTCTTTTCTTGCTTGCTTGAGGGTCGTCTGCTATCTCCTAGCACGGTGGGGTGGTTCCATTTTGGGATCACATGGTCGGGTGGTAGTGCCACTTCCCATCGGATGCCTTGTTCCTACCTTCACGCGAGGATTGGCTTCGCCGGTGCATCTTGGTTCGTGCTTCTTGTAGCACTTATATTCTTGATTTTGTACTTTGAGGCCGTATGGTCATTGTATCAACAACTTGTAAAATTGTAATTTATTGTTCTATGGAAGCCATGTAATTTTATGGAATATTGTAATTTAAGTCATGGGATGTATATTGTTTCAGTTATCTTTCCTATTTGTATAAATGAATCTTTGGAAGTATGTATGTTGTAATACTGTAAGCCTATCTTTTGAAAATCAATTTATGAATATGAATTATTTTATCTTTATTGGCTTTCCTTAATTTAAATGGAAGATTGGATTAATATTGCGATGTGGTTTTTATTTTGAAGTAATCTTCGTTGGTAACCCTTTAGGATGTAATGTTAGTCTTCCGCTTATGTTAATTATGAGCAAGGTTATGTTTATTTCCCTTAATCTTAAAAAAAAATTTATTGCGCCTTTTAGTTGCCTTATTGTGTTGCTATCCTTTAGGGTTCCTGGCGGGGCATTACAGCTTATCCATTATTTCAGGGCACATTGAGGTTGGTTACTAGATGAGAGGGTGATAATATTATTGAACCATTTTTTTTAGAACTATGCTTACAAGTCACCTACCCAGGATATCTAATGTAGGAGCATCCCATGGTGTATGAACAATCTTGTATTAACCAAAATATTTTCTTTAATTGTTTAGTTTATTTACAAGTTTTATTTCACATTAGACTCATTACAATTTTATATCACATTTCACTACATCTACATATTTCACCTTGCCATTGGAAACATACATTCATCTTGGATTCTTCAATGACATAGAAGTCCAATGAGATTATATTTATTATGAAAGCATATAATAATTGATGACCCTTAACAAGCACATCAAAATACGAAGACATTCAATATTATTTTCAAGGTTTTCATCAACTTCTCAAGGCTTTTGGGAGCTAAGGAACACATTGCAAGGTACATTGGGCCTAATAGATATTATAGCTTGGACCAAACAAAGATTATCAATCCTTTAGTGGAACATTCATTCTAGATGTACCTAAAAATTTCAGAAGGAATTGATATCTGTGCCATCTTCTACCAACTAAGAATATCCTCTACAATTATAAGTTGATATTTAAACACTACTGAAGATCATTAGAAAGTGGCAAAGCGTGTTGGAAAAGAATGTATGTACAATTTTTGGATGAGTCCGTATTAACATATCTTTCAAGTTTTATAATTTCTTTTTTTTTTTTAATCAAATTTTCAAGGCCTAGCATGTTGGAAACCCACTATGGTACACTATAACTCTATTATGACTATGGATACATAAGGAACATGTTTATTGTATTTTTCATTGAGTTGTTTTGCATATTTATCTATTGTCTACACAACTAGATAATCCTTGGTTGAACCCTTTGGTTATGACTATGTTAACTGTCTATAAAATCCTTATATAATGCAATGTTAATAAAACATGAACCTAAGGGTGGATGAATATAAATATCAGGACTTGTAAAAATAGTATCATCACTATGCATCATAACATAATGGATATCTATTAGAAATCGAGTCTGATCACATACAATATCATGCCTAGTTGTATCACTATGAGATATGGATGCCTCTTAAATATTTAATATATAAGGCATGTCATCATCATGAATCAAATTTTTTCAAGAAAAATTGCCTAAAGTAAAAATTTCATGGTGCACTAGTCATATAGAAGGTAGAAGGAAGATGGATCTCATGAACAAGTGAAGTGAAGATATCTAAAAGAGAGGCAAGAAAAAATCAACTCTATAAGAGAAAAAAAGATTAAAAAAACATGATTCAAAATATTATTTTCATAGAAGAGACACTCCCATTTATAAGATACAAAGACATCAAAACATTAGGGATAAAATAATTGGATGATACAAAGTATAGGAACACAATCAACATTAGTATGAAATGTATGTATAGAGACCAAAGGCAATGAGTGATCAATATTATGATAATTAACCTAGCAATAATACTCAAGGAAAATAGTAGAGTGTTGGTAGAAATAACATAGATGTCTTATAATGAATAAAAAAATAAATTCTACAAAGGAAGATTTCCTTCAAAGTTAACCTCACCCAATAATCTAGGCTAAACTAGTTTATTCTATAAAATAAAATAAAAAATAACTAACTATATTTGTTACTAAAAGTAGATTTGTGAAAATATACAAATATAGAATAGTAAATGTAACTTTCTAATGATAAAATTAAAAAAAACATGGACGAAAAAGAACATGGATGCCAACATGTCACATTAATGTCCATGGGTAGTTCTATCATCTATACAAATAAAAAACATTGAAATGCCTAAAAAGTGTACGAAACTCCAACTTTGTGATTTACCAAACCTGCAAAACCAAAATAAAAAAAACATGCTAGCAAATACTATGCAACAAAATACAAAAAATTAAACTAAGATTTAAATGATTGAAAATACTAGAAGAAATTATAAATAAGACAACACTTGGAAACTTATATGCGGTTGAGTTCTCTCAAATTATTTACAAACACAAGGAGAAGGAAAAATGTTTTGGGGTTGACTTAGTCAAACTCTTGCTTTGGTGATTCAACCTCCATAACGATTGAGATAGAGAAATACATTGAAAATAGTGTGTGAATGCTCCTATTCTAAGTATTCCTGATAAAGGTCAAAGATATGAACGTGAAATAGTGTAACTAAAATGAAATAGAGGGGATGTGATAATCCTAAGTCATTCAAGGGAACAAAAGGAAAAGTGCTTGCAATAATAATGAAAAACGAAGCAGCTTGAATAAAATATTGCAAAAGAGTTGTAAGAGTATCCACATGAAACACTAATTCCTTGTGAAGACAAACAAAACCTCATTAAAGGGATATCATTAGTGTTTTATTCATTTTCAGCCTTTCCCTCAAAAGGAAAGTATTTTGTTGTAGTACTACATTTACATTTTTAATTCAATTTCATGGTTAATTCCAAAACCAGGGTTTGACCTAAGGCAAACCCCTATTCCCAACAATTTCTCCTTTTTCACTATGTGTAGGAACAGGTATAGAGCTCTGTTCGGGAGGATCAATAAGATTCGCAAGGACAAACAAGTTCACCTTTTAATGACGAGAAATTCAGAGGACTAGGGCGACCACCACCACAATCCCAAAAAATTAGGTCAACTTTTTGGGAATAGATCCAAACTATCCTCTTCTACTCAAATCTATGTTGGTGGCTCCACACAATATTTGTAGCTCATTGTTCCTGCATGATCTCTTTAATAATTCACTATTTTGCCCTAATGTTTAACAATTCAAAAATTCAATTCAATCTTAGGGAAGGAAGATCTCCATTTAAGAGGCTTGGAATTTGATCATAATCTTGATCTCTCAAGGTCAAATCTATCAAATTCTTATATTTCCCTATTGTAATGGTAAATTAAGCAAAACCAGTGGTTTTATTACATTTTATGGTGAAACCCTAATTTTCACCATTACATTTTTGGTGAACCCAACTTCTTACACCTTAATTTATGATTTGCAATCTCAAATCTAAATGTTTATGCATTTTCAAATTCAGATTCTCATGTTGTAGCTATCCAAGCCTTGTAATCATCCTTTGATTAGTTTATTAGATAGAGATTAATTTTCGCAATCTTTGGTTTTGAACTTGTTTATTTCCCAACAAGTTTTACAACATGCATTAAATGCAACCGGTTTGCTAACCATTTCCACTATGGTCAATTTTACAAGCATGTGAGTGCACGTCTCCTTGTCACAATTAAAAGAACAAAAATTTATTTATTGAAAATTATTTTTGTGTTAAAAAGGAAGGGAAACAAAGTGTTTCACTCCAACTAATTTAATTGAATGTTTTCTTATATTCCATATGAAACCAACACTGCAAGAGGAACCCCAATAATTTAATTATATTATAATAATAATATAAGATAATATAAAAAATACTAAAATATTAACATAATAATAAAAAATAATATAAGATATAATATAATACTATTATAATCATAATATAATAATAATAAAATTAAAATTCCATAACACTATAATATTATATATAATTGTTGGGGATGACCCCACAACGTAGCGGTTAGTTGGGAGCCTCTTACACGAGAGGTCTTAGGTTCAAACTTGTCTCGAATTCACTATGCATGGCCCAGGTTTGCCATTGGTGAAAGACAATGACATGTACAGATCGCCACGGTGGATACAAATGCTGGAGAAGATGCCATGGTGGATGTGGTGTGCTGGAGAGATAAGGGATAAGCGTTGGTGGAGAGATAAGGGGATTTGTATGGAGTGATAAGGTGTTTAGAGTGATAAGGAGGAATGATTTTAGAAAGGAAAATGGAGGTGTTAACACCTCACCATTGTATTCGGGGATTAGGTCCCCCTCTATGACCCCACTAGTTCAAAGCTCCAGTCAAAAGCAATTGACTTCGATCTCAAATCTAGCTAGTGTGTGTGTGTGTGTGTGTGTGTGTGTGTGTGTGTGTATTATAGTAAAGATAATATAAGATAAGGGTTGGGGGCCTAGCTCAATTGACAAGAGATTCCAGTGGTGAAGCACGAGGTCACGAGGTCTAGTCTCCCCCCAACCCACGTGGTATCAGAGGACGTATAAAAAAAATATAATATAAGATATATATTTTTTTGATTGGTGATAATATAAGATAATATTAGTTATAATATAATAATATTATAAAAAAAATAAGATAATATATAAATAATGCAATATTAATAAAAATGTAGTGTGTGTGTCCCTTATTATCAGGACCACAAAAACAACCTTTAATCTTCTCCCTCAATTTCTATGATCCCTAAGACAATTATATATGTTATTTTTAAGGGTATAATATTTAAGCTATTACTTTTAATTTCTATTATATTTATTTGTTTACAAATTTGTTCACCGCTTAAATTTAAATATTAAGTTAATTTAAAATATTAATCATTCATCTGCTATAACATATTATTATATTAATATCCAATAACTTTAAAGACATATTTAACATTAAGAAAGATACTCAACAATATATCAAAACATATATAAATTTTAATTATTATATAATTATATAATTCATTAAGGTTTCCCTTCAATATCATATGGACATATCCCTTGACCCTACTAGTTCAATAATTTTAAAGGACAAAAAAAAGAAGAAAGAGACACAAAATCTTCTATTTGAGAATGGACAAGCTAATTTATTGCATCAACGGTGGAACTTACTCTAAACGGAATGCAAGACGATTGAGACGAGTTCGTTCGTTGGATTTTTTGGCTGACTGTACGGGCTAATATACTTTCTTGTTTCTTAGTGTTCTTTGTATATTGCAGTCACATCAGTATTATTTCTTCCTCGCACAGGGTTTCCCACAACGGCAATTAATTTCCCTACCTCGTGCAAAGTAATTGGGATTGGTGAAGATGGAGTCTGACGCGTAGTACGTAGCAGCAAAATAAAAGCTTTATTTGTAGCCGAAAGGTATCCACGTGTGCGTTGATCTCTATATAGAAGGGCCTAAAAAAAGCCTTATAATTTTTTTCATACGTGTTGTCTCATTCAACATAATTAATTTTTTATTTATTGTTTTTTATTTTTATAAGTATTTAAATTTTGACATAAATTCAATTTAATTTTTTTAATATTATCGATTTATATTCTTTTTAATATATATTTTGAATATTAAGAAGTGTAATTTATTTTAAAATTAGTTTTTTTTAACAAAGAAATCATAATAAATAATATTTACTTATTAAAAATGTATAATTTAATATTTACTATATATTTAATTATGTATATTTATATTATTAGAATTAATGTTTCTTTTTTGAAGAGCCAAATAATAATATTTAGTCACTAAAAAATTGTAATTATTATATATTTAATCATTTATACTTCTATTTCTTTTTATTTTTATTTTTACTTTTATGGTTTTTGTTTTATAAGATATTCTCTTTAAATGAGAATTTTTCTAAATTATATTATAAGATATTTAACTTTTTTATTTGATATTTTGTCATCAACCATTTTTTATCATTTTAATTATCAATCTTTATATCTTTGAGATGAGCTCCTCTCTTTTTCTCTCTCACTATATCAATCTCTTTAACTCTCCTTCTTTGTATCCCTATTTTTTCATCTATCCTTATCACCCTTTCTTTTTATACATCTATATTTCCCCCCCTCCCTGTCTCTCCCACTCTATCCATTTATATCTATTTATATATGATTTGATTTATAATATATAATAACATATTAATATTATAAATATATTCACCATCTATATATTATAAAGGATACTATAATCACATTTGTATATAGTATAATATATCTAAAATTAAGAGAAAAAAAATATCAATGTTAATATTCTTATATCCGTATAATAATAATAATATATTACAATTACATTAACAATAAACCTAATAATAATATATAATAATTGATTCACTATATCTCTTCCTCACTATATTAAAGATGGTAATAATAATTATATTATACCTATGTATACATATTGCATTATATTAAATTACACCATAATTTATGTAATAAATATATCTTCACATATGAATCACCTCTCTACATATCACTTCCTATATTTTTATCTTTTTTATTTCCATATCCTCTCTTTAATTTGTATCATACATTAATAAATTATTATTATTATTATTATATAAAACAACTATTTTTGTCATTTTTAAATTTGCATATAGAAAAGTGCATATGAGAATTACATTAGACAACTCCACACCCGAATCCACATTAGTAGAACACAACTATTTCTCTAATGAGACTGAAACTATACATAGGAACCATAAGAAAAAATTTAAAGCAGCTACTTTTTCCATTTTTAAAACCCCCTACCATTTTGTACACCACATTTTTGTGTCACACCTAAAGTGTTTGCAAATCCACTTTTTGTTTAAGTACATATTTATTCCAAGTAATGCACTTTGCTTGTATGTTTGAATTTGTTAGCAAATTTTCTTCCTTTATGCATATTTTTAGCAATTTTTTTGTTTTGTTATTTTTTGATGAAATTAAGTAAATAATGTGACGTGATGTCTTCTAAAAAATGGTTGGCATTTTCAACTTATTTTTTGGCTTTTCTTTAAATTTTGTCTTTTTAAGTGGATGTTTTAATGTCCAAAAACATGCAAAAAGTAGTTTTAACTTGAATACTTTGTTTCTTTATAGAAACGTTACACTTATATTTATTATTTTAATCGTGTAGAATTTTTTTTCATTGAATTGATTTTTTAAAAGGTGAATAAATAAATTAAAGATATTTATATTATTTTATTACTGAATTTATAATCACTTTTTAGAATTTTTAAAATAATAATATAGATCATGTTTTATGATTTGTCATTTAACGAGTTTATACATGTTGATTAAAAATTGTTTATTATTTGTTAAAATTATTACAATTGATCCAAAGATTTATCAAAGGTATACTCACCATACTAGGTGTCAAGATATCTTGCCACCTCCCTCCTTATCACATATTTATATCTCTTTCACTATCTCTAACTCTTTATCACTCTATATCACAATCTCTCTCTTTCTATCTCTTCTCTTATCCCACTATATCTATTTGTCACTCTAGCTCTAGCTCTCCATTTCTTTCTTACATCTCTCCTTCTATCTCTATCTCATTATCTCTCCATCTCCCACTGCCCCTATATCTCTCCCTTTCTCTATATAGAACTTCCTACAACTATCTTTATCTTTCTATCTCTCCCTCTATCATTATTTCCCTCTCCCTCTATAAATTTATCTATTGCATCTATATCTACCCCTCTCCTCTCTCTCTTTCTCTCTCCATCTCCTCTCCATATCCATCTCCTCCATTTCAATCTTAATCTCCATCTCTATGTTCATCTCCATCTCTATCTTGTTACCCCTCTATATCTCCCACTATCTCCCTCTCTCCTTATTGCAAACATAACATGAGCCTATTGGTAATAGAGCTTGATTTTGTTCTTGATTCAAAATTTTAATTTCAATCATGCTTGGATCCATGTAAGTGGATGTATAATTGATTTGAAGTTATTACTTCTCTATTGGAATTTTTGTTAAATGCCCTACCAATTTTTCTCATAAATTACATAAATGTATGCAAAAAATAACAAATTTATTTTATTTGGTCTTCACACCTATTCAGTGTACCCATTGCACACCAAGATGCAATTGCTAGTTATTATATAATTATATAATTCATTAAGGTTTACCTTCAGTATCATATGGACATATCCCTTGACCCGGAAATCCATTAGAATTGTATTGATCAGGTGTTCAACTTTTGAACGGAGTGGATTTGTCGCACTGAACAACCGAGTCACGTCATTTTTCTCCAAATTCTGAAGAAGGTACATCATATCTACTACAATATTTTTGTAGTTTGTCTTTTTAATCAGAAACCACTGTATATTGATTTTTTGTTTTCTTTGAACAGAGTTGTGTGTAAATCAAACACAAACATTTTGCTAGTACAGGGTGTGGGTATAATCGATATGGAAATGAGTGCTAGCACAGAGGATGTAGAAATAACTAATAACAATGGTAGGCAAAAATCGTATGGAAACAATGGGCACAGGGCATGGATTCCTAGGGGTAGAGGAAACCATATTCAAAACCCTAACCCTAACTTCAATGGGTGCGGGGTTTGGACTCCTAGAGGTAGAGGTAGAGCATCCAAGTGTGGACACAATTCACCAGCTCAGGTTTTAATGCTCCCCATGAATGACAGAAAGCATCCTTCACAATTTCTACACCATAAGAGATCAGAAATGGAGGATCTTGGACTTATGAACATGAGTAGTAGCCAGGATTGGAGGTATCACGCTCCATCGTCAAAGGTTAATGCTCGACCACTTTTGAAGCAAGAAAGTGAAGAGGTTATTTATTTGGAGAGAGCAAACATGCCAAATCTTGTGCAGGAGATTGAATGGAAGCTTCAAAAAAGCAAGGTGGAATGCATGATTTGCTATGAGATGGTGGGAAAATCAGTGACAATATGGTCTTGTAATAGCTGCTATGCACTCTTTCACCTACATTGCATAAGGAAGTGGGCACGAGCTCCAACTTCCAAAGATTTGTCTGCTAGGCAAAGTCAGAGACTGAATTGGAGATGCCCAGGTTGTCAATCAGTGCAGTATTCAAGACCAGAGGATCTTCAGTATTATTGTTTCTGCAGAAAAATGCAAAACCTATACAATGATTTATATCTGACTCCACACTCATGTGGAGAGCCATGTGGAAAATCACTTGATAAAGGGAAGGAAATCTCTCGTTTCCCTCATACTTGCACACTCCTATGTCATCCAGGCCCTTGTCCTCCTTGCACAACAATGGTTGCACCTCAGCCATGCCCATGTGGTAAAAAAAAATTACAAGAAGATGTTTTGATATGTGACTTCCCTTTTTGTGCAGCATATCTTCAAATAGACACATGTGATCCGGTGTGGAGCACACTCACTGTCAGTCATCTCTTCACATGGAGACTGAATCACTATCTGGTGGGAGTCCTGTTGTTCTGCATCCACATAGTATATCGGTGACCTATACATCCTTCTCTTGGAGTGTTGATGTGATTTAGATAACATTCCACCTTTTAATTACAATCAACCACCAACATCTTGCTCATCCTGCTTGTACACTAGTCATATGCTTTCCGGTTGGCAACTACTCACTGTCAACACAACTCTTAACAATTGACACCCTTTCTTTACCGGTGATAGACTATACTGATAACCTATCCATTTCATCCACACAATTCAAACACTAACTTGTGTACCGGTTGATAAGTTGAGACTTTGTCATGTTTTTATCATCAGAACTCTCAAGTTTTTGACATCTTTTGGTTTGCATAATAGTAGTGGTGTGTTGTAAATTGACTATATGTATTCCATGTGTTAAACTTGAACTTATGAAATCATGTTTTAATTTTGCCGGTCAATTCCTGCAGCCATGTCATTTATTCCTGCAGCCATGTGATTTGTTCCTGTTTCTATGTGGATTATTTAGGGTAATATCATATGTGAATTAATAAATGTGTTAATTAAATAAAATGCATATGTATGTCCTTGTATGTTGTTTTTGTTGTAGTGCAGGTAATAAATGATGCCGTAGTGGATATTCTCCTTTCGCGCTTGAAGAAGGAAAGATCACGCAAGAGATAACTGAAGAGGAGTTGAGCAAGCACAAGGTACAGCATAGGCGGAGCAACCAAGCAACATTACTGAAGTCTAACTTTAGTGGACATTGAATTTGCAAAACACTGCCATGGCATGCAAAGATTGTGGTTTGGTTTAGATCCACATTTCCTGCAGCCAAGCTCTAGTTATCTTCTTTATCAGTCAATCATCTGCCTCTTCTTCTAGGTGTGATTTGAGTTGTCTATTGTAGTTGATCCTCTCTTTTATAATAAGCTCTTCCTTTTTCTTAGAAGTTAGACATAATAGAAAGGAATTGAGTAGAGAATTTTTGATAAGCATTCTTGTGTTTCTTTTCAAAATATGTAATCACTTTCAAGAAGCAATGAATAAAAATTATGTTGTTATGATCTGTTAAAGGTAGTTTTCAAGAAGCTGGATATCACTCATCCAAGGGGGCCCACTTGGTGAGTGATCCTGTGTGTGCTCATTGAAATTAGTTTTTCTTTAGTTGCAGTAGAAGTTATTGCTTTGACTGTTCCTACAGCCACTGGAAACAAATCCACTGACTGTTCTTGCAGCCAAACCAAAACAGAGTAATTTTTGTTATTCATGATCTTTCCAACATTGTTTTTATGAATACTATGTAGAAGTTCTTCGTGTAGCCTTTCCATAATTTCCATTCTTGCCTTTCCTTTTCGCATAATGTTAGTTGCTGCAGTAATGTAGAATAGCCATTGAAGGAACTTAGTGCATATATAGTGCAGACCCATTTCAAGTATTACGTCCCTAGGTTGATAACTAAATGAGCACTAGCCATGAAAATAGTAACTTTACTAGATGAATGTCCAAACTTCGGGTTGAGACTTAAATTAGAGATTATTATTATTGTTGGAGTAGACATTTTTGGCGCCATTGTCGGGGATGGTGTCAAACTAAGAACCTCTTATGGTTATTATTCCTTTCAGTTTTCAGTTAATTTTTTTTGGGTATACCTGATCGTTTGAAAAATTTCATGAATTTGCATGCATAGAAGGAGAAGAGACCCCAGAGGTAGATTTATGCCCACTCGTTCTAATCATGCAGAAGATAATCTTCAAGATATAAATCCTTTTGTTGAACTTTACCAAGCCCCACAAAATTTGAACCACCCTGAATCTGAATTTCTGGAAGGTAGTCTTGAGTTCCTCTTTGGTCTTCAAGAAGAAAAATTTCCTATAGTAACAACCCCCACAAGTCCAATGCAAGGGAACCCACCTCCTGGTGGGAATAATCCTCCACCACCACCAGGTCCAACATTTGAGTTTCCCATATCTGATCAACATGATAATGCTGTAGACACCCAAAATTGTCCAGTCTAATTAAATAAATATTTTATTTATTTAATTATCTAAGCTTAATTCTTCTATTAATTAAATAAATCTTTATTTATTTAATTAATTAATTTATCCTCTTCTAGCCTTATTTCTCATTTAAATAAATACATTTATTTATTTAAATTATCCTTTTTCCTAAATTAAATAAATATCTTATTTATTTAATTGATCCCACTTCTTCTATTAATTAAATAAATCTTTATTTATTTAATTAATTCATTAACCTTTTCTACCCATGACACATGTCATTCATCTCTTAATTCATACATTACCTACCCCTTTCATTATTTTATTATTTCTTTTACCTACCCTCTAATCATAGTCGACCTCCTTTTACACCTCTTAATCTTATCCCTCCATTTCTTATTGTGTCTTCTATATAAGGAGATGCTTCCTTCATTATCAACCCTAATCGTTCTATGCATTCTAATCATTCATGCTAATGAATCATCTTAATGCAATTGACTACACTATGATCCTACTTGCAACCACATTCCGTTCTTTGTTGAGCTCTTGTGCACATAAAATCTGAGAGCAAATATATCAAGCAAGATCAATGGAGATAGGAAGAATGGAGATTCAAACCCTATTGGACATGTGAAGGTATAATCTTTGTGATTTCATTTGATTTGCATTGTCTTAGGTAATCTTCATATGTTATGGTGGATCTTTATTGTTGTTAGGCTAGGGTTTTGTGGTTGAATCCATTTAGTCTTTCAATATCGTTATTATTGTTATTCATTTTCACCATATACATTTTGGCACGCCCGGTGGGACTCTTGTCCCTTTTGTATTTAACATCCTTCTTGCAGATTTTATATTTTGAAGTTGTAGATCTGACGTTTTCGGCAGCATTTTGATATTCCCGCGTCTGCGCACTTTCGGATCGCGTTTTTGTTTTTCTAGCGCGTCTGCGACATCTAGAATTGCATCTGTGTTACTGGCAGTATTTTATTTTGCAGGTTCCGAGAAAGTGCGTTTGTGTTATTAAGTCGCGTCTACGGTGTTTTTAGCCGCGTCTGTGTCCAGAAGTCGCGTCTGTGTTCTGTAGACGCGTCTGTATCTCACAGAACCACGTTTGTGTCACGAAGTCGCATCTGTGTTGAGGGTAATCGCGTCTGTGTTCACTAGTTTCAAATTTTGGGTTTATTGATTCAGTTCCGGGATTTTGCGTTTAGGGTTTCAGATCTGGTTTATTTTGAGCTAACATTTTCAGATCTAGCTAACGAAATTGGTGTAGCTTGTCTTGAAAGCAAAATCGTTTGGTTGAAGGCCCCTATTTTCACAAAGTCTTTTGGGTTTAAAATTTACTTAGCTTGTGTGCTTGCAGGAAGGGTGATTATTTAAAACAATCCAAACTACTAACAACTCTTTGTTGCAGGTCCTTGGCAAGGGTTTTTGGATTTTTATTGTGTGCTTTGTTTTCATAGACTAGCAAACACTTCAATTGGTGCACTAAAATTGAATCATTGTCTTTTGTGTCTTGAGCAATAGGCTCTTTTTGTTTAATCTTTAGAGGGCCTGTCTTCCCATGTGGTCATTAGGACTACTAGTGAGAAGAGAACGACCCAAGTGGTAGTGAGGAAAACCCACCTTTTCTGAACCACTATAAACAAATGTATTCATGGTGAAAACTATGGATAACGTGTGTTGATTAGTTCATACTGACACTATGTCTCCCCATAAACCCGTTTGATCAAATTTATTTGATTAGTTGTAGGCCGTAACCCCTACCGGCTGGGAGCCTTCTGTATTTACAGAGCTGAAAGTGCCGCATGTATGGCCACACGAGCGGATGCCCTTACTAGCACCTCTTTGTTTTAGAAGCCCAAATCCTTCTAGTTGTTGGGGCAGGAGGTCGGACCTCTGGTAGCGGCCCACACACATACGGTTCTTAGTAGAGATACAAAGTTCGCCACGGGGAGTTTTCGTGGGGACTGATGCTTGGCTGACCCGAGAATTGAGTGTCGAGGGTGGAGCCAGTGAGGTCAAGCATCTAAGTATCCACTCTGAATAGCGTAGCCTCGGGGGTAAAACCCCGTGTGGGATCAACAACTATTGTCTTGGCCAGCCATAAGAATTGTGCTTGATTTATTTTAAACATTCAAAACATTCAAGACCAAACAACAAAACATTGTGTCTTTTGTGTCTTCAAGTGTATGCAAAACATTTTTTTTTTACATCAAACAATACACTTTTCTTGGAGTCATTTTTGAGTCTAGACACTTGCAAACATTGGGTCTTCATCAATACTGTGTCCTCTTGTCACGAAAAACAGTCAAACAGTCAGATTTGGTCACAACAAAACGACTTCACAGATTGGAAAAAATTGCACACATTTTGCAGAAACGCGTCTGTGTCTGACATAATAGCGTCTGTGTTGTATAACCGCGTCTGTGAAGGGCAGAAACGTGTCTGTGTTCCCAAAATCAACATTGCAATTTACACAAAATCTCAGAGGCATGTCTGTGTTGAACAGAGACACGTCTGTGTTAGGAAACCACGTCTGTGAAGTATACAGGCACGTCTGTGTTCATAATTGAAAAAAAAAAAACTGTTATAGTCCAGCAAACAAACGCAGTCAGTTTCAGAATTCTTGAGCTTCCTAGGTCATTTCTCCAGGGTTTCATTTAGCATTCAATCTGTCTTTGGGTCTCACAAAGTCCATCATTGCTTCACATCTCACTTTACATTCACATTTGTCTAAACTTGAGTCAAAAGGTCACTTGCTTGTCCTCACTATACTTTGTCAACACACTACATACAACAACACTTTGCTAAGTGGTCCCTCATCAAGGTTTCTTACCTTTGGGTCTCATTTGGTCTTACTTAGAGTCAAGGTCAACTTACCTCATCAAGAGAAACTATCCTCTCTTTGGAAGTCACACCTACTCTACTACATACATACTTGGTCTTACATTTTGGATATTGCAAGTACACCTCAGATTCATTTACATTCCATCCAACTCTTGGTCTTCCATACTTTTTCCATTTTCATCTAGTCTCACACATCTCGGTCAATACCTAGTTCATGGTTGAAACCCGTCTTCAAAAATCTAGGAGAGAAACTAAAGAGGCTCAAGAGTCCGCAAACATGAGTTCTTATGAGTATGAAAATGATATCTTTTTCAATTCTGATCATACTACATTACCTGACATGAATGCCTATAGAAATATTCCAAATGTTGAGAACATGGACACTACAAACAACAATGCTACACATAATGACAATATGGACAACTTTTCTGTACATTCAGCAGATGTGGAAGAATCCATTATGAATCCCCATTTCAATCGATTGGTTCAGGAAATAATGAGAAGGGATAGACAATACTTCTTACAAATGATGGCACAAAGTGGAGCCAAGATACCTCATGATTTTGACATGTCTCAAATAATGGAACATAGACCTTTGCAACAACCTCACTCCAACATGGATCAAAGGAGACCTAATAGTGGAGGCAATAGAGGACCACATATGGTACCTGAATCACCATCATCTTTGTTTCAAAAACCAGAGGTCCCATACACACATGGTCAAGCATATGATACTCACCTTCGTAGACCATTATGGAAGTCTTATGGAGAGAAATATGCTCAATCACATATCAAGGCTAAGGATCAACCACCAAAGCAATTGGATGTTCAAAGGCATGCTCAAAATTTGGACACAAGGAAACCCCGTGTCAAATTTTGGGGCAACACATTAGAACATGACATGCCTATAGAATATGGTATACATGCACAAAATAGATATGGTGTTCCTCAACATGAATCTATACCAAGTGGTCCATATACACAACATCACTATAGACCTCCTCCATATGAACATGTGTATGATCAATATCATCCATATATGCAACATGCTCCTCCTCCAATTGGTGCCTCAAGCATGGGGTATGGTCCAAGAAGTTGATCTCCACCTAAGAGCAATTTGGAGCAACAAATCAGGGACTTACAAAAGAAAATGGAGGACATAAATACACCAAAGCCAACATACACAATGAGAGACATATGTCCTTATCCATTTGACAAGAGCATTCCAATGCCTCCATTTCCTACACACTTTGTGACGCCTAAATTTGATAAGTATAAAGGAAAAGGGGATCCTAAGGCACACATAAGACAACTTTTTACAACTTGCATTGAGGTAGCAGTAGAAGAGACATATTTGATGAGATTATTCCCACAAAGCTTAGGTGATCAAGCTATGGAATGGTTCTCCCAACTTCCACCTGGCATTAAGTCATGGGGTGACTTAGTAAAGGCATTTATTCAACATTTCTCCTACAATATAGAGACAAACATATCAGTCACTACCTTGTGCAACACCAAGCAAAAAGAGGGAGTCTTTTGCATCATTTTTACAAAGATGGAGAAATTTAGCCAGCAGATGCTCTTGTAAAATTCCACAAAAACAAATGGTAGAAATGTTCACCCAAAATGTTAACAAAGAGATTGGTTATGACTTAAGAAAAGATTGTTTGTCCACCTTCAAGGACGTCATTGAAAAAGGCTTAGCGATAGAGAAGGTCCTAATTGAACAAGGAGTCATTAAGATATTCAAGGAAAATAAAGATGACTTCAAAGGAAAAGACAAGCCGAGATTTTGGAATAAAAACAAGAACACAACCAATGATGGTGTTGTTGACGCCAACACAGTGCAACCCAAATTCATCTTTTCAAGATCAAGTTCTACAAACAATCAAGTGAATACTCAAACAACTTCCAGATCACGAAGGAAGTACACTCCATTGGGAGAACCACTTGAGTCAGTCTTCAAGAAGCTAGTGGCAAACAAGGTAATCACAGTTCCAGATTTTTCTCCATATGAACCAAAGGTTAAACCAAATTGGTGGAATGATGATGAGTATTGTGAATTTCATAAGAGCAAGGGTCATAAGACAGGAAATTGCCATCGACTAAAGAACATCATACAAAATCTCATTGATAGAGGTGATATTGAAATTGAAGGACACTCATCTAATCAAGAACATGAGATGTTTAAGGAACCATTCCCAAAGCATGACAAAGGAAAAGCTAAAGCCACAGATGACCAAACCAACTATACCAGAGCAACCTATAATTATGATTCAACTATCAATCACATTTCGATGGACAATTATGTCTCTACTATTATCATCAAGGACAAAACGTCTGAGAATTCTACCCTGAGACCCAAGATTGTCCTAAAAGGTGTTGGATCTTCTTCCGAACCTACCTCTGAATGTCATGTCACAACCCGCCGAGGTAAAATCACTTTGCAGGGCACTCCAACCAAGAACACCGCTTCCTCATCAACCAAACCTGAGTATGACCTTGTAGAACAATTAGGGAAGACACCCGCGCTCATCTCCATCCTTGAGCTATTACGCATATCCCCCACTCATAAAGCCATTCTTGACAAAATCTTGAGAGATACTGTCGTTCCTACTGATCTGAACGTGGACCAGTTTCAAGCCATGGTGGGATACCTTTCCATTCCACATTCCCTCACATTCACAAAAGCCAATGACGCCTCCGTAAGTCAACCACATAATGCATCGCTACACGTTGAAGCCTTCATACACAAACATCAAATAAAAAGAGTCCTGATAGATGGAGGAGCAGGTCTAAACATTTGTACATTGAGCACTATTAAACAATTGGGATATTCTGATAAAGCTGTGAATTCTACAAATCAAATCACCATCAAGGCATATGATGACGAAGAGCATTCATCCAAGGGCACAGTCACCTTACCTCTCAGAGTTGGGCCAGTTATAAAGGATGTGGTTTGTCAAGTCTTGGATCTAGATCTCACTTATAGCATATTACTAGGAGGTCCTTGGATTCATGAAATGAGGGCAGTCCCATCCACATATCACCAATGCATTAAGTTTCCTCATAATGGAGTGGAAGTAACAGTTAACGGCGATCCTAATCCATTCATATACTGCAATAACCTAAGATCAAAGACTGAGACCATCATTCCCAGTAATCGTGAAGCTGTTCCTTCCTCGACATACATTGATCCTGAGTCATTAAAACCCTCGACATCAAAACAAGGTGAGCTTAAAGGCAAGTTTCAAGACAAGGGCATGGGGGAATACACTTTAAATCAGACCATGTACTTACGACAAGTCATGAGTTTCCCAAAAGAATATGGAAGACCACATCCTAACAAGCAAGTATCCATCATGATACTCAAATGGGACCCTACTACCTTTCAAAGATGGGGTGAACTAGAAGTGGAAGATTTATACAAAATGCTTTACAAAGACATTGAAGATGACACACAAGATCACATCAATCTACCATGTGAGAAATATGGCAAAGGCTTCAAAATTCTACAAAAATTCGGGTATGATGGAAAAAGCCCTCTTGGGTTACGAAAGGAAGGCATCATTGAACCTTTTTAACTTGAATTGACATTCAAAAGGGAACGCTCGAAAGGACTTGGTTTCCTGACTTCCAAGGTCCACACTCAAAGGACAGAAGAAGCCTTACAAATCAAAGCTGCCAAAATTCAACAAGAGGATCGCTATTCCACAGACTCCAACGAATAGGAATGGGGTTCAGATAAGTCCTCCAGTGACTACGAGCTCACCGAGACATTCAGAGAGCCAGATGAACCCACAGAAAAAGAGGAATTTTATAACAAGTTCAAAGTTGGTCAAGAAACAACCCATGAGGATTCCACACAGTCCTTGTCTCAAGGTCCTAGGTTGAAATCACATAGGATGAGAACACCTGTCCCAGAATGCACTACTAGTGATGATAATTTGGATTCATTCGCGATCGAGACTGATGAGGAGAGTGCCATCGATGACCTCGATAATTACCTTGACATACCCGAATATAACTACATCTTCACTCTTAGCCCCGCTAACTTCAAAGACATTAACAACCTTCCCCTTGTTCACCACCAACTCATTGACTGGGATCATGAAGGACCGGCACAATTTGACACATTCCAAAATGATGAAGCTTTTATTGACTATCTTGGCATACGAGATGATCTTCCTCCTGGGGACCATAAGGTAGGATACACTATAGAACTCAACAACGTGGCATATTTTGGTGAGGATGTCGGACCTTCCAGTCACAAAAATGTGAAAATAAGAACAAATCAAGGGTCTTATGGCGAAAACCACACTGTGGCGTTGTCTGACCCCACAAAAGTAAAAAGAAAGGACGTATCTGAGGGAGAAAACCTCTCTGAGGCACCCAAAGATGGAAGGCTCGACATTCTCCCAGCATCATATGAGGAAAATTCATCCATGTTGGTAGAGGAGACTATCAAGACAAACATTGGTACAGAAGAGGTTCCACACAACATATTCCTAGCTCAATCGTTGACAGAGTCAGAAAGGTCAAAATTCATAAGTTTCTTCAAAGAACGACAAATCAATTTTGCTTGGTCATATGCTGATGTGCCTGGATTAGATCCAGATTTGGTAATGCATCATTTGACAGTTAAACCGGGGGCAAAACCAGTGAAATAGAAATTAAGAAAGATGCATCCACAAGTGACATTACTATTCAAAGCAGAACATGAGAAATTATTGGATGTCGGATTCATACGCCCAATTGATTATCTTGAATGGATCTCTAACTTAGTGCCTGTCAGTAAACCAGATCGTAGCATCAGGATTTGTACAGATTTCAGAGACATCAACAAAGCTTGTCCAAAGGATGACTTCCCATTACCAAATATTGACTTGATTGTTGATCTCACAGTAGGTCATGAAATTTTATCATTAATGGATGGATTCTTTAGTTATAATCAAATAAGGATCATGCCCGAGGATCAACACAAAACATCATTCACTTGTCCTTGGGGAACTTTTTGCTGGAATGTCATGCCCTTCGGGCTAAAGAATGCAGGTGCTACATATCAAAGAGCCATGACTACTATCTTTCATGATCTCATGCACGTAATCGTGGAAGATTATGTCGATGACCTCTTGGGCAAATCAATAGACAGAAATACACATTTGGACATACTTTCAGTCGTCTTTGATCGGTTGGAAAAATACAAAGTAAGATTAAACCCCAAGAAATGTGTCTTTGGAGTAACCTCTCGGAAGCTCCTAGGATTCATTGTATCCAAAAGAGGAATTGAAGCTGATCCAGCAAAAGTCAAGGCCATCTTGGAGATGCAACCACCAAGAAATATCAGTCAACTTCGATCCTTACAAGGCAGACTCCAATCCATCCGAAGATTCATAGCGCAACTTGCAGATAAGTGTAATCCTTTTCAGCACCTGCTACATAAAAACATCAAATTCAAATGGGATGATAACTGTCAACAGGCTTTCTAGATGCTCAAAGATTATCTTCTAAATCCACCTGTTCTGGTGCCACCAGTTCCAGATCAACCTCTGTTACTATACATATCAGCTACTCCAACAACACTGGGGGCACTCTTAGCACAACAAATTGCTGAGGGCAAAGAAAAAGCAGTATACTATATCAGTCGCACATTGGTAGGATATGAGCTAAACTACACACCAATTGAGCGTGCATGTCTCGCCATGGTCTTTGCTTCGCAGAAATTACGACATTACATGCTCACTCATAAGACTAAGTTAGTTGCAAGGATCGATCCATTGAAATACTTTCTCAATAAAGCAACACTTACTGGGCGACTAGCCAAATGGGTAATGATCCTGAGTGAATTCGACATCAAGTATGTGGATAGAAAAGCAATAAAAGGACAAGCCATCGCAGATCAATTAGCAGATGCTCCCATGATAGATGATGTTCCTCTAAGTTCAGAATTTCCAGATGAATCTATTTTGACAATGTCACATGCAAAGCCATGGCAACTGTACTTCGACGGCTCATACACACAGCATGGGGTAGGAGTCGGCATCCTCTTTATAACTCCTCAAGGGGATTCTATACCAAAATCATACCGCTTATCATTTCCTTGCACTAACAATATAGCGGAATATGAGGCATTAACAACAGGATTATGAATTGCAGTTCAATGGAAGATCCAGGAACTTCATGTTTTTGGGGACTCTCAACTTGTCATCCGTCAAGCAACTGATGATTATCAAACAAAAGATGAAAAATTAATGCCTTATAAACAAATGGTGGATGACCTGAAACAACACTTCACAAAGATAGACTTTGAGCAGATACCAAGAGAGCAGAATCGCGCTGCAGATGCCATGGCTACAATTGCTTCACTGATTGATCTACCTCCAAATGAGACCCGCTATGAGTTCTTGGTGGATAACCTTTTGGTTCCTTCATATGAGATCATGCCTACTGAGATGATATGTGTCGTCGGTCCTGAGTCCCAGTTATATGGTTCCATTTTTACATACCTACGTGACAATATCCTACCTCCTGATCTATCAAATAACCAGCGTCGCACTTTTATTCGCCAATCCTCTCGATATGTCATTTTAGCTGATATCCTATACCAGCGAGGTCTAGATGGCACTCTTCTTAGATGTTTAGAAAGCGACGAAGCTCAGATTGCATTATGTGAAGTACATGAAGGGATATGTGGTCCGCATGCTAGTGGTCCTACCTTGGCTAAGAAACTCATCAGGACTGGATATTACTGGCCCAATATGGAAAAAGACTCATATCAGTTTGTCAAGAAATGTAAACAATGTTAAATTCATGGAGACCTCATACATGTGCCAGCACAAGAACTTCAACCAATTGCGTCTCCTTAGCCCTTTTGTCAGTGGGGACTCGATCTCATAGGCAAGATTCATCCTCCTTCTTCCAATGGTCATAAATTCATTATCACTGCCACAGAGTATTTCACAAAATGGATTGAAGCCGTGCCTCTCACACAAGTCACTGGAAAACAAATTGCTACATTCATCCTCAACTATATCATTTGCCGATACGGTATTCCTGTTTCCATTATCACTGATAACGGGCATCCCTTCAAAAATTAGGATGTTCGTGAACTCTGTGACCGCTTCCATATTTCCCATCATTTCTCCACACCATATTACCCCCAAGGTAATGGCCAAGCTGAGGCGTCTAATAAAACAATCCTTAAAATCCTAAAGAAGACAGTCGACAATGCTTGCCGTAATTGTCATATCCAACTTAATCCTGCACTTTGGGCTTACCGCACAAGTGTCCGCACACCTATAGGAGCTACACCCTATTCACTTGTCTACGGCGGTAAAGCCATCTTGCCTATTGAGGTCGAGCTACCCTCTTTACGGGTCTCTTTGCAAAACATCATCAGTGATGAAGACTATAGGGTCTCCCGCTTACAAGAGATGGAACTACTGGATGAACGAAGACAAACTGCTTTTAATCATCTCAAGGCTTACCAACAACGAATGAGTCGTAGCTACAATCACAAGGTCAAGCTCGCACATCTGAGTTAGGTGATTTGGTTCTCAGAGAAAATCCTAAAAATCAGCAAGACAGAGAGAAGAAGGGTAAGTTCGAACCAAATTGGCTTGGTCCTTACATCATTACAGCAGCATATGGATTTGGTGCATATCAGTTGTCAACTATAGAAGGTGAACCTTTGGAGGATCCTATCAACAGCATGCACCTTCGCAGGTTCTACACATAGCTCTTTGGAAAATCCAAAAAAAAAAAATACAAAAAAATTATAAAACAACAAAATCGTTACTTGGTGAAAACCTGGCAAACGGGCGCCTTATGACACAAAAAAAATTGAAAAATTGAAAAAAGTAGAGAGAAATTATTTCGTCCAACGGTGAAAAACATTTCGATGGCACCCTGGGCAAGTACCATGGTGAAAACTGGGTCACCAGCGCCATGTGTAGAGACGTTGCTCCTCCCTCCTTCAGGATTCACTTTCATCCTTTCACTTTGCACACACGCACAACCTATTCGTTCATAATAAACTTACCCATTCCCATCATGGCTTGTTATTGATCTACCCAAGATTGGTTCGCCATTCATAATAACCTTCATTTTCACCTCCCTTTCCATCCATAATAAATCAGATCCTATCTGTGGCTAAGGCAAATCCTACATCTAGTGATGGGTGTGGAACTGAGAACATCACATGTTTCGAGAAGTACAGTTTATTCCAGCTTCCTTCAATCTATCCGCGCACAATCAGCAATAAAGCAACATCTGCATCACAGATCTGCAATAAAGTTCCATCTTCTTCACAATAAAGTATCAGTTTCATGGATTCAGTCAGTTTCAGATGAGACACAACAGCAACAATGGGCTTCAACAAATCAAATCTTTCAACAGACTCATACAACATATGGTTCAGTGTTATCTATCCTTTTTGTGAAAGTTAACATTGTGACCACAATCAAATAAGACTTATACAAGTGACAAGAGACACTAAACTTGAGGACTACAGTGGATGTGGGTGTCGAGTCTTGGTTTTCTTTTGATTTTATCTTTTTGGTGACATATCTTTTAGCTTTTCCGGAATGTCTCTGACTAGAGATTCTATCTCCAGGATGTCTTTGACTAGAAAGGCGAGGATGGGGTATCGTCACCTATTTGTATTTGCTGTCTGTGGATTGTCTCTTAGTAATGCTATGACTTGTCCAAGGATATGAGGACACTGTGAGTCTAGTGTGAACTAGGGCATTCCTTGTTTGTGACTGTCTTATCTCCATGCAAACAGGTACAATGACTTTCTGGGTCAAACATATGCCTCGATTGTCATAACCTACTTGCCATAATAAAGCTCAATGATGATAATGCACAAGAAGCTCTTTCACTTTCATATCTTCTATCTTCCATCCCCCTTTCTTGATTGACTTCCATCGTCCTTCTCTAGTCCGTGTAGCCTGCTATCACATGACTGAGTATAATGACACACCAAAAACATTTGCATTTCATGTAGTTGCACCTACATTACCACATATAAGCATTTCATACATACATATAGATATCACAACTACATCACATCCTGCACACAACACCTGTTAGCACAATTTACATTTGCATTATCATATTCATCTACATTACATACATTCACATTTGCATCATGCATACACATATAAAACATAAAAGAACCAAAATATATATTGCATTGAATCATATACCTGTTTGTATCCATAAATATAAAACAAACATCACACAAGAACATCTCATCATATAGGTACACATACATATAGCTGCCGCAAAGATGAATCATCTCATATATATAATCATAAAGTGTCATGATACAATGATGTCAAAATCATATGGCTACAAAGCACCCGCAGATGTCTACATCATCATACAAAAATGGTACAATACTGATACATAGGGAGCCCTCTACGGCTATGATGAACTCCCTCCCTCGGAGCCACCTGGCCTCGATGGAATCTGAGCCCCTGAAGGACCCGTCCTAGGATCATCCCTCCTGTCCCCTCTATCTGATGGTGGTGGAGGACCCATAACCCCACCACTTGATGCCTGTCTCCTCCGGCTCCCTCCCGTAGTTGTCACTGTATGTGACGGTCTATGGAAGCTCCTCGCCCGCTGATCCACTGGCACTGCACCATAATAGAGATCCCGCCAGTAGGCAATTTCCTCCCCTGCCCGCAGGACATAAGCATATCCTGCCCTTATGTCCTCTGTTGCCTGTCTCCTAGCCCTCAGTGTTGTCTCAACCTCTATATAACGCTAAATAGCCTGATCCCGCTCCCGCTCAGTATCTCTGAGCCTCCTCCTGAGCCTATTCCTCTCCCTCTCCAACTCCTGGATCTCATCTGCCTGTCCCTGGCAGATCTCCCTCAGCTCTATCAGCTCATCCCCCTCTGCATCAGCCCCCTCCGGCTTTGCCTGTGGCTCCTCCTGTATGGGTGCCTGCCCCTGTGCCTGTGCCTGTACCTGTACTGGTGCCTGTACTAGTACCTGTCTGTGTATCTGTCCTTGTCCCTATACCTGTACTTGTCTGGGACCCTGTGCTGCTGGCACCTGTAGGGGCAATCCACCGCGACCCCTCACTACCCGAGCCTGCCTCTCCTCTCCACCCTCCCTCCGTGGTGCAACCCTCCTCTCTCCAACTGCTCCCCTCCTCCTCCGTCGGCCTCTGCCCCCATCACCTCCACCATCATCATCATCCCCACCACCATCTCCATCTAATGGCTCTCCCGGATCCGTCAGGCGTGGAAATGGATGCTTCGCCCAATATGCTGTGTACTCGGCATCCATGCTGGCATCCTTAATCTCTAGCACATGTCCCAGGGTAGGGGCATCATCTCTACCAGTTGCGTAATAGCCTGATCATATGACAACAGGGGCCCAAACTATGCCTGATCTCTCACAGTCCATGCATACATGCCTGAGCCCCGTGGCATCCTCTGGATCCTGCCAAATTGCCTGTCGACCCTGTCCACTAGCTGCCTCTCCAGCACATAGGGCATCTGCCCAATCAAGTACCTACTCTAGAAGGTGTAGGGAAGCTCAACCGCATCATCCTCCCACTGCTTGCATCACAGATATGGCCTCCATATGACCACATCAATATCATCTATCACCCGCCGCCAATGCTCCAACTTGCCAATCCGTGGCTGCGATGTGATCATGTCATACAAGTGCACAAAACTGCATCCATGACCTCTGCCTCTGAAGTGTATCGGCCTCATCACTGGCAGATGCTCATAAGCCCACACCTGCAACAATGTCACCCCGCAGCCCAATCCCACTGATCTGTGATATACAAACTAATGCAGCTCATAGTATAGGTGTGCCAGCACACACGGTCCCCAGGCATATCTGGTGTGCTATGTCACCAGTGTCTCCAATGCTCCTCCCCAGCCTACAGCCAACCCCCATGTCGCTCTATTCGAACACAGAAACCCACTGATCGCTCCTCCTACCACTGCTGGCAGTGCTAGACCTGTAGCTGTCATAGTGTCCCAAGCCACATGTCCTGCCCTCATCTCCAGTCTTGGGTCTTGGAACACTCGTCTCAGGGCCTCCCTATCTCCATCTCAATCGTATGGGATCAGCTCCCTATCGATCGATATCCGCAGGATCCTGTATACATCCTCAAGGGTGATTGTCATCTCACCCATTGACAAATGAAAAGTACATGTCTCGGAGTGCCATCTCTTCGCCAGAGCAGTCAATAGTCTCATGTTCACCCGAAACTCAGGCACATATAGAACATGTCTCAATCCCATAGCCTTGATAGCAGCTCGTTCCTCGGCTGTCAGCTCAGGTCGAAATCTCTGAGTCGATGGAAATCTCTCCCGTGACTCCAACATAGGTAAATACTCCTGCAGTTAAGCAAATCAATCATGTCAGTCCTAGTGACACTCACTGTTCATCACAAAGTGTTGCTATTTATCCTAGTAGTACTCCCTGTTCATCACAAAGTACTAAGTGTGTGACACTCACTGTTCATCACAAAGTGTTACTCACATTTGCACTCCCTGTTCATCACAAAGTGTTGCTCATATTTTAGTACTCCTTGTTCATCACAAAGTGCCTTGATCTATCCTAGTCTTCCCTAGAGGACCTTCTTGAGTGTATCCTCTCAGCAGCTTATTCAATCGACAGTGTATGTTCATCACAGAACTGCCGATTTGACCTAGAAGACAAAAAAATTCACCTTTTTTTAAACACAAACGTGCTTACCTGACATAAATGCGCTTAAAGACTACACAAACGCGCCTGAAAAACATAGACGCGCCTGACAAACATAGACGTGCCTTCTTGGCACAGACGCGCCTAAACATCACAAATGTGGCCGCATTTGACACAGACGCGGTTTCAAGCACAGATGCGCCTGACACAAACACAAACGCGCCTCACGAGCATAGATGCGCCTGGCACCAACGCAGACGCGCCTAGACATTTTGGATATTTTTTGGACCCTATTCTAAGTGCATTTATTGCCCTATCTACCATGCATTAATGACAATAATAAATGCGTCAAAGTACAAAGAGGTTTTGCGGTACTTACCGGCTCTCCTGCCTCTGCTGGCCTCTGGAATCGGCGAACGTGGTCGAATCTGTGGACGAAGGCCATCGCTGTTGACTGTTGCTGCTCTATCTCGCTCTGCACTCTGATCTCTTGGATGTGTGGATGACAATGAGGATGTATTTCCCTCATGGTCTATCTTATAGACTGCCCTAGCCCTCATCTCCCGAGTCAATCTTCATTATCCCGTGACTCTGTCACTTTATCCGGTCAATCCATTCTATCTCGTCTTTCTTATCGAGAAATTGTCTGCAATCTTTTCAAACATTTTTTTTTCTCATCCAATCTCTCGAGGGGGCATATCATTCCCATCTTGGGGCAACTCTGTATCAGTTCATATTATCTTCTTTGAAACAACGCGACAAGCCTCATTATCTCAAAGAGGGGCAAAATGTAGACACCCAAAATTGTCCAGTCTAATTAAATAAATATTTTATTTTTTTAATTATCTAAGCTTAATTCTTCTATTAATTAAATAAATCTTTATTTATTTAATTAATTCATTTATCCTCTTCTAGCCTTATTTCTCATTTAAATAAATACATTTATTTATTTAAATTATCCTTTTTCCTAAATTAAATAAATATCTTATTTATTTAATTGATCCCACTTCTTCTATTAATTAAATAAATTTTTATTTATTTAATTAATTCATTAACCTTTTCTACCCATGACACATGTCATTCATACATTACCTACCCCTTTCATTATTTTACTATTTCTTTTACCTACCCTCTAATCATAGCCGACCTCCTTTTACACCTCTCAATCTTATCCTTCCATTTCTTATTGTGTCTTCTATATAAGGAGATGCTTCCTTCATTATCAACCCTAATCGTTCTATGCATTCTAATCATTCATGCTAATGAATAATCTTAATGCAATTGACTACACTATGATCCTACTTGCAACCACATTCCGTTCTTTGTTGAGCTCTTGTGCACATAAAATCTGAGAGCAAATATATCAAGCAAAATCAATGGAGATAGGAAGAATGGAGATTCAAGCCCTATTGGACATGTGAAGGTATAATCTTTGTGATTTCATTTGATTTGCATTGTCTTAAGTAATCTTCATATGTTAAGGTGGATCTTTATTGTTGTTAGGCTAGGGTTTTGTGGTTGAATCCATTTAGTCTTTCAATATCGTTATTATTGTTATTCATTTTCACCATATACAAATGCTAATCTCAAGAACATTCCAGCATCTTCACTCCCTAAATTCAATAGATTGGTGACTGAGGATCTGGACACATTTCTGTTTGAGTTTGATGTTCTGTATAGGAGTTTTGACTATACTACAGATGCCCATAGACTCAAAAATTTTCCAACCACTTTGAAGAAGTCATCCTTGAGATGGTTTATGAGCTTGGGTAGTAGCACAATCAATACATGGGATGAGATGAAATAGTTGTTTCTTGCAAAATACAAAGATTATTGTAGAGGTACTGATCGTCATGAGGATGATATCTTTAGAATGACACAAACTGAAGATGAGAGTCTCAAAGATTATCTGGAAAGGTTCCTGTTTAGTGTCAAAAGGTTCCTATTTAGTGTCAAAAAGTCCAAGCATAGTACTCTCAATGAAGATTCCATCGAGTTGATATATTTGAGAGGAATCAGTGATGAATGCACTGATTCTTTGGATCTTATGGGAGGAGGTGACATTACACAGTCCGCTTGGGCTGAAATAGGACAAATTTGCAAGAAGTATTCCAGATCTTCTTCTAAGAAGAACGGGCGTTTTAAACCGGGAGCACCATCATCAACATCTGGAATTGGAGTTCCTAGATTGGAGCTTAGTCATTTAATAAAGGATTTTAAGGAGGACATTATAAACAATATGGCTACCCAGTTGGATACACTTGCAGCTAAGAAGAAGCATGAAGAAGCTAATGCATTTCTTGCAGAATTTTATCCTCATTGTAAACAGTGAAAGAAGGATTGCAGATGTAAAATGGTTGCAAATGTGGAGGTACTTGATTTCAAGCCAATTCAAGGTGAGGACGAGCAAGTCTTCTATGTTGCTCAAAGAAGACCAAATTTCCATAGACAAGGTATGCCTCCAAATCCACTTTCTTTTTCTGGTTATAGTGGAAATTCGTATGCACCAAATAACCAATGGCAATCACCATATCCTCAAAATTTTGGTAATTATCACAATTGGTATGGTTCTCAAAGCCAAGGGCAGCATTTTGGTAATCAAATACCACAATGGCAGCAACCACAAGGGAACTGGTACCCACCTCAGGGCCAAGGAAACCAGTTTCAAGGGAACTAGCAACCTACTTCCCAATGGAGGGGAAACCAACCATGGAATGCCCAATCTTCTGGTTATCAGCCGCCTATCTAACAGCCATAGCCTCCTGTGCTAATGCCTCCTCCTGCAGCCACTGTTGTGCCACCTAAACCAACGCAGTTGCCAACTCAGTCATTGCCAAATCCTAATATTAAGTCTCAGCAACAACCACAAGCTTATTCAGTTGATGTTAATCAATAACCAGCCTATTCCTTATCTCTAAATGACATTCACCTCCGATCTAGGACAACTTTGCCTAATCCCTCTCATCCAGTTATCACTGAAGTACAAGAGGAGCAAGAAATCTCTAATCCAATAGATACAATCCCTCATAACCAAATATTGCCACCATTCCCCCATAGGTTGCAAGAAAAGGAAGTTCCCACAGAACAACAACAACAAAGCTTTGATATTATTGATCAACTGAAGCATATTTGTGTTAAAATTTCATTATTGCAAGCAATAAAAGATGTTCCCATATATGGTAAGGCACTAAGAGAAGCATGTCTAAAAAAACCTGGCTGGAAGAAAAAGGATCCTAAAATAGTGCATGTTAAGGGTCAACTAGTAGATAACATGTTAGGCAAAATTGCAATTCCAAAGTATTCTGATCTAGGTAGTCTTGTTGTGAGTATAGTCATTAATGGCAGTCAAATAAAAAATGTTTTGATTGATTTAGGGGCAGCCATTAATGTAATGACAAAGGAAGTAATGAAGCAACTTGAGATCAATAGTTGAAGGCCTACACCCACAGTTCTATAGCTTGCTAATAGCTCTACAATGAGACCTGATGGTATCATAGAGGATGTTGTAGTTATTTTCAATTCCTACGAATATCCTGCAGACTATGATTTTATCTCCAAAAGCAACATTGGGAGGATATCCCGTCATTTTGGGTAGACCTTGGCTTGCACTGCTGATGCATATATTGGATGTAGATTAGGGGATATGACTATTTTAGATGGGAGTTCTACAAAAACATTAGCCTTGTATTCTCCAGCACAACCCCAACTTGAGCAACAACAAGCCGTTTGGCCTATTTTGGGGGGAGAATCTAAGGAAATTGACTCTATTAATCACCTTATGATGATTAATTGAGGGCCACTCATGCAATTATATGATGAGGAATCAATTCTTTACAAAATCCTGATAAATGAATTAATAGAAGAGCAAACATATAAGTGATATTGCAGGTTTGGACTTTCCTACAGCCACTGATATATTGCATACTCTGTTGCCGCAGGAATTATCTTCTTCTTATTTTTCTGATATGAAACAGATTGATCTTACTATTAAGATAGAAGTGGAGTTGAATAAATGTTTGAATATCAATTGAGATCTATCAAATGCTCAAAAAGAGGCCCTTATGGACTTGTTGAAACTTCATAAAAATGCTTTTGCATGGGATTACAAGGATATGCATGGGATAGAT
Source organism: Cryptomeria japonica (assembly GCF_030272615.1). Classification (NCBI taxonomy): domain Eukaryota; kingdom Viridiplantae; phylum Streptophyta; class Pinopsida; order Cupressales; family Cupressaceae; genus Cryptomeria; species Cryptomeria japonica. Next base: position 171,844,867 of record NC_081412.1, on the reverse strand, counting down.
CCAGTAGTTTGCACCCACCATATTTATATAAAGGAAGAGTGTTGCCCACTCAAACAACCTAAAAGAAAAATCAATCTTGCCTTGAAGGAGAAAGTTAAAGAAGAATTGTAGAAGTTGTTAAAAGCTGGGTTTATCTATCCTATCTCAAATAGCCAATGGGTATCACCTCTGGTCATAGTCCCTAAGAAAGGAGGAAAATGGAGGGTATATGTTGATTATAGAGCCCTGAACTTGGCAATAAGAAAAGATCATTTTTCATTACCATTTGTGGATCAGGTATTGGATTCTCTAACTGGTAAAAGATATTTTTCATTCCTTGATGGATTCAGTGGTTACAATCAGATCCAGATAGCCCCTGAGGATCAAGAGAAGACAAAATTTACTTGTCCATGGGGCACGTATGCATATTCTGTTCTTCCTTTTGGGTTATGTAATGCTCCAACCACTTTTCAAAGAGCGATGATTAGTATTTTTTCTGATATTTCTCAAGATATTATGGAAATTTACATGGATGACTTTACAACTTATGGATCTGAATTTGAACAGGCATTGGGTAATCTGAAGAAATTTTTACAACGATGGGAAGACTACAATTTGTCCTTAAATAGTGAGAAATTTTTCATCATGATTCAAGAAGGAATAGTCCTTGGTCATCATATCTCTATAGAAGGCATCTAGGTGGATCCAGCAAAAATTGAGGTCATTCAACATATCAATGACCCTGTAAAGCAAAAAGATGTAAGAAGTTTTCTTGGTCATGTTGGATACTACAGACGGTTTATCAAAGATTTCAATAAAATTGCAAGTCCCTTATATTCACTGCTTACCAAAGATATAGAATTTAAATGGACCCCAGCATGCAATGAAGCTTTCTTAAAGCTTAAGCATGCTTTGACTCAAGCACCAGTTCTTAAAGGCCCAAATTGGTCTTTACCATTTCAAATCCATACAGATGCATCTGATTATGCAATAGGAGTAGTGTTAGGACAGAAAATTGACAAATTAGAAAATGCAATATATTATATTAGCAAGAACTTGCAGGGACCTGAGTTGAATTACATAGTCACTGAAAAGGAAATGCTAGCTGTTATATATGCACTTAACAAATTTAGGCACTATATTATGGGATACCCCATATTTGTGCATACAGATCATACTACAATCAGATATCTCATGAATAAGCCATCAATTACTGGTAGATTAGCTCGCTGGTTATTGTTGATGCAGAAATTTGATATCACAGTTGTTGATAAACCAGGGAAGTCTAATGTGGTTGCAGATTATCTTTCAAGACTTCAATTATAAGAAGATTCTACAGTCATAGATGACGCTTTTCTAGATGAACATTTATTTCTCATTCAAGCTCACGCTCCTTGGTATGCTGATATTGCCAACTATTTAGCTGCTACTAAGATGGCAATTTATTTCTCTCCTAAGGAAAGAAGGTTACTAGTTGAAAAAAAATTAACTTCCCATGGATTGCTAATTGTCTATTTTATACTGGACCTGACCAAGTCATGAGAAGATGTGTTAGAGAAGATGAAACGTATGACATCCTGCATGCATGTCATGATGAGCCATGTGGGGGTCATTTTGCTGCCAAAAGAACAACACTAAAAATACTCAATACATGATACTATTGGCCCATATTACATAAGGATGCAACACAATACACATGGAAATGTGACAGATGTCAGCGAATGGGAAGACCTACAAAATCTGATGAGATGCCACTATACCCACAAATATCAGTTGCACCATTTGATAAGTGGGGATTAGATTGTGTTGGCCCAATTGATCCACCTTCTAATGGCAGATCTTATATTTTGGTATGTATAGACTATGTAACAAAATGCGTAGAAGCTCGTGCCATGATACATGCCAGAGATAATAAGGTAGCTAATTTTCTTTATGAAGAGATATTCACAAGATATGGAGTACCGAGGGAAATTATCTCAGACCAGGGACCTCAATTTACTTCAACATTGATAACAACTTTGGTCAATGAATACAATATAAGGCATAGAAAATCTACTCCATATCATCCACAAGCTAATGGACAAGTAGAAGTTACAAATAGAGAGCTTGAGGCTATTCTTACAAAAATAGTATCTGTTCATAAGAAAGACGGGTCTCATCGGCTTTCAGAAGCAATTTGGGCATACAGAACAACTTGGAAAACACCAATTGGTTTTACACCTTTTGAGATGGTTTATGGCAAAACAACAATGATGCCTATTGAATTTGAGCATAAAACCTTGAGGACAACTTTGCAATTAAATATGACATTATCTGAAGCACAGAAAGAACACATTCAGCAATTAAATGCTCTAGATGAAAGGAGGAAGATAGTTATTCAACATACATAATTGATTCAAAACCAAAGAGCAAAATGGCATGATACATATATCAAGGACAAGAAATTCAAAGATGGTGACTGGGCACTACTGTATGATTCCAGATATAAAGATGCTATGGGAAAACTTCAAACTAGCTAGTTAGGTCTGTATGAAATAGAAGAAGTTTTCCAGAATGGAGTTGTTCATTTGTCCACAATTGATCCCATTCGATTCAAACTCTTAGTAAATGGTCACCGACTGCATCTCTATCATAAGCCGACCACTAAACAGAAGTTCCTGCATCAATTTGCTCCACAGGGTGAAATCAAGGTTCCTGCAGCAACTGACAATGATCTTGCAGTAACTCATCAGCTTCCTGCTGCAGTTGAGCAAGGTAAGAAAGGTAAAGTTCATGCAGCCTCTGTAGTGAACATGTTTTCCGCTTCATAATAAAATCTTTCCATATCTTATGGGAATATTTTTCTCTGTAAATCAAATTCCATCCATGTCATTCCATCCCACGTTCTTACCGTTCATTTCACTTCATTTCGCCATCATTTTTCGTACAACTGCAGGTACATGTATATTGTGTTTTGTTTTAATTATGCATTTATTAGTTCATTATGATTATATCCTTTTTTTAATTCCGCTCCACTCCCCGAAATCTCATCAGCTTGTGTGGACACGTGCTAGGTTAAGTTGGGGGGGTGCTTTATGGTTCAGTTTCCAAAGTGATTGATTATCTGTCCTTTTTGGTACTCTGAATTGATTTATTTTCATCATTTCTTATTATGCTATTATGTCATGCAAGGGAATAATAAATTCTATCGCCAGAATTGAGATACGTATGGGAATTTCAATTTAGCAAGTCTGTCAGATATTCTGGTCTTCTGTTTCTCTACTGCAAAGTAAAAAATAGTAGAGTAAGAGATGGGTGGTGATCCAATTCGCCATGAGCCAATGGTTCATGAAGTGTTGCTACATGATGCTCTTTGTGAGCATTATTTTAGACACCACGACTGGCTGGATTACTTCTTAAAAATCAGGGATTATAACGAAGAAATTGCTACAGAATTTATGCATTCCTTTAATGAAGGAGAAGCTATAGTTAAAGGCTTGAGGGTTATTGCTATAGAGCAGCAAATAGAAGAAGTAATGAGGTTGCCGTAGGAAGGTGAACAATTTCCAGAATCAAAAGATGCAAGGAGCGCCAGGGCAGAGTTCACAATTCCCACGGATGGACCCATAACGGTGGACAAACAAGGAACTAGAAGGGTTTCCCTACCAACAGAGTGGCCTCAGGTAGCTTTGTATGTTATGAAATACGTTACATGTGAGGGGCGATATTCAAATCTACATTCACCTCATTTTAAGTTACTTAGTCATCTACGACATGGCCGATGAGTGAATGTTCCTAATTTCTTATACCACCTCATTTCTACAAGCGCTAAGGAGACACAGAAAAATGGAAATCACTTCATTAGCCATCATGGATTGGTTAAGCTTCTTGTACAACAGTCCCTTAGAGACATTTCACAAATGGATTGGGGCATATTTGAGGATATACTACAGTTTAGGGTTGAAGATGACCCTGTTGCAGAGAATCCACCGGTTGAAGAAGAAAATGATGCAGAACCCTCTTCTCCCATAGTTGCTGTAGAAGAGGATTTGCTTGTTGCTGAAGGAGCCGCAGTTATTATGGAGGAAGAGACAGTGGAGGCAAATCTGGAATAACCCTCTACTTCTCTTCAAGGAAATTTACCAATTCCTCGAAGAAAAGGAAAGGAGTTGGAAAGAGATGAAACAAATGAAGAACCCATGGCCCAGCTGCAGGTAACTTAGATTCCTCCTGCAGCCAAGATGCGTAGGACAAAAAGAAAAACTCTTGCAGTAACTGAAGCAACTCCTGCAGCAACTGAAGCAACTCCTACAGCCATTCCAAAAGTTTATGTGAGGAGAACACGTAGTAAGACACAAAAGGCTCATCCTACAGGTGACCCTGCAGAGGTAATTACAGTGGAAACTTCAGAAGAAGGAAGCCTTGCAGATATTAAAATACAAGAAGAAGGAAGCCCTATAGATATTGGAATACAAGAAGAAGGAAGCCATGTAGATGATGAAATCCAATTAGAAGTTAATGAGGATAGACTAGCAAATCTTGCTTCTGTGGTGCAACAACTTGAAGAGACTATTGGAGACATTTCACAACAGTCTGAAGGAATTGTTGGAAATATTCCTGAGCAGTTTGAAGAAATTGTTGGAGACATCCTACATCAGCCTAAGGAAAATATTGGAGAGATACCATCACAGATTGAGGAGTTTATCAAGGAAATCCCATGGCCTAAGGTAGTACCTATTAGACCTCCTTCATCCCTAAGTAGTTTATCTATTGCTTTAACATTTTATAGACAATGGGAAATAGAGTGGGCTAGGTTGCAAGGGATTATTGATAAAAAACAAAAAGAAATTGAAAAGAGAGATAACAGAATTGAGGAATTAGAGGCTAAGGTGGAAATAATTTATGGTATGGTTCCTGAGTTGATGTAGTGTAGGTCACCTCCAAGGGTTTATGCAGTGCACTTGAAGGAGTGGTATTTGAACTTCAAACCGAACCACATTATTAGGGACCTTAGCCCCTCCTTAGAAACACCTGAAGAATTCTTTTATGCCTACCAAACCTCTCCACCAGTTGTGAAGAATTTGCTATGTGAATTGTATTTACATAACTATGTTGTACCCTCAGACAGTGAGTGGAACCCCTTATTGTATATTGGGGATATCCATATCAAAGCTTTAATGTCATGGATCCAAAATGAAATCATCATGTGGGCACAAGCCAAAGAATATGAAAAACTAGAGTTTGATTGTCCATTGCCATTAAGGAGAGAATCAAAAGCACCAAGAGTTCTTTATTATGAGTGGCATAAATTACTGGTGAGAGATGATGTTAGAAAATTAGTGCTTCCAATGAGAGAAGAAATATATCAGGCATATGAGCATTTGGTTCAGACTGACAGGACAACTGAAATAGAAGGGTTAACTCGGCGCTGGAACAATTTACCAGAACAATTAAAGTAAGGAGAACCTTATTCACTACAGAATTTTCAGGTAGCCATGCAAAGAGCCCCTAGATATATACAGTTAGGCAGGGAGAAAGCCAACAACTAGCTACCATTGATCTTTTAGCCCCCAATCCTCCTGTGGCCTCTTTTGGCATGTCAGCCTATGGAACAAAATTATGATGCAGTCACAAAAGAGTCAGCCAGATGGTCCAGGCTGGAAAAAATAAAAGGTTTTTATTGGAACTTGGCTTCAGGAGGGACAGGTCAGGGCACCATTGGTGATTTGAGAGTTACTGCAAGAGTCAAAAAATTTCGTTTTGCTGTAGGATCAGCAAGCTCTTAAAGTTGGGGGGCATGATAAGCTAATACTTTGTCATGTTTTTATCATCATAACTCTCAAGTTTTTGACATCTTTTGGTTTTCATAATAGTAGTGATGTGTTGTAAATTGACTATATGTATTCCATGTGTTAAACCTAAACTTATGAAATCATGTTTGAATTTTGCCGGTCAATTCCTGTAGCCATGCCATTTATTCCTACAGCCATGTGATTTGTTCATGTTTCTATGTGGATTATTTAGTGTAATATCATATGTGAATTAATAAATGTGTTAATTAAATAAAATGTGTATGTATGTCCTTGTATGTTGTTTTTGTTGTAGTGTAGGTAATAAATGATGCCACAGTGGATATTCTCCTTTCGCACCTGAAGAAGGAAAGATCACGTTAGAGATAACTGAAGATCAAACTGAAGAGGAGCTAAGAAAGTGCAAGGTACGGCATAGGCAAAGTAGCCAAGCAACACTACTGAAGTCTAACTTTAGTGGACATTGAATTTGCAAAACACTGCCACGACATGCAAAGACTGTGCTTTGGTTCAGATCCATGTTTCCTGTAGCCAAGCTCTAGTTATCTTCTTTATCAATCAATCATCCACTTCTTCTTCTAGGCATGATTTGAGTTGTCTATTGTAGTTGATCCTCTCTTTTATAATAATATCTTCCTTTTTCTTAGAGGTTAGATAGAATAGAAAGGAATTGAGCAGAGTTTTTTGATAAGCATTCTTGTGTTTCTTTTCAAAATATGTAATCACTTTTAGGAAGCAATGAATAAAAATTATGTTGTTATGATCTCTTAAAGGTAGTTTTTAGGAAGCTGGATATCACTCATCCAAGGGGGGGCACTTGGTGAGTGATCCTATGTGTGCTCATTGAAATTAGTTTTTCTTTAGTTGCAGTAGAAGTTCTTGCTTTGATTGTTTCTGCAGCCATTGGAAACAAATCCATTGACTATTCCTGCAGCCAAACCAGAACAAAGTAATTTATGTTATTTATGATCTTTCCAGCATTGTTTTTATGAATACTATGTAGAAGTTCTTCCTGTAGCCTTTCCATAATTTTCATTCTTGCCTTTCCTTTTTGCATAATGTTAGTTGCTGCAGTAATGTAGAATAGCCATTGAAGGAACTTAGTGCATATATAGTGCAGACTCATTTCAAGTATTACATCCCTGGGTTGATAACTAAATGAACACTAGCCATGAAAATAGTAGCTTTACTAGATGAACGTCCAAACTTTGGGTTGAGACTTCAATTAGAGTTATTATTATTATTGTTGGAGTAGACACCGGTGACTCCAGTGGTCATTATACTGAATGACATTCTCTCTAGTATGCAATAGTGACAGTGTTGCACATACATCTCTTATATTGGTAGCCTTCCTATACTAGTTGACATCAATGACAACACATTGCCAACAATCTCCCCCTTTGGCATTGATGTCAACACATGTAGTATGCGACATACTACATAATCTCTCTTCCCTTTTGTATAATCCATTGGTTCTCAAACATGTAGTATTTCATATACTACAAAATCTTTCTCCCACTTTGACAATGGTAAAAAGCATTATCAGGGTTTCACTCCTCCTTGTACCTATCGGGCACTGACAAAAATCTTTCTCCCTTTTTTTTTCTTTACTGGATGCATCTCCTCCTTTAACCTTCATACTTTGTTACATCTTCTCAAGTCACATCTCTTGAGATGGAAGACTCAACCATCAAATGACACCAATTGAGCATGCAAATCTGATACTAATTATTAAAGCACTCAATTGCAAAAGGGTGTGTCAGTGAATACTACTTACATGTCGGTCAAATTGCATCATCCCCTGTCTGATCCCAAATTTCTTTAGAATCAGTACAGGCACAAGTTCAAGCATGTCAGTTTTGCTTCATAAGCACTTGAAATCCCCCTGAGTTATATATCTTAGGTCCATGATGTCGATTAGGTCCAATACCGGTGCTCCAATCATCTCCATATACCAGTTGATTTGTGCAAGTGTGATAATCTATTGATCTTTCAGCTCCATTATATCCACCACAACCTATGACATGATCTTGGAAGTACACAATTCCATACAATATCATTATCATGCCATAAAACAAGCCGATTAGCCCAAAAACATGCATGCCTACATGATCAACAACCGAGCCAACATATGTCATTCAGGTCTTCATCAACACCACCTAAGACATAAACTCCTCATTTCATGCTACCAGGGCTAATGCAATGATCTCGAACTTCATTGTCTTACATAATCTGCAAGTAACTATTAGCATTCATACTGGTAACATCCTGTACATACCAGTTTCCTATACTGGTCCATCATCACTACTGGAGTACCTTCTTGTAACTCCTGACATTTTGTGTCATTTTGCATCTAATTCTTATTGTAATCTCCATCTATCGACACATGCAGTAGTGATCCAACTCTGATCTGTAGGTGTGTAGCCAAGGCCACCACTACGCACACTTATCATCTCATTTTCTTCCTCCATACCGGTAGCAGCTTGTTCTTCCATGTGTCCTCTTCCACTGAGGGGGTGAATGGTAAGGTCAATGTACTACTCCCCCTAAGGTCCTGCATCTCCTTTAATCCTTAGGAGATATCACCTATGCACTGAATGCATAGTGTTGGTCCATGGATGTATCTTCTTTCTTCTTCCTCCATTCCTATTTGGTCATATTCTTCTTCCCATTTTCAGTCTTGGGAGAAGGTCTTACCTTCTTCTGCAGATGGGTCCTTTCATTTTTGGATTCTGCATCACAACCAGAAGTAGTGCTATAGTAGCACACAACATCCATCCCAACCTCATGATTGGGGAACCTTCTAACATACCAGTTAGCTCTTCCTTTTCTGATCATACCATTGTAGTCAGCTGCCAGTTTCCATGGTTTCCTTGCATGTGCAGGTACACTTCTCTTCTTGTTCCATGCAGGCCTTTTCTGCTCATAGCTTCTATAGTTGCACCTATACTGAGCATGATTGTTCCACTGGTTGCCATAGGACTGTGAGCTCTTCTTCCTGCATTCATAACTTCTATGGCCAGATCTTTTGCAGCTATAACAAACACTATTTGCATAACCGAGAGAGGGGATATGCATGTATCTACTCCTTGATATATTTTTTTCATATACATGATATGTATGAGATCCTAGACCATTTCTTCTAGATCCATTTCTACATTATTCTTCCCTATGGCCATGACCATTACATGCAAAGAAATAACCAGAGAAGGAAGATTTATAACTTACAAACTTATTATGCCATGCATGGGGAGATCTTACCGGTTTAGAATCTCCATTTCTTCTTCTTCGGGGATGGATTCTTGATTGTCCATTCTTTCCAGCTCTTCCATCTAATCTCTTCTCTTCCTACACTTGATTTATCTTGTGGGCAGTAGCATTTCCCTGTCCTCTACCGATAGGAGTTCTTCTTTTGTTCTTGCTTTCGATGAAGTTGTCTTCTCCCATCTTTCCTTTCCCTTTGGGATCTGCATTGTTCCTCCTTCTTGCAACACCAGTCTTCATCCTTATCTACTAGTCTTCATTGATTGTGGTTAGATCAACCTTATTCCTGGAGAATCTCTAACTTTGAAGGTATGTCCCTTTTTCTCTCCATTTGAGGAGACAAACAAAATGTCATTATGGGAGACATTCTTGCTGGTGGAGCATTCACCAGCACCACTTCCTAATCCTTCAATGTCCTTGGCATGCTTTTTCTTTTTCAATATTTTGTCCAAGGCATCACTACTGCCATCATACCGGATTCTTACCTTGAGCTCATCCTAACATTTCTCAAGGTCATTTCGGAGAATCTCCATTTCTCCAACAAGCTGCTGTTATTCTTTATCTTTTACTTCTAGCTAAGACGCTAGATCTTTACATCGACACTCCTTGGTGCCTCCTTGTTGAGTCTTTAATTATGAGACACATTTCTCAGAATCTTCCAGGCATCTGATCAACCAATTCTTCTCTACAATAGCAGCATTCTTGAATAACTTGTATTCATTTCTCACTCTACTGAGTTCAAGTGCATTTACAAGTTCTCCTTCAAGATCAACTTTTTCTCCCTCTTCTTCTTCACCTTCACTATCACTACCAAACACATCTTGTCGATAGGAGTGATCAACATGATCATTCTCAGATGTGTGCCTCTCATCTTTTGATTCTTGAGCCATAAAAAGGTGGGTTCCTTCTTCATCATTGTTGCGGCTGCTAGCAGATCTGCCTTCCTCATCTGCAGATATATGAGAGACATTTCTCATCCTATCTTCACAAACTGGTTCTGTAGTGGTAGGCTCATTTCTATAGAGCTTATTCAGTCTATCCCACAAGCTTATTTTTTATTTGCATCGGTCCACCTGTGAGGAGATATCATCTGATAACCCACAGAGTATAGCCTTCATTGCTGCTTCATTACACTAGTTTCTTCTTTCTGCATCAAGATCGGTGGGAGGAGGACTGACTTTACTAGGGCATCCATTTACAATAGACATCCACACATCAAACCCTAGGGAGGCCAAGTAGACTTCAATTCTACAACTCCAAATGGAATAGTTTGAATCATAAAAAACCAGAGCAAGAATTGACACTAAACAGACCATTATGTCCTTCAGCTAGAATCTACCTGAGCTGGAGAAATCTTGACTAACCGGGAACCTAGGCTCTGATACCAATTGTTAGAAACAATCTACCACTAAAAGGGGGGTGAATCAGTGGCTCTCAAACTTTTCGCTTTGATTGTCCTATGTGAGTATACTAGTTATCAGATCTAACTGAATGCAGACTTACCAGTTAGATGGGAGACTAACACAAATGCACTCACACATAAAGGAGACATCACATAACACCACCATATACGAGGAAAACCCAAGATGAGAAAAATATCAATGAGAAATGTTGTTGGAGTCTACTGCTCCAATCCAACCTCATAATGAATCTTTTATTACAATGTTTAGGGCACCAACCCAAGGAGCACAACCCTTGATTTAGGGCACCAACCCAAGGAGCTACAACCCTTGCACCGAGATACAACTCAGTCATCTATAATGAGTATATTCAAATACAAAAGTAATAATCTTGTTACAAATGGATTTTGTAACTCTTTTGTGAATCTCTGTTGGGTCTTCTATCTAGTTCACTGTTGGTACTCTGCTCACCCTCGCACTGCTGCAACCTTACTCTCTGTTGCACTCTTGTCAGTTCATCCTCTTCTCCTTCTCTACCGATTCTACTCTTTGTTGGTTCTACACTTTACTAGTTCTCTCATCTCTCTGCTACATCTTTTCTCTCCATCGATACTACACTCTGTCGATTATATGTCTGCCTTCTCTATTGTCTTTTGTAGTTCTTCTCTGTCGGTATGGTCACTGTCGGTCCTCTCCTCTATCAAACTCAATAGCCGACTACCGGTAACCTCACTAATGCTGGTTGAACACTTCAACCCTGTTCTTCCTCACACTCAGTCTCTTAATCTTCTTCTTCTTCTTGATGAGCACTTGACTAATTTCCCTCCTTTAATAGCAATACTCTCTCATCTAGCGGCAACCTTCATCGATTTTGGCTTGCGTATTGGTAAACTGGTTTTCCCACCAAAAGACAATTCAAATTTTGGGCAATTAGGGTTTTCTCATCGACCTCAAGGCAAACCAAATCCAATTAGATCTCATCTAATCTGATCACCTGGATTGATGAACTATAACTCATCAATCAATCCCTCCATTGTCCTGCCTTCTAGAACACGCCTTCTATTTTTAGCATCCTGCTCTTAACCTGTCAGCGGATTTCTTGGTTGATCACCAAGAATAGTTTTGTGGTTTCCTTCATCTTCCTCAATCTACTCAAATAGACTGAGCTGGATTTTTGTTGTTCTCCTGACCTTGAGCTGCAAACATCTGCTATGCATCCCATGAATCTTGCAGTCCACATAAATATCGACCTATCACCATTTCCCTTACCGCTTGACACCTCACCGACTCAACATGCCGCCTGTGCATGCATGGCACTTCACCTCCATGTGACCCCTATGTCGGCATCCACCTCTGTGAGGTCATCTATGTCAGTATGGATGGGATCACCAACCAACTCCATTACCGGGTTCTTCTACCGGTTTACTAACCCTACTGATTAAACCCTTAACCGGTTTGCTTTTAACCTTGCACTCTGCTTCTCTTCCAATGGAACACTCAATTGGTTAGCACTCTTGCTAACCTACCTTATGCACATCTTCATCAAATGGGAGTCTTCTACATTTGCACTTTGTTATATTACTAGTGGACTCACATACTGGTAAACCCCTTTGATGATACCATGTCATACACCTTCAATTGTTTCTATCTGAGGCATCTGCATGTTGGTTGCACTCTCTATTTGCAGCTGCTCAGCCTTGCCTTCTCCATCATCAGACCGAACATCATCTCAACCGGTTTATCAAAGTGGCAAACCCATCACACTTCAACTGTCGATCTAGTGCATATCCCTGATTCATGCACTTGAGGTATCTTTGTAATTCACCAACATCCAGGAGTTTCTTAAGTTTTTCTTTGACTAGTACTGCAATATATGGGGGCATCTTGCAAAGCTTCTGTTTGAAAGGCTTAGCTCCTTCTGCTACGGTGAGATGATGCATGACTAAATCAGGATCAAGACTAGTCATGTTTGCATATGACCATGCGAAGTTGATCTGACGCTTCTGGAAGAATTCTACAAACTTAGGTTGTTCCTCTGGAGTTAAAAGAGATACCAGATGTATTTGGTGAGGAGTCTCAGGAGTCCCCACGTTGAATTATTTTGTTTCCTCAATAAGGATTGTTGATCGTTCTTGATTTGCATTAGAGGGGAGAATGTCAAACCTTTCATCCATAGGTGCCTTAGAGAGGTTTTCATCGTTGGATACGCTCTTTATTTTTACTTTTTTGGGATCAAACAGTGCCACAGTGTGGTTTTCACTGGATGATCCATGTTTTATCGTAATATTTTTATAGCTTAAAGGTTTGGCATCTACCCCAAAGTATGTTGCACTATTAAGTTCAATGGCGAATCCAGCTTTGTGATCCCCACTTGGTATGTTATCCCATAGTTCCAAAAAGTCAATGATCACCTCATCATTTTTGAAATGGTCAAGACATGGGGGATTAGGTTGGTTCCATTTGATGAGTTCAAGATGGATAATGGGCATTACCTCATCGATCAAGTTAAGTTCATAAGATGTGTCAGTGAGAGTCAAGACGTTGTGGTGAAGGTCGTTGATGGTACTCTCCCTGTCAGAATCAGGCGTAGGATGTGACGTAGGGTCTGTGGAAGATGTTTCCAGTTCAATAATCCAAGAGGTTTTAATCTGTGCTTCTCCATAAATAGGGATTTCTTTGTGAGGTGGAGGTGGTGATGCATCTTCCTCATTTGAAGTATTGAGATGTACTAAATCAAATTCCCACTCATGTGAGTCAGTCTCTGAGTCACTTTTCAGCATCTGAATACTATACCACATCGGGATATCTTTTGAGTTGAACACTGCAGGTGTAATCGGCCGATGTACCTTTGGAAATGGAATGGTTGGTGCTGCAAGGAGGATTATTGGGATCAGTGAATCCAATATTGGGAGTATTGACGTTGTTGAATTTGCTACTTCTGATGGAATTATCAGTGTTGTCGATACTGCTGGGGGTTCTGATACTGCTAATGGTGATGTTGATGCGATCGCTATTGTTGATGGGGTTGTTGGTTTAATTGGTGGTATGATTGGTGTTGTGGATGGTATTGATGGGATTCTCAGCTTTATTAGGGCAGTTGGTGTGGTTCTTGGTGTTGCTGATATAATCAAGGGTGACCTCTTTAGAGTATTAGGCTGATATAGAGGTTTGTTGAGTTTCCCTTTGAATATGAACTTAGGAAGAGTCTCCTTTTGAAAGCCTAATCTAGTGTTATCTTTAGGCTTTAATTTAGGCTACAACGACTCGTGTCATCCTTGCTTGTAAGGTCCTAAAGCACTCTGACCATCATAGCCCATTCTTTGCATAATGGTAAGGCCTTTACCATATTGATCTATGGGAAGCTTAGCTTGTGGGATTTCCATGGTGATAGGATCTTTATAGATCCATTCTGCTAAGTCCTCATATGTGGTCTCTTCTTCTTGTCTCTTTCCAAGGATAAAAGGCACCAAAGTGCATGTTGGCTTGACCAGTGGTGTTTGAAGTAACCTTTGAGGTTTACCATGAGTTCTAGGAGAAGTGGGTAGTTGCCCCACACAAAAGAGTTGGCTTAGATTGTATTCCCCATGACCTTCCTCTGCCATTTTCATTTTTAGCTTCTCTTGTTTGGGTATAGTGGTGTTTGAATTGGAAAGAGAAGTTGGACTTGCATATGATGTGGATGGGATAGCTTCTCTATTATTGGGAACAATAATCTCTGGTTGATATTGTTACAATATGCAAATGGATTTGCATCGCCCAGGATTGTAATTTCTACACCGTTATGAGGGAACTTGATACACTGGTGATAGGTGGATGGAACGGCCTGCATGGCATGTATCCAAGGTCTTCATAACAACAAATTATACGATAGAGGAAGGTCCAGAACTTGATATATGATGTGCTTCACCACTCGGCCCACTCAGATTGGTAACACAACTGTTCCTTTTGAAGAACGCTTTGCATCATCATATGCTTTTATGGTTATCTTTTTGTGGGGATCCACTGATTCAACTACATATCCCAATGTTGTGACCAATTGTAATGTACAGATATTTAGGCCTACTCCATTGTCGATCAAGACTCACTTGATTCTGTGTTGGTTGATAAATCCTTCAATATGGAGTGAGGCGTTATGAGGTTGTTAGAAGGATGTATTGTAACTTTCAGAGAAACTGAGACATGGTGATGACCTCAGACTATCAACCACAGCTTGAAATTGATCTGTATTTAGATTGGTAGGGACTGATGCCTCTTGGTTAGCTTGATCCAAGATTGTTTTATGAGATGGGGATAGGCGCAAAATCTCTAAGATGGATATAAGTGCGGGCATCTTATCTAACTGTTCCACAAGGTTATACTACTTTGGGATGGATGTTGTGCCTTGTGGAGCTTCTTTAATGGTGATCTTGCTACGATGTGTAGCAACATTGTAGGTATGGTTTGGATCTTTGATGGTAATGATTGCAATTTGTTCATCGACATCATATAGGTGATTCAGAGTGTAATTATAGGCGGTTCATGTATAATCAGTTGTATTTGTGTTTTGCCCCGAAGTGGAAGGACCCCTTTGATCTTGTGATGGAAGCGGATTCTTAAACATGAGATGATCATTACTTGAGGTTTTTGGGTTGTGTCCTTCAATTTAAATCTCTCCTAGGTCAATAAGATCTTGAACAAGATCTTTCAATCTATGACAGATACTTGTTTTATGCCCTTTCCCTTGATGGAATTTGCAATGTTCATTATCCCTCCACCATGGAGGTTTGACTTGAGGTTCATAATTAGATGTCTTTGGTAAGGTGACCAGATTTAAAGAGACCAATTGACGTAACACTGTTTCAATAGGTTCCCCTAAGGGAGTGTATGTATGTTTTGGTTTATAATTTTGTTGTCGTTGTCTTGGTTCCTCTTGCGGTGCATTGCATCCTTGATTTTGCGGAGGAGCAACCGTGTTGTTCATAGGAGGGGGATTTTGCCCCGCAAATCGGACCACAAGTTGTGCACTCTTTATATTCCTTGCATCTACAACTCCATCATTGACGATGTTTTTGTTTTTATTCCAGAAGTTGGGTTTATCATTGTTGAAGCGTGGGTGAGGGTCGTCTTTTGGTTCATTGTATATCTTGATAAGCCCCTTTTTTTATGAGGGCCCATTCACATTTTAACCCTTGGGTGATCATGTCAGCAAAGGATTCTGTGCCGTTCATGTCTAGGTGGAATTCCATTTCATCGTTCAAGTTGGAAATAAATATTTCCACTAGCTCTCGTTCGGGTAGATGAAGAGAATGCCTACTAGATAGTTGTCTCCAACGTTGCAGGAAAGCTGAAAATAGTTCCCCTGGTTTTTGCTTGGTGTTACACAGATCTACCATGGCGACATCATGTTCTATGTTGTGTGAATAATGTGCAATGAACTTTTGGACCAGTTCTTTGAATGTCCTAATGCCGCATGTTAGTCAGGAAAACCATTGTGTGGTTGTTCCCCCCAAACTCTGAGGAAAGAGGCGCATTAGATATGTGTCTTCATATGCCACTTCTAGGCAAGTTGAGTGAAATTCCCTGACATGATCTCGAGGGTATCCTTTTCCCTGATACTTTTTGAACTTAGGTGTTTCAAACCCTCATGGAAAAGGTTGCATATGTAGATTCCTATCAAAGGGATAGGGACAAATATCATTAAGTGAAAACTGGGTAGTTTTCACACCACTGCGGAGTTGTTGGGCTAGATTCTCGACTTGTTGCCTCAACATGTCAATGTCATTAGGAGGAGGAGGATGTGGGGGATTTCCTTGATTAAGGCCATATCTAAAGTTATCTCAACCTCTTCCACCCTCATTATGACTATGGTGTTCTGATGCTTTCCGTAATTGTGCGGTATCAAAATCGAAGGGTAGTTTGGCTCCCTCTTGAGCAAGTCTCAAAAAGTGAGCATCAACATTGTTTTTGAGGATTTCATCAAAAAGTTGATTGAAGAGGTGGTTGTGTTGTGCCCTTTCTATTGCTTCAGGAGTGGGAGTACTAGGTTTTTCATCATTTGCATTTCCTCCAAGGTCTTCTTGGAATTCATTGAGATTTTCCTCCTCTTCTTCTTCGAGTTCTAGTTGTCTAGTCCTTGATCTGGTTTGAGCCATTTTTGAAAGTTGTTGTTGAAGTTTGTTGAAAATGACTATGAGTTGGTGATGGAGTGAGAGATAAATTTTTGGTGAAGTGTTTAGCATACGGATCTCTAACACTAAAGGTTTGATGTTACCAAAGTCCTTCTATGAATTGCTTGATGTGTTTGTTGACAATGTTTTGAGATGATAAGGTATAGCAAGGTCTGAGATGTGTTATAGACCAAGCTACCTAGTAAGAAGAGGATGTAGGGTCGATTTTGCCTCCCTTGTTTTTATGATAACTCAAAGCTCTATATTGAGTAAAATCTCTACGGTTCAAAGACTCTTGATCAAACTCGTTGGATTTTCGTTGAAGACATAGATGCATGTGACGTAAGAAGGCTCTATGTGAGACAAAGATTTGTCTATTGAGATAGAAAAATTTCCTTCTTTTGATGAAAGCCTTTGAGCTCAATGGTCTTTTCTACAAATTGATATGTTGATGAAGATTTTTCCTTCTCAAAATGTGAAGGATGGTCATATAGTTTGATACTTTGTTTTGATTTTTGCCAAATTTTGGTGTTGAAAATTTGTGTTGGATGAATACTTGTTTTTGAATTGGTTTTTATTTTCTTTGACAAGAAAACAGAGCAATCACACAAACACAATAATGTTGCCTCAAAAGGCACAAATAGATGTGGGTCTAAATCAACCCAATCTTTGAACTTTTTGACCCTTTTTTCAAATGTTTTTGAGTATGTTTTTACAAAAATCCTAAAGTCGGCTCAGTTTATCACTGGTCTTGACACAAAATGAAGACACTTCAAACACACTTTATCCCTAAGGTGAAATGGCCAGTTGCGATAATTTCAGCCTACATCTTGATATTTCTTCAACTTTGGTACTACATACCTTATGAATCCCACTGTGGAAGGTAAAGATGTGATATACTAAGTCTTGCATGAGCATAACAAATAGATGATCCCTATGATGGGGGAGTCACAAATTTTATCAAGCTACAAGTAGTCTTTCAAAAACCTATGTTTCTACTCAAGGAAATATGTATGGTGAGTATCTTGGGAGCAAAACAATCTATGCTCTTGCACTGAATTTATCACAAATATTCTCAATTAATAGAACGGGTGGGTTTCTACATAAAAATGTGTCTAGTAATTTTTGATGTTTTTGGACATAAGTTCATTCTGCAGTGACTCACTTAAGAGCATTGTAACTTGTGGTGGGGCCCATTTGTCCTTTTGACAAGTTACACTATAGAAATAGCTATACCCAAGGCTACAGCTTTCGCTCACACCTGATTTCTATAGCGGCTCAAGGGATTTACCGTGCAAGATCGTTCCCAAGAGTGATGTGTCTCTTGGCAGGCCTCTCTTAAAAAGATAAACTTTGAGTGTTACTAACATTTTTCTCTTGCACCTAGGGCCATGAAAGTCAAGGGAGAGGATATTGTGTGTTAGAAGTAGGACCACTCAACAAACTTTTTGCACAAGTGTGCCAATCACCAAAAACACTTGTTCTTTTTAACTGATTTTCATTGCAATGTGATCTAACTATTTGGAGATGTTGCTCCAACAATCATGGTGTTCTTTTTAACTTTCAAAGGCAAAATGTTTTGTAATCTAGGAATTGGAAATCCTGGTCAACTGAATTGAAAACACGTTTTTGCTTGAAGGAAAATCGCTTTGAACTTTGAAGGAAAAATGGCTTGTTCTTTTTAGTTTCCCTAAAATGAAGTGTTGACTGTGAATTTCTTCAAGTTGATGCAAGAAATGAAATTTGTGTTGTCTTGTTTTAAAACCCAAAATAAAATGAATCCTAAATTGCAAAAAATCAAATTTGTTGGGTTTGAGTTTGTGATTCTTTTTACCTTTGACCAATGAAATTCTTTTTAGGAGCCCAAACAAATATGTGATTCTTTTTAAGAGCCCAAATTGAAATGTGAAGTTAACTTAAACTAAAAAAAAAACTGAATTCATTTTAAAACCAACTTTAAAAAAAGTTAGTAAAACAAATAAATCTACTTCCTAGTCTAATTTAAACCTGCACAAAAGAGATAAATAGTTAGTAAAATCTGCCTATTCGGTGGGCTTCTACATGCCTATTTTTTTTGGTTTTTCGGTTACAAGATATTTTTTTACAACTCTTTGTTACAATAGCGCTACTTTGTGTGAAAACAGAAGTGCTATTTAACATGAAAGCACTAAATATCAATCAAACGCTCCAAAAGAAACGCAAACGCGCTACAAAAAGAGACAAAAGCTCTAAAAGAACTCTGTCAGACATAATTAATTATGTCAAACAAAGAGCCAAAAGTGCTAAAAGAAGATATGGTAGCGCTATTTAAGGGTCAATAGCACTAAATGATGGACAATAGCGCCAGTTGAGAAACAATAGCGCTAAAGTACCCAATTTCGAAGGCGTTAAAGCGTGAACGAAAGCGCTAAAGCGCGACCTGTGTGTCAATTCAAATCATGAAAAATTGTTAGTAGTTTCAAAATTGGTTGCTCTTGGTTCACGTCAAGTTCACCAAATGATGTACTGCAAAAAGGAATGGTTAGGATGACAAAACACAAACAACAAGCAAAAAAATAATCGTTAGTGTTAGGAAATCAAATATAAAACACTATCCTAAACAAGCATACCAAGAGAGACACTATAAGCAAAATAGAACATTTAACAAAGAAAATAAAAGCAATAAATATTTGAAGAGACCCATGGGTTGAATGAGGGTTGAGTTAGAGGTAAAGTCTCTAACCATGGGAGCAAGTGGATTTAACCATAAATGGTTATGTAAGAGCCATTAGTGGTTTGGAAGACTTGAGAGGTTAGCTTGTTGAACACATAAAGCATTAAATGCTTTTCAAAGACTTTGAAGGCTTTGAGAAGTGACTCCAAGTTACTTAGGAATGTGACAATATTTAGGAGATGGATTAGGTTAATTAGGAATGGTTTAGAAAGTGGTTAGAAGAGTCTACAAGGGGATTTAGGATTGCAAGTGGATTTGGTGGGTGAGGGAAAATAAGATTTAAATTAAAATAAAATTAATTTATTTCACCTTGTGGTTGCAACTTGCATTTGTAGGAAAATGGAAGTGGGGGGGGGGGCGATTTTAATGATTTAAATAAATGTTTTATTTATTTATTTATTTAAAAGAAGAAAGGGGTTAAATTAAATAAATATGATTTATTCATTTAATTGATTTAGAATTTGGTTTAATGATTTAATCTAAATAAATTGAATAATTTATTTAATTAATAGAAGAAGGTTTTGAGAATGAATTAATTAATTATTAATTTAATTAACTGATTATTGAAGGTTTATTAATCAAATAAATAGTAAATATTCATTTAATTAAAATGGACATATTTATGTGACTACACTTTCAATATAGTCACTGTAAATAATATTAACAACCATATTGGATGTCCAATGATGGTTTATGCTCCTTCGTAGATACATTATGCTTTGTATATTGATGATTTCTTTGTATGCGGTTTATAGTTTCATTTCAATGCTCTCTTACATTTTAATGTGTCTATATGGTTTTCAATGATGGATTTGTACTCATTGGTACATGCAGAAATGGATTTGCTTTTTAATCATTACAGTGTGAACTTGACTCCACTTTCTTTGCTTCATTATAGTGTGAACTTGACTCCAAATTATTTTCTTCATTATAGTGTGAACTTGACTCCAAATTATTTTCTTCATTATAGTGTGAACTTGACTCATTATAGTGTGAACTTGATTCAAGTTTCTTTGCTTCATTATAGTGTGAACTTGAGGGCTTATAGTGTCAACTTGACTCCACATTATTTGTTTAATTATAGTGTTAATTTGACTCATTATATTGTTTCAACCTACATATATAGTGTGAACTTGACTCATTATAGTGTGAACAATTCAAAGTAGAGAAGAAAATTGAACAATTCGAAGCAATGCAGGACTGCATATTTAATATGACATGACCGACTGTTTCCCACAAAAATTGAAATTTGAAAATAGATAGCTACCACACTCGAATGCATTGCACATTCAAATTATATTATAAGACAAAATTTTCCATGTCACTTTCATTACAATCCAATTCATTACGTATTTCTGAGTTCTGCAAATTCCCTTTGCACATTCCTTATGGAACTATTTGTTTGCAATATGTATGTATATTATACATATGCATATGCATATGTTCAATTCTATGTGCATGTGCATATGTATGTACGTGGATATGTATATGTATGTACTTATGCATTTGAATATGTATGTATGAATGTGTAAGGATTGTATGCACATTGTCAAATGTTAAAGACGGTCAAAAAGTTGTTCTGCATTCAATCATGTATGGATGATTTGTTGTTACAACGTTACACTACCCTCGATTATTACTATTTTTTGCAGGCGTGCTAGAGCATCGAGGGAAGAACCATACTTGTGGAATATCATCATATCAATGTAAATATGTTTATTAACACACTTCAATTCTTTGGAGATTATGCCTTTAATGCTTACATTTTATATAAATTTGTGTAGATATCTTAGGTAGTTATGCATTTCTTATTTGATGTGTTTCTTAACACACTTTAGTTTGTTTTGCATTTTGTTGTGATTGTTATGGCACACAATTACAAACATGATAAGGAGTCACTATGTAGAAGACAACAAGTCTTCCTCTCAGGTAAAGTCAATATGACTTTACTTTGGCAATGATCTAGTAGACATTGCAATTTGTGATTTGTTTACGTTTCAATTTGTGAATTGTTTATGTTTCAACTTCTAAATTGTTTATCTTTCAATTTGTTTAAATTTCTCTCTTAGTTCACATTAGAAAAAAATCTAGTAGAAAATGCATTTTGTGAATTGTTTATCTTTCAATCTTCTGTTTGTGGGACTTTACTTTTGCAATGATCTAGTAGACAATGCAATTTCTGATTTGTTTATGTTTCAATTTATGAATTGTTTATGTTTTAATTTATGAATTGTTTATGTTTCAATTTGTTTAAATTCCTCACTTAGTTCATATTAATCAAATGGAAGTGCCTCATTTGAGAAAAAAATTAGACAAAGAATTGTTTTATAGTGTCTTAAAAGATATTTTGTTAGATACTGCCAACAAGGAAAACTTGGCAGCTAACAAAATATCTTGTAAGGCACTAGAAAATAGTTCTTTGTCTAGTGCCTTTTTACAAATAGGACACTTCCTTTTATCATTTCGATGCAATGACCTAGTAGACATATTAAACACTGCAATTTATATATGATGACCGCAATTTAAATACTTATAAGTGTTCAAATTTCTCACTATCAAAAGAGGATATATCAGTGGTATTTGATAAATTTCTCACTATCAAAAAAGGACATATCAATGGCATCTGAATAATTAGATGCCACTGACATGACATTTTTTATAAGCACAAATTTGAACACTTATGTGGCATGTTTTGATAGTGAGAAATATATGAGATCAGTTCAACTGATATATGAGAAATATCACATCACAAAAAAAAAACATATGAGATTTACAACAACAACATCAATTCATTGGAATATCCATCTAAGATATTTGAAAACAATGGAGTTCTAAAAACATTACAAAATATGGTAGTATGCCATTATATAATCACATCACAGTTGTATCGAAACTCAAAATCTGCTCTTCGGAGGGCTCACAAAATATAATTGATCACAAACTCGATCAATTCTCCATATGGGTATTAAATGGAGGAGGTGTCACAAATCCAACCCCAATAGAATGTGGCCTACTAGGGTTTGGCGCAACAACGGTGTTTTCTTGGCTGGGAAGGGTTTGTAAGAACTTTCGATTTGAGCAAGCAATGTCTAGTTTAAACCTAAAGTAAGTTGAATGGTGTCCAAGGATCCAAGTACAGTCCCAAATTTCATAGTATTAATAGCTGCAAAGGATGGGGATAAGAGGTTCATCATTTCAATGAGAATTGGGTGACGGATGGGTAGAGGTTTTGCGACTGTGGCCACATCTTCCGTCCTCTTTTCACGCTTGATTGTCTTTGAATGAACTTGTATTGGGAATCCTGCAATTTTTTGGCTTGTTTTTCCACCATCATAGCCTCCTTTTCTATCACTTCTGCTTCACCTTGTGCCTTCCTCTGTCTCATTTTTTCTTTCTTTCATTCTGCCAATTCGTCATCTCTTTTCCTTTCAACCTCTTTATCTTTTTCCATTTGAATGTACTCAACAGATGTCAAGACTGTGACTAGCTACTAAGACGTAGCACCCCTTTCCTACCTCCATGTGAAGATTGATTCATTCTCTACACTGGAACTCTTAAGAATCTGGTGATTTGCCTTGGCACTTGATGCCCATCCTATTGTGTACATGGCACAAACTCAAGTTTGTTTTCACTTATGTGAACTTTGTCTTCACAATCAACACCATCTTGCTACTCCTAGTTGACTGCATGGGTGAAGTAATGTATCACATCTGTTGGATCAATTTCTGATACACTTGGCATGGAAAGGGTTACATCATCATAGTTGGTTGCTTCTTGAGTCCATTCGGGTATGTCAGCTTGTAATGGCAAAGACATGTCTACTAATGTACTTTCCAAACCCTCATTTGGCTGGCTGGTTTATGGGGGCAAACCTGGTTGAGTAGTTTGTGGTGTCAAACTTGTACCCTCAACCATTGCTTGTGTTCCGCTATGGCATTCTAAAAAATCATGAATGTCTTCTTCATTATAACCAGCCAACTGCAAGCAAGCTTCTGATGCCATATACTCTGGTTCTTCATCCCTTGAAATGGCATCATGTTCTGTTCCAACAATTGGTTTCAAATGCCTCACTTGGTCTCATATAATTTTGTAATGCGTATCGGTTAAGTGGCCAAATCCTTGTCCTACGGAAGCCACTGATTATATTAGCCGATATCAATGCTTGGGTAAAGGCCTTTCTCGCAAGAGTTGCCAACTCTTCCCTTCCAATTTCAATTTGTGGGTACTTTGGCATCCATATATACTCCTCTTTTGTTTAAAATAATTATTGAAAGGTGAGAATATAGAAACATCAAGTGGTTGCAGTTTGTGGCTTGTATGAGTCAGAAGTGTTACCAAATCTATACCTATCTACCTTGCTTCTTCAATTGTCTTGAAGGCTACGTGGCTGCCATGACCGTTGAAGATCACTAGGGCCCTACGTGAGGGTGAAACTCCACCAGGGACTGAATGTGCAAAATATTCCAACCAATATAAGAACAACTCCTTTGTCATCCATGCATGCTCTTGGCTCGCAGTTTGCAATGTAGTTTCGGATATGCCCCTTAGATTTGAACAAATAAAATCCAAGAATGTTGGAACCACATGCACTAACACATGCCAAAACAATAATGCACTCTCTACTCTTGGAAATTATGTGCAGCACACACCTCTGGCCCAATTTGGCTATCACTCTCATTCCACAATTCCTCCCAACTTGCACACCAGTCTCATCACAATTCCAAATCTGACTGCTACCATAGTGATTGAGGTTGCACATTACCTCCAAGTTGTCATAGAAAGAGGCAACAATACAAGGTTGAAGCATAATATCCCTATCAAAGTCCACTCCTTCTGTTGTTCTCATTGTTAGATCAAGGTGCCTTCATCTAAAACCCGCCCACCATGACCTCCCTGGCATCCCATTTTTGAATGGATTGGGCCTATTCTCGATAATTTGGGAAACGGTTGATTGAAGTTGACTGATTTGGAGACTGGGACCAATTTCAGCCATGTCTTTGCACCATTGGACAACTTCATCCTCCTCCTTTGTTGATAAAATGGTGTGTGGACCCCTCACAGTCATGGTTGTTGTTCCCATCAACCATGACCTCAAAGAGGAAATGGGGATACAATACTTGAATAATGTGCCTCCAATAGACGTGTTCTTGTCTTCTATGCATGATATTACTTCTTTCATGTCAGATATGCTCCATTTTGGTTTCAGAACCTTTGAGGCCACTTGTACTTGTGGTGTTTCTGGAATAGGATTACAAGCTGCAATAGAATGGTCATGTACAGCAGTAGTTTCCACATCATTTGCATTGTTAGGTGAATGGTCATCTACAACAAGAGTCACTGGGTCTTCATTTTGGACAAAACTATCTTCATCAGGGAAGTGCACCCCACGAGTGACTCTAATTGTTTGACATCTAACACATCTGTTAGCCTTTCTACCTCATGCCATTATGTTCAGTAAACCTGCAACGATAAGGTAGCAATGATAAAATGCAACTGTGTGTGCCTATATATATATATATATACAGAGACAAACCATTGAAATAAAACCCTCAATGCCATTGAGATAAATGAAGAAAAACAAATCAATTTCTGTAGGTACCAATGAGTACAAATCCATCATTGAACATCTTTGAACAAAATAAAATGGTACTGTGTCTCTATTTCTATATGCCTGATAATATATACAATAATCATATAGCCAGAGAACTCGAAAAAACCATGCAGGAGTTAAGTATGTAACTGTGATGTGATTGAAAATTGGATATTGTTGATATTCTATTAGATAGTGAACAATTACATCATTGAACATGTTTCAACACAATAAAATGGTGTTGTGTGTGTGTATATAACAAGGAGAGAAACTAGAAGCACGAGATGCATGAGTGAAAGATGTAATTGTGATGTGATTAAAAACTGGATATTGTTGATATAGTATTAAGATATAGATTCATTTCCCAAATGACTAATGATTGAATGATGTTGTTGTATTTCTCATATGAAATTTATTGGAAGTAATATATTGTATGTCTGATAATATTATTTATAGTGAGTATATTAACAAATTGAAGGAAGAGCAAACAATGAAAATGCCTCAAAAAATCTTCATTTCCCAAAGTTTTTAGGGCAATGTAGTTGGCAGTAATTCATGCCAAGTGGCCCATAATGTGTATGTGAGAAGGTTGTTATATGTCGACAATAACACACACACACAAATATATATATATATATATATATATATATATATATATATATATCGTGTGTGTGTGTGTACAACAACCTTATAGTCATTGTAAGTAATAGTATTGGGCATACACATTATTTTAATGATAAATAATGAAGGGGTTTCGAAGAAAACAGAGAGATATTCAATTGTTTTGCCATTTTCTGTGAGGATTTCGGCATTATTAAACTATAAAAGAGCATTGAAATGAAACTGTAAACCACATATAAAGAAATCATCAATAGACAAAGCATAATGTAGCTACGAAGGAGCTAAACCATCATTAGACATCCAATATGGTTGTTAATATTATTTACAGTGACTATATTGAAAGAAATGTTGGTTCATTGAAAATGGTATAATTTCAATTGAACGATTTATAGCATTTAATGTTTACTGCAGAGGGAATTTAGTTATTCTGTGTGTACCAACCTGAATGTGCGCCCTTGAATAAGGAATGTGCAGAGTGTAGATTGAGAGCTTAGGAATATGCAATGAATTGGATTGTAATGAAAGTGACATAGAATATTTTATCTTATAATATAATTCGAATGTGCAATGCATTCTATTGTGGTAGCTAGCTATTTTCAAATTTGAATTTTTGTGGGAATCAGTCGATCACATCATATTAAATATGCAGTCCTCCATTGCTTCAAATTGTTCAGTTTTCTTCTATGTTTGAATGAAACTTGGTTTTTTTAATTTGATTTTATGCAAATTCTTGGATATTAGGGAGCCTTACACTAGTTGTTGCAAATGTAGGTACCAAATGCAGATCCATTTAATGCATGAAGTTGTGAAATGATATTTGGAAGAATGCACACTTGAGTGTCTAAGAAGTCTAAAGTTGATTTTTTTATGTCATGTAATGCATCAATAGCTGTGCATATTGTTGGTTAACAGATTTGCCTTTTCTTCAACTTTTATGTGTTTTTAAAATAAAGACTCTTGCACACCCATTATGAAAAGTAAATATACCAACAGTTGGGTGAACCAAGCTTTGGTTTACCCTCTGCATAAGAGTGCAGCTCCTTGTAAGATGTTCAATAAATTTTTATGCAGATTAATCAAGAAACGAACACACTTTTAACCAAAAAGCGAGAAAGGCTTCAACACTCATTTGTCAAAACAAAGGATTGTTGCAAAATATCTATTTAAAAGTATAAAGATCACAAACTTTATCTCTGTACACATTCATTCAACATAAAATGTACTCCATCCATAATACTCAAAGTAATGAAAATACCGATCGATTCTCGCTCATGTCTCACAGGACAAGGGGGATCAGAGTCATTCAAACAACTATGAAGTACTATGTAAACAAAGAAAATCATTGAATCCACAAACTAAGATAAAGCTGGTAATGAAGAAAATATATTCAGCGCATAAACATATACCCCAACAGAGACTATTAATCTTTCAAATGCACATATTTGAAGATCAAACCATAGTATTATTTTCATTCAAAAACCAGAATTGTCTATATTGAAAATCCAAAAAAAATTCAGTTTTTGTCTTTTTCAATCAAAATTTTTCGGACCTTTAAAATGACTTATCCAGTCATATAAATAGCCTCTAGGCTATTATATTTTGCTACACATAAAACTAGAGTTAAATAATTAACTCTATCCCAAAGTTTAAAGAAGTCTAGTTTCATAAAACTAAAAAGCGATAACTAAACTAAAAACGTGGCAAGAGCCACGAGCAAAGAAAGCATGATCAAGCTCCAGTAGCTGATGTGACTTCAGCCTATCTATCTTGTGATCTGGGAGTACTTCGAATGTTCTGCCATTCTAGGTGAGTTGTTGAGAAGCTTAAGATGAGATGGTAATGTGGAAGGCCTATGTGAAAAATCTGTTGCTTTCATACTTCTTTCTTTTTACCTACCTGCAGGACTTTACTCTTGTGCATCTCGAAATGATCAAAATAGACAGCTAACATAGATTCGATTCTTGCGACCTTTGAGAAGTCTTGAACATGTTATATTCAATCTTTGAAGGCCTGAATCGTCTGTGATGAATCCTCAATCATTTTCTTATCCTCTCTTAAGACCTGAAGATCTATGCATTTCATGTCTTTTTGCATAGTGTCTGCCAACTCCTTCAATTCTTTTAAGAGCTTGAGGAATTCTTCATGTCCTTGCTGAATGATTGAGTTCCTCCACTCAATGTTTTCTTTGTAAACAAAGAGTATGTTGTCATCTAGGCCATGCACCTTCTTCTCGGCAAGGAAGTTCATTACCCCATATCTCTATGTATCTTTCATCTGCCTTAACACAGCCAGCCATTTACTTTTCTCTTTCTCCCAAGCAACCATCTCTGTTTCTAGCTCTTTCCCAACAAATTTTGTATTCTCAAACACTTTGACCAAATTGGAGATATAACTTGTCCCTTGTTGTGCAATTGATTTGAGCCATTCGCTAAAAACATTTGTGATCATTCAGCTCCTTTGAACCTAATCAAGTAACTTTTGATTCAAAGGTGATTTTGGGTCGAATGATAGAGACTGGGGAGAGAGGCTGAGGATTCGGATTTTGGATATCATTAATACACTGGGCCATCTGTATTATAATTTGCTTCATCTCATTTTTATCTTTCTCATCCTTCCAGGTCCTTGTGAGAATCCTTTTAGTTGAAGATTCCAAGTGTTTAACATCAGCGGCCCAAGAAGTTGTCCCTAGATTGATCTTTTCAATGATAAAATCTTTCTCGGTAACATTCTCAATCTCTCTATCTGTCGGACATCTAGCTACCTCTACAACCCAGTGTCATGTCTTCTCATCCATATCAATCATGGTTTCTGTTTTGAGTCTTTTGGACTTTGAAGTCCTCCCCAAGCATTTGCTAACCATATCCTCCATTGGGATTGAAATAGGGATGACGTTCCTCTTTTTGGTAAGTGAGTCATTCAACCACTTAGGAGTGGTGGATGTTTCCTTTGGAAATCGTGATTGTTGATCACTGGTGACAATGACCATAGTATTCCCGAAATCTCCAGGTTGCATGATTTCTTTTCCACTATCTACTGCATCTAGGAGGGGTTGATCTTGCATTTGGGCATCCATTGTTTCTTGAGTTTCCTCCTCAAAATCTAAGTCCACTACCAGTGAACTTGCAAGGGTTTTCTGATTACTTTTCCTATTGTGTGGTCTAATAACATGGGTGGAAGCTGAACCCGTGGAAGACTCTCCTAGACCTGTGTTTTTAGTCTTCTCTGTCCTTTGTTTCCTTTCACCTACAATATCATCAACAACATTAGAAGAAGGAAGAGATGTTTGGGAAGCCGCACGAGTTCGATCAACTTTTTTTATCCTTAAGTGCAGGAATAGGCTTTTGTTTGAAACGGTGATCCTTCAACCATTTCTCTATTCTTCTGATTACATTAAAGGTTTTGGACTGAATGCTATCATCCTCATTTCTACTCCAATCAATTTCTGGGATAGGATGTCCCTGTATCTTCTCATCAAACTCAGGGTCGACTACTTCTTCATCTCCTTCTTCTTGCACCCTCGAAACATTCATGGATAGGCCCATTGCGACAATTTGTTTAATTGTGAACCTTGACCACAACCTTCTTCAAACTTCGAACTCATCAACATAGTTTTCCCAGTAATTCGCCAATTGAGATTCATGCCGAAAATCACTCTCCACTTCTAAATTTTCTCTAGCAAATGCTCGGCTATCAAATTTGTATCTAGCAACATACAGTTGAATCTTGAACTTTTTGAATTCAAGTTCAAGGTTCATTGTGTCTGAAATGGATGCACAACTATAGTGGCCAAGCTCCATAGGAAATATCACCTTGGACTTCCCTCCACTCTTTTTGTCAATGTGTGCTAGTTGACAACAAACCTCAATTAAAACATAACTATCTAACACAAACCGGGGCAACCTGAAAGGTTCACCCTGGAAACCGCGAACTCGAATATAAGTGAACTGGGGAAATTGGATAAACTAACTACCATAAATGTCGATGAATTACATGGCCTCTGTTGTCAATATTTTATTTATGTTTCCCTGCAACTCGTGAACCAATCTCCCTACGAAAATGTCATTCCACCTCATTAAATTCTTTGCATATTTTTGTTTCTGTAGGAGAGGATAATATTCATACACCTTTATCCCATCAATCCAGGGTCCATGATGCAGCCCATTCCAATCTCGGGTACATGCAAGCCTATAAAACAAATAAGATGACATAAAGAAGCTGCTCATTCCTGCAAACCTGTTTAGACTTTCATGCAATCTTTCTGCAATTACCTGCCCCCAATCTAGGTAGGCACTACCATTCAATATGAATTGGATATAGAAGTACATCCAGTCTTCCCAATAGAAAGCATGGGCATTCCCTTTTAACCTATTCAAAAGAATGACAATGTCCCGCACCTCTGCTATGAAGTGTTCTCTGGTAAGAAGCCTCGACAATATAGACCCCCCTTTTTGAATCTTCAGTAGCCAATTTCGTGCAATAACACTTCTATAAGTGCTCTTCTTCTCAGAGAAGAATGAATATGATCTGCCAATAGTCTAGTCCTCATATGGCTCTTTATGAGGTATACCCATGGCTGCCATTACAGTTTCTCTGTTAATTTTTAACAACACTTCGCCATTGACATTCCTGATACATATGTGCTCTGCATCATACCTATTCATACATTCTAGTACCAACTCCAGGCATAGCGCAACAATGGGGAATGCGGCAGCTTCAACCAACCCACTCTTCACTATTCTTTCCATCATTGAATTCTGAACTGGGTTTTTGGCTCTCTTGATAAAATCAGAGAGGTCCGCTAGAGCTAATGAAGTATCTCCCATCTCTGGGAGTGAACTAACCAGGCAAGAATTGCGGCCTAGTTTGGGCAAGGTGGGCCTCATTATGGCGCCTCTCATTTAAACAAGCAATTTACAGGGATGCAATGAACTTATACACAGCAAAGGAGAACGAATGACAGCTAATTTCCTGAATAAGAAAATATAGCAGAAGAGAGAATGACTGAAACTAACCTGGTTTCAATAGAAAATTCTTGAAAAGCTTCTACGTGCAGACAAAATACCTTCAATTTCTCTCGCTTGCATTACAATTGAAGAAAATTCTAGAGACAATTTCTAGCTTCCGCAACAATGATAGACAAAATTACACTTAAAACATAGCATGATGTACAAAATAAGGAAGTTTGTGCGAGCTATCGCCTGATTTGACATATAGCCGACATGCATTTAATGTTCAAATCACTTCATCGCACGACTCTCGCCTTATTATAATTGCTTGTCATAATTTTTAGAAACTAACCTTTTTGAAATCCCTGGAATATTCTCTTTTCCCACCGCCACCTTACTTAATGATGCATGTATCAATTCTGCATAGAACTTTTCGGTCTTTAAGAATTCAGACTTTGAACCTTGAACCTTGAACGAAAAAGGGTTCAAAGGTTCATGTTCAAAGAAGAGAAATAACACAAAACAACATAGAACATCAACTTCGTGACAAGACAAATAACAATTAATGAGCGAAGATGAGACTGACACATGACCAACTTTGAACCTTGAACCTTGAACCAAAAAGGGTTCAACGGTTCAAGTTCAATACGAATTACAACATAGCGCCTACCTTATCATAGAACAAAGTCATGAAGAGAAGCCCTAAGGTTTTTTTTTTATATTTTGGGGGGTCAACATGACAATTATTGGAACTATGTTATCTATTGGTACTCTTTCCATATATTCAGATTGGTTGCATTAAGAAATTTGCAGCTTAAACAGATTGGAAAATCTGGGTATGACTTTCAACTATTAATTCTATTACTAAAACTTCTTCTGTAATTGCTTGAAAAAGTTAACATATACTCTTTCTAAAGTGTTTCCAGATCTTATAATTACTTGAAGTAGCTAGCATATACTCATTCAAAATTAAATATTTCTCGATCTTTCTTCAGAGTGTATTCCAGCAATTTGAGAATGCTCTGAAATAAATATCTCCAGATCTTTCTTCATGGCGTATTCAACAATTCAAGAATGTTTTGTGCATCAACATGCAATCAACCCCATAAGATATGTCAAGATTTGTATTTAATATAGCATACTCCATCAGCAGTTCAAGAATGCTCTGTGCATCAACATGCACTCAAGCCCACAAGATATGTCAAGATTTGTATTTAATATATGCACTCAATTGACAAGATATACCAGAGTTTGCATTTAATATGCAGTCAATTCTGTCAAATCCGATTGGATTTTTTCCCCCTATATCTTTTGGCACAAATGCATAAAGTTTTAAAATATAATTATTAATTATTAATTTTCATTTTTTACACTGTCTATTATTAGTTTCAACCAATAGGAAATGAAAGAAATAATTTGTTTAAATTATTAAAATCTGTATAAATATTGGAACTATATAAATGCAAGCAAATTTTGAAAATTATATTTTATGATTGGTCAACTGAAATAGAAAATTGCATCAAACAGATGCATAAATATCCTGCCTATCGACAGGAACTAATAACATGTCTAATCTATTTTATGAATATTTTTACCATTAGGATTTTATTTTCCTCCAAGCCAATTTTAGAAGGAATAGAATTTGAAAGAATTGATTCTACTTCTCTCCTATCTACTTCTTCCTTTGATAAATAATGGAGACCACTAGGTGATAAAGAAGATTAGAAATTCTAAAACCTCTATTAGATGATGATCTAAAACTAAAAATAGTGAAGCATGAAGGTTATAGAAGAGAGGTAAAATAACTAAACATAGTACAATATGGACTCACAACTCAAATAGAGAAAGTTGTAACTCAATTGAAACATGGCTTGGAACTAAACCAAACAAGACAACTCCAAAAGACTTTGAATCAATATATTGAAAATAGGGGTCCCATATTTTCTTCAAGGAAATGGGATGTATATTGTGCAAGCAACAATAGAATTGTTTTTCTTTTTGACACTAATATTAATATATTTTCCAAGAAGATAGAGACCCTTAAGTTTAAAGACAAGAATAAATTTTCTTTTAAAAATATTTTTTATGAAAAAAAATCTAGAAAATAGAATGGTCAAGCTTCAAATAGCAAATCAAATTGATTTAGGTGGCCTTTTATCTTGAGGAAATTTCCATATGTGAAGAGTTTTTTTGGAAACAAAATCTAAAATAAAATGGATTAGTGAGGAGGATCATAATACACTATTCTTTCATTTTTCGTGCACAATGAGAAGATGGAAGAATTTTACTTTAAAGTTTGAATAAGTCACTAATAACCTTGAGCTCATTAAAGAGTATTCGGTATTCTTTTATGTTTGTTAAAGTAGTGTATTGCATGCTTATTTAGTTTGTTATAAAAGTCATATTTGTATTATGTATCCAAATTTTTGTTTTGAGAATATTTTTAGTTGAATTGTTTATAGAAGTCTTCTTATGCATACATGGTTAAGTCTTCACATTGTATTTTTTGAAATGACTAGATTCATCATTCCTCTTTTGGAGTCCTAGTTAGAATCCTTTATATATTTTACTAGATTTACTTACACTTTGAAGGAGTCCTTAGGCTCACCTTGGTTGAATTTTTATCATCAATAGACATTAACCTTGTCTTAAAACTTTATGTTGGTTAAGTATACTCTTATATGCCTTGAGCAAAATGAAAAACCTCATACAATCCTCTTGGTTTAAAAAACAATGGTTCAATACAATAGTTTTTTTATAATTAAACATTGGCAACAAAGGACAAGATGTGTGACATGTTAACATTTGGTAGTGGTTGATTCATAGCTAGTAAGAGAACTTCAATTGATCACTTTTGAGATGATCCACCGAGCACCCATCATTAGATCTTAGTCATCAAAACATATATTTCAATTGACATTTAAGTTGTGTGCTATTTGTTTTCTAAATGCTTATTTGATTTTTTAGATTAGATAACTTTATTCCTTCACAATTGACATTTCAAGCTCACCTCAACCATTTGTTATACTCTAGGGGGTGGCACATGAATGTAAGCTAGTGACTTAAGTTTTTGAGCATGAAAGTCCATCACCATGTGCTAATTGTAGTATTTCATCCTTGCCACATCTACGATGTGATGGGATTTCAATGGCTCAATCTTTAGCAATTAAGTTATTGTTAACCTTTGACTTAAGGCTGACAATCGATCTAAGTCTATTGTATGTGATGTTTGAGGCCTTCAAACTTACAAGTCCATCCACACAACAATATGTAATCAGTGTTATCCTTTGAATTAAGACCAACAATCCAAGTCTATTGCATATGATATTTAAGGCCTTCAAACTTACCAATCCATCCATGTGGCAATATATAGTTCAATTATGAATCGGCACATAGACCAAAGAATAACACAAAAACATTGTAGACTAGTGAGATGCCTGAGTACCTTCCAAACTATCACACATGATGTCATTTAGTTCCACCACATATTGGCATAGCCAATAGAACCAAAGAGACATGTCATTATTCTATTAATAGTGCACTTGGATTTTGACATGGCTAAAACTATTTGAACATGTTTTCAAATTCACCACTTTGCGTAGACATGAATATTAACGGTCCTCACTTGTTATGCCTCTAGGGTGGGCCCTACTGTTATGTTGTCGTCATATGTGTGAGTCGGCAAAGATATTTTTAAAACGGACAAAGGAACAATTGTAAAAGATGTTTATATTCACGATCATATGTGAAATGGTTTATACACCTAGAATATGAGTCCCCATCTTTGATTAGGGCTAATTGATAATTGTTTCTCATAAAGAGTGCTTTAATAAATGTTATATCATTTAGAATGTGTTTATATAAGGAATGTAAAGTTGGTTTTGTTTTCTATATATAGATGTTGTGGCAGAGGAGGATTTTGAAGATGGTAAGATTTAGTTTGGGGGTTGAAAAAGTCCTATCCAAACAAGTAAATGGTTACATATTGAAGAGACAAAGTAAATGATAAAAGTCATA
The DNA here is from genome assembly GCF_030272615.1 of Cryptomeria japonica. Lineage (NCBI taxonomy): Eukaryota > Viridiplantae > Streptophyta > Pinopsida > Cupressales > Cupressaceae > Cryptomeria > Cryptomeria japonica. The sequence continues at coordinate 171,810,402 of NC_081412.1, read as the reverse complement.
AAGAGTTTGTTTGGCATAGGATTCAAAAGTTAAGGGAAAAGACATGGAAGGTGATATTTTGTTTAACCAAAATCTTACTTGGTGAAGATTCTTATGAAGCTAGCAAACAAAGGCCTCCAGCAATATTATTTAGAATGTGAACGACCTTATTCATTGAACTACATGAATCTTAGCATAGAGATAAATTCTATCATAATGATTGTCAAGGAACTTGCATCTATTATGAGTGTCAAAATTTAGAAGAAACAATCAAATTAAAAGAAATAGATTTAATTAAATTTTTCACAATTCTCCAACTTTGCACATTCATCATCACATGCAAGCTTTCTCTGGCCCATTGGAACTCTAGTCAAATGTGACTCCATTGGCTGAAATTTTTGATAAATAGAAGCTTCAAAGACTGGATCAGCTCCATTATTGTTACCTCCGGCATCACATGGAACTTTTGTTGTCATTCGACCACATGAGCAAGTAATAGTCACTGGAAATGTGCATCTGGTATCAGGGCAAGGCCTAGATGGGTGACACAGAGAAATACACATATCTTTGCAATCTCTACAAGTAGCTCCACAAGTTTTCCCACATGAGATTCTGGCTTTAGATAATGAACTTTTCAAGGAAACTATGTCACAAGGTGGTATATGGCATGTCCTAGTACAAGCATCCATTCCGCATTGCCTTGTTTTCCCACAAAGATTATTGCATCTTGTTTCTCGTGAACCACATAGAACATTTCTAATGATTACATGACTTCCTATACATGTTTTTGTAGCACTCGTGTGGTGCCCCGCCAGAAACCCTAAAGGAAAACAACACAACTAGGCAACTAAAGGGTGAATTTTATTTTTTTTAAGATTAAGTGCATTAATTATAACAATTGCATGTTTAATAACATAGCGGAAGTCTAACACATGATTTCCTAAGGGTTACCAATGAAGATTAATTCAAAACTAAACAACTACACCAGATTAATCCAATTATCCATCTAACAAGGAAAATTAAATGCTTAATTAAAAACATACTCATACATCTAAATTCCATATTGAAAGAACCAAAGTATTCCAATGCATTTCTTTTTCCATAGATCATTTATACAAAAGATTAAAGCAACTGAATTAACATACATTCCATTGATATAATATTACAATATCCATAAATACATGGCTTCCAAAAATACCACAAAATCCAAAACTTACAATGCCAAGGTTACATAAAAGTTTGATACAATGACCACAAGATCTCAACTGAACAATGATCACAAACATGAGCTGGTACATGAACCACAAACCAAGAAACACCAACGAAGCCTTTCCTTGCTTGAAGATACAATCAAGGATATCCGATGGGAAGTGGCACTACCACCCGATCATGTGATCCCAAATGGAACCACTCCACCATGCTGGGAGATAGTAGAAGACCCTCAAGCAAGCAAACAAGACAAGAAATGACAGTATAACATGACTCCACAAAATCCATGTGACTTAACTCATAAACACTAGTGACTCTAAGGAGAGAGTGTCTTCGCATGGCTTAAGGTGGTTACCCTAGGTAGGCCTCCATAGGTCCCAGCCCCCATCCTAGGTTATCATAGTAGCCTCTCCCGAACCCCCAGCTCCATCTAAGCATCATGCAGACCCTACCAATCCTTTCGTGAAGGCAAGGTGGTAGGTTTGCCATTCCAGGCCTTCTCACCACATCCTGAGCCTATACAAGCACTCAACCATGTGCGAGGCACATTATCTTAGTTTAATATTTTAGCTACCCACCCCCTAATCAATTATTAGGTTATCACTTCTTAACTGACTTTTGAGGGGTTATCCTGCCATCCACTTTGGGCACGACCCCCGCCCGAAAGCCACTCTCTCTCATAGGACACTAACAGGAAAGGTCTCTCTACGAGAACTCTATGGCGAAACTAACAACCATATATAATCCTGACAAACCACATGTGAAGGATACACAATCATTAACCCAGGATTGACCATTTGGAGACATAACACACAATGGCTCACATCAACAGGGTTATACAACGACACCTGACTAAGGGGTAAAAACAAACTTAGTAACAAGACAATAACTCAAATCAGATTTACAACAAAATATGCTTTTACCAGAGAATACCATTTATTCTAAAGATCCTATAAGAGACAATCTTTTTAAAACAGTAAAAAGCATTAATTACTTGCAAATGCAGATATTCCAGAAAAGTAGAAAATACATCTCATTGATAAAAGAAAAGCAGAATTGTCATTTGATCAATGAGGCTAAATTAAACACATAAAAATTAACCACCTAATATATTTCCAAGAATAAATATAGAATCTAAAAATATAAGCTTTTTTGGAAATAACCAAATTCTGAATTAATTATATATATGATAATATAATATAAGTATATTAATATATATATATATATATATATATATATATATATATATATTCACCAAATATATATCATATACATATATTCATATTACAAAATATATAAATAAATTAAAACATAAAGAAATTTACAAAATATTAATAAAACTTAATTAATAAAATGCCCAAGTTTAAAACACACACACACACACATATATATATTTAACATAACACAAAAATAGTAAAAACCGAATTTTTCATTTATGCTGAAGGCACGCAAACCAGGGGCGAATTAAATGTGTCCTGGTAGCTTTATTGCTACCTTACGGTAGCAGGTGCTACCTCATGGTAGCTACCGTCGGTAGCACTGCTACCTTACGATAGCAGGTACTACGGTCGGTAGCAGCTACTACCGTCAGTAGTACTGCTACCGTCGGTAGTAACTACCGACTCCCTCCCATAAACCCATTTTTATATTTTTATATTTTTTTTTAAATTAAAAAATTTAATTTAATAAATGCCCAGATTTAAATACATAGATAAAAATTTCACAAACCCCCTTATTTTTTTTAAGGAAAATATTCAATAGAGAATATAAAAAAAAATATCAATTTTTACAGAATATAAAGATCCATTTCCACAGAGATTTAAAAATCAATTTTCCCAGGGATAAAAATTAATTTTCACAGAGATAATAAAATTAATTTTCAACAGAGATAAAAATCAATGCATCCCCACTCCACTCCACTTTTATTTGCACAAATATCCTCCATAATCCAATATTTTTCTTAACCCAATTTTTAATAAATTTCTACAACTAGGAAGAACACACATAGAGAAACTTTTATGGAACAAAGGAGGGTGAATCTGGCAAAATTTTGCTAGCATAACCCCCTATAATTTCACAATGCCAAAACTAAATAATACATGAAGAAGTAATAAACATGAGAATCTTCACACATAGATTGGAGATTCAAACAAACTAATTTATTTTTATCAATAGAAAAACCAAACCAGACAATGCCACCCAACCTGTGACGCTTTCTTGGAAGATTCACCTGGAAGAGCTTAGTCCTGCAACCAGTTTTCCAAGCCAATCCCTCTTCCAGCAATCCTCTGATAATTTCTTCTTCAACCAAAATATTCCTTCCTAAAATGATTTTTTTTTTCTTCACCCAAAATCTCTGCCTCCCTCTCTGTGTACTCCCAAAAAGAAAAAGATATATTCCCTTTTAACCTAAAATTTTAGGTTGCACATATTTTTCCCAAAAAACCTAATATTTAATTTTAGTAATAAAAAGGAATTTCATTTTCTTTTCTAATTTCCACCTAAGGGATAAATTAACATGCAATAAGAAAAAATCATAATACTTTCTTTTTTTCTTTTTTTCTGGTGCTAAATAATTAATTTTCTTAAAAGAAAATAAAGCAATACTTTAATTCTAATTTATTCTTTTATTCATTTATTATTTAAAATTCTAGGAAACAATAAATGAAATTAATCTAATTTATTTTTCACTAAAATTTAAATAAGATATATTTCTAATACAATGCAACTTGCAACCTAATTTAATAATTTCTTTTAATCAATTAAATTTAAAATCTCAATGCATAAATACATAATTCAAAAATACTAACTATGAGATAACTCCATAAATTTAATTAATTAATTAAATCTACTAATCACACACACTGAGCAAACCCCAAGGAAAGACTCAGAAAAAGTTAAACGACAATACATGAAGGCCGAACAAACTAACAAGACAACTAACTGACGACACTCACAAGAGTGTAATTGGGTAAAATAGGGTCAACTACTACCTCCTCCACTTCCATCGGACAAATATAAGGCATGCTCAAACCAGTGAAGCTAGGTGGAGATGATACCCCGTATCTACCCGGTACTTGTACCTGCAATATTCTGCATCACCGAACCACACATGCATATATACAATATAGAAAACATGACACACACACCAATGAAGGAGAATCGTGACGTTCCCTGTCTCACCGGACTGAGTGAAGGAAAATCATCCCCTTGCATCCAATACACTCGTAGACACGCAACACATAATTACACGTTGCATAGATAAAGTAAAGTGTCAGTACATAGCAATAATCCATAGAATGCCACAAATCATAAGTACTGAAATACTACAAATAAATTATGCCTCACATATCAAATAAAGCATGAAATAATGTCATATAAGTCTGAATAACACATAATAGTAATGTATCCACTGAAAGTAAACAATACTAAAATAAGAGTCTAAAGAGTTTAATCAGGGAGAGGTACTACATTCTCCCCCCCTCCCCCCCAAACTAGGCTTGCTCCTGGAAGCCTAAAACAGATAAGAATAAAGCTCTCTCATCTTTGCTACATCCTCCCAGGTCGCCGAGGTCTCATCATTTGGGTCCCATAGGACCCTTACCTGGTCGAAGGTGCGACCCTTGAGGGTCAAATCCCGACGTTGAAGAATGCACATGGGCTCCATGGAAAGCTTCCTGTCCTCGACCTGCAAAGATTTCCAATCAAGAACATGTGTCACATCAAGATGATAAGGTAGCAGAACTGAAACATGAAAGACATCATGGATGCGGGATAGACTCGGTGGCAAGGCAAGACGGTAGGCAACAGGTCCTATCCTCTCAAGGATCTCAAAAGGGCCAGCAAACCGAGACGCCAACTTAGAACCCTTTCCATAATGGATCAGACTCTTCCGTGGACACACTCTCAAAAACACACGGTCACCAATAGAAAACTGACGGTCTACCCTATGAGCATCTACATACTTCTTCTGTCTATCCTGTGCAGTTACCAAATGCTCACGAATCCGCTCAACCTGCTACTCCATCTCTCAAAGAATATCCGATCCTATAAGCACCCTATCCTCTAGCTGATCCCAACTCAAAGGAGTGCGGCAAGGATGACCATACAATGCCTGAAAGGGGTACATACCTATGGATATGTGATATCCATTGTTATAAGAAAACTTCGCTAGATAGATATAATCCTCCCAGCGCGACTGCTGGTCCATAACATACATGCGAAGCATGTCCTCCAAAACTTGATTCACTCGCTCGGTCTAACCATCTATCTCTGGGTGATACGCTGAACTAAAGTTCAACTGAGTCCCCAAAGCATGCTGAAGTGAGGTCCACAATGTTGAGGTAAAGATAGGATCTCTATCAGAGATGATCCACCTCAGAATCCCATGCAATCTCACCACATCTTCCAAGAAGACTCGTGCCACCACTGCTACCATATAGGAAGCTCGAATAGGAACAAAATGAGCAACCTTTGTCAATTTGTCAACAATGACCATGATAGCATCATGAAGACGTGAAGAGATAGGAAACCCAATAATGAAATCCATGGAAATGATATCCCATTTCCAATTCGGTACCAAATTAGGTCGTAAAAGCCCTACCGAGTGTTGATTCTCTGCCTTCACTCGCTGACATTCTAAACATCTCAACACAAAATCAGCAATGTTGCGTTTCATACTAGCCCAATGATAAATATGTCTAAGATCTGCGGGCATCTTCTTGACACCTGGATGTGCCAAGTAAGGTGCACGATGGGCCTCAGTCATGATCAAAACGTGAAGACCCTCCAAAGGAGGTACATAGATTCGTCCAAGGTGACGAAGAAGTCCATCTGCCTCAAGGTTATATCCAGAAAATCTACCCTTTAAAGGCCTTCTGGACTCTATCATGGCTCTAACATCCTGATACCAAGTATCCTAAGAAAGAACTCCAAGAATCCTCCCTCTCAAGTCTACTCTAAGGGACAATGTTGAAACTTCATGCCGCCTACAACTCAAAGCATCTGCCACCACATTCTCTTTCCCCTGAATATAACAAACCTCAAAATCATACTCGCAAAGGAATTCCATCCATCTTCGTTGTCGAGCATTCAAGTTCGGTTGCATGAATATATACTGCAGACTGCGATGATCACTATGCAGCTCAAACCGACGCCCTAACAGGAAATGTTGCCATCTAACCAAAGCATGAACTATAGCTGCCAACTCTAAATCGTGAACTGGATAATTCAACTCATGGTTCTTGAGTTTGCGAGACTCATAAGCAACCACACGTCCATCCTGCATAAGCATTGCACCTATACCTTCCAAAGAGGCATCTGTGCATACCATAAAATCTCTAGATGGATCGGGAACTGCCAAGATCAGAGCACTGACAAGGATTTCCTTCAAGGTAGGAAAAGATGACTCACACTGCTCTAACCAAACAAACTTCTTCCCCTTCCTCTAAAGAGAAGTAATCGGGTGTCCTATCTGGGAAAACCCCTGAACAAAGCGACGGTAATATCTAGCCAAACCCATAAAACTCTGAACTTCTGAAACATTGGTCGATGCTGGCCAATCCACAATGGCTTGGATCTTTGAAGGATCCACGGATACACCTTCTCCCAAAACCACATGACTAAGATAGTTCACCTCAGACTAGAAGAAGTCACATTTTGCCAAATTGGCATAAAGTTGATTCTCCCTCAAGGACTGCAATACCTGACGTAAGTGACCCTCATTCTCTTCCATAGTTCTAGAATAAATCAATATGTCATCCAAGAACACAAGGAAAAAATCATCAAGGTAGGTACGAAAAACCCCATTCATGAGGCTCATGAAAACTGAAGGCGCGTTCATCAAACCAAATGGCACCACTGTGAACACATAGTGTCCATGACGAGTACGAAACACTATCTTATGAATATCTGCATCCTGAATGCGTAGCTAATGGTACCCAGATTTCAGGTCAATCTTAGAGAACACTTTGGCTCCCTTTACTTGATCAAGTAGATCATCTATACGAGGAAAAGGATATCGATTTTGGATGGTTACCTTATTTAGTTGTCGGTAATCAATGCATAACCGAAGAGAACCATCCTTTTTCTTAACGAAGATAAGAGGCGCACCCCAAGGGGAAACACTAGGATGAATGAATCCCTTGGCCAACAATTCCTCTATCTGCAACTTCAACTCACTCGACTCCTGAGTAGTCATCTAATATGGAGCTCTCGAAATAGGTTCTGCACCAGGAACCAAATCAATGTGAAAGTCTATGTCTCACTTTGGAGGCATAATGGGAATATCCAATGGAAACACATTAACATACTCTCGAAGAATAGGGTGACCATCAAGAGTGATTTCTCGATTCTCTTTTTCATCCACATCCTCAAGAGTAACTGTAAAAAGCTAACACCCTCTACGCATGCACCGCTTAAGTTGCATAGCAGAAATCATACATAGGGATATCGGTCTCTAAACTCCAACAATCTCCACTTCCCCGCCAAGGTCATCTAAACACTCCACTATCTTTTTGCGATAGTCTACATGAGCACTGTGAGATGATAGCCAATCCATCCCCAACACAACTCCATAAGAACCCAAAGGAATGACTCGAAGGTCAACTAAAGTAACAAGGGATCCTAGGTCCAACTCACAACTATAAATAAAGGCATCTACAGAAACACGAACACTTGTAGCCAACTCTACTTGCCACCTATCCGCCTGCTTAGCAGACGCGAGTCTGCACCGCTCCATAATGGATGAAGAAATGAAAGAATCTGAAGCACCGTAATCAAAAAGTACAGAGATAGGAATTCCACACAACACACCTGCAACCTCGATAACTATACCCTGATGATCAACTTGGCAGTCATCCACCGCTGCAAACATTCTATGGAATCTACCTGCATCTCCCATTGTAGGCTCTGATGCTGCTGGCCTCTGACTACCTGTATGGTGGGAACGCTGAGGGCATTGTGCGGCTATGTGACCAAATTGTCCATAAGAGAAGCAAGCTCCTCTACTACCTGACGGCCCACTAGACTGTTGGAAGCTTCCCCAGCTAGGGGCGTGAGATGCACTCTGCGAGGACTGCCCTGAAGGGCCTTGTCTGCCCCTTTGCCAGTTCATGTTCTTCCTATACTGAGAGTTGCCACCCTGCTGGCCCTGGAACTATTTCGATCTTGACGGTTGTTGTTGCTGCTGCTGTCCACCCTTAGCGGGTGCCTGAGGAGTCCTAAATGGTGCAATTGATTGGGACTGATTCCCATGAGCTCTGTTCCCACTGAAAGGTGCACTCCCTATCTGCACTCCAGACTGACCACCAAGTGCACGACTAAGGTTCTTCTCAACCAATCTGGCTTTTTCCATGGCTATCTCAACTAAAGCTGGCTCAAACACCCTCAATCCTCCACTGATGCAGTCATTCAAACCCCTCAAGAAGTGTTGGACAAGCATAGCCTCATCGTTACCAATCCCGACATACTATTTGAGCTCATAGAACCTGTGCTCAAACTGGTCTACTAACATACCATACTGACGCAAAGCGTAGAACTCATCTGCCCGAGTCTGACTCCACTGGGATGAGAGAAATCGTGCCCTGAATCTCTCCAGAAATAGCTCCCATGTTACGGTGTTAATGCACACACTGATCTTCTCCTCCTCTAATCTCCACCAGAACGAAGCAAAACTATCGAGACGCACGATAGCACATCTCGCCTTGGTGTTGCTACTATATAGGAACATAGTGAAACACCGATCCAAATTGATAAGTCAGGTCTCTGCCTCAAGACCGGTACCCATACCATCAAAGAAGGGAGGGTTGGACCTCATCAAGTCCTTTATGTGACCCAAAGAAGTTGGATCTCAGAATGCTGGAATCTCCCTCCTCTTGGGTGATCTCTCTCTCTCTCTCTCTCTCTCTCTAGAACTTGCTGATGCGACTCCTCAACCTGAACATGATTAGGCTGATCAACCTCAATCCTAGGGCCTAACCTGGTCAGAGCCTCCTGAAACATTTGTCTCAGCTCTTCCCTTTCAAGAACCTGCTCTCCTGCATGCTGTGAATCTTGATGAATAGACTGTTTCGGCTCAACACTCACATGAGTGGGTGGTGGTGAAGGACTGTGACGGTCAGAACCACGGCCTTGTGCCCCACCTCTTCCTCTATTGCGACCACCCATATGGCCACCTCCCCTAGCTTTCCTAGCCATGACCTAGCACTACAAAAGAGAAAACGGTTCAAATCTACGGCAAGGATAAAACAAGGGAAACACAAACATTAAGATCTAAGTAAAAAGGTAAAGTTGAATGGGCTCACTACAACCCAGAGTACCCAGTGTTGAAACTTGGGCTCTGATACCGAATTTAGTACCCCGCCAGAAACCATAAAGGAAAACAACACAACTAGGCAACTAAAGGGTGAAATATTTTTTTTTTTAAGATTAAGTGCATTAATTATAACAATTGCACGTTTAATAACACAGCGGAAGTCTAACACATGATTTCCTAAGGGTTACAAACAAAGATTAATTCGAAACTAAACAACTACACCAGGTTAATCCAATTATCCATCTAACTAGGAAAATTAAATGCTTAATTAAAAACATACTCATACATCTAAATTCCAAATTGAAAGAATCAAAGTATTCCAATGCATTTATTTTTCCATAGATCATTTATACAATAGATTAAAGCAACTGAATTAACATACATTCCATTGATATAATATTACAATATCCATAAATACATGGCTTCCAAAAATACCACAAAATCCAAAACTTACAATGCCAAGGTTACATAAAAGTTTGATACAATGACCACAAGATCTCAACTGAACAATGATCACGAACATGAGCTGGTACATGAAACACGAACCAAGAAACACCAGCGAAGCCTTTCCTCACTTGAAGATACAATCAAGGATATCCGATGGGAAGTGGCACTACCACCCGACCATGTGATCCCAAAGTGGAACAACCCCACTGTGCTGGGAGATAGTAGAAGACCCTCAAGCAAGCAAACAAAACAAGAAATGATAGTACAACATGAGTCCACAAAATCTATGTGACTCAACTCATAAACACTAGTGACTTTAAGGAGAGAGTGTCATCGCATGGCTTAAGGTGGTTACCCTAGGTAGGCCTCCATAGGTCCCGGACCCCATCCCGAATTATCCTGGTAACCTCTCCTGAACCCCCGGCTCCATCTAAGCATCATGCGGACCCTACCAATCCTTTCGTGAAGACAAGGTGGTAGGTTTGCCATTCCAGGCCTTCTCACCACATCCAAAGCCTATACAAGAACTCAACCATGTGGGAGGCACATTATCTTAGTTTAATATTTTAGCTACCCACCCCCTAATCAATTATTAGGTTATCACTTCTTAACTGACTTTCAAGGGGTTATCCTACCATCCACATTGGGCGTGGCCCTCACCTGAAAGCCACTCTCTCTCATAGGACATTAATAGGAAAGGTCTCTCTACGAGAACTCTATGGCAAAACTGACAGCCATATCTAATCCTGACAAACCACAGGTGAAGGATACACAACCACTAATCTAGGATTGACCATTTGGAAACATAACACACAATGGCTCACATCAACAGGGTTATACAATGACACCTGACTAAGGGGTAAAAACAAACTTAGTAATAAGACAATAAGTCAAATCAGATTTACAACGAAATATGTTTTTACCAGAGAATACCCTTTATTCTAAAGATCCTATAACAGGCAATCTTTTTAAAACAATAAAAAGCATTAATTACTTGCAAATGCAGATATTTCAGAAAAGCAGAAAATACATCTCATTGATAAAAGAAAAGAAGAATTGTCATTTGATCAACGAGGCTAAATTAAACACATAAAAATTAACCACCTAATGTATTTCCAAGAATAAATATAGAATCTAAAAATATAAGCTTTTCTGGAAATAACCAAATTCTGAATTAATTATATATATGATAATATAATATAAGTATATTAATATATATATTCACCAAATATATATCATATACATATATTCATATTACAAAATATATATATATATATATATTTAAAACATAAAGAAATTTGCAAAATATCAATAAAACTTAATTAATAAAATGCCCAAGTTTAAAACACACACACACACACACACACACACACATATTACATAATACAAAAATAGAAAAAACCAGATTTTTCATTTATACCGAAGGCACGCAAACCAGGGGCGAATTAAATGTATCCTGGTAGCTTTATTTGCTACCTTGCGGTAGCAGGTGCTACCGCATGGTAGCTACCGTCGGTAGCAGCTACTACCGTTGGTAGCAATGCTACCGTACGGTAGCATTGCTACCATCGATAGTAACTACCGACTCCCTCCCATAAACCCATTTTTTTATTTTTTTATTTTTTTTCAAATTTAAAAATTAAATTTAATAAATTCCCAGATTTAAATACATAGATAAAAATTTCACAAACCCCCTTATTTTTTTTAAGGAAAATATTCAACAGAGAATATAAAAAAATATATCAATTTTTATAGAATATAAAGATCCATTTCCAGAGAGATTTTAAAATCAATTTTCATAGGGATAAAAATTAATTTTCACAGGGATAATAAAATTAATTTTCAACAACGATAAAAATCAATACATCCCTACTCTACTCCACTTTTATTTGCACAAATATCCTCCATAATCCAATATTTTTCTTAACCCAATTTTTAATAAATTTCTACAACCAGGAAGAACACACATAGAGAAACTTTTATGGAAAAAAGGAGGGTAAATCTGGCAAAATTTTGCCAGCATAACCCCCTATAATTTCACAATGCCAAAACTAAATAATACAGGAAGAAGTAATAAACATGAGAATCTCCACACATAGATTGGAGATTCAAACAAACTAATTTATTTTTATTAATAGAAAAACAAAACTAGAGAAAGCCACTCAACCTGTGATGCTTTCTTGGAAGATTCACGTGGAAGAGCTCAGTCCTGCAATCGGTTTTCCAAGCCAATCCCTCTTCCAGCAATCCTCTGATAATTTCTTCTTCAACCAAAATATTCCTTCCCAAAATGATTTTTTTTTTCTTCACCCAAAATCTCTGCATCCCTCTTCGTGTACTCCCAAAAAGAAAAAGATATATTCCCTTTTAACCTAAAATTTTAGGTTGCACATAGTTTTCCCAAAAACCTAATATTTAATTTTAGTAATAAAAAGGAATTCTATTTTATTTTCTAATTCCCACCAAAGGGATAAATTAACATGCAATAAGCAAAAATCATAATCCTTTCTTTTTTCTTTTTTCTTTTTTCTTTTTGTGCTAAATAATTAATTTTTTTAAAAGAAAATAAAGCAATACTTTAATTCTAATTTATTCTTTTATTCATTTATTATTTAAAATTCTAGGAAGCAATAAATGAAATTAATATAATTTATTTTTCACTAAAATTTAAATAAGATATATTTCTAATACAATGCAACCTGCAACCTAATTTAATAATTTCTTTTAATTAATTGAATTTAAAATCTCAATGCATAAAATACATAATTCAAAAATACTAACTATGAGATAACTCCATAAATTTAATTAATTAATTAAATCTACTAAACACACACATTGAGCAAACCCCAAGCAAAGACTCAGAAAAAGTCAAACGACAATACACAAAGACCGAACAAACTGACAGGACGACCAACTGACGACACTCACAAGAGTGTAGCAGGGTAAACTAGGGTTAACTACTACCTCCTCCACTTCCATCGGACAAATATAAGGCACGCTTAGACCTGTGAAGCCAGGTGGAAACGATACCCCGTACCTACCCGATACTTGTACTTGCAATATTATGCATCACCGAACCACACATGCATATATACAATATAGAAAACATGGCACGCACATCGATGAAGGAGAATCGCGACGTTCAATGTCTCACCAGAGTGAGTGAAGGAAAATCGTCCCCTTGCATCCAATACACTTGCAGACATGCAACATATAATTACACATTGTATAGATAAAGTAAAGTGTCAGTGCATAGCAATAATCCATAGAATGCCACAAATCATAAGTACTGAAATACTACAAATAAATTATGCCTCACATATCAAATAAAGCATGAAATAATGTCATATAAGTCTGAATAACATATAATGGTAATGTATCCACTGAAAGTAAACAATAATAAAATAAGAGTCTAAAGAATTCAATCGAGGAGGGGTACTACAACTCGCTATGCAAGGAGGGCACTCTCCAAGATGGCAATTATGAGTTGCAGAGTGTCCATATCGCTGAGGAATGGAGCAAGGATATGCACATGAAGGAATAGGTGTTCCACATGGTACTGGAGGAGGAATTGATCTCTTCCCACATGCACAAGAGAGATCAGTAAAAGTAGTTTCAAGACATGGAGGGCAGTAGCCACTATGGCAAAGTTCCTGGGAGTAATGTTGACCACATCTCATCTTTTTTCCGCGTGGTATAAGACATAAATGTGGATCCCAGTCAACTGTTTGAATATCAGACCGACCTTGATGTGACAGAGGGCAACATTTTTCATTGCATCTGTGTCTACCACAGTTTTTCTTCTGTCCACAAACCTTTTCACACAAAAATTCTTTGTTGTCCTCTGTGACTGATGTTATTTTCCAACAACTGACTTTTCTGGAAGAAGATCCACATCGACATTTCTGATCCACAGAAACCAGACAAGGAGGACAGATGCCCCGGTGACGAATTTATGCACTTGTGTTTCCCACAAGGAAGACGCTTTTCACATACTTCTGAGCATGTTGGCACAGGATCCAGGCCACTCTTCCTTTGATTTAGTATTTGTGTTTTACCACAGGGGCATGTTTTTAACTTCTCAGGTAATAAATCACATTCTTTGCATTCTCTCGGATGACATCCCAAGCTGCAATTGTGATTTTGACAGCAGAGCATATTCATGCAAAGATTCTCACATGCATACACACCACTTTTCCACTATAATTCTCCATGGAACTCCAGGTCCCCGCAAAGCATCATGTTCTCTTTTTTCCCACAAAAGCATGAGGCATTTATTAAAATAGTGCATGAACCACAAGGACCCTCATGGCATATTTTATCACAAAGATGTCGACCACAGGTAAGAAGCTGCTCGCACACTTGTCCACATGATTCAGCTGATTTCTGATCAGAACATCTTCTTGTAATTGTTTTTTTTTACCACATGGGCATGGCTGAGGTGCAGCCATTGCTGTGCAAGGAAGACAAGGGCCTGGATGACATAGGAGTGTGCAAGTATGAGGGCAATGAGACATATTGTTGATTATATAATTAGTTATATAATAATTAAAATTTATATATGTTTTGATATATTGTTGAGTATCTTTCTTAATGTTAAATATGTCTTTAAAGTTATTGGATATTAATATAATAATATGCTATAGCAGATGAATAATTAATATTTTGAATTAACTTAATATTTAAATTTAAGCGCTGAACAAATTTGTAAACAAATAAATACAATAGAAATTAAAAGTAATAGCTTAAATATTATACCCTTAAAAATAACATATATAATTGTCTTAGGGATCATAGAAATTGAGTGAGAAGATTAAAGGTTGTTTTTGTGGTTCTCATAATAAGGGACACACACACTACATTTTTATTAATATTGCATTATTTATATATTATCTTATATTATTATATTATTAAATTTTAATATTATCTTATTTTTTTATAATATTATTATATTGTAACTAATATTATCTTTTATTGTCTTTTTTTTTTTAGACTGCAGGAATTGGGTATACCTAGCACCCTCCTATATAAACTGCAATGTGTTAGGTAAACTTTTTAACGTGACTGGTTACTCTGGTGCGATATGTCCTCTGATACCACGTGGGTTGGGGAGACTAGACCTCGTGACCTCATGCTTCACCACTGGAATCTCTTGTCAATTGAGCTAGGCCCCCAACCCTTGTCTTATATTATCTTTACTATAATACACACACACACATATATTTGCTAGGTTTGAGACCGAAGCCAATTGCTTTTGACTAGAGCTTTCAACTAGTGGTGTCATAGAGGGGGACCTCATCCCCGAATACAATGGTGAGGTGTTAACACCTCCATTTTACTTTCTAAAATCATTCCTCCTTATCACTCAATTCAAATCCCCTTATCTCTCCACCAACACTTATCCCTTATCTCTCCAGCACACCACATCCACCATGGCATCTCCTCCAGCCTTTGTATCCACTGTGGCAATCCGTACATGTTGTTTTTTTGTCACCAATGGCAAACCTGGGCCATGCATAGTGAATTCGAGACAGGTTTGAACCTAAGACCTCCCATGTAGGAGGCTCCCAACTAACCGGTACGTTGTGGGGTCATCCCCAACAATTTTATATAATATTATAATGTTATTGAATTTTAATTTTATTATTATTATATTATGATTATGTAAAGCGGAAAATCGCGATCGAACCCTAGTTGCTCTCCCCTCTTCCAACTCCAAAGAGAGAGAAGGGAGATTCACTAGGGTTGATGGTTTTCACTTAAAGGAGAGACTTTACATTCAAAAGAGGGGTTGAAACCCACAAGATCCAATCCCACACAATGCAAGATTGGATGCTAAATGCGTTTCAAGGGTTAAGAAAGCAAGGCTACCCTCTTTTGTAAAGAATGTGCATAGAAGAATTAAGCTAGGAATGCATAGAAAGTGACAAAGATTCGCTTATAAACTGAGATAGGGATATAGGATGAAGCTGCAGACCTGGAATTAGCAATAAAATGTCGATACGGGGCTGTCCTGCAAATTTGAGCAAAAGTTGTCGGGACGATGGCGCCCGAGCGCCACGGTCCTCCGAAAAATCCGCGAAACGAAGGGGGATCTGTTCGTCTCTGCACAAGGATCCTAGATCTTCAATTTCAGCCGCGTACCTGCAACCTACACACAGAAAAGCGAAGAGGATTGGGGGGTTAGGGATTAGGGGTTTGCCTTTAGGTCAAACCCCGGTTTTGGAATTAACCAAGAAATGAGCAAGTGCTGTAAATGTAAATGTATGTAAAACAAGTACTAATACCTTGTTCTAAGGATGTTTGTATCCTTATGTGCGAAGGTATAGATGTTGTATGTTGTTGTAGTATGTTGTATGTAGTATGTGATCTCCTCTTCAATGGTTGAATCCTTGTCTTGAATGCAACACTTAGCCTTGAATGGAGACTTGAAATGATCAATTGCTTGAAGGAATGCTTGAATGCTTGAATGCTTGAGTATAGTTTTCACGCTTGTACACATATGTCTTTCTTATTTTTCCTCTACCCAAATGGGAGAGAAAAAATGGAGTTTATATACTTGTCATTTAGGGCTGATAGACTGATTTTCCCGACCCTAGGCCGACCAGGAAAGATAATTTCCAAATTGCAAACAAAAAGACCCGAGACCCCTTAGGAGACCGGGCCCAAAATAGGCCCAGGGACCAGGGCGCTGGGCGCCATGGTCTTGGGGGACCAGGGCGCCTGGGCGCTCTGGTCCCACCTCCCGGGACAGCAGGGTGCAAGGAGGTTCAGGCCAGGGTGCTTGAAAAATGCAGTTTTTGGTGTCATAATCAGGTTTCGGGGTCTCCATTCAGGTTCCGTGTTGCGTCGCCATCGTGAAGACCGAAATGCAGTCGAAATTGCAAGTGTCGCAATTTTAGGACGCTACATTTAGCACCCACTTTAGCGGGAGTATGTATGCTCATACTTCCGGTAAAGTACAAGGAAACAACATTGAAAGACTTTCACCACGTCAAGGAGGCAAGACACACCAAGCCCCCAGTGGACTAAGGATCTTACGACTTCGATTGACAAAGTAAAAGGGAAGATCACGAGGGAGAACCATGACTGTCAGTAGTAAGGTTCCCTCACTATGAGTCATGCAGGAAAGATATCAAAAATTTTCAAGGCAAAGCTAAATTTGTCAAGAAATTTTCAAGTATCTTGAAAAGATATGAACGGGATGTATGCCCCCCTACGTTAAAGCGATCGCACACGCCTCACCGGGGGTGATTGCTTTAAGGTAGTGATACATATAAGAAATGAGAAAGGAAAAGGAGCACGTTATCGCAAGGATTTAGCCCCCAAGTGTGAGATAAACCCAAGGATAATAGACACAAAACACAAAGCACGAGGTGACTTCGCTTTCCTCGGGGTCAGTATGTTGTATGATTATTCATGTATATCATATGTATGTATGCATAATTGTTCTTCATTCCCCAATCAAGGAAGGTCACCTAGAAGAAGGGAACACATGTGTCTTTTGAGTCAACATGAGAGAGATCGAGAGATCTCAATGCTTTGCATCGTCCTCAAGTAGACAACACTAAGGACAACAAATAGAAGAATGAGAATAACATATAGAAGAAGTAACAAAAGAGAGGGGGAGAGAATCTGCTATGCTAATGTAACTAGTCTAGCACGTCATCTACCCCCCGATCTTGCTGATCAAAGTTTCGGGAAGGTAGGGAACACGCTAGAGGAGGAACATCCAACACAGCAGATGGAGCTATCACAAGATCCAAACAAGGGCTATGTTCATGTTCCGAGCCACATTGTTCTTGTCTAGGAGCTAGGATAAGTGCTTTAGAAAATTCATTAGATAAATGGTTATCAACATCAACAAGTTCATATTCACTATCAGAAGCAAGAGGAGTAACATTTTCATCTATATCATCATCAAGATTTATAAAAATAGGATCTTTAACTCGCACAGGATCAAGACCATCATGCATCTTATATTTAGGAGATTTAGGCTCAATTTCCGGCTGAGGAGAAAATGGAATAATGCTTGTTGAAGGTGTCTTTGGAGATTGCAAAGTTTGAGAAGCAGCTGCTTGAGCTCTAAGACGACGCTTTCGTCGGCGTTCACGTGCAGAACGATTACGTCTAGTCTTAGTAGGAAGTGGAGAAGATTGAGGAGGAGGAATGTTCTCATCCTTATCACTTGGGTGTTTAGGTTGTGGTCTCTTAGGTTGAACAATAGGAGAAGAAGAAGGTCTCTTCTCTCTATAGAAGGAAGGAGGAGGAACTGCTCCATATAAAGGAGGAATTTTTGGTTTAGGAAGGAGACCAAGTCCATCATGACGAGGAGGGATAGGTCTACTTTTAGGAAGTTTATTAGTTATAGACATAGTCACATCCATGGGGACGGGTTGGGAATCTTCTTGAGGAAAGACATTAGTTTTATCTTTCAAAGGAAGAACTTCCTTCTCAAGAATGATAGGAATGTCAAGTTTAGGTGTTCTATGTTCACTTAGAGATAGGATCATATCTGTTTTCCACTTTTGATAAGATTTGAAAAGATGATCACTTCGCGGAGGAAGAGATTGGAATTGTTTAGGCCAAAAGTAATCAATAGGAACGCTAGAAGTTCTTTCAGCTGGTTTAAAGAGACTATGATTGACAGTAACAACTTCACCATTATGGGGAAATTTCAAACACTTGTGAATAGGAGAAGCAATAGCTTTCATGGAAGATAGCCAAGGATAGCCAAGCTTCACATGAAATTGTTCGGATGAAGGAATAATAGCAAATTTCACATCAAGGGATTTGTTATGGACCTCAATAGGCAATGTAATAGAACCAATTGCAAGAGAAGAAAATGCATCAAATAGTTTCACAATCACATCTGTTTTGTCATAAATCACTTGATTCAATTGCAAAGTAAAAAGAAATTCTTCAGTAATAAAATTAACCATGCACGAAGGATCAATAAGCACTCCACGGCAAGGTGTATTCTTAACTTTTGCAACTATGTATAAAGGACCATCAGGTGCCCTAATGGTTTCTCTAGAATCAAATGTGATGGAAGGTTCTTTAGGGTTTTCTTGCTGCTCTACAAAGTTAATCACATTCGGAGTCATAGACACAAGACCATCAGATGAAAGAGAGGAATCATTAGCCTCAATTGCATTAGAGGTATGAGAAGGTAATGGATCAGTGAAAATCTGAAGATTTTGGTTAGGAGGAGCTACAGATGTGTTGCCTTTATCATTCACTCCAGAAACAGAAATAGTATTATTATCAATCAAATCTTGAATTTTACCCTTTAAAGAAAAACATTTTTCAGTATCATGCCCAGGCTGACGATGAAATTGACAAAAAGCTTTGTTATCAAAATAAGGTGAAGTAATCTTTGCAGGATCAATTTGTCTTATAGGAGGAAGAGTAAGCACATTTTGTTCCAATAACTTATTCATAATACTATGCAATGATTCATTCAAAGGAGTATACTTTCTTTCTTTCTTGAAAAATTTAGAAATAGGAGGCACACCTGATGCTGCATTCACATTGTTGTTGATGATGTTTTCATTGAATTTGATGGAATCTCTGTTCGGTTTAAACTTCCCAAATGGTTGTTGACTACTATCGCCCTTATCACTCAGAGCCATAGGATGTGATTGTTCCATTTGACTCACAGTCAGTTGATAATTGTGAAGAGTTGCACACAACTGTTGGAAAGAAGTAAACTCAGAAAACAGAAGTTTGTCTCGAATATCTTTTTGTAAATTAGAAATAAAGATTCTTTGAATATCATTGTCAGGCACTGGAAAAGAAATTTGAGCATACAAATGCTTATATCTACCAATGAAATCAGTCACTTTTTCTTTAACACCTTGTTTACAATGCATTAAATCAATCAAAGTAACTTTAGGACTTATATTGTTTTGAAATTGTTGAATGAAAGCATTTGCAAGTTGTTCGAAAGAAGTAATAGAATAGGAAGGCAACGAGCAATACCATTGTAGGGCTTTGTCTCTTAATGTTCTAGTGAACAGTTTTGCAAGCAACCTTTGGTCATAGGCAAAATCAGTACATATTGTTTGAAAAGTCTTAACATGTGTTAGAGGATCACCTTTACCATTATAAAGCTCCAAATGCGGAATTTCAACATGTTTAGGAGGGATAGCTCGAACAATGTCAAGAGAAAGCGGGCTCGCAACATCAAATGTGGGCACACTAAACTTAGATTGATTCATAGAGGCAATTTGTTGCTGTAAAGAAGAGACAGTCTGTGCAAGATTGTTAATGATCGCTTCAGTCGAAGAGTTCATATTAGATATGTTAGATTGAGATGGAGGTGTTATGTTATTGAAAGAAGGTAAAGAGTAAGGTGGTGGGACACTATGATAGTTAGTCATAGGAGATGATTGGAAAGGAGGAACACTACAAGGAGGAATGGAATGGTTGAATGAATTGCCCCCTTGTGTCATGTTTACTTGTGGAGATGTAATAGGAACATTCACTGAAGGAATGAATGAAGAAGTTGGATTGAATGAAGGAAGAGGGTTAATTGAAGAAGAAGGATTGCCCCCATGATTAGTGATCATAGGAGGAGTGTCTTGTATTGAAGTAGTCATTATGTTTGATGTAAAAGTAGGTATACTAGCAATAGGAGTCGTCAAAAGAATAGAATGATTGTCTTGAGTAGGAGGTTGTGTATAACCTAAGGTTTCGGCACAACTTTTCATAGGCATCACATTTGAATCCACAATGTGTGCAATACCACGCAAAATATCAATTCCATTCTTATCACTTTGAAGCATACGTTTTAGACCCTCAATTAAAGGAAGAGCTTGACTATCAGGGTATTCTTGAGACATCCACTGTCGAAAATCATCAAATTGGTTATCCAATTTTGAAAGTTGTTCTATAGAAACCTCATGGAGAGCTTCTTCATCATTAAGAGGATTAGAGGAATTACCCATGTCCTCGTTAAAAAGACCATTCAAATTAGGTTCCATCTCCTCAGTAATTAAACCTTGGAAAGACTTAATTCTAAGGCTTCGTCTAACGGGAATAGTGTAGGTAGGGCTTATTGTTGTAAAACTCATGCACTAAAGAAAGAGAGAAGATTTTGAATTTTAGAGGTAGCAAATTTCAGTAAAACCAGCCAATCTTCTAGATTTAAGTTGTTAAATACAATCAGGACAATCTCCCGAAATTTCAGAAAAAAATGTCCAGGACCGTGGCGCTCGAAGTGCAACACGGTCCTTGCAACTTTTTTCAAAATTTGCAGGGATGAAAGGTATGATGATTTTAGAGCTAATCTGAAAAAATTGAGTGATTTTACGATCTGTAGATAGGCCAAATTAAAGTTGCAATCTCGAAATTGAACCCTACCAAGATTGTCGAAAAATGCAAAATTTGAATTTTGAAAAAGAGAGGGAAACTGAAATTTTGAATTTTATGATTTTAGAGGGAATACCAAAAGCAATGCAAGTTTTGAAATTTGAAAATTGACTCAATTTCACGCAAAATTCAATTTTGAAAGCGGAAATCAGAGTTGTTGTAATTAAGCATTTAATTTCAAAAGTCACAAATTGCAAAAATTTGGATAAATCACTGAAATTTCGAATAAATGATAACACACTTTTCAGATTTAGGACTGTAAGAAACACAATTTTGACACAAATTTCAATTTCAACAATTTTTGAATGATTAGAAGCCTCAATCCAAGCAATCACTAGACCAACTTTGACTGTAATTTTGAAGGTGTTAAAATAGATAAAATCAGCCAAAATTCTGGATTTTAGCAGAAAAATACAGTAAGATCTAGCTCCCGAAATTTCGGAAAAAATGTCGGGGACGATGGCGCTCGGAGTGCACACGGTCCTCGCAACTTTTTTCCAAATTTTCAGGGATGAAAGATATTGTGATTTTATGCCGGAATCCAAAGTTACAGCCGATTTGGAGATGTTTTGATCAGTGAAATTGTCGGACAAAGGTTGAATTAAGAGGGTTTCAAAAATTAGGGTTTTGACAATTAACCACTTAATTTTCAAAATTAATGCACAAATATGAATTGATGATTTGTAATAGAAGGGCAGATCTGAAACAAGCATTAACAATTAAACATTTCACAAGTTTAATTACTTAAAAAGAAAATTTAGGGTTTTTATGCAATTAAAATTTTGTAAAAGATCAAACATGGAAATGTAATCAAGGAATCAAATTTTCAGATCTAATTATGAATAATCAGAAAGGATATTCACGTCGGGTTCACCAAAATGTAAAGCGGAAAATCGCGATCGAACCCTAGTTGCTCTCCCCTCTTCCAACTCCAAAGAGAGAGAAGGGAGATTCACTAGGGTTGATGGTTTTCACTTAAGGGAGAGACTTTACATTCAAAAGAGGGGTTGAAACCCACAAGATCCAATCCCACACAATGCAAGATTGGATGCTAAATGCGTTTCAAGGGTTAAGAAAGCAAGGCTACCCTCTTTTGTAAAGAATGTGCATAGAAGAATTAAGCTAGGAATGCATAGAAAGTGACAAAGATTCGCTTATAAACTGAGATAGGGATATAGGATGAAGCTGCGGACCTGGAATTAGCAATAAAATGTCGATACGACACTATCCTGCAAATTTGAGCAAAAGTTGTCGGGACGATGGCGCCCGAGCGCCACGGTCCTCCGAAAAATCCGCGAAACGAAGGGGGATCTGTTCGTCTCTGCACAAGGATCCTAGATCTTCAATTTCAGCCGCGTACCTGCAACCTACACACAGAAAAGCGAAGAGGATTGGGGGGTTAGGGATTAGGGGTTTGCCTTTAGGTCAAACCCCGGTTTTGGAATTAACCAAGAAATGAGCAAGTGCTGTAAATGTAAATGTATGTAAAACAAGTACTAATACCTTGTTCTAAGGATGTTTGTATCCTTATGTGCGAAGGTATAGATGTTGTATGTTGTTGTAGTATGTTGTATGTAGTATGTGATCTCCTCTTCAATGGTTGAATCCTTGTCTTGAATGCAACACTTAGCCTTGAATGGAGACTTGAAATGATCAATTGCTTGAAGGAATGCTTGAATGCTTGAATGCTTGAGTATAGTTTTCACGCTTGTACACATATGTCTTTCTTATTTTTCCTCTACCCAAATGGGAGAGAAAAAATGGAGTTTATATACTTGTCATTTAGGGCTGATAGACTGATTTTCCCGACCTTAGGCCGACCAGGAAAGATAATTTCCAAATTGCAAACAAAAAGACCCGAGACCCCTTAGGAGACCGGGCCCAAAATAGGCCCAGGGACCAGGGCACTGGGCGCCATGGTCCTGGGGGACCAGGGCGCTAGGCGCTCTGGTCCCACCTCCCGGGACAGCAGGGTGCAAGGAGGTTCAGGCCAGGGTGCTTGAAAAATGCAGTTTTTGGTGTCATAATTAGGTTTCGGGGTCTCCATTCAGGTTCCGTGTTGCGTCGCCATCGTGAAGACCGAAATGCAGTCGAAATTGCAAGTGTCGCAATTTTAGGACGCTACAGATTATAATAGTATTATATTATATCTTATATTATTTTTTATTATTATGTTAATATTTTAGTATTTTTTATATTATCTTATATTATTATTATAATATAATTAAATTATTGGGGTTCCTCTTGCAGTGTTGGTTTCATATGGAATATAAGAAAACATTCACTTAAATTAGCTGGAGTGAAACACTTTGTTTCCCTTCCTTTTTAACACAAAAATATTTTTCAATAAATAAATTTTGATTATTTTAATTGTGACAAGGAGACGTGCACTCACATGCTTGTAAAATTTACCATAGTGGAAATAGTTAGTAGTTGGTTGTATTTAATAAATAGTTAGCAAACTGGTTGCATTTAATGCATGTTGTAAAACTTGTTGGGAAATAAACAAGTTCAATACCAAAGATTGTGAAAATTAATCTCTATCTAATAAACTAATCAAAGGATGAGAACAAGGCTTGGATAGCTACAACATGAGAATCTGAATTTGAAAATGCATAAACATTTAGATTTGAGATTGCAAATCATAAATTAAGGTGTAAGAAGTTGGGTTCACCAAAAATGTAATGGTGAAAATTAGGGTTTCACCATAAAATGTAATAAAACCACTTGTTTTGGTTAATTTACCATTACAATAGGGAAATATAAGAATTTGATAGATTTGACCTTGAGAGATCAAGATTATGATCAGATTCCAAGCCTCTTAAATGGAGCTCTTCCTTCCCTAAGATTGAATTGAATTTTTGAATTGTTAAACATTAGGGCAAATTAGTGAATTATTAAAGAGATCATGCAAGAACAATGAGCTACAAATGTCGTGTGGAGCCACCAACATAGATTTGAGTAGAAGAAGATAGTTTGGATCTATTCCCAAAAAGTTGGCCTAATTTTTTGGGATCGTGGTGGTGGTCGCCCTAGTCCTCTGAATTTCTCGTCGTTAAAAGGTGAACTTATTCGTCCTTGTGAATCTTATTGATCCTCCCGAACAGAGCTCTATACTTGTTCCTACACACAGTGAAAAAGGGGAAATTGTTGGGAATAGGGGTTTGCCTTAGGTCAAACCCTGGTTTTGGAATTAACCATGAAATTGAATTAAAAATGTAAATGTAGTACTACAACAAAATACTTTCCTTTTGAGGGAAAGGCTGAAAATGAATGAAACACTAATGATATCCCTTTAATGAAGTTTTGTTTGTCTTCACAAGGAATTAGTGTTTCATGTGGATACTCTTCATAAAACATAGAACATGAATGTCATCTCCAATGATTGATAGAAGACTTATTGCTTGCTCACTTGAATGTAGGATCTTAATTTTGCTCTCTTGAGTTGATTATGAATTCGAATTAAGTTTGAAATGAGAGGGGTAGACCTCCTTTTATACTTGTTGGTCGAAAAACAAATTGAATTTTTGACATAGGACGACATGGGATCTATGTCCCTACCCAAATTAGGTGATTGTTATGAGGCCCCAAACTGGGCCCTTTTTGAGAGGACCATGACATTAGGCACTATGATCCTAAAAATCAGGGCTTCAAGATCAAGGGCATATAGTGTGGACATGGGAATTGTGTTTAATAGTTGGTGTGATAATAATCAATGCTCCATTTAGGCCTTAGAAGACGAACACCAAAGTGAGTCCTACGTGAGGACAAAAGTGTAGGTAAGTAAAATTTAGGACGCTACACATCCGAAACAGGATCAACTACTAAATGCTCAATTTGTGTATGCTACCACTTTATTCATTGCATTAATAGAAGCCAATTTTGATAGTAAAATTAAAATATTGGAGGTCTTATATGATTCTTTGGGATCTAAGATCTCCCCTCATAAGGCTATTATGCTAGGGTGGACTAAAGATCCTCATAACTAGTTGGTAACTAGGAGTTGGTAGTGGGCTGATCCAAATAAGGTTGTTATATATTTGGGCATACCCTTTACTATCTTCCCATCACTCAAATGCATGTGGGAGTGGATATTTCAAAAATTGAAAAAAAAAATTAAGTGGCAAAATCAATTGTTGTCTCTTGTAGGTAGGATCTAGGTTGTACAAAAGGTCATTGCCTCATATGCAGTTTATCATTCCTTGACCTCGCTATTTTCTTATGTTTAGTTTGATAAGCTTTAGAAAATTATCAGAGAATTTTTATGGTTTGATGGAAAAGGGAATAAGAAAAGACATCGTGTGAATTGGGCTTGGTGTTGTTTACCCAAGAATATGTGTGGTCTTAGACTTAAGGATTTAAGAATCCAAGGCTAAGATCTCGCCTCCAAATGGATCTTCAAAGCCCTTGATAAAGACGAGCCCTAAAAAGTGTTGATTAAAAACATCTTGACTTTTTCCAAACCAAAAAAGGGCAAACAAAGGGCTTCCTTACATATTCATAACATCTTCTTTGAGGTTAGAATGTTTGGCTCATGTGTTTTTATCACCCTTTGGAAGGCATGGTGTAAAGTCAGATAGCTGGTTCTAAATGGGGATTTATAGCGAAAAACTCCTTTTTGTGTGGCCAACAAATCCATATGGTAGAATACTGCTCATAATGAAAAGCCCTTGGTTATCTCGTAGGGTTGATTTCAAAGATTTGAATCTACTTGGGGGTTAAGAGATGTTAGGATCTTTTGGTTGATGGTCAACTGAGGTCTTCAAAATAGATGAATATAATGTACAACATACCTTATTAAAATAACAAAACATACTCAATTGTTTTAAAAGGGCTGGGTGACTAGTTGCTTGGTAGAATTTTAAAAGATGTCGATCTAATCAATAAGCTCAAATCGAAGGACAGATCTAATTTCGAGATGTATCAATCAACAAGATATACATGATGTTAGTAGGCTTGGGGGAGGTTTATAATTGGCTTAATCCTTCTTGGAACCTTAACTAGTTTGAAACTATTTTGTCACATAGGTTGCTCCATATCTAGTAAAACTCAATTGATCCCTTAAATGCTTGTTTTTACTAGTTGCTTATTCTCAAAGAACTTGTTTTTGGTCATCTTTTGCATAATTGTGGTTTATCTACTAGAATTTGTGATCTCTATGGCATGCTCAAAACTTTTGAAAACTTGTTTTTTTAGTGCAAACATGTTATTAACATTTGGTCCTTATTTTTTTGTTTACCTATCAATTGGAAGGATAAGTGTGGTTTTTCTTGGTATGAGATTCATGTTGGCTATGTTTATTCTTTTAATTTGGAATTAAATAAATTTTGGCTTTTTTGTATGAATGATATTTTTTGATTGATTTTGAAGAAGAGGAATGATGACGTTTTCTAGAAAAAAAAGGAGACATCTTACTATGTTCTATAGTGAACTCACCTATTTTACCATCATGTTTTGGGTTTCTACAATATTGGAGATCCCAAAGGATTGTTTTATAATCGTGTTGAAGGAGGGAATCGTGATATTTTACAAAACAAAAATAAAATTCCCTCACTTCTTCTCACAAGGTAGAGACAAATTGAGTGAAAAAGAACTACAACTGCTAAACAAGTTCCTAGAAGAGAAAAAGATCACCAAGCCTTCTCTTGAAACAAAACCCAAGAATCAAAGATATATTTCTAATTTGATCCCAAAGATAGTGATCCCAACTTAATTGTGTCACCCCTCATCACAAATGAGTGTGAAAAAGGAGAATGCAACAATAATATCATAGGCACATGTGATTAGTTCTCATTTAAGTCTACTTGATATTTTTGTGTTTCAGATGTTAAATAATTGACTATGTTTTGTTCCATTTTGATGAGTGATTACAACTAAGACTATTTGAAGAAGTAGCTCCTTATAATACACAACAATCACAATCTCTCTTACAACTCTTTTGCAATATTTTATTCAAGTTGCTTCATTTTTCATTATTATTGCAAGCATTTTTTCTTTTGTTCCCTTGAATGACTTAGGATTATCACATCCCCTCTATTTCATTTTAGTTACACTATTTCACATTCATATCTTTGACCTTTATCAGGAACACTTAGAATAGGAGCATTCACACACTATTTTCTATGCATTTCTCTATCTCAATCATTATGGAGGTTGAATCACCAAAGCATGGGTTTGACTAAGTCAATCCCCAAACATTTTTCCTTCTGCTTGTGTTTGTAAATAATTTGAGAGAACTCAACCGCATATAAGTTTCCAAGTGTTGTCTTATTTATAATTTTCTTCTAGTATTTTCAATCATTTAAATATTAGTTTAATTTTTTGTATTTTGTTGCATAGTATTTGCTAACATGTTTTTTTATTTTGGTTTTGCAGGTTTGGTAAATCACAAAGTTGGAGTTTTGTACAATTTTTAGGTGTTTCAATGTTTTTTATTTGTATAGATGATAAAACTACACATGGACATTAATGTGACATGTTGGCATCCATCTTCTTTCTCACCCATGTTTTTTTAATTTTATCATTAGAAAGTTACATTTACTATTCTATATTTGTATATTTTCACAAATCTACTTTTAGTAACAAATTTAGTTAGTTATTTTTTATTTTATTTTATATAATAAACTAGTTTAGCCTAGATTATTGGGTGAGGTTAACTTTGAAGGAAATCTTCCTTTGTAGAATTTATTTATTTATTCATTCTAAGACATCTATGTTATTTCTACCAACACTCTACTATTTTCCTTGATTATTATTGCTAGGTCAATTATCATAATATTGATCACTCATTGCCTTTGGTCTCTATACATACATTTCATACTAATGTTGATTGTGGTCCTATACTTTGTATCATCCAATTATTTTATCCCTAATGTTTTGATGTCTTTGTATCTTTTAAATGGGAGTGTCTCTTCTATGAAAATAAAATTTTGAATCATGTTTTTTTATCTTTTTTTCTCTTTTATAGAGTTGATTTTTTCTTGCCTCTCTTTTAGATATCTTCACTTCACTTGTTCATGAGATCCATCTTCCTTCTACCTTCTATATGACTAGTGCACCATGAAATTTTTACTTTAGGCTATTTTTCTTTAAAAACTTTGATTCATGATGATGACATACCTTATATAATAAATATTTAAGAAGCATCCATATCTGATAGTGATACAACTAGGGATGATATTATACGTGATCAGACTGAATTTATAATAGATATCCATGATGTTATGATGCATAGTGATGATACTATTTTTACAAGTCCTGATATTTATATTCATCCACCCTTAGGTTCATGTTTTCTTAACATTGCATCATATAAGGATTTTATAAACAGTTAACATAGTCATAGCCAAAGGGTTCAACCAAGGATTATCTAGCTCTGTAGACAATAGATAAATATGCAAAATAACTCAATGAAAAATATAATTAACACATGTTCCTTATGTATCCATAGTCATAATAGAGTTATAGTGTACTGTATACACATAAAAATTGGCTATGAGCAATTAAATAAATATTTTATATTTATTTAATAATTATTCTTCTATGAATATATTGTATTCGATGAGTGATGGCGGTGTTGCGTACGAAGGAGGGTGAGCGCGGGCTAGGGCATTGTAGCCCTAGCTCATAGACGGGTCTTTTGGCTGGTGCGGCGGCGTGTGGGTGGCGTCTGCAGATGGGGGTGTTGCTACGAGCTAGGCTGGCATCGGGGCTGTGGGGGAAGGTGAAGTGGTGGTTGCAGGGAGAGGGAGATAGGTGTTGCGGGGGGCAGGGGCTCGGGGCTACGGGGGAAGGTGGAGTGGAGGCTGCGGGGAGAGGGAGGTAGGTGTTGCGGGGGGCAGGGGATTGGGGTCCCTGTGTTTCTTTAGCCTGTGCGTGGGTTTGAGCTGGGGGAGGCTCTAGCTTCGCGGGGGGGTGCAGGTGAGTGTTGCATGCAGGGGTTGGAGGCTTCAGCCAGCTCCCTTCGGAGGGTGGGCTCTCCAAGCGGGGAGATGCTTAGATCCAGTGGTGAGGCCTCGAAGGTGCCTCATGTTGTGAAGGTTTGGGCTGCGGGGGGTTTGAAACCCCCATTCCATAATTTAAAAACCTATGATAATAACCTTTTTGCCTCAGAGTCTGGGGTTGGAAACACCGGAGGTTTGCGGATTTCAAAGATTAATGGCTGCCTGGAGAAGTGTAGCGAGAGACCAAGGGTGAGTATTCCTCCGGAGATGATAGCGGAAGATGTGGAGTACTTTTCCAAACATTCATTATACTGCAAGTTTTTGGGGATGAGGGTCTCTTTGCAGTTTGTGGAAAATTGGGCCCAGAGAACTTGGGCTCCGGATGGGGAGATGGAGATCATGTTACTGGCGAACAATTATTTCACGGTTACTTGCAATTTCATGGAGGATCAAAGTAGGGTTTTTGAAGGAGGGCTGTATTTTTACAATCAGGTGGGATTGTTTATCAAACCCTGGCATGCAGGGTTCAACCCTTTGGAGAAACTCTCGAATAGGGTCCCAGTGTGGGTCCGCTTACCGCGACTCCCGGTGGAATGTTGTCGAAAGGATGTGCTTTGGATGCTCGCTTCAGTGCTTGGGAGGCCAGTTGGAGCATCCTCGCAAACCCTAAGGAGAAGGGTAATGACCTTCACTCGCATTTGTGTTGAGATTGATCTTAGTAAGCCTTTTCCAGATGCTATTGATATGTGTGTGGGTTCTTATTCTTAGGTGCAACAACTAGATTATGAGACTTTACCTTTCCGGTGTCGAATATGTCATGAGTACGATCACTTGCAGTGCAAGTGCCCTAGGTATAAACCAATGGTGCAACAATCTCAACAGCTAAACAGTAACACAGAAGGGGTTGAAAAGGAAAAGCCGCTGTGACTAGGGAAGCTGTGGTTACTGGTGGTTTTGTCCTAGTTAAGACAAAGAATAGGAATCGGGGACAAAAGAGGACCCTACAGGTGAGACAAGAGGAGGATACTTTTAATAGGTTTGAAGCCCTGGACAACCTCACCCAGCAGGAGGTAAACCCTGGGTTGACTCCATTGGACCAGGGTGCTCTAGGGTTGGCAGATGATAGTGTATTTAGGGACTCGACCCAGGCTCTACAAATTGTGGGAAGCCAACAAATGGAGATGGATCAGCCAGGTGTAGCCCAGTTGGGATCCATACCTAGTGTTGTAGTGGATTTGGTTGGGGGGGAGGCTTCTCCTTCTGCTCAAAAAATGGAACCTGCTGGGGCAAAAAGTAACAAGATGGGTGTGCACTTGGGTCCCCACCAGAAGGACATTAAGAAAGGATCATCAGAGAAGAGTTCTAAGGCTGGAAGAAAAAAGGACTTAGAGAAGATCAAATTGATGGGGGAGAATTTGATTGAGTTAGGGTCAGTAAAGACTCTGGATTCGTACTTTTCCAATCCCCCTAAATGATTGTGTTATCATGGAATGTAAGGGGCTTCAACAGTGGGCCCAGACAAAAAGTTGTTCGAAAGTTGATAAGGAGCCAAGCTCCTGATATCCTTTTTTTGCAGGAGACAAAACTTTCTGTGGAATGTATTATGGATTTGGTGCCAAAGATTTGGGGGAGAAGTCAGTGTTAGTGTATTGGTGCTGAGGGCTCTTCGAGAGGGGTGGCCTATCTCTGGAACCCTCTAAGGATTCGTCCTGACTAGTGGGTGGCCTCCAGATCTTTGTTATACGGGGTTGTCTCTAGTCTTGAGACTGGGGAATATATCTTGGTTACTAACATCTATGCCCCCACTAATCTTCAAGGTAAGTAGAATTTATGGGCCAATATCTTAGGTATGCGGAGGTTGGCCCCTTTGCATCCTTGGATTATGGTGGGTGATTTCAATGCCATCCTTGAGTTGAGTGAGAAGAAGGGGGGTGTTATGCGGTTAGAACCTTCGGCTCTCCTTTTTCGAGATAATATAGCTTTGTTACATCTTGTTGACATTAAGTCTGGTAATGGTTTGTTCATCTGGAACAAGAGGAGGATAGGGGAGTATTGGATTGTGGAAAGGTTGGATCATTTTCTGGTTTCTAGTTTTTGGATTGGTGGGGAGTGGTCTACTAGCTCAGAGATTCTTGATTGGAGAGGATCTGACCACTACCCCATCAAGTTGGTCTCCTCTTCTACTTGGGTCGCTCACTCTCCTTCTTTAAAATTCTAATTTATGTGGCTTCGGGATCGTGCTTTGCAGACTCTTGTTGCAGATTGGTGGAGACAAGGGAGGTCGGCCTTCGGTACTGCTATGTATACTTTTGCCAAGCAATTGCAATTTTTTAAGTTTCAACTTAAAAAGGGGAACCGCCAGGGTTTCGGAAATATTTTCCATGCTAAGAAAGCAACTCAGACTGAGTTAAACACTATCACCAGTGACATCAGAGAGCATGGTCTGTCAGAAGCTCGGCTTAAGGAGGAAGACAGGGTTGTCAAGGCTTCAGAGGAATGTGAGCTTAGGGAGGAAATATTCTAGAAACAGAGAGCTCGTATTGATTGGCTACAAGAGGGTGATAAGAACATGACATTCTTCTTCAACTCAGTGAAAGCTAGAAGACATGGAAATGTCATTCCAGTTCTGGTTAATGATAGAGGCAAGCAACTTTTATCCCTTCAGGAGATTTCTAGGGAGTCATTACTTTATTTCCAGGCACTCTTCAGGGAGGAGGCTCAGGGGGAACCGGTGGAGGAGAATCAAGTTCTTGATTGCATCCCCTCTCTAGTTTCCAGGGAGATGAATGAGTAGCTAATAGGCCCCATTTTGTTGGAGGAACTTGAGAGGATTGTTTTTCACATGAGAAAGGGAAAGGCCCCTAGTCCGGATGGGTTCCCGGTAGAATTCTTTCAAGAGTTCTGGGATATTATCAAAATGGACTTATGGGAAGTTGTTCAGGAGTCCTAGAGGAATAAGCAGATGCTTCGGGCATTGAATGCAACATTCCTTGCTCTCATCCCCAAGTGCGATGGGGCTAACCGGTTAGGTCAATTCTGACCCATCTCCCTCTGCAATGTGATTTACAAGATTATCTCTAAGCTGATAGCGGATAGGATGAAAAAGTGTCTAGGGGATGTTATCTCTGAAGAGCAGAGTGGGTTTGTGGAAGGGCGCCAAATTTTGGACGGGGTGGTTATTGCTACGGAGACTATCCACTCTATGGCAAACTCCAAGGAAAAAGCTATGTTCATTAAATTGGATATGGCTAAGGCATACGATAGAGTTTGTTGGTCCTTCCTCAAGAAGATTCTCAGGGCGTTTGGCTTTGATGATGATTGGATTCAATGGGTAATGAGTTGTGTGATGTCTACATCTTTCTCGATGCTAATCAATAGCGATCATACTGAGTTGTTTGGTGCGTCTAGGGGTCTACGCCAAGGGGACCCCCTATTGCCATACCTATTCATTCTTCTAGCTGAGGGTCTAGGGAGGTTGATTAAACATAATGTGGGTCAGGGAATTATTCAGCGGTGGAGCTGGGGTAATGATATGCAACCACAGTCTCACTTGCAGTTTGTGGATGACACGACCCTGATGGGTCTTGCTCGGATCAGAGAGGCCACTAATCTGAGAAAGGTTTTGGATGTTTATCTTGCAGCTTCGCGTCAGATGATTAATGAGGATAAATCTTCTATCCTCTTTTTCAACACTCCAAATCCTATTCAAAGGAGGATTGCTCTTATCTTGAGATTCCAAGTTGGCTCCTTGCCCTTGACTTATTTAGGTATTCCTATTTCTCCTGGTAACCCTCCTAAGGACTCTTGGCAGGGCATATTGGATAAATTTCACTCGAAGGTTGATCACTGGACTAATAGATGGTTATCCTTTGCTGGGAGGGTTCAGCTGATCCAGTCAGTGGTTCAAGCTCTTCCAACTTTTCGATGTATGTTCCAGGTGGCGCCTAAGTGGTTCTTGAAGGGATTGGACTCTCTAGCTAGGCAATTCTTATGGGTAGGTAGCCTCTCCTCCTCCAAATGGATTCTTGTCAATTGGGAGTTGGTGTGTAGCCCGAAGTAGTCGGGGGGGCTTGGGTTAAGGCAGTCTATCTTATTTGGGGAGGCTCTGGCGACTAAATTGTATTGGAGGTGGTGTGTGGAGCAAGATCGTGGCTGGGCTAGGATTTTGGCCTACAAATATATGCATAGGATCCCGATGGAGGAAATTCCAAGATATCAGCTGGAGGGTAAAGGCTCAAGAATTTGGAGTACTCTTAAGAAAGGGGCCTCTCTTATTAAGGAAGGTCTCTTTTGGATTTGCAAGAGGGGGGAAGAGGTCCTATTCTGGAACAACTCTTGGGATGGTTACCCCCCCATCCTAGATCAATTTCCCAACCTTGGGACTCTTTGCCAGAGTTTTTTGGAGGCGGGGTGGTCTAGGGTGAGTGACTTCAAGGATGTGTATAGGTGTGGGCAGCTGGAGATGGAGCGGTGGAAGACCCCTAACGAGTGGTTGGTTGCTGGGATGGAGGAAGAGTGTGTGGAGGGAGTTGTATGGCATTCTGGTGAATAGACACTGTAGCTCTCTCAAGGATAGGGACAAACTTGCTTGGCTCCCGAATCCTAAGGGTGTCTTTACTGTTGCCAGTGGATACCGGGTTTTGTTGAACAGGAGACTTGAGGGAAGAGAGGTGCCTTGGTGGAAATAGGTGTGGAATGGTCTTTCTTGGCCAAAGTGCAATTGCTTCGCCTGGACTTTGGCCTTGAACAGATGCCTAACCTGGGACAATATCCGCAAGAGAGGATTTTTGGGGCCTTCCATTTGCATATTGTGTGGTAAAGGGGAGGAAGACTCCTCACACCTATTTTTCAGATGCTCCTTCTCCATGCTTATCTGGCACTATTGGCAGGGGGTGTGGAAGCATCCTTGTGTTCACGTGGATTCACTGGTGGAGTTTTGGAGCAGTTTGGGCAGACCTCCTATCTTTTCTTCCTTCCTCCAGACTATCTGGTTCATTGGGCCCATCTTCATTTTGTGGCAGATCTAGCTCGAAAGGAACAGAATGATCTTTCGGGAGGTCAGACTAATGGTGCAACAGGTGTGGAATAGAATCATGGTTATGATCAAGGAGTCAGTGGAAGCTAAATGTGAGGTGCATTTTCCCCTGAATAAAGATGAGGCGGATATTGTGAGATGGTTGGGCCTGCAAGAATTGTCCCCTGCCTCGGCTTGTGTCAGGAGAGGTAGACGTTCTTTGAAGAAGGTCCAAAGGATTGGCAGATGGACTCCCCCTCAGGATGAGATTATCAAAATTAATACCGATGGCTCCTCTAGGGGTAACCCAGGCCCGATTGGGATTGGTGGTGTCGGTAGGAATAGTATGGGGGAGGTGGTTCTCTTATTTTCAGTTCATAAAGGGTGGCATTCTAATAATTTTATGGAGGGCTTCGCTATTCTCTATGTGTGCCTGGGAGTTGGGTTGCAGGAAGGTTATCTGTGAATTAGACTCTCAAGTTGTAGTGAATTTGTTGACTGAGCAGAAGGTGAGTGGAGTGCATTGGCAATTGGTAGAGATTGTTCGTCAGATTATTCATATTAGCTCGGCTATGGAGTAGGTATCTTTCATCCATATTCCTCGTGAGTGGAATAGAGCTGCAGATTGTTTGGCCAAGTGGGCCTCGGAAAATGGTAGTGACTGGAAAGTTGAAGGGTGGGATCATCTTTCCCCAGATTATTGTCAAGACCTGCAGAAGATTCTGACTGAGGACAGGGATGGGTTTGAGATTGGATGATTTTGGTTCGGGCTTGGGGTTCTTTTCTAGGGCCTTAGGGCCTTGGGCCTCTTTGTAATTCTTGTTTTTGATTTTCAATAAAAATTTTACCCTTTTTTTGAAAAAAAAAATAATTATTATTCTTCTATTAAATAGTTAATTTGAAAAGATTAATGTATTTAATTCATTTTCATGTCTTTCTATTAATTAATATTTTATTAATTAATTATCTATCATATTCTTCTAATTAATTAAATATCTAATATTTAATTATTCTTTTAACCAAGTTAATTAAATATCTAATATTTAATTATCTCCTCCAATCAATTAAATATCCAATATTTAATGGTTATTCTCTTATCCTATAGTCTCAAATATTAAATAATTCTCAAAATTATTTAATCCCTTTTCCAACTCACCTTCCATCTCCACTTCATCTTCCCTTTGCCAACTCATCCAACATGTGGCTAAGAAAATTAATATTTCTTCAATATTAATTCATCATTTATCTTCAACTTCCAAATTTAATGAAAATTGTGTATGTACACATATTTCATAACCATTTCCTATATTCTCTCCAACACCCTCTACATCTTAGGAAGGACTTGAGTCCACTTGTCCTATCATGCCTAAATTTTCTCCAACCATTCCTAGATTCTCTCAGTCAGCAACCCAGTCAAGGTGAGATGAGTGACACTTGTCTTCTCCTTCCCCCTTTCTCTCAACCTTCACCTTTGCTCACAACCATTCAAATCTGCAGATCTGATCATGACCGTTGATCTAAGCCACATCATCTCATCCTCTCAAAGTCTATAAAATCAAGAGCTTCAGTTGAGAGAGAGTTAGACTTCAAGTGCATTTTGCAAGCTAATCATATGCATCCATGAGTTTTAGTTTTGAAGCTAAAAGAAATTATCATATAGCATCATAGCATAATCATTTTTAGCATAATCATGTAGTATTGCATATCATAGCATCAGTTAACTACAAGTTATCAGTCCATTCTTCATATACCATCTTGGAAGTCATTAGTGCATTGTTTGAGAGCACACCATCTGCAACCAGGAACAGTGGAGTTAGGACACAATGAGACATAAACCATGAAGGTAATATTAGTATTTTATTTCATATGTACTTCATGTAGTTTCATTGGTTGAGTTTGGATTTCTTGTAGCATTTCTATTGGTATTTTGTGAAACTAACTTATTGCAGGTAACATTTTGAGGATGTAATTCAAGTCGACACATTTTGGCACCCACCGTGGGGCACATGGACCTCGCATATACCTTTAAAAATCTCACAAAAAGTTAAATTAATGCATTTGTAATGCAGATTCACGCATGTGTGAATTTTGATAGCGTTTTTGTTCTGCAGGTTAGCGCATTTGCCTTCTAGGTTAGTGCATTTGCCTTCTAGGTTAGCGCATTTGCACTATAGGTTAGCACATGAGCATTTTAGGTTAGCGCTTTTATTTTAAAGTTTGCGCATTTGCATTAGAGGTTCACGCATTTGTGTCCTAGGTTAGCGCATTTGTCAAAGAAATCACGCTTTTGCAGTCTAGGTTAGCGCTTTTGACCTGCAGATTAGCGCTTTTGAGCAAAAAAGACAGTGCATGTGTTAGATTAGCGCTTTTGTTTACAAATTGACAAAAATTTCTTGCAGGTCTGAATGTCCAAGAAATCAGATTTTTCAGACTACTAACATGCATGTGCAAGATGGTGTTTAAGATAAATTTTATGCATTTCCTCATCTAGTTAATTAAAAGTCTTCATTTGGGAAGTAATATATCATATCTTGTTCATCTAGTTTAACTAAGAGGATGAATTAACAGCATGCAACTTGCATTTTTAGTATTTTCTCTAAAATAGTTGCACATAGACTTTTAAAAGTGCTAAAATGAACACCATGCTTGTTGGAGCAACATCTCCAAATACGACTTAGCCAACAATTGCTTTGAAAAGGTTAAAAAGAACACTTGTATTCTATGTCTCGGAAGTGGTAGGAATATGCTCTCCCTTTAATTGGGTGACCAAAAAACCAAACCCACTCCTTTAAGCTTTCTATACTTTCAAGCAATTAAATCCTTTAGAGGGCCTACCTTCTCGAGCTACCTTGAGGGGGCCAGTGAGAGGAGAATGACCTAAAGTGG
The DNA here is from genome assembly GCF_030272615.1 of Cryptomeria japonica. Classification (NCBI taxonomy): domain Eukaryota; kingdom Viridiplantae; phylum Streptophyta; class Pinopsida; order Cupressales; family Cupressaceae; genus Cryptomeria; species Cryptomeria japonica. The sequence continues at coordinate 171,773,234 of NC_081412.1, read as the reverse complement.
AAACGGGCAAATATCGAGTCCTTCCAATCCACTATAAATAAATCGTGTTTGTGACGAAAGTCCCAAACAACATGTGCTGATAAGTTCATACCGACACTATGTTTCCCCATAAACCCTATGGAGCGTAACCTCTATAGGTTGGGAACCTTCTGTATTTACAGAGCTGAAAGTGCCGCATGTATGGCCACATGACCGGAAGCCTTTACTAAAAACCACTTGTACTAGTTGCCAAAATCCTTCTAATTGTTGGCGCATGAGGTCAGACCTCTAAAGCGGCTCACACACATACGGTTTGATGAATACTAAGAGGGGGGGTGAATTAGTATGCCAAAAATCTTTGCACTAAACCACTTACACAATCTAAAGATAAACCGGTAAAGTAGTCTGACAGTCAAACCGGTTACCACACATGCAAACCAAAATGCGAATAAAACATTCATCCACAAAAGCAATACAACCATAACACAAGATATTTGGCGTGGAAACCCAACTGGGAAAAAACCACAGTGAGATGGAACTCACAAGTCACTATCTGCAAAATAGAAACCAGACCGGTTAAGGTCAGACCGGTTAAGGTCTTACAATGTTCTTCACCAAAACAGATCCTGTTGGGAATCTCAATCTCTGTTAGGAGATAAGTCCGATTAAAGACTACCTTGTTAGAGGATTTTAGATTCACATGTGTGAACCACCTTGTTAGAGGATTTTACAAAGGCTTTGAGGCCTACCCGGTTAGGGGCTACGGACTTGTTAAAGATGTGAGTAATCAACAAGTGTTTGATCTATCTAATAGCACAAACTACTTGGTTAGATCCACTATTGCTCACAGCTAATGCATTCCAGCATTACTTCAGCCTTCTCTATCTCTCTCTCAGTTACAACTCGATCTTCTCAGATAAGATCGCTCTTCCAACTACTCAACATCCACCTTAAACCCTAGCTCAACATTAACCCTTTTCACAACCTCTTCAACAACTCAACAACCCTAGACATGATGTCCTTTTAAAGGAATCTAATTTCATGTCTGTCCAATAGGATTTCTTTACAATTTCTTAGGTTCAATGAATCTAGACATACTCAGTAACACGACACAAGAATCACCGTCAATGTGTCGGCACCGTCAAACAATCGGTGGATTGGTAACTCATCACAAAATGTCGGTTGGTAACTCATCATAGAGTATTACCGGTTCATACAAAATACCGGTTGCCAGTTTGACAAAAATGAAGACTGGTAAGAATGTGTTGTGTCGCTTTACTCCCTCGTACCGCTTGTGATCTGTGAACCGCTTGGGGTCGACATGCCGCTTCAGACCGGGAAACACATTCTGCAAAATCGCCACTAGTCTAGAGACTAGTATACAACATACCGGTTGGAACAAATACCGGTTGAGCATAAACTCATACATATAAAGGGAATCTCAATACAAGTGTGTGTCCATCAATGACAATCACAGCATAAACCACAGAAATGCCAATAATCTCCCCCTTTGGCATTGATGGCAACACTTAGGAAAATAAAATTTTGACATCTAAGTGTTTCACAACAGAAAAACTTGCCATTAACAAAATTGCTCCCCCATATACACTATCCCTTAATCAATAGAGTGTATAGCAATTTTGCATTCAGAGCATGATCATAAGAGCATATAGCATACATCATAGCATAAATCAAAATTTCAAAACAGATACTTCTCCCTCTGATATACTTCTCCCCTGATATATCAAAATTTCAAAAAAAAAAAATTTAAAAAACATATATACTTCTCCCCCTTTGCCAAAAATGACAAAGTACCGCTGAAAAACCTATTTCCATATATATATAAAAGAGTTTATGACAATAATGAATAATACTTGTCAAAAACCGCTTTATAGTCCTGCAAAAATTGTTTCATGGAAAGAGACCAGGACTCAAGTACGGAGGTTGCCACTTCCTTCTCTGTCTGCATTTGTGATACCTGCTCCTCCATGGCATCTATTGTGCTCAGTTCTTGTGTGACTGTCAGGGCATCCAGGTTCAGATAGCATTTTTGGAGAATTTGCAGTCGTGGAAGTAATACCAGTTGAAGCTCCTGCAAATCCCTAGACCTTATGGTGATCTCTTGCTCCATCTTGGCTGACTGGATCTGGAACCGATGAATGGTTTGCCCATATGTTGCAAAGGAGTCGTAAGGAGTCTTGAATGTGCTCAAGTAGGACTATAAGTCTATTTGAAGTTGTTGCCTCTTAGCTAGCACATCATCACAGAACAAATGAGGTTGACAGATTTTGTTGAGTAGCAAGTTTCCCTCATCCAAGGCACTCCTTATGTCCTTTTGATCCTTTAGTAGTTTAGTCCTAAGCTCATTTAATTTCTTTACTAGAGCAACATTAAGAGCCTTTTGGTGCTCTTTCTTTACATTGGCCTCTGCTGCTTCTTCTAGACTTTGCACTTGATCATCCACTACAGTACATAGAAGTTTAAGTTGTGCTAGTGATGAATCAGTGTCAGGAAGATTAGTACCAGGGATTAAACCGGTAAGAGTGTCTACAGTTGCCTGAATGATGTCCTGTTCCTTTTTCCTGCGAATGATCTCAAGGCGCTCTTGAGCAACCTTGATGCTCTGCATAAGCTCTGACTCACTTGCAGATTGGAGATCGATAGGACTGGAGAGATCAACCGGGGATGGTTGACTTCTGGTTGCCTTCGGAGTCTCCGCCTGAGAGCTTTTTGTCGCTTCACGTTCCTTGGCTTCTTCAGCTTTCTTCTTTTCCGCTTCTTTTCTCTTCTCTTCTTCCTTGTCTTCCTCTGCCTTTTTCTTCTCCTTTGCTCTCCTCTTCTGCTCTTCCTTTTCTTCTTCTTCTTCTCTTCCTCTTCCTTTTTCTTCTTCTCTTCCTCTTCCTTCTTCTTCTTCTCCTCTTCTTTCTTCTTCTTTTCTTCCTCTTCCTTCTTCCTCGTTTCTTCTTCTTCCTTCTTTTTCTCTTCCTGATCTTTTGCCACTTGCTATGTGTCCACAGCTTGTTCACCACCCTGATCAGCCTGTTGCCCTTGTTCAGTTCCCTCAAAAGGTATGCCCTAAGTGACATCTTCTATATCCAAGGCATCGACATCTATGATGTCGATTGGTTCCTCCACCAAGTTTCCTTCCTCATCAAAAACCTCATCCGGTTTGGAAATAACCAGTTCCTTTTCCTCTTGGAGGTTGGCCATTCGATCTTTGTGAGAGCTGATAGCATGGGCCATGTGTTGATGTGTATCCTTTTCTACATCATCAACTCTCCCCTCCAACAACCAAAGTCTTCTTCTCCTTGTGAAGAAGAGACCTTTATTTTGATCCAATACATCAAATAATTCTGAATTTGAGAGTTCGGGGAAGTACTGTGCAAAAAATTTCTCCCTAATCTCCTGTTCCTTTTCAATAGCAATGCGCCATTTATTGTCCAATGCTTTAAATAATGAATCCGGTGTCTGAGATTTAATCTCTGATGGTGACTAGTCATTTTTACATAAATAAAGAATGATTTCCTGTAGTACTTCATCTTTTTCCTCACTATTGAATTCATCATAATAATATATTAAATCATGAAGTAACTTTCTCCTAATATTCTTTACTGTTCTTTGACAATGTGTCAAAGGTTTGTAAGAGGAGATATCTATATTTACCGGTGCGGATGTTGCCGGTTCATTCTTCTTCATCTTCTTGGTCTGTCTAGCCTTCTTGGGCTATTCATCAGACTCGGTTTCTTTGGAGTCCAGTTCATTTGCCTTAGTCTTCCTCTTCCTTTCGAAGACTTTTCCCGGTGTTACCTCCGGTTTCTTCTTTGACCACTTGGTCACTCTTGGAGTCGCAGTGGTAGCTGGTGCTGATGCTGCAGGCACTGCCTTAGCTTTCTTAGTTGCGGGTTCTTTTCCCTTCTTCACCGATGGTTCTTCAACCGGTGCGATCCTCTCCAAGTAGGTTCCGGTTCTCTTAGCCTTTGGATCAAGAGGCGAGGCAATAAGGGTTGAAGCATACCCTTCCAGCATGTCAAACATGACCTCATAGCCCATAGGCTCCACTTCCTCCATTCTAGGCTCAACAGCCTCCATTAGACATTTGTCCACCTGAATAGTGAAACAGATGTCATCTTCATATTTCTTCACTATGTCACCTGAGATTCATACCCTCTAACTCATCTTTCTTCTGAACTCATCAAAATATTTGTTCAGTACCTCAGGGTAGCCGGTTCCAATGGCTTGCACACTTTCCTTTATCTGCTTGGTTACCGGTTGGTCAGGGGACCACTGGACATCTCCTACACCCAGAAAGTAGCCTTGGAAATTAAAAAACAACCCTACCAGGAGTTTTCCAAACTTAAACCTTAGTGAATTGTCCTGTTTGATTGCCTTAAGATTTAACAGGAGTTGCCTTTGCATACCGGTGCATAGGTCAAATGATTTATCCTTTTTAATCATCCGATAAGCAGCATTTACCGCTGCAGCAGATACAAAATTAATTCTACTGGCTGAGAATGTTTTGTAGCCTATCACCATGCAGGTGTATTTCACCAGTTCATCCTTGATAGGATTAACTGTCATACCTCGTGAATCACTTGTCGAACCGGTGAGCTTGGTCATTTCCATTTTGCTTACCGTTCTCAGGGCTGGCACTTCCCTTGTGTTACAGAAACCGGTGACTGCATGAATTGCCTCAAGCGTGATATCATGTGTTCTCTCCAGGTAAATCTTGTCACCATGGACTATGCTCAAGATGATCCTATGTGAAGTCTTCCAGAAAATATACCGCATTATGGAGTTTTTTCTTCTCTAAGATACTGAACTCTGATTTGATCTTTTTGTCCTTGCCACAAAATAGACCTAACTGAGTGTGAATAGCTAAAGACCCTAGGTCTTCTATTTTGCAATCAATATAATCAGAAATTCCTTCTTCAACTACGACTCCAGCCGAAACTTGTGACAAAGCATTATATTTAGACTTCCTCTGAATAAAACTTTCCAACTCAATTGATGTACTCGAACTGGTATGAGATGCGGAAGCCATTGAAGAGTATTTCAAGAACACGAAAAATACCTTTCAAACGTGAATTTAGGGCTTCCTGATTCTGCTTCACTTCACTCTTCGTCAGATGCCAAATCACCGCTTCGTGTTCTCTACTACCGCTTGCAAACTAGATTTGAATCTCTTTCAAGGTTATTCAATTTCTTGAAATCTAAGCTCAAATTGCCTTTTCTTCACTTTGCACAAACTTTGCTTCGCTCGAAAACAGATAGTGAGAAATGATTTGAAAAATGCATTTATACATGTCTTTCACCTACCGTCATTAATGCTCCTCTATTAGGGCGTAAACCCTAATTTGCCCTTTTACCATTTCCGGTCTTCTGCCAAGTGATAAGTATCGCATACCGGTTAAGGTCTTTTACCGGTGTCAACCGGGGGTTCGAAAGTATTTCACTATTTTCTCCCCCTAAGCCTTTAAGGCTTAGTTTGCCAGTTCCGATATTTCCACACTAGGTGCAGAAACCGGTTCCTCTTCCAACATTATTGGTTTCTTCCTCAATGTTTTCTTCATGTCCCCTTGAACTTTTTCAACATCGATTTCTCCTTCCTGAGTGACCGGTATATCATCAGATATACTTTTTCTGCTTCTGCAGAATCTTGCAATGTGACCCGGTTTGTTGCAGTGATAGCAAACAAGTCCAGGTGCTCTCCAAGGTCCATTGTACATGTTTCCATTATTCCTTATGCATATTGCAGCAGTGTGACCATGACCATGACAGATCATACAACTTTCTCTCCATTCAGTTGCCGCTTGATGACCATCGCTTCTTGACTGATGATTGAAGTCATTAAACCGGTTGTGGTTCCGGTTCATAAAAGATTCAAGACCAGTTCCTTGGGTCCTCTAAAGATATCTTCCAGTGTTAGCCACTACAGACCTACATTCAAATGCTCTATGCCCAAACTTGTTGCATGCATAACAATGACCATTGAACTTATTGAATCTAGGTACATTGCTGATAAAATAAGGAAAATTATTGTAGGCTTTGCTCCTACATACATTGGTAGTGTGCCCTTCTTTAAGACAGTTAAAGCAAACGGGTTTGAATTTTTGCTTACCTTTTCCTTTGAGTGTCGGTTGCTTCTTTGATGCTTCAGCATTTGTTCCTGAGGATTCTCCTTTCTCATGTCCAGAAAAACCAAGACCATTGGTATTCTTTGCCGATCTAGATGACTCAAGCTTTTTCTCTAGCTTGACTGTACTTTTGCCAAACTTAGCAAGTATTTCCTTTGACTCAAAGAGTTCTTTGGAAATAGCAGTGTTTGTCTCCATAAGACTTGCATTTTCAGAGATGGCAATGTTCAGTTCTCCTTGCATGTCTTCTTTTTCCATTCTACTCTCATGAAGGCGAACAGTTAGTGCACTAATCTCATGTTTCAACTTGGAGATCTCATGATCTCTATCTTTTACTAGATCTTCAGCTTTTCTCCAGTTCTCAAGCTCTTGACTAAACCGAATAGTCAGTCCTTCCAACTCCTTTCTCAGATTGGAGTTTGAATCATTCAGCTTATTCACTTCAGCAATCATAGCTTTCATGTTAGCTTCATCTTCAGAACTACTTTCAGATAGTTCCATCAGCCTCTCTGCATGTTCTCTTCTTTTTGCTTGAGATGCCTTGTATTTGACCATAAGATCATCATAGGCTTTCTCAGACTTAGTGAGACGTTGAGTAAGTTCCCTCAAGGTGTATTCCCCCATATCTCTTTCCAAGTGGTTAAACTTATAGAAAGGTTGGCTCTGATACCAATTGATGAATACTAAGAGTGGGGGTGAATTAGTATGCCAAAAATCTTTGCACTAAAATACTTACACAGTCTAAAGATAAACCAGTAAAGTAGTCTGACAATCAAACCGGTTACCACACATGCAAACCAAAATGTGAATAAAACATTCACCCACAAAAGCAATACAACCATAACACAAGATATTTGACATGGAAACCCAACTAGGAAAAAACCACGGTGAGATGGAACTCACAAGTCACTATCTGTAGAATAGAAACCAGACCGGTTAAGGTCTTACAATGTTCTTCACCAAAACAGATCCTATTAGGAATCTCAATCTCTGTTAGGAGATAAGTCTGATTAAAGACTACCTTGTTAGAGGATTTTAGATTCGCATGTGTGAACCACCTTGTTAGAGGATTTTACAAAGGCTTTGAGGCCTACCCGATTAGGGGCTACAGACTTGTTAAAGATGTGAGTAATCAACAAGTGTTTGATCTATCTAATAGCACAAACTGCTTGGTTAGATCCAGTATTGCTCACAGCTAATGCATTCCAGCATTACTTCAGTCTTCTCTATCTCTCTCTCGGTTACAACTCGATCTTCTCAAATAAGATCGCTCTTCCAACAACTCAACATCCACCTTAAACCCTAGCTCAACATTAACCCTTTTCGCAACCTCTTCAACAACTCAACAACCCTAGACATGATGTCCTTTTAAAGGAATCTAATTTCATGTCGGTCCAATAGGATTTCTTTACAATTTCCTAGGTTCAATGAATCTAGACATACTCAGTAACATGACACAAGAATCACCGTCAAACAATTGATGGATTGGTAACTCATCACAAAATACCGGTTGGTAACTCATCACAGAGTATTACCAATTCATACAAAATACCGGTTGCCAGTTTGACAAAAATGAAGACTGGTAAGAATGTGTTGTGCCGCTTTGCTCCCTTGTTCCGCTTGTGATCTGCGAACCGCTTGGGGTCGACATGCCGCTTCAGACTGGGAAACACATTCTGCAAAATCGCCACTAGTCTAGAGACTAGTATACAACATACTGGTTGGAACAAATACCGGTTGAGCATAAACTCATACATATAAAGGGGATCTCAATACAAGTGTGTGTCCATCAATGACAATCACAACATAAACCACAAAAATGCCAACACGGTTCTTAGTAGAGATATAAAGTTTGCCATGGGGAGTTTTCATGGAAACTGGTGCTTGGATGCCCCGGAGAAGTGAGTGTCAAGGGTGGAGCCAGTGGGGTCAAGCATCTAAATATCCTCTTTGAATAGCGTAGCCTCGGGGGAAACCCCATGTGAGATTCAACAACTATTGTCTCAGCCTACCATAAGATTTGTACTTGCTTGTGCATTTTGTTTATTAGACATTGTGTCTTCTATGTCTGTAACATGTTCCAAATGGTCAAAAATTGAAGAAAATTATCATCTACGAGTGAGCAAAAATCCAACAAATTACTGAAAAAGTTTGATCAAAAAGAGTAATACAAAAAGCTTCCCAACACTTGAAATACCAAATCAAAATCAAAGTGTCAAAACATCAATATCAAAATAGTTCTTGTAGTAGATTTGTCTCTAAACCATCACGTATTTTCAAACTAGCTCAAACAACTAGGTCACTAATCCAACAAGTTATACTCAAAAGGTTCTATAAACATCAACATTCAACAAGCTATTGATTCAAACATCTTAAGTGCAAAAATCAACATCCTTGTCAAGTTTCTCATCAAGATAATCAAATCCTCTATCACGAAGCTTGATCAATCTATACTAGGTTCCTAATCTTGGATATATCTTTCCTATTTTGAACCTAGGTTATATCAAAACCATAATCACACCAACATTGGAATCAAAAAAACTTGTGAATTGCCAAATGCTTATATGAATTTTAAGTATCACCTTAAGAAAAGAAAACCCAGTTATAAAGCTACTCAAAAAAGGATAAGATTCTTGTATATCAATCACAAGATCTTATTGAAACATAGGACATTCCTACATTGTTTTCGTCACTACTTACGTGGCTACGATACAGAATTTGACGGTGAAATTTTGCAAAGACGTGCTTTTCAACAAAGAGACACTTTATCCCAACGAACAAACAATAATGGTAAGATCAACAAAGCATATCTTCCTAAACCAATAATCACTTATTGACTTTGTCCTTTGGAACTTTCAAACAACTTTGAAATAATCACATATCAGTTTGGACTAAAGCCCAACACAAACAACTTAGAAAACAACAACAAATGGAGGAAGAAGATACTCTTGTATTCCACACTTTTGGATTTACCGCTATTGACGAAGAAGCAGTCAATAGCACCATTAGAGACCTTGAGAAAGATTTCAAATTTGATAGGCTAATGGAAAAATTGTTGGCAAAACAAAAAGAAAAATATTTCTTGATGTTGGCAAAATCGGGAGCTAAACTACCACAAGACTTTAACATAGAAAGCTTGAAACAAGATGCGGAGGCAAGTAACACCCAAAACACAGATGAGCCAAATAATGAAGATGTGAACAAAGAAAGCAATGAAGAAACAAGGAAAGAGAGGGATGACAAAAGAAAAGAGCATAGTGATAAGAGAACTCACGTAGAAACAAGGAGAAACTATGTGGATAATCCATTGTCAAACCTTACTCAACAAACACAAACTCTACAACAACATATACAAGACATGCAAAATGGGACAAGCTCCAAGAAATATTCATTAGAAGATATATGCCCATATACTTTTGATAAAAATATGAATATGATACCATTTCCGCAACATTGCTAGATTCCTAAATATGACAAATACGATAGAAAATTTGATCCTCAAGATCACATTAGAGTGTTTTGTACTATGAGCATAGAATTTGCTCATGATGAAACTTACCTTATGCATCTTTTTACTAGGAGTTTAAATGGACAATCAATGGAGTGGTTTTCAAGATTACCATCCAGAATCAAATCCTTTGAAGAACTTGTGAATAGGTTTATTTCACAATATTCCTACAATATAAGGAATAAAATAACAATGTTGGATCTCTGCAATGTTAAACAAAAGAATGGTGAATCCTTTATGATTTGTTTACAATGATGGAAATGCATGTTTAACACGTATCCCCAAGATGTACCTGATCAAGAAAAAATGGACATATTCATTGATAATCTTATCAGTGAAATGAGTTATCAACTAAGGATGCAATGCCCTCCCTCTTTTTCCAAAATGATCGAGAATGGTCTGAAAATAGAGAACGCAATGATAAAGAAAGGAGAGCTAAAACTTTACAATAATTCATACAACAACAATGACAAACCCAAGTTCTGGTCAAAGAATAGGAATGTCAACAATGAAGGGAATAACGATAATAGTACTACAAAACAACAACAACCAATTTTTAATCTATCAAGCCAAATCCCAAGCAATAATAATCTAGAAAACAATAAAGCCAAGTCCTTTTTCTCCAATCCATGGAGGAAATTCACAAACATTGGAGAATCTTTGGAATCAGCTCTAAAAAATTTGCTTGCTAACAAATTGATTGTTTTACCAGAAGCAAGAAGTTATGAACCACCAGTCAAGCCCAATTGGTGGAATGACAATCATTTTTGCAATTATCATTGGAATAAAGGACACCTAAGAAATGATTATCAGTGATTGAAAAACCTTATGCAAGATCTAATCGATAATGGAACCATCATAGTGGATAGCCATAAGACAAACGAATCACACTTGGCTTTCAAAACTCCACTTCAGAATTATGACAAAGGTGAATCATCCCAATTAAAAGATGACAAAGGAAAAGCCAAAGTGAATTAAACTTATACATATGATGATGTATTAAATGTGATCATTGTTAATGAAAATCCATCTTCATAACCAATCAATGTTATCACGAGAAGCAAAGCAAAGGTTACCTTTTGGTGCAGGAGCACCTGGGCACCTGAGTGCTCAAAACCCATCAGGTATAAAATTTTGTTGCATATTAAGCATGTGTGTTTATTTTATGCTTCTAGTAGGTTTAATAGGTTTTTCTAGTGGTTTAATAAGGTTTGGAACTCATTTTGTTGAAGAGTTTCTAAGATTTTTTATTTTTGCTCACTAGGCCAAAAATTGTCAAATTTGGGTCAAAATGAGCATTTTTGCATTTTTGTTGTTTTAAAGCCTTGAAAGGCATTGGAGCATGTTTATTTAGTGTTTCCAAATGATTTTGAGTCATTAGATTGAGTGCCAAGTCACCGGAAGTCAAAATGCAATTTTTGAGCAACAAAAGTTGTCAAAAGTTGTAAAAAAAAGGGGTTTTTGGTGGTTTTGGTAGTTCCAGCTTGTACCTGTCCATACAAGGGCTTTAATGAGATGGCACATGTATAAAAACCATGTTCCCATCATTTTATGGGTTGGTCTTATTGGAAAAAGTGAAAAAAAAACACTCTTTTGCTCTTGTTTTTGTGAAGTTTCAATTAGTTTTCTGCACTTTGTGAAGTGCAGTCCGTACCATGCCATAAACAGGTTGTACTGGTACTGTTTCTCTTTGTGTATGAACATCATTTAATGCTTTAAGTAGTTGTATTTGAGTTTCATTGGTATTTGAATACTTTTTGCTTGGAGTGGTTGTGTTAAGGCATTGGTTTGAGTTCTCAATGGAGGTTCCTCTATGGTCCAATCAGTTTCCTTGAAGTTTATTCATCCATGGCTTCGAGGGAACTTGTTGGATCACCTGTACATTCTGTACCATACTTCTATTTTCTTTTTCTAGCAATGCATAAGAGTTGGTAAGCCCATGGCAAGTGTGTGAAGGCAACAACTTGGCTTGGGTTCTCTTTAAAAGTTTTGTATTGTACCTTGCTCTCATAGCATTGTACATTGATATATTGAAAAGTGTTTAAGTTGAAAATGACAAAGTGAACTTACCATTCTTGTCCTTTCATGACCTGGGTGGATGTGAAGATCCATATGAAAAACTGATTCAAAACAGTGAGTCACTGTTTTCCTGCTAACTGTTTGTAGAAATTCCATTGCCAACATTCATTTGGAACAAATGGAATGATTGGAAATTTATTTTGTAATCTTGAGAAGTGTTTTGAAAGTATTTGATTCTCAAGTAACTAATGTTCTATGGTTATTGTTGTAATGGACCTAAATAAGGATCCTAAAAACAGTGTATTCTTTGTCACAGTCACATAATGTTTTTATGATTTATGTCATCCTTTAAGTACTCAACTCATTAAGATCTTTGAAGAGGTTATGTGCACTATTTTATCATGCCATTTATACCTTCTTGCAGGCCAAGGACAGCATGAATAAACAGGTCAAACATAGAGATTAAAGTTGTCACAGTTTCTAAGACTGTGAAAGTGCAGTAAGGCAGATAAGAGACCAACAGTCATAAAAAAAACCCTTTCATACTTGCTTGCAGGTTACTCCAACTGTTGTCAAGGCATTATTGCATTCATATGTGATATATTTTCATTGTACTTACGTTATTAACGTTAAACAAAGCATATAAAACCTTGAAAACATCGCTGTCCCTGTTTTTGGACTGTTATTTCTGAGAAAATGCAGCAGTATGATAACTATTTGATAAAATGTCAATATTAGAAGATGAGGTTTAAGTCCTTGGGAGTGTTTGGTATATGTGGAAGCAAGGTTTGAAACATTTAAATTGGTCTATTATCATGAGGAAGACTTGTAAATTGCAAACCCTCACTAGAAACCTCAAAAACCCTTGAAAATTGCACATTTTGTGGGACAGCACTAAAACAGTCCGTACAGTACTTGCCATAGCAAAAATATTTGAGGTTGCATTATAATTAGACCATTCCTAAAAGGGTTTGTCATGAAATTGAGCAGATTTAACAGGGTGAGCAAATTTCACTAGCAACTAGGGCTAATTCTAGTAGCCTTTTTAAGGTTGATTTGGCAAATTGGTGAAATCGGTAAGGAGGGAAGAGTTGTAGTTTGTTTCAAACCATCAAAGTTGACAAGTGATGATCAGAGACAACCTTCTATGGGCTCATCAGCAATACATTTCAACATTTGATCAAAATTGACTTTTAGAACCTAGTAATGCTTTGAGTTACTCAACACTCTTGTATCCAAAATTGGGTAGTCTCACTCTTGCAAGTGAAGGACAGTCAATCAGACTTTGCCAACCTGTTTAGTAGACCATCAAACACATCAACATGCTTGAAACATTGATAGATGCAAGCAAAGATTCATAGATCATGGTTCTTCAACAGTTGCCCATTCCTGGAAGAGAGGAGATCCAGCCAGTTGGACAACCAAACTTGTTTGTTTTTAGTGACACACAAGAGGACCTCATTTCAGACTTGAATGCTCTAGCTTGGAAGGTAAGGAGGAGTGATGTGCAGTATAATAGGGTGCAAGCTGTGTTGAACAAAGAGGAGGAGACAGGAGAAAGGTTTAGGAGAATGCCATTTGCTCCTAGAGATTGAATGGAAAGATAATTGAACAAAGCCCACTAAAACTTGAAAAGACTAAGTCCTATCTACCTCCTCATCATAGTGGTATCAGAGCCAATTCAGATTTGGGTTGAGAGATTAGCATATGTCTGGTAGTGAGTCAGTGGGGGACAACACCGACAACATGGTGACCAATGCAGAGTTAGCAAAGAGGATGGAGGATCAGGGTGAAGAAAATAGACTCCTTAGGGAAAGATTACAACAACTTGAAAGAAAGTTGAACCAAGTAGAAGTCAAGACTGAAGAAGTCAGTGAGAGAGTAGAAAATGCTGAAGATAAGAAGGAAACCTTAGAGGAAGAAATCCCAGAACCAGATCCAATCTTGGATAAAGAACAAGAAACCTTTTTACAAGCTTTGAAAGCTTTGACTGGAAAGGCCCTAGATGGAGTGTCCCTTTTTAGTGGTAAGATGGAACCAGAAGCACTAATGGAGTGGATAGAGGGTCTAGAGAATCACTTTGAATGTGATGGCATCATTGAAGCACAGAAAGTGAAGGTAGCCAAATCCAGAATGAGAGGGGCAGCCTTGACCTGGTGGAAATTCATCCAAGAGGAAAGGGTGAAAGAGGGAAAGAAACCCATAACCACCTGGAAGACAATGGTGACTAAGATCAAAGACACCTACATGCCTGAAGATTATGAAATCCAGTTGCATAGGAAGAGACAAAACTTGAGGCAGAAAGACCTAGATGTCAGTAGTTACACTAAAGAATTCCAAAAACTAAGCCTTAGATCTAAGGTACAAGAAGATGAAAATGTCAGAGTAGCTAGATATCTCAATGGGTTAAGATGGAATATTCAGGAAGAGTTAAGCCTATGGTGTCCCAACACATTACAGAAGTGTTATCAATTAGCATTGAAGGTAGAAGAGAGAAACAAGAAGAAACAAGAACATAATGGTAGAGGCAGAGGCAGAGGAAACAGAGGCAGTCATAGAGGCAGTTTTGGGGGAAGATACACAGATCATAGGTCCCAAGGAGAGTCTAAGCTTATTGAGCAAAGCGGGGATTCTCAGAGCAGACCCAACTATAGGGGTAGGGGATCAGGTAACCCAGGAAGGGGTAGATCTAATGGACCTGGAAGAGGTTCATACTTCTCCACAATGAAGTGTTACAACTGTCAGAAACTAGGCCATCCAGCATATAGATGCCCAGAAAAGCCAAGCTCATCTCAAGGAGGTGATAAGAGAGTCCATTTTGTGCAAGAGGAAACCACACCAAATCAAAGGTGTCTACCATCAGAAGAAGGGGAAAACCTCATGATCAGGAGGATCCTCATGAAAGAACCACCTCAAAAAGATATGTCTCAAAGGAAAGCTCTTTTTAGGATCAAATGTAAGATCCAAGGAAAGGTGTGTAGAGTTATCATTGACTCAGGATCAACTGATAACATTATATCAGAAGAAGCTGCTACAAAACTCAAACTACCTAGAATACAGCACAATGAGCCCTACAAGGTCACATGGTTGGAAAAAGGGCAGCATGTATTAGTGAGTGAACAAACATGGGTAGAGTTTAACATAGGTGAGTACCAAGATAAGATTTTGTGTGATATACTACCTATGGATGCTTGTCATTTGCTTTTAGGAAGACCTTGGCAATTTGACAGGAAAGCACAATATGATGGAGAAAAGAACTCATACTCATTTTTCAAGAATGGTATCTGTAGACACTCAAAATTGTCATATCTAATTAAATAAATATTTTATTTATTTAATTATCTAAGCCTAATTCTTCTATTAATTAAATAAATCTTTATTTATTTAATTAATTCATTTATCCTCTTCTAGCCTTGTTTCTCATTTAAATAAATACATTTATTTATTTAAATTATCCCTTTCCTAAATTAAATAAATATTTTATTTATTTAATTGTCCTACTTCTTCTATTAATTAAATAAATCTTTATTTATTTAATTAATTCATTAGCCTTTTCTACACACGACACATGTCATTCATCTCTTAATTCCTACACTACCTACCTCTTTCATTATTTTGGTATTTCTTTTACCTACCCTCTAATCCTAGCCGACCTCTCTTTTTACACCTCTCAATCTTAACCCTCCATTTCTTATTGTGTCTTCTATTTAAGAAGATGCTTTCTTCATTGTCAAACCCTAATGACATATCCTAATGACACATCCTAATGACTGATTTTGGAGTACTTGGCTACACTACAATTCCACTTGCAACCACATTCCGTTCTTTGTTGAGCTCTTGTGCATATAAAAATCTGAGAGCAAGTATATCAAGCAAGATCAATGGAGATAGGAAGAATGGAGATCAAAACCCTATTGGACATGTGATGGTATAATCTTTGTGATTTTGAGTTATTTGCATTGTCTTAGGTAATCTTCATATGTTATGGTGGATCTTTGTTCATTGTTAGGCTAGGGTTTGGTGGTTGAATTCATTTAGCCTTTCAATATTGTTATCATTGTTATCCATTTTCACCATAAACATTTTGGCACGGCCGGTGGGACATGGATTTTTCTTAGATCTATGTTTTTTTGCAGATTTTTCTAACCCTATATTGCTATTTTGTAAAACAATTTGGAGAATAACCTTGTGCAGCTAGGGTTTTGGACACAAAATCAAGATCTTGGAGAGATTCGATCATATCTCATAAACGGATTGGAAATTTTGCACCAAATTGTTTTGGCAGGTTGAAGAAAGTATCAGGAGCTCTCAATCCAAAATTCAGAATTTTTGGAGCAAATTTTCAATTTTTAAGAATTTTTTATGATTTTTCATAAAAAATTTATTTTGAGAGCAAATGAGAGAATTTTTTGGATTTTCTTACATTTTTGGAAATCTCTCAGAATTATACACAGGATATATTCTTTGTGATTTTAAATTTGATGCAAAATCATTCTTCAAAAATCAGATCTTTGAAAATTAGGGTTTTGCATTATTTTACTCATATCTCACAAACTGCTTGGATTTGTTGCAGGAAATTTTTTGTGCAGGTTTGGAAGACCATAAAGACTCTCCAGTAAAAAATTTCAGATTTTTTTGATCGATTTTGCATTTTATATGAATTTTTTATGATTTTTCATAAAAAATTAATTTTTGGAGCAAATTAACAAATTTTTTGGATTTTCTTACATTTCTGGAAATCTCTTAAAATTTTACAGGTGGTCTTTTTTTATGATGAATCAGGTCTTTGAATTGGTCAACAAAACGCATTGTTGAAGGCCCCTATTTCACAAAGTCTTTTGGATCTAAAATTTACCTAACTTGTGTGCTTGCAGGAAGGGGTGATCATTTGAAACAATCCAAACTACTAATAAATCCTTGTTGCAGGTCCTTGGCAAGGGTTTTTGGATTTTTATTGTGTGCCTTATTTTCATAGACTAGCAAACACTTCAATTGGTGCACTAAAATTGAATCATTGTCTTTTGTGTCTTGAGCAATAGGCTCTTTTTGTTTAATCTTTAGAGGGCCTGTCTTCCCGTGTGGTCATTAGGACTACTAGTGAGAAGAGAACGACCCAAGTGGTAGCGAGGAAAACCCACCTCATCCAAACCACTATAATCAAATGTATTCATGGTGAAAACTATGAATAACGTGTGCTGATTAGTTCATACCGACACTATGTCTCCCCATAAACCCGTTTGATCAAATTTATTTGATCATTTGTAGGGCATAACCCCTACCGGCTGGGAGCCTTCTATATTTACAGAGCTGAAAGTGCCGCATGTATGGCCACACGAGCGGATGCCCTTACTAGCACCTTTTTGTTTTAGAAGCCCAAATCCTTCTAGTTGTTGGGGCAGGAGGTTGGACCTCTGGTAGCGGCCCACACACATACGGTTCTTAGTAGAGATACAAAGTTCGCCATGGGGAGTTTTCATGGGGACTGATGCTTGGCTGACCCGAGAAGTGAGTGCCGAGGGTGGAGCCAGTGAGGTCAAGCATCTAAGTATCCGCTCTGAATAGCGTAGCCTCGGGGGTAAAACCCCATGTGGGATCAACAACTATTGTCTTGGCCAGCCATAAGAATTGTGCTTGACTTATGTTAAACATTCAAACAATCAAGACCAAACAGCAAAACATTGTGTCTTTTGTGTCTTCAAGTGTATGCAAAACAATTTTACATCAAACAACACACTTTTCTTGGAGTCATTGTCAGCCTAAACACTTGCAAACATTGAGTCCTCATCAACATTGTGTCCTCTTGTCACGAAAAATAGTCAAACATTCAGATTTGGTCACAACCAAAAACTTCACACATTGGAAAAATTTCACAGTCCAACAAACAAAAGAAATCAGTTTCGGCATACTTGAGCTTCCTAGGTTGTCTCTTCAGATTTCATCTAGCATTCAGCCTGTTCTAAGGTCTCACATAGTCCATCATTGCTTCACATCTCATTTTACATTCATACTTGTCTAAACTTGAGTCAAAAGGTCACTTGCTTGTCCTCATCATACTTTGTCAACACACTACATACAACTACACTTTGCTAAGTGGTCCCTCATCAAGGTTTCTTACCTTTGGGTCTCATTTGGTCTTACTTAGAGTCAAGGTCAGCTTACCTCATCAAGAGAAACGATCCTCTCTTTGGAAGTCACACCTACTCTACTACTTACACACTTGGTCTTACACTTTGGACATTGCAAGTACACCTCAAGATTCATTTACACTCCATACAACTCTTGGTCTTCCATACTCTTTTCATATTTTCCATCTAGTCTCTCACATATTGGTCAAACACCTAGTTCATGGTTGAAACCCGCCTTCAAAAATCTAGGAGAATAGCTAAAGAAGCTCAAGAATCCGCAAACATGAGTTCTTATGAGTATGACAATGATCTATTCTACAATCCTGAGCACACTACATTACCAGACATGAATGTTTATAGAAACAATCCAAATGTGGAAAGCGCAAATGCTATAAACAACAATGCTACACATAATGACAATGTTGACAATTCTTCAATACTATCAGTAGACATACAAGAATCTATAATGGATCCTCAATTCAATAGATTGGTTGAAGAGATAATGAGGAGAGATCGTCAATACTTTTTAAACATGATGGCACAAAGTGGAGCTAAAATACCACATGATTTTGACTTATCTCAACTTATGGAAAGTCGACCCTCACAACAAACTCAATCCAACATGGATCAAAGGAGACCAAATAGTGGAGGAAATAGAGGACCGAATATGATGCCTGAGTCACCATCAGTTTTGCTTCAAAAACTAGCAATCCCACATACACAAGCTCAAACATATGATACTTACATTCAAAGACCATCATGGAGGCCTTATGCTCAAACACATGCTCAAGGTATGGATCAATCAAGACAAGTGGATACTCAAGGACATCCTCAAAATTTTGACACAAGGAGACCTCATGTCAAAATTGGGGGCAACACAATGGAAAATGAAAGACCTGTTGAATATGGTTTATACACACAAAACAGATATGGAGTCCCTCAACAAGAAGTTATGCCAAGTGCTCCATATATGTCGCAACAATATAGACCTCCATATGGACATGTCTACGATCAGTATCATCCATATATGCAGCAAGCTCCTCCTCAAAGGGGTGTTTCAAACATGGGATATGCTACAAGAAATCCATCTCCTCCCAAAAATAATTTGGAGCAACAAATTAGAGATCTACAAAAGAAAGTGGAAGACATGGGCACATCAAAACCCACATATACTATGAGAGATATATGCCCTTATCCCTTCGATAAGAGCATTCCAATGCCTCTGTTTCCTCCGCACTTTGTAACACCAAAATTTGACAAATATAGAGGGAGAGGAGACCCCAAGGCACATATAAGACAATTCTTCACAGCTTGCATTGAGGTAGCCGTAGAAGAAACATACTTAATGAGGTTGTTCCCACAAAGCTTAGGAGATCAAGCGATGGAATGGTTTTCTCAATTACCTCCCGGTATTAAGTCATGGGGCGACTTAGCAGAGGCATTCATTCAGCATTTCTCTTACAACATTGAAACAGATGTCTCAGTTACTACCTTGTGCAATACTAAACAAAAGGAAGGAGAATCTTTCGCAACATTTTTACAAAGATGGAGAAATTTAGCTAGCAGATGCTCTTGCGAAATTCCGCAAAAACAAATGGTGGAGATGTTCACACAAAATGTTAACAAGGCTATTGGCTATGATCTCAGAAAAGCTTGTTTGTCTACATTCAAGGATGTCATTGAAAAGGGCCTAGCAACAGAAAGAGTCTTAATTGAACAAGGAGTTATCAAACTATTCAAAGAAAACAAAGAGGACTTCAAAGGAAAGGACAAACCAAAATTTTGGAACAAGAATAAGAACACAGTTAATGATGGTGTGGTTGATGCCAACACAGTGAGACCAAAGTTCGTCTTTTCTGGATCAAATTCTACCAACAATCAAGTGAACAATCAAACAACTTCTAAACCACGAAGGAAGTACACTCCATTGGGAGAACCACTTGAATCAGTATTCAAAAAGCTTGTGGCAAACAAAGTGATCACAGTTCCAGATTTTCCTCCATATGAACCAAAGGTCAAACCGAATTGGTGGAATGATGATGAATATTGTGAGTTTCATAAGAGCAAGGGTCACAAGACAGGTAATTGCCATCGATTGAAAAACATTGTGCAAGATCTCATTGATAGAGGAGATATAGAGATTGAGGGACATTCATCTAACCAAGAGCATGAGGTGTTTAAGGAACCATTCCCAAAACATGACAAAGGAAAAGGCAAAGTCACAGATGATCAAGCCAATTACACCAGAGCACCTTACAATTATGATTCTACCATCAATCACATCTCAATGGACAATCATATCTCTACCATTACTATCAAAAATAAAAATCCTGAGAATCCTCCTCAACGACCCAAAATTGTCCTAAAAGGTGTGGGATCTTCGTCTGCATCTACCTCTGAATGTCATGTTACAACCCATCGAGGTAAGATCACATTGCCAGGATGCTCCACTAAGAATACCAATCCTTTATCTACCAAGCCTGAGTACGACCTTGTAGAACAGTTAGGGAAGACACCCGCGCTCATCTCTATTCTTGAGCTCTTACGTATATCTCCTGCACATAAAGCTATCCTTGACAAAATCTTGAGAGATACTGCCGTCCCCACTGATCTGAACGTGGACCAGTTTCAAGCCATGGTGGGATACCTATCCATTCCACACTCCCTCACATTCACAGAAGCCGATGACGCCTCCGTAAGTCAGGCTCATAATGCACCTTTACACGTTGAAGCTTTCATACATAAACATCGAATAAAGCGAGTCCTGATAGATGGAGGAGCAGGTCTAAACATTTGTACATTGAGCACAATTAAACAATTGGGATATTCCGACAAAGCTGTGAATTCTACAAACAAAATTACTATAAAAGCATATGATGATGAAGAGCGTTCATCCAAAGGCACAGTCACCTTACCTCTCAGAGTTGGACCAGTTACAAAGGATGTGGTTTGTCAAGTCCTAGACCTGGATCTCACATACAACATATTGCTAGGACGTCCATGGATTCATGAAATGTGTGCAGTCCCATCTACATATCATCGATGTATCAAGTTTCTTCACAGTGGAGTTGAAGTGACTATCAAAGCAGATCCAAATCCATTGATATATTGCAACAATCTGCAACCTCGATCAGAAATAATAATCCCAGTCAATCGCGAAGCTATTCCTTCATCGGCATATGTGGATCCTGAATCCTTGAAAGCTTCTACATCAAAACAAACAGAGCTCAAAGAAAAATTCAAGGTTAAAGACATGGGATGTGGTGAATATATCTTCCATGTTGATCAACTCCCACTATCTCCTAAGGCATTCAGTCGACAGGAACAACCTACAAACAATTTTCAATGCCAAGGAATTGGGTGTGAACCACCTAGTGTTGTGGCTACTAAGTCTGAATGCAAATATCCTCTAGTGGTGCAAGCATCTCTTGATATCAATAGTCCTAAGAATGGTTCCAACAAAGAATCTATTGAGCGTATCGCCAACCCTCTTGAGGACTCACATAGCTTTACCATATCATCCACTCATTCCATTTCCACTTCGCTCCCAAACTTGGATCAACAAGAATTACAAAAGCCCTTACTCATTGGGGATCACAAATCAAGCTTTGAAAAGAAAAATCTAAAAGTAAAAACTAAAGAAAAGTCCTTTAGTCCAAATCAAAATCAAAAGCTATTGGACTCTGCAAAAATCAAAGTCAAGGATAAAAATCCTATGAAGCAAAAAGAGAAAGAGTTGATCTCCCCTAATATCAAAATAACTGGGGGCAAAAGTTCTAAAATTTCAAGTCAAAAAGCATACTTGTTGATCCTAAGTCTCCATCATGCTATCCTACTTTCACTTCTTTTCGCAATCATAAGCCTTCATAACTCATCCACTTGTTCCACACATCCTTTTCCTTCTGGTGATACATCATGGACCTTTAATGGAGCTTCCTCAAAGGACTTTGCTATCAGTGATGCCCAAACTTCTTTAGGTGACACGCATATGGGCAAACGTAGTCCACACACTAGTAATTCTATCTCAGTTCCTTTATCAAGGAAGATAGTCACTCAAGCTACACATCATTCAGTCAAGGAACAATGCAGTTACAATCACAAAGTCAAGCCTCGCACATTTGAGGTAGGTGACTTAGTACTCAGAGAGAACCCCAAGAATCAGCAAGACAGAGATAAGAAGGGCAAGTTCGAACCAAACTGGCTTGGTCCTTACATCATCACAGCGGTATATGGATCTGGGGCATATCAGCTCTCAACTACAGAAGGTGAACCCTTGGAGAATCCTATCAATAGCATGCACCTTCACAGGTTCTACACATAAGCTCTTCGGAACATCCTAATTCAAAAACACAAAAAAAATCAAAAATACAAAAAAATACAAAAAAAATTATAAAACAAAAAAATCGTTACTTGGTGAAAACCTGGCAAACAGGCGCCTTGTGACAACAAAAAAATTGAAAAATCGAGAAAAGTAAAGAGAAATAATTTCGTCCAATGGTGAAAACCACTTCGGTGGCGCCCTGGGCAAGTACCATGGTGAAAACTGGGTCACCAGCGCCATGCGTAGAGAGACTTTGCTCCTCCCTCCTTCAGGATTCACTTTCATCCTTTCACTTTGCACACACTCACAACCTATTCACTCACAATAAACTTACCCATTCCCATCATGGCTTGTTATTGATCTACCCAAGATTGGTTAGCCATTCATAATAAACCCTCCCTTTTCACTCCTTTTCCATCCATAATAAATCAGATCCTATCTGTGACTACGGCAAAATCCTACGTCTAGTAATGGGTGTGGAACTGAGAACATCACATGTTTCAAGGAGTACAGTTTCTTCCAGCTTTCTTCAGTCTATCCGCGCACAATCCGCAATAAAGAAACATCTGCATCGCAGACCCGCAATAAAGTTCCATCTTCTCCACAATAAAGTATCAGTTTCATGGATTCAGTCAGTTTCAGATGAGACACAGCAGCAACAATGAGCTTCAACAAAATCAAATCTTTCAACAGACTCAGACAACATATGGTTCAGTGCTATCTATCCTTTTTGTGAAAGTGAACATTGTGACCACAATCGAATAAGACTTAAACAAGTGACAAGAGACACTAAACTTGAGGACTACAGTGGATGTTGGTGTCGAGTCTTGGTTTTCTTTTGATTTTATCTTTTTGGTGACATGTCTTTTAGCTTTTCCAGGATGTCTTTGACTAGAGATTCTATCTCCAGGATGTCTTTGACTAGAAAGGCGAGGATGGGGTATCGTCACCTATTTGCATTTGCTGTCTGTGGATTGTCTCTTAGTAATGCTATGACTTGTCTAAGGATATGAGGACACTGTGAGTCTAGTATGAACTGGGGCATTCCTTGTTTGTGACTGTCTTATCTCCATGCAAACAGGTACAATGACTTTCTGGGCCGAACATATGCCTCGATTGTCATAACCTATTCTGCCATAATAAGCTCAATGATGATAACGCACAAGAAGCTCTTTCACGTTCATATCTTCTGTCTTCCATCCCCCTTTCTTGATTGACTTCCATCGTCCTTCTCGAGTCCGTGTAGCCCGCTATCACATGACTGAGTATAATGACACACCAAAAACATTTGCATTTCATATAGTTACACCTACATCACCACATATAAGCATTTGATACATACATATAGATATCACAATTGCATCACATCCTGCATACAACACATGTTAGCACATCTCACATTTTCATTATGTAAATAATCATTTGCATTATCATATTCATCTGCATTACATACATTCACATTTGCATCATGCATCACATATACAACATATAAGAACAAAAATATATTGCATTGCATCATATAAGCATCCATATCATAAAACATGTATCACATAAGAACATTTCATCACATAAGGTACACATGCATATAGCTGCCGCAAAAATGGATCATCTCTCATATATAATCAAAAGTGTCATGATACAATGATGTTAAAAAGAATCATATGGCTACAAAATCACCCGCAGGTGTCTACAATACAAAAATGGTACAATACTGATACATAGGGAGCCCTCTAAGGCTATGATGAACTCCCTCCCTCGGAGCCGCCTGGCCTCGACGGAGTTTGAGCCCTAGAAGGACCCACCCCAAGATCAACTCTCCTGGCCCCTGTGTCCCCTGCAGCCACCCCTCGTGTCGTCCTATCCAGACAGAGGAACCCACTGATAACTCCTGCCAACACTATTGGTAGTGCTAATCCTGTCCATGTCATGGTATCCCATGCCACGTGCCCTGCCCTCATCTCCAGTCTTGGATCCTAGAACACTCATCTCAGGGCCTCTCTGTCGCCATCTCGATCATACGGAATCAACTCCCCATCAATCGGTTTCCGCATAATCCTATATACATCCTCCAAGGTGACTGTCATCTCACCCATCGGCAAATGCAAACTACAAGTCTCTGAGTGCCATCTCTCAACCAATGCAGTCAGCAATCCCATGTTCACCCGAAACTCAGGCACATACAAAATGTATCTCAATCCCATAACCTCAATCATAGCTCAGTCCTTGGCTGTCAACTCAGGTCGCAACCTCTGAGTCGATGGGAATCTCTCCCGTGACTCCAGCATCGGCAAGTACTCCTGCAGTCAAGCAACTCAATCATGTCAGTCATAGTGACACTCACTGTTCATCACAAAGTGTTGCTATCTATCCTAGTAGTACTCCCTGTTCATCACAAAGTACTACATGTGTGACACTCACTGTTCATCACAAAGTGTTACTCACATTTGCACTCCCTGTTCATCACAAAGTGCTGCTCATATTTTAGTACTCCCTGTTCATCACAAAGTACTTTATCTTGGTACTCACTGTTCGTCACAAAGTGCCTTGATCTATCTTAGTCTTCCCTAGAGGACCTTCTTGAGTGTATCCTCTCAGCAGCTTATCCAATCGACAGCATATGTTCATCACAGAACTGCCGATTTGACCTGGAAGACATAAATGCGCATTTATTACATTACCTGGTATGCATTAATGACAACAATAAATGCATCAAAGTACAAGGAGGTTTTGTGGTACTCACCGGCTCTCCTGCCTCCGTTGGCCTCTAGAATCGGCGAACACGGTCGAATCTGTGAACAAAAGCCATCGTTGCTGACTGTTGCTGCTTTATTTTCGCTTTGCACTATGCTCTTGTGACGGTGTGGATGACAATGAGGATGTATTTTCCCCCGTGGTCTATCTTATAGCCTAGCCTAGCCCTCATCTTCATTTCCCGAGTCAGTCTTTCTCATCCCGTGACTTTGTCACTTTATCCAATCAGTCCATTCTATCCCGTCTTTCTTATCGAGAGATTGTCTGCAATCTTTTCAGACATTTTCATCCAATCTCTCAAGGGGGCATATCATTCCCATCTTGGGGCAACTCTGTATCAGTTCATCTTATTTTCTTTGAAACAACCCGACAAGCCGCATTGTCTCAAAGAGGGGCAAAATGTAGACACTCAAAATTGTCATATCTAATTAAATAAATATTTTATTTATTTAATTATCTAAGCCTAATTCTTCTATTAATTAAATAAATCTTTATTTATTTAATTAATTCATTTATCCTCTTCTAGCCTTGTTTCTCATTTAAATAAATACATTTATTTATTTAAATTATCCCTTTCCTAAATTAAATAAATATTTTATTTATTTAATTGTCCTACTTCTTCTATTAATTAAATAAATCTTTATTTATTTAATTAATTCATTAGCCTTTTCTACACACGACACATGTCATTCATCTCTTAATTCCTACACTACCTACCTCTTTCATTATTTTGGTATTTCTTTTACCTACCCTCTAATCCTAGCCGACCTCTCTTTTTACACCTCTCAATCTTAACCCTCCATTTCTTATTGTGTCTTCTATTTAAGAAGATGCTTTCTTCATTGTCAAACCCTAATGACATATCCTAATGACACATCCTAATGACTGATTTTGGAGTACTTGGCTACACTACAATTCCACTTGCAACCACATTCCGTTCTTTGTTGAGCTCTTGTGCATATAAAAATCTGAGAGCAAGTATATCAAGCAAGATCAATGGAGATAGGAAGAATGGAGATCAAAACCCTATTGGACATGTGATGGTATAATCTTTGTGATTTTGAGTTATTTGCATTGTCTTAGGTAATCTTCATATGTTATGGTGGATCTTTGTTCATTGTTAGGCTAGGGTTTGGTGGTTGAATTCATTTAGCCTTTCAATATTGTTATCATTGTTATCCATTTTCACCATAAACAGTATCAACTATAAAATTCAGTCCCTTAATGAAGACAGTGAGGGCAGCAAACCACAAGTTCCCAAAACCTTGTTAGTTGGTGAAAAGGAGTTCATTCATACCTTAGAAGAAGGCGATGGCATAGGTTTTGCATTAGTAACTAAACCAGTTGATGAAAAGAAAGAAAAGAAGGTAGAAATCCCATATGAGGTGCAGCAACTTCTAGATCAATTTAAGTCAATTGTTAATGATGGTCAACCAACCTCTCTACCTCCTCAGAGAGCCATTAGCCACCAGATAGACTTCATCCCAAGTGCATCCTTGCCAAACAAAGCTGCTTACAAAATGACACCTGAACAAAATCAGGAAGTGGCAAGACAAATTCAAGAGCTCTTAGACCAAGGATTGATTAGAAAAAGTATTAGTCCCTGTGCAGTACCCACAGTGTTAGCACCTAAGAAAGGTGGGGCTTGGAGACTTTGTACAGATTCAAGAGCAATAAACAGGATCACAATCAGGTATAGATTCCCCATTCCTAGGATAGAAGATCTTATGGATTGTTTAAGGGGAGCAAAATATTTCAGTAAGATAGACCTAAAAAGTGGTTATCATCAAATCCGTATCAAAGAGGGAGATGAGTGGAAAACAGCTTTCAAGACAAATGAGGGGTTATATGAATGGCTAGTCATGCCATTTGGGTTAACAAATGCACCCAGTACATTTATGAGATTGATGAATGAGGTGTTACATGACTTTATAGGCAGATTTGTAGTTGTGTACCTTGATGACATCTTGATTTTCAGTAAAACTAAGGAAGAACACCTCCAACATTTGCATATTGTCTTACAAAGATTGAATGATGAACAACTTACTATCAACCTAGAAAAATGTGATTTCCTCAAGCAAGGGCTGGTCTATTTGGGTTTTGTTGTGTCAGGGGGTGATTTGAAGATGGATCCAGATAAGGTAGAAGCCATAGTTAATTGGCCAACCCCTAAGAATGCTAGTGATGTCAGGAGTTTTCATGGACTTGCTCAATTTTATAGGAAATTTATTAGAGGTTTCAGTGAAATATGTGCACCTATGTTGGAAACCATTAAGGGTGGTGTGAAAGTGAAATTTCAGTGGACAGAAGCAGCCAATAAGGGATTTGAGTTACTGAAAGTCAGAGTTGCTACTCAACCAGTGTTGATTCTACCTAGCTTTGATAAATTGTTTACCTTAGAGTGTGATGCAAGTAATATTGCTATTGGTGCTATTTTGAGTCAGGATAATAGACCTGTTGCATTTTTCAGTGAAAAGCTTAATGATGCTAAGAAGAAATATTCTTCATATGATCTTGAAATGTATGCTTTGGTTCAGGCACTTAGGAAATGGAGGCATTACCTTCTTCCTAAAGAATTTGTGGTTTACACTGACAACCAGGCACTTAGTTTTCTCAATTCACAGGATAAGCTTAGTCACAGACATGTTAAATGGGTAGAGTCTTTGCAAGCATATACCTTTACTTTGAAGCATAAGAAAGGATAGTGTAACAAAGTAGCTGATGCATTGAGTAGGAGGTTGCTTACTGTTCAGGAAATTCAGATTAAGAGTATTGGTATAGAATGTTTTAAGGATTTATATCCCCATGATTCTGATTTTGCTGATATTTACAAAGTTTGTCAAGATTTTCAGAATACTTTTCATAGTGAATATGCTGACTATACTTTGCAGAATGGATTGTTATTCAGGGGTGGACAGTTGTGTGTGCCAAAAGGTTCAATGAGGGAGAACCTGATACAGGAAAAGCACAATGGTTGCTTGAGTGGTCACTTTGGTCTTAATAAGACTTTGGAATTGGTTCAGAGGCACTATTTTTGGCCTAAGATGCAGGCAGATGTCAGGAAATATGTTGAGCAATGCACAGTATGTCAGAAAGCCAAGGGAACTAGCACTAATGCTGGTTTGTATCAGCCTCTTCCCATACCTTCTAGGCCTTGGGATTGCATCAGTATGGATTTTGCGGTAGGATTGCCCAGAACTAAAGCAGGGTGTGATTGTATTTTTGTGGTTGTTGACAGATTCAATAAAATGGCACATTTCATACCTTGCAAAACTACTAATGATGCTAGTCATATTGCTTTTCTTTTCTTTAAAGAAGTTGTAAGAATTCATGGCTTGCCATCCAGTATTGTATCAGATAGAGATGCTAAGTTTTTGGGTCATTTTTGGAAAACTTTGTGGAAGAAATTGGGTACTAACTTGTCTTTTGGCTTAGCTTATCATCCCCAGACAGATGGCCAAACAGAAGTGGTGAACAGAACATTGGGTAATCTACTCAGATGTCTTACCAAAGAATATGGGCAAAGTTGGGATTAGCTCATCCATCAGGCAGAGTTTGCATACAATGACAGTGTAAATAGATCCACTGGTAAGAGCCCATTTCAGATTGTTTATGGCATGCATCCTAGAGGTGTTTTTGAGTTAAATGATGTGACTAATTTGCAGCATGTGAGTGGTACAGCAGAAGATATGGCACAGTCTATGAAAGAAATTCATGAACAGGTACAGAAGACTTTACAGGAGACTACTCAAAAGGTGAAGGAGAGAGTTGATGCTTCAAAAAGAGATGTTCAATTTTCAGTGGGTGATTATGTGATGGTCCATCTCAATAAGTCAAGGTTACAGAAAGGCATGCCTACCAAGTTGCAAATGAGAAGAGTCAGACCATGCAAAATCTTGGCTAAGTATGGCCATAATGCTTACAAAGTTGATTTGCCTAATGAAGTTTCTATGTCTCCTATTTTCAATGTTGCAGATTTGGTGCCATTAAAAGAGGAGCTACCATCAGAATCATAAAGAGTTTCAGATCTTTCTCATTCCCTTTCTGATCTTTCTCTCCCCTCTTCTTCTACTCCCATTCCTCAGCAGGTACTTGATTCAAGAATCTTCAAAAAGACAAGAAACCACACCTACATGGAGCATCTCATCAAGTGGAAGGATAAACCAGTTTCTGAAGCCACATGGATACCTGAAAGTGACTTTCTCAAAGCAATAATTTCTCTTTCTTTACTGCCCAAAGGAGTCACATGACTTCTTTGTCCTTAGGGGAGTATGGTGCAGGAGCACCTGGGCACCTGAGTGCTCAAAACCCATCAGGTATAAAATTTTGTTGCATATTAAGCATGTGTGTTTATTTTATGCTTCTAGTAGGTTTAATAGGTTTTTCTAGTGGTTTAATAAGGTTTGGAACTCATTTTGTTGAAGAGTTTCCAAGATTTTTGATTTTTGCTCACTAGGCCAAAAATTGTCAAATTTGGGTCAAAATGAGCATTTTTGCATTTTTGTTGTTTTAAAGCCTTGAAAGGCATTGGAGCATGTTTATTTAGTGTTTCCAAATGATTTTGAGTCATTAGATTGAGTGCCAAGTCACCGGAAGTCAAAAAGCAATTTTTGAGCAACAAAAGTTGTCAAAAAGTTGTCAAAAGTTGTAAAAAAAAGGGGTTTTTGGTGGTTTTGGTAGTTCCATCCTGTACCTGTCCGTACAAGGGCTTTAATGAGATGGCACATGTATAAAAACCATGTTCCCATCATTGTATGGGTTGGTCTTATTGGAAAAAGTGAAAAAAAAACACTCTTTTGCTCTTGTTTTTGTGAAGTTTCAATTAGTTTTCTGCACTTTGTGAAGTGCAGTCCGTACCATGCCATAAACAGGTTGTACTGGTACTGTTTCTCTTTGTGTATGAACATCATTTAATGCTTTAAGTAGTTGTATTTGAGTTTCATTGGTATTTGAATACTTTTTGCTTGGAGTGGTTGTGTTAAGGCATTGGTTTGAGTTCTCAATGGAGGTTCCTCTATGGTCCAATCAGTTTCCTTGAAGTTTATTCATCCATGGCTTCGAGGGAACTTGTTGGATCACCTGTACATTCTGTACCATACTTCTATTTTCTTTTTCTAGCAATGCATAAGAGTTGGTAAGCCCATGGCAAGTGTGTGAAGGCAACAACTTGGCTTGGGTTCTCTTTAAAAGTTTTGTATTGTACCTTGCTCTCATAGCATTGTACATTGATATATTGAAAAGTGTTTAAGTTGAAAATGACAAAGTGAACTTACCATTCTTGTCCTTTCATGACCTGGGTGGATGTGAAGATCCATATGAAAATCTGATTCAAAACAGTGAGTCACTGTTTTCCTGCTAACTGTTTGTAGAAATTCCATTGCCAACATTCATTTGGAACAAATGGAATGATTGGAAATTTATTTTGTAATCTTGAGAAGTTTTTTGAAAGTATTTGATTCTCAAGTAACTAATGTTCTATGGTTATTGTTGTAATGGACCTAAATAAGGATCCTAAAAACAGTGTATTCTTTGTCACAGTCACATAATGTTTTTATGATTTATGTCATCCTTTAAGTACTCAACTCATTAAGATCTTTGAAGAGGTTATGTGCACTATTTTATCATGCCATTTATACCTTCTTGCAGGCCAAGGACAGCATGAATAAACAGGTCAAACAGAGAGATTAAAGTTGTCACAGTTTCTAAGACTGTGAAAGTGCAGTAAGGCAGATAAGAGACCAACAGTCATAAAAAAAACCCTTTCATACTTGCTTGCAGGTTACTCCAACTGTTGTCAAGGCATTATTGCATTCATATGTGATATATTTTCATTGTACTTACGTTATTAACGTTAAACAAAGCATATAAAACCTTGAAAACATCGCTGTCCCTGTTTTTGGACTGTTATTTCTGAGAAAATGCAGCAGTATGATAACTATTTGATAAAATGTCAATATTAGAAGATGAGGTTTAAGTCCTTGGGAGTGTTTGGTATATGTGGAAGCAAGGTTTGAAACATTTAAATTGGTCTATTATCATGAGGAAGACTTGTAAATTGCAAACCCTCACTAGAAACCTCAAAAACCCTTGAAAATTGCACATTTTGTGGGACAGCACTAAAACAGTCCGTACAGTACTTGCCATAGCAAAAATATTTGAGGTTGCATTATAATTAGACCATTCCTAAAAGGGTTTGTCATGAAATTGAGCAGATTTAACAGGGTGAGCAAATTTCACTAGCAACTAGGGCTAATTCTAGTAGCCTTTTTAAGGTTGATTTGGCAAATTGGTGAAATCGGTAAGGAGGGAAGAGTTGTAGTTTGTTTCAAACCATCAAAGTTGACAAGTGATGATCAGAGACAACCTTCTATGGGCTCATCAGCAATACATTTCAACATTTGATCAAAATTGACTTTTAGAACCTAGTAATGCTTTGAGTTACTCAACACTCTTGTATCCAAAATTGGGTAGTCTCACTCTTGCAAGTGAAGGACAGTCAATCAGACTTTGCCAACCTGTTTAGTAGACCATCAAACACATCAACATGCTTGAAACATTGATAGATGCAAGCAAAGATTCATAGATCATGGTTCTTCAACAGTTGCCCATTCCTGGAAGAGAGGAGATCCAGCCAGTTGGACAACCAAACTTGTTTGTTTTTAGTGACACACAAGAGGACCTCATTTCAGACTTGAATGCTCTAGCTTGGAAGGTAAGGAGGAGTGATGTGCAGTATAATAGGGTGCAAGATGTGTTGAACAAAGAGGAGGAGATAGGAGAAAGGTTTAGGAGAATGCCATTTGCTCCTAGAGATTGAATGGAAAGATAATTGAACAAAGCCCACTAAAACTTGAAAAGACTAAGTCCTATCTACCTCCTCATCACCTTTCCAGGTATAGAAAAAGATTCAACATCCACATCACAACAATACAATTTAGTAGAGCAATTACTAAGAATACCTGCTCAAATATGAATTTTGGAACTTCTCAAGGTTTCACCTATGCATAAGGAAATTTTGGAGAAAGCTTTAGTGGAAACAATAGTTTCAAAAGATTTGGATGTAGATCAGTTCCAAAACTTGTAGGACACCTTATAGCTCCTCATTGCTTATCATTTTTCTGAAAATGATGACGCATCCTTACAACATCCTCACAATGCTCCCTTACATGTTGAAGTCTCCATAAATAAAACTCGTGTCAACTGTGTGCTCATAGATGGAGGAGTTGGCTTAAACATTTGTGCATTAAGCTTGATAAAATCATTGGGATATTCAGAGAATGCAGTAGACCCAAAAAAGAAAATAACCATCAAGGCTTATGATGAAGCAGAGCATTCTTCTAAAGGAACTGTTGTGCTACCAATAAGGATAGGACCTGTGGAAAGGGATACATTGTGTCAAGTTTTAGATTTGAACCTCTCTTACAACATTCTTCTAGGAAGACCATGGATTCACAAGATGCAAGCAGTTCCTTCTACATATCATCAATGTGTAAAATTTCCTCATGAAGGAAAAAAGATCACTATAATTGCAGATTCCAGTCAATATTGCAATAATTTGAAGCCCGCACAAGATACAAGAGTTCCACATAACAGAGGATCAGTATATCCTACCAAATAAATTCAAGAAAAGTTATGGGAAACTTTTGAAGAAAAACTCAAGTTAAATGATGAAGGAATGGGAAAATATTCTTTGCATAATTTTCCACTTTCCCCTAAGTCATATGGTAAGCCTACAGATATTCAATCAAAGCCATCAGAAAGATCAAAACATATGTTTAAAGGAACATTTGTTAGTTCTGGAACTCTTGAAGAAGAAAATTAAGACAAAGACATTCTTGGTTGGTTGTACAAGGATGAAGACAAAACTATAGCAACAGCAACAGAGGTCAATATTCCCATAAAACAATATGACAAAGGATATGAAATCATGCAAAAGATGGGATATGAAGAGAAAGGACCAATTGGTAAGAAACATCAAGGTATTTTAGAACCTATTTGTCCACACTCACAATCCACAGAAGATAAATCCGGGCTGGGATATCTAAAGTCTAATCAAAAGCAACATAATCATCAACAACAAAAATGGAGAAAGAAATCAGTTTCTAGAGAAGAAAATTGGCAAGAAAAGATACATCAAGCGATCGAAACAGTAACCAATAAACAAAAAGAGAAAGAAGAACATGAAAAGAAAGAAGAGGAAATTACCATCAAAGGTGAAGAAAAATCTTGTCAAACAAAGGCAAAATCTGAACAAGATATTCCAGAAGTAGTAAAAATAGAGATGGCAGAAATCAGAGAATTTTTTGCACCATACGACATTCCAGTATGGTATAGTGGAGTAATCTTAGATCAAGATTCAAAGATAGATTCCAATTAATATGAATGGGATCCAGATGCCTTATCCACTACATCAAGTAAGGAACACAATGAAGATCAAGAAGCTATCACGAAAGAAGACTTGTCTATTGGAGAACAAAAGATGAAGTTAGAAAGAAGACAAGAGAAACTCATAATTCAGAGAAAAGAGGCGTATGCAAAAAGAAAAGGGAATGACAAAGACAGAGAAGCAATGCCACAAGAAGTGCAAACAAAGATCAGATATGGAAGAACCATAGAAGAATTAAGAGATAGTCAAGTTGGATTGACTATTAGTCCAGAAGAAGTTGAATTTGAAAGAAGACAAAATCTAGCAAATGAATCTTCTTTATCACATACACAAGTATGTCAACTCCAAAATGCAAATGAGGTCAATCAAGAAGGAATTTGCAATGTTAAAGATGTGCGTCTGGATATAATCCATTCATTTAAGGGACAAACGTCAATTGAAGAACCACTTGAGTGTGAACTACACAATGCTAATATTAATTTTGTTAAGACTAATTTGAAGACGCTTGGGAAAGACAATTCTCAAAAACATTTAATCTATGGCAGTACCTATTCTATGCCAAATTATGATCATTATGTCATGAACGTTGAAACTCCTAATGATGACAGTGATTATGATTTACCCCTTCTGCATCCTGAACTAATTGATTAGGATAATTTAAACAGCCCCAAACTGAATGTCTTTTCCAATGATCATGACTTAGTCATGTACCTTAACGTTGTTGAACCCATCCCACCTAAGATATCTTCCATTGCAGAATCAAGTGATGTTTCTCATAGTCAGGAGAATGCCAAACTTTCCAGTCACAAAAGCGAAATAAAACAAGGAAAGAGACCTATTGTTGAAAACCATTTCATGGCAACATTAGATTAATCAAAAGATAAAACAAAGGACGTATCTGATGGTGAAAACCTCCTTGAGGTGCCAGAAGATGGAAAGTTTGACATTATTCCTACATATTTTCAAGAGAGATATGCTCTCCTGATAGAACTAACAGAAGCAGTAAACATTGATACATCAAAGGATCCTAAAATACTTCATTTTGCTACCTCATTATCAGACAAAGAGAGGAAAGAATACATGGAATTCTTTAAGCAAAGACAAATAAATTTTGCTTGGACTTATGCCAATATGCCAGGACTTAATCTTGATTTTATCATGCATCATCTTAATGTGGATTTAAAAGCAAAACCTGTTAAGCAGAAGCTAAGAAAGATGCATCCGCACATTGCTCTTCTTGTAAAAACCGAGCTGAAGAAACTATTAGAAGTGGGTTTCATAAGACTAGTTGCTTATCTAGAATGGGTTTCAAGTATTGTACCAGTATCAAAGCAAGATAAGAGCATAAGAGTCTATACAGATTTCAGAGATTTGAATAAAGCATGTCCAAAAGATGATTTCCCGCTACCAAACATTGATATCATAGTGGACTTATCAGCAGGACATGAGATGTTTTCATTAATGGATGGTTTCTCAGGATATAATCAAATAAGAATTGCACTTGAAGACCAAGAAAAGATAGCCTTCACCTGTGCATGGGGAACATATTGTTGGAATGTTATGCCATTTGGGCTTAATAAAGCAGGAGCAACTTATCAAAGGGCTATGATGACAATTTTCCATGATATGATGCATACATTTATGGAAGATTATGTTGATGACATACTTGCAAAATCTCACACAAGAAAAGAACATTTGAACATTTTAAGCAAGATTTTTGACAGGCTAGAAAGATATCAATTGAGATTAAATCCAAAGAAATGTGCACTTGGGGTAACCTCTGGAAAGCTCCTTGGGTACATTATATCAGCTCGTGGCATTAAAGTAGATCCTGAAAAAGTCAAAGCTATCATGGAGATGGAGTCACCTAAGAACATAAGTCAATTACGATCTTTACAAGGAAGATTGCAATCAATTAGGATATTTGTTTCTCAGTTGACCGATAGATGTCTTCCATTTACCCATCTTCTACATAAAAATGTTCCATTCAAATGGGATCTAAAATGTGAAGAAGCTTTCTTGCAAATAAAAGAATATCTTATGAGTCCTCCAATATTGATATCACCAACCAAAGGGAAACCATTGTTACTCTATGTCTCCGCAACAAGTGTATCATTAGGCGCTCTCCTAGCTCAACATGATGATGAAGGAAAAGAAAGAGCAGTTTATTATATCAATAGAACACTTGTTGGCTATGAATTAAATTATTCCTCAATCGAAAAGATATGTCTAGCAGTTGTATTTGCAACTCAGAAGCAGCGACATTATATGTTGATTCATTCTGTAAAACTAATAGCAAAGATAGATCCTCTCAAATATCTATTGAGCAAGTCAACATTGATAGGGAGACTAGCCAAATGGGTTATGATACCGAGTGAATTTGACATAGAATATGTTGACCAGAAAGCTATCAAGGGACAAGTCATCGCTGATCAATTGGCTGATGCACCTTTACAAAATGACATGCCTTTGCACATCGAATTTCCTGATGCAGATATCTTGATAGTAAGTACAAAATTTTGGGAATTGTACTTTGATGGTTCTTATACCCAATATGGATTAGGCGCAGGAATCTTTTTCATCACACCTCAAGGACATACAATTCCAAAATCATATAGACTGCGGTTTCCATGCACCAATAATACTGCAGAGTATGAAGCATTGGC
This sequence comes from Cryptomeria japonica, assembly GCF_030272615.1. Taxonomy (NCBI): domain Eukaryota; kingdom Viridiplantae; phylum Streptophyta; class Pinopsida; order Cupressales; family Cupressaceae; genus Cryptomeria; species Cryptomeria japonica. Next base: position 171,737,345 of record NC_081412.1, on the reverse strand, counting down.
TATACGACTCAAAATGGCCATTGAGTGGAACGTCAAAGAACTCCATGTCTATGGTGATTCACAACTTATCATTAATCAAATAAATGATGAATATCAAACAAAGGATGATAAGCTTATGCCATACAAACAGCTAGTGGAGGAATTTAAAGAACACTTTAAAGAAATCACATTCACCCAGATTCCCAGAAATGAGAATAAAGTAGCAGATGCAATGGCCACAATAGCATCTCCCTTGAAAAATAAGGAGAATCAACAGCATTACGAATTTCTCATGGAAGATATCTTAACCCCTACCATCCAATCCTAGCATACCTATCGAATTTGCCATATATCAGGAACCAGTCAATCCTTATACGGTCAAACCTACCAATATTTGAAAGATCATATCCTTCCTCTTGAATTATCTCGTAATCAAAGAAGAAACTTTATCCGTCAGTCCTCTCGCTATACTATTATTGCTGATATACTATATAGGCATGGTCTAGATGGTACATTGTCGAGATGTCTTGAAAAAGATGAATCTGAGAGAGTTCTTAATGACATTCATGCAGATATTTGTGGTACACACTCAAGTGGTTTAACATTGGCTAAGAAACTTCTTCGTATGGGTTACTTTTGGCCTACTATGGAAAGAGATTCATTCACCTATGCTAGAAAATGTAAACAATGTCAGATCCATGAAAATCTAATTCATGCGCCAACACAAGAGTTATATCCTATGACAGGATCATGGCCATTTTCATAGTGGGGCCTTGATTTGGTAGGAAAGATCAATCCCTCATCTTCTAATGGACATAAGTTCATTTTGATTGCTACTGAATATTTTACTAAGTGGATTGAAGCAGTGCCTTTAACAATAGTGATAGGAAAACAAATATCATCATTCATTTTGAATTACATAATCTGTTGCTATGGAGTTCCTATGACCATTATCACTCATAATGGAAGGCCATTCAAAAATCAAGGTGTGAAAGAGCTATGTGAATAGTTTCATATCCAACATAGGTTCTCTAATCCATATTATCCATGAGGTAATGGTCAAGATGAGACATCAAACAAAACTATCTTGAAAATCTTGAAGAAAACAATCAATGAAGTTGGAAAAGACTGGCACATTCAGCTAAATCCTGCTCTTTGGGCATACCGAACTAGTGTCCGCACTCCAACAGGGGCAACTCCATACTGTTTAGTCTATGGATCAGAAGCTATATTACCTATAGAAGTAGAGATACCTTCTCTACGAGTATACTTGCACGGTCTTATACCAGAAGAAGAAGAATGAGTCTCTCGACTCCAGGAACTAGAACTGATTCAGGAACGTCACCAAAATGCAATAGAACATTTGAAAGTATACCAACAAATAATGGAAAGAAGCTATAACCATAGAGTCAAACCACGTATTTTCCAGATTGGAGATATAGTTCTAAGGGAGAATCCAAGAAATTAGCAAGACAGGGAAAAGATGGGAAAATTTGAACCGAAATGGGTAGGACCTTTTGTCATAGTAGCAACATATGGATCAGGAGCATACAAGTTATCTACCCCTGAAGGTGACTGGTTTGATGAACCTATCAATTCTATCCATCTCAAGAAATTCTATGCTTGAGATATAAAGTCTTGAAAAAATCAACAAAAAGCATATAAAATCCAAAAAATGCAATAAATTTAGATGGTGAAAACCTAGTAAACAGGCACTATCTAAGAAGTAGGTTCCTCCATCTATGAGATCGCTTTGCGCACCTATCCACTCCATCCTATCACTTCCATCTATCGCAGTTTATCCATTCCGTCTTTAGCATCCATTTGCTCTAAACCATTTAGCAAGAAATATGCAGCTTACCAACAGTTATCAATCTTTGATATACTTGTCGTAGTCACTGTCTTGGATCTTATCAGAATCAATCAATCTGCATTTGTGTCCCTCTATGGTTTGGATCTTGATCAATTCATACATCCATAATAAATTTTTGTTTCCGCTGGGGGCAAAATCCTAATTCCTTTTGCTAAGGTGATCTTTTGAATCTTTGAAAAAATCCAAAACATTCAAAAAATTTAGAAAAACCAAAAACACCTAGGATTTTGAAATAGATAACGAGCAACAAAGCAACGAAGATCAAGGCATTTCATCAACAACTGAATCATGAAACTCAAAAAACCAAAGAATCAACTAACAAGTAATAAAGGATTATCAAATATCATTCATCAAGATGATTATATCAGTTAATGACCATAAGAACATGTGAATGACATACAAGATTCAGTGTTTATATCTTGATTTTATTGCTAATCATGTACTCTATGCAACTCAAGGATTTTCATGACTAGAGAAGCTATGATGAGGCATGATTATTTTTCTTTGATTGTTGTCTGTGGTTTATCTCTTACTATGGTATGAACTTGTCTCAGGATATGATCAACAAAAGATCAAGGAGGGCGTTCCAAGTCATGCATGAAAGGAGATACTCCTTGTCTGTTCTGCAAGAAATATTCAGGTCAACTTGATCCATTATATCAAGTTGCTTGTATTAACTTGCTATATCAAAATCCATGTAAGGAATACTCAGGTCATCTCGAATCATTATGTCAAGTTGCTTGTATTTTCTTACAACATTTTAAAGCTCAATGATGAAATCAAATCACTATTACAAGATAACATATGAAGAATGGCAGTACAATTTTTAGTTAGATCATTTTAGATTAGCTCATTATTCGTCTGCATTATAAGTATTCATTTGTCAGTTGCATTATAAGCATATCATTTCATTAACAGATCAATGGTCATAAATAAAGATTGAGTATACTTGGACAAACAAAAATAATTTGTATTTAATCATTATAGGTGCATTCATTTTAGAATCATTTTAAATCATTATCCATTTCATTTAGTTCTATATAAATCATTTGCATTAGTTTGCATTCAAATAAGTGCATTTTATTCATCATATAGTGTATCATCATTATAGTTTGCATTATCATTTCATTTAAGATCATTTAGTTGCATCTTTGCACTTAGATTCATAATCATTATAAACATTACATATAAAAATACAAAAACATTTCATATAGATCATTTGCATCATCATCAAAAACAAATCAATCATTTGTTTGCATTCCATATAGATCATTGCATTTGCATCATTTAAGATAGTAATCATTTTCATTTGTATCCAAGATCATCAAAAACTGAAAATCAAAACAAAAACATTTATCATTGCATCATATAGATCATAATCATAAGGCAAGACAATCATCATCATATCATCATCCATCTAATCACTGCATCCATATAATCAAAGCAAATAAAAACATACGTGCATATAAATCATCATCATCATATAGAGTCCATGTCTGCATATAGAAGTCCAATAAAAGTCCAAGTATACAATGATATCAAATAAATAATACAAATGCCTCATCAAATACAAATCAAGTCACGGTTGTCCTGTACCACTACCACCTAACTCTGTCGGTCTCTGTGGCTGTGGGCGAGAAGATCCTCCAGATGCCTGTCTCCCATGATCACCACTCCTCTAAGGAGGTCCCATGACCCCACCACTACTAGTATCCATCAACATGGTGGTATGATAACTACCTGCTCTCTGGGTCTCTGTAACTGCCTCCTCATATCGTCGTTGCCAGTGGGAAGTCTCCTTCCTGGCCCGAACTAATGCTCTAACAGTGTTAGCCGAGAGATTACCTGATCCAACCTACTAAATGTGATCAAGAAGGCCCTGAGTATCCTATTGTCTCCTAAAAGCTCTATCCCTCTCAATCATAAGAGTCTGCACCTGTACTCAAAGCTGATCAATCTGTGCTCTCAGGCTGTCAATGGTATCTTGCCCTGGCACATCATGCTCTGGTGCATCCTGCTCTGGCATATCATGCACTAGTGCATCTTGCTCTGGTAAATCTTGTTGTGGTGCATGAACCCTAATCCCCTCACCACCAACTTGTCCAACTGCTAGAATCTCGATCCGAGTAACTCTTCAAACTCGTCATCTAATCGAGGGAACATGATCCTTAGGATCCTCATCATCTCCACCATGCGCTGCAATAACCCTAGGATCTGGCTGAATCTGACCAAAATCAATACCTCTCCCGCAACCCCCATCCAGTCCACTCACCCTGCCTCCTGTCAAAGGCAATCCTCTTGGTGATCTCATACTTGCCCTGCCATGCTCCCTCCCAATCCATCCAACATCTCTCCCACCCATAGGACGTGCTCTCTCAATCCTACCAGCCGATCCTCCACGGTCCTCCACGGACTCTCATTCGACCTCCCCTCCATCCAGGTCTCCTCCCACCACCACCTCCATCCCCACCCTCATCTCCATCTCCCCCAACCTCGTGAGAAGCTTTGAGCTCTCGTCTTCGTCTCCGTCTCCTAGAAACTGGATCATTTGAATCATCATCCTCATCTCCTGAGCTGGGAGGAGGATCTGCTGAATTAGTAATGCGAGGAAATGGATGAGCTAATATGTACTGAGCATAATCTGCAGTAACCCCAGGATCAAGAATGTGCAATCTCATATCATAAGCCACTCTCGGAGTAGCAACAAAATTTGCACGAGCAATCTCAAATGACAAAGAAGGTCCCCAATCTCGCCTATTTCTGTACCGTCGAGCATATATCGTCACACCAGTAGGCATGGGCTAGATGATACCAAACTGTCTCAAAATGCGACCAATAAATTGTCGCTCAACAATGTAAGGCGTCCGACCAATGAGATATCTACTCTGCATGATAAATGATAATGTCTGTGCATCATCCATCCATGGCTCACAATCAACATATGGTCTCCAAGTATTGCTATCTAATGAATCAAGCACCCAATGCTAATACTCCATCTTACCCAACTTATGCTGAGTAAGGATACCTACATAAAAATATACATATGGTTGTCTCTCTCTATGGACTCTGTGATGGATAGGCCGATTAATAGCAATGTGCTCCCAGCACCAGATCTGCAATAAAGTGCATCATGTAGACAAACTCGCACTCTCATCATACACTACCTGATGAAGATCATGACATAAATGTGCCAGCATGCAAACACCCCAAGCATATCGAGTACGATGTTGCATCATACTCAGGAGAATCTCACCCCATCCAACAGAAAAACCTCATGATCTCCTATCAGGACATATAAATCCTCCAATCAGACCAGCAAGAATAACGGGAAGAGCCTTGTAATACATCACCATATCTACCCATCGGATCTCTCCTCTACCAATGCTCTCATCAGCAAACACGACTCTGCAAGCCTCTGTCCCAACCCGATCCTAAAAATCATATTGCACTAGCTCGCCAGTCACTGAGATGTGCAGAATCCTGTAGACATCCTCAAGAGTCACACTAATCTCACCCGTAGGCAGGTGGAAAGTGTTATGCTCATTGTGCCATCTCTCGGCTAACACCATCAATAATACTCTATTATGCGTAATCTCAGGCATATACAACAAATGGCATAAACCACAGGCATCTATGTGTCTAATCTCTGCCTGGGTCAACTCTGGAACTAAATGACGCACTGCCGATAATTTCTCCTGACACTGGAGAACATCAAGTTTCTCCTATTTATTGAAGCAATCAAATTATCAATCAATCTATCAAATCGATCAACAATCATTATTTATCTATCAGATCAAACTGAAGCAATCAATCTATCTATCTATCAAATCAATCAAGCGATCAATCAACAATCTATTTATCTATCAAATCAAATTGAAGCAACTTAAGCTATCAAATCATTTTAAAACCTATCAATCATGGTTTTCTATCAATCACTAAGTTCAATCAAAACTTTGCTAAGTTCTTGCATCAGAAACTAAATCAGTTTCTTAGAGCTACTCTATCAATCTATCAATCAAGCGATCAATCAACAAATCTATCAATCAAATCAATCAAATTTATCAATCAAATTTATCAATCAATCAATCTAGCAATCAAAGCTATCTATCAATCTATCAAGCACGTAATCGTTCAATCAAGTCCCTATTTCATCATCAATGCGTATTAAACGCATTCAAACTAATCATCAAAGTGATTTTTAGCCTTTGCACTTATCCAAAACATCAAATTTGAGCAAAAGCGCTATCCTATTGAACATTTGTGCTAAACTACAGCAAATGAGCTAAATCTAAAGGCATTTGAGCTAAAATAGTGCATATGCGCTATCCTTTTGAACAAATGCACTAAATCTACAAGCATATGCGCAAACCCATGCAAATGCGCTACCTTAATAAGCATAAGTGCTAACAAATGAAACATATGCGCAAAACTATGCATAAGCGTTAACATTCTTAACATATGCCCTAACAGAAAGAGCATATGTGCTAATCTATGCATTTGCGCTAAACCAAAATGCATTTGCGCTAAAACAAATTGCAAAAGCGCTAACCTAACGCCGAAAAAATCGCAAAAAAAATTAAAAATTCAAAAATGTGCTAAAAACATGAAAACTTGCACAAAAACTTGAAAACAAAACTCGGGATAAGATACATACCGGATACCCATGCTCGGCAGGTCGCTGATAACGCCGAACACGCTCAAATCGATGGTTTTCCACGGGAATCACCATTTCGCCACCTCAGCAAGAATATTTTCTCCACAAGCTGACAAGGATAACAATGAAATTAAAATTAGCCTTGGTTAATTTTATATTTACTATTTGAAGAGTAATTAATTTCAATGGGGCAATTTAATTTGTTTTTTCCAAATGAATTTAATTGGCTAAATTTTTATCAATTATCATGAGATTAATCGTTCAAACCAGAATTTTCGACAATTTCACGATCAATCTCCTGAGGGGGCACACAATCAGGATTTTTATCTCTATCAGGTGCATTATCAAGACTTGATTTAATCTTTGAAACAATGTTGTCTTCACATCATTTCAAAGAGGGGCAAAATGTATACACATGAAAATTGGCTATGAGCAATTAAATAAATATTTTATATTTATTTAATAATTATTCTTCTATTAAATAGTTAATTTGAAAATATTAATGTATTTAATTCATTTTCATGTCTTTCTATTAATTAATTCATCTATCCTATTCTTTTAATTAATTAAATATCTAATATTTAATTATTCTTTTAACCAAGTTAATTAAATGTCTAATATTTAATTATCTCCTCCAATCAATTAAATATCCAATATTTAATGGTTATTCTCCTATCCTATAGTCTCAAATATTAAATAATTCTCAAAATTATTTAATCCCTTTTCCAACTCACCTTCCATCTCCACTTCATCTTCCCTTTGCCAACTCATCCAACATGTGGCTAAGGAAATTAATATTTCTAAAATATTAATTCATCATTTATCTTCAACTTCCAAATTTAATGAAAATTGTGTACGTACACATATTTCATAACCATTTCCTATATTCTCTCCAACACCCTCTACGTCTTAGGAAGGACTTGAGTCCACTTGTCCTATCATACCTAAATTTCCTCCAACCATTCCTAGATTCTCTCAGTCAGCAACCCAGTCAAGGTGAGATGAGTGACACTTGTCTTCTCCTTCCCCCTTTCTCTCAACCTTCACCTTTGCTCACAGCCATTCAAATCTGCAGATCTGATCATGACCGTTGATCTAAGCTACATCATCTCATCCTCTCAAAGTCTATAAAATCAAGAGCTTTAGGTGAGAGAGAGTTAGACTTCAAGACACTTCAAGTGCATTTTGCAAGCTAATCATATGCATCCGTGACTTTTAGTTTTGAAGCAAATAGCAATTATCATATAGCATCATAGCATAATCATTTTTAGCATAATCATGTAGTATTGCATATCAAAGCATCAGTTAACTACAAGTTATCAATCCATTCTTCATATGCCATCTTGGAAGCCATCAGTGCATTGTCTGAGAGCACACCATCTACAACCAGGAACAGTGGAGTTAGGACACAATGGGACATAAACCATGAAGGTAATATTAGTACTTTATTTCATATGTACTTCATGTAGTTTCATTGGTTGAGTTTGGATTTCCTGTAGCATTTCCATTGGTATTTTGTGAAACTAACTTATTGCAGGTAACATTCTGAGGATGAAATTCAAGTCGACACATGTACCATAGTGGGTTTCCAACATGCTAGGCCTTGAAAATTTGATAAAAAAAAAAAAAGAAATTATAAAACTTGAAAGATATGTTAATACGGACTCATCCAAAAATTGTACATACATTCCTTTCCAACACGCTTTGCTACTTTCTAATGATCTTCAGGAGTGTTTAAATATCAACTTATAATTGTAGAGGATATTCTTAGTTGGTAGAAGATGGCACGAATATCAATTCCTTCTGGAATTTTTAGGTACATCTTCTAGAATGAATGTTCCACTAAAGGATTGATACTCTTTGTTTGGTCCAAGCTATAATATCTATTAGGCCCAATGTACCTTGCAATGTGTTCCTTAGCTCCCAAAAGCCTTGAGATGTTGATGAAAACCTTGAAAAATAATATTGAATGTCTTAGTATTTTGATGTGCTTGTTAAGGGTCATTAATTATTATATGCTTTCATAATAAATATAATCTCATTGGACTTTTATGTCATTGAAGAATCCAAGATGAATGTATGTTTCCAATGGCAAGGTGAAATATGTAGATGTAGTGAAATGTGATATAAAATTGTAATGAGTCTAATGTGAAATAAAACATGTAAATAAACTGAACAATTAAAGAAAATATTTTGGTTAATACAAGATTGCTCGTACACCATGGGATGCTCCTACATTAGATATCTTGGGTAGGTGACTTGTAAGCATAGTTCTAAAAAAAATGGTTCAATAATCTAATCACCCTCTCATCTAGTAACCAACCTCAATGTGCCCTGAAAAAATGAATAAGCTCCTATAATTAAGTCAACTATGTTTCTTCTTTCACCTTTACTAGTCCCAATCAAGGAACTAGGGCCTACTCCAAAAAAAAAAAAATTGCATGTACCTATCATTCCCTTAAATTGTTTCTTTTTTATCTTCCAGTTGACTCTCCAAGAACTAAATCTCTTCCATCAATCTAGTCTCCTTTTGTAGCTCTCAACCTATCTTTCTCAACTCAAACTAAAATTCATCTTGTAGACCACTTTCTATATTTTTCCTTATTTGTGGTATCCAACCAATACATGTTATATCCCCTAATCAATCCTGACAAAGTTCCTATTATTTTATTTGAGAAGTTCATTTCTACCATTTTTTCAGTATTATTGCATAATTTATCATGTATTTTTGTAAATTCTCCTACATTGTTCCTTATGTTTTTTTATTTCTATCATTTATTACTATAAATTGTCTCCAAAACTATCTCTTCAATTCATCACCTTCCCAATTATATTCTTCATTTATTGCAAACAATGATATCATCCACATCATCTCTTTGTCTATCATCAACTCTAAGTTGCTATCGTTAATTCCACAACTATGATTTGTTATACCATAGAATAATAATTCATCTCTACTTCTTTAGCTAAATCATTACATCTTCAATCTTGATTTCACAGTACATAATCCCTTCTCTCTAATTATGTTGGTATCAATATCTTTTACTACAATTATTAGTACCAAATATATCAATCTCGTATCTAAATTCGACTCAATTCACCCTTACCATCACTCCATACACCTATGATACGAACCATTATCTTCTTCATATATATTGTCTATGATCAGTCCCTTTCAACTTGAAATAATATCTCTCATATTTACACCATATTGAATGTCATCTCTCCTGATGTCTACCCTCTCACGCATTCTCATTATATTTATTTCACTTTTAAATCCAACCCCCAATTACTTATTTGTTCTCACTAGGCATCCATAGTCAATTGTGACCATTTGAAAATCATGTTACACCCAATCTACACTCGCCCAACATTTTCTTAACTTCACTATAAACCCTCTACTTTAACTTATTACCACATCAAACTATGGGGTACAACTTGTAGCAACAATCATCTCTCAAAAATTATATTATCATCAATCCATTTCACATCATCATATAGAAATTAACTAAATAAATTATATTTATTGAATTTATCATCCTAATTTGTCTTCTAATGTTAATTAAATTATTTGATTAATCTATCTAATCATTCTTCTAAAAATAATTAAATTAGGACTATTTATTCAATTAATCAAGCATTCTCCTAGATTCTAACCTTAAATAAATAATTTTAAAGTTTATTTATTTCATCCCATCATACATGTTTCCATTAATACCTACTTATTTAATACATATTTTCCTCTCACATCATTAGTACACTAAAACCAATTCTTTAATCTACCTAATCATTTTTACAAATCAAAGTGTGATTAATCAAGGCAAATCTTGTCCAATTTTCTAAAATACATTTATTAAAAAAGTTATTTTCATATACATTTGACCCATGCTTACCACTTCTCCAAAAATATTCAAATGAAATCTCATGCATCAATTTCTTCAAGAAGATCTTGACCATTCACATAAATTTTAAAAAATAAAGACATTTCGATCCTAGAAAGGTAAACTTTGATATCATCCTTTCATCATTTTCAAAATATTATAATAACACCTCTTGTGAAATATTCTTAGAAAATCCATGAATGCTAGGAGGAGCATCCACATACCTTCATTTCCACCTCCAAAATATCGAGAAATCCCAACAAAGTGTACAAGAAGAGACATTGAGAGGCTTCCGTGTAGTCTTGTATCTTTGGATTCACTTGTATCTTAAAATTTATATGAAAGTGTAATTAGGCATGAGGTAAAGATTTAGTTTCATATTCTTAAGTCTTGCATTTATGTTTTGTGCTCTCTTTTTCATATTTAGGCCTGTGTCTAATGAGATCCAAATCCTTAGTCAAACTATCTTTTGAGTGGTTTCTTGTGTTTAAGCAACAAGTTTCCAGTTTGGTGGATTTGCTTCTATTTTGGCATTTATGTAGAGCATATCAATGCATCACTCACATCCGGCTATTAATTCTTGCAGTCAAGAAAATGACAAACTTGATGGCTTTCATTTTTATTTTTTTTATTTTTTCTTTTTCTTTTTCTTTTTGTGTATTTAATTCTACGGTTAAACTATGTTTTTCTGAAAAAAAATGTAAATTGATCTTATTGTTATAGACATCATCTATTTTGTAATTTTTTTTAAATTGTGATATCAACACATGTGTTTTTATGCAATATCTATTATATGAGTTGACAGGTCCATCCTTAACATCAAAATCTAGTATTTTTATTATTTTAGAGGATTTTATTTTCTATTTTGGTCAACTATAGTTCATATCGTCATCACTTATTACTAATAAAAATTTTAATTATGTTCATGAGATCAGGGTCTTTAATCCATTTTCATGCTTCTTTCCATGTATATTATGTATCTTGATTAAGAAACTTGTGAAATTGTGAAGTCTTCTCTCTTCAAAGATCTTATTCAGACTGTCCACTTGCAAAATATTTTCAAACTGAATGTGAATATCCTCATATGCTGCACAATCAAAAATGAAGTGTTGTTCAGTTTCAACTACCCTTTGTTGCAGAAAATGCAGGTTTCTTCCCAATCTTCTTTGGAGACCATGCATCTGCCCATCTTACATCTGAGATGATCGGACCCAATCATCAGCTGAACAACTAACCTATTGGTGTGCTCGTTTGATTGACAGCACCCTGATATGCAGTTGCATGGGCCACACGTCTCATAGCCGTTGCAGCCCTTGTCATGTCTGTAAATATGGCTAATGCATTCTTGTCATTCAGCCAAACAAGTTCACACTCCCCACCGAATCTCAGAATCAGGGAGCTTACACTGACATCTGTTTCTCTTGGTAAACCAAATAAGGCAAATACAAGCCTCGGATCCATGTCTACCAATGAATTAAAAATGGGAGGTTGCACCTGCCCTGTGGTTTGCAATGGACCATTAAGTAACAGGTTGCGTGCTGGGGCTCTTGACTTTTGTGTGACCTGTACAATTAAAAAGCGTCTTGGTTCCCATCCAGCCCAAAATACAGAAAGATTCCACCTTCCTGCAAGTAGCTTCAATATGTCCCTTTTCTCCTTTGGCACAGCATTAAAAATGTGGACACGAATACCGTTTGTGTTTATTTTTGTCCTTCCCAGAACTAAATATTTAAACCTATCTTCAACATCTGAGACCCATTGAGGCTCTCTCCGAATCAAGTCAGCAAGCATTTCTGATGTTTTTCCATTCACCTCTTGTACATCAACTGTTGTTGAAATGTCGAAGGCATTTGCTAGAGTCTTCTTCCTCTCCAACTTTGCACATTCATCATCACATGCAAGCTTTCTCTGGCCCATTGGAACTCTGGTCAAATGTGACTCTGTTGGCTGAAGGGGAGCAGGCAATTTGTGATAAATAGAAGCTTCAAAGACTGGATCAGCTCTGATATTGTTACCTCCGGCATGACATGGAACTTTTGCTGTCATTCGACCACATGAGCAAGTAATAGTCACTGGAAATGTGCATCTGGTATCAGGGCAAGGCCTAGACGGGTGACACAGAGAAATACACGTATGTTTGCAATCTCTACGAGTAGCTCCACAAGTTTGCCCACATGAGATTCTGGCTTTAGATGATGAACTTTCCATGGAAACTGTGTCACAGGGTGGTATATGGCATGTCCTAGTACAAGCATGCATTCCACATTGCCTTGTTTTCCCACAAAGCTTATTGCATCTTATTTCTCGTGAACCACATAGAACATTTCTAAGGATTACATGACTTCCTACACATTTTTTTGCAGCACTCGCTGTGCAAGGAGGGCACTCTCCAAGATGGCAATTATGAGTTGCAGAATGTCCACATGGCTGAGGAATGGAGCAAGGATATGCACATGAAGGAATAGGTGTTCCACATGGTACTGGAGGAGGAATTGATGTCTTCCCACATGCACAAGAGAGATCAGTAAAATTAGTTTCAAGACATGGGGGGCAGTAGCCACTATGGCAAAGTTCCTGGCAGTAATGTTGACCACATCTCATCTTTTTCCCACATGGCATAAGACATAAATGTGGATCCCAGTCACCTGTTTGAATATCAGACCGACCTCGATGTGACAGAGGGCAGCATTTTTCATTGCATCTGTGTCTACCACAGTTTTTCTTCTGTCCACAAACCTTTTCACACAAAAATTCTTTGTTGTCCTCTGTGACTGATGTTGTTTTCCAACAACTGACTTTTCTGGAAGAAGATCCACATCGACATTTGTGATCCACAGAAACCAGACAAGGAGGGCAGATGCCCTGGTGACAAGAATTTATGCACTTGTGTTTCCCACAAGGAAGAAGCTTTTCACATACTTCTGAGCATGTTGGCACAGGATCCAGGCAACTCTTCCTTTGATTTAGTATTTGTGTTTTACCACAGGGGCACGTTTTTAACTTCTCAGGTAATAAATCACATTCTTTGCATTCTCCTGGATGACATCCCAAGCTGCAATTGTGCTTTTGACACGAGAGCATCTTCATACAAAGATTCTCACATGCATACACACCACTTTTCCACTCTAATTCTCCATGGAACTCCAGGTCCCCGCAAAGCATCATGTTCTCTTTTTTCCCACAAAAGCATGAGGCATTTATTAAAATAGTGCATGAACCACAAGGACCCTCATGGCATATTTTATCACAAAGATGTCGACCACAGGTAAGAAGCTGCTCGCACACTTGTCCACATGATTCAGCTGATTTCTGATCGGAACATCTTCTTGTAATTGTTTTTTTACCACATGGGCATGGCTGAGGTGCAGCCATTGCTGTGCAAGGAGGACAAGGGCCTGGATGACATAGGAGTGTGCAAGTATGAGGGCAACGAGACATTTCCTTCCCTTTATCAAGTGATTTTCCACATGGCTCTCCACATGAGTGTGGAGTCAGATAGAAATCATTGTATGGGTTTTGCATTTTTCCGCAGAAACAATAATACTGAAGATCCTCTGGTCTTGAATACTGCACTGATTGACAACCTGGGCATCTCCAATTCGATCTCTGACTTTGCCCAGCAGACAAATCTCTGGAAGTTGGAGCTCGTGCCCACTTCCTTATGCAATGTAGGTGAAAGAGTGCATAGCAGCTATTACAAGACCATATTGCCGCTGATTTTCCCACCATCTCATAGCAAATCATGCATTCCACCTTGCTTTGTTGAAGCTTCCGTTCAATCTCCTGCACAAGATTTGGCACGTTTGATCTCTCCAAATGAATAACCTCCTCACTTTCCTGCTTCAAAAGTGGCCGAGCATTAACCTCTGACGATGGAGCGTGATACCTCCAATCCTGGCTATTACTCCTGTTCATAAGTCCAAGATCCTCCATTTCTGATCTCTTATGGTGTACAGATTGTGAAGGATGCTTTCTGTCATTCATGGGGAGCACTAAATCATGAGCTGATGAATTATGTCCACACTTGGATGCTCTACCTCTACCTCTAGGAGTCCAAACCCTGCGCCCATTGGTGTTAGGGTTAGGGTTTTGATTATGGTTTCCTCTACCTCTAGGAATCCATGCCCTGCGCCCATTGTTTCCATACGAATTTTGCCTACCACTGTTATTGGTTATTTTTACATCCTCTGTGCTAGCACCCATTTCCATATCGATTAAACCCACACCCTGTACTAGTGAAATGTTTGTGTTTGATTTACACACAACTCTGTTAAGAGAAAACAAAAAATCAATATACAGTGGTTTCTGATTAAGAAGACAAACTACAAAAATAGAGTAGCGGATATGATGTACCTTCTTCAGAGTTTGGAGAAAAATGACGTGACTTGGTTGTTCAGTGCAACTAATCCACTCCGGGCGAAAGCTGAACACCTAATCAATACAATTCGAATGGATTTCCGAGTGGGAAAATGGGGCAGAGGCTTATGACAGGGAAGATCATTTACAGCTTGAATTTTGTCTCTTTTTTCCCTCCTTTAAAGTTATTGAACTAGTAGGGTCAAGGGATATGTCCATATGATATTGGAGGGAAAACTTAAATGAATTATATTGTTATATAATTAGTTATATAATAATTAAAATCTATATATATGTTTTGATATATTGTCATTCTTCATGTTAAATGTGTCTTTAGAGTTATTAGATATCAATATAATAATATGTTATAGCATATGGATGATTAATATTTTAAATTAACTTAATATTTAAATTTAATTGGTGAACAAATTTGTAAACAAATAAATATAATAGAAAATAAAAGTAATAGCTTAAATATCATACGATGGAAAATAACATATATAATAGTCTTAAGGATTAATATAAATAAATAGTGAAGATGTAAGGTAGAGTACATAGAAATTGAGGGAGAAGATTAAACACTGTTTTTGTGGACCTCACAATAAGGTCTCTCTCTCTCTCTCTTTATATATATATATATAAATTGAGGGAGAAGATTAAACACTGTTTTTGTGGACCTCACAATAAGGTCTCTCTCTCTCTCTTTATATATATATATATATATATATATATATATATATATATATAATCGTTACTTTTTTATTAATATTGTATTTTTTTTATTATTATTATATTATGATTATAATAGTATTTTAATATTTTTTATTATTATGTTAATATTTTAGTATTTTTATATTATCTTGTATTATTTTTACAACATTCTTAAATTATTGGGGTTCTTCTTGTAGTGTTGGTTTCATATGGAATATAAGAAACGTTCAATTAAATTAGCTAGAGTGAAAAACTTCGTTTCCCTTCCTTTTTAACATAAAAATATTTTTTAATAAATAAATTTTGGTTCTTTTAATTGTCACAAGGAGGCGTGCACTCCCGTGTTTGTAAAATTGATCATAGTGGAAATAGTTGGTTGCATATAATAAATAGTTAGCAAACCGGTTGCATTTAATGCATGTTGTAAAACTTGTTGGGAAATAAAAAAAGTTAAGAGAGGCCAAGTTTGCATTATCAACAATAAATGCACTTACAATACAATCACTTTCATTCTCCTCTCTGCATCCAGCATAGTAGCAATTTTGTACATGTGATCAACCTCCTTATGCTTCCCACCTACATTCAACTATTATATCATAATTCTACACCCAAAAGGCTAAATTTATACAATAGCAAGAGCTCTAAAACCACCAATAAAGATGTCCAAAGAAGCCTTTTCATTTCTCATGACCGCAACCCTTGCAATTCCTCCATAAAACTCGAAAAGACACCAATTTTGACTCTAATACTTTTCCTCCAACTTGGGCACCCATTCTTGCAAGATAAACATTACATTAAATGCTATAAATGACATAATGCCAAGAGAAACATGTTGCCTCTTCTAAGTTCTACTTGGAGAAGCCCATAGGTCACTCATTTGTCCACTTCCCAAGTCATTAAATATCTTATTCTTGACATCTATAAGTGTTAGGACACTTTACAAGGATGTTGGGACCATGTCATAAGATTTACAAGGTAGATGACACCTTAATCCTAACAAAATTGACCTATTCATTTAATGTTTTTATCTTTCAGTCATTGTCGGTGTGAGACTTTTCCAAAGTTAGACAAATTTTTCAATTGAGTTTTCTCACTAGGTTAGCCTATTGACTAATTATTGACATCATTTACCTGGGTGTTAAATATTAGGAGTGTACTTTTTGGCTAATCACTCTCAATTAAGGGCACTTCATTCCATGAGAGTTGATCAAAGCTATAATTTTGATCTTTCAACATCATAGACTTTTGCATTTTAAGACTTGATTTTTGGTGGATTTTTGTGAGCCATTCAATTTTATAAAAATCAAAGATCATTTGATGACATTTTATTTATGAGTTTAAAAGTGGTAATAATCGCATACCTTGCATTTTTTCCTTTCATTGCAGTCTTGTCTTAAAGTATTTGTCTTTTATGTAATGACTCGCATATACGTGGTGTATTTCTATGTAAAAGTTGATGGGTCATATAAGTCTTGATTGACTTCAAATTAACATATTTCAAGGGACCAAACTTGATCTACAATTTATCCATTCTTTATTATGGGTCAATTTTACAAGCATGAAAAATGAACTTAGTCCAAATCTTATATGTATTGTATATTGTCCCTCCTCTCCTTCATGAGGGAGTGAGATGCTTGCTTAAATATGAAACTAAGAACATCTACAAGTAACTGTTTGGGTAAGGTCATCAAGCAAGGTTGTGGCATTTTGTGTAACTAGGCCAACATTTGAATTCAAATCTTTTAACACGTACAATTGAGATGCTAGTGCATCATGCTAGGGTCCAAGCACAATTTGTTCTTAAAGGACCCAATAACAAAGGACTTAACCAATATATTTAGAAAGGTGATAAAACAAGAACAACAAACACACATACTAAATTGAGTGTCAAACCTAGTGTGAAATTATAAGTAGCGACAATTTATGATGTTACATCCAACCTCCACTTTAGTGGCGGTGTGAATTTGTGTTCTTACAAAGTAAAGTATGAAGAACGCAAAGTATTTTCATCAAAACACTGATAAGATGGGACAACACTAAGTTGAGAGATGTGATAGCCCCTAGGCTTGGGATCCTAGCAATGTTAAGATAAAAAGACTACACACATAAAGCACATTACAAGAAGGCACATACAATATAGGGAGTAGGGCATGTGGAGGGGGGAAGGCCAGTTTTAAAAGTTGACTCAAGGCACACAAAAGAAGGTGGGAAAATTGCACTTGATAACTAATAGACTTTGTTTAGGAATTGCAACAATTAATTGTGTCATTATTGCAAAAACTTGTTGAAGGATAAGGGTATAACACTTACCTAAAATATATGCATGAAGGGTGTGTGTAGATACCACAAGACTCTTTCTATTAGATATCAAAGGGTGAAACAAAGGATGAATTTATTTTAGGCACATACAATATAGGGAGTAGGGCATGTGGAGGGGGGAAGGCCGGTTTTAAAAGTTGACTCAAGGCACACAAAAGAAGGTGGGAAAATTGCACTTGATAACTAATAGACTTTGTTTAGGAATTGCAACAATTAATTGTGTCATTATTGCAAAAACTTGTTGAAGGATAAGGGTATAACACGTACCTAAAATATATGCATGAAGGGTGTGTGTAGATACCACAAGACTCTTTCTATTAGATATCAAAGGGCGAAACAAAGGATGAATTTATTTTTCAATGTATCTTTTGATTCTCTTTTATTTTTACCGAATTTAACCATTGATTCCTTACACTTTGGCTTCTTGATTTGCCTTATCCACTGCTTCCTATTCTCATTTCACCCTTTGGTATTATGATATTCGCTTCTTCTAACCCTCTTGAAGGCATATTTTTTATGTTTCATCTTTAGTGCTTATTCACTCTTTATGCACCTTATATTCCACTCTCAATATTACTTTTGATCTATAATATGCACATCTCATTTATCTTATATCGTTTCTCATGTTACATTTTCACTTCGTCTTTGCCTACATTAAATTTCATCTTATATTGTACTCCCATGTATTGCCTTCTTTATGCTATTGTCTTTATGCTTATCTTCATCTTGGTATATGGTTTCTGATAATATACTTCTCTTGTCCTCTTAATTAAAATGTATAAGCATATGTATAAACCTAAGACAAAGTATTGACTTAATCATTGTTTTCTTTGATTTTAAATATATAGGAGAGACATATATCTATTCTTGTTATTTTTAATCTTGTCACTAATCTTTTATTTCTTTCTTTTTTATTAAATGTTTATTTTTATTTTTATTTCTTCTTTATGTCTTTTTATATTTACCATTTTTTAAATTAATTATATAAATATTTCTTTATTGTCATTTCAATCCTTTAATTGTTTATATATTTTCTTTCTTTTGTTTTGATCGGTAATATTGATATTTTATTAATATTAATTTGAAAAAGGATTACAATGCTTATGAGATCACTATGCAAAAGGACTCTGTATGAGAAAAATTATAGAGCCGAACCAAAAAACCCCTGCCCTAGCCTCTGAACAATTAACAAACCAGACTCCCATCAGTAAGCATCCAATATTATCATCCACCATACAACTACGAAAAAAACTCTATATCAACATCAAAAATGAATTTGCCCATCATGAAGGATAGAGAACCAAATTCACGAACCCTGCGACTGTGAGAGACATATTTAAATCTACAATCCAAACCCTAATCACCTTTACAAATGTACAAACTCCAGCCAAAGCCATTACATAATGAACTAAATTTAACCAAAGGATTGTCTTGACCAATTTGCATTAAACCAGATAACAAAATATTTTCCAAGAAAATCTGTTAAAACGAGACATTGGGGATCATCATATAGAGTTGCCAAAAAACAGTCACCCGCTTACACACCCCGATCACTACACCCGAGCTCTTCTTCCTTGTTGTCTTCCCCTATGTCGTTATCCATTCGCACCACCCACATTACCCATCAGAACCACCACTCCACCACCCACAACTTCCCTTTTTCGAAGGAGTTTTTTTTAGGGAGTCCCATGCAATTAAGGTCTCATCTTGGCACACATTTACGTTGTACCCCGTCCGCCAATGCATGAAAGGAACGATTTCATGTAGCTCCGCCATTCTCAGGTCCTCAAAACATTCACTAACATCAAATCCCGCACCTAGAATAGCCCATTCCAGTACCAAATTCAACCCCACTAACCATTCATCATCCAGAATCGACCTCACCACCCACAAAACATAATCTAAGTCACCCAATTCAAGCCCCCATGCAACCACCATGGTAACCACATCCATATTCTTGTGATATTTGTGTCTCGCATCAAGAAAAACCTCTCCAAACAACATTTCCACGAAATGGATGAATTCATCATCCTTAATCTTGAAAAGTTGCTTCATCTGCAATGACGAGACAAACCCGAATAATGCAACTTGTGGTCTGTCTGTTTAAAGAGGAAAGTTTGCCTCCATGTTATCCCACCACCTCAAATTGTTGCAGATCGAATTGGGAATGACACGACTACAACCAACTACCAATATAATGCCAACCACACATGCGAAGTCCCATCATATTATAATTTTCCTTGCAGTCTCATAAATGTCACATTTATGAAAATGAGAGCCATCTCAAATTTCATCAAAAGGAATGATACGTAAATATTCAGTGCATACTTCCCCAACCCTTTCAAATCCAACCGTCCACTTTGCCAAGGTGTCAGCAACATCATTCATTGATCACCGAACATGACCCACATGAAAATGTTAAACCTTAGCCATCTCATTCTGGACTGCTAAGATTACATTTCTCAAGTGCCATGCATGACATCCACCCGCAATAATCACATTAATGATGATTAGAGAATCTCCTTCCATATGAAGCTTTGAGAAACCCAAACTCTTTGCAAACTGAACTGTTGTTAGAACCACCATTGCCTTCGCTATGTTATTCGTCCCATCCTCTATCCGTTTCGCTCCAAATGTCGAAATATTTCCTTGCCAATCTCGAGCCACAAATCTAATACCTGAAGGTATCAGATTACCCTTTGAAGCTCCGTCAAAGTTTATTTTAATCCAACCCTCCTTTGGCTTACACTATTCTTCCTTAAACTGCTTATCATTACTCAGATTCACCTGATGATGCCCATTCACGGGCCTATCTTTTCTTTCTATGTTTTTTTTATTTTATTTTACTTTTTTTTTTTTTAATCTTATTTAGTTGAGCCTTCTTCATCTTGCCCTCACCAATTCAACCTCTCAGCAAAGAATTGTTTCTCCTTCTTTTAAAAAAACCAATCATGAAAAAGATTCATCCAATAGTAGAAAAGATGTAGGATTTATAATGAACAATGGCTAACAATTTGGATTTAGTGAAGAGACTACTTTTAGTATTATGGAAGTACCATTGAATAACTTGTGTATAAAAATGTGAGCTTTAAGGTAAGTCACAAGTAGACCTTGAATTAAAATTCAACTCTTATATTAGGTGTGTAGAAAGATATAATCAAGTTCAAATTTATGAAAAATATAATTTAGGTTTGTATTTTTTTTACTATATTTTAGAAACGAATAAAAAATTTTGATAGAATTTTAGAAAGTGTGATGCTCATGCAACAAAATTAACAGAAGTGAAACAAGACTTCTTGAAATAAAAAGGAGGAAGCATGCAAAAATAAATAAATATATCAGTCATCACAGTTCAAAAAATAACTTACCAGCAATAACTAGGGGAAGAGCACCAGTAGCCATCATAGCTAACTTAACGCACCCACAGATCCTAAACGATACATCGGATTTTCATTTTTTTTTTGTTGTCTTCGTATGCAACTTAACTACTTAAACCTATTGATCTGGCTTCTGGGTAGTAACGATCCGATCTCTACCATTCGTTATGCATCGAAAGGTCAAAAATTGGTAATTTCAAAGTGTCGTCCGATACTTGACCTGTTTTGCGCCAATACCCACACACAAAAAGGCAAATATCCATTTATAAAATACCTAAAAACTAATATGTTTTTCACCTTTTTATAAAGAAAAATTAACCTAAAAAGTTTAAGTTATTCATATTATTAAAAATACATTGAATATAAAAATGTTTAAAATGGGTGGTCAAAACAATTGTTGACCACCCATAACCCCCTTCCCACGTATGCATTATGGGCCCACATGGCATGAACTCCCGCTATCTTTTTTGCCCTAAAAACTTAGGGAAATGAAGATTTTTTGTGGCATTTTCTTCATTCGTCATCAACTCTCCACCATTTCTCCTTTGCAACCATTAGTCGGCCTCCTCTGCAACATTTTGTCGGGTCTTCTGTTCTCCCAAGTAATGGTCGCACTCTTCCTCCTTGCATATTGGATGTCCAATGATGGTTTTGCTCCTTCGCAACTGCATTATGATTTGTCTATTGATGATTTCTTTGTATGTGATTTAGGGTTTCATTTCAATGCTCTGTTATAGTTTAATGATGTCGAAATCCTCACAGAGAATGACAAAGAAATTGAATATCTCTTCATTTACTTCGAAACCCCAACATTATTTTCCATTTCTTTTTATGGTTGCACTGTTAAATCGTGTTTCTCTATTTATAATACCAAAATCCTCACAGAGAATTGCAAAACAATTGATTATCTCTTCATTTTCTTCGAAACCCCGTCATTATTTATCATTTCATTTTATGGGTGCGTTGTTAAATGGTGTCTCTCTATTTATAATGCCAAAATCATTACAGTGAATGCAAAAAAAATTGATTATTGTTCATAATTGTTCGAAACCCTTTCATTATTTATCATTTCATTTTATGGGTGCGTTGTTAAATGGCGTCTCTCTATTTATAATGTTGAAATCATTACAGTGAAAGCAAAAAAAATTGATTATTGTTCATAATTGTTCAAAACCCCTTCATTATTTATCATTTCATTTTATGGGTGCGTTGTTAAATGGTGTCTCTTTGTTTATAATGCCGAAATCATTACAATGAATGCAAAAAAAATTGATTATTGTTCATAATTGTTCGAAACCCCTTCATTATTTATCATTTCATTTTATGGGTGCGTTGTTAAATGGTGTCTCTCTGTTTATAATGCCGAAATCATTACAGTGAATGCAAAAAAAATTGATTATTGTTCATAATTGTTCAAAACCCCTTCATTATTTATCATTTCATTTTATGGGTGCGTTGTTAAATGGTGTCTCTTTGTTTATAATGCCAAAATCATTACAGTGAATGCAAAAAAAATTGATTATTGTTCATAATTTTTTGAAACCCCTTCATTATTTATCATTTCATTTTATGGGTGCATTGTTAAATGGTGTCTCTCTATTTATAATGTCGAAATCATTACAGTGTGCAAAAAAAATTGATTATTGTTCATAATTGTTCGAAACCCCTTCATTATTTATCATTTCATTTTATGGGTGCACTGTTAAATGGTGTCTATCTATTTATAATGTCGAAATCATTACAATGAATGCAAAAAAAATTGATTATTACTCATAATTGTTTGAAACCCCTTCATTATTTATCATTTCATTTTATGGGTACGTTGTTAAATGGTGTCTCTATGTTTATAATGCCAAAATTATTACAGAGAATGCAAAAAAGATTGATTATTGTTCATAATTATTTGAAACCCCTTCATTATTTATCATTACAATAATGTGTATGCCTAATACTAGTTATAAGGTTGTTCTCCTCATAAATATACTCATATATATATGTATATATATAGATATATGTATATATGTATATACATATGTATATGTATATATGTATATGTATAGGTACATACATACATACATACATACATACATACATACATACATACATACTACATTGCCCTAAAAACTTTGGGAAATGAAGATTTTTTGAGGCATTTTCATTGTTTGCTCTGCCTTCAATTTGTTAATATACTCACTGTAAATAATATTATTAGGCGTACACTATATTACTTCCAATAAACTTCATATGAGAAATACAACAACATCATTCAATCATTAGTCATTTGACAAATGAATCTGCATCTTAATACAATATCTGCATTTGTTATTTCATCATTTATCTCAATGACATTGAGGGTTTCATTTCAATGATCTGTCTCTGTATATATATTTATACAAGCACATACGGTAGCATTTTTATTTTGTTGAAATATGTTCAATGATGGAATTGTTCAGTATCTAATATAATATTAGCAATATCCAAATTTCAATCACATAACAGTTACATATTTTACTCTTGTATCTCATGCTTTTAGTTTGTCTCCTTGTTATATACAGTTTCAAGTTATGTGCCTATATGGTTATTGTCCATATCTATGTATACACATACATATCTATACACACATATACATATGTATGTATATGTATATGTATATATATACATGTGTACATGTATGTACATATACATGTATATGTATGTGTGTATGTATATATATTCATGTATATTTATATATATACATGTATATGTATACATGAAGAAACACACACAATAGCATAATATGTTCTATAATGATGGTTGTTTCGAGTTATGTGGCTATATGGTTATTGTCTATATAAATTTGTAACTGTATATGGACAATAACCATATAGCCACAAAACTTGCTATAATCAACAACAATTTCCTTATTCAAGGGCACTCATTCAGATTGGTACACACTGAATAACTAAATTCCTTCTACAGTCAATGTTAAATGTTATAAATCTTTCAATTTAAATTATACAATTTTCAGTAAACTAGCATTTCTTTCAATATAGCCATTGTAAATAATATTAGTAACCATACTGGATGTCCAATGATGGTTTATGCTCCTTCGTAGCTGCATTATGCTTTGTATATTGATGATTTCTTTGTATGTGGTTTACAGTTTCATTTCAATGCTCTCTTACAGTTTAATGTGTCTATATGGTTATTGTCCACACACACACACACACACACACACACACACACATATATGGTTATTGTCCATACACAAACACACACACATATACATGTGTGTGTGTGTGTCTATATGTGTAGACACACACAATAGCATTTTTTTTGTTCAAAGGTTTTCATTGATGGATTTGTACTCATTGGTACATGCAGAAATGGATTTGCTTTTTAATCATTATAGTGTGAACTTGAATCCACTTTCTTTGCTTCATTATAGCTTGAACTTGACTCCAAATTATTTGCTTCATTATAGTGTGAACTTGACTCCAAATTATTTGTTTCATTATAGTGTGAACTTGATTCAAATTTCTTTTCTTCATTATAGTGTGAACTTGAGGGCTTATAGTGTCAACTTGACTCCACATTATTTGTTTAATTATAGTGTTAATTTGACTCATTATATTGTTTCACCCTACATATATAGTGTGAAATTCACTCATTATAGTGTGAACAATTCAAAGCAGAGAAGAAAATTGAACAATTCGAAGAAATGGAGGACTGCATATTTAATATGACACGACCGACTGTTTCCCACAAAAATTCAAATTTGAAAATAGCTAGCTACCACAATCGAATGCATTGCACATTCGAATTATATTATAAGACTAAATTTTCCATGTCACTTTCATTACAATCCAATTCATTGCATATTTCTTAGTTCTGCAAATTCCCTTTGCACATTCCTTATGTAACTATTTGTTTGCAATATGTGTGTATGTTATACATATGCATATGCATATGTGCAATTCTATGTGCATGTGCATATGTATTTAGGTGGATATGTATATGTATGTACTTATGCATTTGAATATGTATGTATGAATGTGTAAGGATTGTATGCATGTTGTAAAATGTTAAAGACGGTCAAAAAGTTGTTCTGCATTCAATAGTGTATGAATGATTTGTTGTTACAACGTTACGCTACCCTCGATTATTACTATTTTTTGCAGGCATGCTAGAGCATCGAGGGAAGAACCATACTTGTGGAAGATCATAATATTAATGTAAATGTGTTTATTAACACACTTCAATTCTTTGGAGATTATGCCTTTAATTCTTACATTTTATATTAATTTGTGTACATATCTTAGGTAGTTATGCATTTCTTATTAAATGTGTTTCTTAACACACTTTAGTTTGTTTTGCATTTTGTTGTGATTGTTATGGCAGGCAATTACAAACACGATAAGGAGTCACTATGTCGAAGACAACAAGTCTTCCTCTCAGGTAAAGTCAATATGACTTTACTTTGGCAATGATCTAGTAGACAATGCAATTTGTGATTTGTTTATGTTTCAATTTGTGAATTGCTTATGTTTCAATTTCTAAATTATTTATGTTTCCATTTGTTTAAATTCCTCGCTTAGTTCATATGGCTGCAAGAAACACACTAAGTTCACATTAGAAAAAAATCTAGTAGAAAATGCATTTTGTGAATTGTTTATCTTTCAATCTTCTCTTTGTGGGACTGTACTTTTGCAATGATCTAGTAGACAATGCAATTTCTGAATTGTTTATGTTTTAATTTGTGAATTGTTTATGTTTCAATTTGTGAATTGTTTATGTTTCAATTTTTTTAAATTCCTCACTTAGTTCATATTAATGCAAGAAACACACTTAATTCATATTAATCAAAAGGAAGTGCCCCATTTGAGAAAAAAATTAGACAAAGAATTGTTGTATAGTGTCTTAAAATATATTTTGTTAGATACTGCCAACAAGGAAAACTTGGCAGCTAACAAGATATCTTGTAAGGCACTAGAAAATAGTTCTTTGTCTAGTGCCTTTTCAAAAATAGGACACTTCCTTTTATCATTTCGATGCAATGACCTAGTAGACATATTAGACACTGCAATTTATATATGATGACTACAATTTGAATACTTATAAGTGTTCAAATTTCTCACTATCAAAAGAGGATATATCAGTGGCATTTGATAAATTTCTCACTATCAAAAGAGGACATATTAGTGGCATCTGAATAATGACATGCCACTGATATGGCATTTTTGATAGTGAGAAATTTGAACACTTATGTGGCATGTTTTGATAGTGAGATATATATGAGATCAATTCAATTGATATATGAGAAATATCACATCACAAAAAACAAACATATGAGATTTACAACAACACCATCAATTCATTGGAATATCCATCTAAGATATCTGAAAACAACGAAGTTCTGAAAATATTACAAAATATGGCAGTATGTCATTCTATAATCAGATCACAGTTATATCGAACTCAAAATTTGCTCTTCGGAGAGTGCACAAAATATAATTGATCACAGACTCGACCAATTCTCCATGTGGGTATTAAATGGAGGAGGTGTCACAAATCCAACCCCAACAGAATGTGGCCTACTAGGGTTTGGCCCAATAGCGGTGTTTTCTTGGCTGGGAGGGGTTTGTAAGCAACTTGCTATTTGAGAAAGCAATGCCTAGTTTACACCTGAAGTAAGTTTCATGGTGTCTGAGGATCCAAGTACAATCCCAACTTTCATAGTATTAATAGCTGCAAAGGCTGGGGATAAGAGGTTCATCATTTCCATGAGAATTGGGTGTCGGATGGGTAGGGGTTCTGCGATTGTGGCCACATCTTTCTTCCTCTTTGCACGCTTGGCTTCCTTTTCAACTTTCATCCTCGCCTTCTCAAGCTTTTCTTTTGCATCTTTCTTTGCCTTCTCTTTTCTTTGAATGAACTTGTCTTGGGAATCCTGCAATTTTTTGGCCTATTTTTCCACCCTCGTAGCCTCCTTTTCTATCGCTTCTACTTCACATTGTGCCTTCCACTATCTCATTTGTTCTTTCTTTCATTCTGCCAATTCCTCATCTCTTTTCCTTTCAGCCTCTTTATCTTTTTCTCTTTGAATGTACTCATCAGATGTCAAGATCTGTGACTAGCTACTAAGACATAGCACCCCTTTCCTACCTCCACGTGAAGATTGATTCATTCTCTGCACTGGAAGTCTTAAGAATCTGGTGATTTGCCTTGGCACTTGCTACCCATCCTCTTGTGTACATGGCACAAACTCAAGGTCCTCTTCACTCATGTGAACTTAATCTTCACAATCAACACCATCTTGCTGCTCCCAATTGACTGCATTGGTGAAGTAATGTATCACATCTGCTGGATCAATTTCTGGCAGACGTGGCATGGAAAGGGTTATATCATCATAGTTGGCTGCTTCTTGAGTCCATTCTAGTATGTCAGCTTGTGTTGGCAAAGACATGCATGCTGATATACTTTCCAAACCCTCATTTGGCTGGCTGGTTTGTGGGGGCAGACCTGGTTGAGTAGTTTGTGGTGTCAAACTTGTACCCTTAACCATTGCTTGTGTTTCGCTATGGCGTTCTACATAATCTTGAATGTCTTCCTCATTATAACTAGCCAACCACAAGCAAGTTTCTGATGCCATATACTCTGGTTCTTCATCCCTTGAAGTGGCATCATGTTTTATTCCAACAACTAGTTGTATATCAACTGCAACCTCAAATGCCTCACTTGGTCTCATATCATTTTGTAATGTGTATCGGTTAAGTGGCCAAATCCCTGTCCTATGGAAGCCACTGATTATATTAGTCGGTATCAATGCTTGGGCAAAGGCCTTGCTCGCAAGAGTTGCCAACTCTTCCCTTCCAATTTCAATTTGTGGGTACTTTGACATACATATATACTCCTTTGTTGTTTAAAATAATTCTTGAAAGGTGAGAATATAGAAACATCAAGTGGTTGTAGTTTGTGGCTTGTATGAGTCGAAAGGGTTACCAAATCTATACCTATCCGCCTTGCTTCTTCAATTGTTTTGAAGGCTACCTGGTTGCCATGATCGTCGAAGATCAGTAGGGCCCTATGTGAGGGTGAAACTCCACCAGGGACTGAACATGCAAAATATTCCAACCAATTTAAGAACAACTCCTTTGTCATCCATGCATGTTCTTGGACTGTCATGCATGCTCCTGGCTTGCAGTTTGCAATGTAGTTTTGGATATGCCTCTTAGATTTAAACAAATAAAATCCACGAATGCTGAAACCACATGCACTAACACATGCCAAAACAATAATCCACTCTCTACTCTTGGAAATTAGGTGCGGTACACACCTCTGGCCCAATTTGGCTATCACTCTCATTCCACAATTCCTCCCAACTTGCACACCAGTCTCATCATAATTCCAAATCTGATTGCTACCATAGTGATTGAGGTTGTACATTACCTCCAAGTTGTCATAGAAAGAGGCAACAATACAAGGTCGAAGCATAATATCCCTATCGGAGTCCACTCCTTCTGTTGTTCTCATTGTTAGATCAGGGTGCCTTCATCTAAAACCTGCCCACCTTGACCTCCCTAGCATCCCAGTTTTGAATGGATTAGGCCTATTCTCGGTAATTTAGGAAACAGTTGATTGAAGTTGACTGATTTGGAGACCGTGACCAATTTCAGCCATGTCTTTGTACCATTGGACAACTTCATCCTCCTCCTCTGTTGATAAAATGGTGTGTGAACCCCTCACAATCATGGTTGTGGTTCCCATAAGCCATGCTCTCAAAGAGGAAATGGGGATACCATACTTGATTGATGTACCTCTAAGAGACATGTGCTTGTCTTCTATGCATGATATTGCTTCTTTCATGTAAGATATGCTCCATTTTGGTTTGGGAACCTTTGAGGCCACCTGTACTTGTGGTGTTTTTGGAATAGGATTACAAGCTGCAGTAGAATGGTCGTGTACAATAGTAGTTTCCAAATTAGTTGCATTGTTAGGTGAATGGTCATCTACAATAGGAGTCACTGGGTTTTCATTTTGGACAAAACTATCTTCATCAGGGAAGTGCACCCCATGAGTGACTCTAATTATTTGATGTCTAACACATTTGTTTCCCTTTCTACCTCGTGCCATTATGTTTTGTGAACCTACAACGATAAGGTACCAATGATAAAATGCAATTGTGTGTGCCTATATAAATATATAGAGAGAGACAAATCATTGAAATGAAACCCTCAATGCCATTGAGATAAATGATGAAAAACAAAGCAATTTATGTAGGTACCAATGAGTACAAATCCATCATTGAACATCTTTGAAAAAAATAAAATGGTATTGTGTCTCTATTTCTATATGCCTGATAATATAGACAATAACCATATTGCCAGAGAACTTGAAACAACCATGCAAAAGTTAAGTATGTAACTGTGATGTGATTGAAAATTGGAATTTGTTGATATTCTATTAGACAATGAACAATTACATCATTGAACATTTTCAACAAAATAAAATGGTGTTGTGTGTGTGTGTTTATATATACACACACACACATAGGTACATAACTTGAAACATTATATAACAAGGAGAGAAACTAGAAGCACGAGATGCATGAGTGAAAGATGTAACTGTGATGTGATTAAAAACTGGATATTGTTGATATAGTATTAAGATGCAGATTCATTTCTCATTTGACTAATGATTGAATGATGTTGTTGTATTTCTCATATGAAATTTATTGGAAGTAATATATTGTATGCTTGATAATACTATTTACAGTGAGTATATTAACAAATTGAAGGAAGAGCAAACAATGAAAATGCCTCCAAAAATCTTCATTTCCCAAAGTTTTTAGGGCAATGTAGTTGGCAGTAATTCATGCCAAGTGGCCCATAACGTGTATGTGAGAAGGTTGTTATATGTCGACAATAACACACATACACAGAAACCTCAAAAGCGCTAATCTACAGAGAAAAAGTACTAACCTGCACTACAAAAGCACTGCTCTATGGACTAAGAAGCAAAAATTCTCTAACATAAGCGTTAACCAAACTGACAAATGCACTAACCTATCAAACAAAAATGCTAAACTACAAGTCAAAAGTGCTAACCTGAAGGACATATGCGCTAACCTATCAAACAAAAGCGCTGTCAGAATTCACACATGCGTGAATCTGCATTACAAATGCGTTAAATTTTCTTTTGCGAGAATATGAGAAGATATTAGAAAGATAAGTTCGAGGCTAGAGAACCATGGTGGGTGCCAAAATGTGTCGACTTGAATTTCATTCTCAGAATACTACGTGCAACAAGTTATTTTCACAAAATACCAATGGAAATGTTACAGGAAATCCAAACTCAACCAATGAAACTACATGAAATACATATGAAATAAAAATGTTATTTTTACCTTCATGGTTTGTGTCTCATTGTGTCCTAACTCCACTGTTCCTGGTTGTAGATGGTGTGCTCTCAGACAAGCACTAATAGCTTCCAAGATGGCATATGAAGAATGTACTGATAACTGATAGCTCACAAATGCTATGATATGCAATACTAAATGACTATGCTAAATGATTATGCTATTTGCTTCAAGATTAAAACTCATGGATGCATAAGTTTTACAAATGATTAGCTTGCAATTCACTTGAAGTCTAACTCTCTCTCAACTCAAACTCCTGATTTTATAGACTTTGAGAGGATAAGATGATGTGGCCCAGATCAATAGTCATGATCAAATCTGCAGATTTGGATGGTTGTGAGCAAAGGTGAAGGTTGAGAGAAAGGGGGAAGGAGAAGACAAGTGTCACTCGTCTCACCTTGATTGGGTTGCTGACTGAGGGAATCTAGGGATGGTTGGAGAAAATTTAGGCATGAGAGGACAAGTGGACTCAAGTCCTTCCTAAGAGGTAGGGATGTTGGAGAGAATATAGAAGGAGGTTATGAAATATGTGTACGTACACAATATTTCATTAAATTTGGAGGTTGAATATAAATGATGAATTAATATTTAAGAAATATTAATTTCCTTAGCCACATGATGGATGAGTTGGCAAAGGGAAGATGAAGTGGAGATGGAAGGTGAGTTGGAAATGAAATTAAATAATTTAGGAAATCATTTAATATTTTGAGACTATAGGATAGAAGAATAATCATTAAACATTAGATATTAAAATGATTGAAGACAATAATTAAATATTTAGATATTCAATTAATTGATTAGAAGAATAATTAAATATTAGATATTTAATTAATTAGAGGAA
Source organism: Cryptomeria japonica (assembly GCF_030272615.1). NCBI lineage: Eukaryota > Viridiplantae > Streptophyta > Pinopsida > Cupressales > Cupressaceae > Cryptomeria > Cryptomeria japonica. The sequence continues at coordinate 171,705,957 of NC_081412.1, read as the reverse complement.
TAGAATAGATGAATTAATTAATAAAATATTTCAATTAAATTAATTAATAGAAAGACACGAAATAAAATAAATAAATTAATCTTTTCAAATTAACTATTTAATAGAAGTAAATATTAAATAAATATAAAATATTTATTTAATTGCTCATAGCCATTTTTATGTGTATAGAAGTACAAATCCATCATTGAACATCTTTGAACAAAATAAAATGGTAATGTGTCTCTATTTCTGTATGCCTGATAATATAGATAATAACCATATAGCCAGAGAACTCGAAACAACCATGCAAGAGTTAAGTATGTATCTATGATGTGATTGAAAATTGGATATTGTTGATATTCTATTAGATAGTGAATAATTACATCATTGAGCATGTTTCAACAAAATAAAATGGTGTTGTGTGTGTGTGCATACACACACACACACACACACACATAGGTAAATAACTTGAAACATTATATAACAAGGAGAGAAACTAGAAGCGCGAGATGCATGAGTGAAAGATGTAACTGTGATGTGATTAAAAACTGGATATTGTTGATATAGTATTAAGATGCAGATTCATATCTCAAATGACTAATGATTGAATGATGTTGTTGTATTTCTCATATGAAATTTATTGGAAGTAATATATTGCATGTCTGATAATATTATTTACAGTGAGTATATTAAGAAATTGAAGAAAGAGAAAACAATGAAAATGCCTTAAAAAATCTTCATTTCCCAAAGTTTTTAGGGCAATGTAGTTGGCAGTAATTCGTGCCAAGTGGCCCATAACGTGTATGTGAGAAGGTTGTTATATGTCGACAATAACACACACACACACACACACACACACACACACACACACACACACACACACACACATGTGGACAACAACCTTATAGTCACTATAAGTAATAGTATCAAGCATACACATTATTGTAATGATAAATAATGAAGGGGTTTCGAATAATTATGAACAATAATCCATATTTTTTTCATTCTTTGTAATCAGTTTGACATTATAAACAGAGAGACACCATTTAACAGTGCACCCATAAAATGAAATGATAAATAATGAAGGGGTTTCAAAGAAAACAAAGAGATATTCAATTGTTTTTCCATTCTCTGTGAGGATTTTGGCATTATTAAACTGTAAGAGAGCATTGAAATGAAACTGTAAACCGCATACAAAGAAATCATCAATAGACAAAGCATAATGCAACTACGAAGGAGCTAAACCATCATTGGACATCCAATATGGTTGTTAATATTATTTACAGTGACTATATTGAAAGAAATGTTGGTTCATTGAAAACAGTATAATTTCAATTGAAAGATTTATAGCATTTAACATTGACTGTAGAGGGAATTTAGTTATTTTGTGTGTACCAACTTGAATGTGTGCCCTTGAATAAGGAATGTGCAGAGGGTATTTGCAGAGCTCAAGAATATGCAATGAATTGGATTGTAATGAAAGTGACACAGAATACTTTGTCTTATAATATAATTCGAATGTGCAATGCATTCGATTGTGGTAGCTAGCTATTTTCAAATTTGAATTTTTGTGGGAAATAGTAGATCATGTCATATTAAACATGCAGTCCTCCATTGCTTCGAATTGTTTAGTTTTCTTCTATGCTTTGAATGAAACTTGGTTTTTTTAATTTGATTTTGTGCAAATTCTTGGATATTGGGGAGCCTTACACTAGTTGTTGCAAATGCAGGTACCAAATGTAGATCCATTTAATGCATGTAGTTGTGAAGTGATATTTGGAAGAATGTACACTTGAGTGTCTAATAAGTCTAAAGTTGATTTTTTTTATGTCATGTAATGCGCCAATACCTGTGCATATTGTTGGTTAACAAATTTGTCTTTTCTTCAAATTTTATGTGTTTTTAAAATAAAGACTCCTGCACAACCATTATGAAAAAGAAAATGTACCAACAGTTAGCTGAACCAAGCTTTGGTTTACCCTCTGCATAAGAATACAACTCCTCGTAAGATGTTCAATAAATTTTTATGCAGATTACTCAAGAAACAAACACAATTTTAACCAAAAATGAGAAAGGCTTCAACACTCATTTATCAACACAAAGGAATGTTGCAAAATATCTATTTAAAAGTATAAAGATCACAAACTTTATCTCTATACACATTCATTCAACATAAAATTTATTCCATCCATAATACTCAAAGTAATGAAAATACCGATCGATTCTCACTCATGTCGCACAGGACAAGGGGGATCAGAGTCATTCAAACAAATATGAAGTACTATGTAAACAAAGAAAATCAATGAATCCAAAAACTAAGATAAAGCTAGTAATGAAGAAAATATATTCAACGCATAAACATATACCCCAACGGAGACTGTTAATCTTTCAAAAAATTTGATTTTTATCTTTTTCAATCAAAAAATTTCGTACCTTTAAAATGACTTATCCAACCATATAAATAGCCTCTAGGCTATGATAGTTTATTACACATAAAACCAGAGTTAAATAGTTAACTCTATCCCAATGTTTAAAGAAGTCTAGTTTCATAAAATTGAAAAGCGATAACTAAACTAAAAACGTGACATGAGCCGTGAGCAAAGAAAGCACGATCAAGCTCCAGCAGCTGATGTGGCTTCACCCTGTCTATCTTGTGATCCGAGAGTACTTCGAATGTTTCACCATTCCAGGTGAGTGTAAAGCAGAAAATCGCGATCGAACCCTAGTTGCTCTCCCCTCTTCCAACTCCAAGGAGAGAGAAGGGAGAGTCACTCTAGGGTTGATGGTTTTCACTTAGGAGGGACTTTACATTCAAAAGAGGGGTTGAAACCCACAAGATCCAATCCCACACAATGCAAGATTGGATGCTAAATGCATTTCAAGGGTTAAGAAAGCAAGGCTACCCTCTTTTGTAAAGAATGTTGATAGAAGAATTAAGCTAGGCATGCATAGAAAGTGAGAAAGATTCGCTTATAAACTGAGATAGGGATATAGGATGAAGCTGCGGACCTGGAATTAGCAGTAAAATGTCAATACGGCGTTGTCCTGCAAATTTGAGCAAAAGTTGACGGGACGATGGCGCCCGGCGTGCACACGGTCCTCCGAAAAATCCGTGAAATGAAGGGGGATCTGTTCGTCTCTGCACAAGGATTCCAGATCTTCAATTTCAGCCGCGTACCTGCAACCTACACACAGAAAAGCGAAGACGATTGGGGGGTTAGGGATTAGGGGTTTGCCTTTAGGTCAAACCCCGGTTTTGGAATTAACCAAGAAATGAGAAATTGCTGTAAATGTAATGTAAAACAAGTACTAATACCTTGTTGTAAGGATGTTTGTATCCTTATGTGCGAAGGTATAGATGTTGTTGTTTGTTGTATTATTGTATGTTGTATGTAGCATGTAGTAAATGATCTCCTCTTCAATGGTTGAATCCTTGTCTTGAATGCAACACTTAGCCTTGAATGGAGACTTGAATGATCAATTGCTTGAAAGAATGCTTGAATGCTTGAATGCTTGAGTATAGTTTCCATGCCTTTTCCATCATATGTCCTTCTTACCCAAATGGGAGAGGCAAATGTAGTTTACATACTTGCCAATTAGGGTTAATAGACTGATTTTCCCGACCTTAGGCCGACCAGGAAAGATAATTTTCCAAATTGCAAACAAAAGGACCCAAAGCCCAAAAGAGACCGGGCCCAAAATAGGACCCAGGGACCAGGGCGCTGAGCGCCATGGTCCTGGGGGACCAGGGCACTAGGCGCTTTGGTCCCACCTCCCGGGACAGCAGGGTGCAAAGGAGGTTCAGGCCAGGGTGCAAGAAAATGCAGTTTTCAGTGTCATAATCAGGTTTCGGGGTCTCCATTCAGGTTGCGTGTTGCGTCGCCATCATGAAGACCGAAATGCAGTCGAAATTGCAAGTGTCGCAATTTTAGGACGCTACATTTAGCCCCGACTTTAGCGGGAGTATAAGCGTACGCTCATACTTCCGGTAAAGTACAAGGAAACAACATTGAAAGACTTTCACCATGTCAAGGAGGCAAGATACACCAAGCCCCCAGTGGACTAAGGATCTTACGACTTCGATTGACAAAGTAAAAGGGAAGATCACGAGGGAGAACCATGACTGTTAGTAGTAAGGTTCCCTCACTATGAGTCATGCAAGAAAGATATCAAAAATTTTCAAGGCAAAGCTAAATTTGTCAATAAATTTTCAAGTATCTTGAAAAGATATGAACGGGATGTATGCCCCCCTACGTTAAAGCGATCGCACACGCCTCACCGGGGGTGATTGCTTTAAGGTAGTGATACATATAAGAATGAGAAAGGAAAGGAGCACGTTATCGCAAGGATTTAGCCCCCAAGTGTGAGATAAGCCCAAGGATAATAAACACAAAACACAAAGCACAAGGTGACTTCGCTTTCCTCGGGGTCAGTATGCTGTATGATAATTCATGTATATCATATGTATGTATGCATAATTGTTCTTCATTCCCCAATCAAGGAAGGTCACCTAGAAGAAGGGAACACATGTGTCTTTTGAGTCAACATGAGAGAGATCGAGAGATCTCAATGCTTTGCATCGTCCTCAAGTAGACAACACTAAGGACAACAAATAGAAGAATGAGAATAACATATAGAAGAAGTAACAAAAGAGAGGGGGAGAGAATCTGCTATGCTAATGAAACTGGTCTAGCACGTCATCTACCCACCGATCTTGCTGATCAATGTTTCGAGAAGGTAGGGAACACGCTAGAGGAGGAACATCCAACACAGCAGATGGAGCTATCACAAGATCCAAACAAGGGCTATGTTCATACCCCAAGCCACGGTGTTTTTGTCTAGGAGCTAGGATAAGTGCTTTAGAAAATTCATTAGATAAATGGTTATCAATATCAACAAGTTCATATTCACTATCAGAATGAACAGGAGAAGTAGCATTTTCATCATGAATAACATTTTCATCTATATCATCATCAAGATTTATAAAAATAGGATCTTTAACTCGCACAGGATCAAGACCATCATGCATCTTATGTTTAGGAGATTTAGGCTCAATCGTCGGCTAAGGAGAAAATGGAATAATGCTTGTTGAAGGTGTTTTTGGAGATTGCAAAGTTTGAGCTCTAAGACGACGCTTTCGTCGGCATTCACGTGCAGAACGATTTCGTCTAGTCTTAGTAGGAAGATTAGGAGATTGAGGAGGAGGAATGTTCTCATCCTTATCACTTGGGTGTTTAGGTTGTGGTCTCTTAGGTTGAATAATAGGAGAAGAGGAAGGTCTCTTCTCTCCATAAGAGGAAGGAGGAGGAACTGCTCCATATAAAGGAGGAATTTTTGGTTTAGGAAAAAGACCAAGTCCATCATGACGAGGAGGTATAGGTCTACTCTTAGGAAGTTTATTAGATATAGGCATAGTCACATCCATAGGGATAGGTTGGGAATCTTCTTGAGGAAAGACATTAGTTTTATCTTTCAAAGGAAGAACTTCCTTCTCAAGAATGATAGGAATATCAAGTTTGGGTGTTCTAGGTTCACTTAGAGATAGGATCATATCTTTTTTCCACTTTTGATAAGATTTGAAAAGATGATAACTTCGCGGAGGAAGAGATTGGAATTGTTTAGGCCAAAAATAATCAATAGGAACGCTAGAAGTTCTTTCAGCTGGGTTTAAAGAGACTATGATTGACAGTAACAACTTCACCATTATGGGGAAATTTCAAACACTTGTGAATAGGAGAAGCAATAGCTTTCATGGAAGATAGCCAAGGATAGCCAAGCTTCACACGAAATTGTTCGGAAGATGGAATAATAGCAAAGTTCACATCAAGGGATTTGTTATGGACTTCAATAGGTAATGTAATAGAACCAATTGCAGGAGAAGAAAATGCATCAAATAATTTCACAATCACATCTGTTTTGTCATAGATCACTTGATTCAATTGCAAAGTAAAAAGAAATTCTTCAGTAATGACATTAACCATGCACGAAGGATCAATAAGCACTCCACGGCAAGGTGTATTCTTGACTTTTGCAACTATATATAAAGGACCATCAGGTGCCCTGATAGTTTCACTGGAATCAAATGTAATGGAAGGTTCTTTAGGGATTTTCTGTTGCTCCACAAAATTAATCACATTCGGAGTCATAGACACGAGATCATCAGGTGAGACAGAGGAATCAATAGTATCAATCGCATTAGAGGTATGAGAAGGCAATGGATCAGTGAAAATCTGAAGATTTTGGTTAGGAGGAGCTACAGATGTGTTGCCTTTATCATTCACACCAGAAACAGAGATAGTATTATTATCAATCAAATCTTGAATTTTCCCCTTTAAAGCAAAACATTTTTCAGTATCATGCCCAGGTTGACGATGAAATTGACAAAAAGATTTGTTATCAAAATAAGGTGAATTAATCTTTGCAGGATCAATTTGCCTTATAGGAGGAAGAGTAAGCACATTTTGTTCCAATAACTTATTCATAATACTATGCAATGATTCATTCAAAGGAGTAAACTTTCTTTCTCTCTTGAAAAACTTAGAAATAGGAGACACACCTGATGCTGCATTCACATTGTTGTTGATGATGTTTACATTGAATTTAATGGACTCTCTGTTCGGTTTAAACTTCCCAAATGGTTGTTGACTACCATCACCCTTATCACTCGGAGCCATAGGATGTGATTGTTCCATTTGACTCACAGTCAGTTGATAATTGTGAAGAGTTGCGCACAACTATTGGAAAGAAGTAAACTCAGAAAACAGGAGTTTTTCTCTAATGTCTTTTTGTAAATTAGAAATAAAGATTCTTTGAATATCATTGTCAGGCACTGGAAAAGAAATTTGAGCATACAAATGCTTATATCTACCAATGAAATCAGTCACTTTTTCTTTAACACCTTGTTTACAATGCATTAAATCAATCAAAGTAACTTTAGGACTTATATTGTTTTGAAATTGTTGAATGAAAGCATTTGCAAGTTGTTCGAAAGAAGTAACAGAATAGGAAGGCAACGAGCAATACCATTGTAGGGCTTTGTCTCTTAATGTTCTAGTAAACAGTTTTGCAAGCAACCTTTGGTCATAAGCAAAATCAGTACATATTGTTTGAAAGGTCTTAACATGTGTTAGAGGATCACCCTTACCATTATAAAGCTCCAAATGGGGAATTTCAACATGTTTAGGGGGGATAGCTCGAACAATGTCAAGAGAAAGCGGGCTCGCAACGTCAAATGTGGGCACACTAAACTTAGATTGAGTCATAGAGGCAATTTGTTGCTGTAAAGAAGAGACAGTTTGTGCAAGATTGTTAATGGTCGCTTCAGTCGAAGAGTTCATATTAGACATGTTAGATTGTGATGGAGGTGTTATGTTATTGAAAGAAGGTAGAGAGTAAGGTGGTGGGACACTATGATAGTTAGTCATAGGAGACGATTGGACAGGAGGAACACTACAAGGAGGAATGGAATGGTTAAATGAATTGCCCCCTTGCGTCATGTTCATTTGTGGAGATATAATAGGAACACTCATTGAAGGAATGAATGAAGCAGTTGGATTGAATGAAGGAAGAGGGTTAATTGAAGAAGAAGGATTGCCCCCATGATTAGTGATCATAGGAGGAGTGTCTTGTATTGAAGTAGTCATTATGTTTGATGTAAAAGTAGGTATACTAGCAATAGAAGTCATCAAAGGAATAGAATGATTGACTTGAGTAGGAGGTTGTGTATAACCTAAGGTTTCGGCACAACTTTTCATAGGCATCACATTTGAATCCACAATGTGTGCAATACCACGCAAAATATCAATTCTATTCTTATCACTTTGAAGCATACGTTTGAGACCCTCAATTAAAGGAAGAGCTTGACTATCGGGGTATTCTTGAGACATCCATTGTCGAAAATCATCAAATTGGTTATCCAATTTTGAAAGTTGTTCTACAGAAACCTCATGGAGAGCTTCTTCATCATTAAGAGGATTAGAGGAATTACCCATGTCCTCGTTAAAAAGGCCATTCAAATTAGGTTCCATCTCCTCAGTAATTAAACCTTGGAAGGACTTAATTCTAAGGCTTCGTCTAACGGGAATAGTGTAAGTAGGGCTTATTGTTGTAAAACTCATGCACTAGAAAGAGAGAGAAGATTTTGAATTTTAGAGGTAGCAAATTTCAGTAAAACCAGCCAATCTTCTAGATTTAAGCTGTTAAATACAATCAGGACAATCTCCCGAAATTTTGGAAAAAATGTCCGGGACCGTGGCGCTCGGAGTGCACACGGTCCTCGCAACTTTTTTCCAAATTTGCAGGGATGAAAGTTATGATGATTTTATAGCTAACCTGAAAAAATTGAGTGATTTTACGATCTGTAGATAGGCCAAATTAAAGTTGCAATTTCAAAATTGAACCCTACCAAGATTGTCGAAAAATGCAAAATTTGAATTTTGAAAAAGAGAGGGAAACTGAAATTTTGAATTTTATGATTTTAGAGGGAATACCAAAAGCAATGTAAGTTTCGAAATTTGAAGGTTGATTCAATTTCACGCAAAATTCGATTTTGGAAGCGGAAATCAAAGTTGTTGTAATTAAGCACTTAATTTCAAAAGTCACAAATTGCAAAAATTTGAATAAATCACTGAAATTTCGAATGAATGATAACACACTTTTCAGATTTAGGACAGTAAGAACACAATTTTGACACAAAATTTCAATTTCAACAATTTTTGAATGATTAGAAGCCCTAAACCAAGCAATCACAAGACCAACTTTGACTGTAATTTTGAAGGTGTTAAAATTGATAAAATCAGCCAAAATTCTGGATTTTAGCAGAAAAATACAGTAAGATCTCACTCCCGAAATTTCGGAAAAAATGTCGGGGACGATGGCGCTCGGAGTGCACACGGTCCTCACAACTTTTTTCCAAGTTTTCAGGGATGAAAGATATTGTGATTTTATTGCGGAATCCAAAGTTACAGCTGATTTGGAGATGTTTTGATCAGTGAAATTGTCGGACAAAGGTTGAATCAAGAGGGTTTCAAAAATTAGGGTTTTGACACTTAACCACTTAATTTTCAAAATTAAAGCACAAATATGAATTGATAATTTGTAATAGAAGGGCAGATCTGAAACAAGCATCAACAATTAAACATTTCACAAGTTTAATTACTTAAAAAGAAAATTTTAGGGTTTTTATGCAATTAACCTCTAAAATTTTGCAAAAGATCAAACATGGAAATGTAATCAAGGAATCCAATTTTCAGATCTAACTATGAATAATCAGAAAGGATGTTCACGTCGGGTTCACCAAAATGTAAAGCAAAAAATCATGATCGAACCCTAGTTGCTCTCCCCTCTTCCAACTCCAAGGAGAGAGAAGGGAGAGTCACTCTAGGGTTGATGGTTTTCACTTAGGAGGGACTTTACATTCAAAAGAGGGGTTGAAACCCACAAGATCCAATCCCACACAATGCAAGATTGGATGCTAAATGCGTTTCAAGGGTTAAGAAAGCAAGGCTACCCTCTTTTGTAAAGAATGTTGATAGAAGAATTAAGCTAGGCATGCATAGAAAGTGAGAAAGATTCACTTATAAACTGAGATAGGGATATAGGATGAAGCTGCGGACCTGGAATTAGCAGTAAAATGTCGATACGGCGCTGTCCTACAAATTTGAGAAAAAGTTGATGGGACGGTGGTGCCCGGCGTGCACACGGTCCTCCGAAAAATCCGCGAAACGAAGGGGGATCTGTTCGTCTCTGCACAAGGATTCCAGATCTTCAATTTCAGCCGCATACCTGCAACCTACACACAGAATAGCGAAGATGATTGGGGGGTTAGGGATTAGGGGTTTGCCTTTAGGTCAAACCCCAGTTTTGGAATTAACCAAGAAATGAGAAATTGATGTAAATGTAATGTAAAACAAGTACTAATACCTTGTTGTAAGGATGTTTGTATCCTTATGTGCGAAGGTATAGATGTTGTTGTTTGTTGTATTGTTGTATGTTGTATGTAGCATGTAGTAAATGATCTCCTCTTCAATGGTTGAATCCTTGTCTTGAATGCAACACTTAGCCTTGAATGGAGACTTGAATGATCAATTGCTTGAAAGAATGCTTGAATGCTTGAATGCTTGAGTATAGTTTCCACGCCTTTTCCATCATATGTCCTTCTTACCCAAATGGGAGAGGCAAATTTAGTTTATATACTTGCCAATTAGGGTTAATAGACTGATTTTCCCGACCTTAGGCCGACCAGGAAAGATAATTTTCCAAATTGCAAACAAAAGGACCCGAAGCCCAAAAGAGACTGGGCCCAAAATAGGACCCAGGGACCAGGGCGCTGAGCGCCATGGTCCTGGGGGACCAGGGCGCTGGGCGCTCCTGGGACAGCAGGGTGCAAAGGAGGTTCAGGCCAGGGTGCAAGAAAATGCAGTTTTCAGTGTCATAATCAGGTTTCGGGGTCTCCATTCAGGTTGCGTGTTGCGTCGCCATCATGAAGACCGAAATGCAGTCAAAATTGCAAGTGTCACAATTTTAGGACGCTATAGTGAGTTGTTGAGAAGCTTAAGATGAGCTGGTAATGTGGAAGGCCCATGTGTAAAATCAGTTGCTTTCATACTTCTTTCTTTTCACCTACCTGCAAGACTTTACTCTTGTGCATCTCCAAATGATCGAAACAGACAGCTAACATAGATTCAATTCTTGCGACCTTTGAGAAGTCCTCAATTGTTAAGGACTTTGCTTCCTGAACCTATTTTATTCGATCTTTAAAGGCCTAAATCATCTGTGATGAATCCTTAAGTGTTTTCCTATCCTCTCTTAAGAGCTGAAGATCTATGCATTTCATGTCTTTTTACATAGTGTCAACCAACGCCTTCAATTCTTTTAAGAGCTTGAGGAATTCTTCATGTCCTTGTTGAATGATTGAGTTCCTCCACTCAATGTTTTATTTGCAAACAAAGAGTATGTTTTTATCTAGGCCATGCACCATCTTCTCAGCGAGGAAGTTCATTACCCCATATTTTTGTGTATCTCTCATCTGCCTTAACACAACCAGCCATTTACTTTTCTCTTTCTCCCAGGCAACCATCTCTATTTCTATCTCTTTCCCAATAGATTCCGCATTCTCAAACACTTTGACCAAATCAGAGATATAACTTGTCCCTTGTTGTGCAATTGATTCGAGCCATTCACTAAAAACATTTGTGATCATTCCACTCCTTTGAACCCAATCAAGTAACTTCTGATTCAAAGGTGATTTTGGGTCAAATGATAGAGAAACTTGGGAGAGAGGCTGAGGATTCAGATTCTGGATATCATTAATATATTTGGCCATCTGTATTATAATTTGCTTCATCTCATTTTTTATATTTCTCATCGTTCCAGGTCCTTGTGAGAATCATTTTAGTTGAAGATTCCAAGTGTTTAACATCAGCGACCTGAGAAGTTGTCCCGAGATCAATCTTTTCAATGATAAAATCTTTCTCAGTAACATTCTCAATCTCTCTATCTGTCGGAGGTCTAGCTACCTCTACAACCCAGTGTCCCGTCTGCTCATCCACATCAATCATGGTTTTTGTTTTGAGTCTTTTGGACTTTGAAGTCCTCCCTAGGCATTTGATAGCCATATCCTCCATTGGGATCGAAATAGGGATGACGTTCCTCTTTTTGGTAAGTGAGGCACTCAACCACTTAGGAGTGTTGGATGTTTCCTTTGGCAATGGTGATTGTTGATCACTGGTGACAACGGCCATAGTATTCTTGAAATCTTTTGGTTGCATGATTTCTTTTCCACTATCTACTACATCTAGGAGGGGTTGATCTTGCATTTGGGCATCCATTGTTTCTTGAGTTTCCTCCTCAAAATTTAAGTCCACTACCAGTGAACTTGCCAGGGTTTTCTGATTACTTTTCCTACTGTGTGATCTGGTAACACGGGTGGAAGCTAAACCCGTGGAAGACTCTCCTAGACCTGTGTTTTTAGTCTTCTCCATCATTTGTTTCCTTTCACCTGCAATATCAACAACATTAGAAGAAGGAAGAGATGTTTGGGAAGCCACACAAGTTCGACCGACTTTCTTATCCTTAAGTGTAGGAACAGGCTTTTGTTTGAAACAGTGATCCTTCAACCATTTCTATGTTCTTCTAATTACATTAAAGGTTTTGGACTGAATGCTATCGTCCTCTTTTCTACTCCAATCAATTTCTGGGATAGGATGTCCCTGTATCTTCTCATCAAACTTGGGGTTGACTATTTCTTCATCTCCTTCCTCTTGCACCCAAGAAACGTTCATGGATAGGCCCATTGTGACAATTTTTTTGAATTGTGAACCTTGACCACAGCCTTCTTCGAACTTCGAACTCATCAACACAGTTTTCCCAATAATCCTCCAATTGAGGTTCATGCCGAAAATCAATGTCCACTTCTAAATTTTCTCTAGCAAATGCTCGGCTATCAAATTTGTATCTGGCAACATACAGTTGAAGCTTGAACTTTTTGAATTCAAGTTCAAGGTTCAATGCGTCTGAAATAGATGCACAACTATAGTGGCCAAGTTCCACAGGAAATATCACCCTAGACTTCCCTCCACTCTTTTTGTCAAAGTGTGTCAGTTAATGACAAAACCTCAATTAAAACATAACTATCTAACACAAACTGGGGCAACCTGAAAGGTTCACCTTGGAAATTGCCAACTCGAATATAAGTGAACTGGGGAAATTGGATAAAATAACTACCATAAATGCCAATGAATTCCATGGCCTCTGTCATCAATCTTTTATTTATGTTTCCCTACAACTCGTCAACCAATCTCCCTACAAAAATGTCATTCCACCTCATAAAATTCTCTACATATTTTTGTTCGTGCAGGTGAGGATAATATTCATACACCTTTATCCCATCAATCCAGGGTTCACGATGCGGCTCATTCCAATCTCGGGTACATGAAAGCATATAAAACAAATAAGATGACATTAAGAAGCCACTCATATGGCTCTTTATGAGGTATACCCATGGTTGCCATTACAGTTTCTCTATCAATTTTTAACAACACTTCGCCATTGACATTCTTGATACATTTGTGCTCTGCATCATACCTATTCATACATTTGAGTACCAACTCTAGGCATGGCGCAACAATGGGGAATGTGATGGCTTCAACCAAACCACTCTTCACTATTCTTTCCATCATTGAATTCTGAATTGGGTTTTTGGCTCTCTCAAGAAAATCAGAGAGATCCGCTAGAGCTAATGAAGTATCTCCCATCTCTGGGAGTGAACTAACCAGGCAAGAATTGCGGCCTAGTTTGGGCAAGGTGGGCCTCATTATGGTGCCTCTCATTTAAACAAGCAATTTATAGGGATGCAATGAACTCATACACGGCAAAGGAGAATGAACGACAGCTAATTTCCTGAATAAGAAAATATAGCAGAAGAGATAATGACTGAAAATAACCTGGTTTCAATGGCAAATTCTTGAAAAGCTTCTACGTGTAGACAAAATACCTTCAATTTCTCCCACTTGCATTACAACTGAAGAAAATTCTAGAGACAATTCCTAGCTTCCGCAACAATGATAGACAAAATTACACTTAAAACTTAGCAAGTTGTACAAATTAAGGAAGTTCGTCCGAGCTATCCCCTGATTTGACATATAGTCGGCATGCATTTAATGTTCAGATCACTTCATTGCACGACTCACGCCTTATCATAATTGATTGTCATAATTTTTAGAAACTAACCTTTTTTAAATCCCCAGAATATTCTCTTTTCCCGCCACCACCTTACTTAATGATGCATGTATCAATTCTGCATATAACTTTTCGGTCTTTAAGAATTCAGACTTTGAACCTTGAATCATGAACCAAAAAGGGTTCAAAGGTTCAAGTTCAAAGAAGAGAAATAACACAGAACAACATAGAACATCAACTTCGTGACAAGACAAATAACAATTAATGAGCGAAGAGGAGACCGACACATGACCAACTTTGAACCTTGAACCTTGAACCAAAAAGGGTTCAACAGTTCAAGTTCAATATGAATTACAACATAGCGCCCGCCTTATCATAGAACAAAGGCGTGAAGAGAAGCCCTTTGAGCGTGTTTTGAACTTTTGAACCTTGAACTTTTAAAAGGTTCAAGGACATGGGTTCAAAGATAGAAAATATATGACTGAAAGGGAAAAGAAAGACCAAAAGGCGACCTCTGCATTTAAAATTTTAATGAAAACTGGGGGGGAACTAACACATATGTAATTGTAATTGGAGTACATTTGTACTTTTTAGCCACTTGCATAAAGTGGCAAATGTAAACATTAAGTTTTTAAAAAAATAAAAAATGTTTATTATTTGTGCAAGTTGTTTTGTATTAAAATATAAAATGTACTAGTAGTTGTTTTTTTTTTTTACTCTTTTGTTGTCAACTACTAATTCATTTGTGAACATGTATTGGTGTTAAAATAGATATTTACTATTATTTTTTATATTTATATACTGACAATTTTATTTTTATGTTTTGGGGGTCAACATGACAATAAGGTGGTGGTTATTGGAACTATGTTATATATTGGCACTCTTCCCCTATATTCAGACTGGTTGCATTGAGAAATCTACGGCTTAAACAGATTGGAAAATCTAGGTATGACTTTCAACTATTAATTCTATTACTAAAACTTCTTTTATAATTGCTTGAAAAAGTTAACATATACTCTTTCTAAAGTGTTTCCAGATCTTATAATTGTTTGAAGTAGCTAACATATACTCATTCAAAATTGGATATTAAATGAGTATGCTATATTAAATGCAAATCTTGACATATCTTATAATTGTTTGAAGTAGCTAACATATACTCATAGTAAAAGATGTCATTTCGTTCCACCACAAATTGGCATAGCCAATAGAACCAAAGAGACATGTCATTATTCTATTAATAGTGCACTTGGATGTTGAGATGGCTAAAACTATTTGAACATGTTTTCAAACTCGCCACTTTGTGTAGACATGAATGTTAACAGTCCCCACTTGTTATGCCTCTAGGGTGGGCCTTACTGTTACGTTGTCGTCATATGTGTGAGTCGGCAAAGATATTTTTAAAACGGACAAAGGAACAATTGTAAAAGATGTTTGTATTCATGATCATATGTGAAATGGTTTATACACATAGAATATGAGTCCCCATCTTTGATTAGGGCTAATTGATAATTGTTTCTCATAAAGAGTGCTTTAATAAATGTTATATCATTTAAAATGTGTTTATATGGGGAATGTAAAGTTGGTTTTGTTTTCGATATATAGATCTTGTGGCAGAGGAGGATTTTGAAGATGGTAAGATTTAGTTTGGGGGTTGAAAAAGTCTTATCCAAACAAGTAAATGGTTACATATTGAAGAGACAAAGTAAATGACAAATGTCATAAAGAGTTTGCCTGGCATAGGATTGAAAAGTTAAGGGAAAAGACATGGAAGGTGATATTTTGTTTAACCAAAATCTTACTTGGTGAAGATTCTTATGAAGCTAGCAAATAAAGGCCTCCAACAATATTATTTAGAATGTGAACAACCTTATTCATTGAACTAAATGATCTTAGCATAGAGATAAATTCTATCATAATGATTGTCAAGGAACTTGCATCTATTATTATGAGTGTCAAAATTTAGAAGAAACAATCAAATTAAAAGAAATAGATTTAATTAATTTTTTCACAATTCTCCAACTTTGCACATTCATCATCACATGCAAGCTTTCTCTAGCCCATTGGAACTCTGGTCAAATGTGACTTCGTTGGCTGAAATTCTTGATAAATAGAAGCTTCTTGTTACCTTTGACATCACATGGAACTTTTGTTGTCATTTGACCACATGCGCAAGTAATAGTCACTGGAAATGTGCATCTGGTATCAGGGCAAGGCCTAGATGGGTGACACAGAGAAATACACATATGTTTGCAATCTCTACGAGTAGCTCCACAAGTTTGCCCACATGAGATTTTGGCTTTAGATGATGAACTTTCCATGGAAACTGTGTCATAGGGTGGTATATGGCATGTCCTAGTACAAGCATGCATTTCGCATTGCCTTGTTTTCCCACAAAATTTATTGCATCTTATTTCTTGTGAACCACATAGAACATTTCTAACGATTACATGACTTCCTACACATTTTTTTGCAGCACTTGCTATGCAAGGAGGGCACTCTCCAAGATGGCAATTATGAGTTACAGAATGTCGACATGGCTGACTCCTGCCTTTAACACTTCTATCTTATCTCACAGAACTATGATGCATACTTTGCATAATAGGAGATAATCTCCACCTACCGGTGGGAGTGGATCCTTGTCATCTGCATCCTGCAATGTACTCATATGGCTTCCCTGTTTGTGCAACATATCTTCAAACAGGCACATGTGGTCCGGTGTGGGGCACACTCACTATCAGTTATCTCTTCACATGGAGACTGCATCACTATCTGGTGGGAGTCTTATTGTTCTGCATCCACACACTGTACCGGTGACCTATACATCCTTCTCCTCTCATGTTGATGTAATTTAGATAACATTCTGCCTCTTCATCACAATCAACTGCCAATATTTTGCTCATCCTGCTTGTACATTAGTCATATACTTGCTAGTTGGCAACTACTCATTGTCAACACAACTCTTACCAGTTGACACCCTTTCTTACCGGTGATAGACTGTATTGGTAACTTGTGCATTTCATCCACACAAGTCAAACACTAACTTGTGTACTGGTGACTCCAGTGGTCATTGTACTGAATGAGATTCTCTCTGGTATGCAACAATGATAGTGTCGCATATACATCTCTTATATCGGTAGCCTTCCTATACCGGTTGATGTCAATCACAACACAATGCCAACACGAAAATTATGGATCGATTGCAGAGGATTGCGGCTCAAACCAGATCAAAAGACAAAGATTTTTTTTTTGATATTATGATCAAAGCATGACATCTGATCATCTTGTTGATCTGGAGAAGGAAACAACTAGATCATTTATTGTAATCGACAAAATCAAGGCCGATGAATAGGATCTAGTTTGCTAAATATAGTAAACATTTATTGGAAGAATAAAAAAGGACAGAGCTTTTTTTGTTGATCTATTGCAGGTTGTTGATTCAAGAAGATGAGATCCGATTTGATATGGATCGTGGTCGATGAAGAAAACCCTAGGCGCATAAAGTTTGAGTTTTTGTTTTGGCGGGAAAGCATGTGTATAAATGTGTAGATCAAAGACTTAAGCTATATGATGAGAAAGTGTGATTATGCTAGAGGAGAGTTGATCAGTATGAGCATTGATAGAAAAATATTGAAATGACTGTGTTAGAAGAAGAACCAGAAAGAAGGGTTAACTAGCAAGGTTTAAGGTAATCGACAAACTGTTACAGAGCATAACAGTCTATCAAACCAATACAGATTGACCTAGTAAGGTAGTAGCAGAGAGTAAAGGAGATCACATAGAGTGTGAGAGAAGATCTGACAAAGAAAAAGCTGATTTGAAGAGGATTCAGATAGAGAGAACTAAGATCTGATAGAGAAGAAGCAGTGTGGCAGAAAAAAGTTCAACCAACGGAGTGAATTGGTTGCAGGGGTTACAAAACTCATTTGTACCAAAGTGTTTATCATTGTATTGATTTTATATCTCATTGTATTTCACTGAGTGGGTTCTCAGTATAGGGGTTGGTGCTCCTTGAGTTGGTGCTCAGAATAGATCAAGGGTTGGTGCTCCTTTGGGTAGGTGTTCCTTGGGTTGGTGCCCTAAACATTATAAAATTGTTATTTCATTGTGAGGTTGGATTGGAGCAGTAGATCTCTAGCAAAATTTCTCATCAAGGTTTTTCCCATAGTGGGTTTTCCTCATATATCCGATGTTATGTGATGTGCTCTTGTGTGTGGTTGTTTGTTAGTTTTCATTATCCTACCAGTTGCACACAATATTTGAAATTGTTTATAATCACTGATTCACTCCCCTCTCAGTGATATCTTGTGTTCTACAAGATTTGATAAGCATGATAGATATGAGGAATAATAAGCATGAAAAGCCTTACAAGCCCTACCAAAAGTACAAAAATTAGAAGAGATGTTAGTATGTTGTTGATGAAGGTGTGACAAACGAAGAATCAGATAATGGTAACTCAGGAGATGAGTTTGTGTTTACTGCAATCAAAGAACATGATCTGGTACTAGTGAATCCTACAAGTTGCATTGTTGAGGAGAAAGCTTTGGCTGCTAAGATTGAAGAGAGAGATGAATGGGTAATTGATAGTGGTTGTTCACATCATATGGCAGGTGATAAAAGTAAATTTGTGAGTATGGAAAAGTATGATGGTGGCATAGTAATATTTGGAGATGATAAAGCTTGTGTGATTCGTGGTAGAGGTTCTATATCTTTTGATGGTAAGAATAAAATTGATGATGTCTTATATGTTGAAGGATTAAAGAATAATCTTCTAAGTGTTGGAAAGATGGTTGACAAGGGATATGATTTTCAATTCAAGACTGGTAAATGCAAGATTTTGAATGCCTCTGGTGTAGAGATTGCAATAGGGACTAAAACTAAAGGTAATATCCGTCACTTTAATGCTGGTGAGAAAAGTTATTTGATTGCTAAAATAGATGAAAGTTGGTTGTGGAATGGGAGGATGTGTTATGTTAACTTTGACTGAATGATAAGGATAAGTTCTACTCAAGTTGTTAGAGATCTACCTAACATTGTGAAACCCTCTAATCCAGTATGTAAACAATGTCAGCTGGGGAAGCAAACAAGAACATCATTTAAAAGAAAATTGTATACATATAATGGACTGTTAGATCTTGTGCATACTGACCTGTGTGGTCCTGCTAGAGTAAAAAGTAGGTAGGGTGACATGTATTTCATGTTGTTGATTGATGATTACTCTAGAATGATGTGGGTGATATTTCTAAGGGAGAAATCAAAAGCATTGGTGGAGACTGAGACAAGATTGAAGTTGAAGTGTCTGAGATCTGACAGAGGAGGAGAATTCATGTCTGATGAGTTTGATACATTATATGAGAGGAATGGAATTAGAAGACAATTATCTACTCCTAGAACCCCTCAACACCAATTGATTATGCAAATTGGATATCCAACATTGTACCTATCAGCAAACCAAATGGGGGCATCCGTATATGTACTAACTTCAGAGATCTAAACAAGGCATGTCCTAAAGATGACTTCCCCCTACCAAACATTGACATGATCGTGGACCTAACAGCAGGACATGTCATGCTTTCTCTCATGGATGGCTTTTCAGGGTACAACCAGATAAAGATCGCTCCAGAGGATCAACATAAAACTGCCTTCACATGCCCATGGGGAACATACTGTTGGAATGTAATGCCTTTTGGTCTAAAGAATGCAGGGGTGACCTATCAAAGAGCAATGAACACCATCTTTCATGATATGATGCATACCATAATGGAAGATTACGTTGATGACTTATTGGCAAAATCATTAACAAGAGAAGATCATCTAGTAATATTAGAGAAAATCTCTGACAGACTAGAACAATATCATGTTCGACTCAACCCAAAGAAATGTGTCTTTGGAGTAACCTCAGGGAAGCTTCTAGGATACATTGTCTCAAGAAAAGGCATTGAGGTTGATCCTCCAAAGGTCAAAGCAATCATGGACATGCCACCTCCAAGAAACATCATTCAGCTAAGGACAATACAAGGGCGGCTACAATCCATTCAAAGATTCATTGTGCAACTGGCAGATAAGTGTCACCCCTTTACACACCTATTACACAAAAACATCCGCTTTCAATGGGATGCCAGATGCCAGCAAGAATTCCATATGCTCAAGGACTATCTCATGAATACACCATTACTAATCCCACTAGATCCAAGTAGACCCCTATTGCTCTATATTTCAGCAATAAATACGACATTGGGCATACTACTGGCACAACATAATTTTGAAGGGAAAGAGTGTGCTGTATACTACATTTCTCACACACTGGTCGGCTATGAACTCAATTACACACCTATTGAGCGAGCTTGCTTAGCAGTAATCTTGGTAGCCACTAAACTGAGGCACTACCTATTAACACATAAAGTACAACTCATTGCAAAGATCGATCCACTAAAGTACTTACTTAGCAAAGCAACATTGACAGACCGCTTGGCCAAATGGGTGATGATTCTAGGTGAATTTAACATCGAGTATGTGGACCATAAGGCTATCAAGGGCCAAGTTATTGTAGATTAGTTGGCCAATGCACCTCTCATAGGCGATCATCCTCTCATTTCCAATTTTCTGGATGAAGAGATATTCTTGATCACAACAACACAACCATGGAAACTATACTTTGATGGTTCATATACTAGGCATGGCTTGGGGGCAAGCATTTTGTTTATCACACCTCAAGGTGACAGCATCCCAAAGTCTTATAGGTTAACTTTTCCATGTATAAACAACATAGCAGAATATGAGGCCTTGATCACAGGACTCGTACTAGCCCTACAGTAGAAATTGAAAGAGTTACAGATATATGGCGACTCCCAACTGGTCATCTGCCAAGTCACAGATGAATATCAGACCAAGGATGATAAACTCATACCATACAAGAAAATGGTGGACAATTTAAAATCATCATTTACTACAATCACCTTTGAGAAGATACTCAAAGATCATAATCGAGTTGCTGATGCTATGGCTACCATTGCATCTCTCCTAGATCTTCCTCAGAATTCAACACGCTACGAGTTCTTGGTAGAACAACTTTGGATTCCCGCTTATGATATCCCCGAATCTAAGATGATATGTCACCTTGTTGGTTCCAAATCCCCATGGTACGGTGAGTTCTACACCTATCTACGTGATCACACACTTCCTCCTAACTAATCTAATAGCCAATGCAAAACCTTCATTCGCCAAACCGCTCGATATACCATCATTGCTGAAACCCTATACCGACATAGTCTTGATGGTACTCTCCTTCGATGTCTGGAACAAGATGAGATAAAAAAGGCCTTAGAAGAGGTACATGAAGGAATTTGTGGGACTCACTAAAGCGGTCCTTCACTAGCAAAGAAAATCATGCGAGCAGGATACTAAAAGCCATCTATGGAAAAAGACTCCTACTATTTTGTCAAAAAATGCAAGAAATGTCAAGTTCATGGGGACCTAATACATGCACCAGCATAAGAATTGCAACCAATCACAACACCATGTCCCTTTTGTCAATGGGGACTTGACCTAGTGGGTAAATTCATCCATCTTCATCCAACGGTCACAAATTCATTATTACAGCCACCGAATACTTCACAAAATGGATCAAAGTTGTTCCACTTACCCAAGTCACCGGCAAGCAGATCACCTCATTCATCCTTAATTACATCATCTGTCGGTATGGTGTACCCATGTCCATCATCATAGATAACGGACTTCCTTTCAAAAATCAGGATGTCCATGAGCTCTGTGAGAAATTTCACATCCAACACCGTTTTTCCACTCCCTATTACCCACAAGGAAATGGTCAGGCTGAAGCATCGAATAATAAATGTAGTCACATAAATCTGTCCACTTAATTAAATGAATATTTAGTATTTATTTGATTATTTAACCATCAATCAATAATTAATTAAATTAATATATTTAATTAATTCATCTTAACCCTCTTCTCCTATTAATTAAATAAATTATTCAATTTATTTGATTTAATTCACTTAACACATTCAAACCATTAATTAAATAAATAAATCATATTTATTTAATTAAATCTTCTCTCACATTTAAATAAATTAATATTTATTTAAATTCCCCCAAAATCCCACCTCTCACATTTAAATAAATTAACATTTATTTAAATCACCTTTATCCTCCACCCACTTGTATTTTCCTACAAATGCAAGTTGCACAACTATTTTAAATAAATTATTTATTTAAAATCCTATTTATCCTCACCCACTTGAAACCTTTAATGGTTTCCCTTAAAGTCTTCAAACTTAATGGCTTCCTTCTAAAGTCTTCTTAAGCCTTTAATGGTTTCCCTCAAAGTCTTCAATCATTTAAATGCTTTATCTTCCTTTTTCTCATGTAAATAAATTAAGATTTACTTAAATCCAAAATTCACATTCACATTTAAATAAATTAATATTTATTTAAATATCTATCCAAATACAAATTACACCATTTAATTGAAATGAATGATTTTATTTTAATTGAAAATCCCAAAATTCCTCCCACTTGCATTCTCCTACAAGATCCACTTGCATGCCTAAATCCCTTCTAGATTCTTCTAACTCCTTCTAATTAGCCTAATCTTATCCTAATCATTGTCACATTCCTAAATAAAATGAAGTCACTTCTCAAAAACCTCCAAAATCTTCAATAACCATTAAAGGCTTTATGTCTTAAAATGGTTAACCTCTAAAGCCATCCAAACCATTAAAGGCTCTTACATAACCATTTATGGTTAACTCACCTTTTACCTTTGGTTAGAGACTTTCCTCTAACTTAACCATCCTTTTGACTCATGGGTCTCTTCAAAGCATTTATTTCTTTGACTAAGGTAACCATTTAACCCTTGCACATTCCTTTATCCCTTGGATAAAAGGAATATCCATTAACCTAACCCTAATCCAACCCCCTAGGGTAACCATCATGTCCCTTGAAGCATTTAATGCTCCTTATCTCTCCTCTCAAGCCTTCTCATGGTGACACTTGTCAACATGGGATTGGGTTGAAAGTCTCACATGGATTGAATATCTTTCAATCCTAACCCTTGTTAAGATTGCTCAATCTTAACCCTTCATTTCCCCATTTCTTCTATAAATAGAACCCTTCTCCTCAAGAAAAGAAGGAAGCATTAGAGTATTGTTGTTATACTGGTATTAGCATAGAGCTTTTTCATAGCATCACTATCTACACTTGCATAGCATTTTCTTATCATATTCAACCATCTTGAATCTCCATATGGGATCCATGGCTAGTGCTAAAAGTTGAGAGCTACACTCATGTGGAACTTGGAGAGGAGAGGAACAAGGGAGGAGCAACTATGAACATCTTGATTAGCATTTGGAGGAGTATAGTTTATCTATTCTATATTTGTATGCTTGCTATTTCATGCTTAATATATCTCTTGATACGCCTGTTTAGGATAATCTTTTGTTCTTAACACTAACATTTGTTTCTTGTGCTCTTGTGTGTGTTGCCATCAAACAGATTTTCTAATCCCTTTTGCAGAGCATCATTTGGTGAACCCTACGTGAACCAAAGAGCAATCATTTTGA
The DNA here is from genome assembly GCF_030272615.1 of Cryptomeria japonica. Classification (NCBI taxonomy): domain Eukaryota; kingdom Viridiplantae; phylum Streptophyta; class Pinopsida; order Cupressales; family Cupressaceae; genus Cryptomeria; species Cryptomeria japonica. The sequence goes on along the minus strand of NC_081412.1, from coordinate 171,682,723 downwards.
AGACTACTAACTTTTGAATGTTTTAATTGACACACAGGTCATTCTCTTGCGCTTTTGTTCTTAGTTTAGCACCTTCACAAATTGATACTTTAGCGCTATTGTCTATACTGTTGCTCTTTCGTATTAAATAATGCTTCTATTTTCACACAGAGTAGAGCTATTGTAACAAAGAGTTGTAAGAAAAATCCTTGTAACCAAAAACCAAAATTTTTAGGCTTGTAGAAGCCCACCAAAACATGCGGATTTTTCTAACTAATTATCTTTTGTGCAGGTTTTAACTAACCCCTACAATAGGATTTTTTTTAGCAATTTTAGCTTAGGAAATAAATTTGTTCATATTGCTAACTTTGTCTTTCAAGTTAGGATAAAATAAATTCATTTTCCTTTTGGGTTAAAATCAACTACACTTTCATTTGGAGTTTTAAAAAGAACCACATCTTTCATTTAGAGCTCTAAAAAGAATCACACTTGTTCAAAGTTAAAAAGAATCACAAAAACAAACACACAAAATTATTTTTTTGCACAGTTAGGAACAAATTATTTTGGTGCTTAAAATCAACAAGGCAAATTTTATTTCTTGCATCAAACTAAAATTCACAATCAACACTTCATTTTGTGCAAGTTAAAAAGAATCCCCAATTTGTCAAAGTTGTTCTCAAATTGATTTACTTCAAGCAAAACGTGCTCTTAATTCAGTTGACTAAGATTTCCAATTCCTAGATTACAACACATTTTTCCATTGAAGGATAAAAAGAACACCATGATTGTTGGAGCAACATCTCCAATTAGATAGAACATCATTGCAATGACAAGTTAAAAAGAACAAGTGCATTTCGTGTTTGGCACACTTGTGCAAAAAGAGTTTGTCAAGTGGTCCTACTTCTAACACACACTATCCTTTCCCTTGGCTTTCGTGGTCCTAGGTGCAGGAGAAAAGTGTTACTAACACTCAAGTTTTATATTTTTAAGAGAGGCCTGCCAAGAGATCGATCACTCTTGGGAACGACCTCACGTGGTAAATCCTTCGATCCGCTATAGAAATTAGGTGAGAGCGAAAGATGTAGCTTTGGGTATAGTTGTTCCTACAGTGTAACTTGCCGAAAGGACAAATGGGCCCCACCACAAGTTACAAGGCTCTTAAGTGAGTCACTGCAAAATGAACTTATGTCCAAAAACATCAAAAATTACTAAACACCTTTAAGTAGTAGCCCACCCATTCTATTGATTAAGGATATTTGTGATAAATTCAGTGCAAGAGCATAGATGGTTTTGCTCCCAAGATACTCACCATACATATTTCTTTGAGTAGAAACATAGCTTTTTGAAAAGCTACTTGTGGCTTGATAAAAGTGGTGACTCCCCCATCACAGGGATCATCTATTTGTTATGCTCGTGCAAGACTTAGTATATCACATCCTTACCTGCCACGACGGGATTCATAAGGTATGTAGTACCAAAGTCGAAGAAATATCAAGATGTGGGCTAAACTTATCGCAACTAGCCATTTGACCTTAGGGATAAAGAGTGTTTGAAGTGTTTTCGTTTTAGTCCAGACCAATGCAAATTGAGCTGACTTCAGGCTTTGGAAAAACACCTAAAATACATTTGAAGGAAAGGGTCATAAAAGTTCAAAAGATTGGGTTGATCTAGACCCATACTTACTCGTTCCTTTTGAGGCAACAATTCTTGTGTTTGTGTGCTTGCTTTGTTTTCTTGTCAGAGAAAAATAAAAAATCCAATTCCAAAACAAAGTATTCATCCAACACAAACATTTTCAAAACAAGAGATCAAAAACAAGTGTGTAATAACCCACCATAATTAACTCAACAAAATTGACCATTCTTTTTTTTTGTTTAATTTAACCATTGCGTTTGATTCAATCGCATACTCTGGGCATCCATCCATTTGGATTAGACATTCATCCATCTGGGATGAGCATCTAACCATATGGGTTAGGCATTTGTCCATACGGGACATAAGATTTCATCTATCCATTATGGGATAGGCATCTACCCATACGGGGTAAGCATCTATCCTATCGGGATAGGCATCTACCCATGCGGGGTAGGCATCTATCCAATTCAGGATAGGAGGTGCTCTGGCCAGAGACTTAGACTCATCGGGACCATTCAGGTCCGGAGCCACTCACTATGTACTACACTCTTCTAACAGAAGTGCACCGAGGTCGCCGTCCTTAGGAGTAATTAAATAACATAATACAAGCTTGAATTCCGCCTCGGAATTTGGCTTAAAGCCTCGAGAAGTCAAGTGAATCCATACGAGATTCTTTCCAAGTATGCATTGAATTACTTTTTCCCATTTTAATTATCTTTCAAATTAGGATTCTATTCAATCCTTCTATACTAAGCCTAGACCCCACCCACAAACACCCGAGTACGAGGGACAACTCTGTCCCAAGACTACCTACATACCGCTTCGCCACGGGATCAAGGCGTAAAGTATGCAGTTCTATTTTCTACTCTATGGTTTGATGTAAACTGATTAGTGGGTACGCAACCCTTTCTAGGGTCAATGTCCCAGACAGTTTCTCTGCGGTTGCTACCCACGATGGTAGCGCTTAAGCAAAGGCTCAAGATGGCCTATTGCTTGTGGCCTAAAACAACTAGATCCTAATTCTTATCATGAGCGCCACCCTTGACCAATTGCCAATCGATAATAATTCTTCGAGATTAAATCAGTTTTATAAAAGCATTTCACTCATCATCCCTATAGGGGTTTACTATAGTTTAACTCAGCGAATGAAAGATCGTTTTAGAATTATCTTATTAAATTATCGATCCAAGGGGGATTACCTGCCCCTTGGATTTTAACTTCCAAGTGTCCCTTATTACTCCCCGACGATTTATAGGGACGATGCCATAGACGTCATTGATGTAGCTTTATTAGGCGTTAAGTGCAGTAGTTCAACATGATGGCATTACCCGTAAGCGTGACCCAGAGGCACTGTATATACCGAACGCTACTAGGTTTTGGTTTTCCAACTTCCTTTATTTAATTTTCTAACTTATAATAAACATCAAGCTTGAAAAATAATTATGAATTGAACGCGTATATTTAGACATTGCAAAGCTCAATTAATAACTACTTGATGAATGACATGGAATAAAAACCATAACTAAAATTATTTATTATTCAAAACTTTAATATAACTTGCATAATAATGATAGCTAGGTAACTTGCATACTAACAATTAAACGTATAATTTGCATGAAGAAGGGAATACCGATAATTGAAATCAATGTAAAGACATTTACATGAAGTGAAGGTAGGGTAAGTTGCATGCGAGAATATCGCTTATAAAATCATTAATCCCAACATAGAATTTAGCTTCAAGTCATTTAATTGTTAAGTGGATCTTAAGAGGATCTAAGTATCATTTAATATAAATTTGTTAAAACTAGTTATAAATCTAAAATTTACCTAAGTTTAAAAATTTTATTAACTAAAATTTATATTTATATATATAAAAAAAAAAGAATTTAAATAAACCAACATTTTAAACATATATGAAAAAGAGAATTTCTTTTTAAAAATTCACGTTGCCCTTCAAAATTATGTTTGATTGGTATTAAAAAAGGATTAATGGGAGTGGGCCCCCACGGGTCCCCTCCACTACCCTGCGGCCATTGCCGCAACAGTGACCGTAGGCTAGTGGGGGGTACCATTATGGTACCAGTCCCTGCGGAGTATTAACAGGTATGAATACATAAGAGGATATTAATGTAAGAGAGAATATCATATTAATCCCAGGGACGAAATATAACAGAGAAATAAAAATAACCAGAGAAGTAATTTGCTCCAGTGATTTACAAATTATCCAGAAGTAGGTAGGTGTTTAAACTGAGAAATACAAGTTAATACAGAGGGATTATATTGTATTTCTCAACCAATGTCTAGAGAGGGGGATAGAGAGTTGTTTACAGGAAGATTATTTATTTTCAGATTTCACAGGGAGAGAGTTTATTCGACTGATATTCACAGAGATTCAGCTAATATTCACAGAGAAATTTATTCAACTCATTTAACTAATATTCGCAGAGATTTAGCTAATATTCACAGAGGATTTTTATTCAACTCATTTAGCTAATATTCACAGAGGTTCAATCCAATATTCATAGAGAGATTTTTATTTATTCATTCACAGAGAGTGAGATTTATTTATTTTTATATTCAATATCATCTAAGAGAAAACAGAAAAGCAAAAAAACTGATTTTCTACCTTTTAAATTAGATTAAATAAGATATGCAAGAGAAATCTGCATTTGTATTAAAAAAAAAGAGAAGAAACTATATCTGCATTTCTTAAAGAAAACAAAAATAGATTTTTTTTTTCTCCCTATCTAGAAATTGAGAAATGATTTCTTCAGATTACTATATTCAACCAAAGAATCTAAAAACTATATATTTGGATAATACAAATTCCTCATATGATAAAAGGAGAGAACCTAGTTTACTAAAGCTTGAAGTTGATTCCTCTAGCTATTCTTTGATCCTTCCTTGCAACTTTGAGAGAACTCTTCAACAACAACTTAAAAATTCCTGCAACGAAAATGAGACTAACAAAGAGAATCCTACTTCTAAACTTGGGAAATTTTTTCTTCAAAACATAACCAACTCCCTTCTTTGAAACTTGCATATAATTTTATAAGAGAATTCCCTCCATTCCACTATCTGAAAATTTAATTAAAAAAAAGAGATTCTTTCCCAATTTTGGACTTCATGCAAATTGATTAGACTTAGTGGGAGGAGTTACATGCAAGGTGGTGGACAATCCTCTAGAAGCTTCTTATTCTTCCTACAACATGTGCCATAATTGGATGTGGAAAATAAATAAATAAAAATAATGTATATTTTCCATGTGTGTGTATTGTTATTTTATCCTTTTATAATATTCATTCAATCATTTAAATAGCTTATCCAAAAATATAATAGAGTTTGTATTTTAAATCCAAAAGTGATAAAGGAGGGTTGTGACAAAGTGCAAACAACGAAAAGTATCAAACTATATGACCATTCTTCACATCTTAAGAAAGCATAATCTTCATCAACACATCAACTTGAAGAAAAGACACTTAAGCTCAAAGGCTCTTATCAAAAGGAGGAAATTCTTCTATCTTAATAGACAAATCTTTGTCTCTCATAGAACCTTCCTACGTCGCATGCGTCTATATCTTCAAGGGAAATCAAACGAATTTGACCAAGAGTCATTAAACCGTAGAGCTTTTATGCAATATCGAGCTTTGAGTTATCACAAGAGCAAAGGAGGAAGCATTAGAGTATTGTTGTTATACTGGTATTAGCATAGAGCTTTTTCATAGCATCACTATCTACACTTGCATAGCATTTATTTATCATTTTCAACCATCTTGAATCTCCATATGGCATCCATGGCTAGTGCTAAAAGATGACAGCTACACTCATGTGGAACTTGGAGAGGAGAGGAACAAGGGAGGAGCAACTATGAGCATCTTGATTAGCATTTGGAGGAGTATAGTTTATCTATTCTATGTTTGTATGCTTTCTATTTCATGCTTAATATCTCTTTTGATATGCCTATTTAGGATAATCTTTTGTTGCTAACACTAACGTTTGTTTCTTGTGCTCTTGTGTGTGTTGCCATCAAATAGATTTTCTAATCCTTTTTACAGAGCATCAATAACATATTGAGAATCCTCAAGAAGACAGTCAATGATGTCGGTCGTGATTGGCATGTTCAATTAAATCTAGCACTATGGGTGTATCGAACTAGCATTCGAACCCCTACAGGCACAACTCCCTACTCACTGGTCTATGGCACAAAAGTCATCCTTCCTATTGAGGTCGAGATACCATCTCTACGGGTTTCCTTGCATAATCTGATAGATGATGAAGCATACAGAGTATCACATCTCCAAGATTTAGAGCTACTTGATGAAAGGTGACAAGTTGCATACAACCACCTCAAAGCCTATCAGTAGCGCATGAGCAGAAGCTATAATCATCGAGTTAGACCTCATACATTTGAGGTAGGTGATCTTGTTCTTCGAGAGAATCATCACAATCAACCAAACAGAGAACATCAGGGAAAGTTTGAATCAAACTGGTTGGGTCCATGTGCTATCACTGTTGTATTTGGGTCCGGGGCATATCAGTTGGCAACCTTCGAAGGCGAGCCACTAGCAGATCCGATCAACAACATGCACCTCAAATGGTTTCATACATAAGCTATACAAAACATCATACTTCAATACATATCGGAAAAACACCAAAAAACATTTAGATAAATGTCCTAAAGAAAATACAAAAACATCAAAATAGTAAAGAAAAATCATGCATCCAAACAGTGAACAACTACTCCGGTGGCACCTTGGGTAAGTACGATGGTGAAAACCTGGAAAACATGCGCCACTCATAAAGGCTATGGCTTAATTGTCTTTTAGACTTGTTGCGATCACATTCATTACATCTAATCATCCATCCGTCAAACCATGGCTTGTTATTGATCTACAATCAAGGATAGTACTTCATGCGTCTTGCATCCCGCTTTTTCATAGTCATGTCTAAATTGGGGGCAATGCTCTTAACCTATTGATGGAAGTGGATTCTGCATTACTTGTGATTTATTGAGTTCTTCATTCAAAACTGTCTCACAAAATCCAAAAACATTCAAAAAATATCAAAAATCGATCAAAAACATGGCAACGCATAAAAATCCTTTGTACATACACATCAAAGAAGACATTAAAGAAATATTTTTAGCTACTCAAATAATGATCACTTATCACATCAACCAAACAAATCAACATTGACACACAACTTTCTTAGCAAGGATGCATTCTTCCTTACCCAAAACAAAGACATGATAACATTTTCTTTGACAATAAAATTATGTTTAAGTTATCAAGTACTTGGTGGGTTTGTTAAGTTATTTATTCATTTATATCAGGTTCCTACGCTACTCTGGGATATCCACAAGTGATTAGAGTAGCCGGTATGGTTCCAAAAATATCATTTTGTTTGTTGTCTGCGAATTATTCCAATGAAGATCTGGGGCATGTACTAATGGTGTCTACGTGGGAAGTTCACTAAGCTAAGTGATCTTATGTGAAATACAGTCATGGATCACTACGACTTGTTGACTACAGCGTATACCTTGACCATATGAGCATGAACCATTATGGAGGGTCCATATTCTTTATTTATTTATGTTGTTTGCTTGCAGGCACAATGCTCCAAACTTGGTTCCTACTGCCTCGTCTAAGATTGATACTACCATGCTCAATGATGAAAACTAAAAGCACTATGGATCGTCATTTCATCTCATCTGTTTATATTGCATTCTGTTGCATATCACCCATCCATTTGATCATTCATTATTCATATTTATGGTTTTGTATGCAAGTGTGAACAAGTTAAATATGAGAAATTATTTAAAAATGAATTGGTCTTGGATACAATCACGACAGAGTTCTCTGATATATCATCAATGTATCATGCAAATTCTCACCAACCTTGCATTCATCTATCATGAACACATGGCATCATCATTACATTTAGTTGCATTTAAAATCATCTAGTTCATTATCATTTACTTGCATATAGGTTTTACTGCATCCATTTTTAGATCTTCATTTAAGTGCATTTAATATCATTTAGTTGCATTTAAATGCATCAAGTTCATTACCATTTACTTGCATTGGCATCATTACATCATTTCATCATTGAAAAATCAAGACATTTAGATTCAGTTGTATAAATTTCCCATCATTTCCTACCATTATTAGCCATTACTATACATTCATTTAATCATCTAGGTACAATTAGATGTCTTGTTAAATCATTCAAAATCATTCATTATCATTTATGTTTGTTTACAATGCATTTGTCTAGATTACTTTAGTAGCATGCATTTATTTATCTATCCATTAGTTAAAGTGCCTTCATCTATCCATCCAGTATATTTTCATACTCAGTAATTTCATTTTAAAAAGATTTCATTTAGGATTCATTAAGATGCATTCATTATCCTTTTAATTGCATTAAGGTGCAGTTATTTATTACCCCTTAGTTGCATTATCATTTCACTTAGTCATATTTTAAAACATTTAGACTCATAACGTAACTATTTGTCTCAAACATTTGTTTATACATTTTATATGTGCATTCATTTAGAAATCATCACATATACATTTGTACTTTACATTTGTTTATCCATTTTGCATTCATTTTTAACCATCTATACACATTTACATAAACCATTCGATTCATTGCATTTCATCATATCCAACACAACTACGTATCATCATTTCATCAACATAAACACAAGTGCTATCTCTTTTATAGTTAGCATCATTTCATTATGCATACATCATCATCATGGCATTACATACATAAAGCATTACAACCAACACATCATACATATGTTAACCTGCATCCACATGTTAGCATCACATTCATAAACATGCATATAGACATCATGCAAATCATCATAACATGCATATAGGAATCATCTCATAAACATATACATCTAGCAAGTAAAAATATCCATCTAAGCATAAATCATAAATTATCATCCTGCATAAACCCATACATATCATCAACAAGCATATCATCACAAAATATGGGATCTCCTAATATATCACATCATATATCATCTCGCAAAAACATACATGTATCAGAGAACAATGATGTCAAAAATATCGGCTACCAAGAGCCATCCAAGTCACAGTCCAAAATAACAATGTAATAAAATCCATACAGGCTCTCTCAAACGGCACTCTGACCAGATGCTGCACCACCATCACCACCTGCTCCCCCACTACCCCCTGCACCACCCGCACTATCTTGTCGTGGAGGACCCATCACACAACCATTGCTCTGCATCCTCTGAGACCTCTCTGATCTCGCTTGACGCATCTGTGAATAGCTCAATGCCCATTGACTGGCTGGCACCGCCTGCTCATATAAACCCCGCCAATACTCTATCTCCGCCTGCGCTCGTCGTATCTCCCGAGTCATCACCTCCCTAGTAGGATGTTGTGCTCCTACCCCAACTCGTACTCTCTCTTGTAGCTCCATCAATCTCTCCACCACATCATCTCTGTCCCGCAACACTACAGTCAACTCTGACTCCCGTGCAAACTGTTGAACATCTCTAGCAGCAACTTCTGCCTCCATATCCTCCAGCCGCATCTGCAAAAATACTATCATTTAATCCCAAAGATCTACTCCACCTGTAGCTCCCTCTCCTCCTCTAGTGGATCCCTCTCCCGTATCCATAGGTGCCTCTCCCTCCCCCATATCCCTGCCACCTAATCTAACTCCTCCCTGCATCAAAGGCCCCTGTGATAGTCGCAATGGCTGCCCGCCTCTCCCTCTCCGCTGTAACCGTCCTCCACCACCACCACCTCCACCTCCAAACCCCCACCTCCTCCTCCATCCCCTCCTCTTCTGTCACCTCTCCCTCATCCATCTACTATAAATCCTTGACTTCCTCTCCTCCTCCGTCATTGTCTCCTATCATCCTCAAACACTGGAATCGACTCTACCAGATCCGATATACGTGGAATAGGATGTGCAATAATGTATTGTGTATACTCATCTGTCACCCCTGCATCTACAATCCCGACCTCATTTTCCATGGTCTTGCTTGTAAAGTCTGAAACTCTGCTAAGGCTTGATCATATGGTAACATTGGCCTCCACTTGAATCTCTCCCGTACCGCCTGTGCATACTCCCCTAATCCACTCAGTAATCCGTGCCTCTGACCAAACTGCCTCATCACTACCAAGTACCTATCTCTCCACATTGTAGGTTGTCCTACCAATCAAGTACTGTACCATAAATACATACGGCAAGGCCTCTGCATCATCATCCCAGGGCTCACACTCAATATAGGGCCTTCATATCACTATATCTAGATCATCTAATGCCTGTCACCACCACTCTAACTTCCCCAGGTGGGGCTGACTCATCATACCTCCGTACATATACACATAGGGCTGATCGACTGCCCTAAATCTTAGACTAACAGGTCATGTCACGAGTAGGTGCTCCCATGCCCAAATATGCAACAGCGTGATCCCAACTCCTAGAGAGCTTGTCTCTTGGTATACCACCTCATGCAACTCCCGATATAAGTGTGACAGAATGCACGGTCCCCATGCAAAGTGGGTCCCCTTAGTCATCATCTGATCTATAACCTGGCCCCAACACACGACCAGTTCATGTGATCGTCGATCCGTGCATAGCAGGCCCCCAATAATCCTTGATAATACAGCTGGAAGTGGCTCATATAATGCAGCTATCTCCTCCCACACGACTGAGCCATCATGAATGGAAATATCCTCATCAAATATCCGTTGCACTACTGTTGTCCCCCATGCTCGTTCATATGTTACCAGATCCCCTCGGATAGGGATGTGTAAGATCCGCCACACATCCTCCAGTGTCACAGTCATCTCCCCCATAGCCAGATGGAACGTACAAGTCTCATTGTACCACCGCTCCGCTAATGTTGTCATCAGGTCACGATTCATCCGAATCACGAGCATATACATCAGATCATACAGGCCTGTCAATGCAATACAATCAATCTCGGCCTCTGTCAGCCGATCTCTCAATTGCTGCTTAGCTTGATGCCTCTCCTGCATCTATAAGACAGGAAGATCCTCCTACACATCATCACACATACACATCATCATCAATTGTTTTGTTTCAAACTTTCTTAAGTTTAAACCTAGACCATCAACAAATACTTTGATGAAGTATCTTCGGGTCTCAATAAGTACGCAATCATGGCAAACCTAGACTACAACATGCATTTATCATAATGACCTAGTCTCAACGGGGCTGCTATGGTTCAAAACAACTAGCCTATTCCTCCATCCACCATTGACATCAGGAGATTATTTTTCTAACACTGGGGCATCTATTTTCAGACAATATCGCTATTTTGCTAACAATCGTGCTTAAACAACTACACATTAGTGCTACAAAACCAATAGCGCTAAAACCACTGCACAATAGTGCCATTTCCAGACAATAGCGCTATAAGATTGACTCGATAGCTCTCAAACTACAACCACACTAAAACAACAAGACAAAAGTGCTAAACCTTGTAGAAGTGCTAATACTACTACGCAATAGCGCTATAGCGGCACAAAAGCGCTAGTTAAAGTGACAACAACGCTAAAACACATTTTTAGCGTTATTGTCTTGACTCAAGTTGGACGCTTGACAAAAGACATAAAAAAATGCACAAAAAACAAAAATTCAAATTTGCGTATCACTGGTCAATAGTCATCTGGCTGCTGGAATCGACGGACCCGCTCTAGTCGATGATCTGCTATAGGTACTGGCATCCTAACTGTTGCTCGCTCTTTCACCAAAGTCAATATTAGAGCTCTGAATCACTGTGGAGATGGATGCAAATGACCCTATTTTTACCCCTTCACCCTCATATATACCCTTCGCCCTAACCCTAATTTTACCCCGCTCACTGTCATGGTCCCCGTGAACTTCCAGCGCCTCCCATTTCTCCATCTTATCTCTGATTTCTTCTATTCTTTCACCGGTATTGCTAATTTATTCTCTTCTATCTCCCCACCAATTCTCATTCTTTTCGAGAGATCGCCTGATTTTTTGAAATTTTTTGGCCCATCTCTTGAGGGGGCATACCACCCATTAAATTAACATTTATGGGGCATATTTCTTCTCGCCTATTTTTATTTCTTTGAAACAATGCGATAAACCGCATCGTCTCAAAGAGGGGCAAATGTAGTCACATAAATCTGTCCATTTTAATTAAATGAATATTTACTATTTATTTGATTAATAAACCTTCAATAATCAGTTAATTAAATTAATATTTAATTAATTCATTCTCAAAACCTTCTTCTATTAATTAAATAAATTATTCAACTTATTTAAATTAATTCATTAAACCAAATTCTAAATCAATTAAATGAATAAATCATATTTATTTAATTTAACCCCTTTCTTCTTTTAAATAAATAAATAAAACATTTATTTAAATCATTAAAATCCCCCCCCCCCACTTGCATTCTCCTACAAATGCAAGTTGCAACCACAAGTTGAAATAAATTAATTTTATTTTAATTTAAATCCTATTTTCCTTCACCCACCAAATCCACTTGCAATCCTAAATCCCCTTCTAGACTCTTCTAACCACTTTGTAAACCATTCCTAATTAGCCTAATCCATCTCCTAAATATTGTCACATTCCTAAGCAACTTGGAGTCACTTCTCAAAGCCTTCAAAGTCTTTGAAAAACATTTAATGCATTATGTGTTCAACAAGCTAACCTCTAAAGTCTTCCAAACCACTAATGGCTCTTACATGACCATTAATGGCTCTTACATGACCATTAATGGCTCTTACATAACCATTTATGGTTAAATCCACTTGCTCCCATGGTTAGAGACTCTACCTCTAACTCAACCCTCATTCAACCCATGGGTCTCTTCAAGCATTTATTGCTTTGACCATGGTTATCCTCACTAACTCTTGCACAAGAGTTTATCCATTGGATAAAGGCATTATTCTTTGAATAATGAATTTATTCACTCAACTCAACATTAACCTTACCTCCCAAGTTAACCCTCAGGTCATGTCAAACATTTAATGCTTCTTCCCTCTCCCCTCAACCCATCTCATGTTGACATTTATCATCCTGAGACTGGGTTGAAAGTCCTCACATGGATCATAAGCTCTTCAATCCTGACCCTTGTTGAGATTACTCAATCTCAACCATCCATTGCTCCATTTTACCTATAAATAGAGCTCATTTCTTCATAATCCAAATCCTGAAAACTTGTATGCATCTAACTTATAGTAAATTTTAGAGAACATTTTAGCATAATCACTCATATTGTCATTTTGGACTAAAATTAATCTTAGTTCATTTCATAATATCTCATATTTAGTTTGTTTTACACTTGCATAGCATAGTTTAAAGCATTTTTCATTCTTAAATCTCCATAAGACATACATAGTGCAAAAAGGTGCTGAGAGCTACACTTATTTGGAAACTTGGAGATGAGAGGAACAATGGAGGATGAGCTACAAGCATGGTGGAAGGCATTTAGAGATGCCTGGTTGCATTTATTTTCTTTGTTAAATGCTCTATTTTGCTTATAGTGTCTCTCATGGTATGCCTGTTTAGGATTGTGTTTGATATTTGATTTCCTAACACTAACGATTGGTTTTTTGCTTGTTGTTTGTGTTTTGTCATCCTAACCATTCTTTTTTGCAGAGAATCAGAAAGAAATGTTGGTTTACTAAAAATAGTATAATTTAAATTGAAAGATTTATCATTTAACATTGACTGTAGAAGGAATTTAGTTATTCAGTGTGTACCAATCTGAATGAGTGCCCTTGAATAAGGAAATTGTTGTTGATTACAACAAGTTATGTGTCTATATGGTTATTATCCATATACATTTACAAATTTATATAGACAATAACCATATAGCCAAAAAACTCGAAACAACCATCATTATAGAACATATTATGCTATTGTGTGTGTTTCTTCATGTATACATATACATGAATATATATATATATATATATACACATATACACATACATATACATGTATATGTACATACATGTACACATGTATATGTATACATATACATACATATGTATATGTGTGTATATATATGTGTGTATACATAGATATGGACAATAACCATATAGGCACATAACTTGAAATTGTATATAACAAGGAGACAAACTAAAACCATGAGATGCAAGAGTAAAATATGTAACTATGATGTGATTGAAAATTGGATATTGCTGATATTCTATTTGATACTGAACAATTCCATCATTGAACATCTTTCAACAAAATAAAAATGCTACCGTGTGTGCTTATATAAATATATACAGAGATAGATCATTGAAATGAAACCCTCAATGTCATTGAGATAAATGATGAAATAACAAATGCAAATATTGTATTAAGATGCAGATTCATTTGTCAAATGACTAATGATTGAATGATGTTGTTGTATTTCTCATATGAAATTTATTGGAAGTAATATAGTGTATGCCTGATAATATTATTTACAGTGAGTATATTAACAAATTGAAGGCAGAGCAAACAATGAAAATGCCTCAAAAAAATCTTTATTTCCCAAAATTTTTAGAGCAATGTAGTTGGCGGCAATTCGTGCCAAGTGGCCCATAACGTGTGAGAAGGTTGTTATATATATATATATATATATATATATATATATATATATATATATATATATATATATATATATATATATATATATTATATATATATATATATACATGTATATACATATATACATATATAATGAAATGATAAATAATGAAGGGGTTTCGAACAATTATGAACAATAATCAATTTTTTTTGCATTCACTGTAATGATTTTGACATTATAAACAAAGAGACACCATTTAACAACGCACCCATAAAATGAAATGATAAATAATGAAGGGGTTTTGAACATTGATGAACAATAATCATTTTTTTTGCATTCACTATAATGATTTCGACATTATAAATAGAGAGACACCATTTAACAACGCACCCATAAAATGAAATGATAAATAATGAAGGGGTTTCGATCAATTATGAACAAAAATCAATTTTTTTTGCATTCACTGTAATGATTTCGACATTATAAACAAAGAGACACCATTTAACAATGCACCCATAAAATGAAATGATAAATAATGAAGGGGTTTCGAACAATTATGAACAATAATCAATTTTTTTTGCATTCACTGTAATGATTTCAACATTATAAACAGAGAGACGCCATTTAACAACACACCCATAAAATAAAATGATAAATAATGAAGGGGTTTCGAACAATTATGAACAATAATCAATTTTTTTTGCATTCACTGTAATGATTTTAGCATTATAAACAGAGAGACACCATTTAACAGCGAACCCATAAAATGAAATGATAAATAGTGACGGGGTTTCAAAGAAAATGATGAGATAATCAATTGTTTTGCCATTCTCTGTGAGGATTTCGGTATTATAAACATAGAAACACCATTTAACAGTGGAACCATAAAATGAAATGAAAAATAATGTTGGGGTTTTGAAGTAAATGAAGAGAATTCAATTGTTTTGCCATTCTCTGTGAGGATTTCGATATTATTAAACTGTAATAGAGCATTGAAATGAAACCCTAAACCACATACAAAGAAATCATCAATAGACAAAGCATAATGCAGTTGCAAAGGAGCAAAACCATCATAGGACATCCAATATGCAAGGAGGAAGAGTGCGACCATTACCTGGGAGCACAGAAGAGCCGACAAAATGTTGTAGAGGAGGTTGGCTAATGGTTGCAAACGAGAAATGGAGGAGAGTTGACGACGAAAGAAGAAAATGCCACAAAAAATCTTCATTTCCTTAAGTTTTTAGGGCAAAAAAGATAGCGGGAGTTCATGACACATGGGCCCATAATGCATATGTGGGAAGGGGGTTATGGGTGGTCAACAATTTTTTTGACCACCCATTTTAAACATTTTTATATTCAATATATTTTTAATAATTTGCATAACATAAACTTTTTAGGTTAATTTTTTTTATAAAAAGATGAAAAACATATTAGTTTTTAGGTATTTTATAAATGGATATTGGCCTTTTAGTGTGCGGGTATTGGTGTAAAAGAGGTCAAGTATCGGGCGACACTTTGAAATTACCACTTTTTGACCTTTCGACGCATAACGACCCGTAGAGATCGGATCGTTACTACCCAGAAGCCAGATCAATAGGTTTAAGTAGTTAAGTCGCATACGAAGACAACAAAAAAAAATCAAAATCCGATGTATCGTTTAGGATCTGTGGGTATGTGAAGTTAGCTATGACGACTACTGGTGCTCTTCCCTTAGTTATTGCTAGTAAGTTATTTTTTGAACCGTGATGACTGATATATTTATTTATTTTCGCATGCTTCCTCCTTTTTATTTCAAGAAGTCTTGTTTCACTTCTGTTAATTTTGTTGCATGAGCATCACACTTTCTAAAATTCTGTCAAAATTTTTTATTCGTTTCTAAAATACAGTAAAAAAAAATACAAACCTAAATTATATTTTTTAGTAAATTTTAACTTTATTATATCTTTTTGCACACCAAATATAAGAGTTGAATTTGAATTCAAGATTTGCTCATGACTTACCTTAAAGCTTCCATTTTTATACACAAGTTATTCAATGGTACTTCCATAATACGAAAAGCAGTCTCTTCACTAAATCCAAATTGTTAGCCATTGTTCATTATATATCCTACATCTTTTCTACTATTGGATGAATCTTTTTCATGATTGGATTTTTTAAAAGAAGGAGAAATAGTTCTTTGCTGAGAGGTTGAATTGGTGAGGGCAAGATGAAGAAGGCTCAACTAAATAAGATTAAAAAAATAAAAAAACATAGAAAGAAAAGATAGGCCCGTGAATGGGCATCATCAGGTGAGTCTGAGTAATGATAAGCAGTTTAAGGAAGAATAGTGTAAGCCAAAGGAGGGTTGGATTAAAATAAACTTTGACAGAGCTTCAAAGGATAATCTGATACCTTCAGGTATTAGATTTGTGGCTCGAGATTGGCGAGGAAATATTTTGACATTTGGAGCAAAACGGATAGAGGATGGGATGAATAACATAGCGAAGGCAATGGCGGTTCTAACATCAATTTAGTTTGGAAAGAGTTTGGGTTTCTCAAAGCTTCATATGGAAGGAGATTCTCTAATCATCATTAATGTGATTATTGCGGGTGCATGTCATGCATGGTACTTGAGAAATGTAATCTTAGCAGTCCGGAATGAGATGGCTAAGGTTTAACATTTTCATGTGGGTCATGTTCGGTGATCAATGAATGATGTTGCTGACACCTTGGCAAAGTGGACGGTTGGATTTGAAAGGGTTGGGGAAGTATGCACTGAATATTTACATTTCATTCCTTTTGATGAAATTTGAGATGGCTCTCATTTTCATAAATGTGACATTTATGAGACTGCAAGGAAAATTATAATGTGATGGGACTTCGCATGTGTGGTTGGCATTATATTGGTTGTTGGTTGTAGTCGTGTCATTCCCAATTTGGTCTGCAACAATTTGAGGTGGTGGGATAACATGGAGGCAAACTTTCCTCTTTAAACAGACAGACCACAAGTTGCATTATTTGGGTTTGTCTCGTCGTTGCAGATGAAGCAACTTTTCAAGATTAAGGATGATGAATTCATACATTTCGTGGAAATGTTGTTTGGAGAGGTTTTTCTTGATGCGAGACACAAATATCACTAGAATATGGATGTGGTTACCATGGTGGTTGCATGGGGGCTTGAATTGGGTGACTTAGATTATGTTTTGTGGGTGGTGAGGTCGATTCTGGATGATGAATGGTTAGTGGGGTTGAATTTGGTACTGGAATGGGCTATTCCAGGTGCGGGATTTGATGTTAGTGAATGTTCTGAGGACCTGAGAATGGCGGAGCTACATGAAATCGTCCCTTTCATGCATTAGCGGACGGGGTACAATGTAAATGTGCGCCAAGCTGAGACCTTAATTGCATGGGACTCCCTTAAAAAAACTCCTCCGAAAAAGGGAAGTTGTGGGTGGTGGAGTGGTGGTTTTGATGGGTAATGTGGGTGGTTCGAATGGATAACGATATAGGGGAAGACAACAAGGAAGAAGAGCTTGGGTGTAGTGATCGGGGTGTGTAAGCGGGTGACTGTTTTTTGGCAACTCTATATGATGATCCCCAATGTCTCGTTTTAACAGATTTTCTTGGAAAATATTTTGTTATCTGGTTTAATGCAAATTGGTCAAGACAATCCTTTGGTTAAATTTAGTACATTATGTAATGGCTTTGGCTGGAGTTTGTACATTTGTAAAGGTGATTAGGGTTTGGACTGTAGATTTAAATATGTCTCTCACAGTTGCAGGGTTCGTGAATTTGGTTCTCTATCCTTCATTATGGGCAAATTCATTTTTGATGTTGATATAGAGTTTTTTTCGTAGTTGTATGGTGGATGATAATATTGGATGCTTACTGATGGGAGTCTGGTTTGTTGACTGTTCGGAGGCTAGGGCAGGGGTTTTTTGGTTCGGCTCTGTAATTTTTCTCATACAGAGTCCTTTTGCATAGTGATCTCATAAGCATTGTAATCCTTTTTCAATTAAATATTAATAAAATATCAATATTACCGATCAAAACAAAAGAAAGAAAATATATAAACAATTAAAGGAATGAAATGACAATAAAGAAATATTTATATAATTAATTTAAAAAATGGTAAATATAAAAAGACATAAAGAAGAAATAAAAATAAAAATAAACATTTAATAAAAAAGAAAGAAATAAAAGATTAGTGACAAGATTAAAAATAACAAGAATAGATATATGTCTCTCCTATATATTTAAAATCAAAGAAAACAATGATTAAGTCAATACTTTGTCTTAGGTTTATACATATGCTTATACATTTTAATTAAGAGGACAAGAGAAGTATATTATCAGAAACCATATACCAAGATGAAGATAAGCATAAAGACAATAGCATAAAGAAGGCAATACATGGGAGTACAATATAAGATGAAATTTAATGTACGCAAAGACGAAGTGAAAATGTAACATGAGAAACGATATCAGATAAATGAGATGTGCATATTATAGATCAAAAGTAATATTGAGAGTGGAATATAAGGTGCATAATGAGTGAATAAGCACTAAAGATGAAACATAAAAAATATGCCTTCAAGAGGGTTAGAAGAAGCGAATATCATAATACCAAAGGGTGAAATGAGAATAGGAAGTAGTGGATAAGGCAAATCAAGAAGCCAAAGTGTAAGGAATTAATGGTTAAATTGGGTAAAAATAAAAGAGAATCAAAAGATACATTGAAATATAAATTCATCCTTTGTTTCGCCCTTTGATATCTAATAGAAAGAGTCATGTAGTATCTACACACACCCTTCATGCATATATTTTAGGTAAGTGTTATACCCTTATCCTTCAGCAAGTTTTTGCAATAATGACACAATTAATTGTTGCGATTCCTAAACCAAGTCTATTAGTTATCAAGTGCAATTTTCCCACCTTCTTTTGTGTGCCTTCAGTCAACTTTTAAAACCGGCCTTCCCCCCTCCACATGCCCTACTCCCTATATTGTATGTGCCTTCTTGTAATGTGCTTTATGTGTGTAGTTTTTTTATCTTAACATTGCTAGGATCCCAAGCCTAGGGGCTATCACATCTCTCAACTTAGTGTTGTCCCATCTTATCAGTGTTTTGATGAAAATACTTTGCCTTCTTCATACTTTTGTAAGAACACAATTTCACACCACCACTAAAGTGGATGTTGGATGTAACATCATAAATTGTCACTACTTATAATTTCACACTAGGTTTGACACTCAATTTAGCATGTGTGTTTGTTGTTCTTGTTTTATCACCTTTCTAAATATATTGGTTAAGTCCTTTGTTACTGGGTCCTTTAAGAACAAATTGTGCTTGGACCCTAGCATGATGCACTAGCATCTCAATTGTATGTGTTAAAAGATTTGAATTCAAATGTTGGCCTAGTTACACAAAATGCCACAACCTTGCTTGATGACCTTACCCAAACAGTTACTTGTAGATGTTCTTAGTTTCATATTTAAGCAAGCATCTCACTCCCTCATGAAGGAGAGGAGGGACAATATACAATACATATAAGATTTGAACTAAGTTCATTTTTCATGCTTGTAAAATTGACCCATAATAAAGAATGGATAAATTGTAGATCAAGTTTGGTCCCTTGAAATATGTTAATTCGAAGTCAATCAAGACTTATATGACCCATCAACTTTTACATAGAAATACACCACTTCAATGCCAGTCATTACATAAAAGACAAATAAGTTAAGACAAGACTGCAATGAAAGGAAAAAATGCAAGGTATGCGATTATTACCAATTTTAAACTCATAAAAAAATGTCATCAAATGATATTTGATTTTTATAAAATTGAATGGCTCACAAAAATCCACCAAAAATCAAGTCTTAAAATGCAAAAGTCTATGATGTTGAAAGATCAAAATTATAGCTTTGATCAACTCTCATGGAATGAAGTGCCCTTAATTGAGAGTGATTAGCCAAAAAGTATACTCCTAATATTTAACACCCAGGTAAATGATGTCAATAATTAGTCAATAGGCTAACCTAGTGAGAAAACTCAATTGAAAAATTTGTCTAACTTCGGAAAAGTCTCACACCGACAATGACTGAAAGATAAAAACATTAAATGAATAGGTCAATTTTGTTAGGATTAAGGTGTCATCTACCTTGTAAATCTTATGACATGGTCCCAACATCCTTGTAAAGTGTCCTAACACTTATAGATGTCAAGAATAAGATATTTAATGACTTGGGAAGTGGACAAATGAGTGACCTATGGGCTTTTCCAAGTAGAACTTAGAAGAGGCAACATGTTTCTCTTGGCATTATGTCATTTATAGCATTTAATGTAATGTTTATCTTGCAAGAATGGGTGCCCAAGTTGGAGGAAAAGTATTAGAGTCAAAATTGGTGTCTTTTCGAGTTTTATGGAGGAATTGCAAGGGTTGCGGTCATGAGAAATGAAAAGGCTTCTTTGGACATCTTTATTGGTGGTTTTAGAGCTCTTGCTATTCTATAAATTTAGCCTTTTGGGTGTAGAATTATGATATAATAGTTGAATGTAGGTGGGAAGCATAAGGAGGTTGATCACATGTACAAAATTGCTACTATGCTGGATGCAGAGAGGAGAATGAAAGCGATTGTATTGTAAGTGCATTTATTGTTGATAATGCAAACTTGGCCTCTCTTAACTTTTTTTATTTCCCAACAAGTTTTACAACATGCATTAAATGCAACCGGTTTGCTAACTATTTATTATATGCAACCAACTATTTCCACTATGATCAATTTTACAAACACGGGAGTGCACGCCTCCTTGTGACAATTAAAAGAACCAAAATTTATTTATTAAAAAATATTTTTATGTTAAAAAGGAAGGGAAACGAAGTTTTTCACTCTAGCTAATTTAATTGAACGTTTCTTATATTCCATATGAAACCAACACTACAAGAAGAACCCCAATAATTTAAGAATGTTGTAAAAATAATACAAGATAATATAAAAATACTAAAATATTAACATAATAATAAAAAATATTAAAATACTATTATAATCATAATATAATAATAATAAAAAAAATACAATATTAATAAAAAAGTAACGATTATATATATATATATATATATAAAGAGAGAGAGAGAGACCTTATTGTGAGGTCCACAAAAACAGTGTTTAATCTTCTCCCTCAATTTATATATATATATATAAAGAGAGAGAGAGAGAGACCTTATTGTGAGGTCCACAAAAACAGTGTTTAATCTTCTCCCTCAATTTCTATGTACTCTACCTTACATCTTCACTATTTATTTATATTAATCCTTAAGACTATTATATATGTTATTTTCCATCGTATGATATTTAAGCTATTACTTTTATTTTCTATTATATTTATTTGTTTACAAATTTGTTCACCAATTAAATTTAAATATTAAGTTAATTTAAAATATTAATCATCCATATGCTATAACATATTATTATATTGATATCTAATAACTCTAAAGACACATTTAACATGAAGAATGACAATATATCAAAACATATATATAGATTTTAATTATTATATAACTAATTATATAACAATATAATTCATTTAAGTTTTCCCTCCAATATCATATGGACATATCCCTTGACCCTACTAGTTCAATAACTTTAAAGGAGGGAAAAAAGAGACAAAATTCAAGCTGTAAATGATCTTCCCTGTCATAAGCCTCTGCCCCATTTTCCCACTCGGAAATCCATTCGAATTGTATTGATTAGGTGTTCAGCTTTCGCCCGGAGTGGATTAGTTGCACTGAACAACCAAGTCACGTCATTTTTCTCCAAACTCTGAAGAAGGTACATCATATCCGCTACTCTATTTTTGTAGTTTGTCTTCTTAATCAGAAACCACTGTATATTGATTTTTTGTTTTCTCTTAACAGAGTTGTGTGTAAATCAAACACAAACATTTCACTAGTACAGGGTGTGGGTTTAATCGATATGGAAATGGGTGCTAGCACAGAGGATGTAAAAATAACCAATAACAGTGGTAGGCAAAATTCGTATGGAAACAATGGGCGCAGGGCATGGATTCCTAGAGGTAGAGGAAACCATAATCAAAACCCTAACCCTAACACCAATGGGCGCAGGGTTTGGACTCCTAGAGGTAGAGGTAGAGCATCCAAGTGTGGACATAATTCATCAGCTCATGATTTAGTGCTCCCCATGAATGACAGAAAGCATCCTTCACAATCTGTACACCATAAGAGATCAGAAATGGAGGATCTTGGACTTATGAACAGGAGTAATAGCCAGGATTGGAGGTATCACGCTCCATCGTCAGAGGTTAATGCTCGGCCACTTTTGAAGCAGGAAAGTGAGGAGGTTATTCATTTGGAGAGATCAAACGTGCCAAATCTTGTGCAGGAGATTGAACGGAAGCTTCAACAAAGCAAGGTGGAATGCATGATTTGCTATGAGATGGTGGGAAAATCAGCGGCAATATGGTCTTGTAATAGCTGCTATGCACTCTTTCACCTACATTGCATAAGGAAGTGGGCACGAGCTCCAACTTCCAGAGATTTGTCTGCTGGGCAAAGTCAGAGATCGAATTGGAGATGCCCAGGTTGTCAATCAGTGCAGTATTCAAGACCAGAGGATCTTCAGTATTATTGTTTCTGCGGAAAAATGCAAAACCCATACAATGATTTCTATCTGACTCCACACTCATGTGGAGAGCCATGTGGAAAATCACTTGATAAAGGGAAGGAAATGTCTCGTTGCCCTCATACTTGCACACTCCTATGTCATCCAGGCCCTTGTCCTCCTTGCACAGCAATGGCTGCACCTCAGCCATGCCCATGTGGTAAAAAAACAATTACAAGAAGATGTTCCGATCAGAAATCAGCTGAATCATGTGGACAAGTGTGCGAGCAGCTTCTTACCTGTGGTCGACATCTTTGTGATAAAATATGCCATGAGGGTCCTTGTGGTTCATGCACTATTTTAATAAATGCCTCATGCTTTTGTGGGAAAAAAGAGAACATGATGCTTTGCGGGGACCTGGAGTTCCATGGAGAATTAGAGTGGAAAAATGGTGTGTATGCATGTGAGAATCTTTGTATGAAGATGCTCTCGTGTCAAAAGCACAATTGCAGCTTGGGATGTCATCCAGGAGAATGCAAAGAATGTGATTTATTACCTGAGAAGTTAAAAACGTGCCCCTGTGGTAAAACACAAATACTAAATCAAAGGAAGAGTTGCCTGGATCCTGTGCCAACATGCTCAGAAGTATGTGAAAAGCTTCTTCCTTGTGGGAAACACAAGTGCATAAATTCTTGTCACCAGGGCATCTGCCCTCCTTGTCTGGTTTCTGTGGATCACAAATGTCGATGTGGATCTTCTTCCAGAAAAGTCAGTTGTTGGAAAACAACATCAGTCACAGAGGACAACAAAGAATTTTTGTGTGAAAAGGTTTGTGGACAGAAGAAAAACTGTGGTAGACACAGATGCAATGAAAAATGCTGCCCTCTGTCACATCGAGGTCGGTCTGATATTCAAACAGGTGACTGGGATCCACATTTATGTCTTATGCCATGTGGGAAAAAGATGAGATGTGGTCAACATTACTGCCAGGAACTTTGCCATAGTGGCTACTGCCCCCCATGTCTTGAAACTAATTTTACTGATCTCTCTTGTGCATGTGGGAAGACATCAATTCCTCCTCCAGTACCATGTGGAACACCTATTCCTTCATGTGCATATCCTTGCTCCATTCCTCAGCCATGTGGACATTCTGCAACTCATAATTGCCATCTTGGAGAGTGCCCTCCTTGCACAGCGAGTGCTGCAAAAAAATGTGTAGGAAGTCATGTAATCCTTAGAAATGTTCTATGTGGTTCACGAGAAATAAGATGCAATAAGCTTTGTGGGAAAACAAGGCAATGTGGAATGCATGCTTGTACTAGGACATGCCATATACCACCCTGTGACACAGTTTCCATGGAAAGTTCATCATCTAAAGCCAGAATCTCATGTGGGCAAACTTGTGGAGCTACTCGTAGAGATTGCAAACATACGTGTATTTCTCTGTGTCACCCGTCTAGGCCTTGCCCTGATACCAGATGCACATTTCCAGTGACTATTACTTGCTCATGTGGTCGAATGACAGCAAAAGTTCCATGTCATGCCGGAGGTAACAATATCAGAGCTGATCCAGTCTTTGAAGCTTCTATTTATCACAAATTGCCTGCTCCCCTTCAGCCAACAGAGTCACATTTGACCAGAGTTCCAATGGGCCAGAGAAAGCTTGCATGTGATGATGAATGTGCAAAGTTGGAGAGGAAGAAGACTCTAGCAAATGCCTTCGACATTTCAACAACAGTTGATGTACAAGAGGTGAATGGAAAAACATCAGAAATGCTTGCTGACTTGATTCGGAGAGAGCCTCAATGGGTCTCAGATGTTGAAGATAGGTTTAAATATTTAGTTCTGGGAAGGACAAAAATAAACACAAACGGTATTCGTGTCCACATTTTTAATGCTGTGCCAAAGGAGAAAAGGGACATATTGAAGCTACTTGCAGGAAGGTGGAATCTTTCTGTATTTTGGGCTGGATGGGAACCAAGACGCTTTTTAATTGTACAGGTCACACAAAAGTCAAGAGCCCCAGCACGCAACCTGTTACTTAATGGTCCATTGCAAACCACAGGGCAGGTGCAACCTCCCATTTTTAATTCATTGGTAGACATGGATCCGAGGCTTGTATTTGCCTTATTTGGTTTACCAAGAGAAACAGATGTCAGTGTAAGCTCCCTGATTCTGAGATTCGGTGGGGAGTGTGAACTTGTTTGGCTGAATGACAAGAATGCATTAGCCATATTTACAGACATGACAAGGGCTGCAACGGCTATGAGACGTGTGGCCCATGCAACTGCATATCAGGGTGCTGTCAATCAAACGAGCACACCAATAGGTTAGTTGTTCAGCTGATGATTGGGTCCGATCATCTCAGATGTAAGATGGGCAGATGCATGGTCTCCAAAGAAGATTGGGAAGAAACCTGCATTTTCTGCAACAAAGGGTAGTTGAAACTGAACAACACTTCATTTTTGATTGTGCAGCATATGAGGATATTCACATTCAGTTTGAAAATATTTTGCAAGTGGACAGTCTGAATAAGATCTTTGAAGAGAGAAGACTTCACAATTTCACAAGTTTCTTAATCAAGATACATAATATACATGGAAAGAAGCATGAAAATGGATTAAAGACCCTGATCTCATGAACATAATTAAAAATTTTATTAGTAATAAGTGATGACGATATGAACTATAGTTGACCAAAATAGAAAATAAAATCCTCTAAAATAATAAAAATACTAGATTTTGATGTTAAGGATGGACCTGTCAACTCATATAATAGATATTGCATAAAAATACATGTGTTGATATCACAATTAAAAAAAAATTACAAAATAGATGATGTCTATAACAATAAGATCAATTTACATTTTTTTTAAGAAAAACATAATTTAACCGTAGAATTAAATACACAAAAAGAAAAAGAAAAAGAAAAAAGAAAAAAGAAATAAATGAAAGCCATCAAGTTTGTCATTTTCTTGACTGCAAGAATTAATAGCCGGATGTGAGTGATGCATTGATATGCTCTACATAAATGCCAAAATAGAAGCAAATCCACCAAACTGGAAACTTGTTGCTTAAACTCAAGAAACCACTCAAAAGATAGTTTGACTAAGGATTTGGATCTCATTAGACACAGGCCTAAATATGAAAAAGAGAGCACAAAACATAAATGCAAGACTTAAGAATATGAAACTAAATCCTTACCTCATGCCTAATTACACTTTCATATAAATTTTAAGATACAAGTGAATCCAAAGATACAAGACTACACAGAAGCCTCTCAATGTCTCTTCTTGTACACTTTGTTGGGATTTGCTCGATATTTTGGAGGTGGAAATGAAGGTATGTGGATGCTCCTCCTAGCATTCATGGATTTTCTAGGAATATTTCACAAGAGGTGTTATTATAATATTTTGAAAATGATGAAAGGATGATATCAAAGTTTACCTTTCTAGGATCGAAATGTCTTTATTTTTTAAAATTTATGTGAATGGTCAAGATCTTCTTGAAGAAATTGATGGATGAGATTTCATTTGAATATTTTTGGAGAAGTGGTAAGCATGGGTCAAATGTATATGAAAATAAATTTTTTAATAAATGTATTTTAGAAAATTGGACAAGATTTGCCTTGATTAATCACACTTTGATTTGTGAAAATGATTAGGTAGATTAAAGAATTGGTTTTAGTGTACTAATGATGTGAGAGGAAAATTTGTATTAAATAAGTAGGTATTAATGGAAACATGTATGATGGGATGAAATAAATAAACTTTAAAATTATTTATTTAAGGTTAGAATCTAGGAGAATGCTTGATTAATTGAATAAATAGTCCTAATTTAATTATTTTTAGAAGAATGATTAGATAGATTAATCAAATAATTTAATTAACATTAGAAGACAGATTAGGATGATAAATTCAATAAATATAA
Source organism: Cryptomeria japonica (assembly GCF_030272615.1). Taxonomy (NCBI): domain Eukaryota; kingdom Viridiplantae; phylum Streptophyta; class Pinopsida; order Cupressales; family Cupressaceae; genus Cryptomeria; species Cryptomeria japonica. Next base: position 171,656,000 of record NC_081412.1, on the reverse strand, counting down.
TTTATTTAGTTAATTTCTATATGATGATGTGAAATGGATTGATGATAATATAATTTTTGAGAGATGATTGTTGCTACAAGTTGTACCCCATAGTTTGATGTGGCAATAAGTTAAAGTAGAGGGTTTATAGTGAAGTTAAGAAAATGTTGGGCGAGTGTAGATTGGGTGTAACATGATTTTCAAATGGTCACAGTTGACTATGGATGCCTAGTGAGAACAAATAAGTAATTGGGGGTTGGATTTAAAAGTGAAATAAATATAATGAGAATGTGTGAGAGGGTAGACATTAGGAGAGATGATATTTAATATGGTGTAAATATGAGAGATATTATTTCAAGTTGAAAGGGACTGATCATAGACAATATATATGAAGAAGATAATGGTTCGTATCATAGGTGTATGGAGTGATGGTAAGGGTGAATTGAAGTCGAATTTAGATACTAGATTGACATATTTGGTACTAATAATTGCAGTAGAAGATATTGATACCAACATAATTAGAGAGAAGGGATTATGTACTGTGAAATCAAGATTGAAGATGTAATGATTTAGCTAAAGAAGTAGAGATGAATTATTATTCTATGGTATAACAAATCATAGTTGTGGAATTAATGATATCAACTTAGAGTTGATGATAGACAAAGAGATGATGTGGATGATATAATTGTTTGTAATAAATGAAGAATATAATTGGGAACGTGATGAATTGAAGAGATAGTTTTGGAGACAATTTATAGTAATAAATGATAGAAATAGAAAAACATAAGGAACAATGTAGGAGAATTTACAAAAATACATGATAAATTATACAATAATACTGAAAAAATGGTAGAAATGAACTTCTCAAATAAAATAATAGGAACTTTGTCAGAATTGATTAGGGGATATAACATGTATTGGTTGGATACCACAAATAAGGAAAAATATAGAAAGTGGTCTACAAGATGAATTTTAGTTTGAGTTGAGAAAGATAGGTTGAGAGCTACAAAAGGAGACTAGATTGATGGAAGAGATTTAGTTCTTGGAGAGTCAACTGGAAGATAAAAAAGAAACAATTTAAGGGAATGATAGGTACATGCAAATTTTTTTTTTTTGGAGTAGGCCCTAGTTCCTTGATTGGGACTACTAGAGGTGAAAGAAGAAACATAGTTGACTTAATTATAGGAGCTTATTCATTTTTTTAGGGCACATTGAGGTTGGTTACTAGAGGAGAGGGTGATTAGATTATTGAACCATTTTTTTTAGAACTATGCTTACAAGTCACCTACCCAAGATATCTAATGTAGGAGCATCCCATGGTGTACGAGCAATCTTGTATTAACCAAAATATTTTCTTTAATTGTTCAGTTTATTTACATGTTTTATTTCACATTAGACTCATTACAATTTTATATCACATTTCACTACATCTACATATTTCACCTTGCCATTGGAAACATACATTCATCTTGGATTCTTCAATGACATAAAAGTCCAATGAGATTATATTTATTATGAAAGCATATAATAATTTATGACCCTTAACAAGCACATCAAAATACTAAGACATTCAATATTATTTTTCAAGGTTTTCATCAACTTCTCAAGGCTTTTGGGAGCTAAGGAACACATTGCAAGGTACATTGGGCCTAATAGATATTATAGCTTGTTCCAAACAAAGAGTATCAATCCTTTAGTGGAACATTCCTTCTAGAAGATGTACCTAAAAATTCCAGAAGGAATTGATATCTGTGCCATCTTCTACCAACTAAGAATATCCTCTACAATTATAAGTTGATATTTAAACACTCTTGAAGATCATTAGAAAGTAGCAAAGCATGTTGGAAAAGAATGTATGTACAATTTTTGGATGAGTCCGTATTAACATATCTTTCAAGTTTTATAATTTCTTTTTTTTTTAATCAAATTTTCAAGGCCTAGCATGTTGGAAACCCACTATGGTACACTATAACTCTATTATGACTATGGATACATATGGAGCATGTGTTTATTGTATTTTTCATTGAGTTGTTTTGCATATTTATCTATTGTCTACACAACTAGATAATCCTTGATTGAACCCTTTGGCTATGACTATGTTAACTGTCTATAAAATCCTTATATGATGCAATGTTAAGAAAACATGAACCTAAGGGTGGATGAATATAAATATCATGACTTGTAAAAATAGTATCATCACTATGCATCATAACATCATGGATATCTATTAGAAATTGAGTCTGATCACATACAATATCATCCCTAGTTGTATCACTATGAGATATAGATGCTTGTTAAATATTTATTATACAAGGTATGTAATCATCATGAATCAAAGTTTTTAAAGAAAAATTGCCTAAAGTAAAAATTTCATGGCGCACTAGTCATATAGAAGGTAGAAGGAAGATGGATCTCATGAACAAGTGAAGTGAAGATATCTAAAAGAGAGGCAAGAAAAAATCAACTCTATAAAAGAGAAAAAGGATTAAAAAACACGATTCAAAATATTATTTTCATAGAAAAGACACTCCCATTTATAAGATACAAAGACATCAAAACATTAGGGATAAAATAATTGGATGATACAAAGTATAGGAACACAATCAACATTAGTATGAAATGTATGTATAGAGACCAAAGGCAACGAGTGATCAATATTATGATAATTGACCTAGCAATAATACTCAAGGAAAATAGTAGAGTGTTGGTAGAAATAACATAGATGTCTTATAATGAATTAAAAAAAAAAATCTACAAAGGAAGATTTCCTTCAAAGTTAACCTCACCCAATAATCTAGGCTAAACTAGTTTATTCTATAAAATAAAATAAAAAATAACTAACTAAATTTGTTACTAAAAGTAGATTTGTGAAAATATACAAATATAGAATAGTAAATGTAACTTTCTAATGATAAAATTAAAAAAACATGGACGAGAAAGAACATGGATGCCAACATGTCACATTAATGTCCATGTGTAGTTTTATCATCTATACAAATAAAAAACATTGAAACACCTAAAAAGTGTACAAAACTCAAACTTTGTGATTTACCAAACCCGCAAAACCAAAATAAAAAAACATGCTAGCAAATACTATGCAACAAAATACAAAAAATTAAACTAAGATTTAAATGATTGAAAATACTAGAAGAAATTATAAATAAGACAACACTTGGGAACTTATATGCGGTTGAGTTGTCTCAAATTATTTACAAACACAAGGAGAAGGAAAAATGTTTGGGGGTTGACTTAGTCAAACCCTTTCTTTGGTGATTCAACCTCCATAACGATTGAGATAGAGAAATACATAGAAAATAGTGTGGGAATGCTCCTATTCTAAGTGTTCCCGATAAAGGTCAAAGATATGAATGTGAAATAGTGTAACTAAAATGAAATAGAGGGGATGTGATAATCCTAAGTCATTCAAGGGAACAAAAGAAAAAATGCTTGCAATAATAATGAAAAACGAAGCAGCTTGAATAAAATATTGCAAAACAATTGTAAGAGAGATTGTGATTGTTGTGTATTATAAGGAGCTACTACTTCAAATAGTCTTAGTTGTAATCACTCATCAAAATGGAACAAAACATAGTCAATGTTTTAACATCTGAAACACAAAAATATCAAGTAGACTTAAATGAGAACTAATCACACGTGCCTATGATATTATTGTTGCATTCTCCTTTTTCACACTCATTTGTGATGAGGGGTGACACAATTAAGTTGGGATCACTATCTTTGGGATCAAATTGGAAATATATCTTTGATTCTTGGGTTCTATTTAAAGAGCAGGCTTGGTGATCTTTTTCTTTTCTAGGATCTTGTTTAGCAGTTGTAGTTCTTTTTCATTCAATTTGTCTCTACCTTGTGAGAAGAAGTGAGGGAATTTTATTTTTGTTTCGTAAAATATCATGATTCCTTCCTTCAACACGATTATAAAATAATCCTTTGGGATATCCAATATTGTAGAAACCCAAAACATGATGGTAAAATAGGTGAGTTCACTATAGAACATAGTAAGATGTCTCCTTTTTTTTCTAGAAAACATCATCATTCCTCTTCTTCAAAATCAACCAAAAAATATCATTCATACAAACAAGCCAAAATTTATTCAATTCCAAATTAAAAGCATCAACATAGCCAACATGAATTTCATACCAAGAAAAACCATGCTTATCCTTCTAATTGACTAGTAAGCAAAAAAATAAGGACCAAATGTTAATAACATATTTGCACTCAAAAAACAAGTGTTCGAAAGTTTCGGGCATGCCAGAGAGATCACAAATTCTAGTAGATAAACCACAATTATGCAAAAGATGACCAACAACAAGTTTTTTGAGAATAAGCAGCTAGCAAAACCAAGCATTTAAGGGATCAATCGAGTTTTACTAGATATGGAGCAACCTATGTGACCAAATAGTTTCAAACCAGTTAAGGTTTCAAGAAGGATTAAGCCAATTATATCTTGTTGATTGATACATTTCGAAATTAGATCCATCCTTTCATTTGAGCTTATTGATTAGATCAAAATCTTTTAAAATTCTACCGAGGAACTAGTCCCCCAACCCTTTCAAAACCATTGAGTATGTTTTATTATGTTAATAAGGTATGTTGTACATTATATTCATCTATTCTCAAGACCTCAGTTGACCATCAACCAAAAGATCCTAACATCGCTTCACCCCCAAGTAGTTTCAAATCTTTGAAATCAGCCCTACGAGATAACCAAGGGCTTTTAATTATGAGCAGTATTCAACCATATGGATTTTTTGCCCACACAAAAAGGAGTTTTAACCTATACATCCCCATTTAGAACCAACTATTTGACTTTACACCATGACTTCCAAAGGGTGATAAAAACACTTGAGCGAAATATTCTAACCTCAAAGAAGATGTTATGAATATGTAAGGAAGCCCATTGTTTGCCCTTTTTTGGTTTGGACAAAGTCAAAATGTCTCTAATCAACACTTTTTAGGGCTCATCTTTATCAAGGGCTTTGAAGATCGATTTGGAGGCTAGAGCTTAGCCTTGGATTCTTAAATCCTTAAGTCTAAGACCACACATATTCTTGGGTAAACAACACCAAGCCCAATTCACACCATGTCTTTTCTTATTCCCTTTGCCATCAAACCATAAAAATTCTCTGATAATTTTCTAAAGCTTATCAAACTAAACATAAGCAAATAGCGAGGTCAAGGAATGATAAATTGCATATGAGGCAATGACCTTTTGTACAACCTAGATCCTACCTACAAGATACAACAAATGATTTTGCCACTTAATATATATATATATATTTTTAAATATCCACTCCCACATGCATTTGAGTGATGGGAAGATAGTAAAGGGTATGCCTAAATATATAACAACCTTATTCGGATCAGCCTACTACCAACCCCTAGTTACCAACTAGTTATGAGGATCTTTAGTCCACCTTAGCATAATAGCCTTATGAGGGGAGATATTAGATCCCAAAGCATCATAGAAGACCTCCAATCTTTTAATTTTATTATCAAAATTGGCTTCTATTAATGCAATGAATAAAGTGGTATCATCCACAAATTGAGCATTTAGCAGTTGTTCCTATTTGGGATGTGTAGCATCCTAAATTGTACTCACCTACACTTTTGTCCTCACTTAGGCCTCACTTTGGTGTTCGTCTTCGAAGGCCTAACTAGAGCCTTGATTATTCTCACACCAACTATCATACACAATTCCTATGTCCACACTATCTACCCTTGATCTTGGAGCCCTGTTTTTCAGAACCATGGTGCCCAATGCCATGGTACTCTCAAAAAGGGCCCAGTTTGGGGCCTCATAACAATCACCTAATTTGGGTAGGGACATAGATCCCATGTCTTCCTATGTCAAAAATTCAAAATTTTTTTTGACCAACAAGTATAAAAGGATGTCTATCCCTCTCATTTCAAACAATTCAAATTCATAATCAATTCAAGAGAGCAAAATTAAGATCCTACATTCAAGTGAGCAAGCAATCAGTCTTCTATCAAGCATTGGAGTAGAAGTAAAGTCAAGATTCAAGCATTGGAGATGACATTCATGTTCTATGTTTTATGAAGAGTATCCACATGAAACACTAATTCCTTGTGAAGACAAACAAAACTTCATTAAAGGCATATGATTAGTGTTTCATTCATTTTTAGCCTTTCCCTCAAAAGGAAAGTATTTTGTTGTAGTACTACATTTATATTTTTAATTCAATTTCATGGTTAATTTCAAAACCAGGGTTTGACCTAAAGAAAACCCCTATTCCCAACAATTTCCCCCTTTTCACTATGTGTAGGAACAGGTATAGAGCTCTGTTCAAGAGGATCAAGAAGATTCGCAAGGACAAACAAGTCCACCTTTTAACGACGAGAAATTCGGAGGACCAAGGTGACCACCACCACGATCCCAAAAAATTAGGTCGATTTGTTTGGAATAGATAACCATCCTCTTCTACTCAAATCTATGTTGGTGGCTCCACATGATATTTGTAGCTCATTGTTCCTGCATGATCTCTTTAATAATTCACTATTTTGCCCTAATCTTTAACAATTCAAAAATTCAATTCAATCTTAGGGAAGGAAGAGCCCCATTTAAGAGGCTAGGAATCTGATCATAATCTTGATCTCTCAAGGTCAAATCTATCAAATTCCTATATTTCCCTATTGTAATGGTAAATTAAGCAAAATCAATGGTTTTATTACATTTTATAGTGAAACCCTAATTTTCACCATTACATTTTGGTGAACCCAACTTCTTACACCTTGATTTATGATTTGTGATCTCAAATCTAAATGTTTATGCATTTTCAAATTCAAATTTACGATTACAAGTTTTATTTCCAATTGAATTACATAAATTTAGAGGTTAAATTCACACCAACCCTAATTTATAATTCTAAAATTGAACTTGTGGGTTGCCTAATTTGGATTCATTATTTTAGATCTGATTGTTTATGCATTTGAAAATTCAAATTTCACTCATAGATCTCATTTTAAATTGAATTACATAAATTTAGAGGTTGATTTCACAGAAACCCTAATTTATAATTCTAAAATTTGCTTGTGGGTTCCATAATATTTCAAATCTAGTTTTAGATCCGATCTTTATGATATGTTATTATTTAGAGGCATTTATCTTTCAAATTCACAAATTAAATTTCTTAGTTAATTGGTTAATCAATCACTTTTACAAAATTTTGTATTGTTTAATCACAATCTTCAATTTGTGCATTCAAATTTCCCTCCTTTGTGCATGAGTTTTGTTACCATTAGTCCTACCAAAAATATTCCCATGAGAAGAAATTGTATAATTGAGGCTTCCCAAGGCTTAATTACTAAGGATATGAAGCCTACTTTGGATAACTTATTTCATGAGATTGTTGGTGCTTCCTACAACCCAACAAATGATGTTATTTATCCCCATTCTTTTCATAATTATCATGATGTATATGAATCACTAACTAGGATTACCATTTACCAATTGGAGAATATTGACAATGAATTTGAAAATATTCAACAATGGATGAGTCAACAATACCCAGCAAGTGAGGCAATCTCATTGATTGAAGGATTAAAAAAGAATGGTGCAAAGTGATAAAAATGGTGTTGATTTGTTGTGTGGCCTTTCTCATATTATTAACACTAAAATCATGCATAGAAAAAGTTATGTCGAAGTCCTTGGTTACTCTCAACCTACTAGTCAAGTCAATCATTCCATTCCTATGCCTATGTCCTTGCCTAGTGTGCCTACATTCACATCTTCTATCATGACTACTTCCACACAAAATGTTAATCCTACATATGTTAGTCAAGGGGGAAACCTTGTTAATCAAAATTTTTATATACCTCATTTTGTTAGTCTTCTATTCATGCCCCAATCATATCCCATACCAATATATCATAGTGTTCCACCTCCTTACTCTCAACCTCCACCTACATACAATAATGTTACCCCATCACAATCCAATATGTCTAGTTTCGATCCATCCACTGAAGCAACCATCAATAACTTAACCCAAACTATTTCATCCCTACAACAACAGTTGGCTTTCATTACCCAATCCAAGTTTAATGTGCCCACATTCGATGTAGTGATCCCATTATACGATGACATTGTTTGAGTTGTCCCTCCTAAACATATGGAAGTCCCTCAATTGGAGATTTACAATGGAAAAAGTGATCCCTTGACTCATGTAAAAACATCCCAAATTTTGTGTAGTGACTTTGCTCGTGATCAAAGACTTATGGCTAAATTGTTTACTCGAACCTTTAGGGATAAATCCTTGCAATGTTATTTTTCTTTGCCTCATTCTATTACATCATTTCAACAATTAGCTAATGCTTTCATTCAATAGTTTCACAATAACATTGGTCCTAAGATTACTTTGACTTATTTGATTCATTGTAAGCAAGGTGTTAAAGAAAAAGTGATAGATTTTATTGGTAGATATAAATATTTGTATTCTCACATTTCTTATTATACGCCTGACCAAGATGTTCAAAGAGTTTTTATCGCTAATTTACAAAAATAAAGCTTTTTTTTTTCTTTCTTTTTTTGTTTTTACTTCCTTTATGCATTTGTGCTTAGTGCTTCACAATTATCAGGTTCAAGTGAGTCAATTTGAATCATCTCCTTTAATGGTCTAGTTGATAAGAATGAGAGTGATCAACAATCTTTTGTGAAGTTTAAATTGAACAAGGGATACATCAACATAAATGACAACATCAATACTCAAGTGGGAGCCATGACATCAAGTGTGGCCCCTTTATCCAAATAATTTAGAAAATAATTTACTCCTATTTCAAAGTCTTTTCATAGCACAATGTCAAAATTGACAAATAATAATGTGTTGAAACTTTCTCCCATCGAGCCAATTGATACCTCCAAACCTTTTCCATCTTATCATGATCCCAAAGCCTTTTTCCAATATCACTGTTAATCCGGTCATGATATTAAGAAGTGTTATACCTTAAGGAGTAGGATTCAAGACTTCATTGATAACAATACCATATCTGTAGCAAGTGTGAATGACAAACAAAACAAATTTGTAGATTTTCCTAATCAAAACCTCCAAACCTTTACTAATCCTTTGCCTTCCCATTCTACTAATGTGGTTGAGTCTAAGTCTCTTGCATATTCTCTCGATGACCTTTTTGTTGAGTCTAATAATATTATGAATCTTGTTAACAAACCTACACCTCCTAAGGACCTATGCATTACCTTTGATCCTAGTGAGACTATTGATGCACCTAATGGTCCACTATATATCACTACAAAGATAAAAGACAAACTCTCATGAGGGTTTCTCATTGATTTTGCGTGTATGGTGAATGTGATCACTAAAGTATCTTAATACTTTCCAATTGCATCAAGTAACATATGATTAATCTGATGTAATAGTCAAGGTGTATAATGGCTTTTTCTAGCCCTACTCTTGGTTCTATTAATCTTCCCATTGATATTGGTACTAAGTCCTTAGATGTGACTTTTTCTATCATTCGTACATCAGATCAATTTCGTGTGAAGTTGGGACATCCTTGGCTCTCTTCTATGAAAGTAATCCCTTCTACTGTTCATAAATGTCTAAAATTCCCTCATAATTGCACTATCATAACAATTAATAATAGCATGTACCAACCCATGGTGAGGTGTGGAGATGTCAACCTTGGTTACTTTTTGCCTAAACAACTTGAGCCTCTTAAGTCTTGAAGTGATGCCCTTTTTCTCTCTTATCAAAAGTGGAAAAATGAGATGATATTATCTTTGAGTAAGCCTAGAGACTGTAGACCTATTTCTCCTCCTCATGATGGACCTCGTATCCTTCCTACACCTTCTAGTCCTTCTATATATGTCACAATCCCGCCTCTTACATCTTACAAAGTAAAGCACTTGACATCCCCTATTTCTCAACCTGGTACACCTTTTCATGTTCCTCCTCCTTTAAAGGAATAAAAGAATCCTATGTCCATTGATCCTAAACCTTCACAACCCTCTGCTAAAACTAAAAGAAATCATTGTGTGAGAGAATGTAGATGAATACCTCATGCTAGGGCTCATGAACTTGCTTCTCAAACCATTTCCTCCTCGAAGTCACCAAATATTGACTTGGTCCCATTTGTCCAGTCTTCACCTAACCCTAGGGATTAAGTTCAACCCTAAATCTCCAAGATTAAAAATGCTCAATAAAAATGATGGTTCATGTTCTTTTCATGTGAGAGATCCTATTTTTATTAATCTTGATGAAGAAATGGATGATGATGTTGTTCATGCTAACAATGTCGATTCTAATGATTCTGATGATATGTATGAGTTGTTGATGTTGATAATCATTTATCTAAATAATTTTTAAAAGCATTAATCCTAGCTCTCAGTGACAAACAACGTGACTCATCATTAGATCATGATCATTGTTTGGAACTTGTAGTAGCTCCATCTACCATGCTCAAAGTTTCTCCTCTTGCTTCTTGTCTACCTTCCCAAAACAATGTTTAGCAGGATTGGGAGGCAGATGATTTGCTTCATTAGCTTCATTTGTGTCATATATTCTATCTCCTTTCTTGCATGTTCATAACATGTTATGTTAGGTTCTATTTGGATAACCCTTGTCACTCTGTTGGTGCAAGGTAATAAAGAGGCCAAATATTTTGTGACATTCTTCTATTTTTTATCCCTTGTGTTGTCTACTTAAGGATGATGTTGCAAAGCATTGAGATCTCTTTTGGTCTTTTCCATGTTGACTCAAAAGACACATGTGCTCTTCTTCCATTGTGTTTGTGGCTCTACTACCTTGGGGGGATGAGGTCAATTCAATGCAAATATTCATAATTTACACTATTTATCATACGAGCATATTGACCTCAGATTTAGTGGATCCCTTATATGTTTTTATGTTTTGTGAGCATTATCCTTTGATTTTGTAGGGTATAAGTTTTGTAAACTGTTGAAGGTTACAAAATTTGAGTTTCACGAAAGTACATGAGATAATACTTCTCAAAAGGAAAAGTAAAATCTCTCCTAATTATAAGAGAAGGCTCCCCCTTTCTATTGCAATTTCTATTTTCCCTATTATACTTGTTAACTTTACACTAATTCAAAGTGTTACAATAACTTAATTCTCTTTTTTTTTTAGGACAAGTTATATCTAATTCTTTATTTAGAACATATTTCTTCTTTCAATTGAAACAACTCAAACTTGCAACAATATTAAAACTATGCTAATGAGGAAGTAAAGTGTCCATGAAAGAACAAATTTTTCCATTACTTCCCTTTCTTGAACATGACTTGGGGATGGGGCCTTGTGTATGCAAAGAACTCAAAGATTCTCTCAAATACCTAAGTCCTATCAACCATTGTAACCCAATTATTGATATATTGTTAGCTCAAAGACTTCCAAATATATCGTGATACTTTTCTACTCTTACAAGATAATTAAGTACAACAAAAAGACTTTACCTCCTTACCTACTTGACATAAACTTGGACATAATTTATAAAGCTCAAAGACTTTAAAAAATTACTCACCACTTTCCCACTTCTTAATTCTCAAAGTAACACAAAGATTACTTGTAAAAAATTAAGTTGCTCTTCAATATATTGCATCAACAACAATGCTTAACTCAAATCTTTTTAAGAAAATATAATATAAATGATATCAGAACATCTATATTATACACAAGATTTATTCCAACACAAATATTGAAAGCCAAAATTGTTTTATATTTTGATTAAGCTTGCAAATTCGCAATATGAACACCAAGTCTCACGTTTCTCTTCACTTTGGCAGAGTTTTGTTGCATAAAATAAAGATGGAAAAAGATCCTTACTACAATAAAAATCCTCATATATATAGAGGAAAGGTGTAGCATGAAACTAGGAAAGTGCAACTAATTTGTGACACAGTCAAAAGTAGAGACCTATTTGACTTAGAACACATGCAGTCCTTTATGTGTACTAAAGCATATACAAAATGACACTTAAGGTGTCGATTGACATTGCAAAATGCTATTTGAAAATCATAAAAAATGACCAAGTGTCTGATGGTATGATGAATCGATAAGGATCCGAACAACTACTGAGGGGGGGGGGTGATTCAGTAGATAAAAATCTTGACACAACTTTCACCAAACTCAAAAACACCTCTCATGTCAAAATTAGAACTGACTGGTTCAAATACTGAACTACAAATTACAATATCACTGTCAAGTATGCTGGTTGACTGTCATAACATAATAACAGTAAAACAACTCTGAAACTCTCAAAAACCTTTTAACCAAAACATCCAAATACTTTACTGACAAAAGTAAAAGCACTTTTCAGATTACTGTCGGTCATCATATCATATCTAAGTGGATTTAGTAGTTAAGAAAATTAACTATATCAAACATAACCACAAAAACATTCACCACTTGACACAATGATTTTGACATGGAAACCCAAATGGGAAAAATCACGGTGGGGATGAATACCCACAAGTATTCTAAACTCTTCTGAAGTTCATCCTGTTAGGAGCCAAGCCTGTTAAAGATTTTACAAAAGTCCTGTTAAGAACAGATCCTGTTAGGGACCACCTGGTTAAGGGATTGACTATAATGCCCTATTAGAAGAAATACCCTGTTAGGAGTAACCTCGGTAGAGGATTTGGAGTCCAAGCTAATGGATCAGCTGGTTAGAGGATTTAGATAACACTAAGCCTGTTAGAGCTTACCCTGTTAAGGGATTTGACTGTTGAAATTGTTAGAGAACAACAGGGGTTTGTTGATTTGGTGAATAGCACTACTCTGCTTGATCAAATCCTTTTCATGCTTCTATCTGAATTCACACATACTGCAGATACATCTCCTGGTTCGGTAACCACTCACTCTTACACTTAACCAAAATTGCCAACATTACAACAAAACAACTCATCGACCTTATAAACAAAACAATAGGTCGGTAACACATCACAAACCTAAGATCTCATAGAGATTACAAAATAAATCAATTCAAGTATGATTGTTGGATTACATAGAAATCATTGCACATCATTCAAGACAACCTTGACCACTCCTTGATCATCGCTTCATCGATCCATGTAACTCATCACGCGGTTTCCACTACATGCAATGTACTTGCTCATTCCCAAGATAAAAAAATTATCTCTACGTGCCAAAAAACCATTTGAAACTCTTGTCATACAACATGCATACATCACATAATCATTATCGTTCATCATTTGATCATAAACCAATACAACCGATTCACCAAGCTCCATCAGTTAGGGTTTGGCACATCAACTTGTAGGGTTACCAGTTGATCTCACTACTTCTCAAGTAATATTGGTTCCCTTCACTAGCTCACCTACCGGTTGCAAAACAACATTATTACAACATCATTACCCATTATAATTGACATTAATGATAACAATAGTTCATCAATGCAATCTTCATGTAAATGCCAACAATGTCATTTTATTCATGTTGACTTTCATTTTTGGAATTCTCAAAACTTATGCATGACATATTTCATTTGAACTCCATCGGGTCCCTGGGTATGGCTAGTGATAATCTTAACCTGTGTGATAGAGTCTTCTAAATCAACACAACACTTTTTTGTGTTTCTTCAAAATAGAATCCAAAAAGTCTAAGATTAATTGTAGATCAATCAATTTATCAATAGAGGACAAGGAGAAGTCCTCTCTATCAATTTCAATAGTCACCAACAAGTTGAATTCCTTAATGACAATGTCCACATCAATAACCGTTTGATTTTCATCAAGGAAAGCACATGGGATTTCAAAGATTTTATCAACAATCTATTACTTATTGTCTGCACATTATTTTTTGAGCTTTCCTCATGTCCTTGATAAGGCACTCTAGGATATTCATTTGGTGTTCTAGCACCTCTTTTTTCTCAACATAAATTTGACGAGAGGGAATGACACCATTCTACACAAGATCATATGAATCAAAGTCTTCAAACTTCAACCGTGCCTTAGAATCCTTCTCTTGTGCTTCATATTCTTGAAATAAGATTTTTATGGTGTTGTCCACCTCTGTCCTTACTGCATCAAGATTACTGACAATAGTAGAATCTAAGCTCATGAACCATGTGCCTTGACTTAAAATTTTGTCCATCCATTCTCCTACTGCTCTACTTTGTGATGTTTCTTGCTCGACACTTTTCACAACTTGTTCTTCATCCCCCTATAGTCAAAGTCTCTTCATGCCTTGAATAACTTCATAGTCACTCTTCTCATCTCTTCCTCAATTGCCCTATTTTTGAAGATAGAAGTGGTGGAATATATGCCAATAGTCAAAGTAAACTTTAAACCTATTTTGCGAGAACCCGATTGAGCATCATGGACCGTCACCATTTGACAAGACAATTCCATCAAAATAATTTTATCTGATGGGTATCTCATGTGCATAAAGGGTTCACCATTGAAACATCCTACTCTAAGATATGTGAAATTTGGGAATTGCAAGAACATGTTGGCAATAGTGTAGAAAATCAAGAGGGGGGGTGAAAATCCGATAATTAACAATTTAAAGCATGAAACAATACCACATCAATGACAAACATAATACCAAGATTTTTGATGTGGAAAAAATGATGAAGGGAAAAACCATGGTAGGGACCTACCCACAATGAGATAATACCATGTTACGAGTAAGTGAAATATTACAATGGGGAATGCACATGCATTCAAGCACACTGCCTAGAGCTCACTACTCAATTACAAGAAACCCATAAAGGATACAACCCTTAGAGAAGGCTCGTCGCCTTACACGAAGTCTCACTAACTTACAAAAGCATTTGGACAACAATCCAGATTACATGAACTCTGAAAATAACATATGCATATACCTAAGCACAGTTCCAGTTAAGCTCACTATCAAATCTTCTCTGCAACACACTTCTTCACATAACTTTGCACAAATTCCTTGCTAATGAATGATTAATACAATATTTGCACATAGAATGATACCTCACAATGATTATTACATTAATTTATACAATTCATCAACCCATGTAATATAGGTCGGCTAAACCCTCAACATAAATAACAAAATAATAACCTCACATGCTACAACAATACATGCAGACCAAAACAATGTCGGCTAAGACATAGTCTGGACGCAAATAACCATCACAAATATGAAACACATCCAACAATTATGCCTCAATCATCCACAACATGCTACCACACCAGGAATGTCGCATAACACAAAGGACATCACTAGACAAAGAAAATCTTTAATAACACACACAACAATCAATAGGGACCACCAATACACATAAAACATGATCTATAAACATTCACAAGAAACATGAATTGCACCACAACAACCGCAACAACTCAGATCACTAGAATCATCATCATCTCTCTATCAGAGCTCAAGAACACCAACATAACTAACTATCAACCTGAAAGATTCGCTTGTGGATTTCCAAATCATGAAGCACTCAAACTAAGGACACACATCAACATCCAAAATACATCCCACACATTCACATCTAAAGATATTATAATTTTAGAGCAATATGAAGCTCAAACCAGAATATCGAATAACATGAACACCTGAATAACATCCTCAATACCATATCTCATAACCTGATCAAATCAACATGCAAACCTCTAAAACTTTTGTTGAATCAAATAGAGATAAGTATCTCAAAAACAATTAAACCACATCAACTCATCTGCAACGTACATGCTAAACCAACTCATCCAACCTAACTGAAACACTAATATACACAAAAGAATATGTTGACATTAATGACAACACACTATTCCAACAAAGTACCCAACAATATCTAACAAAACCGACATCTATATTCATTTACAACCTCCCAATCATGATCTAATACTCTTCTATTGTAAAATTTCTTATTTAGCATGCAGATGTAGTATCTAAAGAAAACATCATTCACTCTTTGAAAATGATTGAAACTATTCTTCAACACCAAGTGGGAATAATAATCATTTATAATGACTTGCCTCCTTTCTCCTGTAACAAACAGTCTTGGAAAATTCCTCATTGAAGCTACAATGTACTCCAAATAAGATGTCATGTAAAACTTATGAGTGTTTGGCACTTTGGTAAGATGCTCACATATTGCATCACTAATTTTCTTACCTCGAGATATCTTTTCCTTATTTTGTCTAATAACATGGATATATTGATACATCCATTTATAATAGGTGTTAGAAGTGCAAAGTCCTTTCACCTTACTTAAGAGAGTTACCAAATCATTTACTTCTTCAATGAGATCACTTCTAGGAAAAGTCTTGAGCCATCTAGCAATTGTAGGTCTCAGGGTCTTCAACCAGTTATCATTCATATTCCTCCTACATTTGTCAGAATTTTTTTCATAGTAGGAATGAGATCATTGCATAGTAATGTCTGAGTACTTTTCAATATCAAGACACTTGAAAATAGTGTCAAAGAAATATTTATCTCGTCTGATCAACTTCTTACCAGTGTCATCATTTACACTTTTTCTAGTAGGATCAAAGTGACTCATATTTGTCATGATGAATTCGGGGTCTTGAGCATACATGAGAAAAGATACAACTAAATGGATAAAGTTGTTGATGATGGACTCTATTTTGTAGTATGAAAGAAGTTGTTCAAATCATTTGAGAAACTCAACTAGGTCAACAAGACCTATCTTAGTATCCCTTATCTGTTCTATGTTTGATTAGACTAACAAAAGTGGGAAGACCGAATGTGGATCTTGCTTCTTCAATGTCATCACCTTCTTGCTTGGAGAAACCTCTATCATTTGTATAGCTACAACACTATAACATGTGAAAGGCCATCAATATTACAAAATTGCAATTAATCAGCCATTTTGTTCATCATGATTTGAACAAACTCTTGAATATGATGCATTTGAAGCCACTAGGGTTTCCAAAACCCATATTATATCTTGGTAGTTCAAAGGTAAATCAGGCCTATGAACCCTTTTTACGTGTGTGCAATTGGCATAATTCAGGTTCATAAGCCCAAATTACACTTTGGAAAAAGTGTGGTTCTTGGATGTAATTCAGATTTATAAGCCCGAATTATAGTTTGGAAAAGTCTAAAATTAGGTGTAGGTCGGACCTATAAGTCCAAACTACACTTAATGGGAGAAAACCAAAACCAAGTGTAAGTCAGACTTATAGGTCCGAGCTATACCTATATGAGTGAAACATAGTGTAAGGTGGGTTTACAAACCTGCCATACACTTGATAAGGGAAGAACTCAAAACAAGGTGTAAGGCGGGTTCATAAACTCGCCATATACTAGCAACACAAGATGGTGTAAGGCAGGTTTATAAACCCATCATATACTTATGCTATGGAAAAATATTAATCAAGACCCATTATAGGGTCATAGACCTGCCATACACCTTTAGTGCATGGAAACCCTATGACCTTGTCATGCACCACCCACACAAGGAAAGGCAAGATAGCAAGAGAGGTGGAGTGCGGGTTGTTGAACTTGAACTCCACTGAAATTCGATGTAGTTTGGGTTCATGAACCCGAACTCCACCAAACTTGGGCGAATGCAGAGAATAAAAAACACATGAAGTGCATGGTGAAATGCATGGTGGGGTCACATATCTACCATGCACCAAGCCATCCTAAGGTGCACGATGGGCCTGCGGCCCCGCCACACACCATAGACACAATATTGAAAGGTGGGGTGCAGGTTAATGAACCCAAACCCCACCAAAACTTGGTAATATGAAAACATTACAAAAACAAAAGGCTTAACAATGAAAATGGGTTTTGCTTGGGTCCATCAACCTGAGAAAAACCACAAATGTGGTGTTGTTCAAGTCAATGAATCTAAACAACACCACAAATAGGGTTGATGCAAATCGAATAAAATGAAAAGAAATGCACACATTCAAATAATTCTATCTCAAAAAATAAAAGGATTTTTGAACCCTACAAGATAAATCAATGGAAGAACAAGAGGTAAGAGGAAAAACCTTACTCAAAAAACGTGGAGAAAATATTATGAAAACCGAAGAAGAGCTTCTCCTCCCACGACCTTGGATAGCTTGAAATGGTAAAATGAGGTCAAAATATAGAGTAAATGGATTAAAAACCAAGTGAAAGACTCCAAATCAAATTAAAAGAGTGTGCATTTAATATCTTAAGTGTCATAAATACATACAAATCAGGTTTATAAATCCGATTTGCTCCTATAATTCACACTTGGTGTAAATCAGGTTTATGAACCCGATTTGTACCTATAATAATTCACACTTACTGAAAAAAGGAAAAAAAAAGAGATAATCATGCTTGTGATGATAAAAAAATGTCTCAAAAAGCATGCATAGAGTTGAAAAGACACAAATAGGCCAAAAATTTATGGGGTAACCTCAATTTTAACTTAATGTTAAAATTGAGGATAATAGATTTGTCCTTTCTTGGGGGCATATCATTGTGGTAATGTGCTTGTCTTTTGGATGCATGCTACCTTAAATCAGTTGCTCCTGATACTCAAGTGACTTTGAAAAATGAGCATTTTTTTTTTGTAATTTGGTATTTTTCTTTTTCATGACTCATAGTAAGCAAACCTTACTAGGCTAGCAATCATGATTTTCTCTCTATTTCCTCTTTCTTATGATGCCACTTTTTATCTTGATATTGAAGTACTAAGATCCTAAAGTCCTTGGGGGCTTGCGTCTTGTCTCTTTGATGTCTTGATGAAAGTTTACAATGCAAACCTTTGTACTTTACTGTGAGTATGCTTAGTCTCATACTCCTTCTAAAGTGGGGGATAAATGTAGCATCCTAAATTGTACTCACCTAAAATTTTGTTCTCACTTAGGACTCACTTTGGTGTTCATCTTCTAAGGCCTAACTAAAGCCTTGACTTTTCTCTTACCAACTATCAAACTCAATTATTTATTGTTCACACCGTCTCCCCTTGATCCTAGAACCCTGATTTCCATGACCACCTCTAAAAATTGGCCCATTTTGGGGCCTCATAACAGTCACCTAATCTAGGCTAGGACCTAGATCCCGTATCGACCCGTGTTAGAAATTCAATTTCTTTTTCAACCAGCAATTGTAAAAGGAGGTCTACCCCTCTCATCTCAAACCTAATTTGCATTCATAATCAACTCAAGAGAAAAATTGAGACCCTACATTCAATTGAGAAAGCAATCGATCTTCTATCAAGCATATGAGCAAAACTGAAGTCAAGATTCAAGTATTGGAGATGACATTCATGTTTTATGTTCTATGAAGACTATCCACATAAAACCCTAATTCCTTGTGAAGATAAAGAAAACTTCATTAAAGGTATATCATTAGTGTTTCATTTATTTTCAGCCTTTTCCTCAAAAGGAAAATATTTTACTGTAGTACTTCATGTACATTTTCAATTCAATTTCATGGTTAATTCCAAAATTGGGAGTTGATCTAAGGCAAACCCCTATTCCAAAAAATTCCCCCTTTAAAATGTGTGTAGAAATAGGTATAAAGATACATTAGGGAGGATCAACAAGATTGACAAGGATGAATAGGTTCACCTTTTGGCAGCGAAAAATTTGAAGGACCAGGGAAATCACCACCATAATCCCAAAAAATCAGGTTGTCCTTTTGGGAATAGATCCAAACCATCCTCCTTTGCTTAAATCTAGGTTGGTGGCTCCGCAAGACATCTATAGCTCACTATTTATGCCCGATCTCTTCAATAATTCGCTATTTTTCCCTAGTCTTTAACAATTCAAAAATTCAATTCAGTCTTGGGGAAGGAAGAGCCTCATTTCAGAGGTCTAGAATCTGATTAGATTCTTAATCTATCAAGGTTAGATCTATCAAATTCCTATCTTTCCCTAATGTAATGGTAAATTAAGAAAAAATAGTGGTTTTATTACATTGTATGGTGAAACCCTAATTTTCACCATTATAGGAAGTGTTATGCCTATGATTGGTGAAGAGATTAGGCTGGACCTAAGAATAAAGTTCAAAGAATCCATTGCAATGACAAATAAGGTAAGGGCTATTGGATAGCCTTTCCTGATAGACATTTGTAGAATAATAGGGTCAAAGAGTTCACCATCCACATCCACTTTGGTGGAAGAGTCATTGAAGAGGATATTTAATGCATTTGCAAAATTTATAACACAAATGTCCATTCAATTCTTACATAGGCCTTTTCAAAATCCAACCATGGCAACATTTTGATTGTCATGCTTAGCCTAATTCATCCCCTCCAAAGAATATCTACCAACCTGTAGGCAAGAACTTTTGCAAGGATATTATAAGATACATTTAGAAGGGTGATGGGCCTCCAATTTTTTACCAGTTTTTATACCTATCTTTAAGGATCGGTTTTATGATCCCCCTAATCATGTTTTTCCCCCTTTGAATTATTATGGAAAGTAGCATTGAAGACCTCTAGCAGTTCACACCCTATGCACTCAATGTTTCCTTTGTAGAATTCAATAGTTACCCCATTAGCACCAAGCGACTTGCCATTTGCTAAAAATAATGTTGGTTTCAATTTTGGATATCGAGATATCATTATAATCAGCTCTAGCATCTGCCTTGCTGATTTTCTTAAGGATCATTTTCATGCAAAAATATTTGGCCTCAACATATTTATCAGTTTCTTTAAACGAGAAGAGCTTATGAAAGGAGTGAAAGGCTTTCTTCATGAAAGAAGGATCATCAAAGACTAGCCCATTGTCATCAATTGGTCCTATTGCTTTCTTAATTTTTTTATCCTTGATCAAATTGAAAAAATATTTTGAACCTCTATCCCCCTTTTTAAGCCATTTCATTTTCGCTTTGATCCGTTAGCCTTGAAACTTATAGTTTCACAACATTTTTAGTAAGTATTTAGTCCTAATTAGCATGGATTCCACCTAAATGTTAGGACTGGTAACCTATAATTGTTCCTTAAGGAGTACCAACTTATAATTAAGAATATTCTCCAATATATTCCTATTGAGGGCCTTTCTTTCCAATAATTCTAAACAAATTTCTCCATATAAACATAAGAGAATTCCATCTCATAATAGGGTTCATATCTTTACTCAAACTTTTGGAAAGAGCAATGATAATTTTAATGTCATCAATATTGTCTTGGTCCTTAAAAAGTGAGCAATTTAATTTAAAAGAAGGCTAAGCTTTTAGTTGAGTAGAGGATAGTGGACCAACCTATAAGTTCCTAAACCCTATTTATCTCACAGTTTAATTAAATACTCATTTTCCAAATCATCAAGGAAATAAATAAAGTATTAGCTTCATAAATTATGAATATCAAATTACAATTTAGAGTCTAAGTGCTTTTTCTAGGTAGTAGAACATGTATGCTTGAAGTACATATTACATTTGTGGCTTTCATATCATGTATACATAAAGAATAAATCAAAATACAAATTTATAATAATGATAAATATAAGTTCATAATAGTATCCTTGGTCACCATTAACTCAAATGGCCATTTGCAAGTCAAGGACAGGAACATGGTCAAGATGCTTTTTTGCTCAACCACGAAGAAAAGCTTCCCTAGAGTTCTTCATGATTTGATGAACACCCAACCCTAAGAACCTAGCTACAGAGAAATAATGGTAGAATGGAAACCTTGGTGCAACCTGATACATCTGCATGCATATCTAAAAATATGATAATGCAATGCCCTATTATCGAGATATACAAGAGAAACATATTAATAATTTTACTAGGCTAATTCATCTAATTGAATGAACATGGATTTGGAGAAAGAACTATACAATAAATGGATCTTCCCAAAAGGAGGATCATTCTTCCCTATTTACCCATATTTGACACCCTTTCGCAGAATCATAGCTCAAACACACACACATAGAATTAAATCTACTTCCTTAAATGTAGACATTCATCATATTCCTAATGTGTTTAATCATTTCATCTATCATGCTCATGTATATTCTAATGCAATGTTTACCTATGATGATATTTCGGTAAGATAATGTAAGTAATTGGAAAATTCTAATGCAAAACTCAACTATATGACTTTTTTATGTACAACGAACAAGAACACTCACAAGTTTATCTTTTTCTAATGCAATTTCAAAGATGAATAAAAATGCAATTTATAAAAACATTAAATGTTTATGTAATATTTAATTAAGAAGGTATATCACATGTGTGTGTGTGTATGTATGTATGTATAAGTATATATATGCATACATATATATACATATATATGTGTGTGTGTGTGTGTGTGTGTATATATATATATATATATATCTGTGTGTGTGTGTGTGTGTGTGTGTGTGTGTGTGTGTGTGTGTGTGTGTGTGTGTGTGTGTGTGTGTGTGTGTGTGTGTGTGTGTGTGTGTGTGTGTGTGTGTATGTTTTAAATAAATTAGATAAAGGGTTAATAATTTCATGGTTTTTTAAGTCATAAAATACAATCAAATTTCATTTGTAGTCAAGAGTTTTGTAAAATCTACCTATACTTATAATGTATTTTCATTTTAGCAATTCAAATTTCCCAATCTAATTTAACAGAAATAACTAATTTTGTTTTCCTTTTTAGGTAAAAATGAGATGAAAACTAGAGTTACACTCTATAGAATTTTCTACTGATATTATAGAGATGGTTATTCCACGAATTTCCCAAATTTCATTCATTTTCACTAACTTTACAATAATGGGAAAAACTAAACAAAACTTCTTGGACACCAAAAAAGAATTCTATCATTTGTGATGAATATTCTAAGAATGATTTGGTTAACCCTCTAGTAAATCCTTCTTATCTTGGTTTGGTCAGCTACTATTTTATATTGTTCTAAAAATATATTCACTCTTACAATCTCCTTAATCCCACTGGCTTCATAGCTTCATACTGATAACAAAACTATGAGATAGATGATGTGATTTTCAGACATAAGCTATGTGATGCAACTCTTTGTCTCAGATAAAATTACTAATGTGTTTTTATCTATTAGATGTATTATAGAATTCAACCCTTCCTAAAACATTGAGAAAATGAAACTCAATAACAATATATATATATTTTTTTGATCGGTAATAGGCCGAAGCCAATAAGATGTACATACCCTACCCCCTATGAGATTTGAACTTGTGACCTCTCTTTCAAGAGCACAAGTTCTCCACCACTAGGCCAACTTAGGCTGCATGAAACTCAATAACAATATTATACTAGCAACACATTTTTGTTCTTTACAGTTAAGGGGTTTCAACTGCCATAATGCATTTGCTGCCCATTTTGGGGAGGTAGCTATTAGAAATATATGTTTGGTTGTCATTGATGTCAAACCCACTAATCTAGATTGCTTCAGATGCAGTAAGGCAATGTACAGAGTGAAGCTAATAGTGGAAGGTAGGTATATATGTATGAAGATGAACCTTGTTGTTGTGTCACAAAGTTAGTGTTGCAAATGTGTTTTTTGGAAGGATGTTTGCTTCAAAAAATGTGTTGATAGCATGTGGATATGTTTTTCATGTTGACCAAGTTTTGGTTTTGGTTGTGGCAATATAATTTATGCTCTAGAAGTTATGCTTTGAATGTATATCAATTTAAGATGGTGGTTGATGATCTAGCAGTTCTAATAGTGTTTGACAGTTTTATGTACTCCGCATTCATCCACATTTTGGTTTGTAATGATGATATTTTGGCAATCTATTGTTTATGTCCTTAACTTTTTATGTCAAGTTGGATGGTACTTTTGTGCTCCAGAATGTGCTTGCAAAAGTTCGAGGATATGATCATTTTGGGTCTAGCCAACCTTGAATGTTTTTTCTTTTTTCTTTTTCTTTGATGCGTGTAGTTTATGATCTAACCATTGGAAGATTCTTGAAAGGAATCATGTAATAGATCGTTGGAGAATTATTCTTGAGGAAAGTGTTCTTAAGGACAACTTGGTGCATATACCTACCGATATATATATGTGTTACAACTTCATCGGTATTCTGAGAAAAAGTGTGAGATATTTGATAGATGTGTGTGGTTTTATGTGTGTGAAGGAGTATGAATGTGAGTAAGACAAAATTGGTAACAATGGATGTATGTGTGATTGGTGAAGATAGATTGTAGAAGTGTTGCAGAGATTCTTGATAGGATCTTATGCAAGCAGTAGTTTAGATCTTTGAGCATATCAGGAACTGAACCTATGCATATGTAGATGCAATTTTCTCAGTTCATATTAATTTCTCTCTCTTGGCAGGGAGTCTTCCACTAGTAAGCTATTGTAATCTAGGTAGTGAGTCGTCAAGGCAATGAGCCCTCTAGCAGTGAGTCTTGTAATCTAATATAACTTGTTATATTATCTTGAGAGTTGACCCTCTCCATTTTTTTTCCAATTTGGGTTTTCCATGTACAAAAATCTAGTGTCTCTCTTATGGTTTATCTCTTACATTTCAATTATATTGCATGCATTTCTTTCGTGCTAAGATTAATTAAGAATAAAATAAAATTCAGAAGTTTATTTTTTAGAAAGGGAATATTGATTCACCCACCCCCCCCCTCTCAGTATTTTGGACAATTCAATAATTGGTATCAGAGCTTGGTTGCTTGTTTCTAGCTTAACAACTTGAGGGAGATCTTGGTTGATTGAACAGATGAAACCTATGGGTATGACAGGAGAGTATTATTTGGATGAAGATTTCAAGACAAACCTTGAAGATTTAGAGAGAGTGGAATCTGAGAATGAAGAACTGAAAGAAAATACCAAGAAAGAAAATGAATGTGGCAAGAAACTTAGAGAGTAGATTCAAAAGTTCAAGGCAAGATATCAAGAAATTAACAAAGAAATGAAACAAGAAAATGAGATTGTTGTGAGTCTGAAGCTGCAAATTGAAGAGAGCAAGAAAGCGGAAGAATGTCTAAAGGATAGAATCAATTAAAAGATAGAAGAATGTGGAAAGCTGGAACAAGAATAATTGAAGCTGAAGTCAGAGGCAAAAGTCAATGAAAGCAGTGCATTATTGGATAACATTTTGACCATGTAGAAATCTCAGAAAGACAAAGACGGATTAGGTTTTCATTCTGGTGAATGCTCAATTCATAATGACATAAGAAAAGGCAAGGAAGAGAAGGTGGAAGCTAAAAAGAAACTTGAAGATACAAACAAGGTCTGGAATCAAGAACCCGTTGCATGAAGACCTCTAATTTGACAACCAAATGCTCAAAGGTACCCATCATTTAATGGTTATTGTTTTTATTACAATATTTTTGGACATAAAGCTATAGAATGTAGATGCAAAGTAAATTAGAATACTCAATGCTTTAATTGTAAGATTTTTGGATGCAAGGCTAATAACTGTAGTTATCAAGCTATTAGTAGAAGTTATAGACAATTTGTGAATGGAGTGAATGGATCTCTCATGAACATGATGAATCAACCTTTTCATTATTCTTGTAACTTATGCTATGGTTTTTGTCATAAAGCTAATTAGTGCATATCTAGAACAACTTCAATGAATTCGGGACAAAAGAATATCAAGTGTTACAATTGCAACAAGTTAGGACATTTTTCTAATAGTTGCAAGAATGTGATAGCTCTGAAAAAATCAAATGAACCTAAGAATCTATGGTTTGGAGAAACAAGGAAACAAGTGTGTCTACTGTACCTGAGTCCGGTATATATACTTCATCTTGCAAAAATTGATCTGGTAGCTTTGGCTTGGGGGAGCTTCAAAGAAAATCTATTTATCCGCCACCATGAAGGAGATAATGTTGTGGACGTGACATATTGGTGTTGGAGTTAATATTGTGTATAGTGTGCTCTAGTACATTGTGTATGTAGAATTAAAGAATATAGATGATGGCATCATTGTGACAAGACAATTTTTAGCGGCATAACCCTAGGTGTATAAAACAAGTTAAATACCTATTTTTGTGATCATTTTGACATTGTGTGTTGAAGAGTCTAGAAAGAAAGAGTATTTGAAGTGCAAAATAAGAATCAAAATAGGGTTACCATAAAAGAGGTATTTTTACATGTTTTTCCATGGAATCCAAGATATGTTATGGGCGAATCTAGTCATGGAGATATTTAGAAGTTGGAAAAGGTACAATTAGATGAATTTGATCATAAGAAAATTAGGATTATGGAAATTTCCTTCACAGATGAAGAATTGCAGAGAGTCAAAGAATTAGGGCACAAAGGTTTGGGCATTTGGGATGAGTTTTTGAGGTTCACAAATGAGTGTTCAATGAAGTTCATTTTGAACCATACTATGGATGGCTACATGATGTTGGAAAAATTGTATCAAATAACAAAGGAAGCTATCTCAGATATTTTAGGTCTTTGTGGGTTTTGACCTATTCTGGTAAAGAGATCGTTCAAAAACAAAGAAGTCAAATCCCTAAGTAGTGTTACGAGAGATCCAAGGGCATTACTATTTGATACAATCATCAACCCTGGGGTGAGATATGTTGCTTATGGTGTTTCTTACAAGATTT
The DNA here is from genome assembly GCF_030272615.1 of Cryptomeria japonica. Lineage (NCBI taxonomy): Eukaryota > Viridiplantae > Streptophyta > Pinopsida > Cupressales > Cupressaceae > Cryptomeria > Cryptomeria japonica. The sequence goes on along the minus strand of NC_081412.1, from coordinate 171,629,597 downwards.
ATTTTTGAATTAGAGAAGTATCAACTTCTATTATATCTGTGTACATTTCACATCACATGGTAAACCAAGGCAAAAATTTTAATTTTTATGAATTATTATTGATAGGATTGATAGAAAATATCACTATGAAAAAAGATGATAGATATCCTTTTCGGTTATACTCCTTAATCATGTGCTTAATGATTTATTTCTTAAGATCTTTACTATTAAAGAAGAATGTTTAATGAAATTTAAATGCCCCTTCTAGAAAATAGATTTATAGGTATTTGGCTTGTTTGGTAGACAAAGATAGGGCATGTAAAAATCATCTCATGAATCTTTAGAAGATGTGGTGTTCTGGTTCAGTTCCTGGTGTTGTTAGCACTCCTAAGGAGAGTTCTTCCTCCAACAGAAGTTTGAAGAGAAGAGTTGTAGTTTCCTCTCTAGAGTCAAAGAAGATTAAGAAAAGTGAAGAGAGGAAAGAAATAATTAATCTTGATGATCTGGAACCTCCTAAAAAAGATAAGGAAAATAAGAAGATAGTTTGGATGAACATGACCATTGCAAGAAAGCAAATATATAAAGTGTGCTTAAAGAAGAAGATGGCATGAGGAAATTTGGAGATATGTAGCTTTAATGTCCATCATATGATCAGGATAAAATTGAAGAAGTCTTAGTTGCGTATCTGCTCTGGAAAAATATTACTTTAAATTATCTTGCAAATATTTTACAAGATGCCCTATTTGAACTAAATGAAGATCCTTGAAGAAATTACCTAAAGAAATTGTTGATAAAGATGAAGAATAGAAAGATATGGACAAAAGGTGTGATAGTGCACATAAAATATTATCAGAAAGCATAAAGGAAATAAAATAATGTATTGAAGACGTGGCCAGAGTATATAAGTACTATCTTTAGTGGCTTGCTACTATTGAAAACTGTAGAGCTAAAATTGACTCCATTGAGTCCGAGCTGAGCTCCTCTGGTAAAAAAATTAATATTGTCAATGATAAAGATGGTGCACAGAGAAAAATGATAAATTCTTTACAATTGGAGCTTACATCAATCTAAAGACAACAACAAGATGTAGTGAATATTTTCTAGAAAGTAAAGGAGATGGTAGAAGCTAGATTGGAACATCTTTTCGGTCTCCTTATTGAAGCAGAGAAAAATTCATCTACATTGGATTCTATATCTAATTCTATTGACATTTTGGTGGAGAACAACAATCTATGTATAAAGGTTAGAATAGTTGTGGATTCCTGGAAGATATAAGATAATTTCTCATGTGAAGTATAATTGAAACATCCTTTTTGGGCAGCGTAAATTTTTGTTAACCTTTTTGTTGTTACCCTTTGTCCTTGATGTCAGAGGGGGGAGATATAGAGATTTATCAACGGGGGAGATATGGTGACATATATAAGAGATGTATATTTGTATGGAATAAGTGTTTTTCCATCAATGACAAAGAGGGAGATTGTTAGAAATGTATGTCTTGTTGTCATTGATGTCAAACCTGGTGTTCTTGATTGGTCTAGATGCAGTAAGGCAATGTATAGTGTGAAGGTAATAGTGGAAGATAGGTATGTATTTATGAAGATGAAGAACCTTGTTGTTATGCCAAGAAGTTAGTGTTATAGTTATAGTTGTTGCAGATGTTTTTTTCAGATGGATTATTGCTTCAAAAATATGTGTTGATGGTATGTGGATATATTTTTCATGTTGACAAATTTTTGGTCTTGTTTGTGACAATAGAGTTTGTGCTCTAGATGTTTTTCTTATAAGGTATATTTAGTTATGATGGTGGTTGATGATTTGGTAGTTCTGACAGTGTTTGACAGTTTTATATGCTCCACATTCCTTCTTATTTTGATTTCTAATGATGTTGTTTTGGTAATATGTTGTTTATGTCCTTAACTTCTTTATGTGAAGTTGGATCATGTTTTTGTGCTTCAGAAATGTAATTGTTAAAGTTTGAGGATATGATCATTTTGAGTCTAGCCAACCTTGAATGTTTTTTGTTTTTGTTTTTCTCTAGTGCTTATAGAATGTGATCTGACCATTGGAAGGTTCTTGAAAGAAATCATGTAATATATCATTGGAGAAGTATTCTTGGGGAAAGTGTTCTTAAGGATGACTTGGTGCATATACTTACTGGTATATATATGTGTTACGACTTGGTCGATATTGTGAGAAAAAGTGTGAGTGAGTTGATAGATGTCAATGTGTTTTAATGTGCGTGAAGGAGTATGAGTGTGAGTAAGGAAAAATTGGTGTGACAATGGATGTATGTGTGATTGGTGCAAGTAGATTGTAGAAGTGTTATAGAGATTATTGACCAAATCTACTACAAGCAGTTGTTTAGATCTCCGAGCTTATCAGGAACTGAACCTATGCATATGTAGATGCAATTTTCTCATTTCATATTTGTTTCTCTCTTTTGGCAGAGAGCCTTTCGGCAGTAAGTTGTTGTAATATGGGCAGCAAGCCCTCTGACAGTGAGCCTTGTAATCTCATATAACTAGCTATATTATCTTGAGAGTTAACCCTCTCTGTGGTTTTTCCCATTTCGGTTTTCCACGGTCAAAAATTTGGTGTCTCTCTTATGGTTGTGTATCTCTTCTATTTCAATTATGTTGCATGCATTTATTTTGTGCTAAGATTAATTGAGAATAAAATAAGTTTCATAAGTTCAGTTTTTAGAAAGAGAATATTGATTCACCCCCACTCTCATTATTCAAGACTGTTCAAGAATTGGTATTAGAGCTTGGTCCCTTGTTGCTAGCTTAACCACTTGAGGGAGACATTGGTTGATTGAACAGATGACACTTATGGATATGGTAGGAGAATATTATTTAGATGAAAAGTTGAAGACAAACCTTGAATATTTGAAGAGTGTGGAATCTAAGAATAAATAATTGAAAGAATATATCAACGGAGCAAATGAATGTGTCAATAAATTGAGAAATTAGATTTGGAAGTTCAAGGTAGGACATCAAGAAGTTAATAAAGAATTGAAACAAGCAAACGAGACTGTTCTGAGTTTGAAGATGCAAATTGAAGAGAGCAAGAAAGTGAAAGAATGTCTAAAAGATACAATCAATCAAAAGACGAAAGAATATGAAAATTTGGAACAAGAATTATTGAAGCTAAAGTTAGAGGCAAAACTCAGTGAAAGTGGTGCATTATTGGATAAACTGTTGATGATGCAAAAATATCATAAAGACAAAAAAGGATTAGGTTTTCATTCTAGATAATTCTCAAATTAGAATGACAAAGGAAAAGGCAAGGAGAAGGTGGAAGCTAAAAAGAAAACTAAAGATACAAACAAGGTTTGGAATCAAGAACCTGGTATAAGAAGACCTCCGGTCTAGCAACCAAATGCTCAAAGGTACCCATAATTCAATGGTTATTGTTTTCATTGCGATATTTTTGGACATAATGCTATAGAATGTAGGCACAAAGTAAATTAGAATACTCAATGCTTTAATTCTAAGAGTTTAGGACACAAGGATAATAACTCCAGTAATCAAGATATGAATAGAAGCTATAGACCATTTGCGAATGGAGTTGAATGGATATCTTATGAACATGATGAATAAACCCTTTCATTATTATTGTCACCTATGCTATGGTTTTGGTCATAAAGCTAATCAATGCAGATCTAGAATAACTTCAATGAATTCATGATAGAGGAATATTGAGTGTTACAATTACAACAAGTTTGGACATTGTACTAATAGTTGCAGGAATGTGACAGATCCGACAAAATCAAATGAATTTAAAAATAATAATGCTATGGTATGGAGAAATAAGGAAGAAACTATGTCTATTGTACCAGAGTCTAGTACAAATGCTTCATCTTGCAAAAATTGATCTGGTAGCTTTGGCTTAGGGGGGGCTTCAAAGAAAATTAATTTGTCCCCCCTCATGAAGGAGATACATGATGTTGCCTTGACATGTTAGTGTTGGTTTTGATATTGTGTATAGTATGCTCCAATAGATTGCATATGCTAAATATAAAATTTAGATGATAACATCATTGTGACAAGACAATTTTTAGCAACATAACCCTAGGTGTATCAAACAAGTTAAATATGTATTTTTTTATTATTTTTATATTGTGTGTTGAAGAGTCTAAAGAAAAAGAGTAGTTGAAACACAAAAGAAGAATCAAAGAAGGGTTAGCACAAAAGAGGTATATTTACAAACTTTTATATGGAATCCAAGATGATATTTATGGGAGAATCTAGTCATAGATGTATTCAAAAGTTGGCAAAGGTACAATTAGATGAATTTGATCATAAGAAAATCGGGAATTTGGAAAGTTCCTTCATAGATGAAGAATCACAGAGAGTTGGAGAATTAGGGCACAAAGGTTTGGACATTTGAGGTGAGTTTTCATGGTTCACAGATGAGGATTCAATGAATTTCCTTTTGAACCATACTCAGGATGGTTACATGATGCTGCACAAACCCTATTAGATTACAAAGGAAGATATCTCAATTATTTTGGGTCTTTGTGTTGTTGGACATGTTTCGATAAAGAGATCAGTCAAAATCAAAGAAGTCGAAGAACTACTTGGCATTATGGGAGATCAAAGGGAATTTATAATTGATACAATCATCAACCCTATGGTTAGGTATGTCTCTTATGGTGTTCCTTACAAGATTTATTTTTGAAATAGAGAAGGATCAAATTTTGTTATAACTATGTCCATTGCACATCAGATGGTAAAAGAAGGTAAAGATTTTGATTTGTGTGAATTATTATTGATACAATTGACAAAAAATATCACTATGACAAAATATGATGGATATTGTTTCCGATTTGGTTCCTTAATCATGTGCTTAGTGATTTATTTCTTAAGATCTTTACCATTAAAGGAGAATGTTGTATGGAAGTCAAATGTCCCTATTGAAAAATTGATTTACAGGTATCTGGGTTATTTTGCATACAAAGATAAGGCATGTAAAAATCATCTCAAGAATCTTCAAAAGATATGGTGTTCTAGTCTAGTTCCTAGTGTTGTCAGCACCCCTGAGGAGATTTCCTTCTCCAATAGAAGAAGCTTGAAGAGAAGAGTTGAAGTTTCCTCTTTGAGGCCGAAGAAGATGAATAAAACTGAAGAGAAGAAAGAAATAATTAGCCTTGATGATCTAGAACCTCCTAAAGAAGCTAAGGAAAAGATGGATATAGTTGTAGAATAAGAAGATAGTTTGGATGAAGATAACCCTTAGAGGAGAGAAAATGTATTAAATGTGCTTGAGGAAGAAGATGGTATGAGGAAAATTGGAGATTTTTGGCTTTCATGTCCATCTTATGATCATGATAAAATTGAAGAAGTCTTAGTTGCTTATCTACTCTAGAACAACATTACTTAAAAATAATCTTACATATATTTTACCGGGTGCCATGTTTGAACTACTTGAAGATCACTTGAAGAAATTACCTGAAGAAAATATTGAAAAAGATGGAGTACAGAAAGCTATGGAGAAAAGGTGTGTTAGTGCATAGAAAGGGTTATCAGAAAGCCTAAAGAAAATGAAAGAATGTATTGAAGATGTGGCCAGAGTGTATAAGTATCATCTCGGGTAGCCTGCTACTATTGAAAACTTCAGAGCTAAAATTGACTCCATTGAACCCAAGCTGAACTCCCTTGGTAAAATATTTGACATTTTCAATGATAAAGATGGTGCAGAGAGAAAAAGGATAAACTCTTTATAGTATGAGCTTATATCAATCCAAAGACAACTAGAAGGTGTAGTAAATATTTTCTAGAAATTAAAGGAGATAGTTGAAGCTAGATTGGAACATCTTTTCGGTCTCCTTGTTGAAGCAGAAAAATGTGCAAAGAATTCCTCTACACTAGATTCTCTATTAGATGTTATTGACTTGTTAGTGCAAAACAACAATTTGTGTGTAAACCTTAGAATGGTTGTGGATTCTTGGAAGAACATTCTTTTGGAACTTAAAGAGAGGTATAAGAGAATTTTAAATGAAAAGCATAATTGAAACATCCTTTTTGGGTAACACATCTTTTTGATAACCTTTTTTTGTTACCCTTTTTCCTTGATGTCAAAGGGGGAGGATAAAGTGATGAATAAAAGGGGGAGATATAATGAGATATAGAAGAGATATACAGTTGTATGGAATACATATTTTTCCATCAATGATAAAGGGAGAGATTGTTAGAAATGTATGTTTGGTTGTCATTGATGTCAAACCTGGTGATCTGAATTGGTTCGGATGCAGTAAGACAGTGTACAGAGTAAGGGTAACAGTGGAAGGTTTATATGTATAAATATGAAGAACCTTGTTGTTATGTTAGAAGTTAGTGTTATAGTTACTGTAGTCACATAGATCTATCCATTTTAATTAAATGAATATTTCGTATTTATTTGATTAAAAATCCACTAACCATCAATTAATTAAATTAACATTTAATTAATTCATCTTCAAATCATTCTCCTATTAATTAAATAAATTATTCAATTTATTTTAATTAATTCATTAAACCAAATTCACACTCAATTAAATGAATAAATTTTATTTATTCAATTTAATCCTCTTTCCTCTTTTAAATAAATTAAATAAAACATTTATTTAAATCATAAATCCCCCCCCCCACTTGCATTTTCCTACAAATGCAAGTTGCAACCACAAGTTGAAATAAATTAATTTTATTTTAATTAAAATCCTATTTTCCCTCACCCACCAAATCCACTTGCACTCCTAAACCCCCTTCTAGATTCTTCTAAACCCTTCCTAATTAACATAATCCATCCCCTAATTATTGTCACATTCCTAAGCAACTTGGAGTCACTTCTCAAAGACTTCAAAGTCTTTGAAAAGCATTAAATGCTTGGTGTGTTCAACAATTTAACCTCTAAAGTCTTCCAAACCACTTATGGCTCTTACATGACCATTTATGGTTAACCCCTAACTCAACCCTCATGTGACTCATGTGTCTCCTCAAGTATTTATTGCTTTGACCATGGTTATCCCTTTTACCTTTGCACAAGAGTTTATCCATTGGATAAAGGCTTTATTCTTTGAATAAATAATTTATTCACTCAACCCAACCTTGACCTTAACTCCCAAGTTAACCTTCAGGTCATGTCAAGCATTTAATTCTTATTCCCTCTCCTCTCAACCTATCCCACATTGACACTTGTCATCCCGGGATTGGGTTGAAAGTCCTCACATAGATTTGATATCATTCAATCCTGACCCTTGTTGAGATTACTCAATCTCAACCATCCATTGCTCCATTTTTCCTATAAATAGAGCCCATTTCTTCATAATCCAGATCGCGAAAACTTGTAAGCAATTAATCTATAGTGAATTTTAGAGAGAGCATTTAGTATAAATCACATATATTCATTTTGGACTAAAATAAATCTTAGTTCATTTCATAATATGTCTAATTAGTTTATTTTACACTTGCATAACATAGTTAAAACATTTCAATCTTGACCCACCATAAGCATCCATAGTGCAAAAAGTTGTTGAGAGCTACACTAATTTGGAACTTGGAGAGGAGAGGAACAAAGGAGAAGGAGCTAAGAGCATGTTAAAAGGCATTTGGAGATGTCTTGTGGTATTTACTTCCATAGTTAAATCCTTTATCATGTTTTTAGTGTCTATTTTGATATGCCTGCTTATATTAGTTTTTGGTTGATTAACACTAACAGTTTCTTGTGTTTTTGTGTGTTATTCCACCACAGACTTTTGTCTAACCTTGCCCCATTTTGCAGAGCATCATTTGGTGAACCTGACGTGAATCAAACAAACAACAACAATTTTTTTTTACAAAAAACTAACTTTTTTTGACTGTTTAGCTTGACACACAAGTCACGCTTTGGCGCTTTTGCCCACGCTTTAGCGCTATTGCAATTTGACATTTTAGCGCTATTGTTCTTACAATGGTGCTATTGTCTCAAATTTGGTGCTATTGCCTGGATTATAGCGCTTTTGCTTATTAACTAGCGCTTTTGTCCATGTTATAGCACACTTGTTATTGCTGTTTAAAATTTTAGTTTAGCGCGTTTCTGTTAAGTAGCGCTTCTGTTTTCACACAGAGTAGCGATATTGTAACAGAATGTTGTAAGAAAAGGGCCTTGTAACTGATAATATTTTTTTTAGGCTTGTGGAAGCCCACCATGTTTTCAGATTTTTCTAACTATTCGTTTCGTGTGCAGATCTTAAACTAATCCCTTTTTGTTACTAATAATCAAAAACACTTCTTTTGGTGCTCTAAAATCAACAAAACAAATTTGCTTTCATTGCAAGTTAGGAATACACTCTATTTTGGTGCTTAAAATAAGACAAGACAAAATTTTCTTTCTTGCATCAAAGTAAAAAAATTCACAATCAACATTTCAACTTATTGTGCAAAGTAAAAAAAACAATCAATTTATCTCATTTTGCACAAACGATTTACTTCATGCATACATGTTTCAAATTCAGTTGACTAGGATTTTCAATTCCTAGTTACTCAAACATTTTGCCTTTGAGGTTAAAAAGAACATCATGATTGTTGGAGCAACATCTCCAAATAGATAGAACATCATTGCAATGACAAGTTAAAAGGAACAAGTGTATTTTGTGTTTGGCACTCTTGTGCAAAAAGAGTTGGTTGAGTGGTCCTACTTCTAACACACACTATCCTCTCCCTTGGCTTTCGTGGTCCTAGGTGCAAGAGAAAGGTGTTAGTAACACTCAAGTTTTATCTTTTTAAGAGAGGCCTACCAAGAGACACATCACTCTTGGGAAAGACCTCGCGCGGTAAATCCTTCGAGCTGCTATAGAAATCAGGTGAGAGCGAAAGTTGTAGCCTTGGGTATAGCTGTTCCTACAGTGTAACTTGCTGAAAGGACAACTGGGCCCCACCACAAGTTACAAGGATCTTAAGTGAGTCACTACAGAATGAACTTTGTCCAAAGACATCAAAAATTACTAAACACCTTTATGTAGTAGCCCACCTGTTCTATTGATTGAGGATATTTGTGATAAATTCAGTGCAAGAGCATAGATGGTTTTGCTCCCAAGATACTCACTATACATATTTCCTTGAGTAGAAACATAGTTTTTTGAAAAGTCACTTGTGGCTTGATAAAAGTGATGACTCTCCCATCATAGGGATCATCTATTTTTTATGCTTGCGCAAGACTTGGTATATCACATCCTTACCTGCCACAGCGGGATTCATAAGGTATGTAGTACCAAAGTCAAGGAAATATCAAGATGTGGGCTGAAATTATCGCAACTAGCCATTTGACCTTAGGGATAAAAATTGTTTGAAGTGTTTTCATTTTTGAGTCAAGACCAGTGCAAATTAAGCCGACTTCAGGCTTTGGAAACACCTAATACATTTGAAGAAAAGGGTCACTAAAAGTTCAAAAGATTGGGTTGATCTAGACCCATACTTACTTGTGCCTTTTGAGGCAACATTCTTGTGTTTGTGTGCTTACTTTGTTTTCTTGTCAAAGAAAAATCAAAAAATCTAATTCCAACACAAGTATTCATCCAACACAAACATTTTAAAAAACAAAAGATCAAAAACCAAGAGCAACAACAAAAAGTATCAAACTATATGACCATTCTTCACATCTTGAGAAAGAAGAATCTTCATCAACACATCAACTTGAAGAAAAGACCATTAAGTTCAAAGGACTTTATCAAAAGGAGGAAATTATTCTATCTTAATAGACAAATATTTGTCTCTCAGAGAACCTTCTTACGTCACATGCATCTTTACCTTCAAGGGAAATCAAACGAATTTGATCCAGAATCATTAAACCGCAGAGCTTTTATGCAATATTGCGCTTTGAGTTATCACAAGAACAAAGGAGGAAAGATCAATCTTGACTTCTTTCCAGATATTTGCATCACATATAACGTAGCTCGAGAAGAACCACCAACTCCCGAAAGAGAAGAAGAATAATTTGTCCCATATGTGACACAAAGCTTTTATTGAAGTTAACATTTCATCCATTACCACATTCACATCATTACTCTGTTCCAACTCTCAAAACATCAAAAGGTTTTTGTCCTAAGTTCTATTTTGATATTTCTTGAATCAAACACAAACAAATCACTTTTAGATTGTCTCTACATCTAGGATAAACTCATCCTAAAGAGGCATTTCTACGCAGGTTAAAACTAGTCTATGAGTGCATCCTCTCATTACTAGGTAGTTAAGTCTGTAACACATCTCAGATTTCTCTAAACCTTATCACATCACACTTTGTCAAACACAACAAGCAATTCAAGAAAGAACTTTGGTAGCATCTACCTTTAGTGCTACGGATCCATATGCAAAACATTTCACCAAACATCAATCTTTCATTCCATCAACAACTCATCATCATTTTCATCAAACTTCAACAAAAACTTATAAACAAAATGGCTCATACCAGATCAAGATCTAGACAACAAGAAATTGAAGAGGAAGAGGAAGAAAATATCAATGAGTTCTAAGAAGCCCTTGGAGGAAATGTAAATGATGAAAATCCAGGCACTCCTACTTCTGTGGCAATAGAAAGGGCACAACACAACCCTCTCTTTAATAGACTTTTTGATGAGATACTCAAGAGTAATGCTGATGCTCACTTTTTAAGACTTGCTCAAAAAGGAGCTAAACTACCCTCTGACTTTGATGTTGCACAACTAAGACAAGCATCAGAATGCCAAAGTCATAATGAGGATGAAAGAGGTCGAAAACACATTAGATACAAATTTCATCAAGGTAATCCTCCACCTCCTCCTCCTCCAAATGAAATAGAAATGTTGCGGCAACAAGTTGAAAATCTTGCCCAACAACTTCATAGTGGTGTGAAAACTAATCAATTTTCACTTAATGAAATTTGTCCCTATCCCTTTGATAGGAACCTTCATATGCCACCTTTTCCACGAGGGTTCGAAACACCCAAGTTTGAAAAATATAGAGGAAAAGGAGATCCTCGTGATCATGTTCGAGAATTCCATTCAGCTTGCCTCGAAGTGGCATACGAGGATACGTACCTAATGCGCCTTTTTCCCCAAAGCTTGGGAGGAACAACCACATCATGGTTTTCCTAATTATCAGGTGACATTAGGACATTTGAAGAACTCATCCAGAAGTTCCTAGCACATTACTCACTCAACATTGAACGTGATATCACAATGGCTGATCTATGTAACACTAAACAAAAACCAGGTGAGCTTTTTTCAGTCTTTCTGCAACGATGGCATCAAATGTCTAGCAGATGTTCTCTTCATTTACCTGAACAAGAACTAGTGGAAATATTTATTTCTAACTTAAACGAAGAAATGGAATTTCACTTAGACGTGAAAGACATAGATTCTTTCAATGACATGATCACAAAAGGCTTGAAATGTGAGCGGGCTCTCATCAAGAAAGGACTTATCAAAATCTACAATGAACCAAAGGATGGCCCTCATCCACGCTTCAATAGTTGCAAGCCTAACTTCTAGAACAAAAACAAAAATATCGTCAACGATGGGGTTGTGGATGCAAGAACTATCAAAAGTGCACAACCTATGGTTCAATTTGCAGGACAAAATCCCCCACCCAAGAATAACACAATTGCTCCTCCAAATGAAGGATGCAACACATCTCAAGAGGAACCCAGACAATGTCAACAAAATTTTAAACCAAAATGAACATACACTCCCTTAGGGGAACCCATCGAAACAGTGTTACGACAGTTGGTTTCTCAAAATCTGGTGACCTTACCCAAAACATCAAATTATGAACCTCAAGTCAAACCTTCATAGTGGAGGGATACTGAACATCGTGATTTCTATCAAGGGAAAGGACATAAGACAAGCAATTGTCATAGATTGAAAGATCTTATTCAAGATCTTATTGACTGAGGTGAAATCAAAATCGAAGGACATGATCCAAAGACAACAAACAATGATCATCTCATGTTTAAAAATCCACTTCCATCACAAGATCAAAGGGGTCCTTCCACTTCAGGGAGAAACATAGATACTACTGATTATACGCAAGACATGCATAATTACATCGTGAATCACCTATATGATGCCAATGAACATATTGCAACTATAACCATAAAAAATCTCAGCTGCACTTGCAATGTTGTTACACGTCGTAGCAAGATTATCATAAAAGCAGCTCCACAAGGCACCCCATCTATCCCAAAGCAGTATAACCTTGTGGACCAATTAGACAAAACCCTCCCACTAATATCTATCTTAGAGCTATTACGCCTATCTCAATCCCATAAAACAATCTTGGATTGAGCTCTCCAAGAGGCGTCAGTCCCTGCAAACCTAAATACAGATCAGTTCCAAGCCATGGTTGGAAATCTAAGGTCATCACCTTGTCTCACTTTTTTCTGAAAGTGACAACTCCTTCTTCCAGCAACCTCATAATGCCTCACTCCACATTGAAGGGTTTATCAACCAACATAAGATCAAGCAAGTCTTGATCGACAATGGAGCAGGCCTAAACATTTGTACTCTATAATTAGTCACAACTTTGGGATTTGCAATTGAATCAGTGGATCCCTGCAAGAAGATAACAATCAAAGCCTATGATGATGCAGAGCATTCATCCAAAGGAGCTGTGGTGCTACCAATCCGAGTGGGCCCTGTGGTGAAACACATCATCTGTCAAGTTCTGGACCTTCCTCTGCCATACAATTTATTATTAGGAAGACCTTGGATACACACCATGCAAGCCGTTCCATCCACCTACCATCAGTGTATCAAGTTCACGCATAATGGTGTAGAAATCACAATCTTGGGTGATGCAAACCCCTTTGCATATTGTCATAATATCAGTCATCAACCAGAGATTACAGTTCCCAACAATAGAGAAGCGATCTCCTCCACATCATACGTAAGTCCAACTTTTCTTTCCAGTTCAAACACCACTATACCCAAGCAAGAGAAGCTCAAGATGCAAATAGCAGAGGAAGGCCCTGGGGAATACAATTTGAGCCAACTCTTTTGTGTGGGACAAATGCCTACTTCTCCTAGAACTCATGGCAAACCTCAACAGTTAGTTCAAATGCCACTGGTCAAATCAGCATGTACTTTGACGCCATTCATCCTTGGAAAGAGTTAAGAAGAAGAGACCAGAGATGAGGACTTAGCAGAATGGATCTATAAAGATCCTATCACCACAAAAATCCCACAAGCTAAGCTTCCCACAGATCAGTATGGCAAAGGCCTTCTTATTATGCAAAGAATGGGTTATGATGGTTAGAGTGCTTTGGGACCTTGCAAGCAAGGACGACATGAACCACTACAACCAAAATTAAAACCCAAAGATAACACTGGCCTAGGCTTTCAAAAGGAGATCCTTCCTAAGCTTGGATTCAAAGGGAAACCTAGCAAACCACTATATCAGCCTATTATAAAGAGGTCACCTTTGATTATAAAAGCAACACCGTGCACCATAACAATTGCCCCATTGAGGCTAAAAATCCAAGCAAAAACATCCACAATACCGATCATCCCACCAATCAAACCAGTGATCCCATCAGCAACAGCAAAAACATCAATAGCACCATTAGCAGCAGCAACTGTATCAAAACCCACAACAATATCTACAACATCAGTAGTTCCAGCAGAAGCAGTAGAGTCAATGCTACCGATGCTCCCTGTATTGGATTCATTGATCCCCATAATCCTTCCTGCAACACCACTCATTTCATCTACAAAGGTACATCAACTGATCACACCTACAGTGTTTAACTCAAAGGATATCCCAGTATGGTATAGTAACTGGTTACTGGAAAGTGACTTAGAAATTGACTCACACGAATGGGAATTTGATTCCATACAACTTAATACTTCAGATGAAGAAGACACATCACCACCTCCACCCTGCAAAGACATCCCTGTTTACAGAGAAGCACAGATAAATTCCTCTTGGGTTCCTGAGCTGGAAACTTCTTCCACAGACCCTACATCACATCCTACGCCTGATTCTGATAGGGAGAGTACCATCAACGACCTTCACCACAATGTCTTAAACCTCATTGACACATCTAATGAACTTAACCTAATCGATGAGGTAATGCCCATTATCCATCCTGAACTCATCGAATGGAACCAACCTAATCCCCCATGTCTTGACCTTTTCCAAAATGATGAGGTGATCATTGACTTTTTGGAACTACAAGATAACATACCAAGTGGGGATGACAAAGATGGATTGGCCATTGAACTTAATAGTGCAACATACTTTGGGGCAGATGCCAAACTTTTCAGCTACAAAAATATAACAATACATGGATCTTCCAGTGAAAACCACACTGTGGCATGGTTTGATCCCACAAAAATAAAAAGAAAGAGCGTCTCCAATGGTGAAAACCTCTTTGAGGTGCCTGAGGATGAAAGGTTTGACATTCTCCTTTCTAGTACACAGCAGGAATGATCAACAATTCTCATCTAAGAGACAAAATAATACGACGTGGGGGCTCCTGAAACTCCTCACCACATACATCTGGCATCTCTTTTAACTCCAGAGGAACAACCTAAGTTTGTAGAGTTCTTCCAGAAGCGTCAGATCAACTTTTCATGGTCATATGCAGACATGCCTGGTCCTGATCCATATTTATTCATGCATCACCTCACCATGGTAGAAGGAGCCAAACTTGTCAAGCAGAAACTTCGCAAGATGCATCCTCATATTGCGGTATTAGTCAAAGCAGAACTCAAGAAACTCCTAGATGTTGGTTTTATTAGACCAATTGATTATGTAGATTGGATATCCAATATTGTGCTTGTCGGAAAACCAAATGGGGGCATCCGTATCTATACTGAATTTAGAGATTTGAACAAGGCATGTCCTAAACATGACTTCCCCCTACCAAACATCGACATAATAGTGGACCTAACAGTAGGACATGCCATGCTTTCACTCATGGATGGCTTTTCAGGATACAATCAGATAAAGATCGCACCAGAGGATCAACATAAGATGGCCTTCACATGTCCATGGGGAACATACTACTAGAATGTAATGCCTTTTGGTCTAAAGAATGTAGGAGCGACCTATCAACGAGCAATGACCACCATCTTCCATGACATGATGCATACCATAATGGAAGATTATGTTGATGACTTGCTAGCGAAATCACTCACAAGAGAAGGTCATCTGGAAATATTAGAGAAAATCTTTGACAGACTAGAACAATATCAGGTGCGACTCAACCCAAAGAAATGTGTCTTTGGAGTAACCTCAGGGAAGCTTCTAGGATACATTATCTCAAGCAAAGGTATTGAGGTCGACCCAACAAAAGTTAAGGCAATCATGGGCATGCCACCACCAAAGAAAATTAGCCAGCTAAGGACACTACAAGGGCGACTTCAATATATCCAAAGATTCATTGCACAATTGGTCGATAAATTTTACCCATTTACACACCTGCTACACAAAAACATCCACTTTCAGTGGGATGCTAGATGCCAGCAAGCATTCCAGATGCTTAAAGATTATCTCATGAATACGCCATTACTAATCCCACCAGATCCAAGTAGGCCTTTATTACTCTATATATCAGCAACAAGTACAACATTGGGTGTACTATTGGCACAACACAATGCAGAAGGGAAAGAGTGTGTTGTTTACTACATCTCTCGTACACTGGTTGGTTATGAACTCAATTACACACCTATTGAGCGAGCTTGCCTAGTAGTAATCTTGGCAGCCACTAAACTGAGGCACTATATGTTGACACATAAAGTATAGTTAATTGCAAAGATCGATCCACTCAAATACTTACTCAGCAAAGGAGCATTGACAGGCTGCTTGGCCAAATGGGTGATGATTCTAAGTGAATTTGACATCGAGTATGTGGACCGTAAAGATATCAAAAGACAATTCATTGCAGATCAGTTGGTCGATGCTCCCCTCATAGGCGATCATCCTCTCATTTCCAATTTTCCAGATGAAGAGATATTCATGATCACAACAACACAACCATGGAAACTATTCTTTGATGGTTCATACACTAGGCATGGCTCGGGGGCAGGCATTCTGTTTATCACACCTCAAGGTGATAGCATCCCGAAGTCTTATAGGCTCACCTTTCCATGCACAAACAACATAGCAGAGTATGAGGCCTTGATCATAGGACTCAGGCTAGCCATACAATGGAAGTTACAAGAACTGCAAGTATATGGAGACTCCCAACTGGTCATTCGATAAGCAACTGATGAATATCAGACTAAAGATGACAAAATCATGCCGTACAAACAAATGGTGGACAACCTAAAGGCATCATTTACTACTATCACCTTTGAACAGATACCAAGAGATCAGAATTGAGCTACTGATGCTATGGCTACCATTGCATCTCTCCTAGATCTTCCACAGAATTCAACACACTACGAATTCTTGGTAGAACAACTTTGGATCCCCGCTTATGATATCCTTGAATCTGTGAGGATATATCACCTTATCGTTCTGAATCCCCATGGTACGGTGAGTTCTACACCTACCTCCGCGATCTTACACTCCTTCCTAACCAATCGAATAACCAACGTAAAACCTTCATTCGCCAATCCGCTCGATATGCCATTATTGTTGAAACCCTATACCGATGCAGTCTTGATGGTACTCTCCTTCAATGTCTAGAACAGGATGAGATTACAAAGGCCTTGGAAGAGGTACATGAAGGAATTTATGGAGCTCATGCAAGCGGTCCGTCACTAGCCAAGAAACTCCTGCGCACTAGATATTATTGGCCATCCATGGAAAAAGACTCCTATTACTTTGTCAGAAAGTGCAAGAAATACCAAGTTCATGGAGACCTGATACATGCATCGACATAGGAATTGCAACCAATCACAACACCATGGCCTTTTTGCCAATGGGGCCTTTACCTTGTGGGTAAAATCCATCCATCTTCATCCAACGACCACAAATTCATTATTACCGCCACTGAATACTTCACAAAGTGGATCGAAGTTGTTTCACTTACCCAAGTCACCGACAAGCAGATCACATTATTCATCCTCAATTACATCATCTGTCGGTATGGTGTACCCATGTCCATCATCATAGATAACGGGCTTCCATTCAAAAATCAGGATGTTCGTGAGCTCTGTGAGAAATTTCACATCCAACACCGCTTTTCCACTCCCTATTACCCACAAGGAAATGGTCAAGTCAAAGCATCAAACAAGAACATATTAAGAATCCTTAAGAAGGCAATCAATGATGCTGGTCATGATTGGCACGTTCAATTGAATCCAACACTATGGGCGTACCGAACTAGCCAGTGAACCCCTATAGTTGCAATTCCCTACTCACTAGTCTATGGCGCATAAGCTATCTTACCTATTAAGGTCGAGATACCATCTCTACGGGTTTCCTTGCACAATCTCATAGATGATGAAGCATATAGAGTATCCTGTCTTAAAGATTTAGAGCTACTTGATGAGAAGCAACAAGCTGTATACAATCACCTCAAAGCCTATTAGCAATGCATGAGCAGAAGCTATAATCATCAAGTTAGACCTCGTACATTCGAGGTAGGTGATCTTGTTCTCTGAGAGAATCCCCGTAACCAACCAAACCGAGAACATCAAGGATAGTTTGAATCAAACTGGCTGGGTCCATATGTTATTACTGTTGTATTTGGGTCTAGGGCATATCAGTTGGCTACTTCAGAAGGAGAACCATTAGCAGATCCGATCAACAACATGCACCTCAAACGGTTTTATACATAAGTTGCATAGAGCATCAGGCTCCCATACATACCGGAAAAACACCAAAAACATTCAAATAAATGACCTGAAGAAAATACAAAAACATCAAAATAGTATAGAAAAATCATGCATCCAAATGGTGAACAACCACTTTGGTGGCACCTTGGGTAAGTGTGATGGTGAAAACCTGGCAAACAAGCGCCACTTGTAAAGGCTATGGCTCCATTGTCTTTCAGACTTGTTGCGATCACGTTCATTTCATTCACTTGTCCATCTGTCCAAACCATGGCTTGTTATTGATCTGCAATCAAGGATAGTACTTCATGTGTCTAGCATCCCGCTTTTTCATAGTCATGTCTAAACTGGGGGCAATACCCTTAATCTAGTTTGATAGAAGTGGACACTACATTGTTTTGTGATTCACTGAGTTCTACATTTAAAACAATCTCAAAATACCAAAAACATTGAAAACAATCATCACAATACCAAAAAACATTGAAATTGTCTCAGAAAATACAAAAACATTCAAAACTATCTCACAAAATCCAAAAACATGATAAAACATCAAACAAACAAAAACATGGCAACACACTATACATACATTTTTCAAAGCAGATACCAAACAAAACATTGTGAAATACTCCAACGATGACCACTTATCACATCAACCAAAGAATCAACATCAAACATGCAAACTGTCTAAACAAGGATGCATCCTTCCTTACCAAAACAAAGACAAGATGACATTTTCTTTGACAAGAAAATTTTGTTTAAGCTATCAAGTATTTGGTTGATTTGTAGGTTATTCATTCATATATATATATATATATATATATATATCAGGTTCCTACAACATTGTTTGTGTATCTTCTGCGAATTGTTCTGATGAAGTACTGGGGCATGTCCTAATGGTGTCTACATGGGAAGTTCACTAAGCTACGTGATCATAGGCAAAATACAATCATAGATCACTACAGTTTGATGACTACAGTGTATACCTCGACCATATGAGCATGAACCATTATAGAGGGTCCATATTCTTTATTCTTTATATATGTTGTTTGCTTGCAAGTACCATGCTCCATCCTTCGTTCCTACTGCCTCATCCAAAATGATTTATCTTTGATTACGATATGAACTTGTCTCAGGATATGATCGGCAAAAGATCAAGGAGGACGTTCCAAGTCATGCATGAAAGGAGATAATCCTTGTCTGTTCCGCAAGCAATACTCAGGTCAACTTGATCCATTATATCAAGTTGCTTGTATTAACTTGCTATATCAAAATTCATGTAAGAACTACTCAGGTCATCTTGAATCATTATGTCAAGTTGCTTGTATTTTCTTACAACATTTTAAAGCTCAATGATGAAAATAAAGCACTATGGATCGTCATTTCATCTCATTTGTTTATATAACATTCTATTGCATATTGCCCATCCATTTACTCATTCATTATTCATATGCATGGTTTTGTATGCAAGTGTGAACAAAGTTAAATGTGAGCAGTTATGTGAAAATTGAGCTAGTCTTGGATACAATCACGACAGAGTACTCTGATACATCATCAGTGCATCATGCACAGTCTAAAACAACCTTGCATTCGTCTATCATGATCATATCATCATTACATTTAGTTGCATTTGCATCGAGTGCATTTCATATCATTTAGTTGCATAAAATTTCATATAGTTCATTATCATTTATTGACATTAGTCTTATTATATCATTTCATCATTTCATAATCATGACATTTAGATTCATTCATATGATAAAATTGTCCTTGATTGTATTAACCATTACTATGCATTCATTTAGTGTCAGTTACCAATCATCATTTATCATCATTTATCGTTGCATACATCTATTTATCTATCCGTTAGTTAAGTGAATTCATTTATCCATTTCGTATATTTTTATACTCATTCAATTCATTTCATTTAGGATTCATTACAAACATGCATTCATTCTACTTTTAAATTGCATTCAAGTGCAGTTATTCATGAGTTGCATTATCATTTCACTTCATCATATTTTCCGACATTTAGACTCATAAACAAAACCATTTGTTTCCACATTGGTTCAGATATTATCCATATACGTTCATTTAGAAATCAACATTTAAACATTTGTACTTTACATTTGTTTATCCATATTACATTCATCTAACAAACACATCTAGATGCATTTACATATATAAATCATTCATTTAAACACATTAAATCATAACATCATTGCAAATCATTATCTCATTGTCTCATCAAAAAATAAAAATCCAAAGTACCATCATAACCATCATGGCATTACATACATAAGGCATTACATCACCAACACATCATGCACAAATATATAAACCTGCATATACATGTTAGCATCACGTCATACAATATGCATATAGACATCATGTAGGCATAAATCATCATAAAAACATGCATATAGGAATCATCTCATAAAAACACATACATATAGCAAGTATAAAGTATCCATCTGAGCATAAAATCATAAAATCATCATCCTGCATAAACATCCATACATATCATCAAAAAGCATATCATCACAAAATATGGGATCTCCTCATATATCATATCATATCGCCAAAAATATACATGTATCAGAGTACAATGAAGTCCAAAAAATCGGCTACCAAGAGCCATCCAAGGTACAGTCCAAATGATTAAAAAAATAAATAAATAAATAAATACATACAAAATGATCTCTCAGATGCCAGTTTGGCCAGATGCTGCACCCCCATCTCTACCTGCTCCCCCACTAGCCCCTGCACCACCTGTTCTATCTCTCCAGGGAGGACCCACCACACCACCACTACTCTACATCCTCTAAGACCGCTCTGATCTTGCTTGCCGCATCTAGGAATAGCTCAGTGCTTGCTGACTAGCTGGCACCACCTGCTCATATAACCCCCGCCAATACTCTATCTTTGCCTATGCCTGTCGAATCTCCCTCATCACCTCCCCAGTAGGACCCTGTGCTCCTAATCCAACCCAGACTCTCTCATGTAGGTCTACTAATCTCTCCACTGCATCATCCCTCTCCTGCAGCACCACAGTAAGCTCTGACTCTCGGGCAAACAACTGAACATCTCTAGCTGCCACCTTTGCCTCCAAATCCTCTACGCGAGTCTACAAATATCCTATCATATGATCCCATAGATCTCCACCTGTAGCTCCCTCCCCCATATCCATAGGTGCCTCCCTAGTGGCTCCCTCTCCTGTCGCTCCCTCCTCTGTATCCATAGGTGCCTGTCCCTCACCTGCATCCCTGCCACCTAACCTCATGCCTCCCTGCATCAAAGGTCCCTGAGATAGCCGCAATGGCTGCCCACCTCTCCCTCTTCGCTGTAATCGTCCACCACCTCCACCCCCACCTCTGAATCTGCCACCTCCTCCAAACCCACCACCCCCTCCTCCTCCTCCATCCCCACCACCACCATCTCCATGACAACCGTCCCCTCGCCCCCGTCCACCTACTACTCCATGACCTCCTCTCCTCCTCCGTCTTCATCCCCTATCCTCCTCAAAATCTGGGATCGGCTCTGCCAGATCTGATATCCGAGGAATTGGATGTGCCATGATGTACTGCATATACTCCTCTGACACCCCAACATCTATTATCCCCAGCCTCATATGCTATGGTCTCGCTTGTAATGTGCGAAACTCTACCAGCGCCTGATCATAGGGTAACACTGGTCCCCACAAGTACCTCTCTCGTACCACCCGTGCATACTCTCCCAAACCACTAGGTAACCCCTGTTGCCACCCAAACTGTCTCTCCACATTGTAGGTTGTCCTACCAATGAGGAATCGAGTCATAAAAACATACGGCAATGCCTCTGCATCATCCGCCCACGGCTCACACTCAATATACGACCTGCAGATCACTGTATCCAAGTCATCCAGTGTCCGCCGCCACCACTCTAGCTTCCCCAGGTGGGGCTGACTCATCATACCACCATACATATATAGATATGGCTGATCCACTGCTCGGAATCTTAGCCTGACTGGTCGGGTAACTAGTAAGTGCTCCCATGTCCAGATATGTAGTAGTGTGATCCCTACTCCCAATGAGCTCACTCCTCGTTATGCTACCTCATGCAACTCTCAATATAAGTGCAATAGCATGCACGGTCCCCATGCAAACCAGGTCCCCTCTATAATCATTTGCTCAATCACCTGACCCCAACCAACGGCCAGTCCATGTGATCATCTATCCAGGCATAGCAGTCCCCCAACAATCCCTGATAACACTACTGGTAATGGCTCATACAACGCGACTATGTCCTCCCAGGCTATCAATCCATCATCAATATAGACATCCTCCTCGAAAAATCTATGCACTGCTAGGGTCCCCCACACCCGGTCATAGCTCACCAGCTCTCCTCGGAAGGGAATGTGTAGGATGCGCCATACATCCTCCAGAGTCACTGTCATCTCTCCCTGTGCTAAGTGAAATGAGCATGTCTCACTATACCATCGCTCTACCAATGCTATGATCAACCCGCGATTCGTCCGAATCACGGGCATATACATGACATCATATAGGTCGGTCGCTGCAATACAATCCACCTCGGCCTCGGTCAAATGATCGCGCAACACCTGTGTGGTGGGATGCCTCTCGCGCATTTGTAAGACGCTTAGATCCTCCTGCACACGTGCATTAACCATCATCATCAGTTGTTTTGTTTCAAACTTTCTTAAAGTTTAAACCTAGACTATCAACAGGTAAGGAATCATAGCACACCTAGACTTCAACAGACATTTATCCTAATGACCTAAGTCTCATTAGGGCTGCTTTGGTTCAAAACAACTCTCACCTCACATCTACATCCATCCATCATTGGCATCTGGAGACACTTGTTCACACACACTGGGGCATTTGATTTTTCCTAACAAAAGCACTATTCTACATTAAAAAGTGCTACAAGAGAACCAAAGTGCTAACTCAACTATTCGCTAGCGCTAAAACATCAATAGCACTACACTGACTATACCATAGCGCTACTTCACCTCAACAGCACTAATTCAACTACTCAATAGCGCTAACAAAGCAAAAGCGATATTCTAACTACACACAAGCGCTACCTCACAACAAAAGTGCTCAATTGACCAAGCAATAGCGCTAAAAACCCAACAACGCTAAAACAGCTATGCAATAGCGCAACTATTGACAAAAGCGCTAAAACCACTATGCAATAGCACTATAGCGGCACAATAGCGCTAATTTAGTTGAGAACAACGCTAAAACACAAGTTTAGCGCTATTGTCTTGACTCAACTTGGACCTAGCTAAAAACATATCAAAAATGCACAAAAATAAAAAAATTCAAATTCACATACCGCTGGTCCGTAGTCGTCTGGCCGTTGGAATCGACGGACTCGCTCTAATTGGTGCTTTGCTATGGGAACCGACATCCTGACTGCTGTTTGCTCTTCCAAAAAGTCAAAACCAGAGCTAAGATTTCACTATGGACGCGAATGCAAATGAGCATGTTTTCACCCCCTTTCTCCCCATATAAACCCTTTGTTGTAACCCTAATTTTCCCCTGCTCACTGTCGTGGTCCCCGTGAACTTCCCGAGCCTCCCATTTCTTCATTTTATCTCCGATTTCTTCTATTTTTCACTAGTATTGCTAAAAACTTCTCTTCTACCACCCTGCGAATTTTCATTCTTTTTCGAGAGATCGCCCGATTTTTCAAAAAATTTCGGCCGATCTCTCAATGGGGCATACCACCCATTAAATTAACATTTTATGAGGCATTTCTTCACACCTATTTTTTTCTTTCTTTGAAACGATGCGATAAACCGCACCGTCTCAAAGAGGGGAAAATGTAGTCACATAAATATGTCCATTTTAATTAAATGAATATTTCGTATTTATTTGATTAAAAATCCACTAGCCATCAGTTAATTAAATTAACATTTAATTAATTCATCTTCAAATCATTCTCCTATTAATTAGATAAATTATTCAATTTATTTTAATTCATTCATTAAACCAAATTCACACTCAATTAAATGAATAAATTCTATTTATTCAATTTAATCATCTTTTCTCTTTTAAATAAATTAAATAAAACATTTATTTAAATCATAAATCCCCCCCCCCCACTTGCATTTTCCTACAAATGCAAGTTGCAACCACAAGTTGAAATAAATTAATTTTATTTTAATTAAAATCTTATTTTCCCTCACCCACCAAATCCACTTGCACTCCTAAACCCCCTTCTAGATTCTTCTAAACCCTTCCTAATTAACCTAATCCATCCCCTAATTATTGTCACATTCCTAAGCAACTTGGAGTCACTTCTCAAAGACTTCAAAGTCTTTGAAAAGCATTAAATGCTTGGTGTGTTCAACAATTTAACCTCTAAAGTCTTCCAAACCACTTATGGCTCTTACATGACCATTTATGGTTAACCCCTAACTAAACCCTCATGTGACTCATGTGTCTCCTCAAGCATTTATTGCTTTGACCATGGTTATCCCTTTTACCTTTGCACAAGAGTTTATCCATTGGATAAAGGCTTTATTCTTTGAATAAATAATTTATTCACTCAACCCAACCTTGACCTTAACTCCCAAGTTAACCTTCAGGTCATGTCAAGCATTTAATGCTTATTTCCTCTCCTCTCAACCTATCTCACATTGACACTTGTTATCCTGGGATTAGGTTGAAAGTCCTCACATGGATTTGATATCATTCAATCCTGACCCTTGTTGAGATTACTCAATCTCAACCATCCATTGCTCCATTTTTCCTATAAATAGAGCCATTTCTTCATAATCCAGATCCTGAAAACTTGTATGCATTTAATCTATGGTGAATTTTAGAGAGAGCATTTAGTATAAATTACATATATTGTCATTTTGGACTAAAATAAATCTTAGTTCATTTCATAATATGTCTAATTAGTTTGTTTTACACTTGCATAGCATAGTTAAAACATTTCAATCTTGAACCTCCATAAGCATCCATAGTGCAAAAAGCTGTTGAGAGCTACACTAATTTGGAACTTGGAGAGGAGAGGAACCAATGAGAAGGAGCTAAGAGCATGTTAAAAGGCATTTGGAGATGTCTTGTGGTATTTACTTCCATAGTTAAATCTTTTATCATGTTTTTAGTGTCTCTTTTGATATGCCTACTTAGATTAGTTTTTGGTTGATTAACACTAACAGTTTCTTGTGTTTTTGAGTGTTATTCCACCATAGGCTTTTGTCTAACATTGCCCCATTTTGCAGAGCATCAGTTACAGTTGTTAAAAGTGTGTTGCAGATGTGTTTTTTGGAACGATGATTGCTCTGGAAATATGTTTTGACAATATTTTGATATGTTTTTCGTGTTGACCAAGTTCTGGTCTTGTTTGTGCCAATAGAATTTGTGCTCCGTAAATTTTGCTCAAAAAGTATATCTAGTTAGGATGGTGGTTGATGAACTAGCATTTTTTATAGTCTTTGACAGTTTAAGTGTTTCACATTCTTCCGTATTTTGGTTTCTAATGATGATATTTTGGTAACATGTTGTTTATATCCTCAACTTCTTTATGTCAAGTTTGATCATGTTTTTGTGCTTCAAAAACATGCATGCAGAAGTTTGAGGATATGATCATTCCAGGTCTAGCCGGCCTTAAATGTTTTTGTTTTTTTTGTTGCTCCAGTGCTTGTAGTCTATGATCTGACCATTGAAAGATTCTTGAAAGAAATCATGTAACAGATCGTTGGAGAAGTATTCTTGGGGAAATTGTTCTTAAGGCCAACTTGGTGCATTTACCTACCGGTATATATATGTGTTATGGCTTCATCAGTATTGTTAGGAAAAAGTATGAGAAATTTGATAGATGTGTGTGTCATTTTATGTGTGTGAAGGATTATGAGTGTGAGTTAGAATTGGTGCGACAATGGATTTATGTGTGATTAGTGGAGGCAGATTGCAGAAGTGTTGCATAGATTCTTGATTAGATTTGTTGCAAGAAGTTGTTTAGATTTGTGAGCTTATCAAGTACTGAACCTATGCATATTTAGATCTAATTATCTTAGTTCATATTTGTTTCTATCTCTTGGCAGTGAGCCTTCTGAAAATAAGCCATTGTAATCTAGGTAGTGATCCTTCTGGTAGTGAACCTTGTAATCTCATATAACTTGTTATATTATCTTGAGAGTTAACCCTCTCCGTGGTTTTTCCCATTTGGTTTTCCATATATAATTATCACGTGTCTCTCATATGGTTGTGTATCTCTTGTATTTCAATTATGTTGCATGTATTTATTTTTTGCTAAGATTAATTGAAAATAAAATTAGCTTCAAAAGTTCATCTTTTAGAAAGGAAATACTGATACACCCCCCACCCCTCACTATTTTGGAATGTACAATAGTGACTCATTATGTGAGTTGCCACTACTTCCAGCATACCCAATCAAAATCATTTCATATTTTTCTTTTTCCATTTGGTGTAGCATTTGGCTGGTGTTTTCTATATTCCATCTGGATTATGCACAAAGTTTATGTTGTTTGCAGAAAAAAGAGGAAACTACCTTAATGAAATAAATTACACTACGGTGTGATATTATCATTTTTAATTTGTAGTGGGTTAGCAATAATACACAATAATTTAATATTATTGATAATACAAAATGTTTTATAAGGTTGGTAGCATGGCTAATTAGCCATTTTTTAAATTGAGTAAGACAATCGTAAAGTATAAAGTGTGTATGAGTACCAATTTATCATATGGACATCTAATATATATAAATGAGGTCTGATTCAAATACTTATTGTAGCATCCTAAATTACACCCCCTTGCAATTTTTTCCTCGTTGGGCCCTCATTTTAGAATTCATGTCCCGAAGCCTGATCAGAGCCCTAATTCTACTCACAATCATGCAAATTTCTCATCTTTTTCAACTTGGACACTTTGCGTCCCTTGTTTCTTGATCCTTGATTGGCCAGGACTAGGGTGTTGGTGCCTTGGTCCTTAGGTGATAGAGCTCACAATTCCCTAGTCCTCCCAATCAAGGCCCATTTTGAGGCCCCTTAACGGTAACATCATTTGGATGGGAACCTAGATCCCATGTTAGGTCACGTGGAAAAATTAAGTTGTTTTTCGACAAGAAAGTATGAAAGAAGGTCTACCCCTCTAATTTTGACATCTACATACATCAAGTTCATCCACTATCAAGCAATCAAGAATTCAAATTCAAGTGAGAAAGAAATCAATCTTCCTTCAAGCATTGGAGTTGAAATTCATATTCTATATTTATGAAGACTTCATGATACCCCAATTCTGTATGAAGTCAAATAAAACTTCACAAAGAGGTACAACATTAGTGTTTTAGACATTATTCAACATTTTTCTCAAAAGGAGATCACTTTCATTATAGCAATTCAATTACATCTCATTTCTATTTCATGGTTAATTCCAAAAATGGGTTTGACCTAAGGAAAACCCCTATTCCAAACATATTTCCCTTCTCTAGTGTGCACAAGAATAGGTGCTAGGATGTGATTCTCAAGATTGACTTTATTTACACAGACAAACAGGCCCTTCTTTGGACAATGAAAAGTTCGAAGGACCAATATGACAAGCACACCATTCCCGACATTTTAAGAGATCCTTCACGAGAAATATTTGAATACTCTTACATTGCTCAAATCTAGGTTTGTGGCTTGATCTAACAATTGTATCTCACTGTGTATGCATTTCTACTTTAATTCTAGCACATTTACCCTAATTTCATCATTTTACAATTTAACTTAAAAGATGATCAATCAACCCACCCAAAGTGAATCCAATAAGAATTTGTTGGGTGAATATTTTGTCACTAGTGTACCAATGACAAAATATGTGTTTCACACACAGCTATGATAAGAAAAAGTCTTTCCTCTCATCAAGGGGAGGTTCCCTGGTAGAATATGGGTATTTCAACAACTTGAAAACAAATTTTGGGGTTAAGTTAAGGGTGTGTAATTCTCTTTTTTCAGAATTAACCGACATCATTTCACTTGTTGAAATTCTTCTTACAAAAGAACCAAGGAAACTTACAAATATTTATTAAAAGTATCTCCAAATCACATAAGCACAAAGTCTTAAGTGAGTACAATCTAATTTCCAACTTTACAACAATTATATCTTTTAGCTCAAAGTCTCCAAGATATAACCATGATTATCTAAAACTAAGAGCAATTAGCAGTAATACAAAGCTCACTACTCAATCACTTAAATATCAGAAGGTTTCCCAAATATGCAAGGAGAACAAAGTCTACTTATCACAATTAGGAATTTCTCTTATCAACACTAACAATTCTAACTAAAAAGATTCAAGTACATAAGGAATAATTGTGAGAACTAGACATAGGAATAATTCCAATCACAATCACAATTTTCGTCCCAACACAAAGTTTGGAAACTAGCAAATTGCTTTCTTTATTTTCCTTGAATCAATTTTTACATCAAAAGCTCAAAGTCTTAGTCGAGGCAAAAATTCAGCAAAGTTTTTCTTAGCATAATAAAAAATAAATATTTAAAAATGAGGGCCCTCCTTATATAGGAAAAGAGTGGAGAAAAATGTGAGCACAATTGACTAATTCAATTGCACAGTCCTACTTGACTACAACTACTGCATCAAATGAAAATGCAACTGCAAGAAAATTTGTAGTGACTAAGAATGCAACTACATGAAAAGAAAGTGTCAAAGGGGGAAACTTTATTGATCTTTCTCCTCCTCATTGTATTTTTGGAATTCCTCGAACTTGACCAAAACAACTTGCATCTCAGCTTTGTCTAGCATTGTGGTAGAACTAGTGATGGTGCAAACACGATAAACTGCATCTTCAGCTTTCATGTATTTCTTCCTTCCATCTTTCAACATTGATCATTAGTGTTTTGAAAGTGATCACCATCGGACGAGCAAATTTCATTGATCAGAACAAGATATAGGAGTCAGAAATGAATTAGGAGAAAAACTAGAAAAAACTTGTAGGTCAGACTTTAAAGTCTGATCTGCATGTTCAAACAAACATCATATGCAAGTCAGACTTTAAAGTCTGACCTCCAAGGGAAAAACTTGACAAGCAGCTACATGTCGGACTTTAAAGTCTGATCTGCAGCCTGGGAAGGAAACTTAAAATTTTCACATTGGACTTTAAAATCCGATGTGCAAGGAAAATAAATCAAAGATTGCATATCGGACTTTAAAATCCGATATACAAGAAGGGCATAACAACTTTCCAGGTCAGAGAAAAAACTCCGACCTGCACTCAAAGCATCAAAGAAAACCACAAGTCCGAGTTGCATCAAATGAAAACTGCAAGACTATGCACATCAGACTTTAAAGTCTGACATACAAAAACACAAACTAACTCCTTCTTACATGTCGAACTTTAAAGTCCAACCTGTATGTTACAAAAGCAACCCAGATCTAGGTCGGACTTTAAAGTCCGACCTCTCAATCACTTAATACAAGGGAAACTGACACATCGGACTTTAAAATCCGATATGCTGACATGACTCACTGAAGGTCAGACTTTAAAGTCTGACCTATCAATCAAAACATAAAAAATTTCTAACTTCTAAATGACCAAACATAAAGAAAAAAAATGAAAAGCGACTAATCGACGAGGTTGATTAATCTTTCCTGGAGGATGTGAGGTATGAAACATACCAGTTTTGTAGGGCTGCCTCACAATTTCAACCACACTGAAATCGAGGACAATAGAATTATTAGCCCTATCCTTGCTGATTTGTGCTTGGATCTATTGATTTCACTCCTCTTTTAATGTAATGGTCAATAAGCAAAAATTTGTGGTCTTCATACATCTAATTGTGAAAACCCTAATTTTTCACCATTACATTTTGGTGAAGCAGATGTCTTACACTTTATTTTTTGATTTATATTATCATGTTTTAGTGTTTATGCATTTAAATTTCAAATTTACATTTCCAAGTTTAATTTCCAATTGAATTTAAAAAAATTAAAGGTTAAATTCACAAAAACCTTAATTTTTAAAGTTAAAATTGAGCTTGTGGGTTATCTAATTTGCGTTAAAATTGAGCTTGTGGGTTGTCTAATTTGCATTAATTATGTCAAA
Source organism: Cryptomeria japonica (assembly GCF_030272615.1). Lineage (NCBI taxonomy): Eukaryota > Viridiplantae > Streptophyta > Pinopsida > Cupressales > Cupressaceae > Cryptomeria > Cryptomeria japonica. The sequence goes on along the minus strand of NC_081412.1, from coordinate 171,599,817 downwards.
TATGATTATTCATGCAATTAAAAATTTAATTTTTCACTCATAGATCTAATTTTAAATTCAATTACATAAATTTAGTGGTTGAATTTAGAAAAACCCTAATTTATAATTCTAAACTTTACTTGTGGGTTGCTTAATTTTTCAAATCAATTTTCAAATCTGATCTTTATGTTATGCTATGTTATGATTTAGATGAATTAATCTTTAAAAATAACAAATCAAATTTCTTAATTAATTTGTTATCAATCATTTTCATAAAATTTTGCATTGTTTAATCATAAAATTTAGATTTCCCTTCTTTGTGCATAAGTTTTACTACCATCATTCCTAGCAATAATATTCCCATGAGAAGAAGTTTTAGAATTAAGGCTTCCCAAGGTCTAATTACCAAGGATATGGATCCTTGTTTAGATAACTTGTTTCATGAGAATATTGGTGGTTCTTCTAATCCAATAAATGACGTCATTTATCCCCATTCTTTTCATAATTCTCATGATGTAGGTGAATCACTAACTAGGGTTTCCATTGACCAATTGGAGAAGATTGACAATGAATTTGAAAATATTTAACAACAAATGAGTCAACAATACTCAGAAAGTGAGGCAATGCCATTGATTGAATAATTAAAGAGAATGGTTGAAATTGATAAAGTTGGCATTGATTTGTTGTGTGGTCCTTGCTCATATATTTGTTGACAATTAAAGTTGAGTTGAATTCCTTGGTTACAACCAAGCTCCTATTAAAGTTAATCACTCCATTCGTATGAATACTTTTATGCCTAGTGTGCCTACATTCACATCTTCTATCATGACTACTTCCATATAAAATGTTATTCCTACACATGTTAGTCAAGGGGATAACTTTTCTAATAAAAAATATTCCATACCTCCTTCTTGTTACAAGTGTGGTTGTCATTGCACCAAAAGATCAACTTGTTAATGTCTGATACAACCACTAGACTTATAGAATCCATAGGAGGCAGTTAAGCCATGACACAAACCCAAGTGTTGTGTTGCACAACACGAGGAGACCAAGGACACACACCTTGCAACAATCCCCCCGATGCAAGTGAGGGGTTTGAACCTGTGACCAAACTCTGATACCACTTGTTATAAGTGTAGTTGTCATTGCACCAAAGATCGACCTGTTAATGCCTGATACAACCACTAGACTTATAGAATCCATAAGAGGAAGTTAAGCCATGTCACAAACCCAATTGTTGTGTTGTACAATGCAAGGAGATCAAGGGTGCACAACTTACAACACTTCTATGAGTCTTTTATTTGTGACCCAATCATCTCCTATACCTACCTATCATAGTGTTCCACTTCCTTATTCTCAACCTTTTCCTTCATACAAAAATGTCACTCATCCATCTCAATCCAATATGTCCAATTCCAACCCATCCATCAAAGCTACCATCAATAACCTAGCCCAAACTATTTCATCCTTGCAACAACAAATAGCTTCCATGACCCAATCCAAGTTTAATGTGGCCACATTTGATGTAGTGGGCCCAATTTCCAATGAAATTGTATGTGTTGTCCCTCCTAAGAATATTGAAGCCCCTCAATTGGATCTTTGTAATGGAAAAAGTGATCCCTTGACCCGTGTGAAATTATTTAAAACTTTGTATAGTTATTTTTCTCATGATCAAAGATTTATGGCTAAATTGTTTACTCAAACCTTTAGGGATAAAGAATTGTAATGGTATTGTTCTTTGCCTCCTTATTCTATTAAATCATTTCAACAATTAGCTAATGTTTTCATTCAACAATTTCACAATAATATTGGTCGTAAAATTACTTTGACTTATTTGATTCATTGTAAGCAAGGTGTTAAAGAAAAAGTGACCGATTTTATTGGTAGATATAACATTCGTATTCTCAAATTGTTTTTTCTATGCCTAATCATGATTATCAAAGAATTTTTATTTCTTATTTGCAAAAAGACATTAGGGATAAGCTTCTCTATTCTAAGTTTACTTCCTTTACGTAGTTGTGCCTAGTGCTTCATAATTATTAGCTTCGAGTGAGCCAATTTGATTCATCCCCTTCAATGGCTTTGGTTGATAAGAATTAAAGTGCTCAACAATCTTTTGTGAAGTTTAAATTAAACAAGGGATTCATCAAGTTAAATGACAACATCAATACCCAAGTAGCAACTACAACAATAGGTGTAAGAACTACAACAACAAGTGTAGCAGTTGCAACAATAGGTGCCTCCTTTATCCAAGTATTTTAGAAAATAATTTACTCCTCTTTCTGAATATTTGCATAGCATTATGACACAATTGTTGAATAAAAATGTATTACAACTTCCTCTCATTAAACCAATTGACACATCCAAACCTTTTTCACCTTATCATGACACGGAAAATTATTATTCCTTAAGGAGTAGGATTCAAGACTTGATCGATAATAATACCATATATGTGGCTAGTGTGAATGAAAAAGGAAACAAATTTGTAGCTCCTCCTAATCAAAACCTCCAAATATTTCCTAATCCTTTGCCTTCCCATTCTACTAATATGGTTGAGTCTAAGCATCTTGCCTTTTCTCCTAATGATCTTGGCCTTGAGTCTAATAATGTGGTAAATCTTGTTGATAAACCTATACCTCCTAAGGAGCTATGTATTACTTTTGATCCTAGTGAGACTATTGATGCACTTTATGGCCCACTATATATCACTATGAAGATCAAAGACATACTCTCATGAGGGGTGCTTATTGATCTATCATGTATGGTGAATGTGATAACTGGAGGATATCTTTATACTATACAATTGCATCTAGTAACATATGATAAATCTGATGTCGCGGTTAAGGTCTTTGATAATTTCTCTTTCCCTAACATTGATTCTATTACTCTTCCCATTAAGGTTGGTACTAAGTTCTTAGATGTCATTTTTTCTATCATTCCTACATTCAATCAATTCCGTGTGAAGTTGGGACATCCTTGGATCTCCTCCATGAAATTGGTCCCTTCTACTATTCATAAGTGTTTAAAATTTCCTCATAATTAAAAAATCATAACAATCAATCATAGTATGTACCAACCCAAAGTGAGGCATGGATATTTTAACCTTGATTTCTTTTAGTCAAAATAATTTCAACCTCTTAAGCCTCGAAGTGATGCTATTTTTCAATCTTATCAAAAATGGAAAATGAGATGATCTTATCTTTGAGTAAGCCTAGAGATCCTAGACCTATTCCTCCTCCTCATGATGGACCCATTCTCCTTCCTACACCTTCTATTTCTCCTTTATATGTCGTGGTTCCACCTCCTACATCTTACAAAGGGAAGCATTTGTCATCTCCTATCATTCAACCTAGTAGACCTTCTCCTGTTCATCCTTATTTTAAGGAAGAGAATAAGCCTATGTCTATTGATCCTAAACCTTCACAACCATCGATAAAACTAAAAGAAACTATTGTGTGAGAGAGCACTGATGAAGACATCATACTAAGGCTCATGAACTTGTTTCTCAACCCATTTCCTCCCTGAAGACACCAAATGTTGACATGATGCCATTTGTCCAACCTTTGCCTAATCCTACAAATAAAGTTCAACCTAAATCTTTGAGATTAAAAACACTTAAGAAAAATGATGGGTCAAGTTCTATTCCCATTATAGCTCCTATTTTTATAAATCTTGATGAAGAAATGGATGAAGATGTGGGTCAGACTGACAATGTTGATGCTAATGATTCCAATGATGAATATGAGCTTGTTGATGTTGATAATGATTTATCAAGACAATTTTCAAAAGTATTAATCCTATCTCCTAGTAACAAACAAAGTGACTCATCATTAGAGGGTGGACCTTGTTTGGAACTTGTGGTAGCTCCATCTACCATGCTTGAAGTTTCCCATCTTGCATCTTGTCCACCTTCCAAAAATAATGTTCAACAAGTTTAAAATACATATGACTTTCTTGATTATCTTCATTCATTTCAAATATTATCTTTCTCTCCCTTATCTTTCTTGTTAGTAACCTTCTTCTATTTGTTTTCTGATTCTTTTATTTGTTATACTTAGAGTTTTCTACTTGAGGACAATGCAAAGCGTTGAGATCCCTTTTGGTCTCTCCCATGTTAACTCAAAAGATACATGTACCTTTCTTCTATTATGGTTCTAATTTCTTTGGGGGATGAGAAAAATTCAATGCAAATAAATATTCATGATATACATTATTTATCATAAGAGCATACTGACCCCCTAGTTAAGTAGAAACCTTATGTGTTTTGTGTTTGTGATCATTATCCTTTGATTTTTCCTTTCTTGGGTCATATCATTAAGGGAACGTGTTTGTCTTTTGGATTCATACTACCTTAAAGAAATTGCTCATGATGAGGCATACACAATCACTTTAACATGGGGGCATACACTCCACTCAATGTTTCTCTCTCATTGAATGTTCGATACTCTGAAAGTTACTTTGAAAACTTAGCCTTTTGCTTTGTAAGTTTGGTATTTTTATTTTCATGACTCATAGTACGAGAACCTTACTAGGTTAGTAGTCATAATTCTTTCTATTATGGTGTCTCTTTTATCTTGATGTTGAAGTGGTAAGATCCTAAAGTCCACAGGGGGCTTAATGTGTCTTGTCTTTTCGACATCTTGATGAAAGTTTTCAATGTGAACCTTTGTGCTTTACCAAGAGTATGCTTAGTCTCATACTCCTCTTAAAGTGGGGGATAAATGTAGTGTCCTAAATTGTACTCCCTTACAATTTTTTCCTCATTTGGGCCCTCACCTTGGCGTTCATGTCCCAAGGCCTGATCGGAACCCTGATTCTACTCACACCATGAAAATTTCTCATCATTTTCAACTTTCACACATTTTGTCCCTTGTTTCTTGGTCCCTAATTGGTTAGAACTAGGGCACTGGCACCCTAATCCTTAGGGACCAGAGTGACCAACACCCTGTTCCTCCCAATCAATGCCCATTTTGTGACCCCTTAATGTTAACATCATTTGGACAAGAGCCTAGATCCCATGTCGGCTCATGTTGAAAAAATAAGTTGTTTTTCGACAAGCAAGTATAAAGGAGGTATATCCCTCTCATTTTGACATCCACACACATCAATTTGATCCGTTATCAAGCAATCAAGAATTCAAATTCAAGTGAGCAAGAAATTAGTCTCCCTTCAAGCATTGGAGCAAAGATAAGATCAAGATTCAAGAGTTGGGGGTTATATTCATGTTCTATGTTTATGAATACTTCATGAAAACCTATTTTTGTGTGGAGACAAACAAAACTTCACAAAGAGGTACAACATTAGTGTTTCAAACACTATTCATTATTTTCCTCAAAAGGAGATCACTCTCATTACAACAATTCAATTACATTTCATTTCTATTTCATGGTTAATTCCAAAAACAAGGTTTGACCTAAGGCTCTGGTGTGTGCAGGAATAGGTACACGATTGAAGTTCTTAGGATTGGATTTATCTACAAGGATGAATAGGTTTCTCTTTGGACAGTGAAAATTTCAAACAACTGGTGTGACGGGTACACCAATCTCAATATTTCAGGAGCTCCTTTAGGCAATAGATTCGGATACTCTTACATTGCCCAGATTTAGTATTGTGGATTGATTCAACGATTGTAGCTCATTTTTTATGTGTTTCTACTTCAATTTGAGCATTTACCCTAATTTCAACATTTTACAATTCAATCAACCCACCCAAATTGAATCCAATAAGAATTCTCAGGCCTATCCTTGATGATTTGTGGCTAGATCTATTAGGTTTACTCATCTTTTAATGTAATGGTCAGTAAGCAAAAATTATTGGTCTTCATTTGTAGACACATAAAAATTGATTAAATTAATGTTAATTAATTATGTCTTTATCGCATGATTAATTTAATCAATCATATTAACCTACCATTACCTTTAAATTAATAAAATTCTATTTAATTAATATCCTCTTTCCATTTCTTCCAAATATTGATTTATTTAAATAAATCAAACTCACCTTTAAGGAATATTCCATTTGTATCCCTAATTATAATTAGCTAAATTAATCCATGATTAATTAGGGTAACTTAGTGATTCCTACAAACCCACATATTAATCCCCTCATTTAACTAATTAACCCAAATCCTAATCATTGTTAGTATTTATTCAAATTTAAAATACTACACACTTACCCAAGTCATCTCACCCATCCACGTCACCTTTGACCATGGGGTGCTCAGACATGTGTGAGAATTTCTCTTCCCCACACAACCACCCTACACTTTCCTCTTTTGGCCCATATGTCATAAACTCCATTTTCTAGCTCTTACACCTTTGCCACAAGTGCTTCCACTTGTCAACTTCATGAATTTCCTAAGGTTGCTCACAAATGTGTGAGCTCACCTTCCCCTTTCCCCTGGGACAAGTGGGCTTCCCAAAGTTTTCTCGCACATGTGTGAGCACACTTTCATCTTTCCCCTAGGATAAGTGGGCTTCCCAAATTTTTCTCACGCATGTGTGACCACTCTTTTCTCTTTTCCCTATGATATTTGTTCTTCCCAAGATGGGATCACACATGTGTGAGCACACCTTGCTCTTTCCTTTCATCTAAGCCATTGATCAACTTTTGATCTTCACAGTTCATTCCCAAGGCCCAAAATTTATAAATTTAGCCCTTCCCTCTTATCAAATCATCTACTTTTCATACATCATTATGTTTGTCATTTATCCACTCATGTTTGCATTATCATGATGTCATTTTACTCTAAATCTTTATCATTATAAATCTTATGCTCTTAAGTTTTCTATCCCATCCATTAACCATTCAGCCACACAGGTTTGTTATGCAAGTGAGAGCATTCCAAACTTAATTACACTCAATCTCCCACTCTTCATTTGTCAACTTCGATGCCCTCGAGGTTCTTGGAGATGAGGAGGACAAGGAAGACTGAAATGGCATAGAGAGCATCATGAGTGAAGTCTTTCTTTATGATCATGTTTCTCATTTATGCCTTTTCATACTTTCTTGATATTTCATCTAAAATGGTTTTATTTGTAATGGTTTTTTAATCTTACTAATCTTGACTAACCATTTTGATGTGAAACATTTGGTGAACCCAACGTGAATCAATACTACTAAGCATGTGTGTTTTTGAGTTTTGGAAGCCTTGTGCTTGCAAATTAAAAATATTCTTTAAGAAGATCTTGAATGATGTCAAGGAGAGATTTTATAAGACATTGCTTGCAAGTTTTGGAAGCTTTTCAAATTTGCAATCTTGTTTATTTTTAACTCGTCTAATCACATTGTCACTTTGCTATAATCTTGTTCTAAAACGAACATCCATTTTGCGATGTCGATTAAAAATGAACATTCGCATTGTCTTATTTGGTACAACAATTTGGTTTAAAACGAACAATCACTTTGCAAGCTTGGTTTAAAAAGAACAATCAACTTGTCATTTTGGGATTGAGTTCACACTTTTATCTTGCAAGCGGTAACAAGAACAAGATGCTTTTCATTCTTTATTTCAAGCAAATCGCATTATCGATTTTATGTTTTCTTACAAATAGTAAAAAGAACAATTAATTTTGCAATGTTGGCATAAAAAGAATCTTCATGCATGATCAACAACTACAAAATCACATTCTTCTATGATGGAATAAAAAGATCAAAGTGTCTTTTGTGATTGGGATGCTTGTGCAAATTTGTAGAGTGGACCTACTTCTAACACACACTATCCTCTCTGTTGGCTTTCGTGGTCCTAGGTGCAAGAGAAAAGTGTTAGTAACACTCAAAAAAAATCTTTTTTTAAGAGAGGCTTTCCAAGGGACACATATACCATTGGGACAACCTTGAGCGGTAAATCCTTTGAGCCGCTATAGAAATAAGGTGAGAGCTAAAGTTGTAGCCTTAAGTGTATATGTTCCTATACTGTAACTTCTCAAAAGGACATATGGGCCCCACCGTGAGTTACTAGGCTCTTAAGTGATCCACTGCAAAATGAACTTATATATAAAGACATCGAACATTACTAGACACCTCTTATTCTAGAAGCACACCCATTCTATTGGTTGAGGATATTTGCAAAAACTTCAGTGCAAGAGCATAGAAGGTTTTGCTCAGAAGACACTTACCATACATATTTCCTTGAGTAGAAACATGGTTTTTTGAAAAGCTACTTGTATCTTGATGAAAGTGGAGGCTCCCCCATCATAGGGACCACCTATCTATTATTCTCACGCAAGACTTAGTATAGCACATCCTTACCTGCCACGATGGGATACACAAGGTACATAGTACCAAAGTCAAAGAAATATCAAGATGTGGGCTGAAAAACATTGCAATTTGCCATTTCCTTGGGGATTAAAAGTGTTTGAGTTGTCTTCGTCTTGTTTCATACTAGTGAAAATTTGGGCTGACTTTAGGCCTATGAACATACACACATTATCAGGGTCAAAAAGTTCATGAATGGGTTGATTTAGACCCACACCTTTTGTGCTATTTTTGAAAAGGAAAAAATGTGTTCTTGTGTGCTTGACATGTTTTCTTGTCAAAAGAATCAAACATTTGAAATGAGTTACACCCCAACCTTAACAAGAAAAATAAACATTCTTGAAAAATCCATCAAGGCTTCTTGATTGGAAATCTCTCAAATATACCAAGAAATTAATTTATCGACAGATGAAAAAGAAGCAAAGTGAAAGGAAAACCCAAAAGAAAAGAAGCTTCTTGTACAAGAACCACAAGCTTTTTTTGAAACATCGCACCTTCCTCCATCACTATCACGATTTTGCTCACGGTTTCACTTAGAATTTTGAACTAGAACCCCTCACATAACAATATTTCTTTCAAAGACGAGCTCTATAATATTGTCAGAATCACTGTCAATGAATTCTTCCATCATACATTCCACAACCCATAATCACTTATTAGAGATTCTTAGGTTCACCTTTCCTCTTCTTCATTTTCTTGAGTCATTCTAAACCTCACATCTTCCCCATTTTCTATTCAAAATATTCAAGATCAATCATCCAATTCACAATCATTTAGAAGAAATTCCAAGGTTCCATATTTTATCTTCTGCATTTTCAATAAAAATACACCTTCCATATTTTCTACCATGTATCAAGGTTTTACACTCAATCCAAAACATAAAAAAATCATTCAACTTTCAAACAAAAAGGTTTTATCCTTAGTTATTCTAGATATTGCTAATCACAAACAACAAATACTCTCTAAGTGTGTCTCTACATCTAGTATAAATCATCCTAAGGGGCATTACTAAGTATCTAGATGGGTTAAAACTAGTTCATGAGTGCATCCTCTCATAGATAGGTAGCTTGTGCTTGTAACAACACAAACCTTGCTACACCTCATCTCACAATTGTTGAAAAAAAAGCAAGCAATTTCAAAAGAGAAATTTGATAGCATCCAACCTTTAGTAAATGAGATCACTCATCCACTAAAATTTTAAACTCACCATCAAATCGTGGAATCATAAGAAGGGGATCAAGCACCCACTTTTCACACACCTCACTTCCACAAAAATGAACTTCAAACATGGCTAGGACTAGGTCTCAAAGTCAAAGACACCCACAAAATGAAATATGGGAAGAGGAAGAGGACATCAACCCCTTTGCAAGAAGAGAATATCAAGAAACTCCTACACAAGCAGAAATAGAAGAAGCAACTAATAATTCAAGGTTCAAGAGGCTCTTCAATGAGATTCTTAAGGGGAATATTAACACTCATTTCCTAAGACTTTCTCGAGAGGGTGCTAAACTCCCTAGACTTTGATGTATCGCAACTTAGAGATGCACCAGAACAAGACCAACACAGTCATCAACAAGAAAGAAATCAAGATGACAGGAGGGCGAGAAATACTCACAATTATGACAACAACAACTACCAATAAGGGAACATCTTACCTCCTCCTACAGAAATGGACATGTTGAGACAACAAGTACAAGACCTTGCTCAAAAATTAAATACAACGAAGGCACAAAAGAGATATGTTCTTGAAGATATCCATTCTTATCCACTTGATAGTAGCATGGTCATGCCCCCTTTCCCACAAAATTTTGAGACTCCAACATTTAACAAGTACAAAGGAAAGGGAAATCTATGAGACCATGTGAGAGAATTCTACTCCGCTTGTTTAGAGGTTGAATATTACAAATTGTACTTAAATCGCGTATTCCCCCAAGGTTTAGGAGGCTCAACTATGCAATGGTTTTCATGCTTTCCCGGTGGGATCAAGACATTTGACGACTTAGTGCAAGAATTCATCACTCATCATGCACACAACATAGAATGTGATATCTCTATGGATTATTTATGCAATACTAAATAAAAGAATAGAGAGTTATTCTCATCATTCTTGCAAAGATGGAGACACTTTTCTAGTAGATGTTCCTTCCCCATTCCAAAGGAACAATTAGTCGAAATCTTCATTTCAAACTTAAATGAAGAGAGAAAATTCCACTTAGAATTCAAATGTTCAAATTCTTTCGAGGACGTAATAGCCCAAGGACTCAAACTCGAGAAATGCCTTATCAATTTAAGGGACTTGTAAAAATCTACAAAGACAACAAAGACAGTCCATGACCAACCTACAATAGTGACAAACCCAAATTTTGGACCAAGAACAAAAACATCATTAATGATGGTGTTGTAGATACAAGGATTGTCAAAATCGCCCAACCTATAGTCAAAATAGCTAGTCAAGTGGATAATCGTAACAACCACAATATCAAACAAGGTAATCGCCCAACCAATCAAGGAAATCAAGCTCCCAACACACAACAAGAGGCACTAAAAATAGGTATTGTACCTAAAAATCAAATCGAACATATACACCCTTGGGAGAACCGCTTGAAAAGTTATTATAACAACTTATATCTTCCAATCTCATCACATTTCCTAAAACATCAAACCACAAACCATTGGTCAAACCTCCATGGTGGAGAGATAATAAGTATTGTGAATTTCATAAGGGAAAAGGACACCAAATGAAAAACTACCATTGGTCAAAAGACATCATTCAAGACTTCATTGATCGAGGTGACATAGAAGTGGATGGTCACAATGCAAAAACTTCCAATACAGATCATACCATGTTCAAAAATACACTCCCATCATATGAGAAAGGGGATCCCTCCCATCAAGGTAAGAACCAAGATAGCATGATGAATTATACACATGAACCATATACCTATACCATCAATAACCTTTATGATGCTAATGAACAAGTTGCAACCATTACAATCAAAGGCAAAGATCCTACATGCAATATTATTAAACATCGTAGCAAGATTACCATACAAGGAGCAACATCAAGAACGACATACATGCTCAAACAATATAACCTTGAGGACCAATTGGATAAGACATCAGCACTCATTTCTATACTAGATCTTTTGCGCCTATCACCCTCACATAAAACTATCTTGGATCAAGATCTCCAAGAAGCGCCAATATCATCCAACCTAAACACAAATCAGTTTCAAGCCATGGTAAGAAGTCTCAAACCATCACCATGTCTCACTTTCACTGAGAATGATGATGCATCTATTCAACAACCACATAATTCCCCTCTCCATATTGACAAATTAATACATAAATATAGAATCAAGCGAGTCTTGATTTATAATGGAGTTGGCCTTAACATTTGCACATTGCAATTAATCACAACATTGGTGTATGCAAAAGGAGTCATTGATGCCAGGAAGAGGATCATCATTAAGGCCTATGATGATGTATAATTCTCCTCTAAAGGGTGTTCTACTCTATTAGCAAGGGTAGGACTTGTGGTGAAGAATATGGTTTGTCAAGTCCTGGACCTTCCTCTTCCATACAATATCCTATTGGACAGACCATGGATTCATGCCATGCAAGCAGTACCATCCACCTACCATCAGTGCATCAAATTTCCACATAATGGAGTAGAGATTACCATCCTTGGTGATGCTAACCCATTTGCCTTTTGCAACAATATGAGACATCAACCTGATACTATTGTTCCCAGCAATAGAGAATCCACTGCCTCATCATCATACATCCACCCAGCTTCTCTTACCAGTACATTGATCCCTACACCCAAATAGGACAAACTAAAGATGAAGGCCCAGGAGAATATAACATTAGCCAATTTTTTGTGTGTTGGTCAACTACCTCTCTCACCTAGTACTCATGGAAAACCACAAATTTGACTCAAGCCACCTATTGCAGCAAATATTTGTACACTTGATGGATTCACCCTGGGCAGATCACAAGAATAGGAAACTATTGATGAAGACTTGGTTGGATGGATTTGTAAGTGTAGACACCTAAAATTGTCCAGTCTAATTAAATAAATATTTTATTTATTTAATTATCTAAGCCTAATTCTTCTATTAATTAAATAAATATTTATTTATTTAATTAATTCATTTATCCTCTTCTAGCCTTATTTCTCATTTAAATAAATACATTTATTTATTTAAATTATCATTTTCCTAAATTAAATAAATATCTTATTTATTTAATTGATCCTACTTCTTCTATTAGTTAAATAAATATTTATTTATTTAATTAATTCATTAGCCTTTTCTACCCATGACACATGTCATTCATCTCTTAATTCATACACTACCTACCCCTCTCATTATTTTATTATTTCTTTTACCTACCCTCTAATCATAGCCGACCTCCTTTTACACCTCTCAATCTTATCCCTCCATTTCATATAGTGTCTTCTATATAAGGAGATGCTTCCTTCATTATCAAACCCTAATCAATCATTCTAATCATTCATGCTAATCACTCAGGCTAATCATTCACTGGACTACACTACGATCCTACTTGCAACCACATTCCGTTCTTTGTTGAGCTCTTGTGCATATAAAATCTGAGAGCAAATATATCAAGCAAGATCAATGGAGATAGGAAGAATGGAGATCAAAACCCTATTGGACATGTGATGGTATAATCTTTGTGATTTCATATGATTTGCATTGTCTTAGGTAATCTTCATATGTTATGGTGGATCTTTGTTGATTGTTAGGCAAGGGTTTTGTGGTTGAATTCATTTAGTCTTTCAATATTGTTATTATTGTTATCCATTTTCACCATATACATTTTGGCACGCCCCGTGGGACATGGATTTTTGTTAGATCTATGTTTTTTGCAGATTTTTCTAACCCTATATTGCTATTTTGTAAAACAATTTGGAGAATAACTTTGTGCAGCTAGGATTTTGGACACAAAATCAAGATCTTGGAGAGATTCGATCATATCTCATAAACGGCTTGGAAATTTTGTACCAAATTGTTTTTGCAGGTTGAAGAAAGTATCAGGAGCTCTCAGTCCAAAATTCAGAATTTTTGAAGTACATTTTCATTTTCTATTAATTTTTTATGATTTTTCATAAAAAATTAATTTTGAGAGAAAATGAGAGAATTTTTCAGATTTTCTTATATTTTTGGAAATCTCTCATAATCATACATAGGATCTGTTCTTTGTGAATTTAATTTTGATGCAAAATATTTCCCTAAAAATCGGATCTTTAAAAATTAGGGTTTTTCCTTATTTTGATCAGATCTCACAAACAACTTTGAATTTTGACATAAATTTTTTTGTGTAGGTTAGGAAAATTATCAGAAAGATTTAGTAAAAATTTCAGATTTTTTGGATTGAGTTTGCATTTTATATGAATTTTTTATGATTTTTCATAAAAAATTAATTTTGAGAGCAAATTAGCAAATTTTTTGGATTTTATTACATTTTTGGAAATCTCTCAGAATTATACATAGGATTTGTTCTTTGTGATTTTAAATTTGATGCAAAATCATTCCCCAAAAATCAGATCTTTGAAAATTAGGATTTTGCATTATTTTACTCATATCTCACAAACTGCTTGGATTTGTTGCAGAAATTTTTTTGTGCAGGTTTGGAAGACCATCAAGACTCTCCAGTAAAAATTTCATATTTTTTGGATCGATTTTGCATTTTATATTAATTTTTTATGATTTTTCATATTAATTTTTGGAGCAAATTAGCAAATTTTTTGGATTTTCTTACATTTCTGGAAATCTCTTGAAATTTTACAGGTGGTCTTTTTTTATGATGAATCAGATGTTTGAATTGTTCAACAAAACGCATTATTGAAGGCCCCTATTTCACAAAGTCTTTTGGATCTAAAATTTACCTAACTTGTGTGCTTGCAGGAAGGGGTGATCATTTGAAAATATCCAAACTACTAATAAATCTTTGTTGCAGGTCCTTGGCAAGTTTTTTTCGGATTTTTATTGTGTGCCTTGTTTTCATAGACTAGCAAACACTTCAATTGGTGCACTAAAATTGAATCATTGTCTTTTGTGTCTTGAGCAATAGGCTCTTTTTGTTTAATCTTTAGAGGGCCTGTCTTCCCGTGTGGTCATTAGGACTACTAGTGAGAAGAGAATGACCCAAGTGGTAGCGAGGAAAACCCACCTCTTCTGAACCACTATAAACAACTGTATTCATGGTGAAAACTATGGATAACGTGTGCTGATTAGTTCATACCGACACTATGTCTCCCCATAAACCCGTTTGATCAAATTGATTTGATCATTTGTAGGGCGTAACCCCTACCGGCTGGGAGCCTTCTGTATTTACAGAGCTAAAAGTGCCGCATGTATGGCCACACGAGTGGATGCCCTTACTAGCACCTTTTTGTTTTAGAAGCCCAAATCCTTCTAGTTGTTGGGGCAGGAGGTCGGACCTCTGGTAGCGGCCCACACACATACGGTTCTTAGTAGAGATACAAAGTTCGCCATGGGGAGTTTTCATGGGGACTAATGCTTGGCTGACCCGAGAAGTGAGTGCCGAGGGTGGAGCCATTGAGGTCAAGCATCTAAGTATCCGCTCTGAATAGCGTAGCCTCGGGGGTAAAACCCCATGTGGGATCAACAACTATTGTCTTGGCCAGCCATAAGAATTGTGCTTGACTTATGTTAAACATTCAAAACATTCAAGACCAAACAGCAAAACATTGTGTCTTTTGTGTCTTCAAGTGTATGCAAAACAATTTTACATCAAACAACACACTTTTTCTTGGAGTCATTTTGAGTCTAGACACTTGCAAACATTGGGTCTTCATCAACACTGTGTCCTCTTGTCACGAAAATCAGTCAAACAGTCAGATTGAGTCACAACAAAACGACTTCACAGATTGAAAAAAATTGCACAAATTTTACAGAAACGCGTCTGTGTCTGTTTTAACCGCGTCTGTGTTGTCTAGGCGCATCTATGAAGGGCAGAATAGCGTCTGTGTTTATAACAGCGTCTGTGTGGAATATAAACACGTCTGTGTCGGGTAACCGCGTCTGTGAAGTATACAGGCGCGTCTGTGTCCAAAATTGAAAAAACTGTTACAGTCCAGCAAACATAAACAAGAAAATCTTAGAAGCGCATCTGTGTTAAACAGAGTAGCGTCTGTGTCAGGAAAACGCGTCTGTGAAGTATACAGTCGCGTCTGTGTCCAGAATTGAAAAACTGTTACAGTCCAGCAAGCAAATACAGTCAGTTTCGGAAATCTTGAGCTTCCTAGGTCATCTCTCTAAGGTTTCATTTAGCATTCAACCTGTCCTTGGGTCTCACAAAGTCCATAATTGCTTTACATCTCTCATTACATTCACACTTGTCTAAACTTGAGTCAAAAGGTCACTTGCTTGTCCTCATCATACTTTGTCAACACAGTACACACAACAACACTTTGCTAAGTGGTCCCTCATCAAGGTTTCTTACCTTTGGGTCTCATTTGGTCTTACTTATGGTCAAGGTCAGCTTACCTCATCAAGAGAAACTATCCTCTCTTTGGAAGTCACACCTACTCTACTACATACATACTTGGTCTTACACTTTGGACATTGCAAGTACACTTCAGATTCATTTACATTTCATCCAACTCTTGGTCTTCCATACTCTTTCCACTTTTCATCTAGTCTCTCACATCTTGGTCAATACCTAGTTCATGGTTGAAACCCATCTTCAAAAATCTAGGAGAGAAACTAAAGAGGCTCAAGAGTTCGCAAACATGAGTTCTTATGAGTATGACAATGATATCTTTTTCAATTCTGATCATACTACATTACCTGACATGGATACCTATAGAAACAATCCAAATGTTGAGAACATGGACACTATAAACAACAATGCTACACAAAATGACAATGCGGATAACTTTTCAGTACATTCAGCAGATGTGGAAGAATCCATTATGAATCCCCATTTCAATCGATTGGTTGAGGAAATAATGAGGAGAGATAGACAATACTTCTTACACATGATGGCACAAAGTGGAGCCAAGATACCTCATGATTTTGACATGTCTCAAATAATGGAACATAGACCTTTGCAACAACCTCACTCCAACATGGATCAAAGGAGACCTAATAGTGGAGGAAATAGAGGACCACACATGGTACCTGAATCACCATCAGCTTTGCTTCAAAAACCAGAGGTCCCACATACACATGGTCCAACATATGATACTCACCTTCGCAGACCATTATGGAAGTCTTATGGAGAAAAATATGCTCAATCACATATCAATGCTAAGGATCAACCACCAAAGCAATGGGATATTCCAAGGCATGCTCAAAATTTGGACACAAGGAAACCTCATGTCAAATTTGGGGGCAATACAATAGAACATGACATGCCTGTAGAGTATGGTATACATGCACAAAATAGATATGGTGTTCCTCAACATGAATCTATACCAAGTGGCCCATATACGCAGCATCACTATAGACCTCCTCCATATGAACATGTGTATGATCAATATCATCCATATATGCAACATGCTCCTCCTCCAATTGCATGGGGTATGGTCCAAGAAGTCGATCTCCACCTAAGAGCAATTTAGAGCAACAAATCAGGGACTTACAAAAGAAAATGGAGGACATAAATACACCGAAGCCAACATACACAATGAGAGACATATGTCCTTATCCATTTGACAAGAGCATTCCAATGCCTCCTTTTCCTACACACTTTGTGACGCCTAAATTTGATAAGTATAGAGGAAAAGGGGATCCTAAGGCACACATAAGACAATTTTTCACAGCTTGCATTGAGGTAGCAGCAGAAGAGACATATTTGATGAGATTATTCCCACAAAGCTCAGGTGATCAAGCTATGGAATGGTTCTCCCAACTTCCACCTAGAATTAAGTCATGGGGTGACTTAGCAGAGGCATTTATTCAACATTTCTCCTACAACATAGAGACAGACATATCAGTCACTACTTTGTGCAATACTAAGCAAAAAGAGGGAGAATCTTTTGCATCATTTTTACAAAGATGGAGAAATCTAGCCAGCAGATGCTCTTGTGAAATTCCACAAAAACAAATGGTAGAAATGTTCACCCAAAATGTTAACAAAGAGATTCGTTATGACTTAAGGAAAGCTTGTTTGTCCACCTTCAAGGATGTCATTGAAAAAGGCTTAGCGATAGAAAAGGTCCTAATTGAACAAGGAGTCATTAAAATATTCAAGGAAAACAAAGATGACTTTAAAGGAAAAGACAAGCCAAGATTTGGGAATAAAAACAAGAACACAGTTAATGATGGTGTTGTTGATGCCAACACATTGCGACCCAAATTCATTTTTTCTAGATCAAGTTCTACAAACAATCAAGTGAATACTCAAACAACTTCCAGATCATGAAGGAAGTACACCCCATTGGGAGAACCACTTGAGTCAGTCTTCAAGAAGCTAGTGGCAAACAAGGTAATCACAGTTCTAGATTTTCCTCCATATGAACCAAAGGTTAAACCAAATTGGTGGAATGATGATGAGTATTGTGAATTTCATAAGAGCAAGGGTCATAAGACAGGAAATTGTCATCGACTGAAGAACATCATACAAGATCTCATTGATAGAGGTGACATTGAGATTAAAGTACATTCATCCAATCAAGAACATGAGATGTTTAAGGAACCATTCCCAAAACATGACAAGGGAAAAGCTAAAGCCACAGATGATCAAACCAATTATACCAGAGCATCCTACAACTATGATTCAACTATCAATCACATATCGATGGACAATTACATCTCTACTATTATCATCAAGGACAAAGCGTCTGAGAATTCTACTCAGAGACCCAAGATTGTCCTAAAAGGTGTTGGATCTTCTTCGGAACCTACCTCTGAATGTCATGTCACAACTCGTCGAGGTAAAATCACTTTACAAGGTGCTCCAGCTAAAAACATTGCTTCTTCATCAACCAAAGCTGAGTATGACCTTGTAGAACAGTTAGGGAAGACACTCGCACTCATCTCTATCCTTGAGCTATTACGTATATCCCCCACACATAAAGCTATTCTTGACAAAATCTTGAGAGACACTATTGTCCCTACTGATCTGAATGTGGACTAGTTTCAAGCCATGGTGGGATACCTTTCCATTCCACACTCCCTTACATTCATAGAAGCCGATGATGCCTCCGTAAGTCAGCCACATAATGCACCTTTACACATTGAAGCCTTCATACACAAACATAGAATCAAACAAGTCCTGATAGATGGAGGAGCTGGTCTGAACATTTGTACATTGAGCACTATTAAACAATTGGGATATTCTAATAAAGCTGTGAATTCTATAAACAAAATTACCATCAAGGCATATGATGATGAAGAGCGTTCATCCAAAGGCACAGTCACCTTACCTCTCAGAGTTGGGCCCGTTACAAAGAATGTGGTTTTTCAGGTCCTTGATCTAGATCTCACATACAACATACTCTTGGGACGTCCTTGGATTCATGAGATGAGTGCAGTACCATCTACATATCATCGATGTATCAAGTTTCCACACAATGGAGTTGAAGTGACCATCAAAGCGGATCCAAATCCATTCATATATTGCAACAATCTGCAACCTCAATCAGAAATAGCAATCCCAGTCAATCGACAAGTTGTTCCTTCTTCAGCATATGTGGATCCAAAATCCTTGAAAGCTTCTACGTCAAAACAAGCAGAGATCAAAGAAAAGTTCAAGTTTAAAGACATGGGATGTGGTGAGTATATATTCCATGTTGATCAACTCCCACTATCTGCTAAGGTATTTAGTCGACAAGAACAACCTACAAAAAATTTGCAATGCCAAGGAATTGGGTGTGAACCACCTAGTGTTGTGGCTACTAAGTTTGAATGCAAATCTCCTCTAGGGGTGCAAGCATCTCTTGATATCAATAGTCCTAAGAATGGTTCCAAAAAGGAATCTATTGAGTGTATCGCCAACCCTCTTGAGAAATCACATAGCCTTACCATATCATCCACTCATTCCATTTCCACTCTTCTCCTAGACTTGGATCAACAAGAATCAAAAAAGCCCTTACTCATCGGGGATGAAAAATCAAGCTTTGAAAAGAAAAATCTAAAAGTCAAAAATAAAGAAAAGTCCTTTAATCCAAATCAAAATCAAAAGCTATTGGACTCTGCAAAAATCAAAGTCAAGGATAAAAATCCTATGAAGCAAAAAGAGAAAGAGTTGATCTCCCCTTATATCAAAATAACTGGGGGCAAAAGTTCTACAATTTTAAGTCAAAATGCATACTTGTTGATCCTAAGTCTCCATCATGCTATCCTACTTTCACTTCTTTTCACAATCATAAGCCTTCATTCCTCATCCACTTGTTCCACACATCCATCCCCTTTTGGCGATACATCATGGACCTTTAATGGAGCTTCCTTGAAGGACTTTGTTATCAGGGATTCCCAAACTTCTTTAGGTGACATGCATATGGGCTTGTGTAGTCCACACACTAGCAATTCTATCTCAGTTCCTTTATCAAAGAAGACAATCACTCAAGCAACATATCATTCAGTCAAGGAACAATGCAACTACAATCACAAGGTTAAGCCTCGCACATTTGAGGTAGGTGATTTGGTTCTTAGAGAAAATCCTAAAAATCAACAAGACATAGAGAAGAAGGGAAAGTTTGAACCAAACTGGCTTGGTCCTTACATCATCACAACAGTATATGGCTCTGGGGCATATCAGCTCTCAACTACAGGAGGTGAACCTTTGGAGGATCCTATCAACAACATGCACCTTCATAGGTTCTACACATAGCTCTTCGGAATATCCTAATTCAAAAATACAAAAAAAATCAAAAATTTCAAAAAAACAAAAAAAATTATAAAACAAAAAAAATTGTTAATTGGTGAAAACCTAGCAAACAGGTGCCTTGTGACACAAAAAAAAAATCGAAACAATCGAAAAAAGTAAAGAGAAATAATTTTGTCCAATGGTGAAAACCACTTCGGTGGCACCCTGGGCAAGTACCATGGTGAAAATTGGGTCACCAGTGCCATGCGTAGAGACATTGCTCCTCCCTCCTTCAGGATTCACTTTCATCCCTTCACTTTGCACACACTCACAACCTATTCGTTCATAATAAACTTACCCATTCCCATCATGGCTTGTTATGGATCTACCCAAGATTGGTTAGCCATTCATAATAAACATTCATTTTCATCCCTTTCCATCCATAATAAATCAAATCCTATCTGTGGCTAAGGAAAAATCCTACGTCTAGTAATGGGTGTGGAACTGAGAACATCACATGTTTCGAGGAGTACAGTTTCTTCCAGCTTTCTTTAGTCTATCCGCACACAATCTGCAATAAAGCAACATTTGCATCACAGATCCGCAATAAAGTTTCATCTTCTCCACAATAAAGTATCAGTTTCATGGATTCAGTCAGTTTCAGATGAGACAGCAGCAACAATGGGCTTCAACAAAATGAAACCTTTCAACAGACTCAGAAAACATTATGGTTCAGTGCTATCTATCCTTTTTGTGAAAGTAAACATTGTGACCACAATCAAATAAGACTTATACAAGTGACAAGAGACACTAAACTTGAGGACTACAGTGGATGTTGGTGTCGAGTCTTGGTTTTCTTTTGATTTCATCTTTTTTGGTGACATGTCTTTTAGCTTTTCTGGGATGTCTTTGACTAGAGATTCTATCTCTAGGATGTCTTTGACTAGAAAGGCGAGGATGGGGTATCCTCACCTATTTGTATTTGTTGTTTGTGGATTGTCTCTTAGTAATGCTATGACTTGTCCAAGGATATGAGGACACTGTGAGTCTAGTATGAATTGGGGCATTCCTTGTTTGTGACTATCTTATCTCCATGCAAACAGGTACAATGACTTTCTGGGTCGAACATATGCCTCGTTTGTCATAACCTACTTGCCATAATAAAGCTCAATGATGATAACGCACAAGAAGCTCTTTCACTTTCATATCTTCTATCTTCCATCCCCCTTTCTTGATTGACTTCCATCGTCCTTTTCGAGTCCGCGTAGCCTGCTATCACATGACTGAGTATAATGACACACCAAAAACATTTGCATTTCATGTAGCTGCACCTACATTACCACATATAAGCATTTCATACATACATATAGATATCACAACTACATCACATCCTGCACACAACACTTGTTAGCACAATTTACATTTGCATTATCATATTCATCTGCATTTCATACATTCACATTTGCATCATGCATACACATATAAAACATAAACGAACAAAAAATAATAATATTGCATTGCATCATATACATATTTGCATCCATATCATAAGCATCACATAAGAACATCTCATCACATAGGTACGCATGCATATAGCTGCCGCAAAGATGAATCATCTCATATATATATATATATAAAATGTCATGATACAATGATGTCAAAATCATATGGCTACAATCACCCGCAGGTGTCTACATCATCATACAAAATGGTACAAAACTGATACAAAGGAACTCACTGATCACTCCTGCCAACACTATTGGTAGTTCTAATCCTGTCCATGTCATGGTATCCCATGCCACGTGTCCCACCCTCATCTCCAGTCTTGGATCCTAGAACACTCGTCTAAGGGCATCCCTATCTCCGTCTCAATCATACGGAATCAGCTCCCCATCAATCGGTATCCGCATAATCCTATATACATCCTCCAGGGTGACTGTCATCTCACCCATCGACAGATGAAACGTGCACGTCTCAGAGTGCCATCTCTCAGCCAGTGCAGTCAGCAAACCCATGTTTGCCTGAAACTCAAGCACATACAGCACATGTCTCAAACCCATCTCCTCGATGGCAGCTCTATCCTCGAGCGACAACTCAGGTCGCAACCTCTGCATCGACGGGAATCTCTCCCGTGACTCTAGCATCGGCAAATACTCCTGCAGTCAAACAACTCAATCATGTCAGTTATAGTGGCATTCACTGTTTATCACAAAATGCTACTCGCTATCTAAATGCATATGGCTATCTACCCTAGTGACACTCATTGTTCATCACAAAGTGTTGCTATTTATCCTAGTGGTACTCACTATTCATCACAAAGTACTACGTGTGTGACACTCCCTATTCATCACAAAGTGTTACTCACATTTGCACTCCCTGTTCATCACAAAGTGTTGCTCATATTTCAGTAGATTACCCTAGCCCTAGCCCTCGCCTCCCAAGTCAGTCTTCATTATCCTGTGACTCTGTCACTTTATCCGGTTAGTCCATTCTATCCTGTCTTTCTTATCGAGAGATTGTCTGCAATATTTTCAAACATTTTCATCCAATCGCTCGAGGGGGCATATCATTCCCATTCTGGGGCAACTCTGTATCAGTTCATCTTATCTTCTTTGAAACAACGCGACAAGTCGCATTGTCTCAAAGAGGGGCAAAATGTAGACACCTAAAATTGTCCAGTCTAATTAAATAAATATTTTATTTATTTAATTATCTAAGCCTAATTCTTCTATTAATTAAATAAATATTTATTTATTTAATTAATTCATTTATCCTCTTCTAGCCTTATTTCTCATTTAAATAAATACATTTATTTATTTAAATTATCATTTTCCTAAATTAAATAAATATCTTATTTATTTAATTGATCCTACTTCTTCTATTAGTTAAATAAATCTTTATTTATTTAATTAATTCATTAGCCTTTTCTACCCATGACACATGTCATTCATCTCTTAATTCATACACTACCTACCCCTCTCATTATTTTATTATTTCTTTTACCTACCCTCTAATCATAGCCGACCTCCTTTTACACCTCTCAATCTT
The DNA here is from genome assembly GCF_030272615.1 of Cryptomeria japonica. NCBI lineage: Eukaryota > Viridiplantae > Streptophyta > Pinopsida > Cupressales > Cupressaceae > Cryptomeria > Cryptomeria japonica. The sequence goes on along the minus strand of NC_081412.1, from coordinate 171,576,729 downwards.
ATCCCTCCATTTCATATAGTGTCTTCTATATAAGGAGATGCTTCCTTCATTATCAAACCCTAATCAATCATTCTAATCATTCACTAGACTACACTACGATCCTACTTGCAACCACATTCCGTTCTTTGTTGAGCTCTTGTGGATATAAAATCTGAGAGCAAATATATCAAGCAAGATCAATGGAGATAGGAAGAATGGAGATCAAAACCCTATTGGACATGTGATTGTATAATCTTTGTGATTTCATGTGATTTGCATTGTCTTAGGTAATCTTCATATGTTATGGTGGATCTTTGTTGATTGTTAGGCTAGGGTTTTGTGGTTGAATTCATTTAGTCTTTCAATATTGTTATTATTGTTATCCATTTTCACCATATACAGTAAGGACCCTTAAGACAAGGGTAAACAAAAAATCAAGATCCCTATAGAGAGGTATGGTAAAGGTTTTACCATGATGCAAAAGATGGGCTATGATGGCCATAGTGAATTAGGATCCCACAAGCAAGGTGTACAAGATCCATTACAACCCTTGTTAACACTAAGAGATAAAACGAGACTCAAATTCAATTCTAGTTTGGAGGACTCTTCTAAGCTCAAGCTTACCAGCAAACAAATCTAGCCAACTTCTACATCCATCACTCTTTGAATCAGGCTAATGCCCATTGCAGACAAATCTACAGCATTAGAAAATCCAAACCACACAAGCACTTCTCAATTGAAGTTTGCACATACAAAAAACAAACAATAGAGTTATGTTGCAATCACTCCAGCGTTAAAACTCTTGTTCATTTCAAACACCCAAGAAACACCAATGACCCATCAGATACAACACCTATAATAGTTATCACTAAAAATTTCACACCCGTTGGCATCCCTATAATATATAGTGGTAGAGTTCTATCAAGTGACTCTGAGACATATTTACAGAAATATGAATGGGGTTATTTAGCTTCACATGAATCTAAAAAGGGTTCTTGTAATAATTTTAAAGACAAAGGAGTTGAAGGAGAGGCATGGAGCAAAACCGTTTGGGACCCAGATACTGAAGATACTTCTAGAAGAAATAGGTCACCTCCTGAGCCTGATTACAAAGAGGAGAGTACGAATGATCACCTCACTACCTCCATCTTGACCATAACTGACAAATGCTATGAGCTTAACCTAACCGATGAAGTGATGTCGATCATCCACCCTAAACTCATTAACTGGAACCAACAAAATCCCCCATGCCTTGACACCTTCCAAAATGATGAGGAGATCATAGACTTTCTCAAATTAAAAGATAACATACCAAGCAGGGATCACAAGGTTGGATTTGTTATTGAACTTACAACACAACTTACTTTGGAGAGAATGACAAACCAAGATCTTAAAGTGAAAACCACACTGTGGCACTTTTGGATCCCAAAACAGTAAAACAAAGGACAACCGCAAAAACATTACAATCAAAATAAGATCTTCAAGTGAAAACCACACTGTGGCACTTTTGGATCCCAAAATAGTAAAAACAAAGGATGCATCTAAAGGTGAAAACCTCTCTGAGGCGCTTGAGGATGGAAGGTTTTACATTCTCCCCATTAGTGTGAATCAGGAGCGATCATCCATTCTCATAGAGGAGACCAAGGAAGTCAATATGGGATCAGAGAGGAACCCTCATAAAATCCATTTAGCATCATCCTTAACTCACATAGAGGATCCTCACTTTGTCAAATTATTCAAGAAGCGGCAAATAAAATTTTCTTGGTCATATGCAAACATGTCAGGGCTAGATCCAAATTTAGTAATGCATTACTTGATATTAGCAGAAGGAGGTAAACTGGTAAAACAAAAGCTTAGGAAAATGCATCCTCAGATCGCACTAGTAGTGAAGGTAGAACTTAAAAAGTTGTTAGATGTTGGTTTCATTAGACCAATTGATTATGTTGAATGGATATCCAACATCGTGACAGTAGAAAAACTAACTGGGGGCATCCATATCTGTATAGATTTTAGAGATCTAAACAAAGCATGTCCTAAGGATGACTTCCCGTTACAAAACATTGATATGATCGTGGACCTAACAACAGGGCATGCTATGCTATATCTCATGGATGGATTCTCAGGATATAACTATATTAAGATCACCCCATAAGATCAGCATTAAACTACTTTCACATGCCCATGGGGAATATACTGTGGGAATGTGATGTCATTTAGTCTAAAAAATGCAAGAGCCACATATCAAAGGGAAATGACTACCATCCTCCATGACATGATGCATACACTAATGGAAGACTATGTTGATGATTTACTAGCTAAATCATTAACAAAAGAGCATCACCTTGCAGTGCTGGACAAAATCTTCACCAAAATGGAACAGTATAATGTTTGCCTCAATCTAAAGAAGTGTATCTTTGGAGTGACTTTCGGGAAGCTCCTAGGATACATTGTCTCGAACAAAGGAATTGAGGTTGATCCTGCCAAAGTAAAATCAATCATGGAGATGCCACCTCCTAAGAACATTAGCCAGTTGAGGAAATGAGGCTACAGTTAATCTATCGGTTCATTGCATAATCGACTGATAAATGTCATCCCTTCACACATCTGCTACATAAGAATTTTTGCTTCAAATGGGAAGAGAACTGCCAGCAAGCATTCCAACAACTTAAGGACTACTTCATGACACCACCATCTCCAGATAGTCCTTTTCTATTATACATATCAGCTACAACTACAGCCTTAGGGATCTTACTAGCACAACATAATACAAAAGGAAAAGAATGTGCAATATACTACATCTCTAGGACACTAGTAGGGTATGGCCTCAATTATATGCCTATTAAATGAGCTTGTCTTGCAGTAATTTTGGTAGCAACAAATCGAAGGCACTACATGCTGATAGATAAGATACAACTCATAGCCAAGATAGATCCACTCAAGTATTTACTCAATAAAGTAGCACTAATAGGTCGCTTGGCAAAGTGGGTTATGATCCTCAGTGAGTTTGACATAGAGTATGTGGACCATAAAGAAATCAAAGGGCAATTCATTGAAAATTAGTTGACTAAAGCACTGCTCATAGGAGACCATCCTCTCATTTGAAATTTTCCAAATGAGAAAATATTCATAGTCATGCCAGTACAACAATGGAAGCTATATGTTGATGGGTCATACACTAGGCATGGTTCAAGAGCTAGCAATATTTTTATCACACCTCAAGGTGATAGCATTCTAAAATCATGTAGCCTCACATTCCCATGCACAAACAACATAACAGAGTATGAGGCCTTGATTACAGGACCAAGAAAGGTTGTATAATGGAACTTGAAGGAGTTACAAGTATATTACAATTCATATCTGGTCATCTGCCAAGTTAATGATGATTACCAAACTAAGCACGATAATCTCATGCCTTAAAGAAAATGGTTGATAGTTTCAAAGAATTATTGACAACTATGACCTTCGATCAGATTCCTTGAGAGCATAATAGAGTTGTAGATGCAATGGCTACAATAGCCTCTCTTCTTGACCTTCCACAAAACTCAACACACTACTGTTTTCATAAAATTGTGACCTTTCAATTTAAAACCACATTTGGGTCTTCACATTGGCGAAATGAATCCCTAAGCCTAACTAGAGACCCGCGACATTCTCACACTGCTCGAAGCCTACATTTCCTATCCTTGCCCTATTTTGGGCCCCCTCTACATTTATCCTTCATTGGGCTTTGCATTTGGAAAGCGGGAAAAGTTTCCCTATGTCGGCCTATGACAAAAAATCAGTCAATTAATCTTGATTGATGAATATACAAGATGCATTCTTCTCTCCTATTTGCAATAGTCAAGAAGTGAAAGTGAGGTGAACAAGAATTATCATCATTCAAGCATTTAGGCATTCAAGCACTCAAGGATTCAAGCATTCCTTTCAAGCATTGAGAATTCTCAAGTCTCCTTTCAATTCTAAGTGTTGCATTAAATTCAAGGATTCAACCATTGAATAGGAGATCTCTTGTGACATTCAATTCTGCATATCCTTTCGGACAACTCTATCAATATTTCAATTGCATCCTCTCTTGAGGTGGATTCCATTTCAATCATTTACTTTCATTACTTGCAAGTACTTTTCATCATTTGGTTAATTCCAAAATTGGGGTTTGACCTGAAGGCTAACCCCCAACCCAACAACATTTTCTCTCTTTTCTATGTGTAGGTTATAGCAGTGTAGCTGTATTTGCAGATTTGGACTTTATTTTTAGAGGTGAAAAAACCCTTTTCGGTGCATGGATTTTTCAGAGGACTGTGTGCACTTTCAACACAGTCCCGACAACTTTCGCCCAAATTTGCAGGGGAGCTTCGTCTCATCCTTTTACTGCTAATTCTAGGTGCACAACTTCATCCCTCATTTCTATCTCAACTTATAATCATTTCTTTGTCACATTTACACTTAGTCTTAAATCGCATAATTCAACCTATTTAATTCTAAAAGAGGGGTTACTTTCACTTTCCAAATTCATTATCAATTCACTTAGCATTCAATCTCTTTCTATTGAGATTGGATCTAGTGAATTATCCCCCCTCTTTTAAATGTAATGGGTATGAGAGGTTGAAGGGAATCTTGTATGAAAATTTCACCTCCTTTTCTTGAGGAGAGAAAACCTTTCCTCTTGACTCCTCCATCACCCTTTTCACACCATTACAGCTACGAGTTCCTAGTCGAACAACTTTGGATCCTTTCGTATGATATCCCAAAATCTACAATAGTATGTCAACTCATCAGTTTCAATTCCTCGTGGTATGGTGAGTTTTACACTTAACTATATGATCAAATCCTTCCACCAAACCAATCGAACAATCAATGAAAAAACCTTCATACGCCAATCCACCCGATACATTATCATTGTTGAAAACCTATACCAACGAATTCTCAATGGTACTCTCCTCCAATGTTTAGAGAAAGGTGAGGTGGCAATAGCTTTAAGAAGTACATGAAGGTATTTGTGGGGCCCACTCAAGCATTCCTTCATTGGATAAAAATATCATGAGGACAAGATACTACTAGCCTACAATGGAGAAAGACTCCTATTACTTTGTCAGAAAGTGCAAGAAGTGCCAAGTACATGAAGATTTGATACATGTGCCTATGTAAGAACTACAACCCATCGCAACACCATGGCCCTTTTTTTAGTGGGGACTTGAACTTGTGGGTAAAATCCACACATCTTCATCCGTTGGTCATAAATTCATCATTACTATCACTGATTACTTCACAAAGTGGATCAAAGTTGTTCCACTTACCCAAGTCAGTGGTAAGAAGATCGCCTCATTCATCTTGAATTACATCATATGTCGGTATGGTGTACCCATGTCCATCATCATAAATAATGGGACTCCCTTAAAAAATCAGGATGTATGGGAACTCTATGAGAAGTTTCATATCTAGCACCATTTCTCCACCCCACATTACCCATAAGGAAATGGTCAAGCAGAAGCCTCGAACAAGAACATATTTAGGATCTTTAAAAAGATAGTCAATGATGTTGGTTGTGATTGGCACATTTGTTTGAATCCCACACTATGGGCATATCAAACTAGCATTCAAACCCCTACAGGCGCAACCCCATACTCACTTTTTTTTGGAGCATAAGCTATCTTTCTTATTGAGGTTGAATTACCATCTCTATGGGTTTCCTTGCAAAATCTAATTATGATGAAGAGTATCGTGTATCCTATCTTCAGGACTTGGAACTACTTGATGAGAAGCGACAAGCTAGGTACAATCACCTTAAGGCGCATCGACAATGCATGAACAGAAGCTAAAATGATAGGGTCAAACCTCGCACATTTGAGGTAGGCAATATTTTTCTCAGAGAGAATCTCCACAGTCAACCAAACAAAGAACAACAAGGCAAATTTGAATCCAATTGGCTAGGTCCATATGTCATCACAGTTGTCTTTAGGTCTGCTGCTTATCAGTTAGAAACTTCAAAAGGGTAACCACTGGCAGTTCCAATCAATAGAATGCATCTCAAAAAGTTCCATACATAAGTTGTGCAGAGCATTAGGCTCGTACAATTTTAAAAAGACCAAAAACATTCGGAAAAAGTCCTTAAAAAAGCAAGAAAATAGTAAAGAAAAATCATTCATCCAAACAATGAAAACCACTTCAATGGCACCTTGGATAAGTACGGTGGTGAAAACCTGGCAAAAAATTGCTATCCGTAAACTTTTTTGCTCCATTGTCTTTTAGACGTTTTACAACCACATCCATTTGAATCCACTCATACATCATATCTATAATGGGTTGTTATTGATATGCAATCAAGCTTATTGCCTCATGCTTTCAATCTGCCACCTAACTGGAGGCAACTTTTTAAACCTATATGATGGGAGTGGATTCCCAATACTAGTGATTTGCCAAGTAAAACATTTGAAAAATGTCCTGAAATAAAGCAAAAACACTTGTAAAAATTTCAAAAAGACCAAAAAACATTCAAAAAATATCCTGAAATAATCCAAAAACATTTGTAAAATCTCAAAAAGACCAAAAACATTTGGAAAATATGCCAACAAAAAAGAAAAAACATTTGGAAAATGTCCTAACGAAAAAGAAAGAACATTAAAAAACGGACAACCCAAAAACTTGAGAAAACATCAAAATCAATAAAAAACATTGCAATAAACTTGTTCCTTTTACATAAACATCTAGCTAGATGCATACCAACATTTGAGCTACCTAAAAGATGATCACCTATCAAACCAACCAATAATCAAACATTTGAGCAAAATATATACGCAAGACCGTCTTAACAAGGCTACATATTTTCTTAGAACAAGACATGGTGACATATCTCTTTGACAAGAAGATTTTATTGGCTGATAGGCACTTGGTCAAATTAGTTCTTTTTATATATTAGGTTCCTATGCTACTCCAAAATATCCATAAGGGATTAGAGTGGTTGGGATGGTTCATGATATCTTTTTCTTTGTTTTATATTTGTGGATTGTTCTAATGAAGTTTTGGGGAAAATACTAATGGTGTCTACGTGGAAAGTTCATAAAGCTAAGAGATCCTATGCAAAAATACAAGAGTCATGGATCACGATGGCTTGTTGACTACAACGTTTACCTCGACCATCAATTTGTGAACCAGAATGGAGGGGAATATTCCTTGTCTGTAATAGGTGTAACACAACCTTGGTTTCCAATACCTCTATCAAGATCTGAACCAAATAAGCACTATGAAAAGCCCAAGATCCATCCATTTCATTTCATCTAAGCATATCCTACCATTGCATTTTGTTGCATTTCATCCATCCATAAATCCATATCGTTGCATATCATTCATACATAGCTAACCCCCCCTCACCCTCCCTATCCAAGTCATCATCATTACATGCTCTGCATCATGTTCCATCAACCCAATCCAGTTGCGTACATCATAATTCATCTCTAACACGATGGGCTATGTAGCCTCTATCATCTAGGTCATCCTATACACAACCACAAGTGGTTTTGTTTGCCTTTTAAACCCAATTGTCAATCGATCTACCAATCAAACATAATCCAAATAGAAAACTACATCAATTGTCTAAGTCTCAACAGGTAATTTGACTCAAATACCTTGACTTCATTGGGCAATTCAATAAATTGTCGAAGTCTCAATGGGTCAATTTGACTCAATTACTTAGACTTTATCTTGTTTGAGTTACCAACTGACATCAACTGTCATACTTTGACTAAAACTGGGGAAATTCAACCAATTGCTCTAGATTGCACCAACACTATATTGATCATTTGAACAACATCAAGCAAAGGCATCACAACATTGAATTTGCACAGTACCTCATGCATGAGCTAAGGGTACACACTGGATTATCATTCTCCTTTTTCACTCACCACCACTTTCATCCTATGCCTGCCTCCTCCTATAGATATTCTCATCAAATTGAGATTTCCCCCATTCACTGAGCTTTCCCATCCATCTGAGCTTACCTTGACCTACACATAATTCAAACACCCATACACAATGTGTAAACCAGATCCAAGTAGAGATCCTCTTGATTATCATCTCTCCTAGTTATCTTAATCTTTGCCTCCAAGTGATCTATTTCTATCATCAATGCCCATCCGTATGCATCCTTCCCATGACTGACAATTTATCCAAATCTATGTTCTACTCTTGGCAAGAGAGGTCTATTGGCCAAACGAGTTGTTTTCTTTAATGATCTGTTTGCTTTGATTTTTTGTTTGTCCTAGGCTTATACCTATTCATGGCTGCCTTGATCTTCTTATATCTTGGTACGTCTGGGTTGGTGTACATTGGGGCATAGTTTTTGTGGTATGGCGTGTTTGTGGTTTTTCCATCAAGTCTCACATTTACACTATCATGAGTGTTTGAGAATTTGCATACATTGAGATAACCTTTGTCTGCAAGTCTAGTCCGCACATCAGATATTCATTACATTCTGATTCCTATAATAAGTAATGTTGATAATCCTTTGCAAAATCAAATCTAGGATTGCTCTCTACATAATGCATAACAACAATCCCATCCTTTTCATTGCCTTCCATTCAACCCATCATCTCCTTTTTCATTCCCTCTCCCCTTTTCACCTAGCGGCTATAATTTATTCACCTTTCCTATCCCCCCTCTCTTCCCTTTCATCCTATAGTCCTATCCATTTCAAGAGCATGCCTGTATTCTTAACCCATATGTCCTCTCGAGGGGGCATACCATGGCTTCCTCGTCATCCTTCCTCAACCCACTAGTGACTGGGGCATCATGATACTTGTCCCTATCCTTTTATATCCACTAGGTTTTATTCTTCTTTGACATAGCATCACTTCATGATGCAATATCAAAGAGGGGAAAATGTAGATGCATAAAAATTAATTAAATTAATATTTAATTAATTGTCTTTATCACATGATTAATTTAAATAATCATATTAACCTACAATTACCTTTAAATTAATTAAATTATATATAATTAATACCCTCTTTCCATTTCTTCCAAACATTGATTTGTTTAAATAAATCAAACTCACAATTATGGAATATTCCATTTATATCCCTAATCCTAATTAGATAAATTAATCCATGATTAACTAGGCTAATTTAGTGATTCCTACAAACCCACATCTTAATCCCCTCATTTAACTAATTAACCCAAATCCTAATCATTGTTAGTATTTATTCAAATTTAAAATACTACACACCTACCCAAGTCATCTCACCCATCCGCGTCACCTTTGACCAAGGGGTGCTCACACATGTGTGAGAATTTGTCTTCCTCACACAGCCACCCTACACTTTCCTCTTTTGGCCCATATTTCATAAACCCCCTTTTCTATCCCTTAAACCTTTGCCACAAGTGCTTCCACTTGTCAACTTCATCAATTTCCCAAGGTTGCTTACACATGTGTGAGCATACCTTCCCCTTTCCCCTAGCACAAGTGGGCTTCCCAAAGTTTTCTCACACATGTTTGAGAACACTTTCCCCATTCTCCTAGGACAAGTGGTGATGCAGAGAGTCTTGGAGCTTTGTTTGTTCACCTTCTTGAGTGACTTGTCCAACTCAACCCTTCAATTACTCAAGTCCTTCCTATGGCACTTGACAAAGGTTATGATAATGAGACCTCTAAGGTCTGAACCTTCTTGACTTTCCTCCTAGGTATAGCCAATGGTTTTTGGACAATCAACTCCACTACTTGAGGTTTCCACCTCAGTTACTCACACACTCCTCTCCTGGGCTCCAACTACTCCTACAAGGATCTTAACACACAACCACTTCCTATGGTTTCCCAATGCATCAACAAGGTGTCTTCAATGTGTTTTGTGGTTTAATACTCACCAAATCCATCGCCTTGGCTTCTTAACCCTTCTAGGTCTCTACTGGCACCTAGATATGCCTAAATGCATTAGCCATCATTAGGCGGTTTTAGGGTCTTAACTTGGAAAAGTCCCAAAACAACCTAGAAAAAAATCATGGATTTGAGTACCCTTTTGGAAGTTACAAACAATATTGGAAAAGTGCATATGGGTTGTCCATAGAAGTGGGGTTTCCAATGTTGCACTATTTTGAAGGGTTTTAGGCCTAACCGATGACTTGGCAACATGGGTCTATAACTCTTCACCAATCAAATCTCCTTCTCCAAAAAATTTGGGAACCTTCAAGGGAACTTAGAGGGATTTTCATTCATGTGCCACTTGGTCCTGCACCAATCCCCAAGTGCTCACAAATCACACTTTTCTTGTTGTCCTAACTCACGTACTCCCAGCGGCGAGCCTAGGGCTTCATTGTTTCTCCTTCTCCTGGACCTGCAACACCTCACTGATAGTTCTGATACTTAATATAAGTACAGATCCAATAGCCAACAAGATGAGAGGGGGGCGGTGAATCATACAAACTTAATCTTCCATAAAAACATCAGATTCAACCTCGGTAACATATACTTCAGTAGTATAACCAAAACTGTCAAACATGCAAACTCAAAAGCATATAAACATCATAAACCTCATAACACCAGATTTAACATGGAAACCCAAATAGGGAAAAACCACTGTGGGATTTCAGACCCACTAAGAAATATACTCTTCTAGAGTATGCTCGGTTAAAAGCAAATCCTGTTAAAGATTACAAACACATTGCTAGATGTGACCCGGTTAAGGGATTTCCCTCAGATCTGTTAGGATCTTCACCTTGTTAGAAGTGACCTTGTTAAAGGATTTCAATCACTCAATCCGAATGTCACCTTGCTAGAGGGTTTTACAAATAAGACTGTTAAGTCCACTCGGTTAAGAGATTTTCTGTCACTTTCACAAAATAACAGTAATAAAAATCTATCTGCAACTTCACATCTAAAATGCTAAAGCAGATTCTTATTTGTTCAATACAATATAGACATAGAACTAATCTTGTCCATCTGTTGGGCTTCTATACTCTATTATTCAAATAGGTCTTCAAGCTTCTGTGCTCGGTAATCAATATGTAGCATCCCTGTGCATACACTTGCCCACATACATTGTTTATCAACAGTCTCCTATTTATAAACAATTAGGTAACCGCTTAATCTCCTTGATCACATTTCCCATGATCAATCATAGCCATCAGATCTTCAATCTTGTCCAGGTTCAATGCATCTTTCGATCTGAAAATGTTTTACCCCGCCTTGTAACTTGTATACATTTCTTGGAATTTGTGCCAGGGTATTGTGGTTCAATCTGCACTATAGATCTTCATGCCGACTTTCCATTGCCTTAGATTCTTAACAAACTTCATGCACGACATACCAATCATTTAATCAGTTCTAGCTCATCAGCTTCCTTCATTAAATAACGCATGTAAACATTTAATGCATTCTGTTATAGCTCGGTTACAACTTGGTAACAACTCAGTGAATACTAAACTTCACTCGGTAGACATTCCGCCTTCATTAACCGATACTGATAACCTTAGGGTTTACCAAATAGGTTCCTTAGGGTTTACCGACTAGGTTCTTTGCTTGGTAACATAGTATAGTATTAACCTTTAAAACAATCTAAACATCATGATCTCATCATTGTCTGACTCGGTAATAGTTGCCCATTGAATACCTTATTCATCCCCTTATTCATCATATTCTTTCCTGTGTCTTTTACCGACATCTATATACTCTTCAAATCATACTTCTCAAGATATGGCAACATCATACTGAATTAGAAAATCAATTTCTTGACATCAATGACAAAATAATAATATCAAAATAGTAAACATCTTTAATCAGTTATATCCATAATCATCAACAACCTTCTCAATATCCTTATTGAAATGCCAAAAATCTTTCATTGTCTGTTATAATGCTATATTGCCAACACTCACACCCTATTCTTAGGCTATGTACAGACCCTAACCTAGCATTCTTAGTTATTTCAATAGGTGCCATCAAAGAATGCCTAGGTTAGAGCCATTTCTTACTCTTAAACCCTACTTGCAAGGGTATTGCTCCTAGTTGCAAAGAATGGAAGAAATCTCTACAACCTGGAACAATTAAACCTGCAAATCAACCTTAATGAAATAAAATACAGTGAACACTCAAATATGCAATGATTTTACACCATCTAGTCCGTATTGGTCCATACAAACAAGGAAAACAAGACAAAAACTGTCAACAACCGGTGGAAACAAGGTTGCTTCACAAACCAAAAACTTGCTTTTGTATTTCCAATCCTCCAACCCATACAATGAAGTGAAATTTGGCTTATATCCACTTGTTTCAGTCAGTTCAACCAACTTCCTAACGACTATAACCAAAAATGCAACTTTTGCAAGAAATTACAAAATGTTGCTCGACAACTTTTGACAACTTTTTGTTCCACGATGCAATTTCACATTCTAATGCATTTTAAGACTCTTGAAGGTCCTCAAACACCCTATAAGACTTAAAAACAACTCAATTGACCCCTAATACATGAATGCATTCATCTGGAGTATTCTACCTGTGAACTACCTCAGCATCTCACTTCTCAGGATGTCAGCATCCTAAGCATAATTGACTCAAACCAAAACTTGGACAACCATGGCTCTACTGAGTCCTCAATGGTTGGTCCATTATTACATCACAAATATAACACACAAACTTTAAAAAAACAAAGCTTTCATTATTGGAGTGCTAGGTGCCCTACACCATACTCCCCTGGGTCAAAGAACTCAAGTCCCTTGAGTTATAAGGTCTGAAATCTCCACTCCATGTTGTACTATATCTGCCTCTGACATCTACATGGCATCTAAATCAGGTAACCCTTTCCACTTGAAAATATAGTGCTTGTAGACTTCTTTCCTTGTCTTTTTTACTATCTTGGTATCCAAGATACTCTCTAACTCAATTGGTTGACTAGGTGGCAAATCCTTGATCCATTCTTCATGAACCAGTGATGGCATGTCTATCTGATTTGTTGGTGTATCTCCCTTGTATGCATAGAGATCACATACATTAAAAATAGGAGATATCCTCAAGGTAGGAGGAAGTTCAACCTCATATGCATTTTGCCCATACTTGTACACCACCTTGAGAGGTCCAATTTTCTTCATCATAAGCTCAATAGGCTACCCTTTTGGAAGTCTCTCCTTCCTAAGGTATGCCAGCAATAAGTCTCCTACTTTAAATTGTACCTTCCTCCTTATTTTATCAACTTGAACCTTATATTGCTCGTATTTTTGTTGTAAGGATTGCCTTACCTTATCATGCACCTCTTTAATACCTTTTGCAAAGTTCTCCCCTTGTGCACTCTTAGGTGCCATTGAACTAATATCTCTAAGCTCTAATATGCCCCTAGGATGGAATCCATACACTATCTCAAAAGGACTTTTACCTGTGCTATGGTTCACTAAGTCATTATATGCATATTCTGCCTGTCCAAGTACTAGATCCCAAGTCTGCCCATGTTGTTTTGTAAGACATCTTAGCAAATTACCCAATGACCGGTTGACTACCTTTGTTTGGCTATCTGATTGAGGATGATAGGTAGATGAGAAAGATAATTTGGTGCCCAAATTCCTCCAAACTTTCCTCCAAAAGTGGCTCAAAAACTTCACATCTCTATCACTAACAATGTTGATTGGAAGACCATGAATTCTAACTATCTCCTTGAAGAAGAGGCCTGCAATATAGGTGGCATCATTGGTGCTCTTGCAAGGTATGAAATGTGTCATTTTGCTAAACCTATCTACCACCACATACACACTATCAAATCCTCTTGATGTCCTAGGCAAGCCTAACACAAAATCCATGCTCAAACATTCCCAAGGCCTCTGAGGTATGACCAAGGGTTGATATAGACCTGCATTACTTGAGGTTCCTTTTGCTCTTTGGCAGATGGTACATTTCTCTACAAACCTTCTCACTTTTGATTGCAACTTGGGCCAATAATAAAACCTACCAGCCTGCTCCAAAGTCTTATCAATGACAAAATGACCTCCTAGACCTCCTTGATGCTTTTCTTGAATAATATTTTGCCTCATAGAATATTGAGGTATGCAAAGAAGATGACCTTTGAACAACAAACCCTCTTGTATCATGTATTTTGAATAAGAGACATTTGAGGTGTTAGAAAAATCAGTACAAACATTATATATCTATGCAAAATCCTTATCATCCTTGTAGAGGTCTTTTAACTCACTCAAACCCACACTTTTCAATTGAATCTCTTGCATGGTCATGATTCTCCTACTTAGTGCATCAACAACTTTGTTGGTTGTCCCTTTCTTGTGTTTTATAGTGAATGTATAAGATTGTAGGTACTCAACCCACTTTAGGTGTCTTTGGTTCAACTTCTCTTGCCCATTGAGGAAAGTAAGGGCATGGTTGTCAGTGAAGACTACAAATTCTTTGGGCAGCAAGTAGTGATGCCATTTTTCAATGCTTGAACCATTGCATACAACTCCAAGTCATATGTGGAGTACCTTTTCTCAGCTTCATTTAACTTTTCTGAGAAGAAAGCTATAGAATGTCCTCTTGGCTTAAAACTGCCCCTATTGCCCTTTGGCTTGCATCACATTCTACTGTAAACAACTAATTGAAGTTAGGCAATCTAAGGGTTGGTAGCTCTGCTATCTTGGTTTTCAACATTTCAAACCCCTTATTGGCTTCCTCTATCCACTTAAAGTGACATTTAATCCCTCCTTTAATTGTATTGAGAATAGGAGCACAAACATGGCAAAAGTTCCTCACAAATTTCCTATAAAAAGATGCCATTCCATGAAAGCTTCTAACTTCACTTATGCCCCTAGGGATAGGCCAATTAAGTATTGCTTCTACCTTACTAGGATCCATTTTTAAACATCCATTAGAAATAACAAAACCAAGGTATACAAACTTTGTTTTCAAAAACTCGCATTTTTCAAGGTTAATCTTGAGTTGAGCCTCCTTCAACTTCTTCAAAACCATCTCCAAATCCTTGAGGTGTTCCTCCTTGAACCTATTGTAGATCAAAATGTCATCAAGATACACAATTATAAATCTACCAATAAACTCAACTAAGACTTCATTCATGATCCTTTGGAAGGTACTAGGTGCATTGATGAGGCCAAATGGCATCACCAACCACTCATATAGGCCTGCATTGGTTCTAAAGGTTGTCTTCCATTCATCTCCAGGTCTGATTCTGATCTGATGGTAACCAGACTTTAAGTCCACCTTTGTGAAGTAGCTTGCACCTCCTAGATTGTCTAATAGGTCTTCAATCCTTGGCATGGGAAATCGGTACCTTATAGTAATCTTGTTGATTGCTCTAGAGCCTGTGCACATTCTACATTTGCCTCCCTTTTTAGGCACTAACATAGTTGGAACAACACATGGACTCAAACTCTTCTTGATAAACCCTTTGTCTAAGAGTTCTTGCACTTCTTTGACGATCTCCTCATTTTGACTAGGTGTCATTTTGTAGGCAGCTTTGTTTGGTAGATTGGCCCCTGGGATTAAGTCTATTTGATGATTTACATATCTTGTTGGAGGAAAAGAATTAGGTATGTCATCCCCTATCACTTATGCATATTGTTTGAGTAGACCTTTCACCTCTTGAGGCACTTCACTCAATGGATCTATATTAGCTTCATCTCTAGGTTTCAACACTATAGCATGGCCTTGATGTCCTTCTTGTTTCAACACTTTGAGAAACTCTTTTCCTCTCATCAGCATCACACTTGAGCCTATTTTATTTTCTTCCTTTGGTTCAGGTAGTGGATCCATTTAATACTTATTCCTATTCTTGGTGATAAGATAGTTGTTCTTCTCCCCGTCATGAGTAGCTCTCACATCATATAGCCATGGATGGCCCAACAACAAATGACAAGCATCCATAGGCAATATGTCAAATAATAATCTATCCTTGTACTCACCAATTTCAAAATCCACCCATGCTTGTTCATCAACCAATACATGTTGACCCCGGTTGAGCCATGATGCCTTGTAGGGAGTGAGGTGAGGCAATCTTTTTAGTTTGAGTTTGTCCACCATTTCAACTAAGACAATATTCTCAATGGAACCTAAATCTACAATCACTTTACAAATCTTCCCATGTGACCTACAAGTGGTCCTAAACAAGATTTTCCTTTGGGGTGGCTCTTGAGCTTGGGGTATCTTCAGTATTGTTCTCCTCATCATCATTTTTTCTCCATCTGTCATTGGCCCTACCTTTCTGATTGAAGAAGTTGCGCTCTGAGTGCCCTCCTCTTGCAACAATTGAGTTCTTCTTTCCCCCATGTATGAGCTTGTGGAGCTTGAGGCTTTCCCTGAGCACTTACTCATGGTATGCCAGACTTGATTGCAATGATAACACCTACCATTGAAGACTGTATTTCCTCTTCCTAAGTTTCCAAACCTACCCCTAAAATTGCTCCTTCCTCTATAGGATCCTCTAAATTCACCTCTCTGAGAGTCTCCATTGCCTTCTTGGCCTTGTTTCTCTTCACTTCTTGGTGATTTATGCCCTCTACCAAAGTTTCTTCTACCTCTGAAATTCTTACCTCCCCTATGTTTCTGATTTTGTTCACTCCTCCTTTTGACCTTCTCTTATGCATTTAGGGCCAATTGAAAACACTTATGAGCAGTGTATGGTGTGAGGATACTTATCTCATCTTGTATATTTTGTGTAAGGCCATTCAGGTACCTGGCCAACTTCTCCACCTCATTCTCATGCTTCCTAGCCCTCAAACTAAGTTTGTGGAACTCCTCAGTATATGCATTGACATCTAACTCCCTTTGTTTCAGATTTTGCAGTCTCTTATGGATTTGAACTTCATAATCTCCTAGAAGGAATTGTACCTTAAGTCTGATATTCATACACTCCCATGAAGTTATCTTCTTTTTTCCTTCTTGTATCCTTTCTTCTTACATCATATTCCACCAACCCAATGTTGATCCTATCATTCTTGATTTGGCCCTATTGACTCTTTTCTCTTCTGCTACCTCTTTGTAATCAAAGTGATTATTGAGAGCTTCTATCCAATCTAGAAACTCTTCTCCATTGAGGTTTCCTCCATATGTGGGTAATCCATCCAAATTGTCTTTAGAAATGGATTTGACTGCATCTAAGAATGACTTTTGGTCTTGAGGCATAGCTACTACTGTTGGTTCCTCTCCATCTTCCACTTCTTCATCAATCTCATCACCCCATTCTATCTTAACCTTCCTCTTCTCCTTCTTAACCTCCCTGGTTCCTCTACTTCCTTCTACATCCTTCAATCCTTTGATCATCTCTGCCACAATTTGTCAGATGGCTTCTGGATTCATTGCCTTTGGAGGCATTGAACTTGCTTCTATTCTTCACAATATGACAGACACCAAATCTTTCAAATAATGGCTCTGATACCACTCTGATGCAGAGAGTCTTGGAGCTTTGTTTGTTCACCTTCTTGAGTGACTTGTCCAACTCAACCCTTCAATTACTCAAGTCCTTCCTATGGCACTTGACAAAGGTTATGATAATGATACCTCCAAGGTCTGAACCTTCTTGACTTTCCTCCTAGGTACAACCAATGGTTTCTAGACAATCAACTCTACCACTTGAGGTTTCCACCTTAGTTACTCACACACTCCTCTCTTGGGCTCCAACTACTCCTGCAAGGATCTTAACACACAACCACTTCTTATGGTTTCCCAATGCATCAACAAGGTGTCTTCAATGTGTTTTGTGGTTTAATACTCACCAAATCCATCGCCTTGGCTTCTTAACCCTTCTAGGTCTCTAGCGACACCTAGATAGGCCTAATTGCATTAGCCCTCTCTGGGCAATTTTAGGGTGTTAACTTGAAAAAGTCCCAAACAATCCTAGAAAAAAAGCATGGATTTGAGTACCCTTTTGGAAGTTACAAACAATAATGGAAAAGTGCATCTGGTTTGTCCGTACAAATGGGGTTTCCAATGTTGCACTATTTTGAAGGGTTTTAGGCCTAACCAATGACTTGGCAAGATGGGTCTATAACTCTTCACCAGTAAAATATTCTGTAGACGTATAAAAATGACCATATTCCTAAATGAATATTTTATGTTCATTTCTCTATTTAATTAAATCCAATTTAATTAAATTATCCACATTCCTCTATTTAATTAAATAAGTTACTCAATTTATTTAAATTAAATTCACTATACCCATTTAATGAATAAATCATTTTATTCAATTAAATCCCCTATCCACTTTTAATTAAATTCAAATTTAATTAAATAGTTATCCTAAATTGAATAAATCAAATTTATTTAATTACAACCAAATTGAATGAAAATCAAATAATTCAATTAAATCCTATTATCCCCCATCCACTTGCAAAATCCCAAACCCCTTCCTAATCCTTTCTAGAATCTTCTAATCGATTCTAATTAACCTAACCCTCCTCTAAATTTTGTCACATCCCTAAGCAAAGGGAGGTCACTTCTCAAATGGCCCAAAGTCTTGGATAACCATTGAAGGTTTTCAACCTTCAACCACCAAAACCCCCAAAGTCTTTGAAAACCATTGAAGGCTTCCAACCTTCAACCACTTAATCCCATAAGTCTCCAATAACCATTAATGGTTATTTCAAACCCTCCCACATGGTTAAAACATTTGTTTTGACTCAACCTCTATCCAACCCAAGGGTCTCATCAGGTCATTAATGCTTTGACCATGATTATCTCTTAATCATTTGCACAAAGGTTTATCTTTGGATTAGATCCTAATTCATTGGGTAAACCTAACTTAGACTTGACCCTTAGCCTTTAGATAACCATGAGGTCTCCTCAGGCCTTTAATGCCTCCAAACTCTTCTTTCAACCCAATCCTATGTTGACATTTGTCACCCTGTCATTGGTGCAAATTGTGCACATGGATCCCCAACTTTCAAACCTGGCCCTTGATTAAACCTTTCAATCCTGACCATCCATTGCCCTGTTTGTGCTATAAATAGAGCTCTCATTCCTCCATTTTTAACAATCATCTTTCAAATTTGAAGCATTATACTTATGCTCAAATACTTTCAAGCTTTTTCATCATCTTTATGCTCTTCATTTAGCCTCTTTTAGATCTAATATGCATGCTTAGATTACTTTCTTTATCATTTTAGCTCAATCATAGACTAAATATAGTATGCTAGGATAGTATTCATACTAACCTCGTCATCTTATCATCTAGTTTATTGCATTTTAGTATCATACATAGCTTAATCTCCATTTCATACTAAAATCTATCAAAGCATCTCTCGTTTTCATATTTGCCATCCCTAAACCATTTTGCTCAGTGATCTAAGAGCAAAAACATTGGTTTGAGGGACATTGTGAGATAGAGAACCATGGGACCCTCCTTGGGAAGCTGAGTAACACTACGTTACTCTATAGCTTGCATCAAGAAGTCCTATGTGTGTGTGTGGACTAGTATTCTAACATATTTTCATATATTAAGTTTTATTCGCCCACTTTTCCCGCATACATTTCTGGCGCCCACCGTGGGGCTCGAACCCCAATAACACATCATTTTTTGAATTTGATGACTTTTGCAGGTATGCGGGAAACCAGAATTAGCTCGTCGAAAAGACATTTTAGCGCATCCACCAAACAGTTTAGCACTTCTAGCCTACTGTTTAGCGCGTGTACTTTTTGTCTTAGCGCGTAAACACGGTTCCTCAGCGCATGACACTATTTGACAAATTTTCCTGTAGGTGTCGACACCGGCGAAACACAGATTAGCGCATTGACCTAACAAATTAGCACATCCACCAAACCTTTTAGCGCTTTCCATACATATTCCAGTGCGTTGAAACCAACAGTTAGCGCATAAGATTCAAATTTTTCCTGCATAACGGATCACGAAAAAAATCAAAACATAGAATTAGCGCGTACGACAGACAGAGTAGCGCATCGGGGCAACAGAATAGCACATGGAGAAGGAACTGTAGCGCATCCGACGAGTATTGTAGCGCGTACAATTTATTCTGTAGCGCATCACAAACAAAACAAACAAAAAGATTTTTTGTAACCGATTTCAAAATTTTAGACTTGTGGAAGTCCCCCGAAACAAACTAACCGTCTTCTCATTCTGTTTATTTGCAGGATTTTAACAATTTCTTGCAGGTAAAGCGAGGAAGTTTGCTTTTACAGCAAAAACGTTTTTCTTTTGTTGACCTCCCAAATCGAATTTGCTTTGTTGACGATTTATTTTCTATAGATTAGACAATTATTGCTATGAAAGATTAAAAAGAACACCATGCTTTTTGGAGCAACATCTCCAAATAGAAGTTAGCAAATTATTGTCTTGGAGTTTAAAAAGAACAAAATTATTTGCCTTGTCTCGAAAGTGGAAGGTATATGCTCTCCCCTTAACTGGGTGATCAAAAAGCCAAACCACTCTTACGCTTTCAGTATTTCAAGCAGTTAAAACTTTTAGCAGGCCTACCTTCCCGAGGAGTTGCAATCAACTCTTAAAGCCATTTATGGCCAGTGTGAAGGGAACGACCTAAGTGGGGAATGGCTTTGACGCCAAGAATTCCAACTCACTATAATCAAATGTGGAAAGTGACAAAAGTCCTTTTCAACGGTTGCGCGCAGTGATTAGCCTTCCCCCAGTATCCTCGAAATACGTAAAGCCTTTGTTCTAAAGGTTGGGAAGCCTCCTGAGGGAGTTTATCACTGACGGCCAAACAGGAAGCCTGATTAAGAACCTTAGCATTAGAAACTTTGAGCTGAGTTAGTATCCAAACATTTGTAACATCATAGTGCAAGGGTGGGGAAGAATCCGCCCCCAAGATTACTCACCATATATCTCCCAAGATAACTACTCAACTGTGAAGCAATTCACTTTGGGTTAACTTCTGGCAAAAGGCAAAAAAACGGGCGCCCTCTAGGGGGTGACACGGCTGTTTGAGCTAATGGAGTATCGAGACTAGTGGGCTATGATGTTACTTATGACCCTTGAATAAAGAGTCTTTCTGAAGTGTTTTATTTTGTATCCAACCTGTTAAAACATTGGGGATTTGAACACATCCTCGACAGAACATACACTTTCTATTAGATCAGGTGAAATGATTGTTCTTTGTGTGCCGTGCTTGCATTTTGTATTTCAGAAAATCATCCATCATACTTAAAATTTCTCTCAACAAAAAAATCCTCACACAAACAATCAAAAGGAAAAAATCAGGGCAGTTTAGCGCGTGAGAGCAACATCTTAGCGCGTGTAACAGATCTTTTAGTGCATTCAAAACGCAAAATAGCGCGTACAACAAAAACAGTAGCATTTCAACTGCAAAGCAAAACAGAGAATAAACCTTTAGCGCGTGCAAAATAGATTCTAGCACATATCAGCAAAACATTAGCGCGTAGAAAGCCCATTTTAGCGCTTTAACCAAAATAGATAGCGCGTAGGAGGCACAGTGTAGCGCGTTGTTTTCCAAACAAACTTCACAGCAAAAATTCAAACAGCCTGTCTTAGCGCGTGAAACAAACAGCTTAGCGCGTAGAAAGCCCATTTTAGCGCATTGGCCTAAACAGTTAGCGCTTCTG
This sequence comes from Cryptomeria japonica, assembly GCF_030272615.1. Classification (NCBI taxonomy): domain Eukaryota; kingdom Viridiplantae; phylum Streptophyta; class Pinopsida; order Cupressales; family Cupressaceae; genus Cryptomeria; species Cryptomeria japonica. The sequence continues at coordinate 171,555,251 of NC_081412.1, read as the reverse complement.
AAGCCCAGTCTAGCGCGTACATCTTTCATAGTCAAGAAACAAAATTTTTCCAGAATCTATACTTTAGCGCGTAACCGGGGGCAGACTAGCGCATGTGAGAAACATTTTAGCGCATCAGGAAAATTAGGTAGCGCATCAAACCTCTGCTTTAGCGCGTGAGAAAAGGTAGAAAAACAGAGAGTTGAAAAACCGAAAATTTTGAAAATTTTGAAAATATTTTGAAAACAGTTTTTCATCAAAACACATCTTTTATCCAACCAGAGTGACAAAAACAAATCATTAAAACTATTTCTCAAGTCAAATTTGTGTCAAACAAAGTTGTCAGAATCCGAAAACGAATCGAGCAATAGAGGACGTCTTTCCTATCATAATCCGAAACATTTTCATCATTAGTATCAATCAAATCCTTTAACATCTTATGGATTTTATCTCACAAACACTTGTCTAAAATTTTCAAATTGTCAAAATCCAATTTCCAGATCGGGAAACTTCTTATCCATATCATTTGACACACTTTATCGTGAAGGGATATCTAAACCTTCATTCTGATAAAGTAAAATTTGAAATTTCCAAAACAAGAATCAACTAAATCCAAACAAATCAAAGGAAATCATTGATCACTCATGCATGACTAATCCCCTTATTCTGAGAAGAAAGAACCTCTATTGTAACATCACGTTGAAGAAACAACAACCTAGCTTTTCCAAATTCATCAAGCGAAACAAGTTTTTATACATCAATCGTCAACTCTTCAAATCTCATCGGGTATTTCTTCATCACGTCAAACGTTATATCCAAAACAAATCTAGCGAATTTGATAGAGAACCCCTGAAAACAAGAGCATACTGTCAAAAGTCTGCTTTTAATCAAAAGATAAACCGAGGTGGGAAAATCAATCCCGCATTCTTACCCGACGAGTGCATCACATATAACACATCTCGATCAGAACCACCAACGCCAGAGCAAAACATCAACGAGGACTTTGTTCCTTTCATCACTGAAAGTTTCTATTGAAATGCCTATCACTCGCTCTCAACGAAACAAACAAAGCGAGACACCTGCGGAATCAAGTATGAATCATAGATTATCAAATCCTTTTGAAGTTCCATCATCAGACGATCCTGAAATTACTGACGCAATTCTTCAGGAATGTCAAGAAAATCCTTCATTCCAAAAACTCATCGAAAAACTCATGGAAAATGACAAAGAAAAATATCTACTCATGCTTACAAGCAAAGGTGTCAAACTTCCTGAAGATTTCGACGCAAACGTCTTTCAAACAGGATCTCAACAATATACATATCAAGAACAACAAAGGGAACAAGAAACTCGCATACCTGAACAACATATTCCAGAACAACATATACCAGAAATGCGAGTACCTGCTTTTGAAACCCCAGAACAACACATACCATTTACTACACCTTTTCAGTTGAGAACAAATACGAGGGAAGAACTCTTCCCTCGACAAGATAATGCGCCCTTGGTTGCTCTTACTCAACAAATGCAAATGTTGCAAAGACAAATACACGATATGCAACAAGGGACAACAATGCGGTATTCTATAAACAAAATTTGTCCTTATCCATTTGACAGAAGCTTAAACATGATACCTTTTCCTCCAAACTCAGACATTCCCAAATTTGATAAATATGATGGGAAAGGTGATCCTCGAGATCATGTTCGAGAATTTTGTACTATGAGTCTTGAATTTGCTCATAATGACACTTATCTAATGAGGTTGTTCCCAAGAAGCCTGGGAGGACAAACAATGGAATGGTTATCCAAGATTACACCACCTGTTAGATCATTTGACGAATTGGTTAACAAATTCATCACCCATTATTCTTACAACATCCAACATGCCATAACCATGCTAGATATTTGCAACACCAAACAAAAGAACAATGAAACATTCATGTTATTCCTTCAACGTTGGTGACGCATGGTATCAAGATATCCTCGAGATATTCCTGAAAAAGAGAAAATGGAAATCTTCATTGATAACTTGAATGGTGAGATGAGTTACAGACTCAAACTTCAATGTATACCATCTTTTGACAAATTGATCGAAAATGGCATCCAAGTAGAGGAAGCTTGTGTCAAAAAGGGAACACTCAAGTTCTACAAAGAAGGGACGAACTCATCAAACTACAATAACCAAAACAACACTAATTTGGACAAAACTCGATTTTGGACTCAAAACAAAAACGAAGGCAACAATGAATCATATGATCCCAAATCTAAACAGTCAGTGCTTGCCTTATCAGGAAATACTCTAAATACGAAAAATCCTAAAAATGCTACTCCCAGTGCCAACACATATGCACCAAACAATGCTCAAGGACAACTCAATACCAACAACGCCAACGATAATCCGAACAAAAACCTGAATCCAGGGCCTAACAACAATTCACGCAACAACACCAACAATTTCCATAAACGTATCTTCACACCATTGGGCCAATCATCAGAGTCCACATTCAGAGAACTGTTGGCAAACAAGGTTCTTTCTTTACCTCCAATCAACAATTATGAACCCCCAATCAAACCACCTTGGTGGAATGATTCACACATAATCCAAGACATGATTGATCAAGGTGACTTAACGGTGGATGGTCTCAAAACAAATAATGATCATGAAGCCTTCAAAGATCCTCTTCCAAATTATAACAAAGATGGAGCATCAACTTCAAATGATACACGCGGAGCTCGTATTAATCACATCTACAACAACACAATCAATCACATATCAGCCAAAGACCATCAAGTCAATGTTATAACCATTCGAGATAAACGTGATCATGAATCTGTCAATGTAACAACCCGGACTCAGAAATATGTCTTGAAGGGACACACTGCACTTCCAATTACCACACCAAAAATCCAATACGACTTAGTTAATCAACTACGCAAAACTCCGGCTCAGATATCTATCCTGGAATTGTTGAAACTATCTCCAAGACACAAAGACATATTGGAGCAAGCGCTATTAGAAACAAATGTACCTCAAAATCTGGATACAGACAGATTCCAAGCTATGGTTGCCCACATGACAGAATCTCATAACCTCACCTTCTCAGAGCATGATAATACTTCATTGAGTCATCCGCATAATACTCCTCTCCATATTGAAGTCATTGTTTGCAAACACCGAGTCAAGAGAGTCCTAATAGATGGAGGAGCCGGCCTTAATATCTATACTTTAAAGCTTATCCGTGCATTAGGCTTCTCAGAAGAATCTATTGATCCTTGCAAAAGGATTACCATAAAAGCATATGATGATGAGGAACGGTCCTCTAAAGGCACCGTCATATTACCTATTCAAGTGGGCCCAGTACAAAAGGATACTATTTGTCAAGTCTTAGATATCGATCTAACCTACAATATTTTATTAGGCCGACCCTGGATACATGAAATGCAAGCAGTACCTTCTACATATCACCAGTGTGTCAAGTTTCCTTATGATGGATAGGAAATCTCCATATCAGCTGATCACAATCCATTTCAACATTGCAATGCGATGGGGGCAGCCCAAGACAGTTTGGTTCCTTATAACAGAGAAAAGCAGCGGTCTTCAACATCTGATCCACCAACAGCAAAATCCAACTCCTTATGGGGAGACTTCAAACAGAAAATGCAAATCAAAGACCAAGGCATGGGCGAATACTCTATGGAGCCTTTATGTTTGACCAGATTGCCAACATCACCTAGATCGCATGGTTTACCTACTATATCAACACATCTGGCAACTTAGCCCATAACTAAATTTGATGGCACCTTCATCCAATTAGGGACTCTAGCACATGAATCAGAAGATAAGGATGTTCTTAACTGGCTATACAAAGATGCAGAAGAAGCTAATAGAGCGGCCGCTCTAGACATTGTTCTACCGACACACCTATATGGAAAAGGCTACTTGATCATGAAACAAATGGGATATGGCGGCAAAGGACCTATTGGGAAACACCAAGAAGGAGTTACGGAACCTATAGATCTTCCTTCACAACCTAGTAGAAATAAAGCAGGATTAGGTTCTAAATTCACTTTCCTATTGAAAAGGCCACCACACACAAATGCAAAACCTCAATGGAAGGGAAAGAAGAAATACAAGGAAAAATCTTGGCAGGAAGCTCTCTTTGAATCAGCAGAAACAATCCGCAAGGCAAGAGAACGTCAAGATCAGAAGATACATCAGGGAAGCTTTTGAATCATAAGAAGGCCATCTCTGCAGCAGTGGCTCATATTCACACACCAATGGCTCAAGAACAAATCCTATCATCACAAGAAACCATCATTCCTCCCTGAGGAAGCACAATCTATGAACAAATCCAGACTGTAGAAGACGGCTCGGATACAGAATCAACACAGAATATCAAAATAGTATCCATCATCAAAGATTTGTTTTCGCCATACAACATACCGGTTTACAACATAGATAGAATTTGGGATGATGCCTATGAGACAGATTCAAATGAATATGAATGGGGTGCTTGCTCTGATACTACTACAAATATCCCAGATGATGCTGATTTCATATCCATTTCTCAAGAAGAACATAACGCAGAAGATAGACCTCTTGAATTTGGACCACAACATATCTATGACGCTTCGAAAAGTGAACAGAAATATTACGAACAAGTCTATGTAGAAGATGATACCATCAAAGACCTCGATGAAACCTTAGACTTCTTTAAAAACAAGACCCATCACGATGATAACTCTATCCTAACACTTACAGTAGCTGAACTTGACCCACCCCATGATTCCTTACCACTTGTCTTTCCTGACCTAATCAACTGGGACGAACCTGAAACAAGTGATATACCTATTTTCCCAGATGATGCATCTATTGTCCATTACCTATGTATCGTAAATCCGGAAACAGGCTCTACCAGTGAATGACATAATGATATCTGTAAATCAGGGAGTGCCAAGTCTCTCAGTCGCAAAAATGCATCAAATGATGAATCTAATGCTGAAAACCAGTCAATGGCAGCTCTAGATCATAAAAAAGTAAAAATAAAGGACGCATCGGAGGGTGAAAACCTTTTTAAGGCACCTAACGATGGGAGACTTGACACTCTTCCTGAACATTTTCATGAACGATCACCCATATTGATTGAGCCCACTCAATCAATCAACATTGGTACCACCGAAGCAGCTAGAAACATTCACCTTGCAGAATCTTTGACAGAAGAGGAAAGATCGACATTCATCATCTTCTTTAAAGGACAACAAATTAACTTTGCCTGGTCATATGCTGATATGCCCGGAGTAGATCCACACCTAATCATGCATCACTTGTCCATCTCTGCAGGAGTCAAGCCAGTCAAGCAGAAACTACGAAAGATGAATCCACAGATAGCACTCATGGTCAAAACGGAATTAAAGAAATTATTAGATGTCAGATTCATCCGACCTATTGACTATGCAGAATGGATTTCCAACATTGTTCCAGTCTCAAAACCAGATGGTAGTATAAGAATATGTACTGACTTCAGAGATTTCAATCAAGCTTGCCCAAAGGATGACTTTCCTCTACCAAGTATTGATATAATTGTAGATCTCACAGCAGGCCATGCAATGCTCTCACTAATGGATGGTTTCTCAGGTTATAACCAAATTAAGATAGCTCCTGAAGATCAAGATAAAACAACATTCACCTGTCCTTGGGGGATGTACTGTTGGAATGTCATGCCTTTTGGCTTAAAGAATGCAGGGGCCACTTATCAAAGAGCAATGACAACCATCTTCCATGATATGATGCACACATTTATGGAAGACTATGTGGATGATTTACTAGCAAAATCCTTCACCAGAGCTGAACATCTCGGCATCCTAACAAAGATCTTTGACCGATTGCAAAAATTCCAAGTCCGACTCAACCCTAAGAAGTGTGTCTTCGGGGTTACATCAGGCAAATTACTAGGCTACATAGTATCAGCTAAAGGTATTGAAGTTGATCCAGCAAAGGTACAAGCCATCATGGAAATGCCACCACCATGAAATATCAGTCAACTCAGATCTCTACAGGGACGACTTCAATCAATCCGGCGATTCATCGCTCAGCTAGCAGATAAAAGTCTACCATTTAACCATTTGCTACACAAAAATGTACCCTTCAAATGGGAGGCTAAGTGTGAAGAATCTTTTTACCAAATTAAACAATACCTGATGAATCCACCAGTTCTAGTACCACCAGTTGCCGGAAAGCCACTTATTCTATATATCTCAACAACAGATATTTCACTGGGGGCACTATTGGCACAAGAAGATCAACAAGGAAAGGAACATGCCATATACTACATCAGTAGAACATTGAGTGGCTATGAGCTCAACTATACATTTATTGAAAAGGCTTGCCTAACAGTAGTCTTTGCATCTCAGAAATTTCGCCATTACATGCTCGCACACACCATAAAGCTAGTTGCAAAAATTGATCCTCTCAAATATCTACTCAACAAAGCCGCTCTTACAGGCCGATTGGCTAAATGGGTCATGATTCTCAGTGAATTCGACATCCAATACACAGAAAGATGAGCCATCAAAGGACAAGCAATTGCAGATCAATTGGCCGAAGCACCGCTACCAGGCAAACAAATCATGGAGGTTGAATTTCCGGACAGGGATGTACTTGTTCTTACTACTAAACAATGGACCCTATACTTTGACGGATCCTATACTCAACATGGTTCAGGTGCCGGCATTCTGTTCATCACTCCTGAAGGACACACTATGCCAAAATCATACAGACTTATGTTTCCATGCACAAATAATGTGGCTGAATATGAAGCACTGGTCATCGGCATCAAAATGGCTATCGAATGGAAAATCACAGAATTAAAAGTCTATGGAGACTCACAATTGGTCATCAATCAAATCAACAACAACTATCAGACAAAGGACGACAAGCTACTACCTTACAAACGCATGGTGGATGACTTCAAACAGTATTTTGTGCACATCACCTTTGAGCAAATACCAAGGTTGAACAACAAAGCAACTGATGCAATGGCTACAATCGCTTTGCTACTACAAATTCCTGAGCAACAGAGTCGTTATGAGTTCCTGGTAGAGCAACTGTTCTCCCCCGCCTATGACCACTTTGAATCCCATGTTATCTATGCCTTGACTGGTTCTGATTCTCCGCTATATGGACCGATATACGACTACCTCAAGCATAATATCTTACCCATTGACCAATCCTGTAACCAAAAACGTAACTTTATCCGACAAGCTGCCCGTTACACCCTTACAGCTGATACCTTATATCGTCGAGGTCTAGATGGTACTCTTCTTCGTTGCCTTGATCGTAATGATTCCGATTCTGCTTTACACGCGCTTCATGAAGGTATTTGTGGCACACATTCAAGTGGCACTACTCTTGCTAAAAAGCTTCTACGAATGGGATACTACTGGCCTACAATGGAGACAGATTCATATCACTTTGCCAAGAAATGTCCTAAATGCCAGATCCATGGCAATCTGATACATGCACCAGCACAGGAACTGCAGACCTTTACAACATCATGGCCCTTTTGTCAGTGGGGACTGGACCTAGTTGGCAAAATACATCCTTCATCTTCAAATGGACACAAGTTCATTATAACTGCAACAGAATACTTTACCAAATGGATCGAAGTAGTTCCCATGACCACAGTGACCGGGAAACAAATTGCCTCTTTTATCCTCAATTATTTGATCTGCAGATATGGTATTCCAAGTTCAATCATCACAGATAATGGGCGACCTTTCAAAAACCAAGATGTGCAAGAATTATGTGAAAAATTCAAAATCCAACATCGGTTTTCTACACCATACTATCCCCAGGGAAATGGTCAAGCAGAAGCATCTAACAAAACAATCCTAAAAATTCTCAAGAAAACAGTGAATGATGCAGGCAAAGATTGGCACATACAACTCAATCCAGCACTTTGGGCCTACAGGACCAGCATTCGCACACCTACAGGGGCAACACCATATTCATTGGTATATGGATCAGAGGCTATTTTACCCTTGGAGGTAGAAATTCCATCTCTTAGAGTCTCTTTGAAAGGTTTGATCCCCGATGAAGAGTATCGAGTTAACCGACTGCAAGAACTGGAACTATTAGATGAAAGATGCCAACATGCTTATACTCATCTCAAAGCATATCAGCAACGCATGTGCAGGAGCTACAATCATAAGGTCATTCCTCGTAACTTCAAAGTTGGTGATCTAGTCCTCAAAGAAAATCCAAGAAACCAGCAAGATAGAGAAAAGAAAGGGAAATTTGAACCTAATTGGTTGGGTCCCTATGTCATCATATCAGTCTATGGATCAGGTGCCTATCAGCTAACAAATTCTAAAGGAGATGTGCTCGATGATCCAACTAACAGCATTCATCTAAAGAAGTACTATACTTAAGGTAGCCTAGTGCACGGAAAAAGCCAAAAACAAACAAAAAAATCAAAAAAATCCAGAAAAAGCAAAAAGACAAAGTACAATAAAAACAAATGGTGAAAACCTGGTAAACAGGCGCCCTTGTGAAAGACTGGCTCCTTTATCTATATCCATGCCATTTTATCCATCAAAACACTATCGGCCATCACCCGACACTTAGCATATATCCATTCAGGACATACTTAGCATAGTCACTATCCTGAGTTATTCATCTACCGCATTTCACCATGGCTTGGAAATCACTGTACATAATCATATCCAGAAGAACACTCATCTAGGGGTATTAAACTGTTCAAAAAAAAAAAAAAACTTGCAAACATTCAAGACATGCCAACTATTGCAAAACTCAGACATATGACATCCAACAAACACAACTACACTACATCACAACAACCAAAACACAAACAAATACACAAGAAACTCAAGGATGGATGATTTTCTGAAGTACTAAATGTTGCATTATCGCATTAAGGTCTTGATTATTTTGCATTTTGAACTTTTTAATTGGAATCTCCTCTTTATCTCATAAAAAGCTTCACAGCCAGAGATCATGAGGAATTTCCAAAATTTTTCTTAGTCTTCTGTCTGGGAGGCGATCACTTGTATTGTGTGAATATTTGCCTCGAGACGTGATCCATATCACTGAAGGCCTGATTCCATTTCACACATATAAATGTTCTAATCTTGTATGTTTACGCAATACGCACTCAGGTCGTCCTGGTTCAATTATACCTTGACGCTTGTGCTATCTTGCAAAATCAAATATCATGTAAATTTCACTCAGGTCATTATGGTTCAATTATACCATTATGCTTGTATAAATTTTCAACATATCCAAAAATCGATAAATGCTCCATGATGATATTTACAAAGAAAGCAAATAAATGGTTATATCGGATGGCAAATACAGAATGAGAGATGCTCCAAAAACAATTAGTTGCATTTCATTTTACAATTAGTTGCATATCATTTTACAATTAGTTGCATATCATTTTACAATTAATCGCACATCATTATCCCATATCATTATTACATCATTATTACATCATTTCATATTACATGTAACAACATATTAAATCATACATCTCATTTTCAAGATACATCTCATAGCATATAAAAACATACATCCTGCATCACACATTACATCATATATGTAAGCATTGCATCATCATATGAAAGGAAGTAGCACACATAAAATGCATCCATAAACACATCACATCGATCAAAAATGGTGCTCTGTATATATATATCTCTCAAAAAATGATCAAAATCTACAAAATGTGTCTCAAAAATATGTCCAGTACAAAGTATGCAAAAATCCAAAAATACAATAGAGGCCATGTCTCTCAAGTGTGACTATCCCCTGATGGAGATGGTCTCGCTCCGGATGCACCTGCCCCTGGATCTCCAGGAGGATCCTGCCTAGCTCCAGATACACTCGTCCCCGGATCTGCAGGAGGGTCCTGTCTCGTTGGCCCAGTCACTCCTCGACTCTCAGATCGTGTCCCAGCAATTCGAGATCGACTCGATCTCGACTGTGCAAAACTCGCTACACGTCGCTCTCTGGGTACTGCATCCTCATAATGCCGCCTATAATACTCAACCTCCTGTACTCTCCATGTCAGCTCTCTCAGGGTATCTCTCAATGGACCACCCGCCGCTGCTCTTTGTACACTCGCCAAGGCCTCCTCCGCTCGACCCCGCCGCTCTATCTCCGTATCTCTCTCAATGGTCAACTGCGAAATCTGCCGCTGATAGGTCAAAATCTGTGCCTACAACTGCTGCACAGTAATCTGTAGGGTCCGGATCTGTGCATCCTCTACGTGACCCGGCACTCGAACCCGCAATGGTCCCTGTGCTGGAGGAACCCCTCCCACTCGCCCTGTCCTCGATACTGGAGGTGGGAGTATATCTATCCTCCTCCTCTGAGCTGGTCTCACCATCTCCTCCTCACCCCCCACCGCCGCCAAAACCTCTATCACTCTCCCCTCTCTCCCGGCTCCAATGGCCAAACCTCCTCTCCCCCTCTCAATCCTACCCTACCGTACCACCCGCTGCACACCCTGCCTCCCCCTGGCTCCTCTACCTCCTCCATCATCTCCATCATCTTCGTCATCTCCATCATCTCCCCCCTCCTCTCCATCCGAATCAAATGCTGGCCTCATCTCCTCAGGATCGGAGATCCTCACCACTGCCCGAGCAGTAAACAAACGAGCGAACTCCTCTGTCATCCCGACATCCTGTATCTCTGGGGCATAGTCCCAGACCTGTCCAGCTAACCCTGTAAACTCCTCTACGGCCACGACACTATCAATAGTCGGCCCCCAATCGGCCACATCCTGCTACCGCCATGCATACAAGCACGCTCCCTGTGGAATCCCCTGCTGCCTCCCGAACTGCCGCAAAACTTGGGTGACCAAAAATCGCTCAATAACGAACGGAGTCCTCCCAATAAGATACCTCGTCATGAAAATGAAAGGCATCTCTATCCCATCCTTTGCCCACACCTCACAACCTATATACGGTCTCCAAATGACCGTATCTATGTCATCAAAAACTCTCCTCCAGTGCTCTAGTTTGCCCAGCTTACGTTGGACAACTAGGCCTCTGTATCCATAGGCGTATGCTGCACCTACAGGCCTATCTCTGTCTGCCAATGGCCTCGCTACTGGGATATGCTCCCAGCACCATACCTGTAATAGAGTAACACCTGCTGATAAACTCCCATAACCAAGGTATACTACCTCATGCAGGCTCCTGTAAAGATGGGCCAACATCGCCGACCCCCATGCAAATCTCCGACCTTGTGTCACCATCTGTTCCAAGACCAGCCCCCATCCTACTAAAAATCCCTTTGACCTGCGATCAGGACAAAGGAATCCTCCAATGAATCCTGCCAATACCGATGGCAGCGGTGCATAATCCAGATCCAAAAACTCCTGCCAAGGGATCTCATAGCCACAGACACTCTCATCATGAAATATACGGCGCAGTGCCTCTATGCCGCCCTCCTCTGTCTGCTCGTAGGGTAGCAGTGCCCCTACCACAAGAATGCGCAGAATACAATAGCAGTCCTCTGGTGTCACGGTCATCTCTCCAGTGGCAAAATGAAAGGTGTTCGTATCACTGTGCCACCTCTCTGCCAATGCTATCAACAGTCCCTGGTTCACAGTAAACCGAGGCATATCCAGAAGAGAGGTCAATCTGCATCTCTCAATAATATCCAAGTCTGCCTGTGACAGACGTGGTATCAGCGTCCATGGTCTCGGGAATCTCTCCCTCGACTGCACAATACCCAATCGCTCCTGTCAACAAACAACACATATCCAATATCAGTTTCCACATCAACACAAAGATATCAAAATAAAACTTACATCAACAACATGAAACAAATTTGCTCATCTACAATCAAAGTTCAAAATCCTATCATTTCACATCAACTTGTAAAACAACTCAAGTTCTCAAAAACCATATCAAAACTTGTAAAACAACTCAAGTACCACAATCACATAAACTTGTAAAACAACTCAAGTTTCCCACCCATATCAAAACTTGTAAAACAACTCAAGTTTCCAACCCATATCGGCTTGTAAAACAACTCAGGCTTTCATACACATTTGAACTTAAAACAGATAACGCAAATAATCATATTCTGATCAACACAAACAGCTTGATATCTATACATAACTTGGAAAATTGCACATCAAAACAAGTTATACAAATCCTCATCTTGGATAAATGTATCAAAAACACGACAGGCACGCGAAAACACAACTTTTCAAAATCGGCCAAAACTATAAATTTTTCATGGATGCGCTAAAACAGACCTCCAATGCGCTAAAAAATCCCACGCGCTAGACTACTTATCCTACGCGCTAGCCTATCTGCCCTATGCGCTATTCTTTTCTTCCGCTGCGCTATCTAATTTGTCCTATGCACTAGAAACTATCTACGCGCTAATCTATTCTTCCTAAGCGCTAAACCATCTGCCCTATGCACTAGATTATTTCTACGCGCTACTCTTTTCTTCCATCGCGCTAACCCATGTGTCCCATGCGCTAGAAACTATCTACGCGCTAATCTATCGATCCCAGGCGCTATTCTTTTAGTCTTATGCGCTAGGTTAGTCCTACGCGCTAAACCCCTTTTCCTATGCGAACCCCGACGGCTCCTATGCGCTAGGTTATACCTATGCGCTAACCTGTTGACTAGACGCGCTACCAAAACCTTTACATGCGCTATTTTCTGTCTACGCGCTAACCTAAAAATCCTATGCGTTAACAAATGTTTTCGGACGCGACCCCTAATTTTGAGTTTGATGCACTACTTCGCACTGCGTATGCGCTAATCTACGCCTTAGATGCGCTAAACCGAAAAGCCCGAACTTCAAAATTCAAAAAACACCTAAAAATGACAAAATCAAAAATCAAAAAGGGGTCAAAAGGGTTGACTTACTGGTGGTCCACGCGCTACTGGTCTCTGGTACCTCCAAACGCGCTCGAAACAGTGTCTGTGATAGGGAATAGGCATTTTCTCTCCAGAGCAAATTCTCTTTTCTTCAAAGTCAACAAAGCACAAATGAGTTTAAATCAAGCCCTTTTCCCCTTTTATAGGAGGAAAATCAAATTAGGGTTAGCTAACTGGGCCTGTAATATGGTCGCGGTCTTCCCTATACCAAAACATTTGTAATTTATCGGGAGATGAATCAATTTACACACTTTCTACATGCACAAAATCCTACACCTCATACGAACTTCATCAATTTAAAATCCAAAATTTTCCAAAAAAATATTAATTCATCTCCCGAGGGGGCATCACATCAAATATCAAATCTGAGGCATCACATCAAATCTGGGGCATGACTTGCAAATCAAAAGAACGACACAAAAAAAAAAAAAAATTGCATTTGATCATAAAAACACAAAAACAATCATTTTTCTTTGAAATAACATGTGCACACACGTCACTTCAAAGAGGGGCAAAATGTAGATGTATAAAAATGACCATATTCCTAAATGAATATTTTATGTTCATTTCTCTATTTAATTAAATCCAATTTAATTAAATTATCCACATTCCTCTATTTAATTAAATAAGTTACTCAATTTATTTAAATTAAATTCACTATACCCATTTAATGAATAAATCATTTTATTCAATTAAATCCCCTATCCACTTTTAATTAAATTCAAATTTAATTAAATAGTTATCCTAAATTGAATAAATCAAATTTATTTAATTACAACCAAATTGAATGAAAATCAAATAATTCAATTAAATCCTATTATCCCCCATCCACTTGCAAAATCCCAAACCCCTTCCTAATCCCTTCTAGAATCTTCTAATCGATTCTAATTAACCTAACCCTCCTCTAAATTTTGTCACATCCCTAAGCAAAGGGAGGTCACTTCTCAAATGGCCCAAAGTCTTGGATAACCATTGAAGGTTTTCAACCTTCAACCACCAAAACCCCCAAAGTCTTTGAAAACCATTGAAGGCTTCCAACCTTCAACCACTTAATCCCCAAAGTCTCCAATAACCATTAATGGTTATTTCAAACCCTCCCACATGGTTAAAACATTTGTTTTGACTCAACCTCTATCCAACCCAAGGGTCTCATTAGGTCATTAATGCTTTGACCATGATTATCTCTTAATCATTTGCACAAAGGTTTATCTTTGGATTAGATCCTAATTCATTGGGTAAACCTAACTTAGACTTGACCCTTAGCCTTTAGATAACCATGAGGTCTCCTCAGGCCTTTAATGCCTCCAAACTCTTCTTTCAACCTAATCCTGTGTTGACATTTGTCACCCTGTCATTGGTGCAAATTGTGCACATGGATCCCCAACTTTCAAACCTGGCCCTTGATTAAACCTTTCAATCCTGACCATCCATTGCCCTGTTTGTGCTATAAATAGAGCTCTCATTCCTCCATTTTTAACAATCATCTTTCAAATTTGAAGCATTATACTTATGCTCAAATACTTTCAAGCTTTTTCATCATCTTTATGCTCTTCATTTAGCCTCTTTTAGATCTAATATGCATGCTTAGATTACTTTCTTTATCATTTTAGCTCAATCATAGACTAAATATAGTATGCTAGGATAGTATTCATACTAACCTCGTCATCTTATCATCTAGTTTATTGCATTTTAGTATCATACATAGCTTAATCTCCATTTCATACTAAAATCTATCAAACCATCTCTCGTTCTCATATTTGCCATCCCTAAACCATTTTGCTCAGTGATCTGAGAGCAAAAACATTGGTTTGAGGGACATTGTGAGATAGAGAACCATGGGACCCTCCTTGGGAAGCTGAGTAACACTACGTTACTCCATAGCTTGCATCAAGAAGTCCTGTGTGTGTGTGTGTGGACTAGTATTCTAACATATTTTCATATATTAAGTTTTATTCGCCCACTTTTCCCGCATACATATTCTACTCCAAAAAATTTGGGAACCTTTAAGTAAACTCAAAGGGATTTCCATTCATGTGCCACTTGGTCCTGCACCAATCCCCAAGTGCTCACAAATCACACTTTTCTTGTTGTCCTAATTCACCTACTCCCAGCGGTGAGCCTAAGGCTTCATTGTTTCTCCTCATCCTAGACCTAAAAAACCACAAACCCTATTCCTAGGATATGTATAGACCCTAACCTAGCATTCTTATTTATTTCAACAGGTTCCATTAAAGAATGCCTAGGTTAGAGCCATTTCTTGCTCTTAAACCCTACTTGCAAGGGTTTTGCTCCTAGTTGCAAAGAATGGAAGAAATATCTACAACCTGGAACAATCAAACCTGCAAATAAACCTTAATGAAAGCAAATACAATGAACAGTCAAAGATTCAATGAGTTTACACCATCTAGTTCATACTGGTCCATACAAACAAGGAAAACAAGACAAAAACTGTCAACAACCGGTGGAAACAAGGTTGCTTCACAAACCAAAAACTTGCTCTTGCATTTCCAATCCTCCAACCCATATAATGAAGTGAAATTTAGCTTATATCCACATGTTTTAGTTGGTTAAACCAAGTTCCTAATGCCTATAACCAAAAATGCAACTTTTGCAAGAAATTGCAAAATGTTGCTCAGCAACTTTTGACAACTTTTTGCTTCGGGATGCAATTTTGCATTCTAAAGCATTTTAAGACTCTTGAAGGTCCTCAAACACCCTAGAAGACCTAAAAACAACTCAATTGACCCCTAATACATGAATGCATTCATCTGGAGTATTCTACCTGTGAACTACCTAAGCATCTCACTTCTCAGGTTGTAAGCATCCTGGGCATAATTGACTCAAACCAAAACTTGGACAACACAACCATGGCTCTACTGAGTCCTCAATGGTTGGTCCATTATTACATCACAAATATAACACACAAACTTTAGAAAAAACAAAGCTTTCATTCTTGGAGTGCTAGGTGCCCTGCACCAAGAAGTCTTCCCAAAGTTTTATCTCACATGTGTGCGCATACTTTTCTCTTCCCTATGATAGTTGTTCTTCCCAAGATGTGCTCACACATGTGTGAGCACACCTTGCTCTTTCCTTCCATCTGATTCATTGATCAAATTTTGATCTTGACCATTCATTGCCAGGCCCCAAAATCTATAAATTGAGCCCTTCCCTCTTATCAAATCATCTACTTTTAATACAACATTATGTTGGCCATTTATCGACTCATATTTGCATTATCATGATGCCATTTTACTCTAAATCCTTATCATTAGCAATCTTATGCTCTTAAGTTTTCTATCCCATCCATTACCCACTCATCCACACAAGTTTTTTTATGTAAGTGAGAGAGTTACACACTTAATTTCACTCAATCTCCCACTCTTCATTTGTCAGCTTCAATGCACTTGAGGTTCTTCAAGACAAGGAGGGCAAGGAAGACCGAAATGGCGTAGGGAACATCATGAGTGAATTCTTTCTTTATTTTAATGTTTCTCATTTATGTTTTTTCATACATTCTTGATATTGCATCTAAAATGGTTTTATTTGTAATGGTTTCTAATCTTACTAATCTTGACTAACCATTTTGACGTGATACATTTGGTGAACTTGACATGAATCGATACTACTAAGTGTGTGTGTTTTTGAGTTTTAGATGTCTTGTGCTTTCAAATTAAAAATCATCCTTAAGTGTGTGTGTGTGTGTGTGTGTGTGTAATCTTACTAATCTTGACTAACCATTTTGACGTGATACATTTGGTGAACGTGACGTGAATCGATACTACTAAGCGTGTGTGTTTTTGAGTTTTGGATGTCTTGTGCTTTCAAATTAAAAATCATCCTTAAGTGTGTGTGTGTGTGTGTGTGTGTGTGTGTGTGTGTGTGTGTGTGTGTGTGTGTGTGTGTGTGTGTGTGTGTGTGTGTGTGTGTGTGTTTAAATTTATTTCCAAAGAAAATGATATGTACCTAAAATCAAAGCCAAAGCATACAGGTATTAATACATGGACACAAGTAATGTATGCACACTCACTTTCTTTTCAAACTAATTAAAACAGTATGATAATGATAAACATGGACATCATCAAATCATCTAAAATGAAACCATCATGTCATTCAAAATGTAGTTCTAAATGAGGCTATGTGGTGTGAGAAATAGGTATCCATTATGGCCTTTCTTTACTAATTGCTAGATCACTTCTCCTTAACCACATTCCCTCCTTCGACTCATACCTACACTCAGTCACACTTACTCACACATTAATAGTTTAGCTCTCAAAACCATACCCAAATCTTATACATAGTATGGAAAACATATTAATATCCGAATTTAATCATATTATATTTGCATTTGCATTTCAAAAGATAACACTAATTCTAACATATTTAGTCATAATTAAAACATCATCATAATGTCTTATTTACATACAATAACAATAAGAGAACACTATAACAATAAAATTACCACACTATGAAATCAAAACATCACACAAAAACAATAAAGTATCTCAAAATCTTGTTCCTCAAATGAGAAAAAAATAGCCTATCTCCTCCACATCCTCCCAAGTGTCACTATGCTCTAAATGTTGGTATCATTGGACCTTATACTACACAACTTTTTTAAATAACTTAATCTTTCACCGATCAGTGATGCAAATGGGCTCCACTAGAGTGATACCCCTAGATCCTAAACCTATAAATCATTTCACTCGAGTATGTGAGAGGCCTCAGGATGAAAAAATTTAAGAAAATATACATGAAAAAAATTATGGTTTCAGGCAAGAGAATGTAGTAGATAAACTTTATATACAATTAGGTTGATCTTTTTCAAAACATCAAATAGACCCAAAAATGTAGGAGTGAGTCTGGATGATTTCCAAATGTTATGGAAATCTTGTGTGTCTTGAATCTTAAAAATACTTTTTCTCCCACTAACAATTGTAGGAAGGTCTTGTTCTTATATGCATTGCTCTTTTGTCAATCAGTTGCTTGTTTCAATATTTCCTTGATAACTCTCATCTAATCATCCACATCTCTAGGCACATTAGTACATATCACAATTTTGTCTTCCTCTCTATCCTAATTGATAGGTCTTTGACACTTACATCCATAAAGATATTGAAAGGGTGTCATTCCCAAAGATGCATGGTATGCATTATTATAAGAAAACTCCACCAAGTGAAGATATTTCTCCTACTTATATTGATGATCCATACAATACATACTTGAGAGGTATTCAACTACGTACTTTGCCCTTTTTGTTTGTCCATTTGTTTGAGGGTGATATGCTAAACTAAAATTCAATCTTACACCCAAATCTGCATTCCACATTGTCGAAAACCATGATGTGAAGTGAGTATCTAGATCCGATATGATTGTCTTAGGAACCCCATGTAGACAAAAGATTTGCCTAACACAATTCTTAGCTATAGCCAATGATCTATCCTTAAGATTCCTTGGAATGAAATGTACCACCTTGGTCAACTTATCCGCTACTACTAATATGACCTTTTGTCTATTCTTGGATATTAGCAACCCCCAGATAAAGTCCATGCTAATCACCTACCACTTATACTTAGGCATGTCATGCTGGTAGAAAAGTCTTGCTCAATGTATGTGCTCAACATTTATTCACTAGAACTGTAAGCATCAAGCCACATACTTAGTCGCATCTCTCTTGAGCCGTGGCCATAAATATAAAGATCTCAATCATACTATTATCTTAGTTACATCAAGGTTCCCTAAATACGATACATTATGGAAGTCTTCGAAGATAAACTTAATCAAATCCCCCATGTTTGGAATATACATTGTGTCCTAATGCATCAATATGTCATCTACCTCAAACACATAACCATCAAATCATCACTTAATGAGATTCTACTCTAAACATTGCTCCACTCTAGAATCATGCTCATCATCTTGAAGATTTTAAAACACTTGTTGTTTCAAATTTGACTTGGTAATCGTCATGACTATTAGGTGCCTTCTTTTAGTAATAGAATTAGCTACTTCATTATCCTCACCTTTGATGTAATCAATCCCAAAATTGTCGTCACTAAGAAATTATATCCATCCCCTTTGGTGAGCATTAAGATTGGGTTGGGAGAATATGTTCTTGAGTTTGATGTGATTAGCCTTTAACTCAAATGGTTTACCCAAAAGGTAATGCCTCCATATTTGAAGTGCATGTACTATGGCTATCGACTCTAGATCACGTGATAGATAATTTTACTCATGTTGTTTCAACTTTCTAGACTCATAGGAAACCAATTATTCATTTTGTATAGATACTTGTCCTACACCTTTCCCTAATGCATCGATTATCATTGTAAAATGTCCACTAGGATTAGGTAAAGATAGAAAGCTTTATCATACTTCTTATTCCACTAAAATCTCTTCCTCTTCTTTTGGAGTGAAGTGATTTGTGCAGATATTCTAGAAAACTTTGCCACAAAACTTTCGGTAGTAACCTACAAGTCCCCTGAAACTTCTGACTTCACTCTTCTATGGTGTCAACCACTTCACATTGTCTTGATCTCCTCTAGGTCCACTTCAAATCCATCTTTTGAAATAATATGACCAATATAGTGCACCTTTCTTTTATTAAAGGTACACTTGGATAGCTTATCAAAGATTTACACTCACAAGTGTTGTAAGACTATCCTTGAGTTCTTATTATGCTCCTCTATTGATTTTGAGTAGACCAAGAGGTCATGTAGAAATATCAACATAAAATCATCCAAACAGTCTTTGAAAACATTACTCATCAAGTTCATGAAAGTTGTTGGAGTATTATTTAACCCAAATGGTACTATTGTGAAATTGTAGTGACCACAATGAGTCCTAAAAGTTATTTTAAGTATGTTATGCTCCTTAATCTACAACTAGTGGTAGCCAAATTTAAGGTCTATCTTAGAGACCATTGTGGATCCTTTCATCTATTCAAAGAGATAATTAATCTTATGAAGTGGGTACCTATTTTTGACTATTGCCTCGTTCAAAATTTTATAATCAATGCATAGGTATAAGGTCCCATCCTTATTATTAAAAAATATGATAGGTACAACCCTTGGAGATACACTAGATCTAATGAACCCTTGCTTCAATTGTTGGAGTTACTTGTCTATGTTGTCATTGATGTCAATTTGGTGGTTCGAATTGGTGTGGATTAGTGTGTGAGATATCATATATGTTTGAGTTGCAAAATAGTGCAAGATAGGTATGTATGTTGCCGATGGTATAGATCGTTGTGGTTTTGATATGTTTATTCCTACGGAACTTTGTGTTGGAAGTATGAGAGTTTTGGTGTTGGTTGTGACATTTTTTTGTGTGCTCTAGAAGTCTATGTTAGTGCTTGTAGAGGTCCATATTTCTTCATTTTTTATGATCTCATGTTGCGTGTTTGGGATTATGCAATCCATGTATGCATCTATGATATTCTGTCTCAACACATGTTCTGGTGATCCAGAAACATGTTTTTGATCATGTTGTTTCTTGGTCCTTTCCACCGTGGGAATACTTAGTGAAGACCTATTTTGAATTATGTTTTTCATCTCCTTGGACGACCTGGAAATTCTTCTTTTGGAGATCGATATATACAGAGAATGATTGTAATGAAAAATACATAGAAGGACAAGTAGAAGGAAGTTGTGTGAAAAAGGAAGATTTATTTGATGTGATCAATATGGATGTAAGACTAAATTTGTTTTGATACTAGTGGTAGTGAGCCTAATATTTCTTCTGGCATTATAGTTGTTTGCCAGTTGTGCCCTTGTGGTGGATTATTTCTTTCTCTTCCTTCGAGCAATGAGCCCTCCATTTTTTCTGGTGGTTTTAGTTGGACAATGAGCCCACCTGTAGTGAGCATTTATGGCAGTGATCCATCTTATAATGGATGTCACCCAAACAGGTGTTTTATATTGAGAGAAAACATTCTCAATGGTTTTTCCCTTCTTAGGTTTTCCACGTCATATCTAGTGTTCTTTGTATATGCGCTTCATTGTATATATTTGATTTATGGTTATGTGTTGTGTATTCTTATTTACCAGATCAATTTCAATAGTGAATTTTATATATAACCGATTCACCTCCCCTCTCAGTTATTTGGCATATTCAACAATTGGTATCAAAACTTTGGTTCCTAGAAAGTGAGACTAACCACTTGAGGAGAGCAGATGGCGCATAAATTGACTATTCCAATCTTTGAGGGTTTAGACTATGACTTCAGGAAAGTGAAGATGTAAGGATATTTGATTTATTTAGGTTACTAGACTTGGAAATTTGTGGAAAACAAGTATGTACAACTGACAAATAGACTTACTACTCCGGATGAGATTGAAGCATATGAAGAAAATGAACAAGAAATGTATGTTATCTTTAGTGCTCTATCTAAAGTGAAATTGGTAAAAGTTGTTGCACTATATATTGCTTATGAAGTTTTGGAAAGATTAAGGAATATCTATGAAGGAAATGAAAGAGTCAATTTATCTAAGATGTAGACAACAAAAGAATGATATGAGAACTTGAGAATAGAAGGAGGAGTTGTAAGCAATTTTCAAAAGGTTGATAGTGTTGTGAATGAAGTTAGAGATCTCGATGGTGAATTGAATGAGAAGGATGTGATTTAGAAGATTATGAGGACTTTACCAAAATGCTACAGTGTCAATATTTCAGCCATTGAAGAAACTTACGATCCATCTAATTTCACTAGAGAATAGTTGTTTAGTACCTTGGTTGCATTGGAGATGAGGAAGTTTGGTAAAAATAAATTTGAATCAAATAAAATAGTTAAAGCATCAAGAGAAGCAGATGAAGATTCAGATGATGATGAAATCCTGGATGAAACAGAAGCAAACTTTGTCAAGAAGCTGAAGAGAGGAACCCACAAATACAAAGGTATGTTACCTCTTAAATGTTTCAAATATAGAAATATTGGTCATTATGAATCTAGATGTCCAGAAAGAGGATCAAAACATAAATTTAAGGAAAGAAAAGGAAATTTCAATAAGAAGGCCTACTATGTTAGAGATGATGCTAGTATTTTAGATGATGATTCATACCATAAGGATGGTGATTGTTTGTTCCTAGTAGAAAAGGATGAGTCTAAAAATAATACTTCTAAGGTTGTTGAGATTATTGCTTCACCATTTCATGTTAGGAGAGATAAAAATGAATGGTTAATTGACAATGGATGTTCAAATCATATTACCAGTGATAAAAGTAAATTTGTAAATCTTGAAAAGTATGATGGTGGTTCAGTTAGGTTTGGTGATAATCAAACTGCTCAGATTGTTGGAATTGGTTCTATCACTTTTGATGGAAAGCATAACACTGATAATGTTTACTATGTGAAAGGACTCCATCACAATCTCTTAAGTGTTGGCCAGACATGAGAAAATGGTTACAATGTCATCTTTCAAGGATGATGGTTATGAGATTCAAAAGAGGTTCGGAACTGTTATTGTTGTGGTAAAAAAGATAGGTGGAAACATGTATCAACTGGAAGCTTCTACAAGTTATTGTTTATCATTGTAGATCAATGAAAGTTGGTCATGGCATCAAAGGATGTGCCATATCAATTTTGATAATTTGGTGAAGATCAATAGGATAAGGGCTATGAGAGATCTACCAAGGATGACTAAACCAGATGATAGTATATGTAAAGAATGTCAAGTGGGAAAGAAATATAGAAGAACATTTAAAGGAAAGGAACAATCTTCTACTAGATTATTGGATTTGGTACACATAGATCTATGCAGTCTTACTAGAACAAGAAGTCTACAAGGTGAAAGGTATTTCATGCTTTTAATTGATGATAATTCTAGAATGACTTGGGTTGTATTTCTAAGAGAAAAATTAGTATCATTAGAAAAGTTGAAAGTATTTTAAGCTAAAGTTGAAAGAATGAGCAAAACTATTCAAGAGGTAATAAGAACCATGGTCAAGGAAGAAAATCTACTGGAAGTCTATTTGAGAGAAGTTATACACACCATTGTGTATACCCTTAATAGAGTTCTATTCGGGAAGAAGTATGGGAAGATATCATATGAGTTATGGCATGTAAGGATTCCATCAGAAAAGTACTTTAAAGTCTTTGGGAGAAAGTGCTATATATGGGGAAAATAAAGGGAATCTTGGAAAGTTTCACAATAGAGCAAACGAAGGTATATTTCTTGGTTACTCCATATAGAGAAAAGCCTAGAGATGTTATAGAAATAGATTGAACAAAATTGTTGAAAGTGCAAATGTTAAGGTTAATGAGGATATTTCTAAAGAAACTAGTATTCAAGTAAGATATGACTCAGATGGGGAAGAAGAAACGAATAGAGATGAAGTCAAGTAGAAAGAGACTCAAATTGCTCTAGAAATAGTATCCAAAACCTTGAGGTATGTGCAAAAAAATCACTCTAAGGATCATATTATAAGAGATAAAAATAGAGGAGTCGTTGCAAGAAGCAAGGTTCTTGAAGAAAAAGTTCTATGTTTACTTTCTGAAACTGAACTAAAGATAGTTGAAGAAGCTTGAAGTGATCAGACTTGGATGAAGGCTATGAAAGAAGAATTGAATTAGATTGGGAAGAATAAAAAATGGGAAGTGGTACCTAGATTAGTAGATAAGAATGTGCTTGGAACAAAGTGGGTGTTTCAGAACAAGCTGGATGAATATGGTCAAGTAGTAAGAAACAAAGAAAGACTGGTATGCAAATGATACACACAAGTTAAAGGCATTGATTTTGAAGAAACTTATGCTCCTGTTGCAAGAATGAAAGCTATCAAAATGTTTTTGGCTTTTGCAACATATAAAAACTTCAAAGTATATCAAATAGATGTAAAATCAGTATATATAAATGGAGAATTGAAGGAAGAAGTCTACATAGAACAACCGAAAGGATTCAGGTTATCTAATAATCTAGTTTTGATTTGTAGATTGAAGAAGGCGCTATATGACTTAAAGAAAACTCCTAGAGCCTGGTATGGAAGGTTAGATAAGTATCTGTTGGATTAAGAATTTCAAAAAGGGTCTGTGGACAATAATATTTATTTCAAAATTGAATCAGGGAAGATCCTAATTGTTGTGTATGTTGATGACATAATTGTGGAGGGGGGAAAGTGAGACCAGGTGACTAGGACCTAATCCCACTTTTGCCAACACATTGAGAATAAAAAAGAGCTTAGGGAGATAGCTCACTTTGGCTACTTCTTGTGAGAAAGAGAGAGCCAAGGATTATCTCTTAGGTTTTTTATTCCTCTTCTTGTATATGAAGGTAATATGTGAAAGATTGATCAACCAGACTAAGAGATGAAAAATGAAGCATATATGAGCTAAAATTGCATACACTTGCAGATCCAAAACTGAGATACTGAAAGAAGAGAAGGGGAAGGAATTTGGATGTGTACTTGATGCTGAAAAATGAGCCAAATTGACTAATTCCAGGGTGCCATGCCCCTATACCTGATGATTTGACAGAGAGTTACAATTGAAAGGTTGCAAACCTGAGATCCTCAGCTTTCACCTTGTTAAAAATCACTGAAATTGAGGGGGACCAGGGTACCATGCCCCTATCTTGGGTAGGACCAAGGTGCTATGCCCCTATCCCTGATGGATTTGGGGCAATCTGAGACTTAAGGACTGTCCTTGTCTCTTTTGCTAATCCGGGAAGTCCTCTGGGTACCTGTACCTACACCTGAAACTGAAAAGAGAGGGTTTTGGTGGCTATGTAGGGTTTTGCCTTAGTCAAACCCCTACTTTAGTGATTTCCACATCAACAAATAGCCAATTTGTATAGTACAATAGTGTGTGCAATAATCTTGTGTGTGTGCAAGATCCTAGGATGAATGCAAACAATCTAGAGCAACCCTAAAGAGTAAACCCTAAATGCTTGTAATTGACAAATTAAATGCTCTAAATCAATGATTCAAAGTGATCTAAAGCATGAATTTAAATATGCAAATTGATTTAATTAATCTCATACAAAGACATGAAAAGAACACAAAACTGTACTCAACCCCAAGGGAGGGGTACAAGCCAATCTCAGTCGGTGATCTCCTATTATTCTTCAATGTCTTCAAGGCTCCTAATTGATGATGAATGATTCATGAATACTTGATGAATACTTGATTAATTTTGTTTAATATTGTTGGAGACTCCACATAAGCTTTTCTTTCACTGCATAGAAGGTTCCTTGTGATTGCAAGCTCTTTTCACCAAAAAACTCTTTTTCGTAGATCTTAGTTACATGCCTTGAAATGAAGAAAGAGAGTTGTTATGTATGAAACCCTAGATCTCAATTTCCTCTTTAGGCCAACCTAGGATTTGAATTTCCTACCAATTTCTTGGGGTTAAGCATTATAATATCATAAAATTATGCTCCTGAAATTTCGGGAAAAATGTTGGGGACCAAGTGCACTTTGCACCTGGTCCGACCAACTTTTCACCAAATTTTCAAGGTCATTAGATATGATGATATTAGAGTGAATACCAAAGTTATAGCTGATTTTGAGATGTTTTGATAAGCGAAATTGGGCCTTAAAGGTTGAAATAAGACATAATTAGGGTTTATGATTTAATGACTTATTGGAGGAATAAAATAAAAAGGGGCACACTTAGGGTAAAGGGCCCAATTTTATGATGTGGGGAGTGATAAAATATGACCCTAGATTTAATTAAATAAATTAATTAAATGATTAAATCGAAATTACAATTCAAGATGTAAACATACTAAGGTGGGTGCTAAACCAAGCGTGGAATTGTACCACCCTACCAAGGGTGTACAATTTATGACGCTACAATAATCATTAGAGGGAATGATGACATGTGCAAGATATTCACCAATGAGATGCAAAAGGAATTTGAGATGTCTATGATTGGTGAGCTAAATTTCTTTCTTTGATTAGAGGTAAATCTATACGTAGAAGGTATTTTCATTTCTCAATTTAAGTATATTAGAGAACTATTGAAGAAGTTTGGGTTGGAAAATTACATACCGGTATGTACTCCTATGACTACGGGATGCAAGTTGAATATTGATGACAAATCACCTAAAATCGATGCAAGTAAATACAAGTCAATGATTGGAGGATTGTTATATTTGACTGTTACTAGGCCAGATATTATGTATACTATTTGTCTTGCGGCCAGGTTTTAACAATAACCGAAAGAGTCACATGTTGTTTCAGTAAAGAGGATATTCAAATACTTGATAGGAATAGAAGACTCTGGACTATGGTATTCCAGAGTATCAAATTTCACTCTGAAAGCTTTTACTAATGTAGATTGAGAAGGAAGTGTTGATGACAGGAAGAGTACCAGTGGTGGAGAATTTTTCCTTGGCTCCCAGTTAGTTGCATGGATGAGTATGAAGCAAGATTTTGTATCTTTGTCAATAGAAGAAGTTGAGTATATTGTAGCTACTTCATGTTGTACTCAAGTGCTTTGGATGAAATAAACTTTAAAATATATTAGTCGAGCATTTTCTGAACCCATCTCAATCATGTGTGATAATGTAACTCCAACCAATATCTCTAAAAACCTTATTCTGCATTCCATAACTAAGCATATTTCTATTTGGTATCATTTCTTGAGGGAGAAAGTGTTAAAAAATGAAGTAAAACTTGAATATGTGCCTAAAAAGGAGCAAGTTGTAGATATTTTCATGAAGGCTTTATGCAAAGATGCTTTTGAATATCTTTGGAAATTGTTAGGGGTTATTCCCCTTCCTAGTTTTATTTAAGTGCATTTGGTAGTGCGTTACTCCAAGAATTTCATTCATATATTTCATTGGGATAATGTTTTTGGGGTTTCCTCTTAGGGGGAGTAGAGTGGTTCCTGAACTGTATTATCTACCTTTGTCCTTGATGTCAAAGGGGGAGATGTTTGAGGGTGTTTGAGGGATTTTTTCTTAGGATGTTTGAATAAGTTTGTCCAGTATATAGTTTTTCTTTCTAAGGGGCAGAAGTATTTTGTACATACTATTGGAGAAATTATTTGTTGTTGATAAATGTTGCCATCAATGACAAATGTGGAGATTGTTGAAATTACTTGTTTATGTTGTCATTGATTTCAATTTGGTGGTTTGGATTGGTGTATGAGATATCATATATGTATAACTTGCAAAATAGTGGAAGATAGGTATGTATGTTGTAGATGGTACAGGTTGTTGCAGTTTTGATATGTCTATTGCTTTAGAACTATGTGTTGGCAGTATGAGAGTTTTGGTCTTGGTTATGGCATTTGATCTTGTGCTCTGGAAGTCTATGTTAGTGTTTGTATAGGTCTGGATTGCTTCATATCTTATGATCTACTATTGCATTTTTGGTATTATGTTATTCATGTATGCATCTATGATACTCTACCTTGGCACGTGTTATGGTTATCCAAAAATATATTTTTGATCATGATGTTTTTCAGTCCTAATTGTTCCCAATTGATCTATATTTTGGTCTAAAGATTGCGGCTTTTGATTAGCATGTTGGTGCATTGTGGTGTGGTCTACTTTTCATTCCTTTCCACTGTGAGAATGCTTAGTGAAGACCTATTTTGAATTATGTTTTTCATCTCCTTGGCTGACTTGGAAATTCTTCTTTTGGATATTCGTATATATAGAGAATGATTGCAATAAAAAATAGATAGAAGGACAAGCAAAAGGAAGTTGTGTGAAAAAGGAAGATCTATTCGATGTGATCAATATGGATGTAAGATTGATGTTGCTTTGATACCGGTCATAGTGAGCCTAAGGTTTCTTCCAGCATTGAAATTGTTTGGCAGTTGTACCCTTGTAGTGGATTCTTTCTTTCTCTTCCTTCGGGCAGTGAGCCCTCCTTTTTTCGGCAGTTTTAGTTGGGCAATGAGCATTTATGGAAGTGATCCATCTTGTAAAAATCACCTTAACTGGTGCCACCCTAATAGATGTTTTATATTGAGAACTAACATTCTTCGTGGTTTTTCCCTTCTTGGGTTCTCCACATCATATATCGTGTTCTTTGTGTATGCGCTTCATTGTTTCTGCTTTATGTTATGTGTTGTGTATTCTTATTTATTGGATCAAGTTCAGTAGTAAAATTTTATATATAACTAATTCACCCCCCCCCCTCTTAGTTATCCAACATGTTCAACATCAACAACTCTTGTAACTGTACCTTCAATTCATACAATTCCATAGTGGTCACCCTATAAGGATCTTTGGATTGTGGCTTAGTCCTTGGTAGAAATTTAATGGTAAAATCAAACTCCCTCTTAGGTGGCAACTTAGTCAACTCAATTGGAAACACATTAAAACTCGTTTAGGATAGGATAGTCATAGAGATACAATTTCTTGTTATCAAGATTATTAACTTGAATTGCATAGATGGAACAACCCTTCCTTATAATGTTTTTAAGTTTCATAGCTGAAGTCTTCCTAAGATCAAGGGGTTTTTGAAAACCACAAGTCTCTATTTTATTTCCATAATCATCCAAACATCGAACAACTTTATCTTTGTAATTCACAATAGACTTATTCTTGGCCAACTAGTTGATCCCCAAAATCACATCATAAGTTCATAAGGGTACTACATA
This sequence comes from Cryptomeria japonica, assembly GCF_030272615.1. Lineage (NCBI taxonomy): Eukaryota > Viridiplantae > Streptophyta > Pinopsida > Cupressales > Cupressaceae > Cryptomeria > Cryptomeria japonica. Next base: position 171,526,789 of record NC_081412.1, on the reverse strand, counting down.
AATGTTGACCTCTATTCAAAAACTTGGAAGGTTCAACTCACTGCAAGCAAGAAAAGTGTGTAATCTCCTTTTTTCCTGATTTACATACTCTACCATCCATAAATTATCCATATAGCCTAGTTTAACTAGTAACTTGGAAACTACTTTTGAATCTACAAAACATTCGGTAGACCTAATATTGATCAATATACAAACATGATGGTCATAGAGCTTATTGGTGAACTAGATCAATGGGGCTTGGAAGTTAGCTCAAGGATTATTCATAGCTACATGAATTGTGTGTTGTGTTTCTCCTCGCTTTCATTCCATCGACCACTAAGGATATGCATTCGCATAGTGCTCTACTCTACAAACATAAAATTTATCATGAGGTGCCTTGTGTCCTTGAGTTATATCTCTTTTGTTACTCCCATGTTGATCCCCTTCATCTTTGTCCTAAAAATTGTTGCCTCTCTTCATATTCCTAATCTATCAAGCATTGTTTCTATGTTGATTGTTATTCTAGAACTTATTGTCAAACTTGGCCTTGCAATAATTGGCTACATGTTAAAGCTTCTATTTTTTGCTTGATTGCCTTCTCGAATACCTCATCCATAGTTAATGGATTATAGATATCCATCTCTACTCCAATATGTGACCTTAAACCCAATATGAACTTACGGATCCCAAAGTTCTCATTTAGATAATACTATGGTACATACTTGAGAAAATGGGAAAAAAATTCTTAGTATTGAGTTACTATCATACCACCCTAGGTTAAGTTCTAAAATTCAATCATCTTGTCAAAAAAGAGTTGTGGTAACCACCTTTTCTTGAATAGCTGGAGAAAAATTTCCTAAGTCACCTCCCCTAACAACAACCTCATCTCAGCCTTCTCAGTATCCCACTAAGTGGATGCTTTATCGATGAATTGGTATGCTCCCCACATTGCCTTAGTCTCATTATAAAGGTTTCACAACTCAAAAAATCTCTCCATTTCAATTATCCATGCCTCTACTTTGTCACCAATGGTTTTCCCATCAAATTTGGGTGGAGAAACCTTCTTGTGATTCTTACCCAACTCCTCTACAATTCTACCCTAGTTATCGTCAACATTCTCTTAGTTTTATTCCTCATTGTGGTATTTCCCTCTCTTGATCTCTTGTTCTATTTTATCCATCCTAGTTCCTTCTTAGGAAAGGAGGTTGAGAATCTAGTCCAACATCTCATTTTTCTCATTGTTTTTCTCACTACTAGACCCACCATTCCTTGTATTTACCATGGTTGACTAGGTTTGACCTGCACCTTAGTTCAAACTTTTGTGTAGTGAACATAGACCCTAGAGTTTAACCATTGCACTATGATACCAAAATGTAATGTAATAAACCCTATTTATCTCACAATTTAGTTAAATATTTTATTCCACATCATCAAGGAAATACATAAAGCATTAACTTCATAAATTATAAATATGAAATTATAATTTAGAGTGTAAGTGCTTATTTGAAGTAATATCACATGTATATTTGAAGTAAATATTGAATTATTGGCTTTCATGCCATGTATATTGTTGGTTCCCAAAACCAGAGATTGGGAAACAAAAGGGCTTGCCAAATCCCTAACTGATCCAATCAGCCTTGGCCAACGAACAGGAATGGTCGAAGACCAAATTCCTATACACTTTAGGATCCACTAAACCTAGGTGGGTATACCCTAATCTCCAAAGCATAAAAAGATTTTCTTTATAGTGAATTTAAATTATTGAACATAGTTGTTTACAGGACTGGCAAACAATTTCCTGCAACTAGGCTATTGATATGCTTATAACTTGTTTTAATTTGAAAATTTAAGTATAACTGAATATGAATGAAAGTTATAACAGAATGTTGTTGGAACTTAGAGTAATTATGAGAGAACAAAGCAAGTAAAAACTAGTAATGTATTTCTCTGGTGAGGAGTTTGTGCATAATTAATTTACTCACAAGAAACCAATAATAGACCAGTGCCTTATCTGATAATTTACATGTCACTAAATGGACAAATATTTGTAATCTTTAGAGATAGTTTGAAGAAACAAGACTATCACTGCAATGACTTCAATGTATGCTATAAAAACAACAAAAAACAATTTTGTTACCTTTATAACAATAGATGATAAAACATTGCAACAAACCTTATTCAAATTTATCCAAAAGATTTTGAATCATAAACATCATAAAACATGAAACGATCTGAAGATGAAAACAGCAACTCTTATATATTAATTTCTTGGAACAATGGGTGTACAAAACCGCAGACTCACAGATACTTCATGATACACTTGCTGCACAAAATGGATTTTCATTTCTACAGACCTGCCTTACATAACACCACTGGTTCCAATAGACAATCTTGAAAGTAATCGATGATCCCTTTTTAGGATACCAGATGACTTTCTGTATATATGTAACTCAAAAGATATGGGTGAAATCATTAGGACAAACTTAGACTAACAAAATCCTAACTACCACTCTTAACTACTATAACTAAAAAAAAACATTACAATGACAAAGGCTAATTCCTTCCATCCATCCTCTGACCACATTTTTGGATATGCTGAAGATATCCTTCATCTTTATACATGCAAGAGTTGAAAATGATATCTCTGACTGCTACCTCTACTGTAACAAAACTTTCAATATGTTCCCCTATTTCATTCATGTCCAATCCATCCACACACACAATGCTAAGGGATGAACTGAGTAGAGATCTGCATTCGATGATCCACTAATGCTTATCCTTCATAACTCTTGCATCATCCACCACGCTTGGAAATCCATGATTAACAATCCCTTTACATTCCTCATATTCAGTATTCACTTCTGTTGTGAATCTTTGATGAGTATTAATTAGTTTTTTGACCTTATTGACCCTCTTGTCACTCAATTTTTGATCCTGCAGCAGCAAGTTTAACCTGTCAAGGATCCTCTGGTGTGACACCGTGTTATCCATGTTTCTCTGATAGACAGTCTAGAATTCCTCGAGTATCTTTTGTAGATTTTCAAATCATTTAGTCAATAAGACACATGTTGTGTTTGTCCTTATGTTCTGCATTCTTTCCTTCAATTTTTTATTTTCCATGTGCAACTCTTCACAATACTTTCTCAACTTGGATTCATCTACTAAATGGGGTATAGGTTGGCCCCTACTTCTCAAAAGTTCCTCGTACAAGGCTTTGTATTTTCATGTTTCTTTCATCAACATCTTCATCTATGCTTTATTTAGTCTTGAAATATCCACTCTCATATTTGTCGTGACCATGGGATCAACCTCATCGACCTTCAACTTCATCATGTGTCCAAAAGCCTTGTCCACATCTATAATCTTTGGTCTCTTATTTGGGGGATAAAGGGCCCACAAACGCATTGCTTCATCATCTGGATCATATCTTGATCCAATAAAAATGTCATTCACGCCTTGGATGTCTAAGTTGAAATCCTTCTTCTCTGAATGCAATAGGTTGTCAAAAATAAAGGATGCACTAAGATCCCAGCCTGGAAAGAGGATAATTCTTGCCTCTATAAGGAGTTGCCTTCCCTTTTGAGGATTCATGCCTTCTACTTCTGCATTAATATCAGCCTTCAGTTTCCTAAGCATCTCTGCCTCATTATCTTGTGTTATATCTGGCATTGCTTCTCTTAGTCTTTTTCCTTTGAAATGATACAGGAAGGACTTAAATTCCTTTGATTTGATGAACTCATCATCAGACACAAAAGAGGTATGCTCCTCTAACCTAACATCTACATCTACATTCATTATTGCAATAGTTATGTCCTGTGCTTCAGGCTCCTCCTCCCTCTCAGACCTCCTAAATGGTGGCCACTGAAAAGCGGATGAATGCTTCGCCATTTGGAAATTGAATACATCTTTTTGTGGAATTGTAACCCCTAGCCAATGTTTTCATCAACTGGACATTCACAAAGACGTTTGGAACCACAAGTTTACCCAATCCAGTTGTCCACAGGTTTGAGATTGGGGTCAGCTTATTCCTTCTTGAATAATGATAAAATAACAACTCATGACCTCTAATTTTGGTCTAGATATCACCAATTTCCCTGAAGTCATCCTCTAGATGGTCACGAATGGGCAAATTTGTCTTAGATCTCCTGGATTTGGCTCCTAGTGAGCTTATTTGGTCAATCATATCCTGGTTCAACTTTCATTTTTGTGCACCTTCTCCACCTTTATACTTCTTTGAAGTACTTTCAAAGACCTTTGTGACCTTCCTCTTACCCTTGGAACTAGAACCCTCCATATTTGATATTTCAAGCTTTTTGCAGTTCGATTCTCTATAGTTTAAATTTGCTTCAATCTCTCTGTTAGCTTCAAACTGTTATGCAAAATCCTTGTACCGACTCTTCATATATGGATTTGACAGATTAGAAGCATTTACTCAATTGAAATCTTGCTATGATTTTCCTTGTGCGAACACCAATCTACTCGTTCTCTGCATTTAACAATGGCGGGTCGATCCATTTGCAATCAGATTTCACAACGGCTAATCGGTATAACTTTTCCGATACTTCAATCAGTTGGCGCCACCCATCCTTTCGGTTGGCATAAGTCTCACCAATCACTTCACCTCCTAGCTATGTTCTACTTTCACCTTTATGTCACATCAGTGTATGCCATTCCGATATACCCTCCTTTTATTCCTCTGTGGCATTCTACCCATCGGGTTTCGACATAGCTCCAAATATGTTCCTCCGATAGTGAAAAGTTATTTCAATGAATCCTCCTTAGTAATCTGTATCTCATTTATTACATTGGGTCACTTTATCGGGTATCGGGACAACTCATTTTATGTTTCTCTGATGACCCGATGACATTTACCTCATGCGTGTGCTTATTTTTACCTCTCCAGTCTATCGGCATATGATTCCCTGATGAAACCTCCCTCTTGTTCATTGTGTTGCAAAACTTATCGGGTGTTGGGACAACCCTTCCTGTGTTTCTTCAATGACCCGATGATATTGGGCTCCATCCTACTTATTTTGAGGTCCATCAACTTATGCTTCCCCGATGAGGTCTCCTTCCTGATAATCATTTCAGATTCCTCATCGGGTATCGACGTACCAGAAAATGTCTTCCTCCGAAGAACCGATGTCATCCCAATGACTTCACCTTGTTTCTCTTTTATTCACTTCTTTCGGTGTAGGCTATCCCGATGAGACCTCATTTCCACCCGCCATGATATTTACCCTATCAGGTATCGGGGTAGCTTTTTCTTACATTGTCTGATATCTCGATGACTTCAAAACATCCACTCCGCACTTTCCTTCCTCGGTGTAGATTATACCGATAACCTCCTCCTCTGTGCCTAGCTTTGTCTTCCTCATCGGGTATCGGCGTAACCCAAAACTCCTCTCACCGATGATTTCAGTTATCCCGATGACTTAGTATTTCTACCTTTTAGTATTGCCTCATTGAAGTAAGTCATGTCGATGATATCCCCTTTTCCATCTAGGCCATCGGGTATCGGGGTAGCACGAAATGACATTTTCCGACAACCCGATGATATTTCCACCGTCTACTTTACATTATCCTTCATTGATGTAGGTTATGTTGATTTCCTCATTGTTTATGCTAGTTGGTCTTGTCGGGGTAACTTACATCGATAACTCAAACCTGACAATTATGTTAATCAAGCTCCTCTTCATATATCATTTGCACTTGCAACCTTTTATGGAAACTTAATATGTGCTAATAAATGACAAAGACTATCACATAGGCCCATAGAATGCCTTATTAGAACCCAATAGTGTCATGATGAAATTTCCTCATGTAGTCCCTATTTAGTGCCAACCCTTAGCATGCCCTAGCAGTACTTGTCCAATTCTGAAAAACAGGTCACAGTAGGATTTTTCAGGTACTGCAGCATACCTCCTGCACATACAATCCAGCAATAAATGCCCTTGTGATGAAAATGTATATATAAAACATCAAAGGAATAGCATAAAATATTTTACAAAAATATGTGCTAACATATACATCAATAATAAATCAAAATACAATTTTATAATAATGATAAATACAAGTTCATAGCAATGTCCTTGGCCACCATCAACCCAAATGGTCATCTACAAGTTGACAAGAATGTGGCCCAGGCACTTTTCCACCCAACCACCAAGAAATGTTTCCCCAATGTTCCTCATGCTTTGAAGAACACCTGACCCTGCACTAAGATCCTAGATACTAGAGAAACAATGGTAGGATTGAAACCTTGGTTCAACATGATACATCTACATGCATATCTAAAAACACGACAATGCAATGCCCTATTATTAGGATATGGCAAAGAAAAATATTAATAATTTTGGTAGGCTAATTCATCTACTTCAATGAACATGACTTTGGCCAAAGAATTTAAAATAAATGAATATTCTAAAAAGAAGATCATGCTTCTCTGTTTACCCACATTCACTACCCTTTCTTGGAATCATAGCTCAAAAACACAAAGAGAATTAAATCTACTTATTTAAATGCAAACATTCAATATATGCCTAATGAATTTAATCATTCCTTCTATCATTCTCTTGTACATTCTAATGCATTGTTAACAGGTGATGACATTTTGGTAAGATTGTGCAGTTAATTGACAAATTCCAATGCAAATATGAACCATATGACTTTTAATGCACAATGAATAGGAATACTCATCAGTTGATCTTTTTCTTATGCAATTTTAGAGATGAATAAAAATGTGGTTTATTATAACAATAGATTAAATGTTTATGTAATATTTAATTAAGATGGTATATCACATGTATGTATATAGACATATACATCAGTATATATGTTCTTAAGAAATCGAATAAAATAGTTAAAAATATCATGGTTTTTTTAGTACAAAACATAATTGGATTTCATTTGCGATCAAGTGTTTATTTCTAAAATCTACCTATTGTTATAATGCATTTTCATTTTAGCAATTCAAGTTTTTCAATCTAGTTTAACATAAATAACTAATTTCATTTTTTTCATGTATGGTGAAAATGAGATGAAAACCAAAGTTATATTCTACAGAATTTACAATTGATATTCACTTTTCATATTGTTGCTACAAATATGTATAAGTTTATATGTGATTGTATGTACATGTGCACGCACGCACGCACGCACGCACACACACACACACACACACACACACACACACACACACACACACACACACACACACACACACACACACACACACACACACACACACACACACACACACACACACACACATTTATGTAATGGTGGTGAAAATAGGGTATTCACTAGTCTATCTATGTAAACAAGAAATAAACCTATTTTCACTACTTAATTACATGAAAGAGAGGTGAGATCAATAAATTCACTCCTGAAGGATTAATGCTAATTGATTTCTATTTCTCCCCAGGCAAGAGAATTGAAAATGAGCTATGGAAAGATGTAAATTAAATTCTAGATCTACGACTAAAGTTTTGGAATTGACATAAATTAACATGAATAAAAAGTTTCAAACATAATATGTAGACATAAACACAAATATGGAATCAGGGAGCAAAGTGGAACCTATGTCTGGAATCTAAGTCTTAAAGTACAAGACAAGGATGCTTAGGTGACCCTATCCTTAGAATGTCAAATGTGGATGAAAGTTCTCTTTTTTATTAGAATCCATTGCATAATATCTTGTTAAAGATTCACCAAAAAATTATTGGATATAGTTGTGCGGGAAACCTTGTCTTCCACTTTTCGCTCCTGCAAAAGTTGGATATGATTGTCCCTATCTACTTTGCCTATTTTTATATTACATCTTCTGAGCATGTCACTTGCACACAAAAGAAGAGAATTTTTTGTTGGGGATAGGGTTTTGCCTAGGTTGAACCTTGGGTTTTGAATTAAGCCTTGAATTGAAATGAAATACTAAAGTAAAATATTGAATGTTTTACCTCATATCTGATATAGTTGATGAAGGTTGATGATGCAATTCTCTTTGAATGTGATCACAAGTTTTGATGAAATAATATGGCAAGAAAAGACATAATGGAATAAAAAACATGCTTGTATGAAGATTGATGTAATTTGTTTCTCTATGATGTCTAGATATTGAAGGATTATTGAAGGATATGGTGGGACAAAATGTCAGCTTGATGCTCCATGAACACTTGATGATGGGTGTGGTATGAATGTTTGTGATGTGAGATGTAGATTTAAAAATGAATTCAAAAAATACTCTTTTATATAATTCGCAAGGTATTTCACCAATTATGCCAACCTCCAATGGCAAAGTTGAGGCTTCGTGATTAAGAACTGACTAGTCGGAAGTAGGCATCAAGTTATTCAAAATTGGGCCTAGTGTTGGGGAATATGGACAACCTGGATGTCCTTGTCTATGACAAGGGTTCCGCAAAAGTTCTTGGCACCCAAAACATGGTGAAAGAGCTAAGAATGGGATGCACATAGCTCAATGAAGATTTCACACTACCATGTGGACAATAACATCAATTTGATGTAAAAGGTTGGAAATATGCTTGGATGAGAGCTAAAATGGGACGCACTGAAGTGGAGGCACAAAAAGTGGTGTAAATTTTTCAAGGTTATAATTTATGATGCTAAATTTAGTCTCCACTTAAGTGACGGTATGACCCTACACATATACTCATGGTAAAGTGAGAGAGAGAGAGAGAGAGAGAGAGAGAGAGAGAGAGAGAGAGAGAGAGAGAGAGAGAGAGAGAGAGAGAGAGAGAGAGAGAGAGAGAGAGATGAGCAGTTGGGAGCAAGATTACAAGGAGATAAGACATCACTAAATTTGAGGAAACACTCCCCCAAGCTTAGGATCTTAACTCACAAAATCACATATAAGGACACATGAAACAAGAAAAAATAAATTAAAGACAAACAAGGAAAAAGGAAACGCAAAAAGGGGTTAGTACTAAAAACAATGGCTCCAAGTCAACTAGTTGAAGAGACCTTGATAATTGAAATGTCTCCAATGCTAATATCAGTTTCAAAATGCTATTGTAAGAGCACAAGTGGTCACATCGAAAGAGAAAGAGAATGCATCAAATGATGAAGCATGATACAACAACTAGTAAGGTATGCTATGTTATATTGGGTTCATAAGGAAGTAAAAAGGAAACATGGATTTTGTAGGCTAGTAAGTTGTGTTAGGCTAGGTGATCCATGGGAGAGAGGGAGTGAGAGGGAACATGGACTCCATTGGCTAGAAAGTTGTGTTATGTTAGGTGATCCATGGAAGCAATGTTTCTCACTAGACAACAAGTTGCACTGTGTTGTGTGATCCATGTGGAAAGGACGAGTTAAAATAGGCTATAACAAGGTGTGTTATGCTAGTTCCACTCATCCTACAAAAGGGGTGCCAAGAAAAGGTCTCTTATTACAAGGTGATCAATTGGTGCAAGATGAAAGGAAATATTTTTCCAAGCAAATCTTTCTTATCACAAAGAAAGAAACTATAAAGAAGGTGTTATTGGGACACCGCAATTTAAAAAAACCAAAAAAAAGAATTGAAAGAAAAGATTTTTCCAAGCAAAGATTTCTTATCACAAGGCAAACAACTACAAGTTTCTACCAGGACACTGCAACAAGGATAACCAAACAAAACACATTGTTTATAAGGAAATCCTGCAATATGGAATAAGGATAACCAAATAAAGTAAATTGTTCATAAGAAAATCCTGCAATATTGAATTGAAAACAAACAACAAGGAGGCTAAATATAGGCCCCATTAAGATGTCAACATAGCCCTATGTTTATGTCTTAATATAGAAAGAAGAAACAAGGATAAACCCCTTCAATACCAATAATATATCATTTAAGAAACAATGTAATTTAATCCAAGCTAAAGAGGCACAACTCTTTTGAAGCAAGAAAGAGAGTTGTAAAGAAATATCTTGCAATAAGTATAAAGGGATGCATAGTGAAAGAAGGAAGAGATATTTGCCTCTAAAAAATAGAGGATATCTTTAATAAAGATGGAATTTTTGAAAAGGGTAGGAGACTAAGAATACATGCCTTCCCTATTGCTATAAAAAGTGGATCCTTTGTGAAGGATTGCACGTGTTCACTGAGGAGAGATTGTTCATAAAAGAGTTTCAAGCAAGGAATAGATCTTAACAAAGAAAGGAACAGCTCTTAACCAAGGGACATGCATGTACTCACGTAGAGGATAATTATATGCAAGAAAGGACATCAAGTTATGAAAGATGCAACTCAACAAAGGAAAAAGAAATCCTTGAAAAGAGATAAGATTGAAACACTATTCTTTCCCCCTAAGCATGGACACAAGAATTTAAGAAAGATTATTATGTTTCTCACCAAGTATGATTGCACATGAAATTGTATCACCACAAATGACAAAGAGACCCCAAAAGTTAAGCTAATACTGTCACATGGTGAGGAGCAACATAATAGATGAAGGGATTTCAAATGCACTACTTTCAAATTTAGATCGAGAAAAGGAATGCTAGCTAGTGTATTATGTATACGATCTCTATCACATAAATCTTGGACAAATGATTTAAAAGCTTTAGAATTATCAATAGAATGAGAATAGTTTTGATGAAGGAGGCAATACCCACTACCATCTTTATAATTATTTATATATTCTATGAAATGAAAGATAATGTTTTAATCATGTGTGAGTCTCCAAAATATTCTTTTGAATAGCTTTTCTTGGTTTTCAACATGGATAGGTCTTGTATCTTGAGGGATAGACTTGGACAAGGTTTTGATAAAATAATTGACAAAAGAGGGGATGGATCTCTATTAAAAAAAAATTGTGTAAGGAAATGTTGAAGGGCAAAAGGGATGAATAGATGAGGAAGGATGGACCTTTGTAGGAAGAATATCACTCCTATCATCATTATACATATCCACTTTGCTAGGTTGGGAAGAAGTATTTTGATCATCTAAAGCTTCATATTTTCTCAATTTTAAGTTAGGAGATAGGTCATGAATATGCATAACATCATCTTGTCTTAAAATATGTTGGTGATTAAGAAAATCTCTAGAAGAATAAAGATGATCTAGAGGGATAGATGTACTAAGAATAACATGTTTACCTTTTCCCTCTTGCACCAAAGTACCTTTTTGAGTAGAGGATGAGTCAATATTTCTCTTAAATATTGCATCTCCATTGGAGAGATCATTGATAGGATTATTGATACTTTCATCATGAATAAAACATACTCTAGAAGGGGTACAAGTGCAATTTATTTCAATATCATCTCTAAGATTAGCATGGGTTCCATTTGAAGCATCTATGAAAACTTTTATGCAATCTAAATATTTCATTAGCTTTTTAAAAAAGATCATCATATAGGAATATGAAATATGTATGAAATCTTTGAGAAATAGAATGAATGTAGGAAAAATATTTGGAATCCTCATAATGCAATGCATTAAAGTTGTATGCATGAATGCAAACAACATGAAGTAAAATAATCTATTATCCAACATGTGAATTTGATAAAAATAGCTAATAAACAATATAACCACATATAAAATAGAAAAATAATTAGATTTTGTAAATTCTATTATGAGAAATTAAATCTAAAAGTCCACCCAAACAAAAATATGCAAAATGTTAGAAGTGCCCACTTCATCAAAATGTAATGGTGGTGAAAATAAAGTATTCACTAGTCTAGCTATGTAGAAAAGGAATAAACCTATTTCCACTACTCAATTACATTAAAGGGAGATGACATCAATAGATTAACTCCCAAAGGATGAATGTTGATTGATTCTTATTTCTCCCTTATGAGACTTTAAAATGAGCTATGGAAATATATAAATTAAATGATAGATCTAGTGCTAAAGGTGTGGAATTGACATAAAGTAATATGAACACGAAGTTTCAGATATGATATGAAGACATAAAAATGGATATGAAATCAAGAAGTAGAGTGGAACCTATGTCTGGAATTTGAGCCTAAAAGTGTAAGACAAGGATGCTTTGGGTGACCCTGTCCCCAAAATGTCGGATGTAAACACGTTATATTTTGAAGATCAAAATGAAGTCTTGGATATCCTTCTAAAGATTAGTTGAAAATTTTTTAGTCATTGGTGTGTGGGACAACCTTGTCCTCCACTTTTTTCTCCTATAAAAGATCGATTTAATTGTTCATGTCTACTCTACCTGATTCTAGAATTGCATCTTCTAAGTTTGTCACGTGCACACAAAAGAAGAGAATTTGTGTTGGAGATAGGGGTTTACTTAGGTCAAACATTACGTTTGAAATTAACTCTTGAATTAAATTTAAATATTGAAATAACATGTTGAATTTTATACCTCAGATATGCTATAGTTGATAATGCAATATTCATTGAATGTGATCACAAGTGTTGATCAATAACATGTCATGACAAGACCTAATGGAATCAAATATAAATACATGCTTGCATGAATATTGACATAATTTTTTTCTCCATGATGTCTAGATCTTGAAAAAAATGCTTTAAGGATATGGTGGGATGAAATGCCACCATGATGCTTCACAAACACTTGATGATGGATGTGGTATGAATGCTTATGATGTGAGATGTAGATGTGAAAATAAATTGAAGGAATACACTTATATAGGGTTCTCAAGTTATTTCACAAATTATGTTGACCTCTAATGGTCAAATTGAGGCATCATGATCAGGAACTAACTAGCAAGAAGCCAATACTAGGATATTCACACAAGAATGTCCGACATATCCTTGTCTAGGACAAGTATGTCCTAAACACCACCCAAACCTCGTGAACGAGATAAGGATGGATGCACATAGCTCGAGAGAGATTCATGCAGATAGATAACATCAGTTCGAGGTAAAAGGTAGGCTTGGATGAGAGCTAAAATGGGACACACTAAGGCAGGGGTACAAAAAGGTGTTTATAAATATATGTGTATATATGTGTAAATAATATATGTATGTATGTATGTATGCATGAATATCTATATATGTATATATATGCAATTTTTGCAAAAGCTTTGATTATACAAAATATATATAATTATTCCATGAATTTCCCAAATTTTATTCATTTGTACTAATTTCACAACAATGAGAAAAAAACATAACAAAAACCTTCTTGGATACCACAAAATAATTCAATTTTGTGATGAATACACTAGGAATGATGTTCAATAAATGTTCCAGTCAATCCTTCTAATATGGGTCTTGTATGCTACTATTCTATATTGTTCTAAAAATATATTCACTCCTACAATTTCCCTAATCCCATATTCATACCGATAGAAAAAATATGAAATATGTGATCTGATTTCAATCCATTAACTATGTGATGCAACTCTTTGTTGAGATAATAAGAGAAAACTGCTAATTTTTTTCTATCCACTAGGTCTGTTATAGCATCCAATCCTTCCTAAAATATTGAAAAAACTAAAGTTGATAACAATATTGTGCCGGCATCACAAGCTGGTTTAATGTTCTTTACAGTCATGGGGTGTCGACCCCCATAATATAGTCGCCTCCCATTTTGGGGAGATGACTCATTATATGAGCCACCACTCCTAGCAATGCCCAATCCAAAGCATTTCATAGTTTTTCATAGTTTTTGTTTTCCATTTGGTACAACATTTGGCTAGTGTTTTCTATATTCCCTATCGATTATGCCCAAAGTTTATGTTGTTTGCAAAAAATAACAAGAAATTGCTTTAATGAAAGGCATTACAATATGGTGTGATATTAGCTTTTTCTATTTGAAAATTTGGTTAGCAATAATATACAATAATTTGATGTTATTGATAATGCAAAATGTTTTATAAGGTTGGCAACTTGGCTAATCAGCCAAACATTTAAGTTCGAGCAAGATAGTTGCAAAGTATAAAGTGTGTCTTAGTACTCCTACTTTATCATATTGGCCTCTAACATATATTTAAATGAGGTTTGATTCAAATAGTTATAACAGATCAATAAAACATGTATATTAATTTTATTGTATTTACTTACATACATATATGAGTGTGTATATATACATAAATATCATTCAAAATTAGATTAATATGTATGTATTTATATATGTGTGTGTACGCGTGCACGGGTGTGTGCATGTATGTATGTATGTATGTATGTATGTATGTATGTATGTATGTATAGGCACTTAAAAATGGTTAACGCTTGCGGTGTCGTACTTTAACATGTCTGTGTTACCTTCTTTTAGGGTTTTAGCATTTACTAACACTTCTTCTATGTCTCGTATTTGATCCTTATCATTTGTTGACATTGTATCATTCTCCTAAATTTCGATTCCATTTTTTTGAATTTGAGTTAGGTCTTCTCAATATCAATTTTGATTCTCAACTTTTGGTCATGATCAGTCTTTCATGTCAATTGGACATCATATTAACCTTAATTGATGTCAATTAGGGTTTTGTCTCGAATTATTATCTTTTTCAATATCAATCTCCTTTCAATCAATTATCAATCAAGTTGGATCAATTTGAACCATTTTCAATCCTTATCAATCAACTCTTGTCAACCTTTGATCAATTTGTCATCAGTCTCAATCAATTATTAATTCTTATAAACCTTGATCAATTTGTCATCGATCCTTTATCAGTCATCTTTTATCAATCAAGCTTCTTTGTCATTTTCATTTGATTTGTCATCAGTCTCTATCATTATCAATTCAATTCAACCAATTTTTTATCCTTATCAATTCAATTCAATTCATCATCATTTTTAGCATTAATCACATCATGGCATTATTGTGACCTAATTCATCTTTTATCTCTATTCCTAGGGTTTTGTGATTCTTTAATCATTTAATCCTTCTAACCTTCCTCTTTAGGTTAAATGAATTTTAATATTTTATCCTATGTCTCATGTCACAATTAAATTTTATATTTAATTGGCTAATTAATGCTTTTTGTGGGCTAATTAATAAATAAATTATTAATTATCACCACTTTTTTCTCTCCCAAATTCCTCCATCTTTTTCTCCAGTAATTTGTCTCCTCTAATTTCTCAAATCACGAATCTCTTTTTGTGCTTAATTTGTCATAATCAATTGGTTATGATTTCTATCCAATTTGTCATAATTGAGAAGCACAATTTCCTCCTCAATTTGTCATATTTTGGCATAGAAGTTTGTCATAATTTGTCTTTCAATCATGTCAATTTTCAATCAATTTACCTTTTCAATTTTCTCGTGCCAATTTGGTGATTAATTCTCCTATAAATTGAGCTTCTTTTTCAATGATTTCTAACCACATTTTGAGTATCCTTATGTTGTCCAATTCACTCTATTTTTTCATCAACTTGCTTGCAACATACTTGTGATTTGTAGGTGAGATCCACGTCCATTTGAAGGAGAAAGAACAATGAAAAAACAATGAAGGAGATATATACATTGGTTTGCATAATCTTTTTAATATTTCATCTTCATGATTATATTGGTTGTGTTATGGTTTCCTTTCATGAGATTTTATGCTTTATGGTTGGCTTATTGATGTTATGATGTTTTTTCCTAATTCCCTATCTACATTTTTTGGTGAACTTGACATGAATCATGCCTAATCTGTGTTGTCTAAGTGTTTTTGAATGATTGCAAGTCTAATTTGCATCAATGGAAGCCTTCTCAAACCTTCATCAAGACTTATGTGAACTTGTCCCCGAAATTGCGCACTTGTATTTCTGCGCACTTGCACCTCTACTTGTGTGCACTTGATTTGATTCATTCTAACTTAAAAATTGTTGAATCTTTCTTAGTTGCAAGGTTAGATTGGGACTATAAAGTGTTGAATATGGCTTAAAATGAATTCATATAGTCCTAATTAGGCATTTGGGTTAAAGAACAACAAATTTTCATCTTTCCCCTTCATGCAAATGGTTAAAATGAACAACAAATTTAACTAAGTATAGGCGTAAAATGAATTCAATTCATGCAAATTTGATGCAATTTGGTCATCTTTGGTGTAATTAGAGTTTGCAGAGGTCAAATGAATTCGCATAGTCTAATTAAGAATGGGAATGAAGAAATCCATATTCTAACTTAATTAGGGTTTCTAAGGAGGGAACATCTGCATTTTGTTTAAAATCAATCAAAATCTTTCAATTTCTTGATCTAAGGTGTATAATCATATGGTTAGAAATAATTTGACCTTGTGGTGTTTATAATTTGGGAAACTCTTTGCAATTATGATGAATTCAGAGGTCAATTAGTCTTACTTTGCATCAAAATTAGGGTTTATGGTCAAATTGGGCTTCCACTTAACCAAATCTACCTTGTTGAGCATCTAATTATTAGTTTTATAGAGAATTGCATACTTGCAAGTAGAAATTATGCACTTGCAAGCAGAAATTGTGCACTTGCCATCATTCTTCTATGCACTTACACCCTCTATTTTGTGCACTTGCATCATCTGTTCTATGCAGGTGCATGCCAGAATCTGCGCACTTGCATGGGTAGAATGTCAGGTATAATTGATCAATTTAGTTTGGAATGAATGCAAAACCATTTCATTATCAGGTATTATGGTTTTTTGTTACTGATGATCTATGCAACAATTTGATGCTCATTGGGAGAAGACATACCTTGAAAAACTACTAATGATTTTATGAAGTACGTTGTCAAAGATTTAAAACTTGAAACAAGTGTGTCTTTGTTTTAGTAGTTAAATCACATTTGGATTTGGGCTTTAAAATGAACATGTGTTTGATTTGTTTGGCACACTTGCATGTGTGAGAAGACACACTACTAACACACTATCCTCCACCCTAGCTCTCTTGATTCTAGTTGCAAGAGAAAAGTGTTAGTGGTGCTCAAGATTTCTTTTTTATTAGAGGGTTTGCCTCCCAAGAAGCCATTAAGGTCGGGTGAGAGAAAATGACCCAAGCGATACTTCTTCATCTTGCTATACAAATTAAAAAGGTAGGTGAAAGTCATGACTACTTTGTGACATGTATCTACACCGACAATTCCCTCAGTATCCACACTTGTGTGAGATGCATAAAAATCCCTTAACGAGGACTAGGACATGCTCTTAAGTGATTCTTCATTGTATGGGTAGACACTAGGTTCCACAAAAGTTCCCCCACTAAGAGACAAATTGTTTTAGTTCCCAAAAAATCCTCTATTTCTTGGCATGGGAGGTCAAACCTCTGAAGCTGTCCCACAATCTCGTAGTTTAGAATTGAGATAGAAAATTTCCCTAGATCTTTGAATCTTTGGGAATTCAAATTTTGGTGTACCTGATAAGTTAGTGTCATGCTGGGGAAGCCAATGTCACCAAACTTCTAAGCTCTTCATTTTGAATAAGTGTGGCTTAGATTTATCCACTATGGGAACCCAAAAAATATTGTCCTTGCCAAACTTTAGGGTTGTGATTGAATGTGCTTTTTATTTCATGAAAAATTCAAATAGCCATTGTCTTTTGTGATTGTTGACATATCAAAACATCATTTAAAAATAAAGGTCACATCAAAGCAAAGATTCACATAAAAACAAGTCATAAACAACCTTGGTCACCAAAGATTCAAACAAAGATTTCAAAAGTTAAAATTTGTCTCCAAACAATCAAAGCTATCATCCAAAGTTCAAAAAAATCTTTAACAACACGACTTATCAAACATTTGGACTCTTTGATTTCAAAATTCATGTCATTTTAGGTTAGATCTCGCATTGTCCAAACATAGGTCTTAAGACATATTCATTTGTCTTTCTTAAATAGTCCATTGCATTATTGTTATATCCTTTTGCATCTAGGTTTCAAAGTCATTTCCTAGGTCTTGATCATTCATTTTCCTTGCATTATCATCATTCTCTCAAAATTAGGTCTTTTCTTAAAATACATTTTTCACATTCCAAATCACCAGTCCTCATACATTCATTGCATTACCCTTATCAATTGCATGGTTCTAAGTCCTAGTTTTGTTTTAGATTCATTTACCATATCATGTCCATATCATATCCTTAGTTCTTATAACTATTATTTCCAATTTGTATTTAGTCTCAAAATTATATTTGTCAAACTTGAAGAATCAAATCTTTAGATCATATCCAAAGTCATTGTTAGGGAGTCTTGACCTTTATCAACCCTTGTCCTTTTATCAACAACATTATCTCGTCAAACCTAGCTTACTATCCAAGCAATATTTGAGACTTTTTCAATTTGTCATTTTTTCCTTTTAAGGTCTTGATTCCATTTCAATACCCTAGGGTATCTCTTTAGACTTGCATTCCTAAAGTTGTTCATAATCTTCAAAAACAACAAAAACATAGGTCGCAATGTCATCCTTTAGGATTGCATTTTGTCATTCCTTAGTCTAATTGGTCAAAAAATTCAAAAACATAGGTTGCATTTGTATCATAGATTGCAACATCATTCTCTAAGATTGCACTTAGTTTCATCTCATTGTCATCCTAAAATTTAAAATTCCAAAAACATAGCTTTTATTATCATCCTTTAGGGTTGTATTTGTCATCCTTGGTTTCATTTCATTCAAGATTTCAAGGATTCCAAAGAAAGCAAAGCATTGCCCCACTTTCATCACCAAACATCCTTGATCTTAGTCCAAAACAAACATGGTGTCTTGGCATTACTCGTATCATAGAGAAGGTGAACCTCAAATTAAAAGACCATCATCCCCATATCAATTTTCCAACTCTTATGAGACCATGTCATCGCAATTGAACAATTGATCATGCCAATCCAATTTATACATGTCCCAAAACTTGGATCAAAATTTTCATGATGAAATAAATGCCTAGATATGAAAGCTAGAGGAGAAACTAGCTCAATAAATAGAGATCTTAGAACAAAAATTGAAGACTAGTGAAAAGATTAGATCCCAAATGTCCAAACTATCTCAAAAAATTAAAGGTCCAAATCCAAATTTTGAGCTAGTTGATGTACAAGCTTTCCTTACACAATCAAACATACCAACTCTCATCTCACAAATATACATGATGAAACAATTTCAAACAACAAGCACAAACCTTAACCAAGTCCCAAATGAAATCCCATTCAACAAAAACCAAATTTCAAAGATGTTGCACCAATTCAACACAGTCCCAAATCAAATCGCATACAACCAAAACCCAACCCAAAATTAAAATAACACCAAACCAAAAGAAACTCCCTTTCACACAAATTAAAAATCAAAACCCAACCATGTTAAAACCTTGCAGTGATTCAAAGGCCTCTACAAAGAAAGATAGCTCTCTAAAACATCTCCTAAAGAACATCCTAGGTAATTCTTCCAAGAAAGATCAAAATTGTGTGCCCATGTCTAGAAATTGCTTATCCTCCCCTCAATAAATTTCTCTTTAATAATCCTCCATGTCTCCCACCATTCCTTCAACTTTTGAAGTCTCACAAGAGAAAATTGTGTCATCTCCAACAAATGGAATATACAAGGATGAAATCTCCCAAGGGTTATCCACAATTGATTGCCAATTTAATCCAAATCATGATGCATATCCCTACCATTCTTAAAAAATACTAGACACAATGCTATCATATTCTTTACTTCCCATTAAACCTATTTCAAAGGATCCCATTAAAAGTCCATCTCCCTCATGTTAAAACATTGATTCCTTGCCAAAATCCCCCATGTATGTCCAAAGTCCAACCCCATGTCAAGAGGATGATCCAAAGTATGAAGAAATAATTCCTAAAATAAATCAAGATCAAGATACCAAGAACAAACAATCTCATTCATTTGTTGACCAAGATCTCATTTTCTTTGATGATCCCACCATCCTATCCCAAGTGATCCCCTTCCATTTCATGAATAAAATGTCCTTTTAAATCCCTTTGGCATTCCACCCCCTGAGCAAGGTCAAGATATCCCATCCATTATTCCTAATGATCCCATTGAAAGTCAAGAGTAGAGCACCTTTAAAGAGAAATCCAATGATCTTCCTCCTTGTCAAGATCAAAGTATCCTTTTAGCTTCATGTCCACCAAAAGACCCTATCATCCCTTTAGATCCTCCACAATATTTCTTTGTTCCTCCATCTCCATGTCCTAATACCTCCATATACATTCTGAGATCTCATTTATTATAATGATCCTATTATTCCTCCCATTCCATCTCATGAAGAGCCCCCTCATGGTCCTAATACACCTCATGATCCCAACATGTCTACACAAGATGTTCATGAATCCCCTAGATGCACAGTGGGTTCTTCCACTTTGTTCTAGTCTAATCCACTTCATGATTCCATCATTTCTTTCATATTATATCCACCTCATAATAGACTCGCATCTTCCTCCCGCAGCATAACATATCAAAAAAATTATAAAGGCAAAGGGGTAGACCTTCACAAGCAAGAACCCCTCCATATCAAAGAAAAACCTAATGGTCATGGTCTCAGTGACATTCCTCAAGATGTTGTGAAATTGAAAAAAAAAAAAAAAGTCTCATCCACTAGTGAAAACCTAGCAAACAGGCACCTTGGGCAAGTGCCATAGTGAAAATTTGGCAAACATGCATTATGCGTAATCATTCATTTTCTTGCATTCAACACTTGGAGACAAGTTTCATTTATGTTATACTATCATTTCCTATTGCCCTTTATTACTCTATTATCCTATCATATCCTATATTTCCCTTCATTGCTCCATTATCTTATCACATCCTATTGCCCTTCATTGCTCCATTATGCATTATCTTAGTATTCCTCATGTCCATATTCCATTTTCCACATTTTATCTTGACAAGGCTAAGGATCTTCATGAACGTCATGCATCCTATTCACGACTTTCATTCTATCATGGCTTTTGGTCTTCATCCATTTACTTATTACAAAATTTTATCTTTATCCCTTAGCTTATTGCAACCTTCTATCACTATCCCTTAGCCTATTGCAATCTTCAGTCCACATGGACCTTATCCATTTTTTATCTTTCTTATCCTATCCATATCCTATCACTATCCATACACTCTTTTATGTTCCTTGATCTTGATCTGATACAAGGATATAAAATGCAAAATATGGTTTCAAAAACCTCTCAACATGTCCCTCATGCATTCCGTTGCTTTACATTGTCATATCCAGTTGTACGATAGCCCTTGGAAATTTTGTTGGCAATTGACACTTATCCAGTGATTTTTGATGCTTGACTCATGATTTAGAGTTGTCATAGATGGAAACTCTTCTTGGAGATTCGATTTGGTGGTCATGATTCCTCTTATTTGAAAGTAGGAGTTAACTGGTAGCTAGTCAACCAGTAAATCGGGATTATTCCAGTGCAGTTTTGGTCCTATAAGATTTCCAATGTTTGCGGTGATTTTGGTGACCAAGTTCAAGGTGTAAATGATGAGGGCAACATTGGTTTAAAATTTTGGAAATTTGTTTTGGTCTGGTGCTATGTCTTGTTAGATATTGAAGTTGACTTGAAGCTACATGTTACATTTTTGATAGCCAACTTGGAGGAGATTATTTCTGATATGACCAGATATATAGGATTGAGTTGGTGATTGGTTTTTGATGTATTGCTATTGTTGTGATCCATTTTGGTGTGATTGAGCGCAGTTTCACATGCGCATTTGATTCCTAGGTGATCTGATAGCTTACTGAGACAAAAACATAACATATTGCAGAGCGAGTACAGTCAGAGATCTTGTGCTTAACCGAAACTAATTCTTGCATTATCAGATGCTATTTCAGAGTTCTTTAACTATATTTCCTCATTGTAATTTAATTGTAAGTCAGTGAGACTTCCCTAAAGGTTGTATCCTTCTGCGTCATTGTAATTGAACAGTAAGCTCTAGGCAGTGAGCCTGAATGCAAGTGCATTCCTCATCTATGTAATATTTTTGTACCCCTGGCCATAGTATATGAATATTGTGGGTTCTAGCCCCACTGTAGTTTTTCCCTTTCCAAGTTTCCACTTAAAAAATTTGGTGTTGTAGATCTGTGGTTTATTTATTGGGTTCTTATGTTCTTTGTTGTTATGCATTGCTAACCAATGGATAAAGAATAAGTTTGTGAATATGGTTTTCAGCAGAACACTGATTCACCCCCCCTCTTAGTGTTCCTTGATTCTAAAAAATTGAATATTCTTTGTCTCCATAAGAAATGACCTTTGTCTTCCCTATATCCACCAATATTTCAACAAACTTATTTATCCATTCATCATATTCCTTGCCTTGCTAGACACTGGGGGAGAATACATTAAAAAAAAAATTCAAATAAAGTCCTTAAAAAAAAGTCATAAAAATCAAATAATGTGCTAGAAAAATCCTAAAAATCAAATAAGGCACTAAAAAAGTCATAAAAATCCAAATAATGTCCTGAAAAAAAAAAAGCATAAAAAAAATCAAAATGTTCAAAAACCCTAAAAAATGGAAAATAATCAAAAATTCAAAAAAAACAATCATTTTCATTTCATCTCGCTAATAAATCAACTCTTGCATAGATAGACATTTGGGTGGACATCAAATAGAAACATAGAAAACACTGTACTTAATGAATCATGCATCTACAAACGTATTATTCAATCAACCAAGTTTCCAAAGTGGTCAAAATTGTCATATCATTCAAACAACATCAACATTATTAGTCCTTTGTCAATTATAATGGGTCTTATACAAGGTGTAGTATACTTGAAACCAGACTGTCTTTTGTCTTAGATGGAGCATGATCGTGCTATCATCAAACACAACATTATCAATTTTGACAATGATCAAAATGGTTGTTTGACTTGTTTGGATTTGTGAGTCTTATCTTTTACCGATTTATCTTCGATCATGTTCCTATGTTTCTCGATGATGTCACTAATTGATTTAGAGTGGTCGGGATAGCTCATAGTCATTTTTGTTTTGCCTTTTTTTTGTGGGATGTTTCATAGCGTTCTGGGGCAAGTATGTCTTGAGTGTTTGTGTTTCCATGTTCACATTGTGGTTGTTGCACATGCCTCGATCTTTCACACACACAATGTCTTAGGATGATGAATTATTCCTTGTCTACAATATGTCTATTTTATACAAAAGGGAATGCATTATCACCCTGGAATTCAATTCCATGGTGCATCATGTCTATCCTTGCCACATTAAATAAAGGCTCTCGCCTACATATTCACATTTGTGAAAGCAATTTTTCTTCATCTTTTCTTCATCTAATTTCTTCTTACTAACATTTCTTCCATCAATCCTTGCCATCAGTTTGATCTACTACTCTGGTACACAAAAACAATTGCATCCTATCTACATTGGTTAGTACATTTGCATATCATAATTACTCATCGCATTACATAAAAACAAAAATAAAAGGTTTTCTTTTCATTCATTGTATTGCATAAATCATATATGACACTCATCTACAACATCATATGATAAGAGACAAAATAGCTATCATAATAATAGTTGTATGTGTATATGTATATATGTGTGTGTGTGTGTGTGTCTATATATATATATATATATATATATATATATATATATTTGTGTGTGTGTGTGTATGTGTGTATGTGTGTATGTATGTATGTATCAAAAGTATCAGAGTACAAAATCAGACTGTTTGTCTCAAGTATGGCCCGCAGGCTCTACATATCATAGCAAAAAAGTGTGTACATCAAATGAGAAAATATGACTGAGTGCTCCCTATTCAACCCAACAATAAGAATAATAACTCTAGTTTCAGTCTCAACCCGAAGTTTGGACATTCATTTGGTAAAGTCACTATTTTCATAGCTAGTGTTCATTTGATTGTCAACCCATGGACGTAATACTTGAAATGGGTCTGCACTATATATGCACTAAGTTCCCGTGACAGTTATTCTACTTTACTGCAGCAACTAATATTATGCAGAAAAGCTAAGCAAGAATTGAAACTATAGAAAGGCTACAGGAAAACTTCTGCATAAATTCATAAAACCAATACTGGATAAATTCAATGCTCATAAACAGAAATTACTCTATTTTGGTTTGGATGCAGGAACAATCAGTGGATTTGTTTCCAGTGGCTACAGGAATAGTCAATGCAAGAACGTCTACTGTAGCTAAGGAAAGAAAACTAATCTTAACAAATGCACAGGAACACTCACCAAGTGGGCCCCCTTGGATGAGTGATACCAGGATTCCCAAAAACAACTCTAAAATCTCAGAATAACATATTTTTATTCATCGTTCTTTGGAAGTCATTACATGATTCAATATGAAAAGAAAACAAAAAATACTTAGGAAAAATCCTCTGCTCTGTTTCTATTCTCTTCCTATCTAACCCCTGAGAAGACAAAGAGCTTATTATTAAAAAGAAATCATCTACAACAGACAACACAAATAACGCCGAAAAGAAGAGGCGGATAATTGACCAAGAAAGGAGATAGCTGGAGTTATGTTGCAGGAAATGCGGATCTAAACCGAACCACAGTCATAACATACTATGGCGGTATTTACAACTTCAATGTCCACCTAAGTTAGACATCGGTAGTATTACTTGATTGCTCTACTTATGTCGTTCCTTGCGCTTCTCAGCTTTTCTGCAGTTTGATCTTTAGTCATCTTCTTGAGTATCCTTTCCTTCAACTGGCGTGAAAGGCAAAAATCCACCGCAGCATCATTTATTCTTTGTACTACAAAAGAAATAACATACAAGAACATACGTACGCATTTTATTTAATCAGGATATCTATTAATTTCACATATGATATTTCCCTAAACAATTTGCATGGCAACAGGAATAAATCACATGGTTGCGGGAATAAACCACATAGCTGCAGGAATAAACTGGCAAAGATAAAATATGATTTAATAGGTTTAGGCTAACATATGGAATACATATAGTAAATTTCCAATACATCACTACTACTATGCACACCAAAAGATGACAAAAACTCAAGTTCTGAGGATAGAAATATGACAATGTCTCAACTCATAATGCCCCCCAACTTTAAGAGCTTGTTGATCCTACAGCAAAAGGAAAATTTCTTATTCTTGCACTAATTCTTAGATCACCAATGGTTCCTTGACTTGTTCCTCCTGAAGCTAAATTCCAGTAAAATCCCTTCATCTTTTCCAGCCTGGACCATCTGGTTGATTCTTCTGTAACTGCTTCATAGGGTTGCTTTATAGTCTTACATCCCAATAGTGGCCACATAAGAATAGGAGGTTGAAAGATCAGTGGTAACTAGTTATTGGTCTTCTCTCTGCCTAGTTGTATATATTTGGGGGCTCTTTGCATAGCTGCCTGAAAAATTTGCAGTGAATGAGGTTCTCCTTGCTTCAATTTTTTGGGTAAGTTATTCCAACACTGAGTTAACCCATCTATTGCAGTTGCATTGTTAGTCTAAATTAAATGCTCATATGCCTGGTATATTTCCTCCCTCATTGGAAGCGCTAGTTTCCTAACATCATTTCTTACCAGTAATTTTTATCATTCATAATAAAGAACTCTAGGCTCTTTTGCTTCCTTCCTCAATGGTAATGGACAATCAAATTCAAAATCTTTGTATGCTCTGGCTTGTGCCCCCATGCTGATCTCATTTTGAATCCATGACATTAAAGCTTTTATATGGATATCACCAATATATAACAAAGAATTCCACTCACTATCTGAGGGTACAACATAGTTATGTAAATAAAATTCACATAACAAATTTTTCATAGCTGCTGGAGAAGTCTGGTAAGCATCATAAAATTCCTCAAGGGTTTCTAAAGAGGGGCTAAGGTCCCTGACAATGCGGTTCAATTTGAAATTTAAATACCGCTCCCTTAAATGCAGAGCATAAACCCTTGGAGGTGCCCTACATTGCATCAATTTGGGGACAATACTAGTGATTGTTTCAACCTTAGCCTCTAATTCTTCAATTTTGTTATCTCTCTTTTCAATTTCTCTTTGTTGTTTGTCAATAACCCCTTGCAATATAGCCCTCTTTATTTCCCATTGTCTACAAAATGTTAACGCAATAGATAAACTGCTTAAGGATGATGGAGGTCTAATAGGTGTTACCTTAGGCCATGGAATCTCTTCAACAAGTTCCTCAAGCTATTGTGGAATCTCTCCAATAGGTTTCTCAAGTTGTTGTGGAATCTCTCCCACAGGTTCCTCAAGCTGTTGTGGAATCTCTCCCACAGGTTCCTCAAGTTGTTGTGCCACATAAGCAAGATTTGATAGTCTATGGCTCCCTTCTTCTAATGTTTCCACTGAAATAACCTTTGTCGGATCACCTGTTGGACGAGCCTTCTAGGTCCTACTTTGTGTTCCTCTCGTATAAACCTTTGGAGTGGCTACAGGAATGGTTTCTACCTATGGCTCTGCTGCAGGAGTTTTTCTTTTCGATCTACGCCTCTTGGTTGTAGGAGAAATTTGAGTTGCATGCGGCTGAACCATAGGTTCTTCATCTGTTTCATTTATTTCCAATTCCTTCCCTTTTCTCTTATCAACTGGTGAATCTCTTTGAAGAGAAGTGGAGGTTTGTCCACATTTTCCTCAACCATCTCTTCTTCCATAATAACCACATCTCCTTCAGCAACGAGCAAATCATTCTCTACATAAACTACGGGAGAAGAGGGTTCTGTAATATTTTCTTCTTCAACTGGTAGATCATCGGCAACAGGAGCATCTTCAACCCTAAACTACAATATGTCCTCAAATACCCCCCATTCCATCTATGAAACGTCTCTAAGAGAATATTCTACAAGCAATTTAATCAAACCACGATGGCTGACAGAATGACTTCCATTCTTTTGTGTTTCTTTGGCACTTGTAGAAATGAGGTGGTATGGAAAATTAGGGACATTCACCCTCTGGCCATGCCATAAATGACTAAGTAATTTAAAAAGTGGTGAATGTAGATTTGAATACCTCCCTTTGCAAGTAATGTATTTCATGACATATAAAGCTACCTGAGGCCACTCTACTGGTAGGGAAACCCTCCTAGTTCCTTGCTTGTCCATCGCTAGAGGTCCATCTGTGGGAAGTGTAAACTCTGCCCTGGCACTCCTTGCGTCTTTTGATTCTGGAAACAATTCTCCTTCCTGCGGCAACCTTGTAACTTCAGCTATCCACTGCTCTGTAGCAATGACCCTTAAACCTTTAACCATAGCTTCTCCTTCATTGAGGGAATGCATAAACTCTACAGCAATTTCTTCATTAAAATCCCTGATTTTCAAAAAGTAATCAATCCAGCCATGGTGTCTAAAATAATGCTCACAAAGAGCATCTTGCAGCAACGCATCACGGACTGTTGGCTCATGGCGGATTGGATCTCCACCCATTTCTTACTCTGTTAGTATAGCACACTCTGCAGCTAAGAAACGAAGAACCAAAATATTCTACAGACTTGAAAATTGAAAATTCCATACATAACTGCAAATTCGGCGGTAGAATTTATTACTTCCTTGCGTGAAAGAATATCTTGTTAAAAACAATGATGGCAAGCAATCAATTCTAAGTACCAAAAAGGATGAATAATTACTAACTTTGGAAACTGAACCATAAAACACCCCCCCCCCCAACTTAACTTAGCACGTGTCCACACAAGCTGACGAGATTTAGGGGAGTGTACGTGGATTTAGGAAGGCATAATCATAATGAAATCATAAATGCTTAATTAAAATAAAATGCAATATGTACATACATGCAGTCGTATGAAAATGATGGCGGAATGAAATGAAATGAAATGACAGATAAGAAAATGAGATGATGTGGATGAAATTTTATTTATGGAGAAGAATATTCCCATAAGATATGGAAATATTATTGTGAAATGATGCAAGAAGAATTATGAAGTGGCAAGCATGTTCACTTCAGTGGCTGCAGAAATGTTACCTTTATTACTTTGTTCAATTGCAGCAGGAACCTGCTCAATTGCTGCAGGAACCTGTGTTTCATCCATTTGGGCAAATTGCTACAGGAAATCCTCTTTAGTAGTCGGTTTATGATAAAAATGCAATTGGTGACCATTCGCCAAAAGCTTAAACCGAACAGGGTCAATTGTGGTCAAACGAACAGCTCCATTATTGAAAACTTCTTCTATCTCATACGGACCTAACCATCTGATTTGTAGCTTTCTCATAGTATCTTTATATCTGGAGTCATACAATATTGCCCAGTCACCAGCTTTGAACTTTTTCTCTTTGATATATTTATCATGCCACTTTGTTCTCTGATTTTGGATCAGTTTTGTCTGCTGGACAGCCATTTTCCTCCATTTGTCCAAAGCATTCAATTTATGAATACATTATTTTTGTGCTTCAGATAGTGTCATATTTAATTGCAAAGTTGTCCTCGGAGTTTTATGCTCAAATTCAATAGGCATCATTGTTGCTTTTCCATAAACTATTTCAAAGGGTGTGAAACCAATTGGTGTTTTCCAAGTTGTTATGTATGCCCAAATTGCTTTTGAAAGCCTATCAGACCAGTCTTTATTATGAACAGATACTATTTTGGTAAGAATAGCCTCAAGCTCCCTATTTGTAACTTCTACTTGTCCATTAGCTTGTGGATGATATGGAGTAAATTTTTTGTGCCTTATATTGTATTCATTTACCAAAGCTGCAATCAATGCTGAAGTAAATTGTGGGCCCAGGTCTAATACAATTTCTCTTGGTACACCATATCTTGTTAATATCTCCTCATAAAGAAACTCATCCACCTTATTATCTCTTGCATGTGTCATGGCACGAGCTTCCACCCATTTTGTTACATAATCTATACACACCAAAATGTAGGATTTGCCATTAGAAGGTGGATCAATTGGGCCAACAAAATCTAATCCCCATTTATCAAATGGTGCAACTAATATTTGTGGATATAATGGCATCTCATCAGATTTAATAGGTCTTCCCATACACTCGCATCTATCACATTTTTTTATATATTGTGTTGCATCCTTGTGTAATGTGGGCCAATAGTATCTTGTATTTAGTATTTCGAGTGTTGTTCTTTTGGCAACAAAATGTCCTCCACATGGCTCATCATGACACACATAAAGGATATCATATGTTTCATCTTCCCTTACACATCTTCTCATGACTTGGTCAGGCCCAGTATAAAACAAACAATCAACAATCTATGAGAAGTTAAAACTTTTTTCTACTAACAACCTTCTTTCCTTACGAGAGAAATGAATTGGTATTTTAGCAGTAGCTAAATAGTTGGCAATATCAGCATAACAGGGAGTGTGAGCCTATATAAGGAATAAATGTTCATCTAGAAAAGCATCATCCATTACTGTAGAATCTTCTTGTAGCTGAAGTCTTGAAAGATAGTCTGCAACCACATTAGACTTCCCTGGTTTATCAACTGTGATATCAAATTCCTGCATCAACAATAACCAACGAGCTAATCTACCAGTAATTGAAGGCTTATTCATGAGATATCTGATTGCAGTATGATTTGTATGCACAAATATGGGATATCCTGTGATATAGTACCTAAATTTGTTGAGTGCATATATAACATCTAACATTTCCTTTTCAGTGACTGTGTAATTCAACTCAGGTCCCTATAAGTTCTTGCTAATATAATATATTGCACTTTCCAAGTTGTCAATCTTTTGTCCTAATACTGCTCCTATTGCATAATCAGATGCATCTATATGAATTTGAAATGGTAAAGACCAATTTGGACCTTTAAGAACTGGTGTTTGGGTCAAGGCATGCTTAAGCTTCAAGAAAGCTTCATTGCATGCAGAGGTCCATTTAAATTCCATATCCTTGGTAAGCAGTGAATATAAGGGACTTGCAATTTTTCTGAAATCTTTGATAAACCTTCTATAGTATCCAGCATGACCAAGGAAACTTTTTACATATTTTTGCTTCACAGGGTCATTGATATGCTGAATGACTTCAATCTTTGTTGGGTCCACATGTATTCCTTTTATAGAGATATGATGACCAAGGACTATTCCTTCCTGCATCATGATGAAGCATTTATCACTATTTAATGACAAGCTATAGTCCTCACATCACTGCAAAACTTTTTTCAGGTTCTCCAATGCTTGTTCAAATTCAGAACCATAAGTTGTAAAGTCATCCATATAGATTTCCATGATGTCTTGAGAAATATCAGAGAAGATACTAATCACTGCTCTTTGAAAAGTGGCTGGAGCATTACACAACCCAAAAGGAAGAACAAAATATACATATGTGCCCCAAGGACAAGTAAATTTTGTCTTTTCTTGATCCTCCCGGGCTATCTGAATCTGATTGTAACCACTGAATCCATCAAGAAATGAAAAATATCTTTTACCAACCAAAGAATCCAATACCTGATCCATAAATGGTAATGGAAAATGATCTTTTCTTGTTTCTAATTTCAAGGCTCTATAATCAACACATACCCTCCATTTTCCTCCTTTCTTAGGAACTATTACCAAAGGTGATACCCATTGGCTATCAGAGATTGGATAGATAACCCGGCCTTTAACAACTTCTGCCATTCTTCTTTAACTTTTTCTTTTAATGCAGGATTGATTCTTCTTTGCGGCTGTCTGAGTGAGCAACATTCTTCTTTTATATAGATATGATGGGTGCAAACTGTTGGATCTATTCCATGCATATCCTTGTAATCCCATGCAAAAGCATTTTTATGACATTTCAGCAAGTCCACGAGGGCCCCCTTTTGAGTATCTGAAAGATCTCTATTGATATTCAAACATTTATTCAAATCAACTTCTATCTTGGTAGTAAGATCAATCTGGGACATATCATAAAAATGAGAAGTATAGACTTCCTGCAGCAAAAGAGTATGCAATACATCAGTGGCTGCAGAAAAGTATAAATCTGCAATATTCGGTACCAACTCCTACAATTGTTGTTCCTGTATCAACTCATTTATCAAAATTTTATAAAGAATTGAGTCTTCATCATGTAATTGCATAAATGGTCCTTGATTAATAATCATAAGGTGATTAATAGAGTCAACTCCCTCAGATTCTTTTCCCAAAATAGGCCAAATGACTTGTTCTTGATCAAACTGGGGTTGTACAGGAGAATACAAAGCTAATGTTTTTGTAGAGTTCCCATCTGAAATAGTCATATCCCCTGATCTACATCAGCCATGGCAAGCCAAGGTCTTCCCAAAATCATCGGATATCCTCCCAGTGTTGCCTTTGGAGATAGAATCATAAAGTCTGCAGGGTATTCCCAAGAATCCAAAATAACCACCACATCTTCAATCATTCCATCAGGTCTCACTGTAGATCTATCAACAAGCTGTAGAATTGTGGGTGTAGGCCTTAGACTATTGATTTCAAGTTGTTTCATTACTTCTCTTGTCATCACATTAATGGCTGCCCCTAAATCAATTAAAACATTTCTTATCCGACTGCCATTAATGACTATACTTACAACAGGACTACCTGGATCAGAGTATTTTGGAATTGCAACCTTGCCTAACATAATATCTGCTAGTTGACCCATAACATGCATTGTTTGCGGATCCTTCTTCTTCCTGCCAGGATTTTTTAAACATGCTTGTCTCAGTGCCTTACTATATATAGGAACATCTTTTATTGCTTGCAACAATGGAATTTTAACACAAACATGTTTGAGTTGATCTATAATATCAAAACCTTGCTCTTGTTATGTGAGAACTTCATTTTCTTGCAATCTCTGGGGAAAT
The DNA here is from genome assembly GCF_030272615.1 of Cryptomeria japonica. NCBI lineage: Eukaryota > Viridiplantae > Streptophyta > Pinopsida > Cupressales > Cupressaceae > Cryptomeria > Cryptomeria japonica. The sequence goes on along the minus strand of NC_081412.1, from coordinate 171,495,251 downwards.
GGCAGTAATATCTGCTTCTGAGGTATTGTATCTGTTGGATTAGAGATTTCTTGTTCTTCTTGTACCTCAGTGATAACTGGAGGAGATGGATTAGGCAAAGTTGTTTCAGATCGGAGATGAATATCACTTAGGGATAGAGAATAGGCTGGGTATTGATTAAGATCAGCTGAATAAGCTTGTTGTTACTGCTGAGATTTAATATTAGGATTTGGCATTGGTTGAGTGGGCAACTGTGTTGGTTTAGGTGGGACTACAGTGGCTATAGGAGGAGGCATTATTGCAGGAGGTTGTGGCTACTCAATAGGTTGTTGATAACCAGAAGATTGGGCAGTCCATGGCTAACCCCCCCTCCATTGAGGAGTAGGTTGTCAATTCCCTTGAAACTTACTTCCTTGGCCCAGAGGTGGATACCAATTCCCTTATGGTTGCTGCCACTATGGCATTTGATTAGCAAAATGATGCCCTTGGCCTTGAGAACCATAATAGTTTTTATAATTACCAAAATTTTGAGCATATGGTGATTTCCATTGGTTATTTGGTACAAAAGAATTTCCGCTATAACCAGAAAAAGAAACTGGATCCGGAGGCATACCTTGTCTTTGGAAATTTGGCCTCCTTTGAGCAACATAGAAAACTTGTTCATCCTCACCTTGTATTGGCTTGAAGTCATGAACCTCAACATTTGCAACCATTTTACATATGCAATCCTTCTTTCGATGTCTATAGTGAGGGAAAAATTCTGCAAGAAATACATCAGCCTCTTCATGCTTCTTCTTAGCTGAAAGTGTATCCAACTGAGTAGCTATATTATTTATGATGTCCTCCTTAAAGTCCTTCAATAAATGGCTAAGTTCCATTTTAGAAACTCCAGTACCAGATGTTGATGAAGGTGCTCCTGGCTTGAAACACTTGTTCTTTTTAGAAGCAGATCTAGAATACTTCTTACAAATTTGTCCTATTTCAGCCCAAGTGGGGTGTGTAATGTCACCTCATCCCATAAGATCCAAAGAATCAGTGCATTCATCACTGATTCCCCTCAAAAATATCAACTTGAGGGAATCTTCATTTAGAGTACTATGTGATAGTTCTGATACTTAATGTTAAGTACAAATGCCAAGCTAATAATATGAGAGGGGGGGTGAATCACACAAACTTAATCTTCCATAAAAACAACAAATTCAACCTTGATAACATATACTTCAGCAATATAACCAAAACTGCTAAACATGCAAACTCAAAAGCATATAAACATCATAACACTCATAACACCAAATTTAACGTGGAAACCCAAATAGGGAAAAACCACTATGGAATTTTGGACCCACTAAGAAATATACTCTTCTAGAGTATGCTCGGTTAAAAGAAAATCCTGTTAAAGATTGCAAACACATTGTTAGATGTGACCCGGTTAAGGGATTTCCCTCAGATCTGTTAGGATCTTCACCTTGTTAGAAGTGACCTTGTTAAAGGATTTCAAACACTCAATCAGAATGTCACCTTGCTAGAGGGTTTTACAAATAAGACTATTAAGTCCACTCGGTTAAGAGATTTTCTGTCACTTTACAAAATAACAGTAATAAAAATCGATCTGCAACTTCACATCTAAAAATGCTAAAGCAGATTCTTATTTGCTCAATACAATAGGACTTATCTTGTCCATCTGCTGGGCTCTATACTCTATTATTCAAACAGGTCTTCAAGCTTCTGTGCTCGGTAATCACTATGTAGCATCCCTATGCATACACTTGCCCGCATGCATTGTTTATCAATAGTTCCTTATTTATAAACAATTCGCCAAACGCTTAATCTCCTTGATCACATATCCCATGATCAATCATAGCCATCAGATCGTCAATCTTTGACCAGGTTCAATGTATCCTTCAATCTGAAAACGTTTTACCCCACCTTGGAACTTGCATACATTTCTTGGAACTTGTGCTAGGGTATTGCGGTTCAATCTGAGTTGTAGATCTTCCTGCTGATTTTCCTTTGCCATAGATTCTTTAACAAACTTCATGCATGGCATACCAATCATTTAATCATAGCCAACTCATCAGCTTCCTTCATTAAATAATGCTTTTATTCATTCAATGCATTCTGTTACTACTCGGTTGCAACTCGGTAAATACTAAACTTCACTCGGTAGACATTCTTCCTTCATTAACCGATAGCGATAACCTTAGGGTTTACCGACTAGGTTCTTTGCTCGATAACATAGTATAGTATTAACCTTACAATCAACAACATATGTAGGATATCAAAACAATCTAAACATCATGATCTCATCATTGTCTAACTCGGTAATAGTTGCCCATTGAATAACTTATTCCTCCCCTTATTCATTACATTCTTTCTGTTTCTTTTACCAACATCTTTATACTCATCAAATCATTCTTCTTAAGATATGGCAACATCATACTGAATTAGAAAATCAATTTCTTGACATCAATGACAAAATAATAATATTAAGACAGTAAACATCCTTAATCAGTTATATCCATAATCATCAACAACCTTCTCAATATCCTTATTGAAATGCCAACAATCTCTCCTTGTCTGTTATAATGCCAACAATCTCCACCTTTGGCATTGATGGCAAAACCAATTGATTTGACCTAATTGATTCAGATTGCTGAAAGATTCTGAAATGCTGAAATGCTTTCCCCCTGTCATCAGTCTTCTCCCCCATACATTAGTCTTCTCCTCTTTTCTTCAGTCTTCACCCCCTTTGACAACAATGCCAAAAAGTAAAGAACTAAAACATAATTTCTTCCTGTATGAAGTGATTTCCTGCTGTTGTGTGTCAACTTAGTCTCGGTCAAAGCATTTTGTCTTCAATTCATGTTCCCTATATTGTTTCTTGCACACCTTTAGAAAACATCCTAAAGTGTGTAAATCAGCATCAACTCCTAAAATATATTCTGTAGAGTCATTGTATTGATGCTTTCACCAAACTCGGTCAGTGAGTAGAAGATAGGGGTAGGACCCCTAACTTACTTCTGAGATACTCAAAAATGTCCCTTGGTAGTGGCTTGGTGAAGATATCTATTATTTGTTCCTTTGTGCTAACATACTCCAATAGATAATGATATTTGATAGAGATGAGCTTCTTCTCTAAGATAATGATATTTGATAGAGATGAGCTTTGTCTTAGAGTGCATAACAGGATTCTTTGAAATGTTAATGGCACTAGTATTGTCACAGAATATAGTTACTGGCTCGATAACTTTCTCATTTATACCTTCCAACAGTTGTTTGATCCATGCTATGTTGGTACAATTCAATGTTGCAGCAACGTATTCAGCTTCTGCTGTTGATTGTGAAACACATCCTTGTTTCTTGATAAGCCAACTCACTAGTCTTTCTCCTAAAAAGAAAGCTCCTCCACTTGTGCTTTTCCTGTCATCAATGTTGCCTGCCCAATCAGCATTAGTATAAACCTTTAAATCAAAGTCATTTCTTTTCTGATATACTAAGCCATAATCTTCAATGTCTTTCAAGTATCTGAAAATTCTCTTGATTGTTGTCATGTGTGTTTCCTTAGGATCTGCAGAGAATCTTGCAACTATACCTACTGCATGTGCTATATCTGGCCTGCTGTGAACAACATATTGTAGCTTTCCAATCACGGATCAGTAAAGTGTCTCATCAACAGATGCAGATTCATCATTCTTTGATAATTTACAGTTGGCAATCATAGGAGTACTTACTGGTTTTGAATCCTCCATTCCAAATTTCTTCAAGATTTCCTTTATGTACTTGGATTGAGTAATGAAAATCTCATCTTTCATTTGCAGTATCTGTAAACCTATAAAATACTTTATCTCACCGATTAATGACATCTCAAATTCTTTGCTCATTTCATTCCCAAAGTTCTTACATAGAGAGTCATTTCCACAAAAGATAATATCATCAACAAATATGGCTGAGATCAGTATTTCATTTTCATCATTCTCCATGTACATATTGTTGTTTTCAGTGGTCCTTATAAAACCAATCTTGATTAAATAAGAGTGCAATCTTTCATACCATGCTCTAAGTGCTTGTTTCAAACCATATAGAGCTTTGTTCAATTTACATACCTAATCTTTATTTTTGTCTTCAACAAATCCTTCAGGTTGCTCAATAAAAACTTCTTCTTCTAATATACCATTCAGAAATGTAGATTTGACAGCCATTTGATATACCTTGAAATTCTTGTAAGCAGCATATGCCAACAATGTTCTTACTCCTTCAAGTCTTGCCACAGGTGCCAAAGTCTCACCATAATCAATTCCTTCTTCTTGGGCATAACCTTTGCAAATTAGTCTTTCTTTATTTCGAATGACCTCACCTTTTTCATTCAGCTTGTTTCTGAAAATCCACTTTGTATCGATTACATTTTTGTCCTTCAGTCTTGGGACCAGTGTCCATGTGTCATTCTTCTTGATTTGATCAATCTCTTCTATCATAGCATTTATCCAATCTTCACTGTTAAATACCTCTTTCACTATCCTCGGTTCAAATTCAGATATCAGACATGTGTTCTGTCTCAGTTTGTTCCTTGTCATCACTGGATCATCCTTATCTCCGATAATCTGACTTGATGCATGATGTCTTCTGACATACTTGGCTAATACAGGCTCAGTAGGCTCTATATGATCTTCTTCATCACTTGGTAACTGGATATTCTCTTCATTTCCTTCTACAGTTTTCTCGGTAGGACTTATCAGTTGAACATAGACAAATTCATCATAATCTTCTGGTTCTTTGGAGTTTCCTTCATCATTTCTTTATGCAAATTCATCAATTTTCACATTTGCACTTTCTACTATTTTGTTAGATGATTTGATCAGACATTTAAATGCTTTACTTCTAGAAGAATAACCAAGAAATGTTCCTTCTTCACTTTTTTGATCAAACTTGCCATTTCTATCATCTTTATGTACATAGCATCTACTTCCAAAGATTTTAAAATAACTTACATTAGGTTTCTTGTCATACCAGATCTCATATGGTGTCTTCAAAGTTCCTTTCTTCAGTTGTACTCGATTCAGGGTGTAAACTGCTGTGCTTATTGCTTCTCTCCAAAATGTTTGTGGCACTTTCTTTTCAATCATTAGGGTTCTAGCACAATCCACAATAGATGTATTTCTTCTCTCAGCAATTCCATTTTGTTGTGGAGTTCTCGGTGCAGAGACTTGTCTTTTTATACCATGATCATTGCAGAATAAGTTGAACTCATCAAATGTGAACTCTCCTCCTCTATCTGATCTAAGATATTTCAGTTGTCTTCATGTTTCATTTTCAACTCTTGCCTTGTATCATTTAAACATTTGAAAAGCTTCTGATTTTTCTTTTAAAAACATTACTAACATCATCCTTGAGTAATCATCCACAAATAATATGAAATATTTATCACCATAATAACTTTGAACTTTCATAGGACCACAAAGATCAGTGTGCACAAGATCTAAAATTCCCTTAGAAGTGTTGGACTTACTTGTAAAGCTTGATCTTGTCATTTTACCCATCTAGCATCCTCGACACATAGCATTCTTAGGTTTTTCAAGACTCGGTAGACCTCTTACTCGGTGCTTCTTGCTTATTTTGATCAGATTATCAAAATTTACATGACAAAACCTTTTATGCCATAACTAGGTATCATCAATATTTGCATACAGACATTTGTTCCGAGTTGAGTCAAGGTGAAATGTGTTACCTCTTGTTTGTGTCCCAGTAGCAGCTAACTTTCCATGCTTGTCATGAACTTTGACAATTCCTTTCTGAAATTCTGTTCGGTATCCTATATTGTTTAGCTGTGCTACACTCAACAAATTGTATTTCAAACCTTCAACCCAATAAACATCATTTCATCTTGCATTTTAAAGAAGTGTTATAGATCCTTTACCTTTTATCAGACATGGTGCATCATTACCAAATCTTACATAGCCTCCATCATAATCTTCTAACATAACAAACTTGTGTTTATCACCTGTCATGTGATGTGAGCATCCACTATCTATGATCCAAGAATCATTAGTATTTATGTAAGATATTAGGGCTTTTTCTTCATACCTTTCTTCATCTGATCCATCTTTGATAGCCACATAAACTACTGCCTCTGTATCAGTTTCATCTGATTTATCATCATTGGATTCCTCATCGGCTATTAAGCATGACTTTCTATCTCTTCTTCTGAAGTCTCGGTGTCCTCTATAATGATTATTTTTCTGTCTATCATCTCGATAATCTCTCTTTTCAGTAGATTTTTTGTCAGGATAGTTAGAAACCATATGTCCTATCTTATCACAATTGAAACATTTCAAAGGTAGTTTTCCTGTATACTTACCTTTGCCTCTCGGTAACCTTCTAGCTAATAGTGCTTCAAACTCTTCTTGCTTTCTGATTTCCTCATACAATTTGTGTACTTCTTCCATGTTCTTGCGAAATCTTTCACTTGCTCCACTGTGATCCCCTTTAGTGTACTTATTCATTCTATCATTGTAATCATCAGATTCACCAATATGAAAAGAACTAAATGCAGACTCAACTTTATTTACCGATGACCCACTGTTATCAAAGTTACTTAACTCAAATGCATGTAGCTTACCAATTGTAGCATCTAAAGAAACTGGCATATTGGGTACAGACCTCAATTCATTGATTGCAGAGACTCGGATTGCATAAGCTGGTAGAAGGGTTCTGAACAACTTACTTGTTATATCCTTTTCTTCAATAGTTCCACCTGCTCCTTTGATTTGATTGACAATCTCCTTTAGTCTTGTACTGTACTGGGTTATGTTCTCACCTTCATTCATCCTCATAGATTCAGGTTGTCCTCTTAGACTGTCCACTTTTGCTCTTTGAACATGTTCATCTCCACAATACACAGATATGAGCTTGTCCCACATTGCCTTTGCATCATTGCAGCCTTCTAGATCATTAAACTCTGAATCGGTCAATACAGATGTTATTTCAATCATTGCTTGGATATGTTCTTGCTTTTCCTTTATCTCTTCCATAGTCAATGGATAGGTGCTCAGTGTGATGAAATCATTCTCTAGATAATATACAGCATATTCTCCAACTCTTGATAGGTGTAGCTTTATCCTTTTCTGCCATGTAGAGAAACTTGACTTGTTCAACTTTGATGCATCCCTCTTATACATCTTTGGATCTTTTCCTCAAGTACCTATAAACTTTTCTTCCAGAGTCCAAAGCTCTGATACCAATTGATAGCTCTGATACTTAATGTTAAGTACAGATGCCAAGCTAATAAGATGAGAGGGGGGGGTGAATCATACAAACTTAATCTTCCATAAAAATAACAGATTCAACCTCGATAACATATACTTCAGCAATATAACCAAAACTACTAAACATGCAAACTCAAAATCATATAAACATCATAACACTCATAACACCAGATTTAACGTGGAAACCCAAATAGGGAAAACCCACTGTGGGATTTTAGACCCATTAAGAAATATACTCTTATAGAGTATGCTCGGTTAAAAGAAAATCCTGTTAAAGATTACAAACACATTGCTAGATGTGACCAGGTTAAGGGATTTCCCTCAGATCTGTTAGGATCTTCACCTTGTTAGAAGTGACCTTGTTAAAGGATTTCAAACACTCAATCAGAATGTCACCTTGCTAGAGGGTTTTACAAATAAGACTGTTAAGTCCACTCGGTTAAGAGATTTTCTGTCACTTTACAAAATAACAGTAATAAAAATCTATCTGCAACTTCACATCTAAAAATGCTAAAGCAGATTCTTATTTTCTCAATACAATAGGACTTATCTTGTCCATCTGCTGAGCTCTATACTCTGTTATTCAAACAGGTCTTCAAGCTTCTGTGCTCGGTAATCACTATGTAGCATCCCTGTGCATACACTTGCCCGCATGCATTGTTTATCAATAGTTTCTTATTTATAAACAATTCGCCAACCACTTAATCTCCTTGATCACATATCCCATGATCAATCATAGCCATTAGATTTTCCTTTGCCATAGATTCTTTAACAAACTTCATGCATGGCATACCAATCATTTAATCATAGCTAGCTCATCAGCTTCCTTCATTAAATAATGCTTTTATTCATTCAATGCATTTTGTTACTACTCGGTTGCAACTCGGTAAATACTAAAATTCACTCGGTAGACATTCTGCCTTCATTAACCGATAGCGATAACCTTAGGGTTTACCGACTAGGATCCTTAGGGTTTACTGACTAGGTTCTATGCTCAGTAACATAGTATAGTATTAACCTTACAATCAACAACATATGTAGGATATCAAAACAATCTAAACATCATGATCTCATCATTGTCTAACTCGGTAATAGTTTCCCATTGAATAACTTATTCCTCCCCTTATTCATTACATTCTTTCTGTGTCTTTTACTGACATCTTTATACTCATCAAATCATTCTTCTTAAGATATGGCAACATCATACTGAATTAGAAAATCAATTTCTTGACATCAATAACAAAATAATAATATTAAGACAGTAAACATCCTTAATCAGTTATATCCATAATCATCAACAACCTTCTCAATATCCTTATTGAAATGCCAACAATCTCTCCTTGTCTGTTATAATGCCAACACTATGTTTGGAATTTTGACACTAAACAGAAACCTCTCCGAATAATCTTCAAGACTCTCATCTTCTTTCTGTGTCATTCTAAAGATATCATCCCCATGATGATCAATTCCTCTACAATACTATTTATATTTTGCAAGAAACAATCATTTCATCTCATCCCATGTATTGATTGTGCTACTACCCAAGCTCATAAACCATCTTAAAGACGATTCCTTCAAGGTGGTAGGAAATATTTTGACTCTATGGGCATCTGTAGTATAGTCAAAACTCCTACATCAAACTCAAACAGAAATGTGTCTAGATCCTCTCTCACCAATCCATAGAATTTAGGGAGGGAAGAAGCTAGAATGTTCTTGAGATTAGTATTATCAAGCTGGTCAGATATGGGGAACTCAAACGTTGGGTCCAAAGGTGGTGGTGGTGGTGGATTATTTCCACCAGGAGGTGGGTTTCCTTGCATTGGACTTGTGGGGGTAGTTACTATATGAAATTGTTCTTCTTGAGATCCAAAGAAGAACTGAAGACTACCTTCTGGAAATTCAAATTCGGGATGGTTCAAATTCTCTAGTGTTTGATAAAGTTCAGCAAAAGGGTTTATATCTGAGGAATTATTTTATGCATGATTAGGATGACTGGGTAGAAATCTACCTATAACATCTCTTCTTCGCCTATGCATGCAGATTCATGAAAAAAATTTGAACAATCAAGTATGCCAAAAAAACAATTAACTTAAAACTGAAAAGACAATAACCATAACAGGTTCTTAGTTTGACACCATCCCTGACAATGATGCCAAAAATGTTCAACCCAATAGTAAGAATAATAAATCTAGTTGAAATCTCAACCCGAAGTTTGGACATTCATTTGGTAAAGTCACTATTTTCATAGCTAGTGTTCATTTGATTGTAAACCCAGGGACGTAATACTTGAAATGGGTCTGCACTATATATGCACTAAGTTCCTGTGACAGCTATTCTGCATTACTGTAGCAACTAACATCATGTGGAAAATATAAGCAAGAATTGAAACTATAGAAAGGCTACAGGAAAACTTCTGCATAAATTCATAAAAGCAATACTGGATAAATTCAATGCTGATAAACAGAAATTACTCTGTTTTGGTTTGGCTATAGGAACAGTCAGTGGATCTGTTTCCAGTGGCTCCAGGAATAGTCAATGCAAGAATGTCTACTACAGCTAAGAAAAGAAAACTAATCTTAACAAATGCATAGGAACACTCACCAAGTGGGCCTCCTTGGATGAGTGGTACCAGGCTTCCCAAAAACAACTCTAAAAGCTCAAAATAACATATTTTTATTCATCGTTCTTTGGAAGTCATTATATGATTCAATATGAAAATAAAACTCAAAAAATACTTAGGAAAAATCCTCTGCTCTGTTTCTCTTCTCTTCCTATCTAACCCCTGAGAAGACAAAGAGCTTATTATTAAAAAGAAATCATCTACAACAGACAACACAAATCACGCCGAAAAGAAGAGGCGGATAATTGACCGAGAAAGGAGATAGCTGGAGTTATGCTGCAAGAAATGCAGATCTAAACCGAACCATAGTCATAACATACTGTGGCGGTATTTACAACTTCAATGTCCACCTAAGTTAGACATCGGTAGTATCGCTTGATTGCTCCACTTATGTCGTTCCTTACGCTTCTCAGCTTTTCTGCAGTTTGATCTTTAGTTATCTTCTTGAGTATCCTTTCCTTCAACTGGCGTGAAAGGCGAACATCCACCGCAGCATCATTTATTCCCTGTACTACAAAAGAAATAAAATACAAGAACATACATACGCATTTTATTTAATTAGGACATCTATTAATTTCACATATGATATTGCCCTAAACAATCTGCATGGCAACAGGAATAAATCACATGGCTGCATGAATAAACGACATGGCTGCAGGAATAAACTGGCAAAGATAAAATATGATTTAATAGGTTCAGGCTAACATATGGAATACATATAGTAAATTTCCAATACATCACTACTACTATGCACACCAAAATATGACAAAAACTCAAGAGTTCTGAGGATAAAAATATGACAATGTCTCAACTCATCACTCCCTCTGTCCTCTTGGCCTCTATCCTGTCTTGACGACAAAGCTTCTCCTATCCCCAATCCTATTAGTGGTGGTATCGATGGCCCAATACCTCCCATACTTCTCTATGTCCTCTAAGAGTGTGACCTCCTCTCTTTCATCCTCCATGACTGGTAAGATGGTGCTCTATGCTTTGGTGGCACTACATTCTCATAAAGCATCCTCCAGTAACACACCTTCTCTCTTGAATCCAATAGCATGTGACCTAAGTCCTATACATCAGCATCTCTATTATAACTCTTGCATGGTCTCCTTTGTCCTCTAAGCATAGGATATCATTGTGTCTCAAGAAGCTATCAAGCTAGCTATCTCTATTGTATGTCTATCCTACTCAGCCATATATTTGTCCATGTCTACTACCAACTGATCTCGCTCAGTCCTAATCTAGTCTCTCTATCCAGAGGTTATATATCCATCTTTGTAACTCTACAATATACTATCTCGCGGTCCTCACTAAGGTCTTGTATGTCCCAAGATCATTAATCCGGCCTATATGATCCCCAATAGGAACATCTTGAAGTGGTTTATCCTTTGGTTGATCAATATACATATGCGTAGGACTCTTGGTTCCATCATCCCCATCATCCTCATCCTTATCATCCTCATCCTCATCCTCCTCCTCATCCTCCTCCTCATCATCCTCCTCCTCATCCTCTTTGTCCTCGTCATCATCCTCATCTATCTCCTCCACCCTCGGGAACTCATGTTGTGACCTAGGAACTGGAACCTTTAGATCTATAAATGGAATCAGATGACACACTACAAACCATCTATCATACTATATTGTAGTCCCTACATCTTCGACATTTGAATCACATCCCCATTGTTTGGGCTATAACTGAGCAAACTTTGAATACACCACATGTGGTCTAATCTATAGACCCCACTGTCTAACCTCTTTGCTCGATCGAGTGAAGTATGATGTACCTGTAGGTACATGCTACTGCTCACCAAACTATCATCTCACCCTATTTCATAGTTGTACCTCAATCACACTCTGTCGATTGATAGTTTGACCTATCAAGAACTTGTCCTGCCAACAATATGGCAGATGATCTGCATCCTCTGGCCATCTAGGGCAATCTCTATACGGTCTCCATGTAAAATATTTGAGCCTATCCAAATCATGATGCCAATACAATGTGTACCCATATGGACCTCATGACAATCCCCCTCTATAGTTGTAAACATATGGCATATCTAGAATTGCCTATCTATCTACAATGGGTCTAAATATTGCAATATGCTCAAACGTCCATGTACCTGGAGTAATGTGAACCTGCAAATGAGTGTCTACGCACCGTTGTACGCAATTTGATGCAAATGAAAGTATAATATCCCTAGCATACATGGTCCCTATGAAAACAGTGTTCTCTTTGTGGTCGTGTTCACTTGAGGACTCTCCCCCATCCAATCGATAATCCATGTCCTTGTTTGCCCGATGCAAGTAGTCCTACTATCACTGTGGCTATCACCACGTATGTGTCATAATCCTCTACCATAGTCTTCCATCGAATCTCATAATATACAATCTCCAAGTCATTAAGTCTGCACTCAAATAATATGCATAGAGTGTCTCTCCCTTCCATGGGATCATAAATGACTCTCTCTTCATGTATTCAAATCTAGAGGATGTGTCATACATCCTCTAGTGTCACGGTTGCCTCGCCAATCAAGAGATGGAATGATGTCTTTGAATGCCACCACTCTACTTATGTTGTGACGAGCCCTATATTTTCCCTAATCTCAGACATATAAGTGATATAATATAATCCTAGAGCCTATAATGTATCTCTCTTGGTATTCCTCAGTCGGTGTCTCAAGTCCAAGGATATTGATTGTGTATAGATATGCATATATGAGTGTGTATATATACATAAATATCATTCAAAATAAGTTTAAAATATATGTGTCTATGTATACATATACATATATATTTGTAGGCACCTAAAAATGGTTAGCGTTTGCGATGTCATACTTTAACATGTTTGTGTTACCTTCTTTTAGGGTAACAGTTCTTCTATGTCTTGTATTTTATCTTTATCATTTGTTTGAATTGTGTCATTCTTCTACATTTTGATTCCATTTTCTCGAATTTGATTTAGGTTTTCTCAATATCAATTTTGATTCTCAAATTTTGGTCATGATCACTCTTTCATGTCAATTGGACATCTTTTTGACCTTAATTAATGTCAATTAGTGTTTTGTCCCGAATCATTATCTTTTTTACTCTCAATCTTCTTTCACTCAATTTGTATCATTTTTCGATCCTTAGCAATCCTTATCAATCAACTCTTGTCAATATTTGATTGGTTTGTCATTAGTCTTAACCAATTATTAATTCTTGTCAACCTTGATCAATTTGTCATCGATCCTTTTTCAGTCATCATTTATCAATCAAGCTTCTTTGTCATTTTCGATTGATTTGTCATCCATCTCTATCATTATCAATTTAATTTAACCAATTTTTGGTCCTTATCAATTATCTTCTTGATCATTATCATCATCATTTATCACATTAATCACATCATGGCATTATTGTGACCTAATTCATCTTTTCTCTCTATCTTAGGGTTTTGTGATTCTTTAATCATTAATCCTTCTAACATCCCTCTTTAGGTTAATTGAATTTTAAACTTTTATCCTATGTATCATGTCACAATTAAATTTTATATTTAATTGGCTAATTTATCCCTTTTGTGGACTAATTAATAAATGAAAAATTATTAATTATTGCCACCTTTTTCTCTCCTAATTTCCTCCACCTTTTTCTCCACTAATGTGTCTCCTCTAATTGCTCAAAACATGAATCTCTTTTTGAGCTTAATTTGTCATAATCAATTGGCTATAATTTCTCTCCAATTTGTCATAATTGAGAAGCACAATTTCCTCCTCAATTTGTCATAGCTTGTCATAGCAATTTATCATATTTTAGCATAGAAGTTTGTCATAATTTGTCTTTCAATCAATACCAATGTTGAATCAATTTACCTTTTCAATTTGCTCATGCCAATTTGGTTATTAATTCTCCTATAAATTGAACTTCTTTTTTAATGATTTCTAACCACATTTCAAGTATCCTTATGTTGTCCAATTCACTCTATTTTGTCATCAACTTGCTTGGGACATACTTGTGATTTGTAGGTAAGATCCACATCCATTTGAAGGAGAAAGAAGAACAATAGAAGACCAATGAAGGAGATGTCTGCATTGGTTTGCATTTTCTTTTGAACATTACATCTTCATGCTTTCATTGATTGTGTTAGGGTTACTTTTCACAACATTCAATGCTTTGTGGTTATCTTATTGATGTTATGATGCTTTTTCATAATTCACTATCCATAATATATATATCTATATATATATAGGAGAAAAATCGAACAATTGTTAAGGGTGGTCAAACCCCATGAGGACTCAAAATCTAACTCTCCACTTTAAGCAAATATTTGAGGCACTATGACCTTTGATTTTGCTGGCCACAAGGGGCATGTGGATATAACTACAATATACTAATTGACAAAAATATTTAGACTACATAAGACAAAAAATGTTATGAGGGTCGCCTAGATAACCCCATACGCTCTCTGCCTAAGATGCACACATGGGTCAAGGATGACAACATGACGTGCTAACATCCTATACGGATAGAGGACAAAAATTTGTACCAGATGACACTAGGTAACTATAATATCCATTTTAGGAACAAAGCACTATAACCACAAAAGGTAATGTTTTGATACCACTTGTAATATCTGGGCCTTATTTTATGATTTAGGAGTTAGGGACATTTATTTGAATTCCTTATACTATTATGAATTACAATATCCAAACTCACTATATAATTTATAAAATTTCTAATGTAAAGACAAATATATTTTAAATGACACTTATCAATGCCACTTGATAACTCTGATTTATACAATTGATATATGCTAAGTGAATGATAAACTTTCCCTTTCACCTATATTGATGAGGGATAAAGATTAGATGACAAGATAGAGCTGTATCTGATATGATGTTGTGAATTATGCCAATTTATGGTACTCCAATCTGTAATGTGTTCTTCCTGATATATCGATGTGTCTTATGCAATCAAATTAATGATGAATATTGATTGTTCTTTCTGATTGAGATCCTTTATATCATACCATGTCTAATATACAATCTCACTTACAATAATATATTTGTTGTTTCAAATATGGATGTATAACCTTGCAACAATAATCTGATGTTGTGTCTCATGTGTGCAATCTTTCCTTGCAATCAATGGTGTTGTGGCTGATGTAAATATGTATGCATGGCGTTGTGTCTAATGCAAATAAGAATGCATGCAACCGAGGGTGCCAAAGGCAATAATGTTTGAATGAGCATATCCAAATATGGATTAAATAAAAGAGATAAGTTTCCAATATGATTTGAATGAATGAAGAGAACTGCCTTCTTATATTGTCTTTCTTGAATGAAGAGTCGCATGGTAAAGATACGTCCCACATTTCTTCATACTTGTCAACCATTAATTGCACCTTTTCAAAGATTAGTATTATCTGTTGCATCATTATCCTCATCCATTATCCTCATCCATATCCATTATCCTCATTATCTGTTGTAAATGATCCTTATCCATATGTAAACGGTGGCTATTACTTGTCATTAGCTTTACTAATTGGTGCCAAATCATCATCATGTCTTCTCATTATCATTGATAACATTAATATATCTTTTCTTCTTATGGATCATAATTAATGTTTAGTTGATATCGTGTTTTCTCATAACTCAAGTAAGATCATTGATCATCAAATATAGTCCTCCACTATAACTTATGTGTCTCTTTTCTGAATATAGATTGTGATAAGGCTATTGTTATTCTCATCGGTTACTGCTTATCCATGTCGTGTTCTTCTTTTGAAATAAATGGATGATAATCATTGTATTTGGTTTCTTTAACACGTACCTCTCTAAGTGATACATAGCAAGATATTTATCTTCGTCATATCATACTGTTCTTACTGAAGATTATAACCAATCTTTGATTGGTCCATCGATTATTGCTAATAAGAAGACGTCAACTCTCATTTGCAATCATTCTTAATTTGTATCAACCATTGGATCACTATCTTATTGTCTTTGTTTATCGATATTATAATTTCTTAATTCTTATAATCTTAATGGATATATATATATATATATATAAGTCTCCATATCATAGATATAACATGATAGATTTCTTCATATATAATTATTGCAATTTTGCCTCTTTATAGAATTCACAAAATTGAGATGTTTGGTATCATGTGGAAAGGGTGGAGACATTAAAGTAACATGTTGTTATCCATGCTTGAATGTTGTAAATGCTGAAATAGGGAATAAGGATGATCATAAGATCCTTAACTATCAAAGCAATTCCAAACACAGATCAATGAAATGAAATGCAAATATTATGGAAGAATTAAACAATTATCCCAATTGAAAACCCCCTCAATTGCATTGTAGCTTCCATGGTTCTTCTCCTTAGTTGTTGTTGAATGGCTCTCAATTATTGCACTGATTTTCTGTATAGATTAGCAAATATTTTGAAGACTGTGATCTAGCTTGAAAATGAGAAAAGGGGTTGAATTTATAGATTTTCAACACAAAAGAGGTGAGAATTTGAACTCAAGTGTTGATTGATAGATAATTAAAATTGATTGATCAATGAACTCAATAGATTCATCTATTAACAGAGTTGATTGATCTGTTAACAGGATTGATTGGAGAGTGAACTCAATTGATTAACTAGTAGACTGAATAGACTAGCTAGTTGAATGAACTGATTGAGAGATAACTGATTAGATGAATTAGAAGACTGAATTGATAGATTAGTTATAAAAAGTTGATTTTGAGTGAAAATGGGAGATTGAAGAGTTAACTGAGTTAACTAACTAGTTAATTGAGTTAACTAACTAGTTAACTGATTTGATCAATCAGTTTGATTTCAACATGTGTTGTAGGATTTTGAAATTGTATTTCATTTTCATTTTCAATTTGAATTTGAATTTGGACGTTCGAATGTTGAAATGCACATGAAATTAACTGAAATTCACATTTGGCGAAATGTTAATTTAGAAGAAATGAAATTAGATGAAATTAATTGGAATTAAAATTTGGGGAATTAGAAGAATAATTAATTAATTTAAATAAAAGTATTTAAACATTAGAAATGGAATTTAATTAAATAATAAAGATTATTTAACTAAGGAATAAGTCATAATTAATTAAATAATTAATATTTGAGATGGGTTTGATTGATTCAATGATGAATTGATTAAAGAATAGCAATAAAATAATTAGAAATGTTGAATGTGATGATCAAAAGAAATAATTAGTTTAATCAAATAATTAAATAATTACTTGATTAATTAGATGAATAATCAGTATGTGATCAATGAGATATTTTTAGGTGTCTACATTTGCCCCTCTTTGAGAAAATGTCGAAGCGACGTTTCAAAGAAAACAAAAAAAAAATTGCCCCAATATGCCCTGGTGATACTTAGGGTATAATGCCCCCTCCAGAGATTGTTTGTGCATTGAAGGCATGAATGATCTCTCGAAAGAAGAAGAATGTTAGACGAGAGATGGAAGAATGGTTAACTTGATGACAGGAATGAGTTTGATTATAGAAAAGATATGGTTGAAGTGATTTGTAGATTGATTGTTTTGATAGGATTGGATTGATAAGATTGATAGGATTGATCTGATAAAGATAAAGTCTGGTTTCAGGAAGCACACATCCTATATATGACAAAAATGATCAAAACGTCTGGTTTTAGGAAGGATACATCCTGTATAAGATGAAGATAGATGATCGTGCCTGGTTTTAGGAAGGTCTAATCCTATATAAGACAAAGATAGATGACCAGGTCTGGTTTCAAGAAGGATACATCATGTATAAGACAAAGATAGATCAAAATTGGATGAATGATGAAATATGATAAAGGTGAGGAATAATTGATTGAAAGATAGAATAGTTGATGTGAGGAAATGATAGAATTATAGATGAAAATATTGAAATTAAGTGATGAGAGAGATGTTATTAAATGAAATGAATGATTGGAAGAATTGAAAAGGTTGATTCAAGAAAAGAAAAATGCTTGATGAGAGAATGATTTGAAGAGACAATCTGCATGATGAGATCAGAAACAATTGGTATGAATTGAAATGATATGATCATGATTTGATTGATGGTGAATATTCTTCTTGTCTTTATTCATAGTGCAACACATTTTCATCATTGGGCCTTATTATGTAACAATGAAGCTTTGTACACCAGGGTATATGGAACCAAGATGCATAGATATCTCATTGCAAAGAAACAAAAACATAGCAAACAAGGAGTGAACCCTCCATTTTGGAAATAACAAGGGTCGAGGCATGTGCAGTAGTCACAAGCATAGTTACCCTTCATGGGATACTTCCCGAATGAATGTATCAATCACAGACACCCACTGGAACCATTTCCCCAGAACTTCATTGGTTCACACCACAAACAACAAACAGAGAAAAAAAGCATGCCCATCACGGCTCCTCTAGTCACTTGTAGACATTCTTGAGTAGCATAGTAACATAATCTGTCACCAAATGATAAAAGATAAAAAACTAACTAGGACAAAATCCAATAGGCATATTGATTTGTGTCTTTGTGCGATTGCTTGATGTGATAGTTGATAATGTCTAGTTTCAAAAAGTTTCAGACCCTGTTTAAGATTGATCTATCTGGTTTCGAGTGTACCCTCTTTTATTTAAGACAAGATAATGATCATATGATAAGGATAGATTGTCGATTGATAAGACTTGTTGAGTTTGATTATAGATTATGATTAGATAGTTATATCCATTGCGAACTTCATGTGAATTGTTTGTTGGATATCTTCTAGTGTGTTCGTTTCTTGCGAGACATTTATTGCAATTTTTTGAATTGTTTTCAATTTGTAGTTGTTTTCGAAGAGCTTTTCAATGTTTAGGGTTTTTGGTATTTTCTCAATGTTTTTATTCCTTTTTCAGGATCATATTTGAATGTTTTTGTTGTGGTTTTGATATTTTCTTATTTTTAATTTTTTCAAGACTTTTTTCGAATGTTTTGGTATTTTTATGGTTTTCAAATGTTTTTGGTATGTTGATGTTTTTGATTGATTTTTGAATTTTTTTTTTTTTGAAACATGACCTGCCATTGATTGATAAAGACAAGACTAATATGGACAAAATCTAGCAACCATACTGATCTATGTCATTGTTTTGATTTGTATGATCATTGATAGGAATGTCTGGTTTCAAAGAGTGAGTACCCCGTATAAAATCGATCTATCTGGTTTCAAGTGTACCCTTCCTTGTATAAGACATGTTGATGTTTGATAAAATTTGATTGATAGATTGATTAACAAGACATGTGATCATATTGAACTTTTCTTAATGCTGCGAAATGGAAGAACTTGGAGGAGTAGGAAGCGGCAATGGGAGAATTCAAAATTCAAATTCTTTGCAAGGCGGGAACTCTGGTTCCAATGGTGGGAGCGGCCAGAACGAAGGAGTTGGCCCCATGGGAGAGAAGGACAAGCCTCTGGATATTCTGAAGGTTGTTGACATTCCGTAGACTAGCGGTACTCTGCCAGAGAAGAAAGAGGGTTCCAGGTTTTGGGGGGAGGGGTCTAGCGGGGGGCCTAGCCCACGTGAAGAGACCTTGGAGATCGGAAAAGAACCTAGAAAATGGTCATCCCTTTTTAGAACAAAACCATCTGGTAAATCCTCTTTACCTCCTGTCAAGAATATTTATGATCCTTCCGGTGGAAATTTCGCTATCTCTATTCTTGATATGGTTTTGGATCATAATATAAACAGTATGTCGAACTCCCTAGTAGGCAAATTTATGGGTTCGCATCCAAACATTGAAGTTGTTAGGGCTTATGTCAAACGAAAAATGGGCTCTAAAGGGTAATGTTGAAATCACGACTTTGCCTAAAGGCCTCTTGTCTTTTACTTTTTCATGTGAAGAAGATAAATTAAGGATACTTTGTGGAAGTCCCTAGATGGTAGGAAAGACAGCTTTGGTTCTTTGGAAATGGCATCCGAATCTGAACATGAACGACTCTCTTTTGGCACAAGTCCCAGTATGGGTGAAGTTACCAGGTTTGCCTCTTGAATATTGGGCAGAAAGCATCTTCTCAGGAATTGCAAGCTCCTTACTCCTCTCTATAGACCCAGTCACAGCTTCAAAAAAGGAGACTCACTCATGCTAGGTTTTGTGTAGGGATAGCCCAAGATGCAGATATGCTGGAATAAATAGATCTAGTGTTAAAGTTGGGAACATGGAAACAAAAAATTGAATATGAATCTATCCCCTTTGTCTGCTTCCATTGCAAAAAAGTAGGTCACTAGATAAAATCATGTCCAATCAAGCCGAAAGTAGAGCCCAAGCAGACTAAACCCCAAGTTGAAAGTAAAAAGGCTCCAGAAAAAATGGTATGGCAAGTTAAGAACTCAGAGAATAAGGAAGTTGAATATAATTGTTTTGAACCATTGGGGGAAAATAAGGAAGTGTCCTCAACTTCTGTCTCCAATCCTCCAACCCAAGAAGTATTGAGAAATGAGGCTACCAAAGTAAACATCTCTATTATAGAGCAGATTCGAACAGAGGAACTGAAAGAACAGACTGAATCCTCAAATGACATAGCTGAAGTGGTAGTTGAAACTTATGTGGGTAAGGAAATACAAAAGATAGAGGATCAAGCTGAGGAAGGGGAGATCCCTGGCTCCCAAGAAGAAAAGACTGACTCTTCACCGTTCATGACAAATTCTGAAATGCAAGAAGCCCCAAAATGTGCAATACTGGGTATGAACCTTTTAGATTCAAACTAGAATTCAAAAACTGTAAACAGTTATTTAAATGGTTCCAAAATCCCTAACTGGGGTAATGAAGATGAAATTTCCAGAATCCTTAGTAACCCAGAAGCAGCTCTAGAGAAAGAAGTTGACTGGAAAATACCAAAATATAGGAATAAGAAAGGAACCACTCCCTCGGCTTCTCAACTAAGGAAATCTAGTAGAATAGCTCAAGTTGATGTTGGGTATATCTCCTCTTCCCCAGGTTGACCCTCTAACCATAAATTTAGAGACAAGGAGGCCAGTAAGAACATTGCAGATGGGACCCAGAAGACTCTTAAGGAGTTAGGAATTGGTAAGTAACTATGAATATTATCTCTTGGAATATTAGGGGACTTAATAATCCTCATAAACATGATATCATTAGGAATATGATAAGGGATAGTAAACCTGATGTTTATCTTATTCAAGAGACCAAAATGAGTAGAGAAAAAGTTGAATCTTTGAAGTTTTTCAAAAATGGTAATATCAGTGGTGGTAGTTCAAAAGGTGCTTCAGAGGCATAGCTACCATTTGGAACCTTAATAGTGTCAAAGGCCATGTTCTTATTCAGGAAAAAAAATTCTCTTGCATTAGATTTGAGCATTTAAAAGATGGAACTTCATGGGTCCTCACTAACATTTATGCTCCCAATACCTTGAAAGCTAGAAATTCCTTCTGGAAAAAACTTATACAAGTTAGGGATAGCTTCAAAAATCTTAGCTGGCTGGTCATGGGAGACTTTAATACTCCTTTGAGAGAGGAGGATAAATTTGGAGGAAGCCCCTCTCAGTTGGAAAGTAGGATGGCCCTAATGGACTTTATTAACACTCAGGCTCTCAACGATGTGGAGATACAGGGTTGTAATTACACGTGGACTAATAGGAGAACTAGCAATGATCTTATCCAAGTTCGCCTTGACAGGACTCTCATCTCAAATGACTGGTACAGACATTATTTTTATTCTCTGTCTACCCACATCCGGGTTGGGTCAGATCATTTTCCTATCACCTTCATTGCTAACCCAATTAATAGAAGGAGACACTTTCCTTTCAGATTTGAAAAAATGTGGACTCATCACCCAGATATCACCCGTAATATTCAGAAATGGTGGAGTATCCAAGTTGAGGGAACTGGTATATGCAGAGTTGTAAAGAAACTTAAAAGTGTAAAGGAAAATATAAGACTCTAGAATAAATTCAGCTTTGGGAATATCTTTGAGGCTAAAGGTAAAGTTCAGGATGACCTTAAAAAATACAGGCCCAAATTTAGAAGGATGGTTTCAGTACTGTGTCCATTGCTGATGAAAATGAGACTCTTAAAAAATACCATGAAATCATTGCTAAAGAGGAAACTTTCTGGAAGCAGAGATCAAGATGCATTTGGCTAAAGGAAGGAGATAGGAATACAAGATTTTTTCATATGTTGACTATCAAGCATAAAGCGGCTAATAGGATAACCAAACTAATTGTGGATAATGGGGAGCTGGTCAAGGAGGAAGAAATAAGGAATGAAGCTAAAAGGTACTTTTCGGATCTTCTTAGGAGGGATCACAGATTGGATGTTGATGCTCAATCTTCTTTCCTTCAAAATATTCCCTGTCTCATTGATGAATAGATGAATGTCTCCCTTTCTTCCATTCCTTCTATCTTGGAAATCAAAAATGTTGTTTTTTCCTTTGATGGTAACAAAGCTCCCAGCCCAGACAATTTCCCCATGTTCTTTTTCCAAGATTTCTGGGACATAGTCGGGAAAGATGTCTCCAATGGGGTCAAGGAATTTTTCAGGGCTAGAAGACTTTTGAAAGAAATCAATGGTACTTTCATTTCTCTCATTCCCAAAATCCAAGGTGCAAACTCTATGGACAAATTTAGACCAATCATTTTATGCAACTCTTTTTATAAGATTATTTCCAAGGTTCTTACTACCAGAATTATGACTATCCTTCTTTGATTAATCATCAACAAAATGGTTTTGTCCCTAGAAGACAAATTCTTGACTCTGTTATAACTGTCCATGAGAATATTCATTCTCTTGTTAGGGCCAAGAAGCATGGTCTCATCCTTAAGCTTGATCTCTCCTAGGCCTACGACTGGGTTGACTGGCCTTTTCTTTGTGAAGGTTCTTATGGCTTATGGTTTTTCCACTAAATGTTTTGACCTCTTCAGCCAACTTATTACTTCAACCTCTTTTGTTGTTCTTGTTAATGGTTCCCTTTCCCCCTTCTTCCAAGCTTCTAGAGGACTAAGGCAAGGGGATCCCATTTCCCCTATCCTCTTCATCATTATGGTAGAATGTTTTGGTAGGTCCATGGAAAATATGGTTATGCAAGCCTCTTTTAAGGGACTCCAACCTTCTTCTACTGACCTTATTTTCTCCCATCAACAGTTTGTGGATGATACTATTATCATGGGGGAATCAAGTATCTCTAAAGCTAGAACCCTAAAGAATACTCTTTGTAATTTTTCCTCAACTTCTGGTCAGCTCATTTATTGGGTCAAAAGCGAAGTTTTTTTCATCAACACTCCAGAGAGAAGACAACAAAGAATCAGTAGAATCCTAGAATGTAGGATTGCTGATCTTCCTGCGACCTATCTTGGCCTCCCCATGGGCATTGCACCTCCTGATCCTTTTTGGAGCTCATTAGTGGATAAATTTCATAAAAAATTAGCAGGTTGGAAAGGATCCCTTTTGAGTCAAGATGGAAAGCTTCAACTTCTAAAAGCTTCTCTTCAAAGCATATCGATCTATGTCCTTATCCTTTTCAGAATTCCAGTTAAGTATGTTGATGCAATTGAGAAAATTCAAAGAAAATTTCTATGGTCAGGGGTTGAGGACAAGAAAAGAATGTCTCTTGTGGCTTGGGATCAGGTATGCAGACCGAAAAGTAAAGGAGGTATGGGCCTGAGAATAATCTAGACCTTAAATGAAGCTCTCATGTCCAAGCAGGTCTGGAAATGTTCCATTCAGATACTGAATGGTGTAAAATCTGGTGAAGTACTCTCTTCTATCCTATTCTCTTTCTTCTTTTATCAATTCAGAAATCAGTATTAATGGGTCCCATATATAGAATCATGCCTCTAAGTGCAAAGAAAGCATTGTTAAAGGAGTTATATGGAAAGTTGGAAATGGTAGGAGAGTTAAATTCTAGGAAGATGCCTGGCTTTTTGACAAACCCTTGACTAATTTCCTTGAATGGGCCCCTTATGCTCCCTCCTGTATTAGAATTTTTGGCACCTTAGTTGAAGGGTATTGGACTGGCAATAAATGGCAGAACATTGAAAGTATCCACCCAAGCCTCATAAAGCTCAAGATCCACCTATCTTCAGTCTGGTTGAACAAAGAGGAAGACTCCCTCATTTGGAAATATGAACCCAAAGGTATCATTACTATTTCTTCAATGTATGGTGTTCTCTCCTCCACCCCTCTTGACTATCCTTTCTCATCTAAAGCTTGGATTAAGGGTCTGACCCCCAAAATCAACTTTTTCTATTGGACTATACTTCAAAATAAAATCTTGACCCTAGATAACCTCAAGGGTAGAGGTTTTACCTTTCCTAATAAATGTGCTCTGTGTCTTATGGAGGAAGAGTCAGTGGACCACCTAGCCATCCATTGTTCCTATTCTGCCTCGGTCTAGGAAAGATTTCTTAAAAGTTTTAGCATTGATTGGGTGTTTCCTAAAACTATCAGTGAGTTGTTCTACTCCTGGAATATCCATTGGTCTAACTCCTTTTTCAGATCCTTGTGGCAGCTATCACTTCCTCACATCCTATGGGGATTATGGAAAGAAAGAAACAATTGTATCTTCAGGGACACATCCCTCAATCGGGATATTGTGTTCCAGAAAATACAATGGGCGATTATGGAGAATATTGGGATCATTGGGGGTCCCTGTTTTTCGACCAACCCCCTGGAATCTAACATTTTAAGTTCCTGGAATTTGAAGAATGTTGGTAGCTCTGACCCCAAAAAAAACAAAAGACTTGAAGAAAGATGGAAAACTCCCCCTTATGGTTGGTTCAAAGTCAATTTTGATGGTGCTGCAAAAGGTAATTCGGGCCTTGTGGGTTGTGGAGCTATTCTTAGAGATGATAAAGGTACATGCAAGGAAATGATTGTTGTCCCAATAGGGAGTCAAACAAACCACAAAGCAGAAGCAATGGCATCTCTCCAAGGAATTCTCCTTGCTAAAAGATAGAAGTGCCCCTACATATGGATTGAAGGGGATTCAAACAACATCATTAAATGTCTCAAGGGGACCTCTAAGCCCTCAAGGTCTATCAATAATATTATAAAATTTTCTAGAGACCTCATTAGCACTTTTGAAAAAAGTTACATATCTCATATCTACCATGAAGCCAATGGGTCTGTTGACTAGGAAGCCAACGCGACGGTCAATAAAGATGAAATGATTACGTGGACAAGAGAACAAGGACTCCTTGAGGATGTCAAACTAATCATTTTTAAGGACCGATATAGTAGCACTCCAAAGATTTTTTATGGACAAAACAATAATGAAACAGACTAAATGGAGTACTCCGAGTTATTATAATATTGTCAGCACCATTTATTATAATACTCATTCTATCACTTCCCACGCTTTCTAGGTAAATTTGGTAGCTCCGAGAAACTTTTTGTCTAAAACTCTCTGCAAGTTTCATTATTCTGCTCTGAATAGCAAAAACATGGGTGGAAATAGACGTCGATACGAACCTAGCAGCTGCAAGGAATGGAAGTAGAAGGAGGAGGTCTAGAATATTTTGCAGAAGGGTGGGTTTTCTAAATTTATGGAGAGACTCCATGGACGGGATGGCACGGTCACCAGTTTCTTCTACAAAATTTGGAGAAATGGCACTTTGAAGATGGGAGACCAGTCTGTTGTCATAGATGAAGACCTTATCGCCCAAGCCACGGGTCTTCGAAGGGAAGGAAGCAACTTCTATAGAGACAAAAAAGTGAGTAAGGAGGCCATTAACAGATATCCTGAAACTGAAAAGGAGAAAAAATGCCTGGTGAAGCTAAGTAAAACTTACTATCCCCTAGGGATTTTGTTAAACCATGGCAGGAGGTCCTCTTTGTTATAATGCACTATATTACATTGGATGGTAGATTTACAAAAGTATATGGCTACAATTTTGTTTTGCTGAATCATTTTAGGCATGACGAGAAGGTTAACTTTCCTTATTTTTTGTTATGCTCTATGAATGCCACCATTAAGACATATAAAGAGAACCCTATGAGGGACACTGCCATGCATCAAGGCTTAATGGTTCTTATTTATGACCATCTCAAGGCTAATCAGATTGCCTGCCCGCAACCCTCTATTGAGTCTGAGGAGGATGGGTCGGACTCTATTTTTTCTGTGGATGAGAGTTCCAACAGTGACCCAATGAGTGACTCTGAGGAGAGTTTGGATGACTCGGAATTTGAAATTGGTAAGAAGAGGAAATATATGAAAACCATACCTTCTTCCTCAAAGGGAAAAAAACCTAAAGGAAAAATCCTCCAGATTAGCTCGGAGGAGGAGGAGGAGGTCTCTGAAGACTGAGAGAAGGAGAAACCCCAGGGTTCTCTGAAAAAGAAAACTAAAGTCCATACTCAGACTAGAAACAAGCATAAGAGAAAGGAGGAGAATGTGAAGGAGTTGGAGGCTCATAAGCAAGAAAAGATTTCAGAAGCTGAACAGAACCTGGAGAAGGTGACCACTGGAGAGGTTCATAGGGTTAACGATACAGCTATTGTTGGTGACACCCCAAAAAAGGAACAGGACAACTTCGATAAGATTGATCTTCCCCCAAACCCTCCTCCTGAGGGTATGAAAGGTTTTATGGACACCATGGAATGGTTAATAACTAGTTACAAGAAAGATGTGGATGACAACACGAACCTCAGCCACATAATTCAGATTCTGGAAACTATCAACACTGGGGAAGGGAAGATTATGGTTGATTATATTGAGGATCTAAAAAATACTATTGCAAAGATGAAAATATAAGAGACTCCTTCAACCCCAGATTTGAGAAAATAGAGAAAGACCTGCTGGAGAGGAAAAATATTGTTGATGCTATGGATCAAACTATATCGGGCACTGTCAGTAAAGTCAGCAAAATTGAGGATTGCCTCAAGAGTATTGCAAAGCAAAGTTTAGACATCCTGAAGGTTTCTGCTGGCAATACTAAAACTCTCATCAGCAAATTGGATGAGGAGAAGGATACCCTGGATATTGACCCTGACATTGAAGGCACAGGAGATGCTCAAGGACCCAGAACAAGAACCAAAGGTAAAAAGAAAGAAAAGAAGCCTAATAAGGACCTGGATGATCTCAAAGCTGTTGCACCCACCTATGACCAGTTGGTGAAAAAAGCAGAGGACCTTCTAAAGACTATAACTGTATAGTGCCTTCCTAGTTTCTTTGTTGTTTCTTTCTTTTGTTGTCTTTTTGGTTTGCTGGCTTTTTTGCCAGTCATTTTGTAAGTGATTTATATGCTCTGGACTCTTTGATGACTTTTCTTAATTTCCTATGTTAAAGGTTTCGGGTCCTGAAAACCTGTTTTTCTTAATTAATTAGAACAAGACATGTGATCAGTTTGATTGTAGACTTTGAGAGTTTGTTTGTTATTGGTTTGATGGATGGTCTATGGTTTCTTGCTTTGATTTTTTAGTTTTTGATTTTGTGATTTTGATTGCTTTTTTAAGGACATTTTTATATTTTTTGGATTTTGGATGTTATGATTTTTAGGATTTTTTAGGTCTTTTTACGATTTTTAGATTTTTTTCAGTTATGCCGCTAAGTATGCAAACCTGTATGATATGATGATCTAGGCAATGTGGTGGAGACAATGAATTTTTCAAATGCAAATTATGCTAATGCAGTATACGATATGAAGATGTAGTACCTATTCAAACCAGGATGCATGTATGTGCCTTTCATTCCTGAAATGTACTGATTGAATTGAAGGTGTGAAACATTTTAGAGATAGGAGTTCAATCCGTTCTCAAAATACTTAGACCATCCAATCTAAGACACTGTGTAGCCAAGATTTATGAGTGGAGGAACGGAAAACTTCTCCATCAATTATTGAAACTTTGATCTTCTTTTGCCAATGTGTGTGCAATTGAATTTATTCTAACTCTTATAACCATCAAAGACCCTTGGAATCCTATGTGGCTAGCTACGTCAATTATTCTAGCTTCAAAAGCATCTTGGATAGAGCCTCGCTGCCAGCAAGCTTTTAGGGCTCCGACGAGGTTATGCATTGTAATCTCTCAAATGTTGCTCCATTTCCAACAGGCATCCATAGCCCTGATGGAGTTATTTGCATGTTACCATAGTCAATCTTTTATTGTCGCACTTGTATGCATGATATTTCAGTAATATATCATTGTTTATTTTGCCTTGAGATGGATATTGGCATAATATTTTTCTTTTCTTTTCTTTATTTTCTTGCCTTGACTTGTAGGTAATGAAACCTATGTGGGTATGACAATTACAACGTTGCTGAAGTAGAATATTGGTTTTCACTAGCCACATAACCAACTAGGTATCTGTAATGACTTAGAGTTATTGATTAATGCATGAGATATAGAAATTGATAGATTTTAGGTAACAAGACTTGATAGTGAAATTTCTACCCAACCAAGGATAAAGATTAATCACAAGGTGATGTTGAAGATGAATGACTATAGGATTCTTAAAAACTTCATGAATAAGTATCTAGGAAATGAGACAGCCTTCATTCCTTTTAGTGCAGACAGGTGAATGACTCAGACAATCATCATGTTTTTATTGATGCAACTATATGAGAAAGCAATAATGATATGCAGTTGTATGTTGTGCAATGGTGATATGAAAGCAACTATGATGTACTTTGAAATGAAGATATCAAATGCAATAAAGAAATATGCAAATGCAGTACTGAAAATTGAAATGAACCCACCTTTAGATATAATATCTTTTGAGGTGCATGTTGTTATTGAGTAAGTCTGAACTTTGTGCAGATAATTCATTGGTCTTTGTTTGAAGAGTTGGATGAACCTATCTTTTTGAATAGGATATTTAGCTGGGAGTCTTTCATGTACAATTTCTGCTATAGCCACCTTATTTTCAAACCAATTCAGTTGTGGTAGATCTTCTTGCCCCCAGTCTATCAAGTGTGGGTGTATGAGGCATATAGATTTTGGTTTCAAAGTTGTGACATGAGTGGGTTCTATGCTTGTTTTTATTGATGCACTTGAAGAACTAGGTGTTGATCTCATTGGCTAGTGATATGATTGTTTTTGTCACCACATTGGTATTTGATGATGGTGCACATACAATTATTAACAAGTTGTCTTGTGTAGTATGATCTACATTGGTGATTTCATTGATGAGGGGTTCATGAACAACCTGTGCAGAGGCATTGGGATCATGAGGGATTCTTGTGAGAGAAATGGTAGATTCATTTGAGAGGGAATATTGTGAGAGAAATGAAGGATTATGACATGGAAATGAAGGGATGGGGAGATCTTGATCAAGATCTAGAGAAATAATGGGATCTTTTTTAGGACATGAAGGTGAAGGGATGCTTTGATTTTGATTTGGAAAGAGGTTATTAGGAAGGATGGAAGGTATGTCTTGATCTTACTTGAGAGGTGGATGTTGGATGGGACTTGAAAGAACATCTTTCTCTTGAGAAACAAGGGTGTTTTATTGAGTGGAATAGAAAAGGATGAGGAGATCATCATAGGGTTCTTGGTCAGTGGGATCTTGATCAAAAATTGGATAGGATGGATGGATTTGTTCTTGATTTGAATTTGTTTCAAGACTGACTTCTTCTGATGTTGGATTATCCCATGGACACATGAAAGGAATTTGAATTAGACTCTCTAAAGTGTGTTTTCTAGGAAATAAAGTAGATGGAGGCATTGGATCTTGAATTTTTTAAGCATGGATAGGACTAGCATCATGACTTGGATTAGGTAGCCTTTAGGAGATTGTGATATTGGATAAAGATGGTGTGGATTGCTCTTGTGTAACTTCAAGGGATGATGAAATGGTAGATAGATATGATTGATTTAGATTTTGGTTGAATGGGATTTGATTTTGGTTGAAAGGGGTTAGATTTTGGTTGAAATGGTTTTGGTTTTGGTTGAAAGATGTTTGATTGTTGGGTTGACGTGATTGGTATGTTTGATATGTTAGGTTGAAAGAAGGTTGACATGAATCTAATGTTGGTTGAACTAAGGTAGGAATGATTTTGTTGAAGAATAAAGGTTGGCATGTTTGAATGGTCTCACTAGAAGAAGAAGGTTGGCCTGATAATGATTCCCTCATGGTTATCACTTCTCTCATCATTTTTTCCAACCACCCCCTATGGTTGTTAGGACTAGTCATGTCTATCATTTGTTGTTGCAAAGTCTTGATTTATTGAGCTAAAATCTCTATGGATGGTGATGGAATAGGAATGGAAGGGATGAATTCTTCACCTTCCCTACGAAATGCATAACGCAAGTCCATGATATTTGCTTGATTGGTTTGGACCTAAGATCACAACATGTAAGATGTTTTCTCCATTTCTCGAATGTTGCAAAAGTTTTTATTTGATGTTGATGTTGATGTTGAAACTTGAATTGTTGGTGGGTTTTGATCTTGTTGAACTTTGGTATTTGCAAACACACAGTAGCAAGCAAAGAAAACAATATTAAACAAAGAGAGCACTTGTTTGAACGAAGTTTTCAAATATTATGAATATTGAGATCTTTTTCAAGACCCCATTTTGTTTTTGACAATATTTTTGGCAATTCGATATCACATCAATCAGATTCTCCTAAGGTCAAAAGGTCACAAGTATTACCATAGCCCACATCTTGATACTCCATCAGCTCAAACAGCCCTGTCACACCCTAGGGTGCACCCATTTTTTTTCCTTTTTCCAGAAATTATACCAAAGAAGATTGCTCCTCAATTGGACCGTTATCCTAGGAGATATATGGTGAGTGTCTTGGGGGCGGATTCTTCCCCACCCTTGCACTGTGATAATCCAAGTGTCTGGTTACTGACTCAGTTTGGCCTCTATTGCTATGGTTTTTAATCAAGGTTATGTTCGAAGATACTCTTTGAAGTCGTGCAAGAATGATTGAAGCCTATAGCCCAACAAAGTACCAAGGAAGATGTAGTCACGCAAGCGTGATTGAGACCTCAAGGCCCTACAAAGTGATCGATATGAGATAAACTCAAATATGCTCCGTCCCTCGAGATTTTCATCTCAAAAGGTGATTTGATTAGAGTGAGTTAGAATGCTTGGCTTTAGTCATGCTCACTTGGGTCGTTCCCTTCACACCGGCCCCCTCAAGGCAAATCGGGAAGGCAGATCCTCTAAAGGATGCAATTACAAAAATTAAATGAAAGCATAAAAGAAGAGGTTCTAATTTTTTGATCACCCATTGAAGGGGAGAGCATAATACCTATCACTTCAAAGACACGTAAAACAACATTCTTTTTATCCTTCAATTGCAATGATTTTCTATTCTACACAAGCATGGTGTTCATTTTTAATCCTCATAGCAATTTGTGAAGTAAGGAAAAGAATTTATTTTGTTCTTTTTAACAGCACCAAAAGAAATTTTTCTACTCTAACCCTGCAGAGGAAAATAACGTTAGTAGACACATGGCGGGTTGTCTAGCCTATCTTTCCCTCGGTTAGAGAGCGCTGTCTTTTTGCAATCAGAGAGTAATTCTGACAAAAATCAAGAAAATAGAAAGACAAAATGAAGAAAAACTTAAATTGCAATTGTGAATTACCTTTTGAGCGATTGTGGATTACCTTCTAAGCAATTACGAATTAATATACTGTCAATTGGGAATTATTATGATAGCAATTGTGAATTGATGTCTGAGCGATTGCATAGCATTGTCATGTCAATTGTGGATCAGTTAAGTGACAATTTTTTTTAATTCAAGCAGAAGTAAAAGACAGAAGATATAAGTTTACTCTGCAATGATGTTACTCCAAACCATGCGAGCCATCACATCAATGTCATCATAAAAGTTGAATTTGGCAAGGAATAGATGGATAGTTCTATGGTATTGAGTGATTTCTTATCCCTCTTCAATTTCACAAAGTTGTCTTTCTGCTTTTAGTAGCCCTTGGTATGCTCTTTGTTGTCTTTTATGTTGTGTTGCACTCCTGGCACCTGAAATTTTGAAAGTCACCTTTCATGCCATCAGATTAGATACATTTTATGCAAGAAAAGTGAATTTTCCAGAATTTAAATTTTTTATGGGCTAGGTGCGCAAGACCAAATAAATAAGAAACGACAAATAAAAATTGAATTTTTGGCCCTAAACTGGCAATTACAATGAATTTTAGCAATTGCGAGAGATTTTGATAGCAATTGTGTGGGATTTTAACATCAATTGCGGATAAATATTAGCAATTGCGAATTTATGTGTTGTTGATTGCAGACCTGCATTTTCTGGGCTCGTACGGATCTGCAAAATCAAACAAAACAAAAATTAAAGGCTAGATTTGATCATTCGCATCGGGTTCACCAATGTTATCCATGCTTGAATGTCGTAAATGCTGAAATAGGGAATAAGGACGATCACAAGAACCTTAACTATCAAAGCAACTCCAAACACAAATCAATGAAATGAAATGCATAAATGAATGAATTAAACAATTGTCCTAATTGAAAACCCCCTCAATTGTATTGTAGCTTCCATTATTCTTCTCCTTAGTTGTTTTTGAATGGCTCTCAAGTATTGCACTGATTTCCTGCATAGATTAACAACTATTTTGAAGACTGTGATCTAGCTTGAAAATGAGAAAAGGGATTGAATTTATAGATTTTCAATACAAAAGAGGTGAGGATTTGAATTCAAGTATTGATTGATAGATAACTAAAATTGATTTACCAGTGAACTCAATAGATTGATCTGTTAACAGAGTTGATTGGAGAGTGAACTCAATTGATTAACCAGTAGACTGAATAGACTAGTCAGTTGACTAAATTGATTGGTAGATAATTGCTTAGATGGATTAGAAGACCGAAATGATTGATTAGTCATAAAAAGCTGATTTTGAGTAAAACTGGGAGATTGAAGAGTTAACTGAGTTAACTAACTAGTTAACTGACTTGATCAATCAGTTTGATTTCAACATGTGATGTAGGATTTTGAAATTGAATTTGATTTTCATTTTCAATTTGGATTTGAATTTGGACTTTCGAATGTTGAAATGCACATGAAATTAACTGAAATTCACATTTGGTGAAATGTTAATTTAGAAGAAATGAAATTAGATGAAATTAATTGGAATTAGAAGAATAATTAATTAATTTAAATAATTTAAATGTAATTATTTAAACATTAGAAATGGAATTTAATTAAATAATAAAGATTGTTTAACTAAGGAATAAGTCATAATTAATTAAATAATAAATATTTAATTAATATTTGAGATGGGTTTGATTGATTAAATGATGAATTGATTAAAGAATAGCAATAGAATAATTAGAAATGTTGAATGTGATGATCAGAATAAATAATTAGTTTAATCAAATAATTAAAGAATTACTTAATAAATTAGAGGAAAAATCAGTATGCGATCAATGAGACATTTTTAGATGTCTACATTTGCCCCTCTTTGAGATAATGTCGAAGCAATGTTGTTTCAAAGAAAATAAAAAATTTATGCCCCAATATGCCCCAATGATACTTAGAATATAATGCCCCCTCAAGAGATTGTTTGTGCATTGAAGGCATGAATGATCTCTAGAAAGAAGAAGAATGTTAGATGAGAGATGGAAGAATGGTTAACTTGATGATAGGAATGAGTTTGATTATAGAAAATAAATGGTTGAAGTGATTTGTAGATTGATTGAATTGATAGGATTGATAGGATTGATAGGATTGATATGATAAAGATAAAGTCTGGTTTCAGAAAGGACACATCTTGTATAAATTAAAAATGATCAAAACGTCTGGTTTCAGGAAGGATACATCTTGTATGAGATGAAGATAAATGATCGTGCCTGGTTTTAGGAGGGTCTAATCTTGTATAAGACAAAGATAGATGATCGGGTCTGGTTTCAGGAAGGATGCATCTTGTATAAGACAAAGATAGATCAAAATTGGGTGAATAATGAAATATAATGAAGGTGAGGGATAATCGATTGAAAGATAGAATAGTTGATGTGAGGAAATGATATAATTATAGATGAAAAGATTGAAATTAAGTGATGAGAGAGATGTTATTAAATGAAATGAATGATTGGAAGAAAAATGTTAGCTACATAATTAACAATATAAGCTGATGATTAGCTATATAATTACAAACATGTTAGCTACATACAAAATGTTAGATGAAAAACAAAAATTTAGACACAAAAATGATTAATGATCGTAAAAATCAAACATAGATCATAGGATGATGATCATTTAGATGGCGTCAATATGGATAGTAGATTGTGTTATGTTAGATAGCCATATGATCAATTGATAGGTGACTACTACAAAAGATGTTGGAGGACAACCATAGAAAAGACATAGAGACTGATAGGACCTTAAAAAATTTCCTACCAAAATTTTGGTCGCCTACTAAAATTGTTTATCTCTGGCTGAATTGGGTCTCTGATGTGCCTTTATGGCTTAGGTTTTAGGGTTTTCCTTCATTTCTCAAGATTTTGTTTGTAATCCCTAAGCATGTTCTATTTTTTTGTTACCTTTTTGGGCTAAAAAATGACTTCGGGTCATCGACTCGTCGGCGGGGCCATGTTATGTCCCTAGGTTCTTCACTATGTACCTCGATCGCTTTTAAGTATTTAATTTTCTCCTAAGTCTTGGTTCCCGACTTAGTCTTCCTGTGGTCTATTTTCTTTTTGAGTGCATTGTGCTTTTTCCTAAATATCCCCGCAATGGCTTGAAGACTATTGTTGACCATCCTGTTCATTATGGCATCGCGGAGAGCTGCCATTTGTCCCAGAAGTTGCCATGTGTTACAAAGTGGGTGGCCGAAAAAAATGATGAAAAGGATTTTTAATATCTTATGTTGTCAAAGGTCAACGAAATAAGTTAAACCTCAGCTAACTAAAGGGTGTATCTTTTTGCACGTGCTGAAAATGGACAGAGATTTTTTAAAAGCCAATCAAATGATGCTCAAGCATTAGCGGCCTAAGCTGAATGGTCACCAAGCAGCCAGATTAAAGGTTGCCTTGATCGGATGGTCCGTGCGATCCCAAGATCAGAAGTTGTAGGGGCATTAACCATCGCGACATTGCAAGATGATGCCATGTGTCCACACAGAGAAAGCGAAACTAAAGCGGGGGCCACAAGGGTGAGATACAAGGCAGATTGACACGAAGTTTTCTTATTCGAAAAAGGTGGGGTCATATGCCAGCACAGATGTCAATGTCAGATTGACTAATGAAGACTGTTCGATTTGCCAGGATGGAGGCGGATCTACGGTGAAGATTTAAATTCATTTTAAAAAATTTTGGAGTCATTTCATCACTCGCACGAGTAGCAATGGCAGACGAGACGTAGGTCTGCCAACACAGGGATAATATAAGAGAAATTTTGCCCATTTCCAATTACCGGATGCATTCAAACAAAGGCGAAGAGTGTTTCAAGAGCTGAAGGAAGTTGTTGCAAGATTTTGAAGCACAGAATTAGGGTTCACGGTGTGAAAAAATTGTAAGTCAAAACCGTAGCTTTCTCTAGTGAATTTCAAATTTTTGTGCATATGGATTGCTTTCAATTTGTACAGAAAGTGTTTTGATACAAACTAGGGTGGGGAATTTGAAGTAGAATTTTAAAGACCTAGTTATATTGTAGTAGCTGCAAGATTTTCAAAAGGCCTTGGTTTCTTGTAGAAATTAAGTCAAGAACCCTAGGTTTTCATAATGGCACCCCAAAGACCACACTCTGGTAATATTGAATATCAAAAGAGGAATCTCTATGATGACTTCTTGGACCAATTGAAGTCGTCAACAAATGATAAATACCAAGGGCAAAGGTTTGTACATGGACAGATCCTGGGTGAGGGTTTAATCGATAACGCCTATAAGTATCAGATGCGAGGGTGCCTATGTCAGGGCTAAGCATGTTAAAGTTGTGGTTCGATCAGAGGAATTTACCAGCCCCATTTTCACAGGCATGGAAATGTGATTTGGGAAAGTTAGTTGTACCTACTGTATTCATGGATGTGGACTTATATGAAAGCAGTGGCAGATAAATATGACCCAATCTCAAGAGTTGTGAGGGGAAGCAAAGGAGAATTTTTGTTGAGCGTCCGGAGGGAGGAATTTCAATCATTTTTTGACTTATATGAACCCTCTACATCCCTGGAACCTATCGATTTGGATGAACTGAAGAAATAATATGACAAGACAAAGTATTTAGTCAAAGCAAGAATTCTCCCATCTCATTTGGCTAAGCTACCAAATACTCAGTATTATATTGGCCCAAGTGTTGAAGAGCCTTTTCCAATTGATGTCTTTGCACATTATTTCAAGACTACCTTTTTTACACTATGTCAAGTTTTAGGTTCCCACCCAAGCACAGTAATCCCAAAAGCATAAATGCACATGGGGATTCAGATTCAGCACCCCAATTTTGTAATCATTTATGAATTTTCTCCATACCTTGCAGATAAGATTTATGAGGGGTTGCTACAGATTAAGAAGGGTGACCTTAATACCTCTTTCTACTAGTTTTTTATGCTTATGTATATGATCTTGTACAAAAATGCAAATTTCTTTGTAGAAGAGATGGAATTGAGAAGGATGGTGGATGGAAAAAACATGCTAGTACAAGTTTGGAGCATGGATATATCATGGGACAAAAAGGATGCAAGCTATGTAAGATTTGATAATTGCTTTGCATCCAAGCTTAGGGCTCACTTGATAGTAAATCCATCAAGGATTCTAGTAGAGTTGCATTATTTTTTGAGGCCAATGGAAAGAAGGCCATATTTAAAGCTTGAGCATAATTGGGGGGGATATCATTCCTTATTCTATGAGCACAGTTATAAGAGTGTGTGGTTTTCATGGATAACCACATGTGTTTCCTATCAATGTTCCACTCAGAATAGGATTTGCATAAGTTATGTGGCAATTGGGATGCATACATGAAGATGAGAAGACAAAGAGAGGTAAAGGCACCTTTTCCCTTGATTATACTATAGTCCCATATTTTGTAATTCTTAAAGGAGGATCGATCCATTTTGAAAAGATTCTTTCTCCTTATTGCTTGAGAGTCAGCATAAAGATGCAAAGTGACCCAAAGGGTTTTTAAGCAAAGTTTAGAAAAAGAATCAAAGGAACCCATGCCTCATTATTTTGATTTTCCAAAAGACTTGATTAGGAATGAGTTTGATTTGGATAAGCAAGAGGTAAGAAAAGAAATATGGATGGCTTATAAGAATTTGCTTGAAAAATTCCATAGATTGGATCCAAAAAATGATCCATTGAGAGAATTCAAACCATTTTATAAGAAAATGGATTATTTGATAGAAAATTTTGATGAAGTCATGTATGGCCTAATGGATGAGGTGGAGAAATTGGAGATAACAATTGGCCAAGAAGTAAGAGAAGAACCTCCAAAATTAGCAGCCCAACAAAGGCCATTGTCAAAGCCTTCTCAACAAATGCCCCGAGTACAAAAATCAGCATCACCACTAAAAGGGGAATCAGAGGAGGAGAGACTTATTCACATGCCTCCAAGAGGGAGGGTTATTTACAGAAGAGTAAGAGATGAAAGTGATGGTGAAAAGGAACAAGAGATAAAGAGGAAGGGAAAGGGGATAATGAAACAAGAAAAACCCCTTGAACCTCAGCATGGGCCTCTTAAAGGGGTAATTATTACAAATGTTGAATCTTCACCTGAAAGAAGCCTTTCACCTCCTCCCTCACCTCCTCTATCTAAGAGGTAGAAGACTGACAAGCCTAAAGAACAACTTGCATAAGAACCAGAGGAGGAAAATGTGATCATTCTTACTAATGAAGAGTTGCAGGTTGGAATCCTATCTCCACCAAGGTCATTAGATTGGGACCTTGCTCCACTATAAATACAAGTAAAATCCATCCAGGATACAAGGAAAGAGGCATGTGACAAATTCCTGGAGAATGAGACGTTTGTTCACAACCAGGCATTTTTTACAATTGGTCTGCACAACTGAAGTTGAAGAATATAAAAATAGATGTGCTGAGAAGAAGGACAAACATCTCGATAGAAGAGATAAGGAAATTGAAGAAGAGGTTAAAAGTTAAATGATGAAAGAATTTAAATCCATCACTCCTGCAGAGGGAAGAAGAATTGTTGACCAAGCAGGGGTATTGATTCTTCCATAATGGGATATTGCAGATATTGTAGCTTTTGATACAATAAGGAAATCTCAACATCCCTTGTACAATTCAGAGGAGGAAGTTAGATTAGAATTGCAAGGGTCAGCTTACAACCAAGAATATGTCACATTGGCAATATGTTTGTTAACTAAAGGGGGTAAAAATCCTGACATAGCAGACATAAACCCCAATTTGAGGGGAAGTTTGATTATAAAAAGAGCTTCAGAGCAATTGACCTAATATTTAATGTGGCAAGGTTGGCATAGGAAATAGCTAAGAAGGAAAAGGCAGATAGAGAGGAATACCAAAGAAAATATGAACAAGTATTTGCAGAGTATAGCAAAGTTCAACAGAAGAATATTGAGTTGGAAACTACAGTTCAATTATTGCAACAAAAGTGATTAGAAGCCCTTCCTGATTTGCCCTCAACATCTAAAACACCTCCAACCACCCCCACTAAGTCATCTTCTAAGTCTCCAATTGAAATTCAACCCTCTATTTCTACGTTGGAACCATTTATTGAGGAGCCTACATAATTAGTTGACCCAGCCAAGGCTCAAATGCTTGAGAAAATAAAGGAATTGGAGTGTCAAATAAAAGACACAGAGGAAAGAGTTGTCTTGGAAAAGAGGGAGATAGTGAATATAGTTTTGAGCCATTTAAATGAGAAGATTGACAATAGGTTATACAGTATTCATTCATTATATTCTTTGTTGTTTGAAGCCATAAAGAATTTTGACAGAGATCAAGAGGTAGCGGCATCATTATTTGATAAGTAGATGCATAGAGCTAATGAACTTAAAATAATGTTCATGGCTTCCAAGTTCCATGTTGATAGACCTCAAAGTAATTCAACCAACCTATTTGTTGGTGAAGTCATTACAAGAATTTCAGACTCTACCAGAGAATCTAGAGAAGAAAATCAGAGAATTGATGAAGAGTTTCAATGAAATGCAAGACACATTGTTGTTTGGGATTATGGAAGAGAGTGGAGATGTTAAACAATTGTAGTCATGGAAAGAACAAGTAGAGAAGGTAATTAATTCGCAAGTAGAATTAATATGTGATAGCTTTTATATAGATATGCTTGAGGATAGTGTGGATAAGATCATCAATACAGGAAAAAAATTTGAAACTTTTGAGAAGGAAGCCAACCAAGTAGTCGTTAAATATACTCCATATAGGACAAAGGCAGACAAGGTTATGAATTTTGAATGGCCATCAGAAGAGGAGTATAATAATTGGGTGAGAATGTACTTAAATGAAGAATAAGGTAGAAACAAACAGTTATTTACTGGCAGGAATAACTTGGTTTCCAGTTCTGGCATCTTGCAATAGTTATTACCTTGGGAAGTGAATCCAGAATATCATGAGCCAACACTAGCATCATCTTCGGCAAATACTAAAAATGCCAAGTATAAGGAATGTTTTGAGAATATAGTTAGGATATTTTTCCACTAAGGAATATTGTTGTAACAAGAATCACAAGGGGTCCAATTAGCTTGTGATGTGTGCTTTCTTAGGCCCGAAGCTTGTTCGCTCCCTTGTTTTAAAAAAGGGAATTTAGGGCCATGTAGAAGGGTCTTTTTCTCATTTCTATAATTGTTGGTTCTAGATGAGTCCTGGTAGAGAGTCATAGGTGAATTTGAGAACAATTTGTTAAATTTGATACAGAGCAAATAGATAGAAAGTTTAGTGTTATTTTTTGTGAAGTTGTTGAATCCCTGGAATGTATATTGTTTTTGGTAGAACTAGTAATAAAATTTAAAAGGACAAAGTTCAGATCTATTTCTCTCCAATGTACAATTATGTCATATTTTGAATGGAATAAATCAAGGGTTTCTTTTCATTCAGCTCACTGTTGTGGTGTGTGTAATGTCTATTTCATTCTTTAATCTAACGAATTAATTAAAATGCTTGGATATAATTACAAATTGATAGGACTTGTGCAGGGATTTTGATAAGAAGTTTTAGGTTTGGTTACAGATGAGATTTATTGTAAGGCAATAATATCTTAGATCTATATACTAGGGTAGCATTCTGTCATATATCAGTATGCACTCGATGAATCCAAACTCCCAATGGAATAAGGCACAAATCTAAGCTAAATATTGCTCTTGTTATCAGTATTTTGTCTACGGAATCTTTGGCTTGATTTTTCTTGATAAATAGCAAATATCTTTTCATTTTATGTATGTTTGTTGTCATCTCATGCTCCAATTGGTTGAGGATCATTGCAGAATTAGCCATTCCTACAGCATTCTCCCTTTGTGTTGAGCCTTCTTGTATAAGACTATCTGCTTTATTTTAGTGTTATTTGCAATTGTGGTGCAGAGGTTATAAATTCGCTAAGGGATCACCCTCCCAGGTTTTGCAGAGCCCGAAGTGAAGAAGGATTTGTTAAGATCCTTGTCAGTTGGTCCAAGTCCTGGAGATTATTGAGTATTGGAGTTGGCTCCTTCATAGATAAGTGAAAGAGTAACTTGGTTGCTACACAAGATAGAGTAAATCCTATTTGGAAACCAACAAAATGTGCTTGTATTGATGATCTTATCCATACTATCCTCAAGCATATATGTATCAAAGCTATCACATATTAATCCTACTTGAGAATTAATTACCTTATTTGCATGTTCTTTCCATGAACGCAATTATTTAACATCTCCACTCTCTTCCATAATCCCAGGCAACAATGTGTCTTGCAATCACTAGGCAATAAATATGACAACTCCAAACATATTTTGAAAAGAAATATGTTACAAGAGATGAAAAACAAATATGAATATGAATGCAAATATGATAGCTCTCCTTAGAATGATATGTGTTATGTAGAGAGGGGCATAAACCATTCTATGGATAAGAGATGTGTCATGAAAACATAATGAGATGTCACCATGGAATGCTACCTTGCAATAGATAGCACATGATACCCACAACATCCACAAAAATGTAAAGAGACATGGGGAGTTGATTATTCAACGTTAATAAAATTCATATCAATAAAATTTGAACATATATATGGTTTCATATGGATTACTCGTCATATAACTGAAGGTTGTAAGATGGAAGCCACATCACTGACCTTCAAAAGAGGGGCAATGAAAAACTTTGGAGAAGGTGGAATCTCCTCAACAATAAGAACTGATATAGACAAAGAAGTAATAGGAGATGACTTCCTACAATGGAACTCAAGAATAGGGCCCTACTCAAACTTACACTTAGGCAGTTGAGGCAAGATAGTCACATAAATTCTAGCAGGTTTAAGGATCCTAGGCAAGCAATGATGAAGATGCAGAGAAGAAAAGAGAGGAGCAAGAAGACTATGCTAGACACTTCCGACGTATGAAGCATGTTTATAGCCTACAAAAATGGAAGGATACCGAGAAGAGAAGTGACAAGTAGTGGTTCTAAGGAGGGAGAAATGAACAAATACACTGGATAAGGGTGATGGTCATTAACAACCCCCAAAGTAACTAAAAGTAATAGAAAAGATGGACCAAATATAGGAGTTGAGATAGAAGAAGAGAAACAAGAGCAACAGAGACTGGAATAGGAATGGGAGAAGGAACAGAAGTAGACATCAAAGACTTACCCTTGGTCTTCAAAGCACCCTCACGTTCCTTAACCATCACACATTAATGATTCTTATGATCATGCATAAGTTGGTTCTAATGTAGATGGGATCCAAGAATAGAAACCTAAGAAGAGACCATAACATCATGCATCATAGATGGAGTCATTTGCGTTGTTTCCAATGGAAGAGAAGGGTCAACTAATGAAATAAGAGGTGCTACAGAATCCACAAACACTTTTCCCCTTTTTTCTCTAGGAGTAGTCGAAGGAATAAGAGGAGCCCATGGAGGCTAAAGAGACGTGACAAAGTTGAACACCAAGAACATGGTGAATGCTTACCTTTTCCATACAAAGTAGGGCAAGGGATATCTGCAAGGATGGGGAGCTCAAAGGGAGGGTGAGACTTATACTTTGTCAACATGGGTGCCTTTCCTTT
The DNA here is from genome assembly GCF_030272615.1 of Cryptomeria japonica. Lineage (NCBI taxonomy): Eukaryota > Viridiplantae > Streptophyta > Pinopsida > Cupressales > Cupressaceae > Cryptomeria > Cryptomeria japonica. Next base: position 171,453,311 of record NC_081412.1, on the reverse strand, counting down.
TTCCATGCTAAGCATTATTGAAAGAACAAAAGACATTATCGAAAGTCACAAGGTCTTTAGAGGACAAGGAGGCCTACCATAAAAAATGGGCTTTTCTTTTACTCTTAACAAAGAGGAAGTGAAAGACGAAGCATGTAATGCCCCGCCAGGAACCCCAAAGGAAAAACCACACATCTAGACAACTAAGGGTGAAATAAATAAAAAATTAAAGTATAATTCACATTAAGCGCATTAATTACTACACTGCACAATAATAACACAAGCGGGAGACTAACACCAGAATTCCTAAAGGGTTACTAACGAAGAATTGAACTAAATGTTAAATTCCAAAATTATGATAAATCCAATTATCCATCATTTACTCATCAAACATAATAAACTATATACAATAACATATTACACCATTTAAAGATTGAAAGAGTAACAATATAATTTTCTCTTTAATAAAGCATTAACACAAATCATAAAGATAGTTGATAAATAACATCCAAAACTTAGGATTACATTGATCATAAAATACATGGCTTCCAATAATACATATAAAGTTTGTCTTTACCAAATTACAAGGTTACATAAATTCATTGATCCAATTGACCACATAGGTCTCCAAAGAACAATAATCTCCAACATGAGATAGAGCATGATTCACGAACCACAGGAACACCTGTGAAGCCAATCCTCGCAAGAAGGTACGAACAAGAACATCTAATGGGAAGTGGCACTACCACCTCACCATGTGATCCCAAAATGGAATCACCCCACCGTGCTAGGAGATAGCAGAGGACCCTCAAGCAAGCATAAGCAAGACAAGGACGACTGTACAATACAACTCCACAATACTTCAGGTGACTTGACATCATAATACACTAGTGACCCTAAAGAGAGACTATCATTGCATAGCTTAAGAGGGTTACCCTAGGTATACCTCCATAGGTCCCGCCCCCATCTTGGGTTATCCTAGTAACCTTTCCTGAACCCCCGGTTCCATATAAGTCTCATGCGGACCCTACCAACCCTTCGTGAATACAAGGTGGTCGGTTTGCCATTCCAGACCTTCCCACTACATCTTGAGCCTATACGAGCACTCAACCATGCTCGGGGTACAATATCTTAATTAATATTAAAACTACCCACCCCCTACAATTATTAGGTTATCACTTATTATCTAACTTTCGAGGGGTTATCCTACCAACTACTTCGGGTGTGGCCCCCACTCAAAAGCCACTCTCTCATAGGACACTAAACAAACATGGTCACTCTATGAGGACCCTATGGCAAAACAGACGGCCATAACACCACTATCAAAATATAGGTGGCCAAAAAATAAAGACTTACTAGCCCTTGGTTAACCATAAGGAATAAGCACTACATGGTTAAGACAATGAGGTCATAATACATCACTTGGTCAAGAGATACAAAATACGCCACAACAGGACAACTAACAAAGATGAGGAATAACAACCAAACAAACCCCTTGCAAGAAAAGCTAAATTCATTAAGTCCCAGCACAGTCAATCTTTGAGAATAACAACATCATATACACTTGCAATTTCATCATTTAAATTAAATAAAACATCACAATGAAGATTACGAGAAATTCAAGTCATCATTGAACCGATAGGACTAGAAATCTAACTAATCATAATAATTAATTTACCTCTTTTAACTTGAACCAGCAAAAATCATGATGATTAAATGCACAAACACCCCAAAATAAATAACACATTTATTCTAAAGGCATCATTTAATTTATAAATTATACCATTTCATTAAACTATTAATAGATTAATAAAAAATAATATATATAAAAGTATATATAATAATTATTATTAACTATTAATAATTAACAAAATACTAAAATTGAAGGTTTAAACTGAGACCGAAGAGGGGCTCTGCAACCAAGGACGAATACGAACAGTCCTTGGAAGCAGGTCGGCTCTCTGGCTGGGGGCTCCCAAGCATACCAGGAGGCCCCCGCATTTACTTCGACTCGTGCCTCCATTAATGGAGAAAAGCAGAGTCAGAGTCGATATTAATACCAGCCAGAGCAACGTCGGTGGGAAGAAAACATTCCGCCAGACTGTTGAAGGGCATTGCACCACCTTCCTAGAAGATGCAAGGTTCGAACCGAACGTCCTCCATGATGCAGCAGCAACCCAGACCCGCGAAGAAGGTGAGGTTGCCTAGGCACCCAAAGTTGTCATTAAACCTAATACTTCCATGATATAATGTATTTCTAAGGAGATTTCTAGACTTAGGGATTCTGCGATTTTTTAGCAGCCCTTGATGTAGATAGAATGTCGTCTAGACAGTATTTAAATAAATGGTTTCAAGATGTTTGGTTTTCAAAGCTTGGAATTCATTATTCCTTCTGTAGAATGTTACAAAAAGGGTTATTCCTTATTTCTTTCAATGATAAAGAAACACAAAAGAAAGTGCTAGAAAAACAATTTTGGAATGTAGGAAATTCTTGTTTTAGGGTTGTTCATTGGAACCCGGTAGCATGTAATGAGGAAATCATGGCATTATCTAACCCTAAATGGGTTGTTATTAAAAATATTTTGCCTTTTTTATGGAATTGTATCTCAAAATTTACTGAACCCTTAGGCAAAGTGGTAAAAATTGACTCTTCTTTTGCTTTATTACCCCATATGGACGGGAGAGTGCTCATTGCCTTCAATCCTTGCTTGGCCCTTCCCTCCGAAATCGATATCTCCATTGAAAATCAAATGTTTTCTTGTCCCGTAGAGTATTTGGGGGGAATTAATGCATGTCATAAGTGCAGAAGAAATGGACACTTCCTCAAAAATTATCCTCTGTTAGCGGGAAAAAATGTCACTCATGTCAAGAAGACCTCTATGCGGCATTCTCTGCACTCTGCCTCCGCAGACCCCTTGAACCCTAAATAGATCGACCCTACTCCTCCCCCATTACACCCTGAATCACCGCCCCCCATCCCCTCCAACCACTCTCAACCTAACCCTCCTGACTCGCCACCTCCACCTGGCACGGATCTCCCACCCCATAACTACCTCCCTCAAAGTTGCCCTAACCCACCCAATGCTCCTCCCTTGATTGCTGAGAGTTTAGCTAAATATCAGAAGGTCATAAAAGAGGCCAACTTGGCTGCCAGTATCCCTAGCCCACTAGAACCTGATGTGGTTGGGTTCCCAACCAATAATGGTGAACCCAGAACCCAAAATGCACAGCAAACTATCCTTGAAAAATTGAAAATGGTTGCAGAACACAGAAAACAACTCGAACTGGCATTAAGTAATCAGAAAAAGGAGATTGAATCCAATTCCATGTCCTTCCTCCATGAGTATATCTAAGGGGATGATGGTGGTCTTCAAAGTACCACCAATGCCATCTGCTCTATAAGTCTGGGGGCTGAATGTAGGGGCAATTGGGACATTCTTGGAGAAAAGAACATCTCTCCCATAGTTGCCAGTTCAAATACTCCCTTGGAGGCCAAGGTTGAGGGGTGGGGAGTACAAAACCCCGCCACACCCCATGAATTAGCATCAGGTGACATCAATGGGAATTTGGAGCTTACCATCCCCCCTTCTAACCTAACATAGAGGATGACCATGGCACTAGACCCTGTGTGAAACCAGATGAATTTGAGGTTATCAACAATGGTGGAGATAAGTCCTTCTCCCCAGATGCTAGAGTCTTTGATTTTGGTTCTAATAATGGGGAAGGAAACCCATCTGGAAATAAATCTAAGAAAAAAAGGAGGAAAAGATCTCCTAAGGTCTCTAAGGAGACATCTATTAGGAAGGAATCATTGGGACCCGAACAGCTATCTGAACTAAGGAAAAAAAGAGGTAGACCACTCTCAACAGTGGCCTTTGATGCTAGTCACCTCTCTAACCTTGAGGAATGGCCTAAGTGCTTTGAGGGGTTTAAATCCTTGATGGACACTACTGAACAAGTATCCTAATGTTGAAAGCCATCCCATGGAACATCAAGGGCCTAAAGGCCCCTAATAGGAAATATGTGGTCAAAAGATTTCTAAATATGCACAAAGATATTGTCTGTCTTATGCTCCAGGAGTTAAAATCAGTGGGGTTCACCTTAGAAATTAAACTAAAATACATTTGGAGGGAGGCCACTCCCATCTATAGCAACCACCCTAAAGGAAGAGGGGGAGCTTCAATTTTATTAAGCCCTAATTGGGCAAATAAGGTGAAAATTTGGGGGCAATCCCCTTGTGCGAGGGTAGTATGGGCTATCCTTTAGAATGGCAACTCCACCTTTGGCATCTACTCAATATATGCCTCCAATGACTATCGGGAAAGAGGAAGTATGTGGGAATGGATTACTAATCTGGAAGATATCCCCTAGTTCCTTGGAGGGGATTTCAACATGGTAATAAAATGCTCAAGATAAACAAGGAGGTAATAAGGTGGAATGGAAGGGTGCTGAGAGAGTGCAGTGGGAAAGGATGACTAACAAGATGAAACTAGTCAATCCTTTAGCAGGAAAGCAGGGTGAGTATAATTCAATATGGTACACTTGGTGTAATCATCAACAGTATAATAAAAGGGTATATTGCAGGCTTGATAGATTTTATTTCAACAAAGACTTCTTCGAAATTAATAAAAATGATGGGGGGTTTCAATATACTATCATACCATATACACTATCAGATCATCACCCTATTATGATTGGGCTAAAGATAACTGATAATAGGGTCATCCCACCAAACCCTAGCTCTAACTTTAGAATGAACACTAGTCTACTAAAGGATGAGGACCTGAAATGTGCTATGTGTCTAGTCAGAATGTTTAATAAATATGAGAATAGCTAAATGTCCAACATAGATAGATGGAATCAAAATGTTAAAACCTAGACCTCACTCTATCAAGTTGTGGGTAAAAAGAAGGTTAAGGATGCCAGAGCCTCTGAGCTACAACTGCATAATACCCTCCAAGTGGTTGAACTAGAACTTCAAGGGGATCCTAAAAATGTATCACTCACCAACTAGCTGGTTAGGGTCAAGACTGATCTGAGAAGACTGCAGAATCAGAAAATCAAAGGGTGGAGAACTAGGGCTAAATTAAATTGGCTAGACACTGGAGATCGAGGTTCTAAATTCTTCTTCCAGTGTCTTAAAATGAAATAAGCTAGAGAAAAAATTGACACCATCTGGGAGCAAAATAAGAACCACTCTGACCCAACTGAAATTCTTGACTGGTTTGCCCAGTTCTACAAGAACCTATTCTCTACTGAACCAGGAAGGGAGGAACAATAAAATGCCAGAAAGATTATTATGTCCCTAGTCCCTAAACGTATTGACAAGGAGGATAGTAAGATGCTTGAAATGGCTATCTCAAAAGAAGAAATCAGGGGACCTATCTTGGCCCTTAGCAATGATAAATCCCTCGGCTCTAATGGATTTCTAGTAGAATTTTATAAAGAAAGCATTGGATGGATAGTTGATGATCTACACTCCCTATACACTAAAGCAATACAGATTGGCTCCTTGGGAAAGAATATCAACCAAGGTCTAATTAAGCTCATTCCTAAGGAGGGTGATAAAACCTTACTTAAAAACTTGAGACCTATCACACTGTTGAATGTGTCATACAAAATCCTAGCTAAATTGATTGCATGCAAACTGGAGAAGATCTTGCCTAAGATTGTCAGTTCTACTCAAACAGGGCTTGTCAAAGGATGCTATATATTGGAAAACCTAATTACATGTTGGGAGTTGCTCCGCTAGGGTAAGAAATCTAGACAAAGTGGAGCCATGCTGCTCATAGACTTTGAGAAAGCATATGACAAGATAGAATGGGACTATATCATTCAGATGCTTCAATCATTAGGATTCCCCCCTAAATTTTGTAATATGGTCAGAACTCTGCTATGTGATGCTAATGTTGTGGTTGAAGTAAATGGGATAAGGTCCTCCAATTTTGCACTAACTAGATCCATCAGACAGGGGTGCCCTTTAGCCCCTGCCCTCTTTGTTCTAGTTGTTGATGCAATGTTCTACTTATTTAAGGACTCCTCATCTAACCCCCTTGTTAGGGGTATCTCCTTACCTAGCAAAGGGGAAATCTGTAATGTCCAATTTGTTGATGACACTGCACTATTAATTAAGCTTGAGGAAGAGAACCTTGTTGCCCTCATGAAAAATATTTATCTCTTCTGTCTAGCATCTGGCAGCAAGATTGCTATCCACAAGTCCAATCTTCTTGGTTGGGATGACAACCCTCCGGGATAGCTCTCAAACTTCTCTCTCAATTGGTTGGGCCCAACATAGATAATAAAATACCTTGGTATTCCCTTCTTTGTTCTCCTAAATCTAAAAGAAATGTGGGAAAGGGTAAGGAACAAGATTGATAAGAAACTCTCCAAGTGGAACAGAAACTTTCTCTCCTTGGTTGGAAGATTCCAGGTGTGTCAAAAAATATTCTCCTCGTATAATATCTATTTTTCATCAGCCTGGCTATTCAAGAATTACCAATTTAATCATGTCCAAAAGTAGATTAGAGAATTCCTTTGGTCTGATGGCAAGGGTACTAAGAAGCAACACGTAGTCAAATGGGAGTGGTGCACTATGAATAATTTATTTGGTGGGATGGGTTTGAAAGACCTGAAACTACAAGGCATTGCTCTTGCTTCCAAGTGGATTCTTAAAGCCATGGATGGTAATGAGCCATGAAAAATTCTTATAAGGAATAATAGTATATGCTCAGTACCTAAGAAAGCCAAGAAATGGAAAGACCTCCCAATACTAGATACTCTTATGGGATAGTTTGAGGTAGCTCCAACTGGCTCTGATATCTTCAAGTCCTTATGGAAGACCTGGAAACATGTGAAACACTTGGTATATATCAAAGTTAATGGCACCAAATAGGGAAATATTGCGGATGATAGATCAATATGGTGGAATCTATTTCATAATGGCAAACCATTAGCCACTCTCCAAGGTTGTTTTGCATTGAAATAACAAGACCCAAATCAAAATCTGGCAAATTTAAAGAGGAATAAACATAAATAGAGGGAATTAAATCAATTCCTACATTTTTTTAAACACAGAGGAATAATTTTCTTTGGATTACACAAAGAGGGCAAAATTGGCAAAATTTTGCCAGTATAACCCCCAAATTTGGACAAATAGAAACTTGCAAACATTCAGAAAATCAATTCCATTCCATACTACACAAATGGAGGAAATAATCAAAAACCAAATATATGCATGAACTTAAAAACACACAACCAAAAGAAGATTGGAGAGACTCTTCAACAAAACAAATTGAAATGAAATTTAATTGAATCCCATAACAAACTACTCCATTATCCAAAACAAGCTTCCAACAAGATTTCACAAATTTAAATCAAACACACGGGAAGAAATATCAACATTCAAATTTTTTTTATTAAAACATAAGAAGAAACTACCCAACCTGCAAATCAACCCAGGAAGCAAATTTGTGGAAGAGCTTCAACCTTGAAAACAATTTTCAAATCTAGGTTTCTCCTTCCAAATGGATTTCCAAATTTTGCATTCAAAAATAATCCTCCTCTCTTCCCGTGAACTCACAAGCAATATAGCCAAAAATATTTCAAACTAAACTTTTAGGTTGAAATTTTTTTCCAACCAACCAGAATAAAACTATTTAAAAAGTAAAAGAAATCTGATTTTATTTTTCATGACACAATCATTTTTGAACAAAATAAAATCTACAAGTTAAAAATAAACTAGCAGTTGCATGGGGAGTGCCTGCAACAAGAGGCCGATAGGTCTAATTGTAAAGGGATTATAACATTACAAGGAGGGTTTTTGTAGAAGCATCATAATGAGAGAATGTAATTAAATTTAAATTGAATAATTTTATTGATATATAGTATATAGTATTGGCATTGTACAAAACCCAACCAATGTTTATAGTTGTTCCCAAAATAAGAAGTTGACCACCCACCATCCCCCATGTTGTTGAATGCAGCATGATGTACAGAAAGAAAGTGCCATGAAGAGTAATTTTTACAATAGAATGAAAGTTCTATAAAGAGTACTTATTATAAATGGTTTGTATTATAGACTGTATTAATCCCAACCAATACTATTTGTTGGACCCAGAAAACTTTTGTTATCCACCCCCCATCCCCCATGCTGGTAACAGTAGCATGTTATATAGCCTTTTGTTGATATCCATTTGATGTATATCATCTTAAACCTATGAGAAATAAATTATATTAGGACCTCACTTTGGAGGAAATCAAAAAATGAACACTAATAAAACACAAAGGCATTTACCTTGCAAAGTAAAAGGCTTCATAGCAACAAAGTGGCAAATCATAGAAAATCCTACCAATACGCGAAAACCCTGCAAATTAATGGCATTAAGTAGCAGTCACAAAGAAAGACCTTGAAAGGTATAAGCACTCACCAACTGCAAACTAAACCCATTAAAACAAAAAGAAGTTTCGTTTGCAAATAAACAAGAAAACATACGCATTTACCTTGCAGAGTATCAAAGATGATGACAACCAAAAGAAATTACGGTTAGATGATGAGTATATTTATACAGGATACATACCTTCAGAGTAATGACATTAGAGTGTTGGATGTTGATCACCACTGAAACTTCAAATGTAAAAGTAGTGGCAACCTGGAAATGTTAATGCATCATAATGAGAGAATGTAATTAAAGTCAAATTGAATAATTTTATTGATATATAATATATAGTATTGGCACTATACAAAACCCAAGCAATGTTTATAGTTGTTCCCAAAATGAGAAGTTGACCACAAAGAGAACTTATATTTAAATTGTTTGTATTGTAGACATGTATATCCATTTGATGTATATCATCTTAAACCTGTGAGAAATAAATTGTATTAAGAAATTGTAATTGTATGAAGATTTTCTTGTGAGTAATAAATAATATTAGGAAATTGCAAATGTATGTAACACTTGTAGAATATAAATAATATTAATTGAAGGTACTTACATTTTTTACTGATGTTGTATTTGGTTAATGTACTTGTTTTGTTTTGTAGGTTGCTTCGTTGCCTGCCATTTGATACCTGTGAGAAATAACATTGTATCAGAAAATTTAAAGTGTTTTAAATTGTAAAGTTTGTCTTTGGTAGTGGTTCTGCAATCTGCAAAGTATACAGACAGTAAAAACAGAAGTTAGTATTATTGATTGTAAATTGCATACCCTTGTAATTTTCGTTGTTTGAACCGGTGTCTTCATTGATTCCCTGCAAGTACAAGAAGAGAAAAGAAGTTTGGTAACCATTAGAAGAAGCATATTTGTAAGGAAATTAAATAGTTGAGAAGACAGTGGATGGCAGATGTGTACATGTTCTATCAGAGTATTTTCGCATCCAAGAGCCTCGTTTAATTTAATCTAATATTGGCTACATTTGATGTTGATCCTACAAGGTATGAAAATTGTAATGCCTTGAAACAATTGATAGAAAATATATGGTATGTAAAATCACAATGAAGTTGTGTTTGCAGTACCTGTTTATGTTTGTTTTGCAAGTAATTTTCTTTCGTGATCTGGGAAAGCTTCAGCAAATGAGCTTCTTCTTTTTTCTTAGAATGGTTGATGCAGCACCTTGCAACCTTGAGTACCTTTCATAGGTGAAAGTCGAGTGAATCCGTAGGTGGTTAATTGATTTCACTTTGGAAAGCACTGTAAATGTAAGGCCTTGTTTCTCTGTTTTGCCAATGTCAATTCTTGCAAAGTCTAGTGTCAGACCCTATGATTTGTGAATAGTAATATCCCATGCCATTGTTAATGGAATTTGTGTGTGGTTTCCCCTAGTAATTGGTGATATGGGAACATGTTTTGGATTTGCTAGATCCCATGATGGGCCAGTATAATGTTGGAAGAGGACCACCACATATTTTGGTAAATCGGGCGGCTTAGAACCTGCATCGTAGACAATCATTTTGATTTGACCCAAAGCACCATTGACAAGCCCAACTTCTATCCATAAATTTGCAATAAGAATTACTTCTTGGTCTATAGAAAGAAGGATTTCAAGTGATAGTTGTTCTTCTTGGCGTGTTTGTTTATCTTTTTGGTGTGCAATGATTGTTGTTGCACTTATAATGGGTGAGTGTGATTGTTTCAACATTTTAATGTTGTGTGCATTTGAAGTTGCGTTTGTTGCAAACAAATGTTTATGTTGGTTGAAGTGGTTGTTCTGATCAAGTGTCAAAGCATGGGTTGACTGCATCTGTAGGCTTTCCCAGTCTGTTTGCAATGGCATTGTGTTGCGTATATTAAGCAAAATCTCACGGAACTGCTTCTGGGAGGGGCTTGTACCTTATTGTTGAAAAGAAACATCCAAGGTGACAACATTATTGAAGGTGTGCCATAGAGCTAGTGTTGTTGAGTGGGATGCATATAATGGTTTATCCATAACTAAGGGTAGTTGTGCAAGATCACCAACCAAGATCCTTGAGAGCGTTGCAAATGATTCATATTGTTTGGTGGGAAAAGCTTCTCGCAATCTGTTATCAATCTTCATCACTAATTGAGGACCAACAAAGCTCATTTCATCTATCAAAATGTAGTGTAAATGTTTGCATTACTCTTGAAACATTAATAGTGAATGGCCTATTAAGGGTTTGTATTCTTGAATAGGTATACGGAGGGCAGCATGGATTGTGGTAGCTTTGATATTACATGTGGATACACCTGTTGGTGCTAGTACAAGCAATGGGTATTGTGTAGGATCTAAATGGGAATTTAACTATCTACGTATACAGTCAATAAGAAATGAGTTTCCAATACCTGTTGTGCCTTGAATAATTAACCGTAATAGTGAGGAATTCAAATTTTGTGCAGTGTGAATATTTATAATATCAAGTGCAGTATTTTGGTTTGTTGCAAGCTCAAAGTTATTAGGTGCATTTGAATGTATGTTGCCAAGGGTGTGAGCTGATTGGCTTTTCTCCATTGAAATGAATTGAGATGCTTTTGTATGTAGCATTTCATTAAGGATGGAAGCACTCCAATTAAATTGAAGATCAAAATCATGTTTGCCAAGCATTTGAAGAGTAGCAACATCAAAGTTGTTTGATGCTCCCATTTGTGACAAGAACTCCCATTTGTAGAGGTCTTGATCAGTAGATTGTGGAATATCTTGTGACTGCAGGTCTTCGCTATTTTTTGTAGTCAAGTGTTCTTCAATGCCATTTACATGCCACTGGATATAATGCGTACTTTGAAGATGTTTCCAATTTACTATAATTTCATCAATTGAGATACCTATGTGTAGAGGGATGTTGTGGAATGGTTTGTACAAAAGTAATTCACTCCAACAAAAAGTTTCAAAAGTACTGTCATCTTCTAAAGGTAAAGATTTATACTATGGGTAGACATTTACAATTGCTGGTAGCTTTCTTTTTATCCATTTACATGATTTGTGTCGTTCATAGTAAGTATATTGTTGAGCTGAACGGAGCAAAGTTAGGTTTGCTAACTCCGATGGTCTTTTCATGTAGTTAGAAATGAAAGAAATAGATGTCTGTGAACCTTCGTCACAGTTTATTATATGTTGGAAGATTTTTTTCCAACATTGAGGGTCACAAACTGACGTGTGCAAGAGATCAAGGGGAGTTTAAGCAGCATGTGGCAAGTTTCTTGAGTGCTAATGTCCCTATCAGCAACAATTCCATCATGAATCTTTGATATGCTAATAGAATTGTATCTTCTGAATTTGTTGATCCAACAATTCTTTTTAACATGTCAGTATAGCTTTCTAATTTACGTTCAGTTTTCAATGCGTATTTTGAGATATATTGGAGAACTGCCTTTTTGGAGCATACTGCCTAACATTCAATATTAGCCCTCCATATGGCAAGCATCATTGGGTTGTGAACATTGAGGCGACTATCATTCCTTGATGGCTTGTATGATGGGTTATTATTATGGTCTAAAGTCAATGATGAGTCATGTTGTTCAGGCCAAGGTGCTTTGTATCGACATTCAAGTGTTGAGTTGTTTTTTTCAAGCAGGTATATTCTAAACACTTTGTATGTCGTTGTACAACATTCACTAATTCAGTGTAATCAGTGCAAGGCTCAGATCTGGATATGACATCTGTATCTGAAATTACAGGTATATACTACATGTTTAATCAGTCCACTTCAGTGTGTGGATTTCATGTTATGATGTACTTGTCAAAGAAGTTTTTAACTGATTGAATGCTTTCATGGTCCGGCCAATCAAGGTTGCCAATATTAGGTGCTTGAGGTAGCCAAAGAAAGTCATGAATATGGGCAGAGCCTCGGTGTTGTCATTCATATCTGTACCAGTGATCAGTGGCATGCAATTGTTTGCCAATGACTTCATCACGAAAGAGCTGAAATCTTAAATGCAAGTATAAAGCTGTTATATGTGGGTTATTGACTAAATTCTCAATAGACTGCCTTCTGTTGTGGTGCATAGTATTTGATAGTGTTTTTGGGAACAACTTATGCAGGTTAGGCCATTTTGTATTAGCTGAGCTTAGAGTAAAGAATAGCATAGGTGGACCTAACTGTTCTATCATTGTCGTAATGTCTCTATGGGATTTGCTCCAAAATGTGTGTGTTCCGCGCAAGGAGGCAGCATATCACATGATATGATTTGGTAATTCATTTGATGGTGTGTTCTATAAGTATTCTCTTAGGCCATGAAGATTCGGTGGAAGAGAATCTTCTAAATTTGTCTGTATGAAAACAACAGTTGATTGTTGAGATTGATGCCTCATCATAAGGTTATAGATATAATATCTAAAACATACATGCTAGCCAAATCTTTGATCAGAATATTTGATCAAGTGCAAAGCATATTCATGTAAATGTACATGCCTTGTTCTGTCTTGAAGTGGTAAAGCCAATCCATTAGGGAACAATGTGGGGAATGCCATTGAAAGTAGGCCTTCTATATTCTACTCATTGATAGGTGATGTACTATTTTGTGGCCAAGGGACAACATTGTTGTCGATATTATCTAGATGTAGGATTGTCTTGATTGCATCAAGTTCAGGTATTGAGGATGGAAGTTGTGGAATGAATGAAGAAGAGTTTTCTATTACTTCTTCTTCATTGTTGATGTTGGGCACATCAAGAATTTCTTGTATAGGTTCTTCTTGAGATGAATGTATTGAATGCAAAAGGTCTGAAATGTTAGTGTTGTGCTCTAGTAATAGGTGTACTGCATCTAAATCAATGACAACATCTTTATAGTAATGGTCATGCTTTATTTTGTAAGTCAATGCATTCATGATGTGAAACCTATTCACGTAACAGGCATAGGTTAATCCATGTAAATTAGTTCTATGGACAATAAGGATTTCTAAATGCTGAATTTTGTGAGGCAATGATAATGCAATTTTTGAAATATCTTGTGGGAAGTTAATTGTGTGACCAGAATACTTATATTGTCCTCCCCTTGCATGAGTAACTTGCAAAACATGGGCAATCCTTGCTATGAGCATTTCTTCTACTTGAGAAAGACACTTTAAAATAGAAGGTTGCTCACCTGGGTCCATATTGTTTGATAATGAGAAACGGTGGAGCCCTCTTTCAGTAGAACATCTCATGCATATAACTACATGGTTGATTTTTTTAATAGTCATGCCCACATAGCTTTCTTTACAAATAGTACATGCCTCTGTGAGCTCCAACATATCAATCCTTTTTCGAAAGTTAGATAATGCATGTAGGAATGAAGGAGTCTATAGGGCGAGTTCAGGAGCAGTAGAATGTGTTTGAGGCACATTACTTTGCTCAAGGTCATTGCTTTATGTTTGTAATAGAATGTCTGAGTTACTATCAGATGTTTGTTGTGCACGATGCTTCATTTGGCGTTTGTTGGAGATATTGCCTCTATTCTTTGCATAGTAAGCTCTATTTGTTTGCTTTCTCCTCCATTTGATGGCATCACTTTCTTGAGTGGAAGGCTCAATAGTTATCTAATAGTTGGAAGAGAATAGAGGTATGTTAGAATTCTCATAACTGAAGAGAGAAAGCATTGAAGTATGTATTCAGAAGCGTATGGGAATTGAAAACTGCTTAATCTAATTTGTACTGTTCTTTTGTTTAGTTTTGTGGTGGTCATTTTGTTGCGAGATGTATTTGTTGTGCAAGTGTTCAATTTACTAATGTATAGTTTGCTGAATATATTGCTTACCTATGAGTTTTCCTGCCAAAGCTACTATTGAAATATACATATGCATAGATATATAAAATTATACATACATACATACAGATGTATGTATATATGTACACATGTATATATACATATCCATGAAATATGTGAATACCTGTATACATAGATATGCACATATATAAATACATGTGTATATATATATATATATATATATATATATATATATATATATATATATATATATATATATATATATATATATATATATATATATATATATATATATGTATATTGGGCGGATAGAAATCGTTTTGGCTTCTTAGTATACACATGGTTGGTTGAGTATGTTTAGTTTTGTTGTGGTCATTTTGTTGCAAGATGTATTTGTTGTGCAAGTGTTCAATTTACTAAGGTGTGTTTTGTTGACTGTAGTGTTTACCTATGACTTCCCTTCCCAAAGGCATTATTGAAATATACATATGCATAGATATATAAAATTTATTTACATACAAATGTATGTATATATATACACATGTATATATACATATCAATGAAATATGTAAATATCTGTATATATAGATATGCACATATATAAATACATGTGTATATATATATAATTCTATAACTGTGTATAAATATATTTTTGTATAGTTTTTTTGTATATTTGGTATTTTTTTATAATTTTGGGTATGATAACATTTCAAGACTGTGATTATGGATATATATATTTCTCCATATGTATATATTTATACATATATATAGATATACATACAAATATGTGCATGTGTAAATACATATCTATTAAAAAATCTATATATAAGTAGGTATATACCTATAGAAATAGATATTGCAAAAATAAAAATAGATATATGTGTGCATATATGCATAAATTTTCTATAAATATTTATTTATTTACATATACTTATATATGTGTACAAATATACTTAAGTGTGCTCATATGATACACAAAAAGTGCAAACAAAGATAGAAATGCAAGTAATGAAATGAATAGGAAAGTGCATTGAACTATAAATACTTTTATATGAAAGAAATTTAAAGGAAAGCATTTTGTGTTCTGGAAGGTAAGTAACCAGCATACATGAGTAGTCTCTATATAGGAATATAAATAAGCATCTTTACATCATAGGCAAAGAGAGTAATTAAAGAGAAGAATGCAAGGTAAAAAAGATATTGAAAAGTGTGTTGAGCTTGTAGAAAGATCATAATTGAAGAAATTAATTGCTCAACAATCATTAATGCATGAAAGAAATAACCAACTGGAATTTTCAGATAAATGTAAATATGTAATTGTACAAGAAAGCATGAACAGTAAGTACTTATATACAAGAGGAATCTCAAGGAAAGCAAATTTATTTTGCAAGGCAATTAACCAGCATAGATGAGTATGCAGTTAAACATATTGTGCAATGCAACAACGAGTATTTCCCGAAGAGTTTGAAAACTTGTAGTAGTTGTGCATAAACATATAAATATATTTGTATGCAGAGATGCAAATTCTTACTGTTTAATATCCAATTGTAGATGTGATTGTTGACATGTGTGTATGAATTTTTAAACTAAATATAGATAGTTATTGAGATACAAATTCTCTATTATAATATTTATGCATACATAAATGGGATAATTTTAATTATAATAGTACATGCAAAAGTAATAAGCATGACAGTAAAAAAGTTTATGTGGTAAGAAAAGAATTGCAAAGAGATAACAGTGTAATTTTAATGCAATCTGTTATTTATGTAAGAAATATACATATACATATATATAGATCTATTCATATATTCATAGAAGATAATCGTTTGTATTTGTAAGTAGAATTATCTTAATATACAAAAAAGTTCTACATAATGTAGTATTCAAAGGAAAAGCGACAAAGCTATGAAGACATCTATATGTAAAGTTATGTGTAGGATTGTAGTACTATAAAATAAGTAAATTTTCAAATGTAATAATTGTATCATGAACAGAAAGTTTTGTAATTAGGCAAAATTCCTAATATAGCTAAGCTTGTGTAGATAGGCGAGCAATCTCTACAAGCAATGCACCACATTCAGATTTATAGTCAACAGAGCAGACTTTGTTGATCATAACTTTCATCGTTGATTCAGAGTTATACGTGTCAATAGAAACCAGCAGTGTGAATGAGTAGCGATGTGAGACAAGTTTATTAATCACAGAGCAAGGTGTTTTTGTTGTTGTGGCATCATTTTGCAATGCACAAAGCTCTTTTGTAGTTTTCTTTATCAATTGAGTTCCAACCTCATCAAAAGTAGTAGCCCAAACAGTACATGTCGCATCTTGTAGCTTCATTGGTAAAAGGTAACTGTAATTGCATTCTGCCATGGTCATTTCACATCTAGGACAAAACCATGAATCATCAACCTATTGAGTGCATTTTTTTTACAAGGCTTTCCATTTACTTTTAGTGGACAAGCTACGTAACAGAAATTTTTATTTGTTGTGTTTACAAATCTTAGAACAACCAGTAAAGTGATTTGAATAGTTTATGGTTTCACACTCATACGTTCGCGGATTGATGAAATAGTCATTCTAGTATATTTGCCATCAATGTGGGTAATTGCTGGAGAAAAATCTGGAGTATGCAAGGGAAGATTTCCTCTTAATATTAGGGGTTCTGCCTCTGAAAAAGGAGGATTAATATGTAATGTTGTTGTAGATATTATGTTAACAACCTTACCATTAAAATAACCAACATGAGCATTACGTAAAGCAAGTATAAGAACACTATCACTGGTTAACATGTTTTTTAACTCTAGTCCACTTTGTTCTGATATTGGACCCCATAGGTTGATATCAATTGTTGACCCTGAGAGATCATTAATTCTAACAACTCGCTTCTGTGTTTGAGTGCCATCTTTCCTATGGATTGGAATGATATCTCCAACGTGTAAAACAACACCAATGATATCAACTAATGTATTATTAATTAGTTGAAACACTTCACTAATAGGAATGAAAGGAGAGTGTTGTTGATTTGGTACTTCTTCATGGCTGCAACATTTTAATATGGAGGCATCAGACATCATGATCTCTAAATGGTTGTTTAGTTTGTTGTATCTTGTGTTTGCTTCCTTAATGGACCCCTTAGAAATGACATAATGTGAACCCACTTCCACACGGTCAGAATGCAGCTGAGCTATTTCGTCAAAACATGTAACTCTAATTTCATAGCCCTCAGTGTCGACAATGTCAAAACTAATGGCGTGGCCATTCTTAGTAGTTGTACTGTATGACTTTATAGACCGTTTATGAGTAACTATGCCTTTGATTGTCCATTTGTTTTGGTATGGATTTAAACTTTTGATTGGGCTTATATTTTCAGAGGTTGTACTTTGGGGGGATGGTAATTCAATAGAAAATTGAAGAGAACGTTTAGACGATGATGGTGTATCTTCACTCATCATTTCTGCTTGTTGTTCTTTGAACAGGTATACTGGTTTGCCAAAGAATGGACAATCGCTTTGTTTGACTTGTAAACTAAGTATTATAATAGTCCTATAAAATGAAAAGACTTTTCTTTAAGCTTCCTTGAATTGTAGCTTAAAACAATTAAATAGAAAAGAAAGATATTTTATTTAATAAACATAGTCCATTTCCTACCTTGTGTTCCATACGTATCTCCATGTATAAGTGGACAACAGGACTATCGAGCCTATTTTAAGAGTGTCTGAATCTATCAGAGTTGCATACTTAGAAGGCAAAATTGCTAACTGCATGTATGTGCCATCAGACAACACTAGTTTATATCTGTTTGTATCATCTTTGCTACTCTGCATTTTCTAGAATGATAAAACTTGTAGCAATACTGAAGGAAGCTCATCCCAGCATTGATAGATTGAATTACAAATGGGGTAGGGGCATAGTCTTGGGTATTTTCCTACAAAAAAATAATATCAATATAGAGGATTTAATGTCAAGGGCTACTAAGACATATATGTGGTTATTTGTTAATGTATAGTTTGTTGTTTTGCAGTGTATGTAATTAAGCTATGTAAATTACCGAATGCTTAACTATATTTGTGTATGCTAGGAAAAAGGGTGCATGTCAAAATGGAAAGGATGGAATAAAAAAGAAAGATATATTATGAAAGAAATGACAACAAAGCATTTTTTTTAAAGGTATGATGTATTAGCTTACTGAAGTATCCATTGTTGATTATTGTACAAATTCAGAGGTGGTTGGTGCAGATGACATTTTGGATTGAGAGCTTTAAATTTCAGAGAAATCTCAGGGCTAAATGTACATGCCAGTACATGTTATTAACAAGTAATTAATTTATTTAATACGTATAAGTTATATTTATTGGAAGAATGCAATATTGTACAAATTATCGTCAAATAAAGTTATCGACATGTAAAGATATGTTCATAAATGAAAATCTGAATGAGTTGGAAAGTATTTTGCATGTTTTGGAAAAAATGTACAAAAGAAGGGAATCAAAATTTGCAGTGAACAGAGATGTACTTTCAAGAGAAGGTTAATTTACCTATTTATTAGAGTTAAAATGGTTTCAAATTCAATCTGACGAAAGAAGTCTTGTCATCTGGACTGGTATATTGCCTTGCAGAATAAAATTGATTGTGATCCTATTAGGATGTTTCAAATATTCTGTTAGAATAGATTGAAAGGCATAATGGATTGAGTAATTCACTGTCATGGATAAGTACGTAGCTAAATCCTAGTAAATAGGAAAGTTGTAGACAAAAAAAAAATAAAAAAATTGTAGTGTGTTATTTTTTGTGTGGTTTTATTATCTCAATCTAATTTTAAAAACGTCTCTTACTCATCCACATTTGTTGGTATTTAGGAATCCATCAGGTTGGACCAGTAAAAGTAAGTGGTGAACTAACATAAAAAAAAAGTAAAATTGTATCAATATTTTTGGTGGATGGATGTTTCTATTACTTTACTTGTAATAGGCATATGAGTACCAAAATATAAAGTTTCAGTTTATGATTTAGACATTTAACAATCAAGTACAAGGATCACAAAGTTTACTTTTAATTTTAAAATCTAATCAAAACATGAGTTCAACTAATCAAACACTCATATGCATACACATTTATCGGTATTTAAGGATCCATCAGGTTGGACCAGTAAAAGTAAGTGGTGAACTAACATTAAAAAAAAAAAAAGTAAAATTGTATCAACATTTTTTGGTGGATGGGTGATTCTATTACTTTTCTTGTAATAGGCATACGAGTACCAAAATATAAAGTTTCAGTTTACTACTTAGAAATTTAACAATCAAGTACAAGCATCAGGAAGTTTACTTTTCATCTCAAAATCTAATCAAAACATGAGTTCAACTGATCAAACACTCAGTAATTAAAGAGAGAGAGGATCTACCCAAGCAACCCATCCAAGTTGGTTATCATTCCATTTAAGGATCTTGTCTCCTAACATGAAAATGGTCAGTGGATCAATTAACCGTTTAGCAGTTGGTATTGAAAGAGGGTAACAACAGTGGAAGAAGTAGAAGGGGAGTTTGTTGATTGCTTGGCCATTTTACATTCATACTGATAAATTATCTTTCTCAGGTTCACCTTTATCTTGTTGCTCTCTTGCAATAGCTTTGCAATGACACTGTTAATATCCTCTATTTCTTTGATTCCTCTATGCATTGTAGAAATTTGATTGTGTTAATGTAGCTCTTTTCTGTTGGAACCACAAAATCAAAATTGATCACTTAAAAAGTCAATACAAGAGAAAAACAGAGCCTACGTCAAAGAAAATCATATTTTTTTTAGGAAATTCAAAAAAAAAAAAATATTGACTGGTTATTAAAAACATTAACTGAAAATGTAAAAACTTGAAAAGTCGCAGGATATAAAGAATTCAAGTGAAAATAAGAACTGAAATGAGAAGAGAAGAAAAGTATAGTAATGAATTTCATTTAACAAATTATACATTTACTTTACATTCCAAGAAAAATCAAATTGTACACAAGTAGCTTCTAACTGACGGAATGGAAGCACAGTGGACTATGTAGTACTCTGCTAAGACATTACCAACACAAGGAGAGGAAACAATTCAAGGTTCATGGCAGTCGATGGTGACAAGGACAACTATATTCACCAATACACATCACCAGCACTGTGAGGAGAAACAACCAATCAGTGGAAAATAAGGTGGCCGACAAGTCTTATACTTTTGCAGGTAAAGGCCCCCTCAGTACAAGTTTATAGCCTTAACTTATATGGCCATAACATAATTGTAGAGGGTCATTTGAGGTTCAACATCGATAACAAAGTTACGCACATTAAAGTATTGTAACAATCTTAATAGAGGGTTGCTTGTATTGTTTTCTACAAATTTGTTTATACTTAGTGTTGGAATGCGATTTTTTGTATGCTTGTGTTGTACTCGATGGCTATTACAACAGTATAAAAGACTGATTGATTATCAGTATATTATCTACTTAAAATTGTTATTGGTCATGAACTTTGTATGACCCTCTACAACTATGTTCCTACTGATCTATAAAGGCTATAAAATTTTAGAAAGGATTCTAATTACAAAATTTCTCTGCTAAGTATAGACATTAATCATAAATTTACTCATGGTTCTAATTCATAACAAATTTATAGATCCTATGAAATTCCCTACCAAAAATTTGTTTACCTTTGAAGCATTCGAAATAAGCATACATTGTAGAGGATAACAAATAACAAAAAAGCCTAGGACAGATTCACAACGCTATAGATGAATAGCATTTCTATTTAAAATTATTTATAATTAGTTGAAGAATTTTATCTGACTAACTAAGTTTATCTTCATACAAGTACAATTTCATAATACAATTTATTTCTCACGGATTTAAGATGATATACATCAAAAGGTTGTATAACATGCTACCATTACCAGCATGGGGGATGGAGGGTGGATCACAAAAGTTTTCAGGGTCCAACAAATACTATTGGTTGGGATTAATACAATCTACAATACAAACCATTTATAATAAGTACTTTTTATAGCACTTTTATTTTGTACAGCATTGGTTGGGATTAATACAATCTACAATACAAAGCATATGTAAAAAATACTCTTCATGGCACTTTCTTTCTATACATCATGTTGCATGGGGGATGGTGGGTGATCAACTTCTTATTTTGGGAACAACTATAACCATTGGTTGGATTTTGTACAGTGCCAATACTATATATTATATATCAATCAAATTATTCAATTTGACTCTAATTACATTCTCTCATTATGATGCATTAATATTTCCAAGTTGCCACTGCTTTTACATTTTAGGGTTCAGTGGTGATTAACATCCAACACTCTAATGTCATTAGTCTGAAGGTATGTGTCCTCTATAAATATGTTTCTAATTACAAATTCAATGGCAAAATAACAAATAAGCCAAACACAACATGAGAACCATACACATCAATGGCATTATAGTGTTGGACATCAAGCCAAACATAACCCTAAAACCTAAAACCATTTGCAACCCTCTTACAGTATTTTTTTTTCTGCCATTGAATTTTGTTTGCAAGTTACAAGTACTTGCCATCTCAAAAGCAGACATATACTCATCGTCTAACCGTAATTTCTTTTCGTTGTCATCATCTCTGATACTCTGCAAGGTATGGTTTCTTGATAATTTGGAAAGTAAACTTCTTTCTATTTTAATGGGTTTATTTTTGACATATTTTAGGTTTATTGATTTCTTGTCATTAGATACTCTTTGCAGTTGGTGAGTGCTTATACTTTGCAAGGTTTTTGTGTATTGGTAGGATTTTCTATGATTTGCCACTTTGTTGCCATGTAGCCTTTTACTTTGCAAGGTAAATGCCTTTGTGTTTTATTAGTGTTTTTTTTTATTTCCTCCAAAGTGAGGTTCTTTTTTTTTAAATTGCTTTTTCATTTAGTTCTCTCAACGGTTAAACTTGTACTTTCATCTCCTTGGAATTTGCCTAACTTTGTTATTTGTCATGAACCTTGTATCTAAAATGAGCATATGAGGTTCATGATCAACAAGAAAGTTACGTAGTTAAGTATAATATATAAATTTTTATATGGGGTCATAGTTTCTATTTAGGGTTGTGTGTGGGTTGACATCCAACATTGTAATGATGTTAATCTGCATGGTTATGTCCTCCTATACGGCTATTATAACACTATAAAATTAATCATCATGTCATTGTTTTTGTTTTGCAGGGTATATTTCTTATAGTGTCATTAGATTTTGTTTTGATGCTATGCAACTTTTTGGTGCTTATAGATTTTGAGGTGTTTTTTTGTGGGTGTTCCTAATGTCGTTAATTTGCAGGGTTATTGTTGTGATTTGTCACTTTCTGGACGTGAAGCCTTTTACTCTGCAAGGTAAATACCCTTATGTCTATAAAGGCTATAAATTTCAGAAAGGATTCATTCAAAATAAGGATTGCTTGGAGAGGATAATAGATAACAAAAAGAATAGCACAAGGTCAGAATCCTGTAGATGGATAGCACTAAAATGCTAGAAATAATCCCAAACTGGACCCTAAAAATTATAAACACTACCAACCTGCTAAGAAAATCCAATGACAAGAAAACAATAAATTTAAAATATCTTAAACATATCGGTAAATTATCTAATGGTTCAAGTATTTATTATCTGTGTAACATGGCTAATGACCATGAACCACATATGCTTCTCTATAAATTTGTTTATAATTAGTCGACAAATTTTGTTTATAATGTCCCTCATTTAAATTTCCAGGTTGTCAGTGCTTTTACATTTTAGGGTTCGGTCGTGGTTGACATCCAACAGTCTAATGTCATTAATCTGAAGGGATGTGCCCTCTATAACTATGTTTGTAATCACAAATTCAATACCAACCATACATGATAATCTGTAAATGCCTCTGCTAAAGAATATCAATCATTCTTGGAAAATATAGCAAATGCTAAGTTCAAATAAATTCCACATATTCTACACAATATAAACCCTATAAAAATATTAGAAAGGATTCTAAAAGCATAAATTAGAAATAAAAAATTTGCTTACCTCTGAAGCTTTGAAAAGAACCTTACCTTGCAGAGTATAATGGGTAACAGATAAGCCTAGCACAATGTTAGAATCGTGCAAAGCAATAGAATTACACTATTGAAGGTCAACCCATACAGAACCCTAAAACCTAAAACCACTCGCAACCTGCAAACAAAAGGCAATCACAGCAAAACATTAAACCCAAAACACCTAAAAATGAAGGTGAATTCTAAAAGAAGAACCTAAAAAGAGAACACTAATAAAACACAAAGGTATTTACCTTGCAAAGTAAAAGGCTTCACGGCCAGAAAATGACAAATCACAGCAATAACCCTGCAAATTAATGACATTAGGGAACACCCATAAAAAAACACCTTCAAATCTACAAGCACCAAAAAGCTGCATAACATGAAAACAAAATCTAATGACAAGAAAATAATAAACCTAAAATATGTCAAAAGTAAAACCATTAAAACAGAAAACATACCTTGCATAGTAACAGAGTTGACGGTAATGAGAAACAAGAAAATGAAAAAACGAACACTAATTAAACACAAAGGTATTTACCTTGCAGACTAAAAGGCTTCACCGCCAAAAAGTGACAAATCACAGCAATAACCCTGCAAATTAACGGCATTAGGAAACACCCACAAAAAAACACCTTAAAATCTATAAGCACCAAAAAGTTGCATAGCATGAAAACAAAATCTAATGACACTATAGCAAATACGCAATAACCTTGCAAATTAAGGGTATCCAATGACAAGAAAAAAAAACCTAAAATATGTCAAAACTAAAACCATTAAAATAGGAAACATACCTTGCAGAGCAACAAAGTTGACGACAGTTTGTTTTCAAGATGCCAAGCACTCCTAGCCTACAAAGAAAATGGAATGACAGAAAAAAAAAACCAAGTCAGACACATTTTGTAAAAAATAAACAATAATCAAACCAAAAAAAATGCAGACAATTTACCTTACAACAAAACCTTAAAATGTCGACGGCAAAATCCAAGGAGATCACAAAGATGCAAACAATTTACCTTACAACAAAACTTGCAGAGAAAAACAATTCACACAACGATGACAGCGAAATACCTATTAGGGTTAGGCGGCGGCTATAGCTTTGTCTAAGCGACGACAATGACTTCGAGATGCGTTCCCACCGACTAAGGGCAAACCAAGAAACAGATCGACAGTTGGGGATTCGTGTCAACCGACGGTCGCAAGAGGCAGTACAAACGTCACGTTTGGACCCACGAAGCTCGCCGCCAACACGTCACAACCGGCCGAGGGGAAAAATCCAACCACTGGGAAAAAAACGGTCGAAGAGTCTTACACTTCGGCGGGCAAAAGCCCCCACTAAAAGCCTATCGGTTTAATAAAAAAGGTAAAAGGGAATGCCTTCATTTATTTTTCATTTTCTTTTTCCCATGAGACTTTAACTCAACATAAGCATTTAAAATTTAAATAGCCAAGCATTTACTTATTTCTTTTCCCAATATTTTAATACAACTATAACACAATATATTAAGCAAATTTAGCCATTTAAATCTAACAACTCATTTATTTAATTAAATCGATAAACTCAAGAGCATAATAATTAACTAATTACGCCAACACAATAACATCATTCACTCAATTAAATAACAATTTAAATAATTGAAAGCATGCAAAACAAGGAATGATCAAACGACGACCCACAAAACAAAAATACTAAAGCACTATGACTCGCATACCGATCAAACGAGAAAGACGACCGACTGCCAACACTCACATGAGTGTAACTGCGGGTCAAGTTAGTGTCCAACAACTATCTCCTCCACTCCCATCGAACAAATAAGGCACGCTCAGACCTGTGAAACCAAGTGGAGTCGATACCACATACCTACCTGGTACTTGTACCTGCAATGTCCTCCACCAACAAACCACACGTGCATATGGACAAATATATAAACAGACATGACACGCACACCGATGAAGGAGAATCATGGCGTTCCCTATCTTACTGGAGTGAGTGAAGGAAAATCATCCCCTTGTGTCCCATACACTTGCAAACACAAAACATATAAATAACACATTGCACATATAAAGTAAAAGTGTCAATCCATGTCAATAATCCATAAAAATTAGCATTTAATCATAAGTACTGAAATACTGCATGAAAGCATACACCACATATCCAGTTAAAGCATGAAATAACATTGCATAAAGTCTGAATAAAGTATAGCAGTAATGTATCCACTGAACAGTCAACTGAAGTCAAACATAAGTCCAAAAAGAGTCTGATCGAGAAGGGATACTACAAAGCACACTACTATATAGTAGCAGATTGAGATGGAGAGGAAGATGAAGGAGGTCACTAAAGAAACAACAAATTGGATCAACTTAGTTGTCTACTCCCTATTCTTATACTTGTAATCTACCTCATATAACAGATTTCCATGAGGTAGCATGGGTCCAATCGGAGTAGGCTAGAAATGATCAAGACAAAATCCCCCACGCATCATCAGTGGCTTATATCCTTTTCCTTAGATAGTATGCATGATGCCCTCATGAGGAAACTAAAGAAATTTGTGGACAATGGAAGGGACTGCATCTATATAAACCAACTTACAATCCTCGCATTTTCTTTTAGTCGATCCATTGACAAAGAAGGCCTCCTCTATGATTAGATCGACTTTGAAAGAGGGATCAACCATAACACTTATGACAATATTACCATTGATCTTAGCAAATATGTGAAAATGAGCATTCTCTCCATAGTAGGGCAAGTCATTAGCTGCAAATGATATGTCAAGAATTATGACCTTTTGACTTAGGGGAGAAATTAGACTGATGGTAACCATTCTCACATATGGATAGTTAGTCGATGGAGGAGAAGATGATGCATAAATAAGATTAGCAGAATGCAGAGGAAAAGGATCGGTATAGATCTACTACTCACTTTTTATTTTATCAATAGACATATTTGATTACTATTTTCTATATCTAAATCAGATGGTACCATTGTCTATGTGGTCTTAGACTATATGTCAGATGCACATAACAACACTCAATGTCATACCCAAGAACACGGTGATATTGACATAACTTAGAATAATCATACCAACAAGGGTACAGTCTATTGTATAGGAGAGGACAGATCTCAAGAAAGGTTACCAATTTATCTTTTAATAACTTTTGAAGCGAACTTAGGTAAGAATCATATAGTTTGGTAAACACCTGATTGTGTTGACACTCTTGTTTTCTCTTATCAGTTTTCTCAGGAATTATTTTTACATTAGAAATTACTTTTTTTTCCTGGACCCACCCAAGGAAGACGCAACTCCAAAGTTATTAGCACGAGAATTCAAAAATGAAGCTCCAAATTGAGCCAATGTGTGTTGGTAATCCGTGAGCGTAGTACAAAAATTAGAGAAAAAAATTCTCCCTAAGTGTTGACTGCAAACTGTTGATGAACATCTGCTAAAGATCACCATAAGGGATCTACGAAGACACAGATTGATATCTAGAAATAAAATTTGTTTCTCATTATGTTGTTTCTTAAAGTGAACAAAGTCAACAATAGTAACCCTGCCACCAATGTTAGCCTGAAACCTTTAGAGAAACAAATTCGTCAACTGAAAAAAGTCTAAATAGAATTATTAGGTAAAGCCCTATACCATTCTAATGTGGTCCCTTTGAGAGATCAAGAAAACAATTTAACTAGAGTGTAATATTGTTGATGGAAATCACTATAGAGAGTAGTAAAATAATTTATGTGCAGTTGAGGATCACAATCACCATTATATCTATCAAATTTAGGAGTCTCAACCCCTTGGGGTAGGGGAGCATTAAGAATATGTAGAGCAAGAGGGTTGTGATGATAATATAGGGGAAGTGATGATTGATTAACAACATTTGTGAATTAGCAAGTTAATGTTGTAACTGTCCCATTATCTGCAATATGGCATTGAGGAATGGATTGCTAGGAGGAGGAGGTTGAGGTGGATTACCCATGTTAGCAGAGACCTGCATAGCAGAGATGACTATAGCAGCAGTTGCGCTAACTACAAAAACATGAACAATAGAAGTAGCAACAATAGAGTGACAAGGTGGAATGGTGTACGTCGAGGGAGTCTAAGAAAGATCAGTTCTAGGAACTATATTGCCAAATAAAGGATCAATGGTAGGGCATGTATCAACCATATGGATTGACACTCTAAGCATTGTGACACCCAACTAAGGACCAATAACATCAAATTGAGTATCACGAGGTTTAGGTACAATGGAAGGCACATGAGACTCTACAATCATAGTCAATGCTCTAAGCACCTCAAGGTCCTCACGAGCTAAAATAAGCATATCTCTCATGTTACTAATAATAGAATCAAGCTAAGGGAGGACATTCTCACGATTAAGGAATCCTTTGAAATACCTTAGGCTCTCCTCAAGGGATTGAATGTGATCAAACAAAACCATGAGAGTAGACTCGTGATCAATAGGACAAGACCCGAGAGGGCTATTCATAGGAGTGTTGTGTTAAGAGTTAGGTTGAGAACTAGATTTAGGTGAACCTCCTAAACCAAAACCCAGAGGAAATGATTTAGGATCCACATTGCCCAAGAACATTAGACTTAGTCTTGTGGGACTATAACAATCAAGGGGAATTCTTAGTCTCAAACTTCTTCTTACCATGATCCTCAAAGCATTATGGGTCATAAATCTCATAGAAGAGCTTCACAACACTTTGACAACCTCAAGAACGAGAAAGAAAAAGGAAGACAAGGAAAGTTTGTTATTTTAAGTTTTTATTTTTCAAACAGTTTTTGACAAGCGTTTTGAATAAGGAGGTGAGTTCACTTTAGGTTCACCAAATGTAGAGGAGAAATTTATCGAACCACTATGAAGGGTGGTTAGACCCCACTATTCGATGTGGAGTCTGATCAGTCTCCAAGTGGGAGATTGTTGAAATGTGGCGACTGATCAGCAAAGTACTGTACACTCAACATGTATCCTCGCCATTTTTTTGATCAAAACCGACATTGTAATAAAACCCTAAAAAGGTCGACTTTGTTTTTGCCCTAAAAATAGATGTTATAAGCGGCTGGGATGCTTAAGGCATTGTAAGGTTGATGTACTATTTTTTGCTGGATAATAAGAAAGATTGGACGGCTGTGTATGGTGGACGTAACCCATTCTGGGTGAACCATGTTAAATCTCTGTGTTATCTGTGTCCTGTTTTATTTCTTTATCTTTTGTATTTAAATCTGCATATAATTGTTAGTTCATATTTGCTTCGGATCTGCTTGAAACCCTAACAATTGGTATCAGAGCGAGGTTTTCTGTAAATTGGCAGGACTTTCAGATTTGAGTGGGAGCAATGGAGGATTCCAAATTCAAGGTCAAAAAGTTTAACGACCAAAATTATCAGTTATGGAAAATGCAGATGGAGGATTACCTGTATCAAAATGATTTGTGGCGGCCATTGGAAGGAAAGGCAAAGAAACCGACCACAATGTCAGATGAAGAGTGGGACATTTTAGATAGAAAGGTACTAGGATCCATTCGATTGTGCCTTGCGCCGTCTGTAGCATTCAATATAACAGAAGCAAAAACGGTTGTAGATTTGATGGCAACATTGGCTAAGTTGTATGAGAAACCCTCGGCTTCGAATAAGGTATTTCTTATGAAGAGTTTGTTTAATTTGAAAATGAGTGAGGGAGGATCTGTAGCGGAGCACTTAAATGAATTTAATACAATTACCAGTCAATTGTCTTCGGTAAAAATTACCTTTGCAGAAGAGGTTAGGGCTCTCTTGATTTTATGTTCTTTGCCAGAAAGTTGGAATAGTTTGGTTATGGCTGTAAGTAACTCTGTCTCTGGTAAAAATACTTTGGTATTTGACAATATTGTTGGTGTTATCCTAAGCGAGGAAATGCGAAGGAAAAGCACAGGTGAGACTCCAACATCATCGGGTAGTGTTTTGAATGTGGAGAACAGAGAAAGATCAAAGGAAAGAGGAAAAGGCCCTGGGAATGAGAAGTCACGAGGGAAGTCAAAGAAAGAACGCTCTCAATCTAGAGGAAAGAAAGATTGTTGGTACTGCGGAAAGCCTGGTCATCTAAAGAAAGACTGTTGGTCTCAGAAAAACAAAGAAGGAGACAAAAATGAAAATGACAGTAAGGAAGCTAATATTGCAAGTAATACTTTACAAGATGCTTTAATCTTATGTTTGGATAATGTTAATGATTCTTGGGTAATAGATTATGGGGCTTCATTTCATGCTACACCCCATAGAAAATATTTTCTAGATTATGTTCAAGGTGATTTTGGACAGGTATATTTGGGTGATGATGAGCCCTGTCAAATTGTTGGAAAAGGAAAGATAAAGATCAAGTTGCAAAATGGAAATGACTGGTTTCTGCAGGAGGTAAGACATGTTCTTAATTTAAGAAGAAATTTAATTTCTGCGGGGCAACTGGGTAGTGAAGGTTGCATAGTTACCCTCTCAGACAGTATGTGGAAGGTCACTAAAGGATCATTAGTAATAGCTAAAGGTGCGAAGGTAAGCACATTATATCTGTGTACAGGTAACACTTACTCTACCCTAGCTGCTACAGATAAAGTTACTGCAGGGACAACAACAATAAATGTTGCAAGAACAGATTCGATAATGTGGCACCATAAGCTTGGGCACATGAGTGAGAAAGGGATGAAAACCCTTCATTCGAAAAATCTATTGCCAGGACTAAAGAAGATTGATTTAGAGTTATGTGAAAACTATGTTTATGGTAAATAGAAAAGAGTCAGATTTCTCAAGGTTGGGAAAGAGAAGAAGAGTGAGAAGTTAGAGCTGGTACATTCAGATGTATGGGGACCAGCTCAGGTATCATCTCTTGGTGGCTCTTGTTATTATGTTATTTTTATTGATGACTCAACCAGAAAAACATGGGTATATTTCCTAAAACAAAAATCAAATGTTTTTGAAACTTTTAAGAAATGGAAAGCTTTGGTTGAGAATGAGACAGGAAAAAAGTTGAAGTGTCTCAGATCGGATAATGGAGGTGAGTATTGCAGCAAATCATTTGAAGATTACTGCTCCTTAAATGGGATTCAAAAGCAGAAGACAGTTCCAGGAACTCCACAGGAAAATGGTGTGTCAGAGAGAATGAATAGGACTATCATGGAACACGCGAGGAGCATGAGATTGCATGCTGGATTGCCCTTACATTTTTGGGCAGATGTTGTACATATTGCTGTCTATTTGATAAATAGAGGACCTTCAACCCCTTTGAATGGTGGTATTCCAGAGGAGGCATGGACTGGTAAAAAGGTAAATTATTCTTTTCTAAAAACTTTTGGTTGCAAATCTTTTGTCCATGTTGATAAAGAAAACAGAACCAAGCTTGATGCTAAATCTCAGAAATGTACCTTCATTAGATATGGGATAGATGAATATGGCTATCGGTTATGGGATTTTGAAAATAAGAAAATAATTAGAAGTAGAGATGTTATATTCAATGAGAAGGTTATGTATAAAGAACAGATGCAGGAAAAGAAGCATGAACAGGACAAACAAGAATATGTGGTGTTGGATGAGATTCCTGAAAATGAAATGCCACAGGTACCTGATGCTCAGCAACAACAGATTGTCCCACAAACTCCTGCAAGTGTTAGACATTCTACGAGGACAAGTAGACCCGCTGAAATATTTTCACCTTCTTTGTATTCTATTTTATTAACGGATTCTGGTGAACCAGAAGAATATGAAGAAGCAATGCAGGTAGATGCCAAACAACAGTGGGAGCTAGGCATGAAAGAGGAGATGGACTCCTTGATGAAAAATAAGACTTGGGACTTAGTCCCTTTACCTGCAGAAAAAAGAGCCTTGCCTAACAAATGGGTTTATCGGTTGAAGGAGGAGGAAGGAGGTCAGAAAAGATATAAGGCCAGACTTGTGGTAAAAGGTTTTGCACAGAAAAAGGGTATAGATTATGCTGAAATATTTTCTCCAGTTGTGAAAATCACTTCAATTAGAACTGTACTTAGTCTTATGGTTGCATATGATTTACATCTTGAACAATTAGATGTCAAAACAGCTTTTCTCCATGGACATTTGGAGGAGGAAATTTACATGTTGCAACCACAGGGATATGAGGTCAAAGGTAAGGAGAACTTGGTGTGTAGGTTGAAGAAAAGTCTGTATGGCCTAAAGCAAGCACCCTGACAATGGTATTTAAAATTTGATAGCTTCATGGTTGAACACGGTTATCATAGATGTCATTCTGATCATTGTGTATATTTTAAGAGATTTGATAATGGCAGTTATATTATCCTGTTGCTTTATGTTGATGACATGCTTGTTGTTGGGTCTAACATGCAACATATAAATGATCTTAAATAGAAATTAGCCAGGTCATTTGCTATGAAGGATTTGGGTATAGCTAAGCAAATTCTCGGTATGAGGATTACACGGGACAGGAAAAATAGAACCTTGAATTTGTCCCAAAGTGAGTATATAAAGAAGGTGTTGAAAAGATTTAACATGTAAGATGCAAAAGCAGTTAGTACACCTTTGGCTAGTCATTTCAAGTTGACTAAGGAGATGTGCCCAAAGGCACAGGAAGAGGTTAATAAAATGTCTAACATCCCGTATTCGTCAGCTGTTGGCAGTCTGATGTATGCAATGGTATGCACAAGGCCAGATATTGCACATGCAGTGGGAGTTGTGAGCAGGTTTATGAGTAATCCGGGTATGGAACATTAGAATGCTGTGAAATGGATTCTTCAGTATTTGAAAGGAACTACTACGAAGGCATTATGTTTCAAAGGATCTAATGCTGCTCTAAGTGGATTTGTTGACTCTGATCTGGCGAGTGATATTGATTCACGTAGGAGTACTACAGGGTATGTTTTTACTATAGGGGGAACTGCAATCAGTTGGATTTCTAGGCTGCAAAAGGTTGTTGCACTTTCAACCACTGAAGCTGAGTATGTTGCTGCTACAGAAGCCAGCAAGGAGATGATTTGGTTGCAATGTTTTCTGGAGGAATTGGGTCAGACACAAGAGGATAGCCCATTGTATACTGATAGCCATAGTGCCATTCATCTTGTGAAGAACTCTGCTTTTCATTCAAGGACAAAGCACATTTAGCTCAGGTACCACTTCATCCGAACTATTTTGGAGGAGGGTTAGTTACGGCTTGAGAAGATTCACACAAGTGAGAATCCTGTCGATATGTTCACGAAGGCAGTTCCACAGGAGAAGCTGATTTCTTCATCAGTTTCTGTTGGTCTTCTTGATTGATAACTGTGGAATTTATACCAGTCAAGTCCTAGTGTTTTATCTAGCAGATGCTGCATGTACAGTGGTGTCATGTAGTATCAGTCTCCAAGTGGGAGATTGTTGTAATGTGGCAACTGATTAGCAAAGTACTGTACACTCAGCACATATCCTCGCCATTTTTTTTTGGGTATTTTTTTGATGAAAACCGACATTGTAATAAAACCCTAAAAAGGTCGACTTTGTTTTTGCCCTAAAAACAGATGTTATAAGCGGTTGGGATGCTTAAGGCATTGTAAGGTTGATGTACTATTTTTTGCTGGATAATAAGAAAGATTGGACGGCTGTGTATGGTGGACGTAACCCATTCTGGGTGAACCATGTTAAATCTCTGTGTTATCTGTGTCCTGTTTTATTTCTTTATCTTTTGTATTTAAATCTGCATATAATTGTTAGTTCATATTTGCTTTGGATCTGCTTGAAACCCTAACACCCATGAGGACTCAAAATCCAACTCTCCACTCCAAGCAAATCTTTAGGGCACTATGACCTATGAGTTTGCTCACTAGAAGGGAAATGTGTATATAACTAAAATATGCTATTTGATAAAAATATTTAGACTACAAAAGACAAAAACACAAGTTATGAGGACCACCTAGAAACCCTCGTACGCTCTCATCCCAAGATGCACACATGGGTTGAGGGTGACAACATATAAATGTGCATGTCATTTCATGATTTCAAAAATCGAAATTCAAATAAAATGCAAATTAAATTCAAATTCCATGCCAATTTCCCATAGCACATGCCTAAATTCCTAACTAGCAACAACTTTTAGTTCAACCGTTAATCACCTTTACTGACTAATTAATCAATTCAGTCAACTAATTAGCTAACTCAGTTAACTCCTCAATCATCTTTTCTAACTCTCAATCAACTTTTTCGAACAAACTCATCTAATCAGTTATCTCTTAATCAATTCAGTTCACTCATCAATCAAATCAGTAACTCTCAATCAATTTTGTCTCAACTGATCTCAGCCATTGATCAATTCAATTTGCATATCAATCTCAATGGTTAAATGTTCTCTTCGAATTCTATAGATTGAGCTTCAATCTCCTATTTTCAACGATCATGATCTTCAAATTCTTGTTGTCATATTGCACGTTAGCAACGTGATTATGAGAACCAACATTTTGTAGGATTGAGAAGAGCAATGGAAGCGATGTACATGAGGGAGTGCATGAGGGAGTCTTAATTGATTTAATTCATTGTTTTGCACACTTTCTTTTATGCATGTTTGAATTTGTTAATTAGAATAGGGCTTTCATGACTCCCTTGTTTATCTAATTGACTGGATTTGTGATGATGACTAGATTTGTGATGATTTCAGGTATACGACACATAGATTTGAATCTTCTTCATTTCTCATGCTTCTAAGCTTGAGCCATGCTAAAGAATGGGTAAATTGTAAATCAAGTTTGGTCCCTTTGGATATGTGAAGTCAAAGTCAATCAAGACTTAAATGATTAGTCAACTTTTACGTAGAAATATATCACGTATACTCTATTCATTACATAAAAGACAAATAAGTCTATAATAGAAAGGAAAAATGCATGTTATACATTTTTTTAATGTTTTTAAACTCAAAAATTAAATGTCATCAAGAGACTTTTGATCTATTGATGAAATTGAATGACTCACAAAGAACCACCAAAGATAAGTTTTAAAATACATAAGCCTATAATTCTCTATAAAATGAAGATAAATCACTCTCTAATCAACTTTCAACTTTCATAATAGATTACCCTTATTTAGGTTGCTTGGCCAAAAAGTATACTCCTACACATAAGCCTATAATTCTCTATAAAATGAAGATAAATCACTCTCTAATCAACTTTCATGATGGATTACCCTTATTTAGGTTGCTTGGCCAAAAAGTATACTCCTAATATCTAACACGAGGGAAAAAGAAAAAAACAATTCGGAAGGAAAAATATTAAACACAAAAAATTCAATAATGTCGGCTACGGATTTACACTATAAATGATCTTCCCTGTCATAAGCCTCTGCCTTATCTTCCCACTTGGGAATCCATTCGAATTGTATTCATTGGGTCTTACGCTTTTGCCAGGAGCGGATTCATTGCACCGAGCAACCGAGTCGCGTCATTTTTCTCTAAACTCTGAAGAAGGTACATCATATCTTCATTTTGTTGATTGTCTTTTTAATCAGAACTGTATTTTCATTTCTTGTTTTCTCTGAACAGTGTTGTGTGTAAATCGAACACACACATTTCTCTAGTACAGGGTGTGGATTTAATCGATATGAATTTGGGTGTTAGCACAGAGGATGTAGAAATAACTAATAACAGTGGTAGGCAAAACTCGCATGGAAACAATGGGCGCAGGGTATGGATTCCTAGAGGCAGAGGAAACAATAATCAAAACCCTAACCCTAACCACAATCCCGATTCTCTTGCTAACCCCAGGAGTGGATCTAGGGAAAAACCTACTTCTGATCCAAAACCTGCCAAGAATTCTAACCTCAATTACATTAGTGATACTAATCCCCATCAGAGTCCGAACCCCACTTTTAGTCCAAACTTTGATTCCATTTCGAAAAGTAATGCAAATCTCGATCAGAGTTCCAATCACAACTTCCATGGAAACACACATTTTAACTGGAATGCTTCGAACGGCAGTCCAGATATTAGGAATCCGTTTCAAGGTCCCGGGCGGCACCATCTAGTGGGTTCGAGTTCACAAGAGGTTGAGAGGACTAGGAAAGCTAGTCATTTGTCTGCGAGTAAACAAATTGTGGGCGGGAATTCTGCGAGCTTGCAGAGCCATGATTTTCAGTTGGCTGACAGCAGTTCTGTAAGGAGTGGGGTGGAGAATCAGCACCACAGATCAAGGGGGCAAGGCAGGAGACATTTTGACAGAAACAATCTCTATAGAAGGATTGAAGCTTCTAGTGATAAGGAGAATGACGTGGAAATTGCGGGGGTAAATGCTATTGACAGGAATGCCAATGATCATAATGACAGCTATAGTGAGGCATCCAACCACGGATCAAATTCTATAAACGAAGATTTAGTTGCTTCTTTCAATGTTGGAAAAAATCATTCACAATCCATACAGCATCAAAGACAGGAAATTAAGCATCTTAGTGCTGGGGCTTCTGGCAAAAATACTGAATGCATCGAAAGGAATAATGGGCCATCCACCAGTAGACAAGATTCTACAAATAAGGATATAATTGATCCGTCCAATGAAATAAAATCTTCACACTTTATGCAGCAGCAGAGACGACAAATGGAAGATCTCGGTTTAGCGAGCACTGAAAGAAGCCGCAATTACTATAATGGTAAAGAAAATGGAGCATCGAAGTCTGGACAGAATTCATCAGCTGAGGATTTGAATGACAACAAGCATCCTTTACATCATAAGAGATCAGAAATTGAAGATCTTGGACATATGAACAGGAGCAGTCAGGATTGGAGGTATCATGCTCCATTGCCAATGGCTCACACTCGGCCACTATTGAAGCAGGAAAGTGAGGAGGTTATTCATTTGGAGAGACCAAATGTGCCAAATCTTGTGCAGTCGATTGAACAGAAGCTTCGTAAAAGTAAGGTGGAATGCATGATTTGCTATGAGATGGTGGGAAGATCAGCGGCAATATGGTCTTGTAATAGCTGCTATGCACTTTTTCACCTTCATTGTATAAAGAAGTGGGCACGAGCTCCAACCTCCACAGATTTGTCTGCTGGGCAAAGCCAGAGTTCGAATTGGAGATGCCCAGGTTGTCAATCAGTGCAGTATTCAAGACCAGAGGATCTTCAGTATTATTGTTTCTGCGGAAAAATGCAAGACCCATCCAAGGATTTCTATCTGACTCCACACTCATGTGGAGAGACATGTGGAAAGTCACTTGATAAAGGGAAGGAAATGTCTCGTTGCCCTCACAGTTGCACACTCCAATGTCACCCAGGCCCTTGTCCTCCTTGCACAGCAATGGCTGCACCTCAACCATGCCCGTGTGGTAAAAAAACTATTACAAGGAGATGTTCTGATCAGAAAGTAGCTGAATCATGTGGACAAGTTTGTGAGAAGCTTCTTACCTGTGGTCGACATCTTTGTGATAAATTATGCCACGAGGGTCCTTGTGATCCATGCACTATTTTAATAAATGCCTCATGCTTTTGTGGGATAAAAGAGAAGATGATGCTTTGTGGGGATCTGGAGTTCCATGGAGAAGTAGAGTGGAAAATTGGTGTATATGCATGTGAGAATCTTTGTATGAAGATGCTCTCCTGTCAAAATCACAATTGCTGGTTGGGATGCCATCCAGGAGAATGCAAAGAATGTGATTTATTACCCGAGAAGTTAAAAACATGCCCCTGTGGTAAAACACAAATACTAAATCAAAGGAAGAGTTGCCTGGATCCTGTGCCAATATGCTCAGAAGTATGTGAAAAGCTTCTTCCTTGTGGGAAACACACGTGCATAAATTCTTGTCACCAGGGCATCTGCCCTCCTTGTTTGGTTTCTGTGGATCAGAAATGTCGATGTGGATCTTCTTCCAGAAAAGTCAGTTGCTGGAAAACCACATCAGTCACGGAGGACAACAAAGAATTTTTGTGTGAAAAGGTTTGTGGACAGAAGAAAAACTGTGGTAGACACAGATGCAATGAAAAATGCTGCCCTCTGTCACATCGAGGTCAGTCTGATATTCAAACAGGTGACTGGGATCCACATTTATGTCTTATGCCTTGTGGGAAAAAGATGAGATGTGGTCAACATTACTGCCAGGAACTTTGCCATATTGGGCACTGCCCTCCATGTCTTGAAACTATTTTTACTGATCTTGCTTGTGCATGTGGGAAGACCTCAATTCCTCCTCCAGTACCATGTGGGACACCTATTCCTTCGTGCACATATCCTTGCTCCATTCCTCAGCCATGTGGACATCCTGCAATTCATAATTGCCATCTCGGAGAGTGCCCTCCTTGCACAGTGAGCATTGCAAAAGGATGTGTAGGAAGTCATGTAATCCTTAGAAATGTTCCATGTGGTTCACGAGAAATAAGATGTAATAAGCTTTGTGGGAAAACAAGGCAATGTGGAATGCATGCTTGCACTAGGACATGTCATAAACCACCTTGTGACACAGTTTCCATGGAAAGTTCATCATCAAAAGCCAGAATCTCATGTGGGCAAACCTGTGGAGCTTCTCGTAGAGATTGCAAACACACATGTAGTTCTCCATGTCACCCATCTAGCCCTTGCCCTGATACCAGATGCACATTTCCAGTGACTATTACTTGCTCATGTGGTCGATTGACTGCACAAGTTCCTTGTGATGCTGGAGGTAACAATATCAGAGCTGATCCAGTCTTTGAAGCTTCTATTTATCACAAATTGCCTGCTCCCCTTCAGCCAACAGAGTCACATTTGACCAGAGTTCCTATGGGCCAGAGAAAGCTTGCATGTGATGATGAATGTGCAAAGTTGGAGAGGAAGAAGACTCTAGCAAATGCCTTTGACATTTCAACAACAGTTGATCTGCCAGGGGTGAATGCAGCAACGTCAGAAATGCTTGCTGACTTGATTCGGAGAGAGCCTCAATGGGTCTCAGCTGTTGAGGATAGGTTTAAATATTTAGTTCTGGGAAGGACAAAGATAAACACGAACATTGTTCGTGTCCACATTTTCACTGCTGTGCCAAAGGAGAAGAGAGACATATTGAGGCTACTTGCGGGAAGGTGGAACCTTTCTGTATTTTCTGCTGGATGGGAACCAAGACGCTTTTTAATTGTACAGGCCACACAAAAGTCAAGAGCCCCAGCACGCAACCTGTTACTTAAAGGTCCATTGCAAACCACAGGGCAGGTGCAACCTCCCATTTTCAATTCATTGGTAGACATGGATCCAAGGCTTGTACTTGCCTTATTTGATTTACCACGAGAAACAGATGTCAGTGTAAGCTCACTGATTCTGAGATTCGGTGGGGAGTGTGAACTTGTTTGGCTGAATGACAAGAATGCATTAGCCATATTTACAGATGTGGCAAGGGCTGCAACAGCTATGAGACGTGTGGACCATGCAACTGCATATCGGGGTGCTGTTTTAGTCCCCCAAAATGGTGGATTGCCCAGCTGCAGTGCTTGGGGAGCTAAAGAAGAGGGGAATGCAGAGAAAGAAAATGCATGGAAAAAGAAGGTACATGAATCTGCATGGATGGAGGATTCATGGGGTGAGGATTGGTCAACTACTGAAGTATCTAATTCAGTGTGGCAGTTAAACAACAATCCCATTATTGCTTCGAAAAATCCATGGGGAGCTCTAGAAAAAGAGATTGAAGGAGGTACAAATTCTTTGCAAAGCGAGGTTCAGTTGACTTGTGATCAACCCATAATTGAGGCTTCTAGTGAAGTTTCTGCATTTCAGAAGATTCAAAATGAGGAGTCTGAGGTAGATGACTGGGAGAAGGCTTATTAGTGGGCTAATGCTTGTTGACCTCGTTGCTTAGTTAATAAGGTTAATCAAGAGTAAGGGTAAAGATATGAAATTGGTGTAATTTTTTGGTATGGTTTATAGCACCAGAATCGTTGAATGTTTCTGAATAGTGGTAGAATATGAAGGCTAAAGATGCTTTAGTCATTTATTCGGTGTTACTGGTGATTTTAGTGTTCTAGGCTCTTCTTTTATGAAGAATTGATTCATACCCAGTCTGTAATTGAAGCAATTAATGGACACAAGAAATTTTAATGAGAAAAGTACATTTTTTTCTGCGTAAAATCAAAATGGTTGCCATTTTTGTGCATTGTGTTATATGGTTTTATAGCAGGTAGGTTATAAAATCATTTCAATTTCACGAGCTTGTAAGCTTAAGATCTATCCAGGCACATCTAGAGTAATGCTGCACTATTCTATGCATTGCATTTTTGCAAGCTAGTTCTCTTTTGTCATGAAATATGCATGCCCTTATCTGTATCAAATGCCTAATTTCCCCTGAAATTCTGGTTTCCTAGTTATTTGATAAACAAGTTAACTTTGATTTCTTTTGTAGTTTGTGCCTTCAAGCATGACCAAAAAATTAAGATTAAATATGTAAACGATTGAAGCAGTCACCTGATAGGTTATGTTGTGTGATCTTATGAGCTGCCAAATTCAGCTCCAGGAAATTGCAGGGTGCTGGTTAATTGTTCTCAGATGGTTAAAAAAATCCGTTTAAATAATTCCATTTAGAGACCCAAACTTCTAGTCAATAGTGTGGTAAAATCTCTTTGCACAATCTATTTGAATGTGCTAAAGACAGGCTATATTGTCTGAGCTTGCAATCTCTCAAAGTAGGTCCCGGGAAATTGCAGGAGGCCAGTAAATTGTTCACTTTGTTTAAATAATTGCATTAGGAGGCTCAAATTTCTGATCAATATGGTGGTGAAATCTCTTTGCACAATCTATTTGGATGTATACATATAAGATACTGTTCTATTTGATTGAATGCATTCTTAAGAGCTCTAACTTCATGTACTCTGTAATGCTGTCTCTCCCACCGACCTAAATACTGCTGCCTCTTCCGCTAGCCCTAAGTGTAGTTAAATCAAAGTTCCCAGACTTGGACTCGGCTCTGACTCAAACCACCTTGATTGTTACTTTGGTTGACCCTCTACTATAATTTTGATGTTTATTTCTTGAGTACCTTTCCTATTTTAAGGCTCATTTCTTATTTGGTCCTTGTTTCAAGTAGTTGTAGATTGTTCTTGATATGTAAGGTTTCTATGTGCTTTCAAAACCCTCTTTTAGTCCATAGCTCTAATTAAAGTATTATCCTAATCAAAAGATAGTTTTAAATATATAATATATTGTGATTAAATATGTCGTATAATACATAATTTATATGTTAAGTAAATTGTGGCCATGGGGACTATGCCCTTTCGAAACAAGAGACACAAAGCGTCAAGTTCTTGTCGAAATATTTTTTATTAGTGTTGATGTCAATGATCACTATGTTGATGCCAATGATCATTATGTTGATGTCAATTATCTCAAGACAAACTAAAATTTTAAAACAAAAATAGACATATAACAGATTTTCTTAAGATGTCGAAGACAAAGAAGACAATGCATAGCTGAATATAAAAGAGGGTCACTGGATATTATAATAAATTTGTCTTTTCAGCATTTGCAACATTTATAGAAGAGTAGTTAACTGTTATTCTGCAACAAATGTGTGTGTGTGTGTGTGTGTGTGTGTGTGTGACAGTTTGTGGAGTGCAAGATAAATATAAAATTTGAATCAAAGAAAGCAAAATTCTAGCCAATTTGCTATTATTTATTAGGTAGTAGTGCTCAATTTCAGAGGTGTTGCTCCATATGGTATACATCCATGATTTATGCCTTTGAAATGGTGTCCTTCCTGCAATACACAAATTATGTTTTTTGTTTGTAAATTAGTATTATCCACATTATAGAGTTCATGAAAATCTTTGAACTGAAGAAAGCTAAATGTAATGTATTATGTTTACCTTTATGTATAGTTTACTAAGTTGAACTTGTAGCATCTGTAAATAATACATATAAAGCTTACAATTAGAAGAAATATTTGGATGAATATAGTTTTTTTGTTGATCGTGTGCTAAAAGGTAAGCAAAATAGTTGCTCAACAAGTGGTGAAACACAATTACAATGTGTTATTTCTTTATAATGCAACTTTGTTGTTGACGTTTTCAAATGTTCCTGCATTGCGATTAAAAATATGCACCAACC
Organism: Cryptomeria japonica; assembly: GCF_030272615.1. NCBI lineage: Eukaryota > Viridiplantae > Streptophyta > Pinopsida > Cupressales > Cupressaceae > Cryptomeria > Cryptomeria japonica. The sequence goes on along the minus strand of NC_081412.1, from coordinate 171,412,099 downwards.
ATTGATTTGAGCTCACACAAAAGATCAATATCAATGACCCACATTTAAACTTGCCAATGACTTGTGGGGAGTTTCATTGATTAACTTGTATGAGCATTTATTATAAACAAATGACATATTTCTATGATTCTTTAAAAAAATTGATCTACAAATAGTTCCAATTATTAGACTAACACTACTAAAAGGATATTTGTAAAGTGAAGAAGATTTGTGGTGTTATTTTCTACTTTAAGAATTTAAAATTAGGGTTTTTATGTGACATAACATGGGTACAATTGATTTCATCTCTTTGTGATAAAAACACCATCTAATAAACTAAATAAGGGTTTGAATAGGATTTATTGAACATACCTATTGGCTCCTTCAAAAGACCAATACATGCTCAAGGCACCAAGATTATATTTGATAAATTCTTTGATAGAGCTAAATCTACCAAAGACATCATATTTCCCATGCAAGAATTGGATTTCTTAAACGATGGGTTTTGCATTGAATAAATAGTTGCTTTCTATCACCAGGCCATGGATTCGCCAGGCCCTCACATCTGTCCTACAAGTTGCCGATTGGGATGTATTCAAGGTGCTTAGTGAAGGTTGAGACACCTGTGCCACATCTTGTTGACGAGTCCCTACATGACACGTGGTTAAGGACCCAGCTAGGAAAACAAAACTTTCCCTACCCTTTGCATTATCCTAAACGTAGACAAAACTGTTTACCCTTTTGGATTCTTGTTGCCCACAAAAACCACTTGGATTCATCTAGTTTGGAAGGTAAGTGCAAAAGAAGTGTAAAGCTTTGTAAGCGGCTGCTTCAAGAAAGAAGGAAACCTACTTTCCCAAAAAGGAAGAGAGGGAGAAGTCGAGAACCTATCATACAAGAAAGGGACTCATCTTGGCAAACCCTCATTCCCGCTTGAAGCTGACGGAAGACAAAGGGTAAATGTGATCTCACAGATCGTAATGATTGCGGGAAATGCACAAAATAGATTCTTTGAAAGGGATTTTGTAGCTTTCAAGTTGATGTACAGGGCGACATAACCTCAAATTATTTACCAATTTCGTCCCAGACTATGCCAAAGTGGTGGTTTTTTTAATATGGTATGGACACGGCTCAAGTATCATAGTAGGTTGGTTTATTCTCGGATTTTAAAGGTGAAAAATCTTTTGTAGACATGTAGACAAATTGTGGAAGTGCAGAGAATGCACCTGAATTGTTGACATACATCCTCAAGGTGGTGTCGCCTCATGAAATGCAATGATTCCTAGACTTCGAAAAAATGGATTTTACAAAATCTCTTGGTTAGAAGATTGAATAATATTTTTGTTTATTGTGATAATCAGGTATGATATTGCGTTAAATGTGAATACTATGGGAGCTGCTAATGCTGTCAAATTTGGAAAACACTGCCCTAAATTACAGATTCTCTGTCATGTCTCAACTAGTACATTTGAGGACCTTAAGCATATCACCACAAACTTGCAAGCGCATTTCAGATTTGAACTTCACAGTATTACAGAAGCAAACATCATGTAAATGAACAGACTTGAAAAATAATCTGTTGATATGCATTAACGGGAGTATACCTCTTGTGTATTTATTTTTGTGCAAAGTCCACTTCCAATGTTGATCCTTCCTTGCTCAACAAATTTGGTTTTGAGGAAGCCTGCGAATGAATGGAAATAGTTTATGCACCTTTACAATTCTCAAGTCAAATAAATGGTAAACACGTTAAGAAGAAACTTGTTGTACCTAAATCCACAAGCACAAAGCAAACAATGTTCCAGTTCTCCAGTAGTTGCTACTCAATCGTTCCTGAGGTGACGAGAGAGAAAGAACTATTTGTAGCATTGCTCGAATACACACAGGCGATAGGCGACAGAAACTGAGGCAAAAGAATAGAGAGGAACATTCTCAAGTCGACAAAAGATAATTAATACGTCGAATGGCTACACAAAAATTCATGTGCATGCATTAACCAACAGAGGTTGTTTCGAGACACTTAGTGTACTATACGTATTATAAAATTTAATATGTCAAGTGCATACACAGTAAAATGTACAATACTAATAGTTCTATGTATTGAATATATATACAATTGTCAAAAAGTATAATAAATATGCATTGAATTATATGACATTTGTTAGGAAAATACATCTTAATAAATAATTTTTTATTTAGATTTTCTTGGATCTCATTGAATGAGATAAGATTTTGGTACATCTTTATGGATTTCAAAGACCATCTATCATAATCAACAAGACCAAAAATTTATTGACACTCTGGATGGTTCATAAAAATATTAACTAAATAATTGAAGAAAATAGATTTTTTGCAATGACTGTTTGCATAATTCACCAATAAGAAAGCAAATGAATAGTATTATTTGAGTTGCAAAAAAATAGGCAAAAATTAGAACTATAGAAATATGAACAAATTTTAAAAAATACTCTCAAATGATTGGTTGCCTTAAAAAATAGAATACACCGAATGAATGCATTAGTATTCCTATCTAGACAGGAACTAAAAATAGAAAAAATAGAAGAAGGTATCTAACCCATAAACAAGGTGCATTCATTAACCAAAAGAAAAATGATCTCATTAATATGTATCCAACAAAATTTGAAGCATTAAATCCAGTTTTGGGGTGTGAGAGAAGATGACTAAGTCCTTTTATTCAGTGGTTGTAAAGGCAATGTCAGATCTGTCTGCCACTGTATATGTAACTAAGTATGAAGTCTATACTGATATTACTATTAAATTTTGCACACATACATTATCAGGCTTTATATATTAGGCACACGTATTAAGCACATCCCCTATGCATACCAGTATACCACAATATTTACTATGTCCAAATAAGGTAATTGCAGATCTATTCACTCAATTCTGACTTGTCTTTATCTTCCTTGATTGTCTTGCCTTGCTCCTCCCCTTCTTCATTGCCAATCTACATTATATATCTCTCCATTGCTATTGAATAGTCATGTCTTTCCTATAGCCACGTCTCCCTTCTAAAAGAGGTGTCTCTTTTATTGTGACTGTTACCTCATGCTAATTAAACCCTTGAGTGTTATCTTAATGAAACTATTCCCTAACACCTGTGCCTCTTTACTAATGACCTGCTACTGTTCTGGTGTAATCGCACTCTATCAAAAATTAATAGCTCGTGTATTAATAACATAAGCCTTTCCCTTTTGTATACGCATTTAATGTCCCCTCTTTATAACATAGGAGTTTGATCCTTTTAATGTCGTCGCACCACTTGAGAATCTTATTAGAATCGCACCCCTTTTTTATAGCAACCGCTTGTTCATTATTTACGGTTTCTTAATATACCCGATGTCTAACAAACTAATCTTATTTTCTGATCGATGCATCTGTTAGTTGTTTAATATAAACAAGTTATATTGCCTTTGCTGTTAATATGTCTAATCGGTACATTTTTTGTTGGTAAATACTAATCAGTGAAGAATTTATTTAGACGGATTGCACTTGCTTACTAATTAAACCGCCACCTTCTAATTGCAAGTCACTAGATTCACGGATGAAGTTTGCCAAGCATCAAGGTTGTAATATTTGTTTATAATTAATGTAATATAATTAAAATAAATAAATATTTAATAATTTCAATTAATAATTTATTGTTAAATATTATATTATATTAATTAATAAATAATAATTGCTTTATTTAGGTTATATATAGCAATCAAGGAGGGGACATGACAAATACTCATGTCCTCGACAAGCATTGGATCATTTTTTGTCACTTTTGAAACTTCTCTATGTGGTGTCCAAACTATTTTAGGTATACAATCATTTATTTCCAAAGTCTTAACATACCCCACCCTATGAGGAGTTGAGCCATCAGAGATGTTGAACCATTGGTTGAAGATTTATGACTTCCAATCTCGATAGTCTTTTGATCTTGAGAGGGTTCCTTCTGAGTTGTCTATTGTGGTACACTAGTGTGGGTGGGTGTTGTCTTAGATTTATATATACTCCTCTGGTACTTATGTACATATATATACTCCTAGACTGCTACTTATGGGCAAACGAATTTTGAATCAACATTTTTTACTAGTTGGAGATATATATGGAAGGAACTAATGTTGATGTCAAAGGTGATATAGATGCAAGTTTTCATGAGGTTGAAACAACGAAGTTTGTTGGTTCATGAGATATTAATAACAAAGATTTTTTATGATGATCAAATGAAGGAGATATCATCGAGTTCAAACCTAATACATTATAGTATTAATGATTGTATCTCTTATGTGTGCTTCCACTTTGTTGTGGATACTATGGACAAGAAGGATTATATCCACATTGATTCATATCCAGCTGAGTATGAATATTTTATTTTTCCTGTTCATTATGGTGAATATTGATGTTGCCTTTGGGTGATTTTACTACCAAGGAATGTTATAATGGGTGTAATTTTGATTATTCAAATTGTTGTAATAATTTTGTTTTGTACCACGAGACATTTTATACAATGTCTAGTTTTAAATATTAGATTGTTATGAACAATGTTGATAGTAGCAAGATTAGACAAATGGTAAGAAGTGTCAGTGCGAGTGTTTATGATCATGCAAATTGTAGTGTTGATTTCAAATCAGATTTTAATCACTTAGATGAAATCTGAGTGTCTAACAAGGGTACATATGATTTTTCATTTTTGTTGGCCCGAGGCCACTAAATGAAGTTTATTTTTTGGTTTTTAGATATGAGCAATTTGTTGTGGTAACTTGGTTGCCCAATGGAGTAGGCACCTAGTCTTGTGAGATTTTGTCAAGATCAAGAGGCAATGGAAAGCACAAATAAGAGAGAACAAATAGATGATAGAAATAAATTGTATTATATCAAGATGAAAATACTGATCAACTAGATCATCAATCATTCAATGATTGCCCGTACAACAAAGTAGATGAGCTTTCTTATATAGGCAAGGCTAGGGATATGTGAGCATGCAAATATGACATGTAGCTCAATAAGAAAAAAGAGTAGGTAGGAAATAGGTGTGGGTAGGTAGGAGAAACAATATAATAGTCCACATGAGGTGGATCACCCACTGAATGTGGAGTGTAACAACAAGATCAACACCATAAAAGGTGGAAATTCTCCTACACACACTATCCCAATGTGGCACAAACACCCAAGTGTCTCATACCCAAACTACTATGAAATGCATTTCCTAAGTAAACTTAAGTAAGGTGTAATAATATCCAAGATGAATAATTATTTACACCAACACCCCCCCTTAAGTGCAACTTAGGGGAATGAACTAAAGTCTACAATGCAACTAAGCAATGCAAGATGGGTCCCGGCTACGAGGCCATGTTAGGTACCCATCTACAAATGCAAATGTATGCAAACCAATGCAATGAAATCTCTCACAAAGCGGGGAAAGAGAGAAAAACCCAATGGGAAAAAAACCTCCCCAAAAGAGAGATGAAAACTAGATACAAAGAATTCTCATAGAAGTATGTGAAGGACAAAACCCCATGTGAGGAAAAAGTCCCCCCCATATCAGAGAAGAAGAAGAGAGACTAGGAAGCCCCCCCTCAATGTGGAATTTGCACCAATGATAGAAGCTCGAAGATGAATGAAGAAACTGCTCCATGAACGTCAAACAACATTCCTCCCCTTAGGAAGAAACAAAACCAAAGGTGTATCCAAAGAGTCTCCCAAACCATGAAGGGAAGACGAAGCAAAAATACTCATGATGAAGGGAATCTCTGAAAACTGCTCAAGTGTCTCCATGTCGATGCTGAAGGGTACCCCCTCCAAAGGTGGTAAACTGTGCCACACTGCTGAAAAAGGCACTCCAAGATCTAGTGGAGAAGAATGTAGAAAAATATCCAAAGACTCACATGTCTCCTCAAAAGATAAAGAGACCTCCTCCAAGTGTTGTACAAAAGTATCCATGATCATGTCAACCTCTAAAGTTTGATCCTGTAGAGAATGCACAAGAGGTTAGAGTGATCCCTCGCAACAATCGAAGAAGGATCATCTTCATCAAAGAGAAGATGAATATCATCAATGATGTCTCCCAAATCTATAATGTAGGACTCCACAAACAAACCTGCAATGTCTGTCAAGTAGGCATCCCCATCAACTGAAGTTGGAAGACATGGAAAATCCTGTTGCACTGAATCATAAGAAGGCAAAATTGTCGCACTAGTTGCATCATGAGGTGCAATAGGTGGTGTGATATCAATAGGAGGAGATGAAATGCAAGCCTCAAGAACGGGGTCACATGTGAGAATCCCCAAGTTCAAATGCCCAAAGTTCTCCTCAAAATCTGAATCACCAACATAGGAAGAATTAACCTCATCAATAGGACCAAAATCTGAAAAAGAGTACAACCGAGATGAATGATCAACCACCCTAGTCGCAATGATAGCTCCACTCTCCAAGTCTCTAATGATAACTGAATCAGGTGTGAACTCCAGTGTTCCTAGTTGCCTCATGCGTGATTTGATAGATGGAAAGAGGATTGTTTGTCAAGTGGGGTACACACAACACATCATTGAAGGAGTTATCCCCAATGGCAATAGATTCTTTCCCAATCACATCCATGTATGTATGATTGCCCATCAAAATCTGTGGCATGTGGCAAGGCTCAAATGTAGAAAACATAGACTGCGAAGATTCCATATGATGAGAAGCCCCTTAATCTAGAAGCCATCTCCCTGAATCATGACTTGTAGTAGCACAAAGAGCTTGTCCCTTTCCTTTATCTATCCCAAAAGAGTGATCCTTTCCTTTATCCTTGGAAGAAGAAGCCGATGTAGACATTCTAGAAGGTAGGTTGATTTTGTTCTTCTCAAGAAGATTCTTCAACTCATCAATATCCTTCTTATAACAATGATGCTCATCATGTTCCGACTTCTTGCAATATCCACAAAAAAGATTGTCCTTATATGATTTCCTCTTAGGTGAGAATGGTGAATCACCTTGTTGTGGAGAGGAAGATTGTGCTCCATCTTGATGTGGTTTTGACTTAGGTTTCTTTTGATTCTTGCATTTCCTTGATTGCTTTGATTCCCTTTGTTAGTCACCAAAGCTTGTGACTTTGAATATTTGAGAATCCCCATCGTGGTCAACTTAGATTGCTCAAGTATCAACATCTCCGCGAATGAATCAAATGAGGGAGAAGTGTATGAGGAACCTTGAGCTAACCTATGGGTGTGAAAGCTTGATACAAAGGCTGCATACTCTAAAGGAAGCTTGTCCAACAAGTTATAAACCAATTGAGCATCCTTTTTGTCAATTCCACAATCCTTTAGCTTTGCTCTTAGCTCAGTTGCTTTTGTGACATAATCTTGGATTGTATCAAAATCCTTGGGATCTAAAGTTGTGAGTTCACTATCAAGCTTGTAGCCCTTAATCTCATCAACTTGACCATACAATTTCTTAAAAATATCCCAAGCCTCTTTAACTGTTGTACACTTCTCGATGTGAAAAATGAGGTCATCTGATACATATTTTCTAAGAGTTCCAAGTGCCATAGCATTCTTAGTAAGCCATTCAATTTGAGCATTAGGATCAGCCTTAGGATGAGGGGGGGTTGTTATAGTTTCATTTACATAATGAATGAGTCTTTTTTCCAATAGTTTACTCCATGCCTTAATCTTCCATGATGCATAATTATGAGGAATTAAAAGTGGAAATTTAGGAGAACCCATAGCACCAAAATGAAAAAAAAACAAGATAGAGAGAGGCACAATCACACAAGACACCCCCCAAAATACTCAATCAAGAAACCTCTCGCAAAATGGTGATTTGGCACTTTATACTTAGTGCATATATAATGGGCCACTTGCAAAACAAGGAAAAGTGGACTTCTGATTTCAATGATTGCAACTTCTCAAAATGAGATATAAGAGACTTCAACAAATGCTGCTAGTGATCTAAACTAAGATCCAAGCAAAATACAAGTACCAAATATGCCAAGAATGGCCAAATACTGAAAGTACAATTTCTACTCAAAATCACTGCAAACAAATGCAGATTATGAAAGTAGATGAAAAAATATGCTTTCAAAAAAAATGGCACCTGAAAAGGAGTCCATATGAGCCCAAATGAAGCCTTCAAAGTTGTAAAAATCGGGATTTCACGATTTCCAAAAAACCTGTATCTAAAAATTAGAAAAATCTTGCACCACTGTACAGATCACGAAATTCTACCCCAAAACAAAAAAAAATGCTCGAAAAAACAAGTCCAGATGAGTGAGATATCACTATTTGAAAATTGCTTGCAAAATTATAATTTCTGGAAAAATTTTGTCGCAACTTCAAACTTCAAATGCCTCTAGATTTGGCCTCCGAAGTCCAATTTGGATGAAACAAAAGGCAAAACTGACTCTCTTGGACCCCCTCAATCCAATTGTGACCTCAGATTTGACCTAACAAGCTCCAATAAAAACCTAAAATTTCTCTCAATTGGCAAACCAATGGCACTCTAATGGCTCTGATACCATGTGAGATTTTGCCAAGATCAAGAGGCAATGGAAAGCACAAATAAGAGAGAACAAAATAGATGATAGAAATAAACTTTATTCTATCAAGATGAAAATATTGATCAACTAGATCATCAATCGTTCAATGATTGCCCGTACAAACAAAGTAGATGAGCCTGCTTATATAGGCAAGGCTAGGGATATGTGAGCACACAAATATGACATGTAGCTCAATAAGAAAGAAGGGTAGGTAGGAAATAGGTGTGGGTAGGTAGGAGAAACAATATAATAGTCCACATGAGGTGGATCACCCACTGAATGTGGAGTGTAATAACAAGATCAACACCATAAAAGGTGGAAATTCTCCTACACACACTATCCCAATGTGGCACAAACACCCAAGTGTCTCATACCCAAACTACTATGAAATGCATTTCCTAAGTAAACTTAAGTAAGGTGTAATAATATCCAAGATGAATAATTATTTACACCAACAAGTCTACATCCCGAAGAACTCTGGATCCTCTCCATGCTTGCAAGGGGCATGCATCCTTGCACATGAGCTATTGTTAGAACATGCAAAATTTTCACATTTGCAATGCATTATCTTGCCAAGATCATGAGATGATTTAGTGTATAGGCCCTATTGCATCTACCTGAGACCCCAACTTTGACAATTAAAATTTTGCAGAAATAGTCTGTTGTTTATTTTGTAACTTAGCTCGAAAAATAATGAACTAAAATAATATAGGGCTGGGCACTTTTCTCCTTTGATAGCGTACCTTACCTTATCCTTTTTCAAGGCTTAGTTATATGACGGAAAAGGTTCTTTACTAAGCCGACTTTATAATGGAAAATCAAATTTGTTATTGGCGCCAAAAGGTGCCTTATTGGGCCAACCCAATAAGGCACCAACCTCCTATAAATATAGCGTACCTAATGTCATTTGATATACACTCCAACCACAAGGCGAAAATACATCTGCAATACTAGACTGAATTCCGCCCTCTGCTACTTGCGAATTATAATTGATTAGTAGTGTGAATGCTATCAGATGCTTGGTGTGATAAAGATCAGAAGATTGGTGCAAAATATCATGCAACCTATATCAGATACCTGATGCAAAAATAGCAGATCCAAAGCGAATACTTTGGTACATGCTTTAGTCAAGAAAGCGAATTAAAAGGAGGACAGACTTGGTGCAGATCTGAGTAAGGCTGATTCAATCAGACTTACATGCATTTCCAGATTGATGACTGGTGCGAATACATGTCAAACTAATGCAAACCTATAAAAGACTCATTGATGTTGAAAGGCATGAATCCAAATGGGCTGCAAGCACGAAACCCTTCATCCTTAACGAATCAAATGCTTCAGATTACCGGCTGATCTAGGCAAGTTGGTGTACAGACCTAGACATCATCATCAAGCTCTAAAAGCTAAGTTTTGTACAATTACAATTTGGATACAATACATAATCATATCGGATGATCGTTCTTGCTGGGTTTTTCCTCCAGATGTGGAGATTTTCCCAGGGTAATTCGTGTTGAGTCTTCTTGTGCATTTGCTTTATTGATTTCTTGGTTTAAGTCATCAAATCTAATAATCTGATTTAACAAAATCAACACCTTAATTTTGTTTTATGTTTTACTATTAATCTGAGATATTAAAATTCAACATAGTCATTCTCATACAAATCTATCTAGTGAAAGTTTTTATGCAAATTTCCCATGCTATTTTCAAAATCGTCACTTTCCGCGTTTAGGTTGACCCAATGAATGCTTAGAAACCTTGACATTCCAGGTAATGTGCCTTTGTTCTTAAATTTTCATGTAAGAACTCAACACTTAGTCATTTTCATGCTTAGTCAAAATTTACATGCAGTTTCGAAATTGTCGTCAGACTTTGACAAGGTTTTTAAAACCCTTTTGAAGCCTGATGAAGCTTTGCCAAGCATTAATCTTCATCCTTTGAGTTTTTTAGAGTCCACGAGATTCCTTTTAGTTTTGAAAGTGTCATCAAACTTCAACTGGGTTTTCACAACCCGTTCGGAGCCTAACAAGCTTTCTTGCCTCAAAAGCATTTTAAAGTCATTACTCTTGTGGTGGAAATAATGCAAGTTTTGACAAGTTTTTTGGAGATCGTTGGAGATTTCATATCTTGGTATTTTCTTGAAATGTCTTATGTATAATAAGATGAAACGCTTTGAAGATGACAAAGATTATAAACTCAATCAACTTTGGAAGTTGACAAAGTTTTCATAACCTATTAGACTTTGACAACATATCATAAACAAAAATATAAAAGGAAGAAAGGATACATTCATTTAAGTGACAAACGAGGAGGTTGCCACAACTTCATTGGCCATTGACAAAGTTTTCACAACTTGGTTGATAGTTGTCTTACAATCAAAGGAGTTAGAACTTTTCAATAACAAATAGAGTTAAGAGGAAGAGAAGGTGAGTGGTTTGAAACCTTTGTCGGACCTTGACAAAGTTTCTAAAAATAAGTTCAAACCTAATCGAGGTTTGATGTCCCATGTTCCCCTTCGTGACCCCTTTTATTTCCTAGTTGAATATAAGTCTTCACGTGCATAAGTAAAATTTTAAGTTGCCTAATTACGTGCCCCAATAGGTGGGACCCTTTTAGCCAATGTCAACATTTTTGCTAAAGCTTGTCTTTGATAAACCCCCAACTAATTCTTAGTAAAGTTGTGAAGTACCTTACGTGGCCAGAGGTGCATCGACTACTTTCATTTCACCTGAGCTCTCAATATGTTCTAGCAAAGACCTGAATCATGTCATGACTATATACTCCAACGTTATTGTGTCACAAAAGGTAAAACCTTCACTAAAAGACTTTTGGGGCTTTGGTAGAAATTGTTGAAATAATAGCTAGTTCGGATCAAATATAAGTATCACTTGTATTGGGCTGGACCCAAACGCATTATGTAACTTGTAACCATTAAGGATGTTGATATGTGTATGTAACTTGCAAATATGAAAATCGAGCGTGACCCATAATGTAACTTGTGGGTAACTAATTGGCCTATTGGCCTTAGTCACATTAAATGTGCAAAATTAAATATAACTTGTAATTTGGTCTGGCCCTATAATGGACGATGTAACTTGTGGATAGGGCTAACCCTATATTGAACATTATAACTTGTAAATGGAATGGGACTGACCCTATATTGGGTGCCAAGTTTAGGTCATCATATTATTATTAATTGATTATCCTTGTGAGTCGACCTAGGATGAATTAGGTGGCTAAGATCACATATATATGCAAGGTTCATTCATTCATCATTACACACAATGGAAGACATCAAATTACAACCTTGATCAACAACGAAATTATCCAGTCAGCGAATATAACTACAAGGATAGCAAATTGCATCATAAAGATCAGCGAGCATATCCCTATGGCAGCGAATTTATCTCCAAGAACAGCAAACTAATTCTGGAGCAGCGATTATCATTCATGGTCAGCAAATTATGGTCCTATGATCAGCAGCAACAAATCATCTTTAGTCAAGTATTTCGCAGATAAGTTCATCATACTGTTGTGTATATGTTGATGTTCATATTGCTTCAAGTGTTGAAGTAAACTTGTAAAGTCACATATTGATTATTGTCTAATATAAACTAAGATTAATTACTGAGTTTTTCACCTCCAAGAAGGAGGTTTTCCAAGGGTACTCTAGTGTTGTGTGTTGTGTGTTCATTGTGTTATTTCTGATTATTGCTATCAATCTGATCTAAAATTAACAGAAATAAGCCAAAGATTATGTGTTCGATGTTTATGCCATGTTGGCATTTTGTGGGAGCTTATACTTTTGTTAGAGCTTCCGGAGGTTTCCGCGAATAGTTTGAACAAAGAGGGACGTCCGATGTGGCCAAGTGCACACAACCAAATGGTCCCAACGAGTTGACAAAATGCTTATGTCACAAATCCATTGGGTCAAAGGCAAAGCTAATGATGAGGACTGAGTCAACGACTCTTCCAGCTCAAAATGATGATAAGGGCCCAATTTAGCTTTTCATTGAGACTTGAAACATCGTTAGGATAATTCCCATGTCCTAGTGAGATGGCAAAATATTTCACGATGGACTGACATGATGAGTCAATGCTTTCCGCTGGGACCAAAGGCTTTGTGGAATGCTCTAGTGTTCCTGCGCACAAGGTAAAGTGTAAAAAAGTGTTAGTGCTTCATCTGGGATGAACAGTTGCTAAGAATTTTGCATGTGTGCAAGATTAAGGAGATACCAAAGTTGCAAGGTGCACAACCGCATATAAAGGATTCCTAAAGTATTTAACTGCTAGGAGGGTCTGATAGGATCTACTGTCTACATCCATTGTGCAAGTGTGCAAGATCAAAGAAATACTGCAGATGTATCTCGTGCACATTTGCACAAAAGAAAATGTCATTGAAGGAAATTGCACAGAGTCTCCACAGTCACCCTGGTGCATTGAATGAATGAAGGAATTTTAATGTTGTTTATGAAATCTAATAGTTTAAGGAATCAAGATGCACTATGTTCTTTTTCATGCTGATTTTTCTCTTATGAATCTTGAATAAGAAATTCGTTGGTTTGTGAAACCTTGACTCTTCAAAAAGCTTATTCAAACTGACCATCTTTAATTTATTATTGCACCAAAGATTTGAAACTTTGGACTAGAGAGGAGATGTGTGGAGTTGCCACTCGGCAACCTTCGTATAGCTTTAGATATAATTTGGACCCCACCAATAGTGATTTTCATTGTTGGATCTTGCTAGTACAAAAGATCAACAATGATTGGTTGTGTAATTGCATGAATTGGGAGATGGGGCCAATTTTCCAAACTCACAAGCATGTATAGTGTTCAATTTAAAAAGTAACAGCATGCGACCATTGTTCGCTTGACTTAAAAGCTGAATTGCATCTCATTTCTTCACCTTATCAAGATGATTTTATTCTCAGAGCTCCTAAAGATAATTGAAGATGCTTGTGTGCGAAGAATTTGAGACTACAATGTTGTGTTTCTTTTGCAAGTTAGGGTGTCAAAAGGCATAGCAAAACCACCACAAATGAACCATTGATGATAAAATTAAAGATGAAATTATGTGAATGTTTTATTGTTCAGAGGCATAGGAATTTTCAATATGTTAGAACCAGAATAAATAGGTACGGCCTTCCGCAAATTGATTTGTCCAACTTCTGAGATTGAAAGAAAATGAGTGCACGAATTGATTTACACTCCAATTGATCATCTTTCCAACTACATTTTTTGATTGGAGGATGAGTAAAATGCAAAAGATTTGATTCATCTTCAACTAGTTTCTTGAGTAGTTTAGAGGTCAAATCATCAGGACAAAGAATTGATATGTTGCAACGGTCATCAAGTGAATCAGATTTGATTTGTCTTGGCGTGCAGATTTAGCTGGTGAGTCACCAACCGAATTAACTTCTTCTACCTTCAGGTGTGCAAAGGAGAAATTTCAATCCTATCTATCATTGTCTCTAGGGTTTCTCGTCTCATGTGCCTTCAAGTAGTTACCTACCAACTTTTGAGATGTAAATGGTTCGAAGCTTGTTTGCTCCCTTATTTTATTAAATGAAATTAAAAGTCATTTGTCAAGGTTCCATTCTCTATTTTAAAACAATTCTAATATCAAATTTTCTAAGCAATGTATTTTTTTATACATGGTTGCTCTACTAGGGTTTTGGTTGTTCTTTAAGTTTCAGTTTCAAATGTTGTAATCTATGTTTTGATAATGGCAAGAAACCGGTTTGTAGCTTAGGATGAAAGATGTCATATTGTAATGTCGTCTAGGAATGTAAGATTTATTATTCAAATCAATATAATCAAGGTTTGTAATGGTTTTTGTTGCACATTTGCCACTATAAACATTTGGTTGATATCTATTATTCAAGGAACACCTTAAACTTGCTTTCTGTCAATTTTTTAGGATATTGTGTATGTTTCAGGATCTATAAGAAGATTACTTGTGTGTCCATGAGAGGCCTCATTATTGTAAGGCAATAATGGTTAAATAGTCACTAGTTTTATGTTCATGTTGTTATTAGATGAGTTATTTCATCTTGACTCTATAGCGAACAAGGTAGTGTTGTTCTTTGTGCAAACCTTGGAATAGACCAAATCTTAAATATGAAAGTCATTTTAATTTTTTCTTTCTGTTTCACTTCATGTCAGTGTTAAAATGAAAAACAAGGGATGCATCAATTAGGAATCTAGTCACACAAACCCTTGTCATTTTGTGTGAAGTTCATCTACGAGGCATTAAGTTATAATTAAAGGTGATATTCATTCTCAATTTCATTTAGAGATACCCACCTAGGTCTTGCAGAGCCTAACATTTAATTTGTTGTAGGCATAGTCTCTTGATTCATGCAAGAGCCCCATGAGCTATACCGAAAAGCAGCTAAGAGGGTTCTTAACTACATTCAAGGTACTCACCGTTATGTGATTCACTATGTAGCAAGCATGAAATTTGACTTGGCGAGATACACAAATTCATATTGGGCAAGAAATTCTCAAAATTACGAACTTCGGGATATTGTTTCTCTCTTAGTTCTGGTCTAGCTTGTTGGTCAAGCAAGAACCAACAATTTCTCTTTCATCTATAGAGGCTAAGTATTGAGGAGCAATTAATGTTGCTACAAAGGCTATTTGGCTTTTATACATTCTCATTGAGTTTGGCATTGCTTTTCAAAATCTCACAATCATCTTTTGTGATAACCAACATACCATACAAATCTCTCGCAATTTGGTCCACCATCACTGTAAGACCAAACACATTGAGATCCACATGCACTAAATTTGGGAGCTAATTCATGAGTAGATCATTGATCTTAGGTCCTGGCTGATATCATCTCAAATTGCAGACATCTTCACCAAATCCTTCATTGAGAAAAATCCTTCATTTGTGAGCTTTGTTGGGGGTGCAACAGGTGTCCACTTTGGGCGGGCTTCTTAGTCCTCTTTTATCTCTCTATCATGGGGGGTGTTCTCTCTCTATTTGTAGGGGGGGAGGGGGGGAGCAGGGCTTCTTTTCCATTGCCTTTGGGTCCTTTTTCTCTTTGGGAGGAATTATTTGTACATGGGTACCTAACATGGCCTCATTTATCGAGACCCATCATGTTTTCACCAACTTAAACTGCACTTTAGGAGAGGCATTAGTGTATGTTCTTGTTTCCTAGTTGGTTATTTTTTTCCTATTACTGGGGTTTTCCTACACTTTTAATTAAACTTGTTTAGAATTCATAATGTGAGTATTAGTGTGAGTGGGTGCAAGGTGTTGACGTCTCCAATGGGAGATACACTTGCCTATTTTAGGCTATTGTGGTGGACTCTTCCCACTGCGCATATTTGCCACCTCTTACATCTCTAATTTTCTATATATACTCATTCCTAGCGAGTCTTGATATTGTATTGCATTGTATTTTTGCAGTTATTTTCTCTTACATTTGTCTAATGTTATTTTTCTTCTTTACCATTTGCAATTCTCTCTTGGAGGCTAACTCTATGTTGTTATTTTGATCTTGTATCATTTACATCCATAGTTTTATTTCTATTCATTTTCTTTAAGTATTCTGGGTTATTCATATTTTCAAATTCAAACAGAGAGGGAGAAAAGTTAGATAAAATTTGACCAAGGGGGGCCATTAAAAAACATCTCAAATCAGTTATATAAAATGGGGATGATAAGGCTAAAATGCATAAAGGAGATTAGGATTCAAGCACAATTAGACAATCAAATTGGGAACCAACACTTACAAGAGTGTGTTTTATTTACTTATTAGAATGTTGATGCCTTTGTGGAATTAAATCAAAACATCATTACTTAGTGATAATCAATTGGAATCTACATATGCATTGGATTTAGTTTGTCTCAAGACCTATAGTTTCACAATCTCTCTCTCAAGCTAATATGAAAAAGAAAGCTAATAGATAACCCCTCGGCATAACAAATCCAAATGTACAAATTACCCTTCCTTATTAGTTGTCCTAATTTGTCCACTCCCTAACAATAAGTGTTTCTCCTCATTCTAAGTTGGTACTCCCTAATATTGGGTTTTGAATTTATCTTCAGGGCTTGTGAAGGAAACAACTTTGAGTGCCAATACCATCCATAGTTCACCTTCCCTATCAAACCAAAGAGGTATTCATTTACCTCTTACATAACAAAGTGGCATTTTAATGGAGTAATTGGAGGTTGTGAGATGGGTAATTTTGTTGGTTGATTGAGAGGAATGCCATTTGATATTATCCTCATCCATACAATTGGATATGTGTTGTATAGTTTTTATGTTTTACACCCTTTGTGTACTATACCCTTATAGTTTTATACCCATTGCCATATGGTACCACTCAATGGTTTCCTATAGTGATTTACCTATGAATACTCACACATAGATTAGTGTTATGCACAACAAAAAAGTCATATTATATTGTGAATAGCTGAATTAATATGGTAAGTGAGTTGTTTTATGGGTTTTCTCTTGAAAAAGTTTCAAATGGTAAATAGCCTTATTATTTTGTGTGTTATTATTTTATTTCTATTGCATTTTATATGTTGTAAGCATGTTTTCTTTTGCATAAATTTATCTATATTATTTATATTAATTGGCATCAAAACTTACATTTGGTATGATCAACCTACTTTCAATCAAAAGCATTTTAGTTTATCCTTCCTTGTAAACATAATTCCATAAGTTTAAGTGTACACAAAATATTCCACCAACTAAAAATTTTGATCTAAACAAATCAAAAATCTTTTATATCCATTAACTATTTTCAAATTTATCTTCTACAATTTGTTTCTCTTCAAGGCTGTCATTTTTATTTTCAAATCTCTTTAATCATTTGTTTTGTTTTATTCTCGTGCTTCCATTCTTTTACTTTCTTTAGAGAAATATCATTCTAATCAAAACATTTGTTTGTCTATATTTTTGTAGTGGTTTTTCATTTTATTTATTTATGTTATATTTATTATCTTTTTATATGTAAAGATTTTGTATCAATCAATCAAATAATTTTAAAATACATTTTGATTAATTGAATAATCAGATATTTTTAATTATCAATATCTATTTGATTTATAAATAACATAAACAACTTTAATTTTCATATGATGATTGTATTGTTTATTTCATCATATATTTCCTAATTTCATTTAAGATTACCATAACACCCCCTTCATATGTTTTCTAATTTTGAATTTTTACTACTCATTAGTAATTATTTAATTATTTATTTCTAAGGTTAAGAGTGGGAAGCAAGATGGTTGCTCTCCCATTCCTATCACACATTGTGGGAACGGATGAGGGATGGACGAGGAAAAGCATTTATACCTTATACTATATAGGCCTAAATGTAGGTAAACTTTCTTGGCATAGCGTGTTATTGGTTTGCATGAGGTATATTGAGATATACTTACACATGTTGAGCGCAAAAAGCTAGAATAAAAAACGAGTGCATTTTGAGCTATCTTCAAAAACTTGAACAGGATATGTCTTACAATACCTTGCAGCATGCAAGGTATGCAATCTTATAAGCTGTTGCTCATCTTACCATACAAGAAAAGCGTCCCACACATTTATGGATATGATGCACCATGCATGGAAACCTGTCAAATTGATTAAAAGGTTGGCTCCAACTTGTAATAGTCTTCTTTCTTTTCTTTCTTTTCTTATTCTGCACGTCCTTCTTGCACTTAACTGGCATTTAGTTGTAATACTTTTAATGCGCATTGCTGACATCATTTTCTGGCATTGCATGAAAAGTTCTAATTACAGGAAATTCGCTTCCAAAGAGAATTTGAATAAAGACTAAAACTAGAAATGTTGATGGTATGTACTCCAGCCCTGCGTGACGTTCCATGGTCCAAAATTTTCAAGTGGCAAAAGGCCGCGGTCGAATCTATGACCTCCTCCACCCAGGAAAGCGAGCTTGTCAATCCATCTCATTTCATCCTTGCACAACAGTTGTAAATAGTTGGTTTATTCTAAAATGGAAAAAAATTACTGTTAACCTTTGAACCAGTGGAATGTTATGTGAGGTCATGCACTCCTGACAAATGGGAACCAGTCAATTTTTATGAGAGCATAGTCTGCTTGCAGTTGCAAACTCCCTCCTAAGCAATGAGATTGATTGTTGTTGTGGGCAGCCAGAAGTCATGTATAGCACATCAGCTGAACTTCTCACACACCTTAGGTGCTAAAAAATAGATGTTGGGTTGCATTTTGGAGCCAAATTCTAGCACAGTTTAATAGGATTTCAGCAGTGCAATCATTGGAAATGGAGACACAGTGACAGGTGATTCTCCCTTCCCTCCACTAGAAAACCATTCCTCCATCAAGAAGGCAATAAAAATAATATGAGTTTTTTCAATTTATCACCAATAATCTCCACAAGAACATAACCCATTAATAAAATGGTGATATCGGTTGGAATCCCTAACAACAATTTTCCGTCCCTCGATCTTGGAAATTAGCTTAATGGCTGAATGGCAATCACCACAAACACGGAGGTTTTTAATAACTCGGATAGGAACGCCTGCAGGTGTACAAATAAGCCCATAAGCAATGGCCAACTTCTCACTATGGTATGATAGGAAGTGCTCCTTCTGCTCCTGCTCCACATCATGCAATGTAAAGTTTGTATTCGGTATATACCCAATCTCCTTCATTTGCTCAGATAAGCTAGCCAACTTTGCATAAATCTCCTCTGTTTGTGGATGTGAACTGTCCCCTACTAGAAATCCATGTACTTCACTCTTCAGTTTAATCCAGCTCCACCCTGGGTCCTTTTTAACCCTTCTGCCCTTCATCATCGTTCTCACCTTTATTGCATCATCCCATTTGCCAGCAGAAGCATAAATATTTGATAAAAGCACATAAGTTGCTGAATCTTGTGGTTCCAAGTTCAGAAGACAATCGGCTGCTCGTTTTCCTATCTCCATATTACCATAGACTCGGCAAGCACCAAGCAGAGTTCGCCATATAAAAGCATTAGGTTGTACAGGCATCCTGTTAATAAAGTCCTCTGCCTCAACTAGGGATCCGGCTCGTCCAAGAAGATCAACAATGCAGGCATAGTGCTCTAGTTTTGGTGCGACGCCATAAATTGAGTTCATTGAAACAAAATACTTACGGCCTTTATCTACTAGCCCTGCGTGGCTGCAGGCAGATAGAACACCAACGAAAGTGATGTGGCTTGGTTTCAGGCCCTCCATTTGCATTAGGTCAAAGTGTTGCAAAGCTTCCTTGGCATCCCCATGTCGAGCATATCCTGAAATCATGGCATTCCATGAGACATCATTTCGAACAGCCATTTTGTCGAACACACTACGTGCACCTTCTATACTTCCACATTTCGCATACATGTCCACAAGGGCACTACCAACAACAATATCTGAATCAAAACCTGCTCTGATGATGTTGCCATGGATCTCCTCGCCATTTTCCAGAGCTGCTACACTGGCGCATGCCCTTAGAACGGTGGCAAAGGTGAAATGGTCTAACTTCAAGCCTTTTTCTTGCATTTTGCAGACAAAATTCAAGGCCTCTTCACTATGCTCATTAAGGGCATATCCTGAAATCATTGTATTCCATGAAACCAAGTCTGGTTTTTCCATTTTATTAAACATTTTACTTGCTTCCTCCATTCTTCCTGATTTCGCATACATTGTAACAAGGGAATTCTTAACACAAATATCCTTCTCAAATCCAGAACAGATCACATGAGAATGGATTTCTTTTCCAAAGTCAAGGGTTTCAGGACAGATGAGTACACTTAGGATGCTAACAAAGGTGACATCGTTCATGGGTACGTTTGTCTTTTGCATATACTGAAAGAGTTCAATGGCCTCTGATGTGAGCTCGTTTTGGGCATAACCTCCGATTATAGCATTCCATGATACTAAATCTTTTTTATTCATTCTCTCAAACACTTGGCGGGACTGCACAATGCTTCTACATTTAGCATATGATGTAATCAAAGCATTCCCTACAGACACGTTTAATTCTAATCCACATGTAAATACAAAAGCATGAATTTGTTTTCCAATTTCTAAAGAATTTAAATTGGCACAAGAACTGAGGACACTAATTAAAGTAACGCAATCTGGCTTCAAGCCATCTTGTAGTAATACAGTAAAAAGTTTCACGGCCTCGTCATGAGTTTCGTTCTGGGTGTATCCACAAATTATGGCATTCCATGAGATCAAATCTAGTTGAGACATAAGATCAAATTCCCTCCGCGCCGCCTCTATGTTTCTACATTTAGCATACATGTTGACAAGCCCGTTACCCAAAGAAACATCTGATTCAAATCCGGTTTTGACAGCATGGGCATGGATTTGTGTCCCCTGAAAAAGTGCTTCAATATTAGCACAAGCACTAAGTACAATGGCGAATGAATTATAATTTGGGTTTATTCCAGCGCGCTGCATTTCAACAAAAATCTCAATAGCCTCCTCTCCAAAGTTATTTAGAACGTATCCGACCATCATGGCAGTCCAGGAAACCACATTCCTGTCAAGCATTCTGTCAAATACTTTTCGTGCACTGTTTGGTGTCCTGCATTTAGCATACATGTTCACAAGAGCACTCCCAACAAAAACATTTGATGTGCACCCAATTTTCATGGCCTGAACATGAACTTGCTTGCCCTGCTCCCTAGTTGATTCAGCGGCACACGCTGTGATGACACTTGCAAAGGTGAAGTGGTTTGGCTTCATACCCAGTTGTTGCATTTCACAAAAAAGCTTGAGAGCATCATCATTACGCTCATGTTGTGAGCTTACCGAAATCATGGCATTAAATGAAATCGAATTACGTTGAG
This sequence comes from Cryptomeria japonica, assembly GCF_030272615.1. Lineage (NCBI taxonomy): Eukaryota > Viridiplantae > Streptophyta > Pinopsida > Cupressales > Cupressaceae > Cryptomeria > Cryptomeria japonica. Next base: position 171,390,783 of record NC_081412.1, on the reverse strand, counting down.
GCATTTTGTCAAACACTTGTCGTGCATCCACCATGCTACCACATTCTGCATACATGTGGACCAGAACATTGCTGAGAACATCATTCCAGTAAAAACCCGTTTTGATAATGTGGGTATGGAGTTGCTGGCCCATATCCAATCCATTAACTTGCAGATTGGCGCATGCTCTCATGGCACTTCCAAGGGCAAAGCAGGAAACCTCCATACTTGTTCTCGCCATTGCACGAAAAAGCTCGAGAGCTTCATCTTCGTGGCCTTGCTGGACATATCCAGCCATCATCGCACTCCACGAAACCGCATTTCGATGGGGTATTTCATCAAACACTTTCCGAGCGTTTTCCAAACTTCTACATTTAACGTACATGTTAACAAGGCAGTTCATTTGAAAGAGGGTGGCCTCAAATCCAGTGGACTTCATATGTTCATGGATTAGCTTGCCTTGATCCAAGGCTTTCAAATTTATACAGCCCTGCAAAAGACTAGTGTAGGTATTAGAGTCTACAACAACCCCACTTCTCTTCATTTCGTGGAAAATTTGCAGAGCCTCCATGAATCTCCCCTGCTCGCACAGCTCGTGTACGTTCAAACAATAATTGTGCTCTCTGCCTCTACCAAATGTGCTCACACAAAAACATCTGCTCTTGCGAAATCTGTAAGTATTCGGAGTTTCGAGAAGAGCGGTGAGGAAGGTGAAGTTATTTAGAAGCCTCATTATAAATTATCCATGCCGGATATAAGATTTTGATAACACATGTTCATGCCTGTAATCCATCTCGTTGTGAAAAGGATCTGTTCGGCAAAGTTCGAAAATGCTGGAATCTCAGAGTTTTGTGCCAATTTCTATTTTACGTTCGTATATTTTCTGCGACAAAAAAATTGAAGTCTTTTAAATTTCCTGGGGTACGGGAATGGCTTTACCTGTCGTAGCCTCCTCGGCGTTGATATTGACATCTTTTTTTTTCCCGTCTTATTAATGTACAGAAGCATTCCGTTAAAAAAATGATTATTTAGATTTTGAGACGTCTAGTCTTTTAATCAATTTGTCCCATAAAACTGCAATAGACATCTTGAAGATAATCTCTTCATATGTTTTATATAGATTTAAAGGTATATATGATACCAATATTTGTAGTGCAATATGTAAGACATAAATGAATTAGGTTATAATTAAGATTACAGTTAATGTTAATGTCAATATTAGAAATAGAATTAGTGTTACGATTAGAATTAGAGTTAGAGTGGGGATTAGAATTAGAGTTAGAGTGGGGATTAGAATTATTGTGATTGTTAGAGGTAGATTTAGAGTTAGGGTTAAGTTTAGGGTTAGAGTTAGGATTAGTATTAGTTTTAAGGTTGAAGTTAAGGTTAGGGTTAGGTTTGGATTTAGAATTAGTATTCGTTTTAAGGTTCAAATTGAGGTTAGGGTTAAAAATATAATTTGTGTTAGTTTTAGAATTAGGAGTGGTGATAAACTTAGAGTTAGGGTGAGGTTAAAAATAATGTAAGTGTCAAGGTTAGGGTTAGAGTTAAAGATAGATTTAAAGTTACAAATAGGTATGGAAATAGTGTTAGTGTCAAGATTAGGATTAGAGTTAGATTTAGAATTAGTGTTAGTTTATGGTTGGGATTAGGGTTAGAGTTACAATTAGAATTAGTGTTAGTTTTAGAATTATGACTAGGGTTAGGATTAGGGTTGGGTTAGGTTTAGAGTTAGGATTGCAATTACAATTTGTGTTAGTTTTAGAATTAGGGTTGCTATCGTTTGATTAGGGTTATGATTAAATAATGTTCAATTATGGTTGTGTTTAGGGTACACTTAGAGTTATAAGATAAAGCTTGAGGTTATGATTACAATTAGGACTAGAATTAGGATGAAGGTTATGATTTGGGTTAGAATTATAATGTGTATTATGGCTATCTCTAATGTTACAATTATGATTATAATTAAGGTTATGCTTAGTTAGGGTTCAATTAAGGTTAGTGTTCACTTACAATTATAATTAGGGTTTAATTAGAGTTTGGATTTTGTGATAAAATTTGAGGCTAGGGTCAAGGTCAAGGTTAAGGTTAGGATTAAATTAAGGTTAGTGTTAGGTTTACAATTAGAACTAGTGTTAGTTTTAAAATTAGGATTTAAAGTTAGGGTTATAATTCAATTAGGGTTAGGGTTCAATCAAGGTTCTCCATTATAATTAGGGTTAAGGTTAGGGTTAGGGTTAATGTTCAATTATGGTTAGGGTTAGCATTTAATAAGCGTTAGGGTTAGGGATAAGGTCTACTTGGGGTTAAAGTTATTGTTCAATTAAGGATTAGTATTCACTTATAGTTAGGGTTAGGATTCAGCTAGGGTAAAAGTTAGTGTTAGGGAAGGGTTAGGATTTATTAAGGCTCAAAGTTAAAGTTAGAGTTTAATTAGGGTTAGGGTTTAATTAGGATTGTGGTTAAGGTTAGGGCTCAATTTAAGTTAGGGTTTAACAAGGTTTATTATGTTAGAGTTTAATTAGGGTTAGGTTTAGAGTTTAATTAGGGTCAATTTTCACTTATGGTTAGAGTTAGGTTTCAATAAGGGCAAGTTTAGTGTTAGGGTTGAGGTTTAATTGGGATGAGGATTGGGATTAGGTTTCAATTAGGATTAGAGTTTAATTAGTATTAGAATTAAAAGTTCAATGTTAGGGTTAAGGTTTGATTTAGGATAGAGTTAGAGTCCAAGTAGGGTTTAATGTTAACTTAAGGTTAGGGTTACCTAGCATAGTTACCAAGTTTACTGGCTTTCGTATTAGAAGATTAAAGGTCAAAATAGGAGCCTGGTAACATTCACTAGAAATGAAGTGGAACCTTTGATGTGGCCTTGTTTAATGATTACTTTATCAATACCTACTATGATTTATGTTATGTCCTACGAATTTATGTGAGAACAAAAATGTTAATGCATTTAATGTTGTTGGTAGATGATATACAACATAGAGACCTAAACATGAGTTTCAACTATTCCAGATTCATTGTTAATGGCATAAATAGGTAGTTGGTTGCCACCAAAAGCGATGACAAAATTGTTCACTTGAAATGGTATTATTTATTCTATCATCTTTTCTTTACAGTGCAAGATAAATTTGGAGTACACCATTGCGATTGAGGTTGTTTGATGCTTAAAAGGTCCCATTTCTAGTCCAATGTTAGACCAACATTTAAGACATGTACTACCAAAATTTCAACTATGAGGTATTTGAAGAGTATTTTAAGTAGCCAATTTTGAGGATTTTAAAATTTCACTTTAGCATATTATCTAAAACAATGATTATTTTTTTTACACTTAAAGATTAATCAAAATTAGGATTTTTGTACAATTGGGAAGATTTGTATTTACATGCAAGCTTGCTAGGAACTTTTCGAGGTCTACTCTTAAGAAGAAAAAAAACTCCAAACTCTTACCTACTACCAAGACATCCAATGGTGTCTCTAGTGTAGATCTTAGCAACCTTCTTTTTGATATGAAGGAAGATATCATCGATCACCTTGCCACTTAGCTGGACACCCTTTAGATTAAGAAGAATAAATCTAGCACGCTAAAGAATATCTCACAAAGTATTGCCCCCACTACAAACAAAAGAAGTCCAATTGTAAGTGCAAGAAGATTGCTGCTATATCGAAGGATAAGTTGTCTCGTCTTGAGTTTCAATCTTTGGAAGATGAAGAGGGGCAATTTTTTGGCATTACCTAGCATAAGCCATGGCAACAAAAGCAAGGTATGCGTCTAGACCCATTGTGTTATAACATTTCATTTCCTGGGGTCAATTTAAATGTTGCAAATTGGAATTAACCACCTTCAAATTCAATGTCCAACCAAAAATAGAAAGGTGATACAATAGCAAATTGCATTCCACAGTAAAGGGCATGATGACAACAATCTCAATATCAATTTCCAAGCTATAATCAGTTACAAAAATCCCAGAATCCATGGTCGCATCCATGGACAGGAAACCAACAATGTCAATAGACTAATCTGTCCTACCCAAAGCAACAACAAAACCTAACCCAGTAGCCTAGTCTTATGACTAATTCATTACCTCATCAACAAGTCGTTATGCCTAACCAAAACGTGTCTACCCTCAAACAACCAAGAGCATCACAATTGCCTACTCACCATACACCCAATCCTAACAATAGACCTGCTCAACAAGCTTCCTCTAATGAGGCCACACATTATTCAACTTATGTAGTTGAAATTAGTGATGTTCGCCTCCACTCAAGCAAGACTCTTACTGGTCCTACATCTCAAACAACATAATTATTTGATGAGGATCTAGTGGTAGATGTCACTAACAATGAACTACCTTGTTGGATGAATATTTTGTCACCAGCATACCAATGATAAAATATATAATTCACACAAAGCTATGCTGAGAAATTAATCTCTCCTCTCATCAAGGGGAGCTTCCCTATGAAATTTCTCCTCTAATTAATAAGAAATTAAATTTGTGGGTTGGTGTTGGGCATATAACTCTCTTTTTTCAGAGTTTATGTATTCTCCCTTCACCTAGTTACAATTTCTCTATCTCTTCAGATACTTAAAGGAAAGAACTATTAATCTAACAAACTACACCAAGAGTTACTATTAAGCAGCACAAAGTCTCCTTTAAGGTAACACTAATTCAAACTAATCATTACAAATTAAACAATTAGAAACTTAGCTTATAGCTCAAAGTCTTCAAGTATAGATTTCTAATCCATTAAACTACAAATAACCGCAGCAATACAAAGCTTACCACAAGTTACTTAATTTATCAGCAGATGTCTCAAATATGCTAAGAGCACAAAGTCTACTTGCAAGATTTGAGAGCTCTTTAACCACATAACAATATCTTAAAGATCAAAGAAGTAAAGATGATATATATTCAATGGACATAGGAACATTAAATTATATAAACGATTTTCTTGATACAACACAAAGTTTGTGATCAACAAAACTGTTTTATTTATTTGTTTGATAGAATTTTCACTACAAAAGCCCAAAGTCTTAGTTGGGATAAAAATTTTGCAGAGTTTTGCTAAGCATGAAAAAGATAAAATATTTACAAAAGAGGTCCTCTTTATATAGGAAAAGAAGTTGAGAAAAAGGTGGGCACAATTAACTTATTCAACTACACAGTCCCATTTTACTACAACTACAATATAAAGAAAATGTGCAATTGCATAAAAATTGACAACATCTATCGGTGCAACTGTGTGAAGAAAAGGTGCCAAAAGGGGGTACTTCATTATTGATTCTCTTCTTCATTGGATTTCTGGAAATCTTCAAATTTAGCAAGGATGGCTTTCATCTCTACTTCAATCGGCATCGAGGTAGAACTTGTGATGACTTGGACACGAGAAATTGCATCTTGAATCTTCACCTGTTTCTTTTTAACATCCTTCAGCATGGATGCTTGGACTTCAAAACTAGCCTGGATTTCTAACAGTTTATCAAATGTATCAAGTGAGAAAGCTTGTCACATGCATTGATCCATCAAGGAAGGGAATTCTTGCGTGACAACTTCAGTAGTGATGAGATTTTGATCGCCATCATATAAATAGCAAGGGAGATCACCAACTTTGGCAAAAATGAGGTCAACCTCGTCATCACCTTCTTTCTTCTCTCGGTCCAGCTCCGCAATCATTAACTTCATTGTCTCTTGCTTATGAGACAATAAAGACAAGATCTGGATGTACTTCTCCCTTGTGGGAATTACCTTATTCTCAACCAGGACATCTATCCTGAAGTCCTCCATTTTGCTCCACAAGGTAGTACTTTTCACAACTTCCTCAACCTCCTGTGATAAAGAGGTTTTGAGTCCTTGCATCTGACTCTGGAATACTTCATAATCTGACAATAGTCCCACTATTGAACTCAGAAGATGAGAGCCTTCTGATCTTAGTCATGAAATCCACTCATCCATCACTCAGCCTTTAGCTCCCACCTGTTCAATCTTTTTGAGGGCTTTGGTATCTATTAAAAATCCTATGGGTTCAACCTCTTGAGAAGATTGTGTTACCTTTAGAAGAATGTTGGTCAGTTGTTCACACTTTTGCTTCAAGATATTTTTCTCATCCCTCTCCTGATCCAATCTTCTCAACAAAGAATTAAAGGTTGTCTGTGAATCCAATTTCACACTCATGTGTTTCCACCCCGAGCTCTATGACCTGCATGGTATAATCTTCAAATCGTATGTTGCCTTTGTCCTTGTCTGATGATGGCACCATAACTTCAGCATATTTTCTCTTAGAAGTCGGGTCTACTACCACCCGAGATACCGTCTTTGGCTTTTTTGTTCCCTTAGGATTTGGAGGAACCAAAAGTTTAAAGTCAAACTCGTCTAAAGAGATCACCTATTTTTTCCTTTTAGGGGCCACTACTTCCATCCAAGGGGGTACTTCTGGATTGGCTGATGGAGTATTAGCTCCTTGTTGATTTTGAGTTGAAGCTTCAGGAGTAGGTTGATTGGAGCTTGGAGCAGTTGTGAGTGTTACTGATGGTGCTGATATTGAGGTATCTAGTGGAACATTTGTTGCTGCTACCTCTTCAGTTACAAATGGGAGAGTTGAGGGTGTCGTGAATGTAACTTCAGCACTTACCAATGGAGGAATTGTTTTGGTGGTGGTGGTAGTGACGGGTAAGTCTACTGAAACCTGTTCTGCAAGTGCATCTTCCAAGGTTTCATTAAAATCCATCATTGTGGATTCAAAAGTAGATGAAGGGATATCATCTAAATTAGAGAAGTTGGTTATTGTGAAAAACTGACCAACGATCTCTGATTGCGTCATTCCCATACTTAGATCTCCATCTTGAAAATCCTCATCCTCTTGGTCAAAGTCAGAGTCAATAGAGTGGATGATTACCTGTGAGGTAATCGGGGCATCAACTTCAGCTGGGTGTGATACTTCTTATGTCTGTACTTCCTCTTGTTGAGGAATTTCACCTTCTTCAACCTCCTTTCCTTTTCCAACTTCACTGGTAGGCGGTTGTTCTGGCTCTTTCGCCACTACTTCCTGTGATGTGGATGATGATTCACCCTTCTTCAACCCTTTAACTATAAATTTGATTTTGGGTCCTCTACCCTTCGATTGTACCACAGGAGCTAAGGATAGTGCTTGCAGGTCTGTCGTGCTCTTTGTTCTTGTTTTAGCTGTAGCTATCTTACCCATTGGGCCATCACTATTGTCATCATCCTCTGAACTAGCAGGAAGTTGTTTCATCCTGAGATTATTTTTCAACAACCAAGCATTGGTGTTTGCTAAGATAGGAGAGATCCTTTGAGTAATAGATTTGCTTTCTTTCTTCGACCATTGCACAAGTGGAAGTGGGGAGTCAGCAATCTTCTTCTCATAGTAAACAGGGTCCACTATGTCATCTGTGTCTTCCATGGTCATTGGGATCTTAGCTAAATCCATATTTTCAATTTGTTCCAAAGTAAGACGGCTGAAATCCATCCTTCTTATATCCTCCTCATTCTGACAATCTGCCCAAACATCCTCAAACCTATATACATGAGTATAACTCCTCCCGAGTTTTCTCTTTATGCCACAAAAGTCAAAATTATTTCGTGCCTTGAACCTTCTCATGGTATTCCACTGCATTTCTTCCTCCATATTTTTGGCCTTGGGATTGGTTAGCACTGAGTACCTGCCGATTGATTCTTGGAATTTCAGCCCAGTCTTATGTGCTTGTGATTGTTTTTCATGCACATTAATCAGTTGTCTACACAACTCCATGAGTATGATTTTTTCTGAAGGGAACCTTGGAAGAATGAAGGGCTCACCTAAAAAACATCTGATTCGGATGTAGGTGAATGTAGGAAATTGAAGAAAAACACAACCATAATGAGATACCTTGTTGTAGGCGGCCTCTAACAATCTCTGCTTTTGAAGGCCCTTATCAAACACACATTTCCACACAACAAAGAAAGCACCGTTAACTCTTCTATAGTGGTTACCTTGATTCTTGATGGTAAGTTGAACATAATACTCCCAGACGGGCACCAATCTTCTGTCACCCTCGGTAGACAAGCCTGGATATTGCCTCATTGAAGCAGCTGCGTAAATCAGGTACGAGGTCATGTAAAACTTCAGTGTCACCTTGACCTCCTTCAATTGAGCACAAAGCGCATCACTGATCTGCACTCCCCAATTGATTCTTGTGGCCCCTTTCTGATTATATTTATGTAATAAGACATCTAGTTTTGAAAATAATGAGAGTCTTTTAACCCCTTCACTCTGGATAACATGGTGACCATGTCGTTATATTCCTCATTAAAATCACTCCTATGGAAGGAATTAGGCCATCGTGAGCTGAGGGAACTCCTTGCAGCAGAGAGATAAACAGTATTGATCACCTTTTTGCATTTATCCTCATGTTTCTTGTAGTACTCTTGAGCACTCTCTTGAGAAATATCAACCACTTCCTCAACTGATGAGCCCTTGAAAACACTGTTAAAGAACACACTATCCAGGGTCATGATGACGTTCTGATCAGCGTCCTTTACTTGCCTTTTATTTGTATCAAAGTGATCTGCTATTGCCAATACAAATTCGGGATCATGAGCCACAACTGGGAAAGATGCATACTTATGCAACTCAGATTTGATTAGATTGGTTAGATGAGCAGGAACCTTTTGAACCCGGTCAACAAATTCTTGCATATCAACATGCCCAATTTCAGTGTCTTTGATATCCTTAATATTTGAGTCTATTGAACTCTCTGGGTATAGATTCAAGTACTTGTCGTACTTGTACTTCATCTTTCTTGATGATGCTTTACTTGGAGAAGATTCCAACTGACCTGAGGAAGACTTGGGCTTGTTGTGAGGGAGCTTTGACATTCGTGATGACTACATTCAACACTGATGATTAGCCATTCATCATTATTAAAATCATTTTTTCTCAAACAGATCGAAAAACGAGACTCAAAACAAGCTTGGGGGTAAAACTGCCAAAAAATAGTAGGTCGAGGAAAAAAGTCCGACATGCTCTTTTGAAAACAAAAAATGGGACATCGGACTTTAAAGTCCGAAGTGCAATTAAAAATACCTTGATCAGCACATCAGACTTTAAATTTCGATGTGCAAATTTGAGATGGGTCATCAACACATCGGACTTTAAAGTACGATGTGTCAATTCGGGTGTAGGGGTGAAAACTTGAAACAAGCACATCGGACTTTAAAGTCCGATGTGCAATCAGGGAAAGATTAAAGGCACATCAGACTTTAAAGTCCGAAGTGCATACAAAGGGAACAACAATTGGTTGACATGTTGGTTTTTAAAACCTGACATGTCAACCTACTCCTCTTCGCATATCAGACTTTAAAGTCCGATATGCGAAGGTTATGATCCCACATATCGGACTTTAAAATCTGGTATGCGGAGGTCCTTCCGTCCAGCTGCACACCAGATTTTAAAGTCCGGTATGCGACTGGAGAAGGGAGACTTCGGAGGGCAATCGAGTTTTAAGTCCGATTGTCCTCTGAAACAAGGGAGACAATCGAACTTCAAAATCCAATTGCTCTTCGAAACACAGAACAAAAACCCCAAAAGAAACCAAAACAAGGAAGAAAGAAACGCAAAACAAAAAGGAAAACCCAGAAAGAAAAATAAAATGCAAACCCTACCTCGCAGCAATGATGATGGAAAAATCCGGCAATGGAGCGATCTGGTATGAGTCAGGGGGAGAAAAATCCGAATCACAGTGAGCAAAAGCGGAGGAGGGCGCGCGGAGAAAAAGATGACAAGCAAAAACAAAGGAAGGAAACGCAAAAATTAACTTAAAAAGTGATTAAATAAAAACCCTAAAAAATCAATTAATGCAACATTAATTACAACTCGCAGTTGCATGTTCGACATGCAAGCTAGAAACTCTTGCATGTCGGACTTTAAAGTCCAACATGCATTGTCCAAACAAGCAGTCTGCAGGTCGGACTTTAAAGTCCGATCTGCAGGCAAAAACTACCTGCAAGTCAGACTTTAAAGTCCAAACTATAGGCTTTAAACTAAGCAAACGCACATCGGACTTTAAAGTCTAATGTGCAAACAACAAAGAAAAGACCCAGCAGTTTGGACTTTAAAGTCCGAACTGCAGGTAAAAACTGCAAACTTAAGAAAAAGAAGAAAAATACTAAAACGAAAAGCAAGGAGAAAACAAACTAACCAACTAAGTCGATTAAGCTCGAACTATAGGTAAAAACTGCAAACTTAAGAAAAACAAGAAAAATACTAAAATGAAAAGCAAGGAGCAAAACGAACTAACCGACTAAGTCGATTAAGCTCTCCCAGAGACCATAAGGTACGAAACAGACCAGTTTTGTAGGGTTGCCTCACAATTTTGGTCGTGTTGAAATCAAGGACAACATACCTAAGCAAACCCAACCACATGTTTAAATTTTAAATAAGGAACCCCCATTTCGAAAAAGATTAGCTACTCAAAAATATCATCTTGAGCCTGAATGTGACCTTCTAAGACAATTGAAAAATAATTGTGTCAAGACCTCTTTTATTCAAGCTATTAAGGATGTACCAATTTATACCAGGATCATTAGGAAACAATATCTTAAATCCCCAGGGAGAAAGAGGAAGGACCCTCAAACTATCCATGTCATAGGACAGCTTGTTGATATCATGTTGGGTATCCTAGTGATGACTAAATACTCAAACTCTTCTAGTCGTGTTGTAAATGTGCATATCAATGGAACTCTTATTAAGAACACCCTGATTGATCTTGGTGCAAAATAAACATCATGACAAAAGAGACTATGAATACCTTGCAGCTACTGAACAAGGCGAGCACCAACTATCTTGCAACTAACAAATAGATCCATTGTCAAACCAAAGGAATTAATTGAAGACTTGGTGATCACTTTGCATTCATGGAAGTACCCTTTTGATTTTATTATTTTGCAGCCCACAGTTTAGGAGTCCATCTGCTAATCCTTGGATGACCATGGTTAGCCATTGTTAATGCTTTTATTAGTTGTAGATATGACAATATGACTATCTCCAATGGGAATGTGACTAAGAAATTGGTCCTCAATCCTCCAACAATCAATGGGGCCTAATCTAGAGGATAAATATCAATATTCCCTCCAAAATCGAGCATGAAAATAGAGAGGAATCCTATGATGGTCATTCGAGATGAAGATGTTGTTCTTGCTCATATTATGCAAAATTATATGCTTTGGACCCACAACAAGAGGAGTTTCAATATTGTCGAGCTTGTCCACTTCATAGCCTCTTTTCTAGTGAAGACAAATCTACATCACATATGTTTTATGATATTTGTATATGGTGAAAAGTGATGATGATAACAATAATATTGAAAGACTAACAAAGATCCAACCACAAAACCCTAGCCTAACAATGAAAACCACCCACCATACACAAATGAAGATACCTAATATCATGCAAATAAACAAAATCAAAACAAGATATACCATTCACATGTCTAGTAGGGTTTCAATCTCCTTTTTTTCCTATCTCCATTGATCTTGTTTGATATATTTTCTCTCAGATTTTATGTGTGCACAAGAGCTCAATAAAGAACGGATTGTGGTTGATAGCTTGATCACAAAAAGGCTTGATTGCATAAGATTGATTATGTCTTTAGGGTTGAAAAGGAAGAGGGCATCCTCTTATATAGAGAACACTGTAAGAAATGGAGGGATAAGATTAAGAGGTGTAAAGATAAATGGTCGGCTAGGATTAAAGGGTAGGTAGAAGAAATAATTAAATGATAAAGGGGGTACGTAAGAGAAGAATAAAGAGATGAATGACGCGTCATGAGTAGAAAAAGGCTAATGACTTAATTAAATAAATAAAAAATTATTTAATTAATAGAGGAAGTGGGATCAATTAAATTATTTAATTTATGAGAAAGTTTAAATAAATAAAAGTATTTATTTAAATTAGAAAAGGGCTAGAAGAGGCTAAATGAATTAATTAAATAAATAAAGATTTATTTAATTAATAGAAGACTTAAGATCAAACTATTTAAATAAATCCGATATTTATTTAATTAGACAAGACAATTTAACTGTCTACAATATTTATCCATATAATTGTACCCTCAACGTATCTGGTCTAGACATTGCCTCAGTCATAACGGCAACCAAGCCTATAAAAGTGTCTCTAAGTAAGACACTCAACATAAGAAATGAACTCACTACATTTCAATGTGTTGATCTACTACGTATGGTTCAAGGTCACACTTTTGTGATTGTATGGGATTATCGTGAATGAAAGACATTGATTCCAGCCTATACATGAATAGTACATGTCAATGAGGGTCGTAAACCAATTAGACAACCACAAAGAAGGATGAACCCAACACTCATAGATATACTCAAGGCTGAACTACAAAAGCTTCTAAATGTAGGGTTCATATACCCTATTTCAAACAATGAATGGGAGTCACCCCTAGTAATTATGCCTAAAAAGGAGGCAAATGGTGTGTGTATGTGTGTTGCTTACAAAGAGTTAAATGCAGCAACCAGAAAAGACCATTTTCCCTTGCCCTTTTTTAAATCAAGTTTTGGACTCACTAGCTGGTAAGAGGTATTCTCCTTCCTCGATGGGTTCAATGGCTACAATCAAATCAAGATAGACCCTTAGGATCAATATAACAGAAAATTTACATGCCCATGAAGGACATATGCCTACTCAATAATACCTTTTGTATTATGCAATGCATCATCTATCTTTCAGAGAGATCTCTCGAGCATTTTTTCAAACTTTACCCATGATATAATTGATATTTACATAGGTGACTTCACTACTTATGGTAACTCCCATGAGGAGGCATTAGAAAATTTGGAAAAGGTACTTTAGAGATGTCAAAACAATAACCTCTCTCTTAGTCATGAAAAATGCTTTATCATGATAGAAGAGGGAGTTATGCTTGTTCATTTTGTCTTAGCCAAAGGAATTTAGGTTGACCTTGCCAAAATTGAGATTATCTCAGGGCTCCTAGTACCATAGAAAGAGAAAGATGTTAGTAGCTTTCTTGGGCATGCTAGTTATTATAGGTGATTCATAAAGGACTTTAGTAAGGTTGCTACATCACTTTTCACATTGCTAACCAAAGAGGTGGAATTTGAATGGACTCTAAGTTGTCATTAATCATTTGAAGCACCAAAGAAAGCCTTCACTCGAGCACCAATACTTAGAAGACCTAACTAGACTCTTCCTTTCAACATGCATATAGAAGCTTGTAAATTTGAAGTTGGAGCCATGTTGGGACAAAAGTAAAGTAATTTAGAATATGTCATCTATTTTACTAGTAAGAACTTGCAAGGTTTGAGGTTAAATACACAGTTACAAAGAAGTCTTTCTTTAATGGTTGTTCTCATTTATGCCATTAACAAATTTAGGCAACATATCACTGATTACTCTATTTCAATTCATACTCACCAACAACAATACACTACCTAATATGCAAACAAGTAGTAAGTGGTTAGCTTGTCAGATGGCTACTCTTGTTACAAGAGTTTGACATCACAATTGTTGACGAGACTGAGAAGGCTAATGTGGTGGCATATTTTCTCTCATTATTAACGAACTTCCACCAAATATCCAAGTGGATGGTTTATTTATTGATGAACATCTCTTTGCATTGTCTGTTTATACCCCATGGTATGCAAATATTGCTAATGATTTTTCTGCAAGGAAAACACATTCACATTTGTCACCCAAGGAGAAGAAGCAGTTGGTTCAACATAGATCTTCTAATTCATGGATAACTAGTTATTTATTTTACATAAGACTTAACAATGTCATGTGCAAATGCCTTAGGGAAGATGAAATATTTGATATACCTAAAGCATGTCATGATGAACCTTGTGGTGGACACTTTTTCAGCCAAGAAGAAAGTGATCAAGAAACTTAACACATGTTATTATTAGCCTACCATACACCAAGATGTTGTACATTACACAAGGAGATGTGATAGATGCCAAAGAATGGGCATGCCTACCAAGAGTGATAAGATGCCCCTATAACCCCAACTAGAAATCATGTCATTTGACAAATGGGGTATTGAATTTGTTGGCCTAATTGAACCTACATCAAACAACAAATCCTAGATATCACTATGTACTAATTATCTCACTAAATGGGTTGAGTGAAAGCAATAAGAATTGCAAAAGAAACTAAAGTTGCACAATTATTTTATAATCAAATATTTACAAGGTATAGTATTCCAAGAGAGATAGAAAATAACTAGGATCCACAATTCACTTATGATTTGATTGCACAGTTAATGAAGGAGTATGAGATCAAACATAAGAAGTCAACAACCTACCATCAACAATCATGTAGGCATCTAAGAATGGTCAACGTTTGCGGTGTTATACTTTAACATTTCTGAGTGACCTTATTTTAGGGTTTTCGCATCTTATTAACATTTCTTCTATGTCGCACACTTGATATTTATCATTTGTTGACATCTTGTCATTATTTTGCACATCTTCCTCCTTCGATTGCATTTCTCATATTTTCAATTAGGTCTTGTCAATATCATTTTCGAATTGCAATCTTCAGTCATGATCATCTTATCATGTCAATTGGACATCATCAATTCTAATCAGTGTCAAATTAGAGTTTTTCCTCAATCTTTATCATTTTTATCAATTATCATCATTTTGGAACTCTTTCAATCGTCAATTGTCAACCCCTCGTCAATTTGCAACCGATTCATCATTGGTCTTTGTCATTCAACCTTCATCAAGTTGATTGTTTATCAATCTTTGATTGTCTTGTCATAGATCTCAATTAGTCATCATTTCTCGTCAATTTTGGATCGATTAGTCATTAATCCTTATCAATTGTCATTTATCAATTTGGTTCCTTCTATCAATTTCTTTGTCAATCAACATCAGTTCTTTATTAATTATCAAATCTTTATCATTTAATCATGATCGATTTTATATCAATTGTTTCAATCATGTCATGACCTAATTGATATCCTTATATTTCTAATTTTTCTTATAAGGTTTTATGATTTAATTCCATTAACTTTTCTCTCTAGGTTAAATAAATTTATTTATTTATCCTAGGTCCCTCTTGTCACAATTAAATATTTTATTTAACTGGCTAATTGTGTCCCCTTTGAGGGTTAATTAATAAATGAGAATTTATTAATTAATGTCACCTAATTCCTCATTTCTATATCCTAATTTCTTAATTCCCTAATTCCTCTTTTCCACTTCATTTGCTAATTTTCAAATTTAGTTTTCCACTAATTATCTTCTTCTCGTTGCTCCTATTTTGTGCTTCATTTTGTCATAAGTTGGAAGCATGATTCTCTCAATTTGTCATAAGACTTGCATAGCAACATGCCATAACTCTTGACATAACAAGTTGTCATAACACCTTGCATGGGAATTTGTCATAAATATGACATAGAAAGGTGTCATAATATTTCCCTTTTCAAATCATTGTGCCAATTTCAAATGAAATTGCTTCTTTCATCTCCTTTCATGCTAATTTGGTCTTTTTGCCAAATTGCCTATAAATTGGCCGAATTTCTTCATCTTTTTCAACCACATTTTTTGAGTATCCTTACACTGACAATTTCACTTGCAAATCTTGATTTCACTTGCAATTGTGCTTTGTAGGTGAGATCCACAACATATTTGAAGGAGAAAGAAGAACAATGGAGGTCAAATGAAGTAGATTGTATTTGGTTTGCATTTCTTGTTTATATCTTATCTTCAATTCTTCTATTGAATGTATTAAGATCCATTTCATTGCAATTTATCTTTTGTGGTTGGCTAATTGGTATTGCTTTGATGCTTTCCCAGATTCCTAGCTACATTTATTTGTGAACCCCGCGTGAACATGCAAAATCTAATAATTCTATGGATCTATTTGCATGCAAGTTTTATGTGTTGATCTATTGTTGCATGCAGGTTTTATGTGTTGATCTATTGTTGCATGCAGGTTTTTTGCACTAATCTATTGTTGCATGCAAGTTTTTTGCACTACTTCGATGTTGCATGCAAGTTTTTTAAACTAATTTGTTGTTGCATACAGCTTTTATGTGAGGATTTATTGTTGTATGTGCACTTTATGGAGTCTAAACAATTATTTATACAAGATTTATTAACATTCAATGAACAACAATTCTTCATATAGTTTAATTAGGAGGTTTGAATGAATCCTAAAATTCTCATATAGTCTTAATTAGGATTTGGATCAAAGAACAACAATAAATTTCACATTTCATGCATGCAAAGGGTTTAAAATGAACAACAAATTGCATTTATTCATGGTTTAAATTGATCAAATCCTTTTCAAATTAAGGTTGAATTAACCTCATCTAGTCTTAACTAGGATGCAAATGGATCAATGAACTCATATCATGCAAATTTTGAAGCAAGACTATTTGTCGTAGTGTAGAGAACATCTCATTTCCTAAAGGATAAATAACACCATGTTTGTTATGTCTTATTTTATTTTGTGTGTGTGATTTTACCTTTAGAGGTCCTACCTCTCAATCTGCCTATCACTTCGCACAGGCATTGGTGAGAGGGAATGACCCAAGTGACAACGAGTTAAAGCCAAGCTCTTCTAAGCCACTATAAACAAATGCATTTGTGGCGAACGTTGCAAGCGATGAGTGTTACATGTTGTCATAACAACGTTATGTCTTCCTTAGTGCCCGTGTGGCATGTAAAAACCTATAAAGCATAACCTCTGTAGGCTGGGAGGCCTCCTTTAACGAAGTGGAAAACGTTGTTGATTATGACCACTCGAACGGATGCCTTGACTACAACACTTTGTGTTTAGATTGACCAAAAACCTTCTATTTTTTTACTTAGGCGTTGTGATACGCGCATGCTAAAGATACCCCTCATGTGCCCCTTAATTTGAGATAGTAAATTTCTTGGGAAGTAATGACCCAGAAATTTGAAGCTTGGTATGCCCGAACAAGTGAGTGTCATGGAGGGGAGTTAGTGCTAAAAAGCTCATAACTATCTGATCAAATGTGGTATCTTATTGCTAGGAGATTGAACAAATATTGTCCTTGCTAGCCTTAGGATTTGTTCTTGAATGTGCATGAGTGTCTTCTTTCAAATTCAAACAAACATATTGTCTTTCATGCTTTTCAAAAAGTGAATCACAAACAAAGGACATTATCAACATATCAAACATTGGCAATCAAAAGAATTCTCACAAGCAGTCATAAACAACCTTGGTCATCAAAAGCAAGCAAAGTTTTCAAAAGGTTCAAACTAAGTCAACTTGGTCCAAAACATTTCAAAGTACCCATCCAACATTTAAAAATATTTTATCAACATGGCTTGTCAAAACGTTGGATATCCTTGTTTCTAAATTCATGTCACTTAGGGTTTGCTCTTGCATAGTTCAAACTTAGGTCTTAAGGCATATATTCATCTCCTTTCATATTAGGTTCATTTCTTAGTCATTATCCTCTCTTGCACTTGGTTTAGAATAATTTTCCTCAGTCCTCACTGCATTATCATTGTCACACAAAACTAGGTCTTGGCTTAGGTTACATTTTGCATTATCATATCAAAACTAGGTTTTACCTTAGGTCATATCATTTACAAATCATTGCCTTGCATATGTCCTTATTTCATTAGGTTATATCATTGCATAGTCCAAACCCTAGGTCTTATCTTAGGCCGGCATTGTCATACATTTGCATTTACATCCCCAAGCTCACATCATTAGGTCACATCATATCATTGGTCTAAAGCATATCATATCATAACATTAGTTCATATCATATAACCCTAGGTCATATCTTTACATCATAATCATAACTGGCCCATATCATAGCTTTGAGTCATTTCATATGTTTAGGTCATTTCATATCTCTAGGCCATAACACATCTTGAGGTCTTGTTCATATCATATCTTGAGTTCATACCCTAGGTCATTGTCATTATCATTGTCCTTTTGCATTTAGCCTCAAAACTAGGTTTTTCAAACTCCAAAAATCAAATCTTTAGATAAAAACCTAAGTCATTGTTAGGGAGTCTTGACCTTGTCCAAAATCTATCATTTTATCAACATCATCATTTTGTCAAACCTAGCTTAGTATCCAAGCGTATAGGTGAGACATTGTCATTTGTCCTATTGTCATTTTGTCCTTTGTCCTTTTGTCAATTCAGGTCTTGACTTCATTTCAATTTCCCAAGGTTGCGTCTTTAGGTTTGAATTCCAAGAGTTTGTCCAAACCTTGAAAAGTCAAAAAAATAGGTTGCATTCTTATCATAGATTGCATCATCATTCCTACAGGTCACACTTTTTTGTATTTCATTATCATCCAAAAACTCAAAATAAAACAAAATAAAACATAAGTTGCATTATCATTGCACTTAGTTGCATCTCATTGCATACATCATCTTTAAAATCTAAAAATCCCAAAAATACTACATTGCATAGTGACATGTCTATTGAAACAAATTCCAAGCTCCTATGATGCAACAAAGTTTGACATATCAACTGACGATTGGTCCAATGAATAACACAATGCAATCAAGTTTTAATCCAAGGCAATCACGATTCTATCCAACCCAACAACAAGGCAATATTGATCAAACTTTTTATGATGAAACAAGCATCCAAATACAAAAACTAGAGGACAAACTAGCTCAAGAAACAAAGATCATAGAACAAAGAGCGAAAAAAATTAAAAAAGATTAGATCCCAAACGATAAAAATGCTCTAAAAATTTCAAGGTTCAAATCTAAATCTTGAGCTAATTGATGTGAAGGCTCTCATTGAATGATCAGACATACCAACTCTCATTTCTCAAATAGAGATGATGAAACGATTTCAAGCAACAAGCACAAATTTTAACCAAATATCCAATAAAAATCTCTTTTGATCAAACTCCATTCAATCCAATTCTGAATCAACAACCAATAATTCAAAAACAAACAATAATCCAACAACAACAGCCAATCATCCAACACAGCCAATAGTTCAATATTTTCAACTGAAACAACCAATGGTCCAACATTTTCAATTGACATGACCAATGGTCCCACATATTTAATCAACACAACCAACATTCAACAATTTATCCAACCAAACACACAATGTCAACATATGGTTCAATCGACTATCGAGTATCAACAACAAGCTTAATCAACAAATACAACCCGAAATTCAAAAACAAAATTTGCAACACACACCAGGACAAATTTCAAACATGTCAGACCAATTCAATGAAGTCGTAAAACAAGTTCAAAATCAAAACATAATCATGTCAAAACCTGGTAAGGATTTAAAGGCATCTCCAAATAAAGATATCTCTTTTAGACATTTCCTAAAGATAATCCTAAGCGATTCTTCTAAGAAAGATCAAAATTGTGCACCCCTATCTAGCAATGGCTCATCTCCTCATAAAAAAATTAACTATCTAGTGGCATCTATCCCCACACCTTTTGAAGTTTCGCAAGAACCTTTCATATCATCCTCATCGAATGATACACCCGAGGATGAAATCTCCCAAGGGCTATTCACAATTGATCACCAAGCTAATTCAATCCATGATGCAAGTCCCTGCCATGTTTCAGAAATGCTAGACCCAATGCCTATTTCAGAGGATCCCATTCAAATCCCATCTCCCTCATATCAAAGCACTAATTCCTTGCCATAATCCCCTACACATGTTCAAAGTCAAACCCCGTGTCAAGAGGATAATTTAAATCACGAAGAAATGAGTCCTCACACAAATCAAGATCAAGATCTCGTTACCTTACCATTTCCTCCAATTATTGATAGGATCCCATCCTCCCAGACACTCCTATTGATCCCCCTATCCCTGTAAATATTGTCAAAAGTCTTGTTGGCACTTCACTCTCTGAGAAAGATCAATATATTCTAGTCCACCCTATCCCAAATGATCCCCTTCCATTTCATGAACAAAATGTCCTTCTAAATCCCATTGACATTCCACTGCCTGAGAAAGATTAAGATATCCATTCCATTCTTTCTGATGATCCCATTGAAGATCAAGAGTAGATAACCTTCAAAGAGGAATCCAATGATCTTCCTCCTTGTCAAGATCAAATTATCCTTCCATATTTATTTCCACTACAAGACCCTATCATTCTGTTAGATCCTTCACAAGATACCCTTGTTCCTCCATCTTCATGTCCTAATCCTCCATATACACTCCAATATCTCATTTCCTTTGATGATCCCATTATTCCTCCCACTCCATCTCATGAACAACATGTCATTGATCCTAATTCCCCTCATAATTTTAACATGTAGGCACAAGATGTTCATGAATCTCCTTTGATCCAATCTGATCCACTTCATGATCCCATCATTCCTATCATCTCATGTCCACCTCATAATGGACTCGTGTCTTCTTCCCAAAGCAAAGAGTATCCTATATGTCAAAATATTTATGAAGGCAAAGGGGTAGACCTTCATAAGAAAGACCCCTCTATAAAAAAGAAAATATTAATGGTCGTGGCATCAGTGGTATTCCTCAAGACATTCACATCCCTCCATCAAAATACAAACATATGCCTTCCCCGTCATCCCTTCCATCCATTTTAGGTCCTTATATCCCCTCATCCCCTATTCAAGGTCAGCAAAGGCACACATCTTTGAGTACCTTTCATCCATCCAAAATACCTTCATATCATTCATATCCATCCATAAATTCCTTTCCCCGTCCAAGCAATTTGGATGCCAAGCATAAAAATCATAAGTCCAACAATTCACATGTATTCAAGGATCAACATGTCCAATCTAATCGACATGTCAAAACAAAGCAAAATATGATCCAAAAAGAAAAAGAAATATCCAAACAGCCACAAAGGCCCACTGAGCAAAATAAAGAAGTCAAAATCTATATGGGCTCCTAAATCTCTAGCACAAGCAATGCATTATAAGCAACCACAAAAGCATGATAAATCAAAAACCATATGGATCCCTAAGAAGCTCCTTGAAGCACAATAGTCTAAAGAAAAATAAAGATTGGCATCCAAAATTGTTATTCCTCCATCCAAACGTTTCAAATCTATTCCTCCATCACTTCCTTCATCCATTTTGGGTCCATATGTCCCAAAATCCATAGCCTTCCCTCCATCCAAATGTCAAAATCCAAAATCTACTTTTCCTCCGTCAATCCATCACACCTCAAGGTGTGTGCCAATGTTAATCTTGCCAGCTTTTCCATCCGCTCAAGCCCAATTTTTTCAATATCCTATCCATTATCCAATGCATATCTTCCATCCTTTTGTCCCTCTAATCCAATCTTTTTGCATAAATCTTTGGCTAAAAATCCTTAGTCTCATCTCATTTCCATTATCCTGCCAATGTCCTTGAGCATACTTTTAATAGTCATGGATCAATTTTCAAGGCTACTATCCAAACAACATGATTATTGAGTCCATATTCCATCCTCTATCATGTGTCCATTTTATTGCTAAAAATCAAAATACAAAAAAAATGAAAAAAGAAAAAAAAGAAAAAAGAAAAATAATTCATCCTCTGGTGAAAACCTGGCAAACAGGCGCCTTGGGTAAGTACCATGATGAAAACCTGGCGAATGGGTATCATGCGTAATTCATGAACTTCTTACATACATACTTGGGGGAAAGTTTATTTACGTGATCCAATCACATCCCATCCTCCATTATCCCGTCATATCCTATCACCCTCCACTATCATATCATCTCTCATCCCCATATCCCTTTCCCACCTTTGATCTTGACAAGGTTGAGGATCTTCATGAATGTCATGTATCATGTCTGTATCTTTCAATCTATCATAGCTTCTGGTTTTTATCCATTGGCTTGTTACAACCTTTCATCCACATTTCATCCATAACACTTGACTTATTGTAACCTTCTATGGCATCCCTTATCCTATTCATGCCCCTTATCCATTTTTGATCTTGCTTATCCTATCCATATCCTATTACCATCCATACACTTTTTTTTGTAGATCTTCATTCAAAATAAGGATTTAAAATAAAAAAACATGGTTTCAAAAACCTCTTGACATGTCCCTCATGCCATGCCATTGCTTTACATTGTCATATCTAGTCTCTTATCCCATCGCGTAATAGCCCTTGAGAATTGAATCCTTTGTCTCCATAATAAATGGCCTTTGTCTTCTTTCTATCCACCAACATTTCAGCAAGCTTATTTATCCATTCGTCATATTCCTTGCCTTGCTAGACACTAGGGGCAAAATCATAAAAAAAAACACTAAAAATTGAATATGATACTTAAAAAAAGCCATAAAAATTCATAAAAAAGCCATGAAATAAAACAAAAACATTCAAAAAATGTCTTGAAATAATCCCTAAAAATTGTAAAATGTCCTAAAATAATTCAAAAAAAATTGTAAAAAGTCCTGAAAAAAAAAGCACAAAAAATAAAAAATTTACAAAAACATAAAAAATTAAAAAATAATCGTTTTTCATTTCCTTTTGCCAATAAATTGTCCCCTTTGTACATAGACACATATTTGAGCGGACGTTAGACATAAACACATTAAACATTGCACTTAAACAAATCACATATTAATAGATTAACTTTTCAATTAATCAAGCTTTCAACCTGGTCCAATTGTCCTATCAATCAAGCAACATCAACATTATCAGTCCTTTGTCAACCGTTATCATGGGTCTTATACAAGATGTAGTATACTCAAAACCAAATTATGTTCTATCTTAAATGGGGTACTGCATTCCCTGAAACCAGACAACATGATCATCCTTTCACCACAACACTATCACTTTGACAACAAAGATCAGAATGGTTGTTTGACTTGTTTGAATTTGCGCATCTTATCTTTCATTGACTTATCTTCGACCATGTTCCTATGTTGGTCGGTGATGTCACTGAGTGATTTAGAGTATTCGGGATGACTCATCATCATTTTTGTTTTGTTTTCTATTTGAGGAGTGTTTCATAAATTGTTGGGGCATGTATGTCTTGGGTGTCTGTGATAAGTACGTTCATTTTGTGAATGTCACACGTACCTTGACCCTTGACACACATAATGTCTTAGGATGACTTAACTCCTTCCTTGTATGCGAAGTGTCTGTTTTATGCAAAGGGATTGCATTATCGCTCTAACCTTCCATGTCAGGTGTGTTGCACCCATTTTGCTATATCAAAATAAAGGTTCTCACCTTCTTTTTGTGCATTGGTGAAAGCAAGATTTTCTTTATCACTAACTGTTCTTCATCCAAATTTCTCTTACTAACATTTTCTTTCCTCATTCATTGCAATCCTCTCGGTCTAATATTGGCGTTATTGTCGATCAATTGGCCTCTTTTCTGGATTTTTCCGGTCAATTCCTCGAGGGGGCATACATATATCCTATTGTCATCCAAGAAATATTTCTTGATCGTTCTTTGAAACAATGCTCATAATCGCATTGTCTCAAAGAGGGGCAAAATGTAGGCATCTAAAAATGGTCAGCGCTTGTGGTGTCATACTTTAACATGTCTGTGTGACCTTATTTTAGGGTTTTCACTTCTTATTAACATTTATTCTATGTCGCACACTTGATCTTTATCATTTGTCGACATCTTATCATTCTTTTGCACTTATTCCTCATTCGATTACATTTCTCGCATTTTCATTATGTCTTGTCAATATCATTTTCGAATTGTAATCTTTGGTCATGATCATCTTATCATGTCAATTGGACATCGTCAATCCTAATCGATGTCAAATTAGGGTTTTGTCCTTGATCTTTATCATTTTCAATCATCTTTGATCAATTATCATCATTTTGGATCATTTAGGATCTCTTTCAATCGTCAATTGTCAATCCCTTATCAATTTGCGACTGATTCATCATTGGTCTTTTGTCATTCAACCTTTATCGAGTCGACCTTTTATCAATCTTTGATCGATTTTTCCTCGATCTCGATTAGTCATCATTTCTCGTCAATTTTGGATTGATTAGTCATTGATCCTTATTAATTGTCGTTTATCAATTTGATTCTTTTTATCAATTCTTGAACAATTTGTCATTGACCTTTGTCAACCAATATCGGTTCTTTATCAATTATCAAATATTTATCATTTAATCATGATCGATATTATATCAATTGTTTCAATCATGTCATGACCTAATTGACATCCTTTCATTTCTAATTTTTCTTCTAGGATTTTATGATTTAATCATTTAATCCTATTAAATTTTCCCTCTAGGTTAAATAAATTTATTTATTTATCCTAGGTCCCTCTTGTCACAATAATTTTTTTATATAATTGGCCAATTGTGTCCCCTTTGTGAGTTAATTAATAAATGAGAATTTATTAATTAAAGTCACCTAATTCCTCATTCCTATTTTTCCTAATTTCTTAATTCCCTAATTCCTCTTTTCCACTTAATTTGCTAATTTTCAAATTTAATTTCCCACCATTTATCTTCTTCTAGTTGAGCTCCTATTTTTGTGCTTCATTTTGTCATCAGTTGAAAGCATGATTCTCTCAATTTGTCATAAGACTTGCATAGCAACATGTCATAACTCTTGACATAGCAAGTTGTCATAACACCTTGCATGGGAATTTGTCAGAAATGTGACATATAAAGGTATCATAACCTTTCCCTTTTCGAATCATTGTGCCAATTCTGAATGAAATTGCTTCTTTCATCTCTTTTCATGCTAATTTGGTCTTTTTGCCAATTTGCCTATAAATTGTTCATATTTCTTCCTTTTTCAACCATATTTTTTGAGTATCCTTACACAAACAATTTCACTTGCAAATCTTTCTTTCACTTGAAATTGTGCTTTGTAGGTGAGATCCACAACATATTTGAAGGAGAAAGAAGGACAATGGAAGTCAATCGAAGGAGATTGTATTTGGTTTGAATTTCTTGTTTATATCTTATCTTCAATTCTTTTGTTGAATGTGTAGACACCTAAAACTTGCATGACTAATAAAATTATTCATTTAATCATCATTTATTCATCTATTAATTGGACTAAGGTTTAATTAATATCCCTATCAGCCTATTAATCAAATTAAACACTTCATTGAAATTCATTTCTTCTAGCCTAACCTATTAATTAAACTAAGGTTTGATTAAATTCTCTTTAGTCATTTAGTTGAATAAATCTTATTTGTTTAATTAAAACCCCTTTCCCTTTTAATTATTGAATTTACATTTGATTAAAAATACATTTTCACTTAAATAAATCATTATTTATTTGTGAATAGTCCTCCCCACTTGCAAAATCCTACAAATGCAAGTTGCATCCCTTTTGGTTAAAATAAATCTTTTTATTTTATCTAAAATGCCTATTTTCCTCCACTTGCATTCTCCTACATTTTTCATTGGCATGCTAACATTCTTCTAGAAACTCTCTAACCCCTCATTAATTAGCCTAATTCTTTTAATCATGTCACATCCTTAAATTTGGAGGAGTCACTTCTTTGGAAGAAAGTCTTCTAAATGTGTTGAAGACTTTACCTTCTCCAACAAGTTAACTTGTTGAGACTTCCAAACTTGTAAGGTTATCTAACTTTCAACAAGTTAACCTCCAAATTCTTCAAAGAGCATTTAATGCCTCTTACAAGACATCATCATATCCCATGATGGTTGTCCCTTTGACCATCCCTCAACTTTGCACAAGAGTTTACCTAATGGACAATAGCATGCTCCCTTGGATAATGGCATTATCCAATGATGTCATCTCTTGAGGTTACCCCTAATGCTTACTTAGCATCTAATGCTTGCTTAGCATCCTCTCAAGCCATCTCAAGATGACATTTGTCAACTTGGAATTGGATAGAATCCCCCTCATGGATTGATAACTTTCAATCCTAGTCCTTGTTGAGATTGCTCAATCTCAACCATCCATTTCTCTATTTTCTCTATAAATAGAGCTCATTTCTTCAATCTTAAAATCCATCCACTTTATGCATCCTTATTATAGTTGTTTTTGTAGGTTATCAAGGAGCTCTCATTGTGCCTCTCTCAAGCATTTAGGCCATCTTAATTGCATCATGTTTAGATTATATCATGTGCTAGATTAATCATTTAGCTTAATTGCATATCATTTCCATGGCATTTTCATCTTCATCTTAGCTTAATTAGATCATTTAATCCTTCAATTCGAAAACACACATCCATTTTGCATATCATCTTCATATCAATAGTTTTGATCATCTAATCAACTAGGTTCTTAGTTGCATCCATTTTGATTTTAGTTCATCATTCAAATCTCGTTCTTTAGGTTGTCATCTTAAAGATCAAGTGCTCTTCCAAGTGAGGGCCACCTTGAAACTCGAAGATCCTTGGAGATAGAGGACAATGAGACAATTTTGAGAGGTTTAGATCAACTAACATGCTTTGTTGATTTTTAATCTTTAATGTAATGTCCCGTTGGTGTGTTTGTGTTGTTTGTGTCTCTTTTGGTTGTGCAAAGATATGAGCATACAAAATGTATTAGGATCCATTTCATTGTAATTTATCTTTTGTAGTTGGCTAATTGATATTGCTTTGAGATTTTCCTGAATTCCTAGCTACAAATCCAATTAATCGGTCGAGGTGATCAATAGAGAGCTTAAAACCATATTGACTAAGATAGTTCAGTTGCACAAAAGAGATTGGGCTATTTGATTGCTTGAAGAAGTCTGGGTATACATTATAACAGGGAAGGCAACAATAGGCTTTACACCCTATGAACTTGTATATGACAAAAAGGTAGTCCTCCCTATTGAATTTGATTATAAAACATTGTGTACAGTAGTAGAACTGGTCATGGATCACACTCAAGCACAAAAAGACTATTTACATCAGTTGAATGCACTTTATGAGATGCAAATAATTCAATCCATTCAAGATACTGAGATTTTCCAAAAGTAGAGGAGTAAATGGTATGATTAACTCGTTAAGACAAAGAAATTATATGAACGAGATTAGGCATTATTATTTGATTCACAATATGATTACCCCAAGGGAAAATTCCAAACATGATGGTTATGGTCCTATGAAATTTAACAAGTGTTTCCAAATGGAGTTGTTCACTTCACCACCATAGACCTAGTTTGTTTCTCATTAATGGTGAACAGGTATAGGCTCAAGTTTTACAAGAAACCCTATAATAAGGATGAGCTTTTACTCCACCTACAATAGTAGTTCATCTCACCACTAGCATCCACCCCATCTAATGATATCATTCCACCACCACCATCATCACTTATACATCCATCTCATATTTCCTCTATGAATGAACCATCTGGTTCACCTCCAGCCACTCCATCCCAATAAGTTATTTTAGACCTTACATGCACACACTGCATGAATTACCATTCACTTTTTTTTTTCTTTTTCAGCAGCATTGAGGAACATGTACAACTATACACAATTAGTTGGGGTATGTATCACAATATCATAGATGGGACCTAAATTTGCACACATGCAACCATTGCAAGCTTTGCATGTAGTCATTAGTTTCTCAAGCCACATGTAGCAAAAGGAAACATGACTTTACATACATCCATTCACATTTTCATGCAAAAAATATGGTACGTTCCAATCCTATGCCTGATGCAATCTTTTCAACACCAAACTAAAATTTCTTACACATGGCACAATCATCAACTAAGCACACCATTCTATTCCATGAATTTTGTCGCATCAATGACTCCAATTTCACTCCAAGTATTGTCAAGTCTACTTTTTGATAGCTCTTAGTGTGCCAAATATCACATTGCAAATCTCCTTAAAGTATTTTAAACATTAAATCATTTATTGCATAATTGATAGTATTTTGACTTTGCAATTTGCATGTGTATTTATTTATTCACTTATCATATATCACTACGAAATTCCAAGTTTCCAATCTTTTGTACCCCTTATTCATGAGTAATTAATTTAATGCTTTAAGTTGGGTGGTAGTCATAATATTTTTTATATTTTGTATTTGCCAAATTTATTTCTATAATTATTCGGTAAAGTCTCATAACTCTAAAACCTTGGCTAGTTGTATCACGCGAGTAAACTAGCGGTAGACATCATAACCATTTGATTGCCTCATGGGATAGAAATAGAAAGAAATTGGGAATGGTAAGGAAAGTCGATAGACATTTGGCTATAGAATTGGAAATTTTAAAAAATGAGCTAAGAGTAGACCAAAGTGAATTATTGGTGGAGTATAATTCTTTTTTAGAAACAATTCAATTACAATTGAATAAAGAGGAAGAATGGAGGAAACGGGTGGCAACCCTATCAAAAGTGAACCTATAGACTACACTTTACTACTCTCAGATGCATAATGCTTCCCATTATTTAAAAGATCTTGTATACAGTGAAAAATATGATGATGAAAACTTAATGAAAAACCATACAGATCCAACCACAACAATCTAAGTCCTACAACCAAACATTCACCATACACCAATAGAGATACCTAAGATCATGCAAATTACAAAATAAAGCAATATTACCATTCACATGTCAATTAGGATTTAAATGTCCATTGTCTCCTATCTCCATTGATCTTGTTTAATACATTTGCTCTCAGATTTTATGTGTGCACAAGAGCTCAATAAAGAATGGATTATGGTTGAAGATGCTTAATCGCAAGAAGGCTTGATTGCATAAGATAGACACGTTCATTAGGGTTGATAATGAAGGAGTGTATCCTCTTATATAGAAGATACTTTAATAAATGGAGGGATAAGATTAAAAGATGAAGAGGATAAATGGTCGGCTAAGATTAAAGGATAGGTAGAAAAAAAGAAAAATAATAGTGAAGGGGGTAGGTAAGAGAGAATTATGAGATAAGTGACATGTGTCATAGAAGAAAAAGCTAATGAATTAATTAAATAAATAAAGATCTATTTAACTATTAGAGGAAGTGGGACCAATTAAATAAATAAAATATTTATTTAATTTAAGAAAATGATGATTTAAATAAATAAAAGTATTTATTTAAATTAGAAAAAAAGGCTAGAAGAGGCTAAATGAATTAATTAAATAAATAAATATTTAATTAATTAATAGAAGACTTGTGGTAAAATAATTAAATAAATAAAATATTTATTTAATTAAGGAGGACAATTTTAGGTGTCTACATTTTTCCCCTCTTTGAGACAATGCAGCTTGTCGCGTTGGCTCAAAGAAGAAAAATTGATACAAAGTTGCCCCAAGACGGGAATGATATGCCCCCTCGAGAGATTGGATGAAAATTTTGAAAAAGATTGCAGACAATCTCTCGATTAGAAAGAAAGGCTAGAAATCCTAATAGAATAGGGTGACAAGGTCATGCAGGAAAAAGACTGACTAAGGAGGAATCAACAAAAATTATTTCTATGTCTTAAAAGGCCAAAATTTGTCAGTTATGTGATCAACATATGTTGTCAATTGGATAAGTTGCTAAGAGGATTCACTCAAACACGTGCCCTAAGGAAGACAAATTGAAAACAAGCTTGGAATCGATAACCACGTGATAGACATGCATCACCAATTGGATAAGTTGTTGAGAGGATTCACTCAACAGGTGCTCTATGGAAGACAAACTAGAAAGGATGCTAGAATTGACAATTGTGTGATAAACATACGTTACCAATTGGATAAATTGTTGAGAGGGTTCACTCAATAGGTACCCTAAAACAGGTAGGTTTGCTAAGCCGAGTATAGGGTAAGTTATCGAATTGATAAAATCTGGCAAGTGCTCTAGCCAAAAAAATAGGATCAAGTGCAATGTTGATAAACATATACACTTATAGGATGCAGTGCCATGTGATAAACATAATCACTAGGATAGAGCCTAATGGGAAACACCATGTGATAGAGATAGGTACCACTAAGTCTACAAAAGGGGGCTAATGAAATGATCTAGGGGTTGGGTCTTCAAGTGCTTAGATTCCATCGAGGGTTGTCAAATCCAAGGGAGGATCATCATCATAGTGCTCTTGGATCCCATTTTGTATCAGTTTTTGTATGATGATATAGACACCTATGGGTGATTTTGTAGCCATGTGAGATATTTTGACATCATTATATCATGACACTGATATTATATATATGAGATGATCCATCCTTGTGGAAGCTATATGCATGTGTTCCTATAGGATGTTCTATATGCTTTTATTATGATTTTATGATGCGATGCTATGATTCTATATGATGATGCACGTTACATGTTTATTATGATGTTTGTGATGCATAATGTGATGGATGCAAATATGTACATGATGGAATGCAATATGGTTTTGTTCTTTTCTAGATTTTTAAATGTATCTCATTGCGACTTTTTATATGTATGCATGAAATTAGATGTGCTAACATGTGATGATGCAGGTGCAAACTACATGAAATGCAGATATTTTTGGCATGTCACTATACTCAATCATGTAATAGCGGGCTACATGGACTCATGAAGGAACATCAAAAGAAAGGGGGATGGAAGATAGAAGATATGGAAGTAAAAGAGCTTCTTGTGATTTATCATCATTGAGCTTTATTATGACAAATATATTATAACAATCTAGGTATAGGTTCGACCCAGAAAGTCATTGTACCTGTTTACATGGAGATCAGATAGTCACAAACAAGGAATGCCCCAATTCATACTAGACTCACAATGTCCTCATATCCTTGGACAAGTCATAACATTACTAAGAGTCAATCCACAGACAACAAAATAGGTGAACATATCCCATCCTCGCCTTTCTAGTCAAAGACATCCTGGAGATAGAATCTCTAGTGAGAGACATCTCGGAAAAGCTACAAGAGATGTCACCAAAAGAAAACCAAGACTTGACACCAATACATATAAAATCCTCAAGTTATTTGTGTTTCTTGCCACATATGTTAACATGTTTTATTTGGTCACAATGTTGTTATCCTAATAAAGGGCAGATAATGGTGAAAAACCCTGTTGTTGCCAAAGTCTTGCTAAAAGATTATTGAAATCCCACTGCTAATTGTGTCTTATCTAAAACTAACTAAATCAATGAAACTAATACTTTTATTGCAGAGAAGCATAAACTTTATTGCAGATTGGTGATGCAAATGATCTTTTATTACAGATTGTGCACGAAAAGAAGGAGGAATGAAAAGACAATGCTCCTCAAAACATGTGATGCTCAGGCTACCACTTCCTCCACTAGATTTAGAATTTTTCCCCAATTGCAGATTGGACTTGATTTATTATGGAAGGAAAGGGTGAAAAAGGGAGGGTTTATTATGAATGGCTAACTAATCTTAGGTAGATCAATAACAAGCCATGATGGGAATGGATAAATTTATTATGGAAGAGTAGGTTGTGAGTGTGTGCAAGGTGAAAGGAGGAAATTGAATCTTGAAGGAGGGAGGAACATTGTCTCTACACATAGCGTTGGTAACCCCGTTTTCACCATGGTACTTGTCCAGGGTGCCACCGAAGTGGTTTTCACCGTTGGACGAATTTATTTCTCTTTACTTTTTTCAATCTTTCAATTTTTTTGTGTCATAAGGTGCCTATTTGCCAAGTTTTCACCAAGTAATGATTTTTCTATTTTTATGATTTTTTTTTGTATTTTTGACATTTATTTTAATTTTTGTATTTTTGATATTGGGATATTCTAAAAAACTGTGTAAAACCTGCGAAGGTGCATGTTGTTAATAGGATCCTCCAAAGGTTCTCCATCTGGTGTAAAGATTTGATATGCACTTGATCCATACATTGTTGTGATGACATAAGGACCAAGCCAATTTGGTTCGAACTTGCCCTTCTTCTCTCTGTCTTGCTGATTTTTAAGATTTTCTCTAAGAATTGAGTCACCCACCTCAAATGCGCGAGGCTTTACCTTATGAATGTAGCTATGTAATTCCTTAGTTGAATGATGTGTTGCTCCATTGATTGTCTTCCTTGATGAAATAACTAAGGTAGAATTACTAATGTGTGGACTATTTTGGCCCATATGCGTATCACCTAAAGAAGTTTGGGCATCCCTGGTAACAAAATCCTTCGAGGAAGTTCCATTAAAGGTCCATTGATGTGATGTATCGCCAAAAGGGAATGGATGTGTGAAACAAGTGGATGAGTGATGAAGGTGTATGATTGCAAAAAGAAGTGAAAGTAGCATGGCATGATGTAGACTTAGGATCAACAAGTATATCTTTTGACTTGAAATTTTTAGAACTTTTGCCCCAGTTATTTTGATATTAGTGGAAATTAACTCTTGTTCTTTTTCCTTCATAGGATTTTTATCTTTGACTTTGATTTTTTCAAAGTACAATAGCTTTTGATTTTGATTGGGACTAAAGGACTTCTCTTTATTTTTTACTTTTATATTTTTCTTTTCAAAACTTGATTTTTGATCCCCAATAAGTAAGGGATTTTGTAATTCTTGTTGATCCAAGTCTAGGAGCAGAGTGGAAATGGAAGGAGTGGATGACATGGTAAGGCTATTTGAGTTCTCAAGAGTGTTGGTGATATATTCAATAGATTCTTTTTTGGAACCACTCTTAGGATTGTTGATATCAAGAGCTTCTTGCACCACTAGAGGATATTTGCATTGGGACTTAGTAGCCACAACACTAGGTGGTTCATACCCAATTCCTTGATGTTATAAATTATTTGTAGGATGTTCTTGTCGACTAAATGTCTTAGTAGATAGTGGGATTTGATCAACATGAAATATATACTCACCACAACCCATGTCTTTAACGCTGAATTTTTCTTTGAGCTTTCCTTGTTTTGATGTACATGCTTTCAATGATTCGGGATCCACATATGCTAATGATGGAGTTGCTTCTCTATTTATTGGAATTATCATCTTTGATCTTGGTCGCATGTTATTATAATATATGAAGGGATTTGGATCAACTTTGACTATCACTTCAACTCCATTATGAGGTAATTTTATGCATTGATGATATATTGATGGTACTACTCTCATTTCATGAATCCATGGATGTCCCAAAAGTATGTTGTATGTGAGATCCAAATCAAGGACTCAGCAAACTGCATCCTTGGTTACTATCCCAATGCTTAAAGGTAGAGTGATTGTTCCTTTAGATGAACGTTCTTCGTCATCATATGCTTTGATGGTGATTTTATTTCTTGAATCCATAGTATGTTCAGATTATCCCAATCTTTTAATAGTATTCAATGTACAAATGTTCAGACCTACTCCATCTATCAAGACTCATTTGATGCAGTTTCTATGGAGAAAGGATTCAATATGGAGAGGTGAATTGTGTGGTTGGCATATGGATGAATCATCGGCTTCTGTGACCGTAAGACAATATGGAGTGGAAAGGTATCCCACCATGGCTTGAAACTGGTCCATGTTTAGATCAGTGGATACAGAGGTTTCTCTCAATGCTTTGTCAACAATAGCCTTATGTGAAGAGGATGTGCATAAAATCTCAAGGATGGAAATGAGAGCGGGTGTCTTCCCTAACTGGTCTACAAGGTCATACTTGTTTTTGGTTGATTATGAGGTTGTGGTCATGGATGGAATACCTTGAAAGGTGACTTTACCTCGAGGGGTTGTGACATTACATTTGGAGGTTTTGTCTTTAGAGGATGAAGAAGATGGTCCAATGCCTTTTAAAAAAACTTTACACCTTTGGGTAGAACCTTTGGGAGTTTTATCCTTTATGATAATGATAGAAACAAGATTGTCCATTGAAATGTGGTTAACAGTCGAGTCATAATCATAGGACATTTTAGTATAATTGGATTGATTATCTATTTGGGATTTTCCTTTATCATGTTTAAGGAATGGTTCTTTAAACATCGCATGTTCCTCATTGGAGGTATGACCATCAACTTCTATGTCGCCCTTGTCAATGAGGTCTTGTAAAAAATCCTTCATTATGTGACAATTTCTAGTTTTGTGTCCTTTTCTCTTGTGATATTCACAATACTCATCATCATTCCACCACGTAGGTTTCACTTTTGGTTCATAAGGTGGATTATCTGGTAGTGTTATGAGCTTGTTTGCAACCAATTTCTTGAATTTTGTCTCAATTGGCTCTCCCAATGAAGTGTATTTTCTTCGATTCTTTGATGGCCTTTGAGTATTCACTTGATTTTTTGCATTGGTTGATTTTTTGCATTGGATGAGCTTGCACCGAGGAAAGTCATTTTTGGTTTTACAACATTTGCATCTACTACCCCATCATTGACCATGTTCTTATTCTTGTTCCAAAAGTGGGGCTTGTCTTTCCCATTTGATTCCTCTTTGTTATCTTTGAATATCTTTATGACACCTTGTTCAATAAGGACTTTGTCTGTTACCAACCCTTTCTCAATGACCTCTTTAAAGGTAGACAAGCAATCCTTTCTTAGTTCATATCCAATGTCCTTGTTAAAATTTTGATTGAACATTTCTACTATCTATTTTTGTGGGATATCACAAGAGCATCGACTAGCAAGGCCTCTCCATCTATGTAAGAATGAAGCAAAAGATTCCCCATTTTTCTGCTTGGTATTGCATAAGGTGGTCGCTGACACATCTGTTTCAATGTTGTATGAGAAGTGTTGTATGAAATCCTCTATTAGATCACTCCATGATTTGATTTCAGGTGGGAGTTGGGAGAAACATGCCATAGCTTGTCCACCTAAACTTTGTGGGAACAATCTCATCAAGTAAGTTTCTTCTCCTGCTACCTCAATGCAAGCTGTGAAAAAATCTCTTATGTATGCCTTAGGATCCCCTTTGCCTTTATATTTGTCAAAATTTGGTGTCACAAAATGTGGAGGGAATGGAGGCATTGGAATACTTCCATCAAATGGGTAAGGACATATGTCTTTCTTTGTATATTGTTTCTTTGGTGTATTTATGTCTGCCATTTGTTTTTGCAAATCCTTGATTTGTTATTGCAAGTCATTCTTGGGTGGTGTCTTTTCTCTTTGAGTTAGTCTCATGCCTAATCCACCAAGTGGAGGAGGAGGGATATAGTGCATGTATGGATGGTATTGATCAAAAATGTGTTCATGTGGCTGAGGAATATAGTTATAGCTTGGAAATGGACCATTTGGTATGGTATTGTAATGAGGAGCACTCGGTCTAGGATGATACATGTTATGACCATGATGATGGGAGATATCATAAGAGTGATATTGGATATTGCCCCCAAATCTTACATGGGTTCTTCTCATATCATGATTTTGAATGTTCTCTTGAGTATAATTGTATGCATTGGTATGATCTTGGGTATTATAATGGTTATGTGTAGTGGTAGTTCTTCTCCATGGGAAAGGATGACTGCAAAGTTGTTCATGACAGTTCCTAGTAAAATTAGCATGAGCATAGGTATTGGGAACTTCTGGTTTTTGAAATAAGGATGAAAGTGACTCGAGCACAAAGCGCTCCCTCCTATTACCACCATTATGTCCTCTAGGATTTGCATTTGTGTAATTTCCTTAATTAGGGTCCTCCTCTATAATTTGAGACACATCAAAATAGTGAGGTAGCTTCATTCCACTTTGTGACATGACTTGAAAGAAGTATTGTCCATCTCTTCTCATGATATTATCTTCAATGTCTATGGAATTCACAGATGCATTTTCATTGTCATTGTTGCTCTCATTGTTATTGTCTGGTATATTACTACAATTGTCAAATGGATTTTAAAATTCATCTCCATCAAACTCATAGGTACTCATGTTGAGATATATTAGAGCTTTTCTGGATTCTCTTCTAAACCATTGGGAACAAGTTTCAACCATGAACTTGACCTTGGCTAAAATGAGGAAAGGAAGAAAATGTGAAGAATATGGAAGACTAAGAAAGGATATGAGATGGAAAGAATCTAGGATTGTCTTGCAATGTCCAAAAATGTAGGTTCAAGATATGTGTGATCTAAAGCAAGGTGTGGCTTCCAAAGAGATGATAGATCTCTTGATGAGGTAAGTTGACCTTGAATAAAGATGACCAAATCGGACCCTAAGATGATAGATTTGATGGGGGAACCACTTAGTGACATGTTGTAGCAAGTTTGCAAGATATTATGAAGACAACAAAGGAACCTTTTGACTCGAGTTGGAAAATGTGTATGAGCGATTGCAAATGAAGGCAAATGATGAACAAATGTAATACCAAGATTGGTTGACTGAAAAATGGTGAAGTCCTATAGGAAATGCCTTGGAAGCTCTTTAAATCTCAAAAATTAAACCCATTTTCTCTTTTCCAATTTGTTTTGAAACACAGATGAGGAACTGTTCTGCATAGACGTGATTTTTGATCAAAGATGCAGTTTTAAATGACACGGGCATAGTTTCAATTGTTGTACCGACAATGTCTTCCTTTCTAACAAAAACGTGATTCTGCCCTGGGGTGTGTGCACCAAGATGGTGTGCAAAAAAGTGGACACACCCCCAAAAAACATGAAAAAACACAAAACGCGCATGGGTATTTCAAATTTAAAAAACCCTGTACACATTTCGGCTCGTTTTGTAGAGCCTAACCAAAGCTAAACCGCGTACAAGGTTTAAAGTATACTATCCGCATATGTGGTTTAGAAAATAAAACTCCATACGCGGTTTATAAACTAAAACCCTGTATGCAGTTTTAGTTTGTAAACAACGTACGCGTTTATCTATCAATAAAATTTAAATTAGTAATATGGACTTGTATGCAATTTATTTAGCATTCCATTAGGTTTTTCAATAGGATATATACATAAAATATAACATTTAAGTACAAGTGGAATTTAAGTTATATTTTATGTATATATTGTCAGGATGTTTGAGAGTGGTTTCACATCTCTAGGAGTCATAATGCAGATTCTAATTTTTTGAGTATTCTTATGAATTTCAGACTTAGTCA
This sequence comes from Cryptomeria japonica, assembly GCF_030272615.1. Taxonomy (NCBI): domain Eukaryota; kingdom Viridiplantae; phylum Streptophyta; class Pinopsida; order Cupressales; family Cupressaceae; genus Cryptomeria; species Cryptomeria japonica. The sequence goes on along the minus strand of NC_081412.1, from coordinate 171,354,016 downwards.
AATTTCAATAATCAGCATGCTTGTATCAGCATTATCTCTCTCGTCTCTTCCCTACATTCCCCGTCTCTTCCCTACATTCCCCCTCTCTCTTCCTTAACCCCTACTTTTTTGTCTCTTAGGCCTCTCCCTCGCTACTTTCTTTCCTCTCTCAAGTATCTATTCCTCTCTTTCTTATCTCCCTCACCCTCTTTCTCTCTTTCATCTATCCCTCTCTTTCTCTCCCTCTCTCAAATATCTCCTATCTCTCACTCCCTCCCCCTCTCTTTGGTGTCTCTCTCTCCCATTTTCTCCCTCTCCCTCCCCCTCCCTTTCTCTTCATCTGTCAAGTATTTCTTTCCCTCTATCTCTCTTTCTCTCTCCCCCTCTCACTCTATTTCTTTTTCTCTCAAGTCTCCCTCCTTCTCTCTATCAAGTCTCTGGCTATCAACCTTTATCTCTCTCTCTCTCTTAGTATCTTTCCCTCTCTTTCTCTCTTATTCTTTCTCTCTTAAGTATCTCTCCCTTTGTCTCTATCTCTCTATCATACTCTCCTCCTCTATCAAGTGTATCTCTTTCCCACTCTCTCCCTACCTCCCCCCTTCCTCTCTCTCTCTCACTTAAGTCTCTCTCTCTGAAGTCTCTCCCTCTCATCCTATATCTCTCTATCTCACTCTCCCCTTCTCTCAGGAGTATCTATCTCTCTCATTCTCTCCCTCTCTCCTCCCCCTCCTTCTCCCTTTCTCATTATCTCTCTTTCTCTCTCTCCCTCTCTCCCTCTCTTTGCACCTCTCTCTCTCTAGTATCTTGTACTCTCCTTCCATCCCTTCCTCCCTCTCACTCAAACTCTCTCTATCTCTCAGCCTCTCTCTCTCTCACCTTCCCTCCCTCCACCTCTTAGGTTTCTCTTTCTCTCTCAATCCCTACATCCACCTCTTAGATCTCTCTATATCTCACCCACTCCCTATCTCTCTCTCCCCCCCTCTCTCTCACATTTATCTATTCTCTCTCCCTCTCAGTCCTCACTTAGGTGTATCTCTCTCCCATTCCCTCCCTCTCCTCCCCATCTCTTCCTCTATAGGGTCATATGGTATTATTAGGGGTCATATTGTATCCAAGGGATCCATGCATGTGTCCTTAGGGGTTGTATGGTGTCCTAAGGGGTCATAGGACACCATATGACCCATAATGACACATAAGGGGTCATATGGAGTCCTAAGTGGTCATAGGACACCATATGACCCCTTAGCACACCATGTGACCCATAATGACACCAAATGACATCTTAAGGGGTCATAGAACACCATATGACCTCTTAGGATACCATACGCCACATAAGGACACCATATGTAGTCCTAAGGGGTCATATGGTGTCCTAAGGGGTCGTAGGAGACCATATGACCCCTTAGGACACTATATGACTGCTGATGACACGTAATGACACCATATGGTGTCCTAAAGAGTCATAGGACACCATATGACCCTTAGGACACCCCTAACAACACCTAAGGGATCATATGGTGTCCTAAGGGGTCATAGGACACCATATGATCCCTTAACACCATAGGACCTATAACAACATCGAATAGTGTCCTAACGGGTCATAGAACACCATATGACCCTTTAGGACACCATATGGTGTTGTTATGGGTTGTATGGTGTCGTTATGGGTTGTATGGTATCTTAAGGGGTCATATGGTGTCCTAAGGGGTCAGAGGACACCATATGACCTATTAGAAAATAATATGATCCCTAATGATACCTAAGGAGTCATATGGTGTCCTAAGGGTTCATAGGACACTATATGACCCCTTAGGACACCATACAACCCATAACGACACCATATGGAGTCCTACGACCCATAACAACACCATGTGGAGTCCTAAGGGGTGACCCCTTAGGACACCATATGACCCATAATGACACCCAAGGGGTCATAGGACACCATATGACCCCTTAGCACACCATACGACCCAAAATGACACCATATGGCCCATAACGACACCATATAGAGTCCTAAGGTGTCATATGATGTCCTAATGGGTTGTAGGAGACCATATGACCCTAATGACACATAAGGGGTCATATGGTGTCCAAAGGGATCATAGGACACCATATGAACCCTTAAGACACTATAGGACTCATAAAGACACCATTTGGTGTCCTCAGGGGTCATAAAACACCATATGACCCCTTAGGACACCATATGACCCGTAAAAACACCATATAACAACACCAAATGGTGTCTTAAGGGGTCTTATGGTGTCCTAAGGGGTAATAGAACACCATATGACCTCTTAAGACACCACACGACCCATGATGACACCATATGGAGTCCTAAGGATGGTGTTCTAAGGGGTCGTAGGACACTATATGACCCTTTAGGACACAATAAAACCCCTAACGACACCACATGGTGTCCTAAGGGGTCATATGGTGTCTTAAGGGGTCATAGGACACCATATGACCCCTTAGGACACAATATGACCCCTAACGACACCTAAGGGGTCATATGGTGTCCTAAGGGATCATAGAACACCATATGACCCCTTAGGACACAATACAACCAATAACAACACCATATGACCCCTTAGGACACAATACAACTAGTAACAACACCATATTATGTCCTAAGGGGTCATATGGTGTCCTGAGGGGTCGTAGGACACCATATGACCCCTTAGGACACCATATGGTCTCCATATCTTTCCCTCTAACTTTTTTAACCTCTCTCCCTCCTAACCCCTTCTCCCCACCCTTTATCTCTATCTATCTCTCACTCCCCCTATGTTAGGTGTCTCTCTCTCAGTATCTCCCTCTCTCTCTCTCTCCATCTTTCTCTACCCCCCTTTCCATTTCTCTATCTCTCTCCCTCTCTCTTAGGTGCCTCTCTCCCATTCTCCCCATTCTTTCCCTCTCTCCCTCTCTCTCTCTCTCTCTCTCTCTCTCTCTCTCTCTCTCTCTCTCTCTCTCTCTCTCTCTCTCTCTCTCTCTCTCTCTCTCTCTCTCTCTCCCTCCCTATTTTTCCCTATTTACCCCTCTCCCTCCCCATCCTCTATCTTCCCTCTCACTCTCTCCCTCTCATTCTTTCTCTCTCTGCCCTTCTCTCCCTCTATCTCTCTCTCTCCCTCTACCAAGTCTCTCTCTCCCCCCCTCTCTTTTAGGTATCTCTCTTTCATATTCTCTTAATCTTTCCCTCTCTCCCTCCCCCTCTCTCAAGTGTCTCTCTCTTGCATTATTGCCCTCTCTCCCTTTCTCTTTCTCTCTCAAGTCCCTCTCTCTTTTCCTCTGACACTCTTTCTTTCTCTCCTATTCCCTTTCTCGTTATCTCTCAAGTATCTCTCCCTCTCACCCTCTCTTTCCCTCGCTCCCTCCTTCCTCTCTCTTCTCTCTCCCTCTCTCCCTCCCAAGCCTAACCTAAGAGAGAGAGAGAGAATGAAGAGAGAGAGAGAGAGAGAGAGAGAGAGAGAGAGAGAGAGAGAGAGAGAGAGAGAGAGAGAGAGAGAGAGACTAAGTGAGGGGGAGGACAGGATGGAAAATGAGTACGAGACTAGAGAAAGAGCCCAGGTGAGAGAGAGGGGTGTAGGAAGGGAAGGGTTGAGAGAGAGACTGAGGTTGATGGAAAGAGAAGAAGAGACTAGAGATAGAGAGAGGTTGATGGAAAGAGAATAAGAGACTAGAGATAGAGAGAGCCCATGTGAGATAAAGGGAGGGAGGAAGGGAGAGGTTGAGAGAGAGTTGAAGCGAGAGAGATGGAGGAAGGGAGAGGTTGAGGGAAGGAGATGGGAGAGAGAGATCTCAAGTGAGAGGGAGGGAGGAAGGTAGGGCTCTCTACTTTTTTCTTTCTTACTTCATCCCTCCTTCCTTTCCTGTCTATTTTTCTTTATCTAACACTCTTAAAAATCCCTCTCCTTCTCTCTATCTACTACTCTTTTCATCCCTCACTACTTTTAACTTCCCTAACTATCTACATCCTTCCCCTCATACTCTCTCTCTCTCTCTAAATATCACCTCCACTTTTATCTATCTAACCTATCTATATCTCTCTCTCCTTCTCTTTGCACCTCTCTCTCTCTCTATCTATGTAGGTATCTAGATAAATATTTGAAGGGGGGAGTGCAAAAAGGTAGGTAGATTATGTAGATAATAAGAGATTAGTGAGTACTGAAATTTGATTATGTTTGAGAAATTATAATATCTAAAACTTGGGGAGAGAGGAGAGAGTGAGATGGAGAGAGGTGAAGAGAGGACAAGAGATAGGAAAACAGATAGGTCTAGATCTTAGGGGAGACAAATAGCATGAGATAGAGAGATAGAAAATGAATGATGATACAAGCCTACTGATTATTGAAATTTGACTAAGTCTGAAAAATTATAGGATCTCCTAAAATCTAGAATCTGCATTATGACTCCTAGAGATGTGAAACCACTCTCAAACATTCCGACAATATATACATAAAATATAAAGACAAAGAGAAATGTCAGTTATACCTAAATGTTATATTTTATGTATATATCGTACTGAAAAACCTAATGAATGCTAAATGAATTGCATACAAGTCCATGTTACTAATCTAACTTTATTAATTTGAACCTCGTACGCAATTTTGTTTATTAAAACCTAGTATGTGCTTCATATTCAAAATACCCCATGCGTGGTTTTGTTTTTTAAAATCACGTATGCACTTCATATTCAAAATACCCCGTATGAGCTTTAGTTTATTTAGGCTTGTGAATAGGCTTGGATGACAAAGATGCGGGTGGGAAGTTTGATTTCCCTCCATTTCCCTCCTTTTTGACATGTTTTATTTTATCAACTTGGTTTCTCAACTTTGTCATCGTCAAGTTTACACTTCATCAACTGGGTATTTCTAAAATTGCCACCATATTTTCACCCATCTTCTGAGATTTCTAACCATATAATTTTTTAAAAATTTGAACAACAATAATGTATTATTCCTGAATTTCTATTACCAGTGTCTCCATAGTTCTCAAAGACATATGTGTACCATTTTTTTAATAACTTTTGATATACTTATCCAAATTTCAAAAACTTTATATATTATTGTAGTGCACTTGATTCTTTACAATTAAAAAAAAATTGCATTTTTTATTGTTTTGGTACAAGTTATACTTTGCGCACGAACAGGTACCTAATTTTCAAGATGTGCTAGATTCAAAAAAATCATAAACAAAAAATTACAAAAAAATACACAACTTCTAGTTCTCACTCTTAACTATCTTTCTACCAAAGTATTTGACAAAATACTCAATCTAACTATGACTTTTTTGATGTGCACGTCAGACACTATGTTATGTTTTTTAGAAATAATTAGGATCTACTTTTTGTGCGTGAAGGATTTGAACCCCTTAATCTTATCCAATTTTGAAAAAAAATAGTAGTTTGGAAACTAGATTCAGAGTACTACAATCTTTGGTTTTTTAGTATATTCATATCTTGATTGGATGACTCTCAACTTTCTCCAGCAAGTTTAGGTTTACCTGATTTCAGGAAAAAAAAAGTGTCCACTTATAACCTCCCTTTTTGCACACCATCTTGGTGCACTTATCCCCTGCGCAGACGCGGTTTTTGAATGCATACTTGTTTTTAAGGAACAAAGACGCAATTTATGATCTATTGAATTGACTGTTTTAGTTTTTGACAAAGACGTGACTCTGCCCTACGCATACGTGGTTTTTGAACACATACATGGTTTAAGCTATCACAGACGCGGTTTCTGATAACATGTTTGATTTTGTCTAAATGTAAAGTTGTTGATTGTGACCAAATATCAATGTTGAATATTTTTATGGCAAAGAAATACGACAAACAATGAAGACACGGTGTCTGAAGGTGTGTTTGTCCAAAAAAAATTTGTGTATGTTCAAAATATTTCCACGAGCATAGCACAAATTGAAGACACTTGAAAACATGCACAACCTAAGCTGGAAAGAGAAACCATTCAATGGGGCCCCTGTGACATAGAAATACCTCAAACAAGAGGATAGTTATAGATTTTGGTAGAACTGGCTCCCCCACCACGACACTCACTTCTCAAACATACCAGATTCTCTTACCTAAAAAGATCAAAGATCAAATGAAGGATTCCTAGCTCAACATGAAAGGGTACATGAGGGTTATCTAGGGGTACGATCTGCACTCCTTGAACCATCAAATGTAAGGATTTTTTGCCTCTACAACAAAGGTATTTAGTTGAGGAACTTCTACGGTTCTTGGTGTCTACCCATGCGGTGGCAGCTCATTTAAGAACCCACTCCTCATTCTCCACACAAGTGCGTACACATAGTGCAGATACTAGGGAGCGTCGTCAGTGTAGATACACATCATCAAGTCACTGCGGCTTTCGCCTAACGTATTAATTTATATAGCAGGCAGAAGAAGTACTGCTTGGGTCGTGCTCTCTCACTTGGCCTTATAGACAACCTGGGAGATAGGCCCTCCTACCTAAATAGAAGATGATAACAATTTCTCTTACACCCAAGGTCCAATGGAAGGCGAGGGGAGAGCATACTTTTGTTATCAACTCTAGGGTTATAAACATAAAATGTGCAAAGAGCACCAAACACTTCGAGCAAGTTCTTTAACCTCAAATGAAAAGAGATGTGACCCTAATTAGACTAAAATTCCAAAGACACACACCTAAATTACCCCTGCAACAAATGATTAGTAGTTTTGACAAATTACCCCTACCTACAAGCACACTACTTACGTAAATTTTAAAAATCCAAATCCAAATGTGAAAGGAGGGCCTGATATTTGCTCTTTTCCAAAACAACTGCACCACTTTCGTTAGTCCAATGCAAGGGGTTAAGCAGAAACCAAATTGAAAAAACCTAAAAATGAAAAAGATGCCCAAAATTGAAAATAAAAACGTGATTATATTGAACACAGATGCGACTTTTAAACACATACATAGAAATGTGAAATGTAGATGCGAAACTCGAGATCTGAAACCTACAAATCAATAGAAAAAAGAAATACAAAAACAAGAAGCATAAACATAGTTTATGGGCAAAAACATAGAAATACAAGTCACAAATGCAATTTGTTGATAAACCTACACCTGCAACAACAGAAAAACAAAAGCGCTAAAATATCCATCGCAAACAGTTTTTAAAATCGTAGATGTGACAATATGATGCACACACGCTATTTCAAGATCTCAAACCTGCAAAACCAACAAAAAAATAGAAACGTGAAAACAGGAAGCGCAAACATGGAAATAGAATGCAGACGCAAAATAATCAATCGTAGATGCAGAATAAATCAGAATTGTCACAAATTTGACCTACAACTTCACAAAAAAGCTAGATCTACAAATAAAATGTAAGAAATAAAAGGGGCAAGAGTCCCACCAAGTGTGCCAAAATGTATACGGTGAAAAATATGATGATGAAAACTTATTGTAAAACCATAAAGATCCGACCATAATAATTTAATTCCTACAACCAAACATTCACCATATACCAATAGAGATACCTGAAATCATGCAAATTCACAAAATAAAGAAATATTACCATTCACATGTCAAGTAGGGTTTCAATCTTCGTTGTCTCCTAGCTCCATTGACCTTGTTTAATATATTTGCTCTCAAATTTTATGTGTGCACAAGAGCTCAATGAAGAACGGATTATGGTTGAAGGCGCTTGATCGCAAGAAGGCTTGATTGCATAAGATAAACACATTCATTAGGTTTGATAATGAAGGAGTGTATCCTCTTATGTAGAAGACACTTTAAGAAATGGATGGATAAGATTAAAAGATGAAGAGGATAAATGGTCAGCTAAGATTAAAGGGTAGGTAGAAGAAATAATAAAAATAGTGAAGCGGGTAGGTAAGAGAGAATTAAGAGATAAGTAACATGTGTCATAGAAGAAAAAGATAATGAATTAATTAATAAATAAAGATCTATTTAATTAATAGAGGAAGTGGGACCAATTAAATAAATAAAATATTTATTTAATTTAGGAAAAGGATGATTTAAATAAATAAAAGTATTTATTTAAATTAGAAAAAAGGGTAGAAGAGGCTAAATGAATTAATTAAATAAATAAAATATTTATTTAATTAAGGAGGAAAATTTTAGGTGTCTACAAATCTAAGTGCATACATTATTGTCTAAAGTTAAAAGAGTTTAATGATGAAATGATGGATCGGTTTGCAAAGACCTTTTGGAACAATGAAGCAGTCATCAAGGGTTTAAGAGTAGAGGCATCAGAAGTAGCTAATTCAAAGGTTTTTGGTCTTCCACGCATTGGAGAAGAATATCCAATATCCCCAAATGTGGTCTTTGTAAGAGCAGATTTTGTCAGACCTAGAGAATGACTTGACTCTTCAACTCAAGGTGCTACGCGTCTCTCTCTACCTCCATTGTGGAGGGAAGTAACAATCCACCTAATGAGGCACTTTACCTATGATGGATGCAATTTTTTCTCTATACTATTCATTTCAGGTTATTTAGTCATCTTTTCCATAATAAGCTAGTCAATGTTCCAAACTACTGACATCATATGCTTAGAAGAATGCTTGTGGAGTTTAGGAAGAAGAGGAAATATTCCTATTTGTCACAATATTTTTTTGTTATTTTGTTTATTAAGAGAAGTTTGTTCACCCAATTTTTGAATGTCACATGGGAAAAATTCATGAAGTGGGACAATATTTAAAACAAACTCCTATGACACATTCTAGAAAATTTAATGATAAGGTTGAAGAAGAAATTGAATAAACTAGGGATGTAGAGGAATTTGAAAGCCTAGGAGAAAATGTGCCAGAAAATACCGAGGACAACTTACCACCACCTACATCACTTTCCCTTAGCCCTAGGGAGCATGAAAATAAATTATTGGAACAAGAACAAAGAAGTGAAATTCTACCACCAAATTCACCCGCAACATAAAAGCAAATCACCTGTAGCATCTAAGAAAACCCTTATGTCATCTCCACCTGAAATCCCTATTCCTCCATCTCCTCTAAAAGCCAGAAAAAGGAAATATTATGCTTGTTCCTCTTCAATAGAAAAGAAATATAAGAAGTAGAAAAATGAAAAAGAGATAAAGAAACATGCAACTAGGAGGGAACATAAGAATCAAGTGTCTAACAAGAAGTCTAGGTGTAACATAAGAAGCAAGTGTCTAAGAAGAAGTCTAGGAAAACACCTAGAGAGGAATTGGGAGAGCAAAAGCTTAAGGAAAAACTTAAAAAACTGAAGGTTGGAGAAAAATCCCAAAGACAGAAGCACAAGAATGAAAAGCTTAAAAACCAACAGAAGCTAGAGAGGCATTCTCATCACCTTTGAGGGAAGAGGATTGCAAGAAAACAAAAGGCTTTTAAACATGATAATGTTTTTGATATTGACACTAGTTTTGAGAAAGAGAGTATATGTTTAGAAAACAAAAAAGTAAAATTGAGGGTTAGAGGGTACCAAAAGAAGAAACCATTGGAGAAGATTCACTGAAGAGTCAAGAACATTATGGCTCAAAGCATGAGATAGACAATGATGACCCTTTTATTACTAAAAAAGGGCCAATGATACACCAAGCTTAGAATAACATGAGATAATCCCACCAACGGGGAATAATAATAATGACATTGAGATGGACATTGGGGCTAACATTTTTATTGACCCAAAGCATCTTCTTGAAGGGAAAGAAGATATTTAGTTATAGTCAGTTGTTAATCTTGGAAGAGTAGCTAGCAAGCTACAAATAAAGAAAGAATGGGTTGCAAGTAAGATAAAAGGAGTTGTAAATATATTTAATACTTTATCGATAAAATAGGGTAGGGTTAGAAAAGCTATCTTACCTAGCTTTAGTGGATCTTCAAAAGAAATAACCCCCTCTTATTAAAGAAAAAGATGCTCCTACACCACTCACAACAATGACCCGATTAAGAGTACAATTGTATGAATTCTATCTTCGTAACTTGGTTATACCCTATAATAAAAATTGGAACCCTTTAATCTACAAGATCAAATATTATTCTTGATTACCTATTCATGGGTCACACCTAATAACCAAGATTAATTGTGTGAATTCTATCTACATAATATGGTTATACTTTATAATACAAATTGGAACCCTTTAATCTATGTTGGAGATGTTTAGCTAAAACCATTAACATCTTACCTAAGGAATGAGCAAGAAAGAGGGGAATTGCTCCTGTAGCTAGGAAATCGGAAATCATCACAAGCAAATCAATATTATACTTAGCTCAACCACAAAAGCTCAAATGCAATGATAAATCCTAAAAACACTCAATAAAGACATGAAAGCAAAACATTCAAGATTGAAAACTAAGCAAACCAAACGCAGATCTGAATGTCTCCTTCATGTGGCTCCATTGTGCTTCTTTCTGCTTCAAATAGCTTTGTTTGTGGATCTCACCTACAAGTGCATACACATGAGATGAAAGCAAGTAGACAAGATAGTAGCGCAAGAATACTCGAAGCGTGATTGATTCGACAAAGTGATTCGAAAAAGTGATTATTAGTTGGGATTGAAGAAATTCATCCAATTTATAGACAAATTGGAGAAAATATCAAATTAGCATGATATTGATATTAGAGGCAATTGATTTCGAAAATGGCACAATTAAATGGAAAGAAGAAGGTTATGACACCTTCTATGTCATGAATTATGACATATTGCCAATGCAAAGGTTAGAGGACTAGAAGCTTATGACATCTTGCTATGCCAAAAGTATGACGCATGAGAAATTCATGCTTCCATCGAAGCACAAAAATAGGGAGAAACTAGAGAGAAATTAATTAGGTGGAAATTGAAATTAGGAAATTAGAAAATTAGAAATGATGTGGAAATTAGGAAATTAGAAATTGATGAAATTAGAAAAATTAGAATTAGGTAAATTAATTAATAATTTCTCATTCATTAATTAATTTACAAAAATAGGAATTAATTAGCCAATTAAATAAACATTTAATTGTGACAAGAAGACTTAGGATAAATAAATAAATCATTTATCCTAAAGAGAAAATGGAGAGAAAATGACAAACAAGGTTAAATGAATAAATCATGAAACCCTAGAAGATAAATTAGAAATGCAAGGACGACAATTAGGTCTTGATGAAGGATAATTAATGTCGATTCAATTATGATCATGATTCTGATTAACAAAGGTCAATGCTAATAAATGAATTGATTGATAAATGCACCAATTGACGAGGAATAATGACTAATTGATCCAAATTGACATGATTGAGAAGACGATGATGATCGATGAAAAATTGATCGCAAAATTGACAAGATTGACAAGGACAACGATTGATGACAAATCGATTGCAAAATGACAAGATTAAACATGACAACGATCAATGACAAATCGATCGCAAAATGACAAGATTGATAAATCGATCGCAAGATGACAAGATTGAAAAGAGGACAAAACCCTAATTAGGATTGACGATGTCCAAAATGATGACAAATGAGCACGCACATTGATGCGACAGGATAAGATCGATCAAAATCATGACTAGAGAGTGTTGTTGACAAGACCAAATTTGAGAGCGAGATGAATGAAGAATGTAGAAGAATGACTCGATGCTCGCAAATGATAAAAACCAAGTGCGTGACATAGGAGAAATGTTAATGGGATGCAAAAACCTAAAATGAGGCAATGTGCAAATGTTAAAGTATGATTCCGCAAGCATTGACCATTTTTAGACATCTACAGCTCCAAGCATACAATGAGAGAGAAGTCAGATCCTCTGTAAATTACAAATGAGTTATTCAAGCTAGATAAAATTGTGGATGAATGGGTTGAGCTTATCAACAAACTAGAGGTGGCTAAGAAGATTAATCGGTGCAAAATAAAGGACTATAACAAATTCAGAACACTAATGGATAGATCAGGTAAGTGAAAAACAATGGTACATTGTAAGAATAGATGGAGCGAGCTGACTTCTGAGCTTGAAAGAAAAGAAACCCATTTCCTTTACAACTACATTTCCTTGGAATGAGAGCAAACAATACATCAAGGCTTCAATAGACACTGAAGAGTCATGTTTAATCCTCCACTCCTATATTTCGTTGCATACTAATCAAGAAGGAAGGTAGTGGACTTGGTTAAGGAAAGAGAATGTTGGGAGAAAATCAAATAAGAGAAGGGTTTTTACATGACACAAGGTGTAGGTGTTAATGAGTCCATAGACTATAGGCTTGATGTGCTAAGGTATAATCTTAGGCCTTGGTTTACTTCAGGATAAGCAAAGGTGTAGTTGGGGGAGTGACAAGTCCTGCAATTAGCACTATTTTATCCATTTTATACCTACTTTTATGAAACTGTTATATGTTTAAAAATATGTCCTAAACCATGTTATGAATGAATATGCTATGTGTATTTCTATGGTTAATATAATGTCAATATATTGTAAATGATGATGATATGTATAATTTCTTGCCTTGAGATACAGGCAACCTAAGGAATTGCAGTCAGCCTGCAACCATAACAGAATGTGCCCCTGCTACTTGCATTGAAGAAGTTGGAAGGCTATCGACCATAATGTGACTGTTGTTAATGTTTGCTTACTTTTTCTTGAAGAATAAATGCACGAAGGAATTTTAGGAGCTTAGAGGATGATGAAGTTATGTTTCATTGATTCACATTCATGAATTCTTGTATGTTCCTATATCGTTATTTAGGGGACCCTTATTAAGTCGTTTAATGTTTTTAGTTTTTTATTTGAATAAGTCATTCTCAAAGTTAGGGAGGATTGATAAATGTTCTTAGTAGATTTTGAGAATTAATTAGTCCAGTCCCACAGACTATATATAAAGTTCAATTATACCAAATTTGGAGGATCTTCTTCTTACATATGTAATACAAATTAGATTTTGCCTATATTTCTAAGTTATTAGAGAAGTACTACTCTTGTTGTTATACATTGATAAATTATGAATAATTTGAATGGATGGCAATGTGTTGAGTTAAGATTTATCTTGTGATTCAAGGTTACACCCCACTCAAGCAAGGGCCTCTTGAGGCAACGTAATTCTCCCATAATTTGTTTCATTTGTTTTTCATTAGTTAGATTATTTATTAGTTCCATAGATTACTTGTTATGCTTAATTAGTTCATGCAATTTGTTACTGAAGTTGATAGAAAGATTGTAAGTTAGGGTTGTAGCCTAGTCATAACACTATTTACCTGCAGCCAATGTTGAGCTAACTTGTCAATTACTTGCAGCAACCGTTGTATATATAGATTTCTCATTTCAACATTGTTGATGCTTTAGTTAATTATTATTTACCTTTACACAACTGATAGTTGACTTAGAGAGTCCTTAGCTAGACATATAGTGCCAACATCATCCAAGTATATATGTCCCTAGTCAATAATTAAATGAGGCTCTCTAGAGCATTAGGTTACTCCATATGAGATTAGTTTCTCAATCGAGAGTGTGCATCAAATTGTCTACACCAATCTATTATGCTTAACAATTTTTGGCATACCTAATGGGCTAGTTTGAACTATTTTATTTCAAAAAAAAATCATGTTTTACTAATATTTGGTGTGTTTATTAGCAATTTATTCCTTTTGAGACAATATCTTCACACACTCGGTGAGTTAGAGCTTAAAATCACCAGCTTTAACAGTCTAAGTGATGGTATGTTTCAATTCTATTGAAAGAAAATATAATTTATCTTTATTTTTTTAGCTTTATGAATGTGTCAGAACTTCTATGTTTCATGGAAATATGTCTAACCACTCCATTTCATGAAAATGTTATTTATACATATTCTTACCAATCATTTCAAACCAACCACACTATTGGTTTCACCCAAGATGATCCTATTACAATAACTAACTAGCAACTTCGGTATGCTTATCAGACTCCCACCCTTGTTCAATGTTGTGGCATCCTTCACATGCTTTTAATCAACCTTAAGAAGATCTTCTTATGCTAAACTAACATTATCACCTTCCTAGTCAACCCCAAATTGCTAATCATTTGGAGATTGGTAAAATAAAGAACATATTGTTAAATTTCAATGAGTAGCTAGATGACATCAAGATTAGTAAGAGTTTAACTTGTAGCAAGAGGAGTTGTATTACTAGGCTCATCTTCAAGAGCAATAATTGGAGATACAAAGGGATCAATATGAAGTATTTGGTAGAATAAATTGCTACTAAGGAGGAGCATGCAAAGCTATTGTTAGCCCAAGTACAAAGGTTATATTCACAATCATCTTCTTGCATTTCAGAGCAAGGAAAACCTCATAAATTTGATATTCCAAGTTTTAGAAGGCTTCATTTATTGCAAGAAATTGTATCATATACACAAGCTCAACCCATGGTACCTTAAGAGAAATGCTCATCAAAACCTATATTCATTCAAGAAACCTAAAAAGCTGCCCAAGATTCCTTATTAAGTAAGCCTTCTTGTCATCTTGCCATTCACCTTTATCTAGGTAGACCAATCATTTACTAAGAGATTTGGATTAGTGAGAATAAAGGAGGATTGTGAGGTAAATGAAGATTCAATTGTTGTTAATACACTTGTGCATGTGGTTCAAAATGAAAAATCAGACCTATAACAAGAGAAAGGTGAGCAAAACAAGTTTGGAAATAGGGTTAATAAGCCAACAATTAGTGTTGAGAATAAAATTCTATGTAATGCATTTAATGAACTTTCATCCTTTGTTAATGATGATGAAGATAGTATAGTCATACTAATACCATCAACAATTTTTGGATAGTATAAAGATATAATAAAAATAAGGACAACTCTATTTCAAAGAAAGGTGAAGAGATTGAGATCCATGAGAATATTGGTCAAATTCAACTAGATCAAGAAATCTCCAATATCATAGTGGATATTTTATAAAAATTTGATGCCAATTTAGCATCTGCTAAAATAAAAATTCATGAAAAAATAATAAAAAAGAGAGAACAACTATGATTTCATTTGAATCACATGGATTGACTCATTCCAATTAAATAAGTGATGTTAAAAAACAAGTTTATCAACAAGAGACGAACAATGAGAGTTTTAAGTTTAATCTTTCAAGACAATGTCCTATCAAACGTCTATTCATAATGGAGGTTAGCAAAGAATCACTAATCATGTTTGCACCTCAATATGAGGTTGCTATCGAAGAATATAAAATATAGCTCACTTATCCATTTCAAATAAGTACTATGTATGTTCAATTTGAAGACATAAGTGAACTTATTTATCTATTTTAAGAAATAGTGCAACAACTATTTATTGGATTCTATCCATGATTCATCTCTCTGTAGTTGTACACGACCGTGTTAAACATTCCAAGTTAGTGAGAAAGGGTAGCTACTTCACAAAATCAGTCAATGGTTTTGTTTGATCAATTTTAATTTTTGGTTAGTCTAGAGTATATTTGGTTTTCAATTCAATAAGTGTTGTAGCACATTGTTGTTGGAAATATCAGTTTGTGTTATTGCCATTGATGTTGGATTTTGGTCCAAATGTATATTGTGTTGGTGTTGCAGTTGGTGGAAATCTTTTGGTGTTGGTTGTAGCAATATGCAGGAAAGATTTTTTAATGTCTCGTTAACAGTTTGGTTTGGTTTTCTATTTCGTCATTTGTAGAAATCAAATGGTATTTTCTGACAAGAAGAGTGTCTATCAGACTAGTCTGGAAATTCTTCAATGGTCTCCGGATATGTTGAATTTTATGTTGCGGTTCAAAGGATGTGATTATATGATTCATACAATATTATCAATATGATTCTCTTGTGGTGTTGGTGCTTCATAAGTTAGTTATGTTGATTTGAGTGTGATATATTTAGTTATTTTGTGGATCATGTTTTGAATCAAGATGTGCTATGGATGAAAAGTTGGGATAGTGTTATGGCTCTCACCTTGGTGTGTGGAGATTTGCACGGACTATTTTGCATCAAAAGATATCTTTTTGGTCTACTTTTTGACAAGCTTTAAAGTCTATCTACACGTTATGTTTGGTTCTGACCTCGAAGGATGTGTTAGTGTGTGTGGATTATTAGATATATCTTGGAAGGATGTATTATGATGTATTTAGGTCACCTCTTTCTCTTGGAGTGGACCACCTTGAGTATTTTTTGTTTGGGCGACATGTTCTATTTTGGCCGACCCTCAATTAGGTTTTTGATGTCTTGTCTCATATTCAAGGAGTGTGGATGGATGAGTTGAGCAAAATAATTTGTGGAATGTGTGTGAATTGATGAGAAGTGTACATGAATGATATGCAAGCATATTTCAGTTTGTGAATGTGCGAAAGTCAAATTGAGAACAACTTTGAAGGGGATATATTCAAGAAGACAATGTGCAAAGACAAAGATTGTGTTAAGAGGTTTTTGTCATGATATTGGTCACTTGGTTATGTTGTTCAAGGATAATTTTGTGTTTAGGAGATCCTTCTCATATCAGTTCTACTATTTCTTCAATTGATGTATAACACTGAGTCTTCTAGTAGCATTTATGTATCTTTCCCTAAAGCAGTAAGCCTCAGCTGAGCAAGTCCTTATTCAGTATCTTTCCTAAGGTTGCATGCCTTAGCTTTTCAAGTCCATCAAGTGTGGTTTCTCTTGTTAGTGAGCCTAAAACTTTCTAATCATTGTTATTCACATTTTGAGTTATATTCTCACCATGGTTTTTCTTAGTTTAGATTTTCCACGTCAAATTTGATGTTCATGTGTTGATGGTTAGTAAGTTTTTTAGTGTTGTTGTGTATGGTTGATTATTGTTTATAATTAATCTATTTTGATTTCCAAACTGATTCAACACCCCCCCCACTCAGTCCTTCCTTGGGTTCAACAACTAGTATCAGAGAAAGGTTCGTCTTTGGAAAGCTTAACCACTTGAGGTAGATCTAGAATGGCGCAAGAACTACATATTAAGGCTTCACTATTCGATGGCACAAATTTTCCTTATTGGAAGGATAGGATGGAATCTTATTTGGAGACTTTGTAGAATGGAATTTGGGACATTGTCAAGTTCGATTATAAACCTCCATAGAATGGACTGTAAGACCTATATGAAGTTAAGAATCATGAGACAAATACAAATGATAGAAGAATATTATTCAATTGCTTGAGTGATGAAGTATTTGGGAAATTTAAGGGATTGAAAGAAGCTAAAGAGATTTGGAACATATTATGTCAATCCTATGAAGGAGATCCAAAGACAAAGCAACCTAGGTTGATGAATCAAAAGTATGAACATCTAAGAATGGCTAAAGATGAAGGTGTTGAGAACTACATACATAGGGTAAATGATCTTGCAAATGCTATTAGAGTTGTCGGTGAATATCTTAAAAAAGGAGGTGTTATAAGGAAGATTTCATTAACTCTACCTAGATCCTACAAACCTAAGAAGTGTGTTATAGAATAAGTGCATGATCTAGATAAGTATTCAATTAACTAGCTTATTGGAACACTATCTACCTTAAAAATTTTAGAGATGGAAGAAGTAAAAAGAGATAAAAGGGAAGCAACATTTAATGTGTCAAGGCTAGCAGAAGATGAACCAGAAGAAAGTGAGAATCTAAAAGAGATTGAAGCAAATTTTGTAAGAAGATTGAAGAGAGGTACCAAAAAATACAAAGGTAAGTTACCCTTGAGATGTTTTAATTGTGGTAGAATTGGTCACTATGCTTCTAAATGAATATATAAAGAGGATTACAATAAATTTGATGATGATGAGAAGAAGAGTATATTTAGAAAATATGACTTTAAGAAAAAGACAAATGACAGGAGAAAGAAAGGACTATGTTCTATGGAGACACATTCATCAGAAGATGAAGAGGGTGAAGAATAGAATGAACAATCCTTGTTGCTGGCTATAAAGGAAAAGAATAAGGATATATCCAAAAGATCGGAAGGAAAGAGTAATGATGAGAAAACTACACTTCAGGCTAAGGTGGAACCAAAAGCCTGGATTAATGACTCCAGATGTTCAAATCACATGACAAGTGATAAAGACAAGTTCATTAATCTTAAGAAGTATGATGGTGGATCAGTGAAATTTGCAGTAGAGAAAGCTGCACCTATTTGTGGATTAGGAAGTATCTTGATTGATGGTAAGCATAAAACTGATGATGTTTATTAAATTGAAGTTTTGAGACATATCTTATATTTGAGTGTTATTCATATATAGAGATTATGAAGTTATGTTCAACAATACCAGATGTATAATCAAAAAAGGAAAAACTAGAAAGTTGGTAGTAGAAGGTGTTAGGACAAGTGGAAACATATGTTTTTTGACTCAGAGCAATGAACATTGGTTATGGCATAGAAGGATGGGACATTCCAACTTTGATTAAATCATGAAAATTTTCAATGCTAAAGCAATGGGAGATTTGTCAAGGATTGTCAAGCCTACTGATACTTTGTACAAGAAATGTCAACTCAGAAAACAAACCATGAGGATTTTCAAAAATAAGGAGTATTCTACTTCCAGACTTTTGAAGTTGTTTCATACAAATCTTTGTGGACCAACATGGAAAAGAGGACTCAATGGAGAAACATATTTTATGTTTCTTATTAATGATTATTATAGGATGACATGGGTTACATTTTTGAAAGAAAAGTTTGAAGCTTTTGAAATATTTGAAGTGTACGAATCAATGGTTGAAAATCAAGTAGACCCTAAAATAAAGTGTTTCAGATTTGATAGAGGTAGAGAGTTTACTTCAAATTAGTTTGATGATTTTGGTGAAAAACATGGAATTAGAAGGCATTTGTCTACCCCAAAAACCCCTCAGCGGAATGGAGTAGTAGAGAGGAATAATATGACTCTTATTGAGATGACTAGAACTATGATAAAAGATACTAACTTGGCCAGCGTGTGTTGGAAGGAAGTTGTGCATACTACTATGTATATTCTTAACAGGGTACATATAAGAGTGAATCATACTAAGACACCTTATGAGTCGTGGAACAAAAGACCTCCTACTATGAAATATTTTAAAATCTTTAGAACTAAGTGTTACATCATAATAGATGAAGAAGATCTTGAAAAGTTTGATATTAGAGCAAGTGAAGGGATATTTTTATGATATGTTACAAACAACAAAGCCTATCAGTGTTACAACATGAGACTAAATAAAAGTGGAGAGCACAAATGTGAAAGTACGTGAAGTATGGGATCAAACTACTACCGAGTTTGTTTAGGAAACTTATCTTGAGATCATCCTAGTTGTTGTAGAAGAAAAGAGTGATCTGGAAAATTGCAAAGAGAAAGTAACAAGTCAAGAAGAAGAGGAAGAAAAAGAAGAACAAGTGCAAGTCATCAAAACCTCAACCAAACATGTGCAAAAGAATCATTATGAAAATTAGATAATTGGAGATAAAAGAAAACACGTCTAGACAAGGAGAACAGTTGCAGAAGAAAGTGATCAGGCAAATTATTGCTTCCTTTCACTAGTCAAACCTAAATCATATGAAGAAGCAAGAAAAAAAGAGAGTTGGGTAAGAGAAACAAAAGAAGAATGTAATGTCACCACTTTGAAATAGAATTTAATAATAAATAATAATAATATTAAAATACAAAAGAATAAAAATTAAAAAAATAAAATAAAAAATAATATAATCAAGTTTTAAGTTAATGAATGGTCAAAAGACATGGAAGGAAAAGTTGTCTCCCTAAGGGAGAAGAGAACCTCATTTAAGAAGGGGGTAATTGTGGAATCAAAAGTGCAGATCTAATTTAAATAAGAAGTGCAGATTTGATCATGAAAGGTTGTGTCCCTTTCAAAGGGCAGATATAATGAAGAGTTGCACTCCTTCAAAAGATGTTAATGGTGGAAAGGGCATGTCTCTTGCCAAAGGGCATAAGCGACGAAGAGGTGTGACCTCTCCCTCATGTTAAGAGATATAAAGGAAAGGAATCAAAAGCATCTGGTGACATCACCATGGATCAAATCAAATTATAATTGTTATTCAGTTATTGGCAATAGCATCATTGTTCTTGGTGGTATGCATGGGGATTAGTTATATATGTATGCTTAATATATGAAGCCTAATAATGTTCTTATGCAGAATTTAGTAGTAATATTAATATAGACTGCAATATGTATGACAATTTAATAATACCTTTCTATCACTAATTGTTCATATGACAATTAAGTAAATTATATGATGGAGTCAATAATACCTTTCAATCTCACCATCCAATTATGCAGGGAAAATACAAGGAAGCAAGAACATTAGACTTCATAAGGTATGTCAACCTCGAGTGTGGGACAAGAGGCCAAGTTGATGAGGTATTTGGTGCTCTTGGGCTTGAGCTCCATAATGGGAATTGGTGTACGGAGAGAAAGGGTTGTTGAATCCTTCATATAACTATGCAATATATAAGAATGTTAAATATATAGTCTATCAAGGCATAACAAAAATGTTGACTAATTTTTTGTGCAAGGTCTAAACAAACTGTAATTGACAATAGTGTCCCCCTTTCATAATAACTATGCACTAAATTGTAATTCAAGTTCTTAATATAAGAGGGTCCCATTAGGGGACATTACAAAGAACTAAATCAAATACAAAAAAATCATACATGTATGGGAATTAGTACCTAGAATGATGGAATAAAATACGATAGGAAATAAGTGGGTATTCTTAAACAAGATAAATGAACAAGGACAAGTGATAAGGAACAAAGCAAGATTGGTGTGTAATGGCTTCTCACAAGTTGAATGTATTGATTTGGAAGAAACTTTTGCCTCGATAGCTAGGATGGAAGCTATAAAGATGTTTCTTGCTTTCTCTATTTATAAGAACTTTAAGGTATATCATATGGATGTTGAGTCAACTTTTTTGAATAGAGAACCTAAGGAAGAGATATGCATTGAGTAGTTGGATGGATTCAGATTGACAGAAGAATCAGATATGGTGTGTAAATTGAAGAAAGTGTTGTACGGACTCAAACAAGCACCTAGAGCTTGGTATGCTAGATTGGACGTATATTTGTTACAATAGAAATTCAGGAAAGGTATTGCAAATAAGAATCTATATTTCAAAGTTGAAGGTATCAAGTTATCGATTGCTATTGTCTATGTTGATAATATTATATTTGGAGGAAGTGATGACCTATGTAGAGAGTTTTCAGAATAAATGTAGAAGGAATTTGAGATGTCAATGATTGGTGAGTTGTGTTTGTTTCTTGGTCTATGAGTTACTTATTTGCAACATGAAATTTTTATTTCTCAAGCTAAATATGTTAAAGAAATGCTAAAGAAATTTGAAATGGAGAATTGTAAACCTGATACAATCTCATTGGTTGTTGGTTGCAAGTTGAGAAAAGATGATGTATCTCCAGATGTCAATCATAAGAAGTACATATCTATGATTAAAGGATTGTTGTATTTGACTAATTCTAGACCAGATATCATGCAAGTTATTTGATTGGTTACTAGATTTTAGGCTAATCCAAAAATAACTCGTGAACAAGATATGAAGAGGATTTTTTAGGTATTTGAAAGGGACTTCATACTAGTGGTGTGCATTTTTCTTGGGAGATAGGTTGGTCTCTTGGTTAAGTAAGAAGCAAGACTCAATATCTTTATCTACTGCACAAGCATAATACGTTGCAGTAGCATCTTGCTATACTCAAGTCATGTGGATGAAATTGACTCTTAAAAACATAAAAGTGATGTATGAGGAAGTTATTCCTATCATGTGTGATAATACCGATGTCATAAAAGTTTCAAATAATTCGGTTATGCATTAAAGAACTAAACATATCTCAATTGGATATCATCTTAAGAGAAAAAGTTACAGAAAAGGAAGTCAAATTGGAATATATTCCTACAAAGGAGTAGGTTGAAAATATCTTCACTAAGGCATTGGAAAAGGATACTTTTGAGTATCTCTAAAAAAGTTAGGGATTATTGCCCCTCATTTTTCTAAATAGATGCATGAAAGAGGTACATCTTTTCAGGGAGATTCCTTGAAGATTTTTGTCTCCTAGATTTATTGGTCGTTGCTCTTAGGGGGAGAAATGATGCAAATGAGCTATGATATATGGTTTTTTGTTCCCTTTATCTTTGATGTCAAAGGGGGAGAGATCTTGTTGATAGGGGAGAGATGTTTTGATTTAGGTTTTAATGTTTCAAGTGTTGCCATCAATGACAAAGGAGGAGATTGTTGGAAATATGAGATTGTGTTGTTGTCATTGATGTCAAACTTAGTTGCTTGGATGGATTCTAGTTCAAATGTATCTTGTGTTGGTGTTACAATTGGTAGAAAGCTTTCAGTGTTGGTTGTGGTAAAATGCAAGAAATAGTTTTTAATGTCTCATTGATAGTTTGTTTGGTTTTAAAGTTTGTGGTTTGCAAAAGTCAGTTGTTACTACTTTCTAATAAGAGTGTCCGTCAGACTAGTCCGAAAATTATTAGACTGACTCCAAATATGTTGAAGTTTATGTTGTACTTCAGAGGATGTGATTATATGATTCTTATAGTATTCTTGATATGATTCTCTTGTGGTGTTGGTGCTTCACAAGTGAGTTATGTTGATTTGAGCGTGATATATTCAATTATATTTTGGTTTGATGTGTCCAATTGGTTTATCTTATTTGGATCATGGTTTTGATCTAGATATGCTATAGATGACAAGTTGGGATAGTGTTATGGGTTTCACCTTGGTGTATGGAGATCTACACAGAGTATTTTGCATCGGAAGATATCTTTTTGGCTAAGTGTTTGAATGCCTATCTACAAGTTACATTTGGTGTCAACCTCAAAGGATGTTTTAGCATGCACAAATCATTGGATCTATCTTGGAAGGATGTTTTATATGATGTATTTGGCTCCCCTCTTTCTCCTCGAGTGGACCGCCTTCAAAATTTTGGTCCAAGTGGCTTATTCTATTTTGGTTGACCCTCGATTAGGTTTTTGATGTTCTATCTCATATTTAAGGAGTGCAAATGGATGAGTTGAGTAGTATAATGTGTCGAATGTGTGTTAATTGATGAGAATTGTATGAGAATGATATGCAAGTAGATTTGAGTTTGCAAATGTGCAAAAATCAAATTGTGAAGAGCTTTGAAGGTGATATATCCATGAAGATAGTGTGCAAAGATAGAGATTGTGTTCAAAGGTGTTTTCCATGATATTGGTTGCTTGATTATATTGTTTGAGGATAATTTAATGTTCAAGAGATGCTTCTCATATTAGTTCTACTATTTATTTTACTGTTGTACGACAATGAGTCTTCTAGTAGCATTTATGTATCTTGCCCTGAAGCAGTGAGCCTCGGTTTCAAGCAAGTCCTTATTCTGTATCTTTCCTAAGGTTGTACGTCTTGTCTTTGCAAGTCCATCAGGTGATGTTGCTCCTTGGTAGTGAGCCTAAAAATTTATAATCATTGTTACTCATATTGTGAGTTAGATTCTCACCATGGTTTTTCCCAGTTTGGGTTTTCCATGTAAAATTTGGTGTTCGTGTGTTGATGGTTAGTAAGTTTTTCAGTAATGTTTATGTATATTATTGTTTATAATTAATCTATTTTGAAGCTCTGGATCGATTCACCTTGCTTTCAGTCCTACCTTGGTTTCAACAATTTTTTGAATCTTGCTTTCATTCAAAGTGCCAAGAAACAATTAATTAGCCTTTTGGTGAGTTGTTTGGTAGTTTTTTTTAGGTTTTAGTCTGTTTATTAACTTTTTGAGGTATCAACAAGATTTGTCGAATCTAGTTATTAGTTTTTTTCAGGTCTTTTGTGATTCTTATGCTCAATGGATAGTTTTAAGGCTACTAATTTCATATGCTTGGCAAGAAAGCATTATTCAAAGGTCACCAAAATTGTTAACATCCTTGTGCCATTTTGACCAAGAAGTTGGCTAGAAAATTTACTAAAGTTTTATGAGTCATTTTTCTAAAGATAATTCCTAATTTATTAAGTCACCAAAGTCTTAGGCACCAAAAAGCTAAAGAGAAACTAAAGATAAATTTTCACTTTGCTAAAGTCTTCCATGCTAAGCCTCCATGTTGAGTTTACTCTTTTGAAGTTTTAGGGAACGCAGAGTGAGGGGAGTAAGGTTTTCCTATTGTTTAGCATTGAAGAAGTCTAAGGAAGCTTATTGCAAGGCATGATGATAGAAGTTGGCTTCTCAAATGATGAACCACACTATAAGAAATGGGCAGTAGTTTATGGCACATTGAAGAAAGTTTGAAAGATAATGCTTTACATGTATACTCACGTTGAAGTTTTTGCATGATTCCTTTTGCATTTTCCAGGTATGCATTGTTTGATTGGAGATTTATGTGTTTAAAAAGCATAATATTTCTTAAATTAGATTGAATATCTTCTATATAGTTGATAAGATTAAAATTTATCATCCAAGAAGAGTTTAAATAATATTTTTTATTCTATATTTGTGACTAATCAATGAAAAGTTATGAACATTTTGTTGTGTGTTAATGGAAGTATATTACATGCACAACATATACACTACCATTTTCTTATGCTAAGGAGTGGGTAGCAAGTTTGAACTTAGGGAGTTGCATGAAGAGGTAAGGTAAGAGTGGCAAGAATAAAAGGGAGGAAGAAGATTATTTCAAGATCCCTACAACAGCTCCAAGCCTCTATAAAATACTTTGACATTGTCATGTGTGAAGGTGTCTATCCTTTTTTGATTTTCTTTCTACCTTTAAATATAAACATGGAGCTATGTTGACATCTTTGTTGGCATTGCTTTGTCATTGATGTCAACCGGTATGGGATGAATACTAGTAGAAGAGATGTTTGTGCAACATTGTCATGGAGGAGTACAGAATGAGATATCTTTGATATCACCTTGTGTTTCAGGACACCGGTAAGGTAAGGAAGAGAATGTCATTCAGATGGATGACCATTGGAGTGACTGGTACACAAGTTAGTGCCTGACTTGTGTGGATGAGATGGATAGGTTACCGATACAGTGTATCACCAGTAAGGAAAATATGTCAACTGGTAAGTGATGTGTTGACATGGATAAGACAAATCAACCAAGTGAGTGGTTGTCAACTGACAAGATTATGACCAGTGAACAAGGAGGATGAGCATGATGATTGAATATTGTTTGTGATTAAGAGGAAGAATAACCTAAATCACATCAACATCGGAGGAGAAGGATGAACAAGACACCAATATGCTGTGAGGTTGCAGATCAACAGGACTTCCACTGGATGAAGATGTAGTCACCATGTGGAGAGATGACTGATAGTGAATGTACCCACATCAGATCACATGTGCCTGTTTGAAGATGTGTTGCACAAACAGGGAAGTCACATGAGTGCATTGCAGGATGCAGATAACAAGGTATCACTCCACTGGTAAGTGGAGCTTATCTCCTATTATGCATAATGTGCATCATAGTTATGTGAGATAAGGAAGAAGAGGCAAAGGCAAGTGTTTGAAGGCTCACACTGGATATACCATTGAAACAAAGGAATGCATTGAGTGCATAAAATCAGGATTATGCACTGGACCGACAAAGAAGACATGTTGGGATGTCGGAACAGATGGAGAGTGACGAGTTTTTCACCTTGACAAACCGGTAGAGAGGTTATTTGGGCTGATGAAGAGGGAGGCAAAGTGGTGCAGCTGAAAATAGAGAATGAAACCGACATGCAGATGTCTTAGTTAGAAACCACTGAAGGATGATGACATGTTGTCATCAGGATGGCTATCGGTAAGCATGAGAACTGGTAAGGAAGCAAAGAGGCTAAGAGTTGCGACTCCCATTTGATGGAGATGAACATGCTATAGATAGACATGTCTGGTAAACCAGTTAAGGAGTTCCATCGACAATTCAACAAAGAGAAAACATGAGGAGTTAACTGGTAGAATGTGAGATACCGACATGGTTAGTAAACCGACAGAAAAGAGGAACTAGTATAGTGTTTGGTCGGTGATCCTATTTGGACCGACATGAAGATCCAAGCTGGCAGTTGGTCGATGTAGGTGCCACGTAGAAATGAAGTGGCAAGATCACGGAGGTCGGTGAAGTGTCATGCAGAGATAGATGTTTCTACAGGTGTGCATTTAATATGGATCTCGTGATTTGTGGATCGGATCATAGGAGTGCAACTCGAGGAAGAGTGAATGACAGAGGAAAATCAGAGAGTTGTTGGCACCTGGACTGAAGCAAGAAAATCAATTTGTGAGAAGACCTCGAAAAGGAAACAACAAAGATATTAATGGCGTTTTGACAGATGTAGGTTGAGATACAGGGTCGTGTTTTCTATATTTGGAAAATGTGTATTGGAAGGCGCATTAATGGCGGTGATGAGAAAACAACTGTTTGGGCGATCAGATTGGATAAGATCTGATTAGATTTGGTTTGCCTCGAGGTTGATGAGGAAACCCTAACCGCCCATGTTTTTGAATTGGCTTTTGGCGAGAAAACCAGATTATAAATAAGGAAGCCAAAATCATTGAAGGGGGTTGCTAGAAAGAAGAAGATAGAATTGTCAAGAAGTGTGTGAGTGTTGCATGAGAGAGTTAGATCAATCAGAGGGAAAATAGTTAAGGATAGCAGTGACTAAGGGAGTGAAGGTTAAATCGGTGTTAGGGTTTAATAGAGGGTTAACCGGTATGGTTTGAGCAACCGATATAGTAGCTAGAGTGCATCTGAAGAGATAACCGATAGGAGCTTGTACCGACAAGAAGATAGTTGATAGGACCGAAGAACAAAGCAGTGAGGAGGAGATCTAGCAGAGCAGAAGGAGAGTAGAGGTGAACTGATAGAGTTTATTGGCAATACAACAGATAAGAGCAGCAAAAGAGTGAACCAGTGTAGCAAAGAAGGTGTCTCACCGACAAAGTGAGTTATATGAGATGGTTACAAGATTCACTTGTAACAGAAAGATTAATTTTGTATTTGAAGTTATCATTGAGATCATCGAGTTGTAGCTCAGTGTAGGGGTTGTAGCCCATAAACAAGTTAGGGCTTGGTGCTCCTTGGGTTGATGCCCTAAATAAGGGGTTGTAGCCCTAAATATTGTAACAAATTTCATTGTGAGGTTGGATTGGAGCAGTAGACTCCAATAACATTGCTCACCGAGGTTTTTCCCATCTCGGGTTTTCCTCGTACATGCTAGTGTTATGTGATGTCCCTTTGTGTGAATTCATTTGTGATTACTCTCCTCACTAACCGGTAAGTCTACATTCAGCTAGATCTGTTAATCAATATACTTTCATAGGGATAGTTAAAGGGAAAAGCTTGAGAACCACCGATTCACCCCCCCCCCCCCCCCCCTCTCAATGGTGCATTATGTCTAACAACCTTAAGGGGGGGCATTTGTGTGGCCTCCTTGATCTTTGTCTCGGTGACACTGCAACACCCATTTTGTAGTTGCATTTGTAAATTTCCTTACAAACATTAGGCTTTGTTTGGTTATCCTTATTCAATTCATAGATTTCCTCACAAATAACGAGATGTGTTTGATTATCCTTGTTCAATTTGTAGACCCTTGTCCCGGTGTCATTACAACACCTATCTTATACTGGAGTTTGTGGATTTCCTTACAAACACCAAGATTTGTTTGGTTATCCTTCTCTTGGTGTCACTGCAATGCTCATTTTTACAATTGATTGCATTGCAAATAGAAAGATTTGTTTGGCAATCTCCCTTTTTTAGGATGAGTCAACTATAATAACACACATTGCAAAACCTTTTGACTCTCCTCACCTTTTTCACATAGATCACACAACTTGTTGTCTACTGGAATTCGTACTCTCATGGATCACCTAACATAATTCAACTTGCTAGCCTATGAAATCAATGTTTCCTCCTTCTATGGGTCGCCTTGCATAACACAACTCGCTAGCCAGTGAAATCCATGTTTCTTTTCTCTCTCTTCCATGAACCCATAACACAACACACCTCTCATAAATTGATTTATTTTCTTGCTCCTTCTATAAGACCAACTGTATTCTTGAAATAGCATTCCAATAATAATATTAGTGGCTAAGACATTTGGATTATCGAGGTCTCTTCAAATAGTTGACTTGGAGCCTTTGTTTTTAGTACTAACCTCCTTTTTGTGGCTTTTCAATGTGTCTTTTTTGTCTTTGTTTGCCTTTTGTTTTCTTTTTTTGTGTCCTTGTATGTGATTGCGTGAATTAAGATCCTAAGCTCGAGGGCTTATTCCCTCATTTTTAGTGACACCTTATCTCTTTGCAATCTTGCTCCCATTTGCTCATCTCTCTCTCTCTCTCTCTCTCTCTCTCTCTCTCTCTCTCTCTCTCTCTCTCTCTCTCTCTCTCTCTCTCTCTCTCTCTCTCTCTCTCTCTCTCTCTCTCTCTCTCTCTCTCTCTCTCTCTCTCTCTCTCTCTCTCTCTCTCTCTCTCTCTCTCTCTCTCTCTCTCTCTCTCTCTCTCTCTCTCTCTCTCTCTCTCATCCTTTACCATGAGCACGAGTGTAATTTGATACTCCCACTAAAGTAGGAGCTAAATGTAGCATTATAAATTATAACCGAGCTTACAATTTTACACTCCTTTTTTGTGTCATTGTCTTAGTGTGTCTCTTCCAAGCATATTTATTGCTTTTGCACTGTAAACCTGATGTGCATATGATCATATGATGTTTTGGGTCTTTGTCTTCAGCCTATGTACACCTAAGCTACCTTTGTTTCGCCCCTTTCTATGTGTACTAGGGCACTTGGTGCCCTTGTCCTCCCAAAATGGGTCCATTTTTAAATATGTTGGTGTACCAGTTCCTGCCATTTGATTCTCGATCCTAATATTTTAATATGAACATTGAAGGTCGACCTAATTTAATGAAATACCTTGGGAGCCCTATATAGGAGCATATTTCCTAATTAGTTTTTATACCACCACACACTTATTATTGACATCCTACCATATCCTATATCATTCAAGAGCAAATATTATTGTCAAATATTTCAAATCTAAGCATTATGGAGTAGCATGTTGCGACAATCTTCATGCAAGCATGTTTTCATGATTGATTCTTTTATGTCTTGTCATGTCGTGTTATTGCATCAACATTTGTGGGTCTTATTCAAAGAGAATTTCATCATCACCATTATGAACAACATAAATCTCGAGATATAATTCAACATATTACTTTGTAACTTTTCCTTCATTCATATCTCTTCCATTAAGGGTTAATTCCAATAATGGGGTTTGAACTAGGCAAACCCCTATCAACTTGACACCATTTTCCCTTTCTTATGTGTGTAGGACACAAAATATGGAGAGAGTTAATAAAAACATAGAAATTGTAGGCTGAGAAACACAAGACTAGATTTTCAATAAGCAAAAATGCCAGGACAAGGTTTCCTAACCCCATTGTCTAACACTTTTTCGATAGAATTTCAGGGAGATACTCAAAGCGACATGTTGATATCGAAAATATTTATGATATTCACATCTGATAACTTTGGGAGAAAGTTTCCTACCCCTATTATCCAACATTTGTGACCTCAGGTTTGACATACAGGTTCCTCTCTACTTCCCATTTCCAAATATGTACTTGATGTCTACCTATTAGTTTATGCTGACAATTATCAATTTCACATCATTAGTCATATTTCACACTCTTTCCATTATCAATTCAATTTCATCTCAAATAGGGAGAGTAAATTTCAATTTGTGCTCAACCCTTTTCAATGAATGTGAGGTTGAGCCTATTGAGTCTTATTCCACTAAAAGCAATTTGGTTGTAAATGGTTTTGATTCCTAGCTTGCATGTCTAGACTAGTGAACCCCCATTTTTACCATTACAGATGGTTGTTGAGATAAGTTGTGAGTTAGTTGTTGAGGAATATCTGCATAATATTTATACACAATAGACAATTTTAACTACACAAGAAATATCTGATGGCAACAATACAATTGACTCCTTTCATCAATATGCTGGGGTGAAATATTTACTTAGAGAACCTATAATTTTTTTTGATAATTCACAATGGTTTCTCATTTAGAATGCAAAAGCAAGTAAAATTTGTCACATTACTATTTATTTGTCAAAAGATGCATTAGAGGAACTTTAATGCCTAAATTTGGAAATTAGTACTTAGTTATAGGGTGAGTTGAAATTCTTAGTTATAGAATAAGTAGCACAAACCAATATTTCAGGATTGCCTTTGCAAATACATTCTAAACAACATGGAGAAGGAAGCTTGGATGATGTTATCTACGAGCCAAAAGTTTTTAGGTTGAAGAATTTTAAGATGCATCTTTGGATGAAAGTATCATTACACCGTGAGAAAGATGACAATCCTTGCAGAATAAAAAAAATAGAAAAAGTAGGAAAGAGGCTTAGAAAGATAAAAAGTCAATCTTCAAGGAATGAGTAATAGATTTTGAGGACAAATTGCAATTTAATTAATAGATTTTGATAATGATAAAGGGAATCATGACATACAAAGAACCCATGGTCTAAACATTAAAAGACGGTAAAAAGGCAAAAAATTGAAATTAGGTGGGTGTAACTAGAATCAAAATAGAATCTATTAAAATGTTGTCATTGATGATTTTGTGTTTTGACGACATGAGTCCGACATATTCTAGTGTGAGCCTCACAAGCTCTGGTATTCACTTGGATCTGGTACATACCTTTTTAGTTCTACATTGCTCCACACAACAAGATACTTCCATAAGATTTTGAGAACATGTTTTGTATTTGGTATAAAATTTATATCCAATATATTCAAGTGATAATGTTTTGATGCAACATAGTTATGGGTCCAATAAATATATACCCTGTTTACTAATGTAGTGCAATGTGAAGGTTTTTGATCTAGTTCCCTTCAGAATCATTGACAGTTTGTTGGTTTTGGTAATCCTACCTATTCCTTTATGTATGGAGATGTTCTTTTCCGCTCTAGCCGACTTCTCTTGTATGATAAGATCATTTGAGCAGTAGCATATAAAGGTCTCCAGGGCTAACCTTTACTCAATTTGGTATATAAACTCAATTTGGTATATATATAGTTGCTTAGCGAAGGATAGACATATGATCTTTTTTTATCATATTATGCGATGTATAGTGAATGTGAAATTAATTATGTGTAGTGAATGTGAAATTAATTATGTGTAGTGAATGTGAAAGCGATTATGTATAGTGAATGTGAAAGTGATTATGTATAATTAATGTGTAAGTGATTATGCACCTTAGTGGAACTGTATCTCGTGCATATGATAGATGCAACATTAACGGTTCATATTTGTAATATTTGTTGTAAGCCGTCCTCCGGTAATGAGCCATTGTATATTTTGGGCAGTGAGCCCCTCCAGTAGTGAGCCACCCTGTATTCTTTAACCGGTTACATAATATTGAGAGCTAATCCTTTATGTGGTTTTTCCCACTTAGGTTTTCCATTATAAATTCTGGTGTTGTGTGGTGCAATGTGTTTATGTTTATTGTTCATTTTAATTCTACAATTAAGTTATGTTATGTGGATGGCTGACTAAAAGTTTTAATAGATTAAAGGGAATATTGATTCACTTCTCTCTTCTCAGTATTCCAGATGTTCAACAGAATTAGGGCACAGGAGCTTGGAACACAAAAGTGAGGACTAGGTGCAGATGAAATTTTGTAGGGATATAATTTACGATGCTACACATTTATATTAGGAGCATCGCATAGTCCACCATAATATTTTCCATCTACATTATCAAATCAATGCTCATCTTGGAGGCATCTTTCCTTCCCCCATATTACCTTTCCCTACCTAGATTTATGTTACCATCGAGAACCCAAAAATAGGAAAATTGTTCGTAGACTAATATGTGCATTGACTTAGGGTCAATTCTTTATCCCATACAACATTAAAGGTGTGAGAGGTCTTTGCTTGTTATCCACAAGGAGGAGCCACGTTGTCCTGAACTCGAAATTATGTTAATTACATGTGATTGGGATTGATTGATTGGGTAAGTGCACCAAGATGGTGAACAAAAGGGGAGTTTAAGTGGACACCTTCTTTTTTATTTATTTATTTATTTTGTTTTATCTAAAATCAGTTTATCAAATATTTTTCCACATTTGCAATGCTTTATATTCCCTGATGGCAATTGGTAAGTGTTTTATATAGGGTAGAATTCAACAAAAAGCATTTATTTATCTGAAGTAAAAGATTAGCTTCTATCATTTCTATGGTTCAAAACATAACCATTCTTATTGAAATGAATATACATTTCTTCATAACTTAACAATTCTTAAAATGTTAATAAATAGTTAAAAGTATGAATATATCCACACAATAAACAAATTAGATCGAATATAATCTTTTAAATATATCCAAATGTAGAATAAATTTTTTACAAAATTGTGGCAAATGTTCCAACTCAACAAAATGTACACAAAATGGCATATGTGCCAACTCAATACAATGTACAAAAATGACATATGTGCCAAATCAATACAAGTTTTACAAAACAATGGCATATATGTCATCTCAAGATTGCTTTACAGTGGCCACCACTAATAGTATATAACTCTAAAAATTCCTATAGTTGTGGTGGATCATCAAAATCGAGCCTCTTTGAAGTAGTGCATGACTTTGTAGATGCCTGCAGAACAACAATTCAAAAAAGTTAGATTGCTTATGTCAATAATAATTTACAGTTGTCAAATTAACTTCAAAATAACTATAGTGCACTACTATTTCCCTATAATTGAATTGTTGATTACCTCAAGTTGTGGTTTTTTTGTAGAAATCCATTCAGCAAATGATGGCCCCCTTTGACCCCTTTCACTAACATGAGTCTTATAAAATCGCCTAGATAGAGGATCTGTATTATGCTCAAATCATGAAGGCGGCTACACTAGTTAAAATACAACCAATACAAGTCAATGTAAACTATAAATATATATACACTTCTAGATTTAAATAAATATTTATAATATAGAATAAATGTGTACCAGAGGCTCTGATGGTTCTCCTATTGTCCTAGGAGAGGTCATCATTGATGAAATAGGCATTGATGTTCCATGTACATGTAAAATGATAAGATTAGTTTACAATGAATGCACACGCACGCATATAATCATGAAATTGAGAAAGTTTAGAAAACATATACCTCCTACATCTCTTCTTTCAATGCATCATCAAGTGCATTCATCATTCTTGTAAATGATCGTAGTCGTCATTGTACATGTACAAGACAAAAGATGTTAGACTCGATCAATCTAGGTGAACATGTACGTAATCATAATAATTTGAAAAAATAAAATCTAAATCATGCTACAATAACGTGTGTAAGTTCTTAAAACTATTGTATCTTGATTAAAATTGTGTTCAATTACCTTTTTCTACTTGGGCGTCTTTGAGTATGTCATTTACTAAGGAGAAATATCATCCGCGGGTGACATGCCCTAAAAGAGTAACATAATTAATATACACAAACATATAATGTCAGCATAAATTTAACTAATTAAAATTCAAATGTGATTCATATTCAATAAAAACTATAAACAAGATATGTACAAAGAAGAATACCGTATAGTTCTCTAAGCCAAATGAAATGACCGTAGTTGTGGCATCATGAACATGTGAAAGTTGGTCCACAGTCAACACCTGTCAAATCCCACACAAAGATACATTAGATAAATAGTATGAATTTTAAAACATTGATTCGAGTTCAAGGTATTATTCTATTTTGACATGAATTGTAAATTTTTTACCTATGATGATGATACATGTGCAAGAGTTGTGATAGTGGGGTGGATGACGTACCCAAATTTGCTACATCCTAAAATACATTATGTTTGAATTAGTTTAATTTGAACTATAATTAAATATCTATTTACACTTGAAAATTTAAAGTATTTACTAAATAAAACATTATAAATTCAAATCAACATACCTGGCTACCATAGACCTGCTGCATGAGGTCATCTATGAGGACCATGTCATCTGGACCACCAACCTCACAACTAGCCCCACAACAAGTGCAATGATGGTAACTCAAACCATTTTCACATGCAATGTCATCTACCCCGCAACATACCTCAAAGTAGGTAATGCAATGGTGGCCCCTGAGCATGCTACTAGTATGTGGCATAACTATAGCACCATCATTTGCAATTGCACCATCATCTAGGCCAAGAGGATGTGACAACCGCGTCCCATGTTGAATAATAGTGTCAATCAGTGATGCAACTACCTAAAGTGTCTCCATCTCCATAGACTCCTTCAAGGCTACATGGATCGTCACGTGCACCAAGGGTTTCAGAGCATGTGGATCTCGATTCTGAACATTTTGTACATGTCAAGCCCCTAGTCTATCTTGAGCAGAGCCTCCACCTCTACCCTAGAACTCCCTCATATCAAAATAATTGGAGGGCTCATGGAGGATGAACCTGCAATATAGTTTCCTCAAAAAATACAAAGGCACCTCAAATTTATTACAAGGAGGTTGGTCAAAGACCATCCACCACCTATCCCAAAATTGTGTTTTCATGGCAATATGATTACATCAATGCATAGGAAACCTCTTTGAATTAAGAGGTAGGGTCTCCTAGGTTTGGGGATCAGTGAAAATATCCCATATTTGTGCTTTACTTATTTCTTTGTTCTTTACAACATCATATGAGAGACCTTGGGTGTAAAAGTTGCAACATGAGTTTCTATATGCATCCCATTCAGTGACTTGTTTTGAAACTTTTCTGACACTCTCCACCATTGTTTCTAGGGCCTGGGCAAGGTCTGCATAGTGCTGGTGTTCTGATGCTTTCAACCTAGCCACAAGATTGGTAACGGTAACCCTATTTTGTGCTAAACGACCAAGTAAATCCTCCTATGTGGTTTGGGAAGGGGTTATCGACAGATTAGGAGGATTACGAGGCATATTTTGTTGACGGGGAATTTTCCCTTGAGGGGAGTTGTTTTATTGAGAATCTGGAATGAAATTTACAAAATAAATTAAAATCAATAAAAAACTACAAAATTGTTGTGAATTTAAACATAGGAAACAAAAAAATGCATAAATAGATCATAATCTTACCTCTATGACGACGTGACATTTTGTTTTTGCTTATAACTCTCAAATCACATTCAGGTTTCGGGTGCTATGCTTTCCTCGCTATGGGTTTTTCAACTAGGCCACGAGTAGAATGGACCAACTCATCCTCACCCACCCCCACCCCCCCCACCGAAAAAAAAATTGTAATCAGAATAACATGTATGTGTTACGAAAACATTTAGTAACGAGTACGCATTACTATTACGTTTAGTAACACGTATGGGTTACTAAATTTATTTTTAACGCATGCACAATTCTTTTAGGAACAAAATATTGTACACGTTATGGCTTGGGATTTCCTGGTCGTAACGTGTACAAGTTATTTCAAAAAAATAACAACCTGTATGCATTATGTTGATTTTTCAGTTTTTTTGGAAGGGTGTTCATTTTATTGTTCACCATCTTGGTGCACTTACCTGATTATGTGTAGATGAACTAAGATAAAAATGATAGAATGACTAAATTTGATAAAATACATCAAATACAACACGAAATTAAAATGTAAGGATGATCTAGAATGAGGACATAGAGAAGAACCCAACGTTGAAATCTGAAGCTAATTGTGCTAGATAGAAGTGTTGGGTGCCTATGTTTGAAGGTGATGAAGGCTTAATAGATGGTAAAAAATGGAATGGGAAAGCTTTGCACACTTGTCTCCTAAATTTGGGTCAAACTAGCAGGATAGAGTAACTAGGTTCCCCATTCTTAGGGTTTTGAGTGATCTAAAGTTTGATGACACATGCCACTATTTACTCTACCTGTCGATAATTGTCTCACTATTGATTTGAACCTGCACATAGAAAAAATGGTTTTGTTGTCTAGGGGCTTTCCTAAATCAAACCTTATGTTGGTGTTAATACCTCCACAACATCAACAATAAAATAGAATGTATGCCCTCACAAGGAAACAGGCTAAACTAATAATAAATACTAAAATGACAAGATTGCCTTAGTTAAAAAACCCTCTCAAGGAGCTACACATAAAGGTGGTTATGCCATGCCCTTTTGGAAGTCTTGTAGAAGTCAGTGAAATAGCATAATGATAATAGTAAAAGATAAGCATGAATAAATACTTGAGTATAGAGTGCTTGTAGTATGTTGCTCTTATAGCTTGATAGCTCATTTGTTGTATGATTTCTCTGGATTGGATTGGATTAGATTGTAGCCCAAATCTTATGAAAGATGAAAGGTGTCATTTGCATAGGAATCCCAAGGTTATTTCAAGTACAGGTTGACAATTGATGTTCAATTGCAAAGATTGAGATTGGATCATGAAAGATAAAGGCTGACACTTGCAACACCCAAAATTTGAACCCCTTTTGGTGGGGCTAGGGTGTTGGGAACCTTGTTCCACCTATAAAGGGGCCTTTGAAAGGGAGAATCAAATATCAGGGCCCTTAACATAGTCTTGGATTCAATGTTTGATTATGATTTATGTGCAGGCTCGTTAGTAAAGTATAGAGCATAAATAATTTTAAAATGAATTACCGGTAAAGTATAGAGAATTTAGGTGCCAAATAGAGCATGAAATTGTTAGGTTAAACAATTTATGATGCTACATGACTTATTGGCCTATGTAAGCCACAATGAGCGTATATGCCTTTCCTAGTACCTTTGTGTCTACATGAGTGTTCTTGGCCATATAAGACAATCTCAACATGTTCATTCTCTCAAGCTAAGGAAAATACTATGCTTTGGGATCCATCACCAACCTATATGCTATACATGTTTTTTAATCTAGAAAACCACTTGCTCTACATGACACATTTATATAAATTATCACTTTAGATTGTTTACATGCTTGTCTTAGGACTGCATTTACATGTCATGTATTGATGTTCTCTCCCCTCTAATTCCTAGCCTCCAATGAACATGACCAGTTGTAGGGGAATATATGTTGTCACTAAAATTATTATGAATAAGCTTTCAAGTAGTGTTAAGTACTACACAGGGACTCATTTCCACACCCAAATAGAGCATTACCTTGAAGCATGACATTGTTTGATATGCTTAATCATAGTGGACTGAATTACCTTTTGAATAGGTATAAGTTTCCAACCTTATAGATTTCCTATTTTTCATATTTCCTAGATACTCAAAGTAGACATAAAATGATAATATGTGCTTTATTCTCACTTGTGAGATATAAGCTCCTCTTTACATGTTTTTCCACTATTTTACAAGATCAAGAGTGTGCATACTAAAGGAAGGACTTACGTGATTACATTGAGTGATCCATTATTTTATATGGACCTTAATATTTTTTTCTGTTTAAATAATTAGTTCACATGTATTTTTGTGAGTTTTACATAATTTGATATACACTACCATTTTAAAATTCACATACAGTTGAAAGTGGGGGCAAAAAGTAACGATGAATTTTGCATATCCATACTAATTCCTATTTAATTTTGTGCCTGTTTTGAGAGAATGACTTAATACATTTAGATATTTATTAATGACACGATCTTGTGCAGTGTTGGGTTCATTTCACTAGCTCTCACCTATCTCCATTCACAAACACTCATACATTTGCTAACATGTTATCCATTTTTTGTATATTTTCTTATTCGTGTCACATTTATTACACCTCCCATGAATGGACATTCATTATTTTGTGTAGAATTTACTAATTCATCACCTTTGGTCATTATTATAGGTGCTAGATTGATCTTGTGTCCATGAGTTTGACCTTTGACTCTCCAAAATTTAAATTTAAACTTTGGTCGACTCTTGTCCATTTCCCTAGCCATTGTGAGCCAACCAAATACACATTTATGTGATTAATTACTATGTAACTGTATTCATTCAATTGCATTCATTTTATCATTCAAGCATGTCATATCCAACCTTCACTCATCCAAGAGCATTAGAAAAAACATATTAGTTTGGTGCACTAAAATGAAACAAGGCCTATATATTCATCTTTGGGGATTATTTTTTGTCTATTGATCCTTTATACAATTGTAAAGCTGGTCTTTTGGGGTGTTGACTTGGGAGAATGTGTCCCCTAGTGATTATGAAAACCATATTAAGGTATTTATAAATATTGTGATCTTTAGAGTAGAGGTTGATAGTGTTGACAAATTAGAAAGAAAAGACACACAACTAACAATATTGGACCTACACAGAGAAGAGATATTTGTGAAAACGTAAGTGATCAAGATGAATAGATTTGACCAAGACTAAAGTGCATATCTTACACAAGATCCTAAACAAGAAAGATAAACAAATCATTCCTAACTATAAAAATATATTATTGGTGTAAATTATGTCTCATAATTACACTTTACTTAAGTTGACTTAAGATAATGCATTCATTATAGTTTGCATATGAGACACTTAGGGAAGTGTGCATATAGGGAAGATGGTGTTATCTTGTTATCACATTCCATCTTCTGTGGGTGATACATCTTTAGTGGAATATTCTATTATTTCTCCTACCTACCCTTGTATCTCAATGGGCCACGTGTCATGATTGTGCTCTCTCATTTTCCTATGGCTTTGCCTTTATAAGCAGGCCCATCTTCATTGTATGGTTAATCCAATTGATCTTATTGCATTATTGATGAGAATGCAGTTCATTCTTACCACATATTATTTCTCTCTTGTATTGTGCTATTCATTGGACTCTATATCTTGGTTGCTATAGGAAAATTCTCACATGGTATTAGAGCCACTAGAGTGCCACTGGTTTGCCATTTGAGATAAATTTGATGCAAATTGGGGTTTTTTATTTTGGAGCTTTCTATTGTAGGTTAACATTGGAGCTTGTTGGGTCAGATCAAAGGTTACCATTGGATTGAATCAAGAGTCATAATCACCTTTTGTTTCATCTAAATCCAACACCAAAGGCCAAATCTAGAGCCATTCGAAGGTGGAAGGTGGTTACTTGTCCCAAGAGTGATCCAATCTAGAAGCATTTTTTGTCAAATCCGACATAACCATCATGCTCAGAACACCCAAAAACCTCAAAATCAACTTTTTATTCGTCGAAATTAGACCTCGTCACCTCGAGCTAGGAAAAACCCCCTCCTTGATTGCACGGTATGGATGTGCATGCTGACAATCGATACAATTTTAATTTTTCAGAAATATAAATAGTTTTTTATTTTCTCCAAAAAAAATTTATGAAAAAGTTAATTAAAAATCGAATTAAAAATATCATAATTTTCCATTTTTTATTTCATTTAAAAACTTTTTTTTTTGGGGGGGGTGGGGGGGGGGTGTTTAAACCTGTGGTACGTATGTATCAACAAGGTACCCTGCGACACAAGTACCTCTATTGAGCCCTAGGTCTATAAGGTGGCAGGGGCGGTATGCCTCCCTTGCCACGACCTTTGACCGTGGTAGGGTGGGCGTACCCCTGCCACATATTTATTTTAAATATTTTTTAATAAAAAAACTTTGAAATTAAAATATTTTTTTAAATGGTTTTTTTCAAGTCATTTTTATTAAGTTTTTTTAAATAAAAACTTTAAATGTTTAAAAATCAAAATCATTTTTTTTCTTTATTATAATTAATAAAGTTTTTTAATTAGAAAGTTTTAAAAAAAATGTGTGGCTTTTTCTTTATTCTTAATAAAGTTTTTTTTTGAAAAATAAAAACAATGTGTTTTTTCCTTTATTTTTAATAAAGTTTTTTTTTATGGGTTTTTAATAATATTTTTATTTAAACTTTTTATTAATTTTTTTTT
Source organism: Cryptomeria japonica (assembly GCF_030272615.1). NCBI lineage: Eukaryota > Viridiplantae > Streptophyta > Pinopsida > Cupressales > Cupressaceae > Cryptomeria > Cryptomeria japonica. Next base: position 171,314,372 of record NC_081412.1, on the reverse strand, counting down.
AAAATAAAATTTTCATTAAATAAACAAAATTGGGAACACATTTTTTTTGTCCACCCACATACATGTCTTGCAACATTCTTTAACAAGCAACCAAGGGGGGGTCAGTTTGCTCCTACATTTTTTTTGTGACATTCCAATCAGAGGCATCTTCATCTGCAATTTTCTAGAGGGCATCTTTTTGGTGGCATCATCTTCATGTTTCCAAATTTGCATCACGATGTTGTATTCTTTTGAATGAGCTATGTTGTAACACACTAATATAAAGTGTGACACCTCTTTGTACTTTGTCATTGATGACATATTTGATGTAATCCTCTTGTAATCCACATATTAGGAAATATCTTGTGAGACTTGATGCATGGCTCTAGTTGAGACTTAGATTGTACAAATTGTGCATGGCTCCAGTGGGACTTGGATTGTCCCAATCTGCGATTGATGAGTATCCAACTAATACTCAAAGTAAGTATCTCCTTGTCTAATCTTCTTTTTGTTGCAGTGAGTGATTCATCGGTCATTCTTCATCGACATTGGTACCTGGTTTTGTCACACTTTGACATTCTTGGTGCAACATTGGCTCTATCTCTTCCTACTGGGAATAAATTTTAGTCAACATCACTAGACCATCCTTGCAGGAGATTCTACATTAAGGGGGGGCTTCATGGTGTCTCTTCTTCTCTCTTGTGGGGGGAACTTTTTCCTCACATGAGGTTTTGTTCATCTCATTCATCATTGAGAGCATTGTGTGCTTTCATCTTCCTTTTTTTTTTGGGGGGGGGGGGGGGAGTTTTTTCCCATTGAGTTTTTTTATTTTTCTCTGTTTGTGAGAGAGTGCATTGCATTTGTACATGGGTACCTAACATGGCCTAGTAGCCAGGAACCATCTTGCATTATTAGCTTGAGTCTACATTCCCCTATGTTGCACTCAAGGGGGTTGTAGTGTAAATTATGTCTCATAATTACACTTTACTTAAGTTGACTTAGGATAATGCATTCATTGTAGTTTGCATGCGAGATACTTAGGGAAGTGTGCATCTAGGGAAGATGGTTGTTGGATAAATTTTACCCTTTGTGGTGTTATCTTGTTATCACATTCCACCTTCGGTGGGTGATCCACCTTCAGTGGAATATTCTATTATTTCTCCTAGCTACCCTTACCCACCCTTGTATCTTATTGGGCCACATGTCATGATTGTGTGCTTTCATTTTCTTATGGCCTTGCCTTTATAAATAGGCTCATATTCATTGTGTGATTAATCCAATTGATTTTATTGCATCATTGATTAGAATATAGTGTTTTCTTGTCACATATTATTTCTCTCTTGTATTGTGCTATTCATTGGATTCTAGATCTTGGTTGCTATAGGCAAATTCTCACATAGATAAATTCCACAGTCTTATCAAACCTTCATACTCAAGATAAGAACTAAGTACATCTTATCCATTTTACATTTACTTTCAAAACACAAATGAGGAAATAAAAAAAAATATTTGAGAGAAGAATTTAGGAACGCCATATGACCAATTCAAATAGGGCAAGAAAAAACTTATTATATCAAAGAATTTAACCCATGAGGGACCATGAAGAAAAAGCCTACATAAGAGTGAATACTAAGTGGAAAGAAAAAATGTTGATAGTCCAAATGAGAACAAGCTCTCATCATCTTAGGTATGAAACATGCATATGCATGGTTTCTAAAGAGGTGTGGGAAAAATGAATATGTCGTTTCCCAACAAAGGAACTTTAGAGACATAATAACATTTCACTATAGAGTACCCAATGTATAGTGACATTTGTGCCAACTATGAAGACACTTTACAAATTGATCATCGGGATATCTTATTTGAGGAGGCAAGATTGAACAAAATCGAGAACCACATAATCAAAATTTAGGACAAAAAATTCTGATATGAAAAAGAGATTACAAAATTTATAAAATTTTTATATTGGTGGCTCGTGTATTGCTCCTAAATTCCATAAGCTATTTTGACCTAGATACGTTATTAGTACTTGTTGTTAGGTTAGGACTATTGCAATCGGTTGCCATTGGTTTTTGTTAACTCATTATTATTCAATTATTTCTCCACCAATTATAACTATGATTTTTTTGTTTTGATGTATGTTTTTAAATTTTTTATAAAGTTAGGATGCATAATTTTAAGTTTCTAAAGTATAAAAAATATTTTTCTCCAATCTAATTGGCTTGGAAAATTTACATCTTATTAGTGGATTTTTAGGATCCACTATCTGAATGATTTTTTTAGGCAATTTTTTAGGTACGTCAAAATAATATTTGGCATGTTTAAATTTTCTTATCAAATTTATCACTCATTTTCAAACATATTTTTCTCAATCACCAATTTGCCACCTCAAATCATAATCTAGGTTATTATTTTACATATAAATTTAAGATTGTAAGATTTTGAAATAAAAAATGTAAATATACACCATGCTAATACTTTTTACTATCAATTATGGTTGATAAAATTTCTAATATTTTTTTTACCTAAAAAAGTTATTTTATTAACTCTAAATTTATTATAAAAGTTATTTTATTAATGTAATATTTATTATAAAAATTATTTAATTTTACTTTAAAACTACTTCTTTTCTTAAGAGGTACTTAGTTTATTTTTAACAAATTTTCACTAATATATATTTTAATGTTTTGATGTCTTTATATTTGTAATACATATTAACTTTGAATAAATATTTTATAGTCTTAGTGTTGTTAACATACCAACAATATTATTAAATACCTATATAATGTCATTTCAAATTAAATTATTTTCAAAATGAGTTGATTTTTTGGGTTATTCTACTTGTTTGACATAGAACATAAAAATATGCTTGTAACTAGTATCTTTGTAATAACCATCAAAGAAATAGATTGAAATAATCTACATGTAAAAGTGATTTGATCTTGATTATCACAATACATTTACTGCTAAACAAAATTGTGAAAAATATAATTCGAACCAAAATTAAATTTATGAGTTGGACAAAACATTACAAGAAATTATTTAAAATCATCATTACACTTTATAATATTATTATTATTTATATTGCCTTCAATTTTCATAAAATACTAATTTTTTTATGACGACTATATTAAAAATTTTCCTTAAAAAATATTAATATAATATCATGATTTAAAATAGAATATTTTCAAAATAATATTCACACACACACACACACACACACACACACACACACACACACACACACACACACACACACACACACATATATTTAATCAAGTGCTATCAAGGTGGGGATAGCGCCCTATAGTTTTTTATTAAGGTAAAAACAGGTTTTGAAGGGGCCCCGAAACCCTTTACAAATAGAGCTTAACAAAAAAAGCAACAAGAGACAAAAAGGAACAAGCCAACGAAAAGCCAACAGAAAACCATAGAAAACCGACTTAAGCCCCACAAAGCCAGCAAAACCAGCCAGACCCAAGAAGAGAAACTAATTGATTTTTTTCAGGGCATTAGCCAAGGTGTTGCTAATCCCATGCAGATCTTTGATGTTATCCCTAAGATTTGGGAGATCCTTAGCAGAAGCAACCACAACTTTCTTGACACTCGCCTTGATCCTCTTAGCAGCACCACCAACCGGAGTAGCTTCACCACTGCCAATCTGGATGGTCTCATCATCCATATCAATTTCCACCATCACTTTAGGAGAGCAGGTATGATCAAAGACCTTAGCAATATCCTCCAAGTTTTTAGTGACGGTTGACAGGATATTCGGGATAATGCCTAGCAAATTTTTCATGGCCTCTCTCCCTTCTTCCAACGATTTAACCTTCTCCTCCATATCCTGCTTCCATTTTATCTGCTCCCTGTCATCATTCTCCCTCTTCTCATTCGTATTTTTCCCCTTTTTCTCTAGGTTCTTCAAGAGTTCATAGGTCCATCTGTCATAATCCAGTCTCGCCTCAGTGAGTTTTTTAAGGTTATCCAGGAATAACCCTTTATCCGTACTTTCCTTATCCTCGTTTAAACTATCCTTAGTCATATCCTTCTCAGGCTCCTTATTCCTTTCCCTCTCGGAATTTGCATCTAATTCCTCATTATCCTTGTAATCCACATCCTCCATAGGATGGTTGTTGTCCTTGCCAGGGCAGTCACTGTGGATAGGGCTTTCATTGTCAAACTCATTATCACCACTTTCTTCCTCAATACCCACCTCCTCATCTTTCTAGCTATCTTCACCATCAGAATCATTCATCTCCATTTCACTGTCTTCTTTTTCAATTTCCTTTGTTTTCATCCCAGGGGCACTCTTTCTTTTTTTGCTAGAAGACGCCTTCTCCTTGCTAGAATCGCCTCCCTCCATCTTTCTCTTCCCCGAAGAGGCGGATAACCTCTTGTTTTCCAGCAGGGCGAGGGTTTTACAGTGCTCATAAATGAGCAGCAAAAGCCCGCAATGGAGAACTGGACTTGAGGGATTCTTATTGTGTTTATTGAGGGACCTAGAAAGGAACCTGAAAAGGTAGTAGGGCAAGGATACCTTTTTGTCATGTCTGAAATGGTTTAAAAGAACAAAGTGGTAGGTGTGGGCCCTGGAGATTTGGCCCTCAACCGTGATATATTCCATTATAGCATTCAAAACCCAGCCCCAGATTTTCTTGATATAAGCAACTTCATAGTAACCCCCTGTGGCTTTGCCAATTCTATCCCTCTCTTTTTCCTTCCGCGGGAACAAATTAACTGTGTTGTTGGAGACTTTAAGGTCTCTATAAAAATTAAGCCCAGTATGGGGCATGCCAGTCACAGTAGCTATAAGGTCTATGCCCAACTTGAACTTAACCCCATAGATTTTAAAGGAAACATTACACCAATTTTCAGAAATTTTGGAAACGACGAGATTTACCCTACCTTTGTCATAATCCACTAGCTTCTCCATAAAGCTTGTGAGGGACCCTTTTTCCAGCTTCATCCACACTTTCAACATTGCTTTCCATGTTGACGTATTATCTGGTTCCTCCTTCCTTAAATCTCCTCCCATCTTCGAATTTGGATTACCAGCTTCGTTCCTCTGCAAACTGAGCACTTCTTTCCTGTAGTTACTCAAGATTTTGAACTGGGTGACCCACAAAGCGTGCAGCATATTATAAGAAATGGTTGGGGATCTATTGCTTTGCCAGGTAATAATTACCTTTCCATCAAGGCATAAATTATTCATATTCTCTATCATGATTATGCGGTCCTTCCCTCTCCATATATTTGTCCTTTCTAAGGAGCTCTTTAATGTTTATGTTGACATCTTCCCCGTGCCAAATCATTTGGGAATCAGAATTAACACCTAGGTTCGCCAGACAATCCGCCACCATATTTTTTCTCTAAAGGCATGTTGAATTATAATATCTTTAAAACTAGCAATAATTTCCCTAGCTTTCATGATAATATTTTCAATTGACCATGATGGCTCCGACTCCCCCTTCAAACACTTAATAATATTAAGTGAGTCTCCCTTGAGCCATAATTTATCATGATTAAGATTCTTGGCTATAATTAAGGTGTTTAGGGCAGCTGAGCCTTCGACAAAATGACTTGTTTGACTCCCCAAAGGACCAACCACCGCCACTAAGCAACTTCCAGCAAAATTCCTGACAATGCCCCCATATCCAGCTTTACCCGGATTCCCCTTAGAGGCCCCATCAAAGTTAGCCCTAATCCACCCCTGAGGAGTAAAACACTAAACATGACCTTCTCTTCCCTTCTCTTTGCTAGTAGTAGTAGTAGAGAAGTTCCACATGTCTTTGAAGTCTTCTTTAGCAGCTGGTCCATAATCAGTACCGTAGATACATTCAAATATACTCCTATAAATTTTATCCGCCACCACTTCAAGAATAACACTTTTATCCCTAAAAATCTTATTTTTGCGCTCTTTCCAAATATTCCAGACAACATTCGGGAGAGTAAGTCTCCACAGTCTTAGGATTAAAATTGGGGTAGTGCCATTGCTGCCAGGATTCCCCTAGGGAGTTCGGAAAAACCCAGCTCAAGTTCCACCCGCTTAAGATGATTTTCCAGATTTCCTGACTAAAAGTACACTAATTAAGAATATGGCAGGCAGTCTCTTCTTCCCTGCAACAAAGAGAACACCTGTTAGGAAAAAAAAAACCTCTCTTTTGAAGGTTGTCCAGGGCTAAAACCTTGTTTTGGATGAAAATCCAAAAAAAGATGTTAACCTTAGGAACTAACTTCTTGTTCCAAACTTTAGCCCAAACAGGAATTTCTTCCACAGATTCATTATGGATAGCCACAGCTAAGGAAATAGAGTATTTCCCATCCGGGGTTTCCCTCCATATCAATTTGTCATATTTGTTGTCTCTAAGAACTTTAGCAGAGAGAGAAATCTGAAGGAACTTAAGCCCCGTACACTACTAAATAAAATCAATCCAATTCCCATTTCTCCAGTAGTCTCTGACCAGCTCCCCAAACCTGCTTTTGAACCAGTCTTTCCATTCATTAAGGATTGGAACTTTTTCCAGAGGTTTGTCCAATATCCACCTATCTTCCCAAAATCTTATTCTCCTACCATCCTCAAGGTTCCAAATTCGTCCAACAACAGCCCAACTTTTAGCTGATTGAACAACATTCCATACAGCCGAACCTTCAACAATAAAAGAATCATCTAAGAATTTTTCCTCAGAAGGTTGCATATAAAGATATTTGTTTTTCCAGATAGAGTTCCATTCTCTTTCCTCCCCTTTCATTCTCCAAATTTGTTTGGCTAATAAAGCCTTATTCATGGAACTAATATTCCTTAAACCCAACCCACCTGAGGCCTTAGGAGAACTAATATTCCAGGCCTTAGGAGAACAGATAGCACCCTATAGTTATCAAAAAGAAAGGTTTACAATATATAATATTCGACTGATAGAACCAAAGCAAACTAAATTAAAACATATTACAAAAGCCTTAAAATGGTGGCCACTCGTATTCCCATCGTCACCACCTTATCAATGCTCCCTTCTGAGAGCCATCCATCTTCTTTCTGCATCATCCTCCTAAACGGGCCCATATCGGCATTCACGACCCCAACCCTGAAGACCTCCCACGCTTCAGCCATAAACTCCTCTTTCTTAAGCCTAAGAGCTGTTGTAGCTAATTGAGCTTCTTCCTCTAAGTCCGAACACTCTGCATCAGAGAGGATAGCCATGGGATTGAAATAAGGGCCCAGGATGCTGGTCCACTCCTCTTCCACTTCCAAAACCGCGCCCCCCACAACTTTCGCATCTTCTTCCCTTACAAATCCTACCAATTTCTGCACTCAAGCTTCCTTCGATGGTAGAACATCAACCATTAAGCACATAATGGTTTCATAAATGTAACCATCGCACCAGTGCCTCTCCTCACTAAATGCATCCTCAAGCAAGACTTGGATGGCATTTTGGCCTTCAATGTCAATATCGAATAGGCATTCGCACTGGGCTTCGAAGGACTCCTCATGACAAATACAACTTAAGTCGAACCTATGCACCATTTTGCCTTCTCTGCGATGCTTGCTCCGCCCGATCTTAGCTTTGCAATAAATAGACCAAGGGATTCTAGAACCAACCATCCAACTATCAAAACCCGTCCTCTTTTCTCCCACCGGGATTTCAAAACCATTCCAAGAATACCGTAAAAGCTATTGCCACACCCGCATGAATAAAGTTGATAAGAGCGTACCTCTCTTATCCTTAAAACCAAAATTTGTGATGATGTTCACCCTATCCCCGTCCTTGAGAAATGGGCTTTGTCCTCGTGCAGGATTTTCTGAAGATCTTTGTTCCCTGTGTTTGCTGATGACAAGACTGCTGGCAAAGTCTTTGTGATCCCTTGGTTAGCAAGAAAATCCGCCACTTGATTACCTTCGCAGAAAGTATGTTGAAGATGGCAGTCCGTCAACTTTTGGAGTAGACAATATATCCTTGGGATCCAAGCGTTTAACCACTAATTCATGAATCCTTTTTTGATTATCCCATTTGAAACACTTTTTGAGTCCCCCTCTATCACCACCTTCGTAGCACCATTAGATGTTGCCCATTTTAATCCTTCCTCTAGAGCTGTAATTTTCGCAATGTTATTAGTGGCTATTCCTACTTGACCGCATACTGCCCCGACTAATCTACCCTTCTCATCTCTAACAACCGCGCCATAACCAAATATACCTAGATTTCCTTTACTAGCTCTGTCAAAGTTCACTTTTTTCCACCCGGGTGGGGGAGGTGACCACTTAACTTTCTTCTGCTCCATTGGTTTCACGCCTTGAAGATGACTACTGCTTTGTTTAAGATTCCATGTTTGCTCCATCTCCATATCCCATTTGGAATAATATTTAAATCTTCTTCCATAGATCTTACCATTAATAGATTCTTCTGCTCCACTGGTTTCACGCCTTGAAGATGACTACTGCTTTGTTTAAGATTCCATGTTTGCTCCATCTCCATATCCCATTTGGAATAATATTTAAATCGTCTTCCATAGATCTTACCATTAATAGTTTCTTCTACTACAAATTGGATTTTATTAATAAGCAGATTGACCTCCATCTCTTCCTCCCTGAAAATCCTTCTGTTTCTCTCTTTCCACATGTGCCAAATGACCATAGAAGGGCTAATGATCCACAAACTTCCCCATTTCGAGAACTTACTCCTTGTCGACCAAGCATAGATAAATTCTTTGAACATACTGTTGTATACCATATAATTATGTAACTTCAGTTGCAGCCAATCCCAACACTTCCTTGAATAAGTGCAATTGTACAATAAATGTTCTGCAGATTCTTCGTCATTTTTGCATAAGCAACATCTATTGCGCCCCGTTATGCCTATAGATTTTAATTTGTCCCTTGTAAGAATCTTTCCATGCAATGCAATCCAAAGGAAGGCACCAGCTTTAGGTAACACCCATTTGTCCCAACATAGGATGGTAGGCCAATTGCAGTCCTTCTGCCTCTTTCTTTGCAGCTCATAACCCAAACTAACCTTATAATTACCTGATTTAGCAGTATTCCAGATAAGGGAATATTTTTTTAGGCAAAATGAAGACTTTTCTGCTATTGAGAATGTCAACCACCTTCATACTGTTCACGCTCTGCGATTCTCCAACCCTTTTCCAAATTATTGGAGAATTTGGACGACAATTCCCTTGGACATAATTTGCCACAAAAACTCCCATAGTTGCCTCCATTTCATTGATCCAGTCTTGATCCTCAATCTCATCTACCAACGCTTTTTCTCCATTCCACGAGTCCCTCCAGAACTTAGCCTTGTGCCCATCACCTATCTTCCATGCAAGGTGATCTGTTGTGATCTTCTTGCTTTCCCAAATGAACTTCCATATTGGTGATCCTCCAATCGAGTTGGGCATTGTGAATATTCTCTTTGGCTCATTCGAGTCCAAGTATTTACAAGCCATCAACTTGCACCAGCCTTTTTGGGGAAAATTATACATCTTCCAAGCAAGTTTCGCACCAAGAGCCAAGTTTTGCAAATTCATTTTCCTGAGACTCGCCCCACCTTCCTCCTTGAGCATGCAAGCAGTTTCCCAATTGATCAATGGTATCTTTTTTTCCTCTTTCGAACCTTCCCATGTGAACTTTTAAAGCAAACCATCTAATGTCGATAGAGCCTTGCTAGACGCTCTGTAACATGACATGTAGTAGATAGGAACTGCATTTAAAACTGTTTTTATCATCTAAATCCGACCTGCCTGTGAAAGCCATTTGTTCTTCCATAAAGCTGATTTGGCTTTGCACTTATTGACCACTTCTTCCCACATTCTGTTATCCAGTTTTCCTGCAAACAAAGGAACCCCGAGGTATTTAATAGAAAAACTTCCCTGTCCAAATTGTAGCAATCCCTCTATCTTCGCTTGAGTTCTTTTATTAGTGTTGAGGAAATATATCCTTGATTTTTGCTTATTCATGCACTGCCCCGAATCCTTTTCGTAGTCTTCTAACACACTCTTAATGGTAAGGACTTCTCTTTCCGTTGCTGAACCAAAAAGAATGGTGTCGTCCGCAAATTGTGAATGGGAGATCAGATTCAAACTTCCATGAATTGAAAAAACTTTCCATAGACCTCGCCCGACCTTGCTCTTTATCTGCCTACTGAGCACTTCTGCCATAAGAACAAACACAAAGGGCAACAAAGGGTCTCCTTGCCGAAGCCCATTAGTAGCTTGGAAGAAGCCACACGCGGATCCATTAACTATAATTGAATAGTTTACTGATGAAATACAGTGCTCAATACATTTCAACCATCTATAATCAAATCCAAATTTCCTAAGAACTTCAAGTAGGAAGCTCCACTTAACTCGATCATAAGCCTTACACACATCTAATTTAATGACCATACCTTGGAATTTGGAGGAATGCATTGAATGAATAATTTCTGCTGCCATAATAATGCTGTCCATAATTTCACGCCCTGGTGTGAATCCATGCTGTTCTAGCAAAATTATTTTCATTAGAATCAGTTTAAGCTTGTTTACCATTGCCTTGGAAAGAATTTTATATAAATAATTACATAAAGAGATGGGCCTGAAATCCACAATGGAAGAGCAATCCTGCATTTTAGGGATCAAAGCTATGTTGGTATGATTTATCTCCTTAACAAACTTCCCCTGTTTTCTAAAATCTTCCAAAATTATGAGAATGTCATTCCCCATAAACCCCCAACATTTTTGAAAAAACTCCATTTTGAATCCATCTGGGCCCAGAGATTTGTTTGGGTGCAAGTCAAAGACTGCCTTTTTAGCCTCCTCTAAAGTGAATGGACAACATAGCACTTTGTTGTCCTCCTCCGAAATCTCATTTGAAATAATATCCGTCATCGAATGGAGTTGAGAAGGATTGAGCCCGTTAGCATTACCAAGAAGATCCTTGAAAAAGTTCACCGCTAGCTCCTCAATGGCTTCAAGAGACGACTGTTGCTTGCCTTCTTGATCTGTGATCAAGACAATTCTGTTCTTATTCCTGTTAGTTTTGACCGATGCGTGGAAAAATTTGGTATTCACGTCATCCTCTTTGATCCAGAGCTCTCTGGATTTATCGCGCCAGAAAATTTCTTCCCTAAGAAGAACCTCTGCCAATTCCTTCTTGAGAGCTACTTCTTGATGATACGCATCATTAGACATCCTAGAGATTATAGTGACTGAGTTCAATTGAGTTAGTTCCCCCTCTATTCTATTTCTTTCTGCAATTTTTTTTTTGAAGGAATCTTTATTCCATACTATAATCTTGTCCTTTAAAATTTTTAATCTTTTCACAAAACTATAACTCAGGGTTCCTCTGTAAATATTGCTTTCTTTCCACCATTGCTCAAGAAGTGCAATGAGCTCACCGTCTCTCCACCACATACTCAAGAATTTAAAGCTGTTGCTTCCCTTCATTGGAGCCTCACTCAATTTGAGCTCCACAGGAAAATGATCTGAAAGAGAAATTGGAAGAATGGAAGCTTCTACCTGAAAGGACGACTCCATCCATGATTCTCTAATGAGATGTTTGTCCAATCTTTCTGAGATGTGTGCGAAATTTGACCTTCTGTTGGTCCAAGTGAAGAGCCCGTTCTTTGGGACAACATCCATCAAATGATTCTGAATGACAAATTCATGAAAGTCTTCCATGACCTTGTTTGACATTCTCAAGCCTCCCTTCTTCTCATCTAAATCAAGCAAGGCATTGAAATCACCAACCACAACAATCCTGTCATTCCTCATTTCAGAAATTTTGTTTGAAAGGACATGCCAAACTTGAGACTTCTCTTGAGTTTTAGTTGGTCCATAAACATTTATTAGAGGGAATTCCACATTCTCCTCAAGTTGTAAACTATGCATAACATCCAATGTTCGGCTTTCTCTAATAGCGTCACTTTGATCAAGGAAGGATTCCGTATAACGCCCAATTCGCGAGCGGCTCCATTGGCTTCTTGAAAGACACCTTCCCATATTTTGCAAGATTTAATAAAACAATTCACAATCTTTGTATTAAGCTTTGTTTCCTGAATGGCGATTATGTCACTACTACATCTACAAAATGCTCGTTTAACCAAGCGTCTTTTGTCAGGAGTCGATAGACCCCTGATATTCCACGTAATGATCTTCATTTCTTGCCAAGGGAGAGCCCTTCTCCCTTAGCTTTCCTCGTGAAATCAAATACACTAACAATGCCCTTCTCTTTTGCGCTATCTTCCCTTTTTTGACGGTTGCTTCTCCTACCTCTAAATCCTTTAGCTTTACCAAGAAGAATGTTAGCCGATTGACTAATACATCTCAAGTCTACATTCTCCAGAGCATCCTCTTGAAATAATTCCTCCTCAAAGTCCTTGTCCAGTTCAAATTCTGTATCAGATAATACTTTGCAAAAGTTGTTAATTATAAGAGAGGACTGTTCTTCATCACCTTCCTTGGCTCCCAAAACTTCCTGTTTGGAGGACTCCCCTCCCTCGACTGTACAAATGAGAACATTTGCATTCCTGTTCTCCATCTGTGGATCTTCTCTGGCTTTCATCGATGAAAAAGATCCTTTCTTTAGTTGTTGCAGAGGAGATCTAGTTTCTTGATTCATTGCAACTGAATCCGAAATTGTTTTCTCCAACTTACGCCTCCATATTTGCACTGATCTCCTAGAAGGATTCCTAGCCTTTCTTACGAACATTCTACAATCCTCTGCTCCATGGAACTTGCTACCACATCTGGGGCAAGGACAAATCTCTTTTTCCACTTCAATCTGCTGCCTCCACTCGCCGTTTGTCAAGTGGATTGTGATGTACTATGGAATACACCTGACTGCCGCTACCCTTAATCTAGCGTATTTACACAGATCGTCCTCATCATCGAAGTCAATCTCCAACTCCGTCCCAAGCATCTTGTCGATTTTCTCCAAAAAAACCTCACCCCAGTATTCGATCGACAAATTATAAAGTCTTACCCATTTCGAGCATGAATAAACTGCCAAAGGGATGGGATTAAAATTTGGTGTCCAAGGTTGTAGATACACCGCATGCTTATCAGCAAACCAATTCTCCTGATTTAGGATGCGATCTCTTTCCGAATGTTTTTCAAAAAGCACCACAAAAAATCCTTTCAGAATAAATTTTATTACACTCCGTTCACCCCACATCTCTTTTACCCATTGCTTGATATTTTTTCTTGACCAGTTAAGGCCGATTATCCTTGCAATCACCGCTTGATCTTCCCAAAACTGTCTATCTTCCTCTATCTCCTCTGTGAGATCCACCACCATCTCGTCTGCTTCTGCAAAATTCCTTACTTTTGGTTTCCCTACAAAACCCTCTACTCCGCCATTAACATCCAATAGTTTTTGCAGAGCCGATCTCCCCATTTTTTCAATATATAAAATAATATTCATATTATATTATATTATAATTTATTTATTATCTATGAATTCATAACAAATTATTTTTGAAGTCATTCATTCATTCGCTCATTTCCTATAATAACATTTAATTTTGAAATTACACATGCTCCTTGCCTTCGATAAACCCTACAACCCATATAATACTCCGTTCCCGCTGAATCTAATTCTTCGTCTGAAGTCACCAATTGTCCGCTTACCGCTTCGTTCATTCGACATTTTAGTATTTGACTAGCCGAGACCATAAAGTTACCGGCAATTGCTAGAATGTTTGATCAAACAGTGCACTGTAATGGCGGTTCACTTTAGAGGAAGATCATTCCAGAAGCAAGTAGCATCGACGCAAGAAATATTTTTTTAGTTAATTTTTTAGGACATAAATAAATATAATACGGTAATGGCCTTTAGATTATTGGGCGTTCGTCTCCTGGGAGGAATGTCAAAGAAGGTTTCTGTTCCTTATTCAGGTAAATGCACATCTTTAAATGAATTCTTAGAAATTAGTGCACGTCTTTTAGGTTCTTTATTTATTTGTATAGGCATTGCTTTCTGTATTGCATCGAGTTTTGGCAATAAAGACTTGAATAATGGGCTTAGTAAATTCACATTAATAAGTGAATTTTGATTTTTAATATTGGAATTACTTTATCAAGTGTTACATTAAGCTGGGCAATTGTAGCTTGAAGAATGGGTTTGAAAAGTGGCATAAGTGTCCTCAAGACTAACTGAACTGACTAGCAACACCAAATAACTCCTCTGACAATTTGACACACACTCAGAAAGTCATTGCTAACCCCAATGCAAGAGAACCTGAAAATGGGGACATTCGGTGGTCCTTCTCTGATGAAGGGCTACTTTACCGGCACCTTACAACAACACAAAAACCAAGAAAATGCAAGAAAAAATACTTGAATTTTTATTAGTCGAATGGAATAAAAAAATACAATATTGCAAACTCTACAAAATATTAGTCAAATGGCTTTACAAATCTGCAAGCTGGAGCTATAGGCCTTGCTAGTTATGCTCTGTATTGAAGGACTCAACTTTGAATGCTTAAAGCTCTATCCCCAGCCCCTATTTATGGTGTTCTTATGCCTCTTGCAATTACCACGACTCCTCTAGAATTGAAAAACATGGCATTCAAGGAATGCAATACATAGCCAATAGATGACTCTTCAATTTTCCAAAGTGGACACCTAAAGAGGTGTCTTTTCCCATTTTATTTGTAATTACTCAATGCATGTGAGTGCATAACTCTTCCCCTTCCCCATTTCCATTCCAAGATGGGGATTTCCTTGATTTTGCATTAAGAATAATAGAAAAATGTGTTCTCTTCTTGAAAATTACAATTGCCTTTAAACATAGGTCACACATATTAAATAATTTTAACCCCCTATGTCCTCTTAACTCTTTCCTAGGTACATGGAGACCTATAGATGCTTGCTTTTTAAAAATTCACCTAGCCTTAACAACCGAAAATTAATCTGGAAAGAGACCCAGTCGGGCACCTTCTCGATCAAATTTGCTTACAGACAACTCCTAAGACCCCCTGCTGATGTTGAGTGCTGGAAGAAGATATGGAACCCTCAGCTAATCCCTAAAACTAATTTCTTCTGGTGGTCCCTAATGCATGGTAAAACCCTCACTTTGGATAACCTGAAAAAGAGGGGTTTCCATCTCCCCAACAGATGCAACCTATGTAAAGCTAACGAGGAAACTATTGACCACCTGTTTGTCCTCTACCCCTTTGCTGAACATCTGTGGATTCCGATTAACACTCTCTAGAAATGTGGTCTCTATTGGGTCTTCCAGAATGACATTAAACAGTTTGTTTTTGGATGAAATCCCCCCTCCCATCACCCCCTCATCATCCAATTATGGAGACAAATACCGCCGCACATCTGTTGGGCTTTATGGAGAGAGAGAAACAACAGATTTTTTAGAGATACTGAAACCCCTCCTGGATAGTGTTGCTCACATTTGCTTTAAGTTGATCTCTGAAAACATAGCGGTGACAAAAGGGAAAACCCCCCCTAATCCCCCTAATTGGATAGAGAAAAAAATTGCTGAAAGATGGAAGCTCCCCCTAGAGTTTGAAATCTTCAACAACAGTGCCAAAAACAAAAGGAGTTTGACCAAATGGTCAACCCCAAAATTACATTGGTATAAGCTGAACTTTGATGGTTCAGCCCAAAATACCTGTCAAGTGGGAGGTGGAATCATCCGCGACCATTTGGGGAACACTGTGGCAGCCTACGCGGGCAACCTAAAGAACAATACTGTCACTCAAGCGGAGGGAATGGCCCTCCTATGGGGTCTGAAATTTGCCAACTCCATAGGAATCAAACAGCTGGAAATTGAAGGAGACTCAC
Organism: Cryptomeria japonica; assembly: GCF_030272615.1. Lineage (NCBI taxonomy): Eukaryota > Viridiplantae > Streptophyta > Pinopsida > Cupressales > Cupressaceae > Cryptomeria > Cryptomeria japonica. Next base: position 171,298,622 of record NC_081412.1, on the reverse strand, counting down.
AGATTATTGTGGAAACGGTGAAAGGGAGATCTACTACTGGTTGGAGAGTGGAGTCCATTTTGAAGGATGTCAGGAGCCTACTGGCCAACCTGGATGGCTTCACCATCCGACATGTCTTTAGAGAAGGAAACGAAGCTGCCGATTCCATGGCGGCAGTGGGAAGGCTGTAAAACGGCTTACGATGTTGGAGGGACCCCAGTCTGTTGTTGGTTACCACCAAGGTGATCTTGGAGAGAGAAAAAACCTATGTCCAAGATGGAACCTGTTTATCCGTCCAAAGATGAAGAAAACCAACTTTCAAATTTTAAGTTGGGACGGGAATCCCGCCCATTATGAATTCAGGCTGCCACGTACCCACGGCAGGCTTAGTCACCACTCTCACAAGGGATGGATTTATGATGACAGTACAAATATCGGGAATGATTATTCCCTAATTATTACCCGGACGGAGCCAACTGGCGGCGATAAAGGCGAAGGAAGGGAAAGGTCAAATTACACTGGCTCGATTGAAGGTCCGCACGTTCCTAGTAGATTTCCTAATTTTGATATCTACTCGGACATAAGAGATAATAATCACCCCGATTATTACGTCCTCTTATCTCAAGTTCGGCACAAATTTTATATCAACTCTGCCTTAATTTTGCCTCAGTTCTGCGTTTTTGCTAGAAGGACTCACATTCACTTTGTTAAGTTGGAGGAACCGAGAATGGGGGGGGGACAAGCTTAGACTGGAACCCGATAAAGTGAATGATTTCAGAGCTAAACCGGCGGTGTGGTTCGTTTGCTCGGAGAGCGACATTGATAAGTTCATGGAAAGTATGAAGGGAAACGATGAAAGACTCTTCAAGCAATTTGTGACTTCCTGGGAAGACAGAAGAGTTACCATGGGGGGTATCTTGTTTGAAATCAATGAAGAGGTCATAGCCCAGGCGACGGGTCTTACTATGGAGGGGAGGAAATGGAAAAAGTTGAGCCGTATTGCGGATACCATCAGCCTGAACCAGTTCTTCCGCGAGGGCGAAAACCCTGTTAAGAGGGCTGGCGGATTCAATAGGGAGGAGCTCCCTCCCCCGTGGGATGAGGTCTATTATATTGTGATGAAGTATTTCACGCTGGAGGGAAGGTATGGCATCTTCTATTACTACCATCTCCCTTTCCTTAACCATTTGAGAAATAAGGACTATATTTCCATTCCGTTTTTCTTGCTGCATTCTTTGGACGCTAATGTTAAGGACATTGCTGAAGCTAAGAAAAAGGGAAAGATTTCCCTATCCTCCACCAAGGTCTCATTCTTCGCCTATACAACTTCCACCTCGCTCTTTGCCTGGCTCGTTCCATCTCCGTCCAGAATGTGACTAATACCAGCCCTTCGACCCACCCTTCTGCTAAAAATGATGCTAGCCCCCCTCGGCTCTTGAAAATTGGCTCTTGCAGCAAGAAAACTAAAAAACACTCCCCCGAGGAGGTCAGAACTCCTAAGAAAGTTAGAATCCAGGAGATTGATTCTGACATGGATATCACCGATGAGGCCAATACCCCCTGTCGCTCTAGCAGGCTTGCCTCTAAACCCTCGGAAAAGTCTCTGAGAGACCCCTCCTCTTCGCACGACACTGGAAATTCCATCCCGACTGATAATGTGGTTTTGCTCTGTTGGCAAATGCACACTCCAATGAGAAATTGTAGGTGATTGAAGGTATTGTCATTGATGGCAACCTTACAATCCTATGGCACCGGCAGGCACCGACAACGACAGACTCTACACCGACATACAGATCACCAGCAACGAATACATGTTTACTGGCACCCTGGCCGACATAATTTTGTTCATTGTATTTTGTATTTAATTGTAAAATCTTTTTGTAAGCCGACAAGGCGATTTGTAATAAGACTCATATAAGTATGAGATCTTGTTGATCTTTTAGAAGATGCGGATATGGTTAGATTATTGCAGAAGTAATATGCGAATATTAAGGTAGAGTTTGGAATAAGGTTTATGGAAGTTATATGAGCTTAAACCGGTACTGAACCTGGCATAGCAGATGCTGAACCGAAGCAGTACATGATAGTGGATTTACTTAATCCAATTTTGTAAGTCAGTGAGACTTCTCTTTTTGTACTTAAGCAGTGAGCTTTAGGTAGTTGGCCTTCCTGCATGTGCAGGCCCCTATTGTATCAGTAATATTCACTTATTGGTTAGTGAGCGAATATTGTGGGTCACAAATGCCACCGAGGTTTTTCCCACACCGGGTTTCCTCGTTAAAAATAGTGTTATGGTGTGCTTTCTATGTTGTGGTTATTGTTCTTATTTACTGCAGCAATTCTTGTTTACTGGTATACTGTTTTGAGATGCAATTCATTTAATAAGTTAAGAAAATCCATTAACTGACAAGATACTGATTCACCCCCTCCTCTTAGTATCTTTGGGAATCCTAACATGCTCCACCATAACCCGACCCCTCACTCTGTCAGCTCCACCCAGGCTTCTGAAAGCCCTACCTCTTCAAAGAGTCCGGAGCCTGCAAATTTCCCCTCCCCGACTTTCAGACTGGATAAAATGATGGTTGTGGAGGAGGCGAGTAGCATAAAAGAGGAGGAGGAAAACAACCTGGCGGAGTTGGAGGAAAAGATGGTGGCCCTTTCTGATAATGTGCAGGATAACACCAGCAGACTGGAGGCGACGGAGTCCAAAATGCATGATGTTTCTAAATTTGCGCTGAATGTTATGTGCTACTCGGCTACCACTTTGTGCCTCATGCAGGAAAGTGCGTCCAAAGGTAAAGGCAATGATGACGAGGACTACAAGGCCTTGTTCAAATTCTTCACCAAGGAATGGGCAAGAAAGCTCCTCCCCAAGAGGAGCCATGGCAAAAAGAAGTAATTCTCTGAATGTGGCGGAAAGCTGGTTTTTTGTCTACGTTTAGTAGCCTATGGGCGGATAGCGTTAACCTATGCTTTTGTTTGAATTTCTATGTTTATTGCCCTGCGTGGCAAATGTCTAAAACTCTGCATATTACTGCTTTATTTCTGATAAACTCTCATAGAATGATAATTGTTTTTGATAGAGGTAAAAGGCTATAACTCTACTGATTATATGCGGACGGTGGTCCTCCCATTGTTCTCCTTAATGTTCCTATGGGTCAGCCCCGTTGTTTTTTGGCTGCTTTTAATATAAAAAACAACTAAAAATTAAAAGAAAATATTTTTGGGTGATGTGGGATTGCCCTACACCCATGGATGCTCTTGCATCTGACACTTCGGGTAAGAAGATATGTTTCATGAGGGAAGCTCACGAACATTTGAAAACCATATGCTGATTTCGAATCCACCATTCTTTCTTGTCAGCCTAAACATTCTTCTTTGCCTTTGTCTGCATTTCTATGTCTCTACCTTATTTCATTCTTCTTCTTTCTTCCCCTTTTAATATAATCTAGCTCCCACCAAGATGCACTATCGAACTCTAGAAGTCATAGGTATCCACTTTCTCTTCTTCAACGTGCATTACCTCAATTACTGCTGCAACATCTTTGTCATCATCAGTCTCAGCTACAGCATAGTGTTCCACCTTTTCCATGCTTTCAAAAAGATATGTTTCTGCTGCAAACATAGGTCACAAATATTAAATACTTTCAACCCCCTATGTCCTCTTAGACTCTTTCCTAGGTACATGGAGACCTATAGATGCTTGTATTTATTTTATTCACCTAGCCTTAACTGAAAATAAAAATAAAATATTTTTGGGTGATGTGAGATTGCTCTACCCCTGTGGATACTCCTACATCATTCTTTCGACTTGCAACCATTCAACTGCAACAATAAAGAGACCGTTACAAATAACAACTTGCAATTTAAAATGTTATGACACTTATCAAATGCATTTTAATCACTCCAACAAATGTGGTAAGGGAAAGCTTTAAACAAAGGGGATTTTGTCACACCTTTGCACTCAAAATCTTCCAAAATGCCTACATTAGCCAAGGAGACATCTAATTGCAAAAAATTCATTTCAAGTAACTACCTCTATTAACTTTTGGAATCTTTTGGTTCAAATGGTGAATGAATTGGCCAAGTTGAAACCCTAGAATACTCTATGCATTGTGGTTAAGTGAAAACAGAGAATGACCAATCCCTTTGATGTTGAAAGAACTTGCACTTGTGTTTCTCATGCAGGTGGAATTTGTGATAAATGTTAGATGGTGTGCAAATCTTCATTGAACTTGGAAATCCTTGAAGTAGTATGCTACAAAGGACACTCATACCCATCAAAGGTCATTTCTCTTAGAATCATGCTCAAAATTGTGGCCCAAGATGTCGAGTTGCACACGCAAGGCATGGAGGAGCCCACAAAAACTGTTGGAACAATGGCTTGGAGATTGTGTGAGGACCATTAGGGATTGAAATCCTAACCATTGAATTAATGGCTGCATGGGTGAATTGATCTCTTTTCATCATTGGAAGTGCTTGTGAATTTGTGCCTTAATGTGAAAAGTTGTTTTTGGGCTGAAAAAATCTGATTGTGTTAGTTGCAACTTTCAAGATCTTATCAGGTCATTAGTGGTGACCTGGGTTGTGTGGGGAGGTAGATGGGAATAAACAAAACGTGACAGTTTTGAGGGTTAGGGGCAAGGGATACATGATGGCTTGTACTATTGTTGGGGAATGGGGTTTGGGGATACCTCATGATCCATACCACTGTCGGGGATTGGTTGTAAGCCATGCTTTATGCTTAAACTAATCAAGTGAGAACATCTTCACCTCCTTAACTCTAAATGGACTTATGAAGGAAGTTATACAGAGTTTGGGGATTGAAAATACTGAGGAATTTATGCCTTAAGGAATGCAAATTAGGTAAGTCTAAACTTGTGATCCTGATAAGGTAGTGTAGTGATGAAAAGTAATGGGGAATAGAGTTGGCGATATTACATACCCCATGTGCCACATTATGAGTATTTTGGCATGTCAAACACCAAAAAAGTTACATAGGAAAAAATTAGAATTCAGGGATCAGGGATACTAAGGAAAAGGTACTCGATTAAAGGGATAGCCAAAAATCTGTTGTTGAAGGAACTTAGTTTAGGAATCGGGGAATTGGGGTTCTGGGGAAAAGTATGTAAGACAAAGTTTGAATTATTGACAAATGCAAGGAAAAAGGTGGAATGAATGAAAGGAATACTGGGAACGATAACTTTGAAGTTCCGACAAGAAAAAGGGATGAATGCAAGGATTGGCTGAAATGTATGCTCAGATTGGAAGTTTGACATCTTGACAGGGACAAAGGAACAAGGCAGAGTTGTGTTGACGTGTTTGAAATTGCATTGTTGCAAACTCCATATAGCCAACGCAGAATAGAATAAACTTGCTGAGTATCCTATCCTCTCTTGAGATAAGGGAATCCCTAATGCTATTTTCTACGTTTGATCAAAGGGGACGACCTCAAGGTTTTGATTGTCAGGTCTTGACTGCGGGATTACTCAGTGGTCGATGTGATTTGTTGGGAGCACAAGGGGACTTACGATTTGCAACAAGTTGGTCTGCTGCGATTCTCGAATTATGCAATAAAGAGCAAAAGGAAAGGGTTAGGAGATCTAAAACTAACAACACGGGTATGCGGGTAGACGGATTCAACATAACCAATTCCTGCTTGGCCAGAATAGCTCACAACCTCGCAGGAACGGTGCAATCTTCAAAGGGACTTGGAAGATTTTCAGACTGGAGACGCACGACTAAGCACCCAATTTTGGTGCAGCTCAGACGGACACCTGCAATTGAACTAAGCACAATCGAAGGCTCAGGTTAACCATACAAAAAGATACACAATCAGTATATCCTCAATGGTATGAGCCTGAATCTATCAAATACCTGCACACCCAAAACAGAAAGATCTATCTAAAATGCTGAGAGAAACCATGCAAACAGGATGAAAACAAGACAATAAACACCAAATCAATGTTTATATATTGATTTCAGCTGCCTATTACAACAATTTCTGCAACATCTCTATGCTACTGCTTAAAATCTAACCTATTCTAACTCGAAAATCTAACTCTCTCACCAAAGTCTAACTATCCAACAATCTCTAACTATCTAACCATCTAACCCTTTACAAAAGAAAGGCCTCTGCCTTTTATAGATATTACAATTTTGAATTGAAGGCTAGGATGGACTGCATCCAAGGGTTGCAACTTGCCATCCAAAAGCTGGCAGCCTTAACCCATGCCCATTAAATTCTCACCCATCCATTCAACCACAATTTCAACTACCTACCACTATTTGGCTTCAATTTGAGTCTATCCGGTAGTTGGACATAACTGTCCACAACTGACTTGTTTCCCCTTTCTTTCAAAATATCTGAGTGGGACCTACAAGCAGTTTTACAATAAAACAATTTCTGCTTTTTAGAAATTGAATTCCTAGAATTAAATCCAGCTATGCACTTTCTTGAGAATGCATAGATTGAGTGTTCTTTTGCTTTTTGTCTTCAATCTTGCCGATGGACTTCAACTCTGTGGTTCAGGTTGTGGCGCGCTTCCCAATGCTTCGTCTTGTGCTTTGCAACACGTTCCTTATTCTTGATCGCTTGCGATTGCGTCTCCAATTTGCGCTTCAGGTTGTCGTCCATTTTTCTTGAGAACGCATGATTGTTGCATTGGGAATGTTCTTCGGTCTTTGGCCTGGGTGGCACGCTTCCCAATGCTTCATCGCTTTGATCCTGCATTGCATCTTTCTCCTCCAGCTTCTAGCGCTTGGCCTTGGATTGCGATCTTCCTTGATTTGCATTTGAGGCCTTCTCCTGGTTCTTCGATGACGTCCTGCGATCAATCAACCAATTTCACTTCATTAAATTAATTTGAAAAATTAATTAATTAATTTAACAAATATTAAATGTAATTACGACGTCTGGCTTGAGAAGCTCTTTGTGAGATGTATCTTGAAAATGCTTCTCCTTTCTCTTCGAATGTGAAATCTGATCCTTGTTCTTGATGGTGTTTGGGCGATTTACTTCTGCGTGATTTTACCTTTGGAGTCTTGGGCGTTTTGAATGGGTTTATGGCGTTTGAAAACTTCTTATAGAGCGACTCTAGAGGTTTGAAGAGCTCCTGCAAATTTTAAAATCCTAACACTCATCCCCTTTCTGGTGAATTTCGGAGAATGGGGGGGGGGTTAATCAATTTCGAATTCCCTATATTTGGGCCTGCGCGTCGCGATTTTCGGAGAAGTAGGGGACTTTGGAATTTCAACTGCGTTGTATCTTCCAACTTCGGACCCTTTGGCGAATATGGAGGCCCTTCCAAAACTTATACTTCGCATTTGCTCGACCTGCGTGAACTTCGGAGGCTGCATTCTTTTCGGACCTTTTAACGTTTTTGTCGACTTTGCAAATTCTAAAACTTTGCCCTTAGGGTCCGAAGTTCGGCCCATTCACACCTTTCGGCGACTTTAAATATTTTCAATTTCACCCTTGGGGTCCGAAGTTCGGCACTTTCATGCCTTTGGAGTTTTCGCGATTTTTAACGCCTTTATCAATTTCGGACCTTCAACGCCTTTTGGTGAATTTCGGAGTTCTTGGATGAATTTTAACGCTTATCAAATTTTCGAATTTCGACCACTGGGTCCGAAATTGGATGACTTAAGTGTATTTCGGACCTTTAGGGGTCTTTTGCAAAATTAAAAAGCATTTTCGGACCTTTTAGACATTTTTGCTAACTTTTGAATTTTTTTCAAATTTAGCCCCAGGGTCCGAAATTCGGCCCACTAGGCAATTTTGGCAACTTTTAAAATTTATAAAAATCGCGATTTTCCCCTTTGAAATGTGAACTTCGGGGTTTTTGAACGTTTTCCAAGCTTTTAACTTCTTTTCACTTATCCTTCTAAGTCGCAATTTTCGGCAGATGGGGGGGGCTTTTGCAAATTTCGGCGTTTTGAAGTATTCTGCCAACTTTCGCCCTTTCTCACATTTAGGCTTAAAGGTCTGAATTTCGGGGTTTTTGAACGTTTCGGCGAAATGATAGCACTTTGAAAACTCTGGACATTCTTTTGGTCCACTGAGGGATTTCACACGAATGCTTTCCTTCAGCGATTTTCGGGAGATCGCAAAAAAAACTTGGGGGTCCCCTGCACCAGGGGTGTGTGTGCGAGCACAAGAAGTTGGAAGGAAAGGCATGTTGGAGACGAAAAACTCTGAAACTTCGACAAAAGTATTGTCTCATATAAATTTGAACATGAAAGTTAAAACACTCCACATATAGAACTTTTCACGATCCTTGCAACTTCTAACACACAATAGACACATGAGGGACAATAAAGGGCAACACTTACACAAGATTTTTTTTTTTTTAGACTGCAGGAATCAGGAACACCTGCACAAGATTGTCAAATGGAGACCCATACAAAATTATGTTAGTCCAGTTATATGTGATAGGCAAAATGAGGCCTAAGAGCACAAAAGAGCTAGGGCTCGAACAAAATTCTTCACTTTCAAATTAAGGCCTAACATACAACAACTTGGTAAAAAGTGTGATAGACCTTATGTTACTTGCTTAACGTACAGATTATCAGACAACCTTTTTAAATGATGCAATACCCCTTGTATTGGAGCCAATATATTGATGCGTCAAAATTTTGTCCCCATTTGCAAAGAAAAGACTTGAAGCTAGTTGTATGGCAGAATAAAAGATCCCAAACAAGCTAATTTTGTCCCAAAAAGCTGATAATCCTACGATTCTCTCATAATATGAAACAATAGAATTTATATTACTTCTGATTTGCCTTTTTGGAATGTATAGTGGTCTCATTCTTGTGTATGGAAGAATTAATATAGATGTTGCAGTCACATTTAATTTGCAGCTCTTGTGTGGAACCTTGTACTTGTACAGCTGCTATCTCTATTCTCGAAATTGGAATGGTTGGAAAAAGAAACTGAGTGATAGCTCACAACACAAAGTGATAATGATATAATAAGGAAGCCTCTTGATATATTATTAAAATGCTGTACAAATACAAAAAATAACCTGCAAATGGGAAACTCCAAATTGCTTGAAATTGGAATATCTGGAATCTTCAACACAACTTCTGAAATTTTGAATATGCTTTGGAATATCAATCTTTATGCACAAATGCATCTCTTGGATGGAATGGCCTCCGATAGAAATGAGGGCTTTCATCCTTAAGACCAATCTAGAAACTAAGAGGGTTTTTGTGCTTTAGATTTTGATACCTCCACATTTTAATACCTATAGGGTTTTTGTTCTTCAACCAAAAGTTTAACATGAGTGCTCGACCTTTGACAAAAAAGGGTTTCGGTAATGACACAATGGATATCCCATCTTCTATGCCTAGCCCTCCTTTTATAAACTCTTTGAGGAAAAATTATTGAATATATATTTTTCTTTCTCTTTTCCCTCCAAAACTTAATTTGAGAAGTGTGTAGAAAGGTCTTTAATAAAACATTACTTTTGATCCTTTGTCCCAGTGACACTTTATTGACCCTCTTCTAAAAATAACTTCAAGGAAATCTTTTTGTAAAGTTACATCATAAAGCGAGTAAGACAACTATGATTAATATTTTTCAAAATATTTCCCTTGTCAGCCCCTTTAGCTTATGGCAAATAATCTAAGGTGCCTTTGATTGTTTTCTCCTAAGAAAGGGGACATGAGAAGAAGTGCATTACAGTTTTCCAAGACTGTAGTGGTGCTCAAACACATTTACCAATTCTTGGAATCTGAAATGATTTGACAAAATTCTTAATGTTCCATCCTTTGTCCAGGCCGTGGCAAATGTGCCACTCCTGTCACTTTCTCTAGGGGACATACGTGCATTTGCTATGGTCAGTGACACTTTTGTTGCTGGTCAGTGACACTTTTATTGCTTGTGGAAAGCCGTGAAAGCACCAAAATTGAAAGACCACCTGGTTTTGATGCTTGCACACCTATCCTTTGTCTTTCCTAGGATCCTCCCATTCATCCAGGTCCATATCCAACCTTTATACAAGGTCCTTAACCTTTGAACCTGATGAATTGCCATCTTTCTTCGAGGGCAAATCTCGAAACACTTATCTCTAACTAATTTTGTGTACAACTGATCACTGGTTGTGAATTTGACCTGCATTTCACAATTGAGCTTCAACCTCCTCTATTTTGTTTTGGATTCCCAACAGCATCAACGGGGAAAGTGATATTTTTCTTCCTATCCATGGAACGCATCACAAATAATTAATTTGAATGAGGTATAGTAATTGATTTTGGCATAAACTTTGGCAATCAAACACAAATTAGAACACGCATAGTGGCCAGGATAGATGTGATATTATTAGCCGAATGGGGTATACCGTGTCTCAGCCTATTTCTATGAATTTTTTTATTGATAGTCTAGCTAATAGGCCATGTAAAAGCATCCAAAGAAAGGTGTAAACTACAAGTTCTAAATTCCCTAGACATTTTGTCTTTCATCCTGTTCATGGATTGTTACTGGGATTGCCTATTTTCTTCTAAAGGCATCCTTTGATTGTAATCATTTATTTATTTAATATAGAACATTGAACCTCTTTCAAAAAGTTAGCATGAGATGGAAATAATTCTCTTGTATGTGTGTGGCCAGTAGGCTCCCAAGTTTTTCACATTACACATACAAACTGCATACAAAGGAACTCATTTGTGTTTCCATCTTGTGTTTTTAAATGGTATGTGACAGAGAGTAGAGTTGCTCGTTGTTTAATGGGTTGTGGTTGCATAAAAACCATTTTTCATCTTAGAAATCAAAGCTTGTAATGTTTTGCTTTCAGAACACTGGAGACAAGTCTGCACAGCCAATTTGGCACATTATGGAAGATTCAAAGATCAATATGGAATTTCAAGTTACTTTTGCATATCGGGATTTGCAGGTAACAGTCACTAATATGATAAAACTGGGGCTTGCATTCCATGATTATTGGCATTTATGCTTATCTTAGTTGGTAAGTGTTGGCCATTACAAGTGGTCTTGTACTATTGTAGTATATCATGATTGCTTTTGCGCATCTGTCCTGCAAAATCAATTGACTAGTAATTATTTTTTGTTGGATCTGTATTTTTATCAAGGAAAATGTTCTAGATTGGGAAATAAGTTGTTTAATGCAGCTGTAAATTTTATATCAATTTTATCGTCTCCTTTTCACTTCTTTGTTTAGGATGAATCTAGAAATTTATAGGTTAGCAATATTCTTTTCTGTAGCAAAAGTGTATGTTAAAGATTCGAAGCTTCCACAGTCCATAATAATTGAAAAAATGACCATTTGACAAGGAAATGGTTTAATGGTGCTTACCCTTTGTAACAATTTCTGTCCAAAATGCATTTTATGAAAATGCATAAATTTCTTGATACTCCTACATATCATGATAAAGCATAGAGTGAGCAGATAACAAAAAGTAGCGCCGAAGTTTTCAAATTTCTGTAGCAGAGAATACAATAACTAGATCAGAAAGAAATGCTCCAATATCATAACAGAAACCAAAGCTAAGTATACATCTTATTGATATATAGGGCACCGTACCATATTTGTTTGCTATATCACGTTGCACAAATATTATTGGAATTATAACTGCCAACAAATCAGCACCTAGATATTGCATTTCTCAATTTATATTCATAAAGCTGCCTGTAAATTCAATTGTTATAATGTACAACTACTTATCCAAGAACTTGTTAGGTTTTAGCAATACTACATATTCTAGCATTGGATGTGATCATTGAATCTATAAGTGAAAATGCAAAGGCTGTGGGTATCTTTCTACCTTTTGTTCTTCACCCATGCCTGTTGGTAGATAGACATATTGTGAGTCTTCTTAATAACTACATTAATCAGTGATTGTAGACTTATACTTTACCAAGATAAATCAACCTTTTTGTCAACAATAAGTGAACCATCTTGAAGGTCTCAACCTATCAGTGTAGTTTTTCAGTATTTTCAAATTTTAAAGTTTAGGTATGCTGCTAAATTCATAAAAGATTTTTCCCCAAGTGATATTTATGCAGCCTAGGCCATCCTAATCCGTGGCTTGACATGGAATCAGAGTATGAATATCACTTATGCAGGTAATAACTTATTATAGCAATAGCACAAAACAGCATACACAATACATGGTGCATTTCTTAGCATAGATCAGATGTTGCCAACAGGCAAGATAACTATGTTTTGAGATATGTAATAATTCCTTTACTATTTCGGATTTCCAAAGAAAAATATGGGATCAATATACAAGACAATGAATAGTAACTGATCATTAAACAAATTGATTAAGACACAATGACATTTACTCCCACCAAAACTAAGGTCCAGTGCAAAAGCATCGACTCTTTGATATACATCTGCAGTGACTACTTTAGATCTTATTAGCATTTTAATTACATGTTTCATTGCAACACAATATGGAACGTATGTGTAGTACAACCACTCTTTGAATTAGAGGGGGAAGCTCCTTGTAAACAACGAGTAACCTACTTTGGACAATATTTACTTGCTATTCACAATCTTTATAGTGTACTATAAGGTGATTTAGAGTATGCAACACAAATAAACTAAATTAAAACCTATCTATTTGTTTGCTTAATCTAGAGCACAAGGTGACTCAACACATTATCACTAGATGAGATTTTTGAGTTTATTAGCTAAACGATCTTCCTATAACTACACACTTGTGTTGTTCAACTAAAAGCTATGATTGAATAATACAAGTACACATAGATTGAATTGGCTTGTAGTGATAAATTAAATCAAGAGATCAGTACAAAACCACAATCTTTCACTTCAAGCAAAATTTTAATACAAAGCTTGCACACTTGCCAAATCAATTTAATCTCCCTCAACACATATAACAAGACATATCAATACACATTTAAAAGCAGAAAATGCTTAATAAATTCCATTAAATGAATAATGAATTTTGGAATAACAGTCTTAAATACTTGGTGAATGGCAATCTAAACAAAAAGCAAGCGTGAGAATTACCATTAAAAATTCAAAGTGCAAACAAATACTTATTTATATAGTTTACAAAGCATTACATGAAAATAAATGAAGGAAATTAATTGCTTCATCTGCTTTTTTCTTTTCTTTTTGAATTGCATATAGATTACCGATAATAAAAACTTACATCATTATAGACTGTTTATGACAGCAATATTAATATAACATCCAAGCTGATAGACCACGCAGATCACAAGAAAAGGATAATACAAACATATTTTTTTTAATAGTGGCCATGCAAGGCTTATATAATAGGCATGCGGACCATATAATGTTTTCAAAATTCTGCTGTTACAAACTTTAGTAAACTGTGACTGTTTCAAAAATTATAAAAATTACAAAATACATGTTGAAAATAATAGCTAGCTCGGATACCTGATTATTGTATTCTAAATACAAATGTATTATCTCTCATGTAAATCGAATTGTAACCTTGGGTTGACCCAAACATGTAACGTGGAGGCAATTAATTGTAACCTTGGGTTGACCCAAACATGTAACGTGGAGGCACTTAATTGTAACTTTGGGCTGGACCCAAACTTGTAACGTGAAGGCACTTAAATGTAAATAAATCAATTAATTAAATACAAGCCGACTTGAGGGTTGATGCAAAAAGTGAGATATAAATCCAGCAGCAAATGAAGTCATTACATCATCAACATCTCATGCAAATGTTATCTGCTCTCCAAGCAGCGATCTCTCCTTAACTCATGCGAATTTGTATAAGCCTATTGTGTGAACTCTTCAAGGTTGATTGTGTGTGGCGAAGTTGTCAAAGATCTTCATGCGAACTTTGATAAGCACTCCTCTTGTGCGAATCTGATCCTCCTAACCATCTGCTGTTGATTGTGTGTGGCGAAGTTGTCAAAGATCTTCATGCGAACTTTGATAAGCACTCCTCTTGTGCGAATCTGATCCTCCTAACCATCTGCTGTTGATAAGGGCTGCAATCTTCATTGATATATTGAACAGCAATCTGAGATAAGTTTGTTGCCTTGTAATTGCCTACATTTGAGATAATACATATTGTATTTGAGGCTGGGTTTTTCACCTCCAAGAGGGAGGTTTTCCCAGGGTATTGGTGTCTTTTGTCTTGTGTTTTATTGCTGTTACTGTTCATTCACAGTCTGATTATAATCTAATTGCTTAAATTAACATCTGATTGCTTAAAATTAACAATACAGACTGTCATCATAAATTTCTGCTATCACTTTTTTTGTCCATGTCATTCCACCCAAGTGGTGTATCAATTGCAGATAAATCATCATTGGATCTCATAACCTCTGCTGTGAACTCCTCCACTTGGTTTGTACTATATTTTGGTCCTTCATGCAATTTCTGCTATCACTTTTTTTGTCCATGTCATTCCACCCAAGTGGTGTATCAATTGCAGATAAATCATCATTGGATCTCATAACCTCTGCTGTGAACTCCTCTACTTGGTTTATACTATATTTTGGTCCTTCATGCAGCCCTAGATCTTTCTACAATGTCTCCACTAGGTCTTTCCTCTTGTACTTCTTTTGAAACTCCAAGTATCCTTTCAAAAATGGAATGTTGTCTGATCTGTTAAATGGCCAGTGTCTCACATACTTTATCTCTGATTTGTTAACTGCTTACTCACTTATTCTACTTTACAAGATTACAGAGTAAACAGAAATATATATTTGCAGAACATAGGTATAGAATTAACTTGCAACATATTTAGAAGATATAGCTTTATTTACCAATTCACATATATGCCATAAGTACAATACCATCAAAGTAAGTACATATAAATAGTAGACCGATATTGGTTAAGGCTACTAACTGTCGGTAACTACCAATTGCCAACTCACAATTAATCAGGAACTAATCACCACAAATACAAAACATAATATTTTTTTATTTAGCTGACTATAATATTGTACTTTTGCCAACTACATCAGCCCCCTAAAGAAGAAATTCGTCTTCTAGACGACACAATTAAAATTGGGACTGGACACAACAAAACTGAAGAGAGTATCTATTGAGAGCAGGGAGGATGAGAAGATGTCCCTAGATGTATTGAGGATGCAGGTGTGGATGCTAGAGAGTGTTGCTGCTGAAGTTGCTGAAGACGTTGGTTGGCCACTAACTCACACACTCTGACTGCCTTCACCATGTAAGCAACTTCCATCAAATGCTTCTTTGTCTTCTCCAGCTCCTATTCCATCTCTAGTAACTTGCTGTCCCTCTCAGCTAATTGTCAATCTTGTTCTCTAAGCTATGTGGCCCTCTTTGCTAATTGTTTATCTCTCTCGCTAGTTGCCTATCTCTTTCTGACACTGTCTCCTCCAAAGCTACCACTTGTGCATGCTCTTGAGCCAACTGCTCCAGAGACTTACGAATGTGATCAGCCAACTCTATGCTGGAAGTCTCAGCCTAGCGAATGGCTTGGTCCCTTGGTTTTGTGGCCTTCTCCATTGAAGCCATATGTTTGCACCAGTAGAGGAAGCTGTCTCCGTAGGACATCTCCATGCCTTGGAGTGATCTTAGTACTCGGTCATGTTTGCCTCCAATTGTTGGTCTGTAATGTCCCCTTTTTGGGATGATATGGTTTATGTTTGGATTGTTAGTTTTAGTGATCAGAATTAGGTAAACTCAGAAAATATTTCAAAATGCAAACACACATGACACAAAAGACACCAAAATACCCTGGGAAAACCTCCCTCTTGGAGGAAAAACCTAGCATCAAAGATCCAGATCAAATCTTTTAATCATAAGCAGATTACATGTACAATATAGATCAGATTACTTATCTGATTGTGATATCGATCTAGCACAGATTCACCAAGACTTTGCCCAAACCAAATCAATCAATTTCGCTGTCTCAGAAAGGCAGAATATCGACGTTACTTGGAGAGGAAGATCACAGCAATATTCAACCACAAGTTCGCCCGCCAAGATGCCTAACAAATTCGCTCAATAATCAGACCAGATTGCAGCATAATGGAGACTTAGATCGCGCACCAACTTCACACAGTGTTACTCAGGTTCGCACAAACTGATTATCTGATTTGATGATCAGATTCGCTCAAGGTGACAAGATAGGAGATTCAGTTTGTAGAAGATAGATGAGATATTCGCTTGATAGATAGATGATTGATGTCTAAGATGAATCTTGTTTATATTTCCTCATAATTTACCCAAGTCAGCTGGGCAAGGTTGCCGCCCTTTTTCATATTCAAACTACATTTTACAACCTGCCTTTAGTGCTCAATTTAGGGCCTACCTTAAATTTACAAGTTACAATATTGTCCAATTTGGGCCCAGCCCAATAGCACATGTAATCGCTCAAGTTATTACAATATATATTTAAATTTTAATTGTCAGTAGGCAACATTAAAATTTAATCAAGTATAATCAGAACTGGCTATCTATTTTCAACACTCCCTCTTAGCTAGGGAGGATTATCATATTGTAATAACATATTATGGATCTTTTTCATTGTATCCATCTTGCATTTCCCGCATAGGATGGATCCACCTTGCATTGCCCTCAGAGGGTGGAGGAGGTCTTTCACCTCAACCATCTCTCGAGAAGGATTCAATGTCACCTTGCATTGCCCGTAGAGGGTAACTCCACCTTGCATTGCCCGCAGAGGGTGGAAGATGCAACTTAGTGCATCAATGGGACTGATACTCCCTCTCAGCCAAAGCTGTGTTCTCAACAACTCCAAGTCTCTCTCTGAAGTATTCAAACTTCACACGAGCTAGAGGCTCGGTGAGAACATCTGCAATCCGCTCATCAGTGCTGATATATTTCAGCTGAATGGCACCTCTCTGTACCATATCACGAATATAGTGATAATGAGTTTCCACATGTTTTGACCTGTCATGGAACACAGGATTAGCATACATCTTAATACAACTCTGATTGTCACAATGAATGACAGTGGGTTCCCAAGGTTGTCCGAACAACCCAGCAAGAAGCTTGTGAAGCAACACTGCTTCTCTTGATGCCACACTTGACGCAATGTACTTAGCTTTTGCTGTACTTAATGCAACTGAGGACTGTTTCCTGCTGGCCCAGGAGATAACAACAGAACCCAAACTGAAACAAATTCTTGAAGTGTTCTTCCTATCGGTTACACTTCCTGCCCAATCAAAATCAGAGTAGCCTTCCAAGGTGATGACAGTGTTGATTGGATACTTTAACCCGTAGCCAACTGTGCCTCGCAAATATCTTAGAATATGCTTGGCTGCAACAAGATGAACATGCTTCAGTTTGTTCATGAACTGGCTGAGGGCACTCACTGCATAACAAATATCCGGTCTAGTGTCAATTAGATACATCAAGGATCCAATCAGCTGCCTGTACTCCGATGGATCTGCAAAATCAGAGTTAGCTGCAGATAAACTCAATTTTTTCAAGTTAGTTTCCATAGGAGTAGACATAGGCTTGCAATCCATCATTCCAAATCTTTCAAATATATCAATAGTATATTTTCCTTGACTAAGGATGTAATGTCCCCTAATTAATTACACTTTAATTTAACCTAAATTTGGCCAAATCTATAAATAGGTAATTGGGTTTTATAGGTGTACCTTTGTATATTGTTTTCCTGCAACAAAATTAGAGAACATATATGAAGTAATACTGAAATTGAAATATGAATTATATTAAATGATATCAAATTTTCTATATTAATGACTATTAGAATTATAATTGTGGGATATAATCATATTATTATATTTCCTAAATGAGATCAGATTATTATATAAAGTAAGTTTGTAAGTCAGTTACTAATCAATTCCTTTAGTCCATTAGTTGGATAGGGTGTCCTAGAAACCATCCCTCCTAGGCCCAAGGGCAGAATACCATATCCCCCTTGGGTCCATATGGCAGGTGTTAGGCATCCATCATGGAGTGGCGTACCCAGCGAGGTTTTCTATCGCCGTTCCCCCTCATCACAACCGCCTTCTCTCTTAAGCCCAAGAGCAGATGCTTCACCCCTCTTGGCTCCATGTGGCAGGTGTTAGGCATCCACTATGGAGTGGCGTACTTAAGAGAGAGTCCCTCATTTACAATGAACCTTTTGTGATATTCCAATGAAGTCATATTTGTTATTCAGTTCAACTGATTATGATAATCAATTTGTACTTGACATAGTTATTATACTTCATCATATCATATTGCCTTAGTGTCTTATATCAGATTGTTAACAGTTCTTTCTGTTAGTATTACTTTAAATCAGAATTATTCATTAATTGTTATTGCTGCATTTTATATTATTAGCATGGTACAGTATTATAGCAACTTATACAAACTGAATTTGATTGCCTTATTCCTTGTGAATTCATTAATAGATATATATGTGTGTGTCTCTTATGTCTAATAGTGTTCTCATGTATAACCATTTTAATGCTCTTTTTATAATTATACATTATTTGCTTCTGAACTTTATATCATATTAATTCCATTAATTTAATTAAGACCATATAAAATTTTATATATATAATACTAGCTATTATATTCCATTATTAAATCAGAATTCCTATACGTACCTGTCATAGGCCGCCTTCTCTTTTTATTATCCTTGCTGGCAGTTTCTGTATATTTCTCTATCCTTGTTGGCAGATCTGACTTTCTTGTTCCCCTCGTGTATTCTCCTTATTCCCATTTGCACAGGGGGGGTATTTATCCTACCTCCCCATGTGGTGAAGAACCACGATGGTCTCCTAATAGGTAGCACCCCCCTTTTTGAAGAGTTGATGTCCCTCTATTTCTGATGGCTCATTTCAAGAAGAGCATCGCTTCATATAAAACCCAATTTGGAACTATTCAAACCACCCTTTAAAGAATGGTTATCGGGCCTTGGTAAATATAGGGGTTAATTGGTTAACAGAAATAATATAAGTTTTAATACAAGCACCATTATAATATAATGTGTATTGTTAATATAATAAGATCATTCAATAAAAAATGTAAATTGATAATATAATATTATTTATTGTTAATATAATAACATCATTCGATATAAAATGTAAATTGATAATATATAATATTATTTTAATGTTAATGTGATATAATATAATTTTGATATGTTTTTAACATATTATTTTATATGGCAAAAATTATATTAATTATTTCTACTATAAATGTGGGGACATGACAGTCCTCCCTTCCCCAGATTGCATTTCAAATTAGGGTGATCACAATGGTAGTGCTCAAGATGACTCCACTCTGATATTACTACATGTTGTAGGTTTGAATTAAGGCATACATGCTTTTACCTTTAATTTGAGTGTGAGTTATAACCAATAGTGGGAAATTGGCATGATTTAACTTAAGACAAGCCCGCTCTCTTCTAGAGGAAAGGATCAAGGCCATCCAATTGTGTTTGCAAAGACTGGTTAGGTTGGCAATATGATGATTTGAAAAATGACCTTAATTGTGAGATTATCATGCTGACTATGCCTTATAGAATGGGCCCTTAGAAATTTGTTCACTGAATATTGTTGTTTTGTATGGTAGCTGTAGCCTAACACTGTTGGAGAGATGATAAAATGCTATAACTTTTGTAAAGGGGTTTGATATCGTGGCAGATGATTATGTTCAGTCGTGCTATAACATTTGTAAAGGGGTTTAATGACACCATTAAGGAAAGCAGTCTTTACCTCCATCTGAGGTAACTTCCAACCCTTAGCTGCAGCAATAGCTATAATAGTTCTAATAGAAGTATATCTAGCAATAGGTGCAAATGTTTCTTCATAATCCATGCCTTCCTTTTGAGAAAAACCACGAGCTACAAATCTAGCTTTATATTTCTCAATACTTCCATGAGTAGTATGTTTAATTTTAAATAACCATTTAGAGGATACAACAGACTTACCTTTAGGTCTAGGCACAATATCCCAGACATCATTCTTGATGATGGATTGATATTCTTCGTCCATGGCTAATTTCCATGCTTGCTGGTTCATGGCTTCTTTTACATTTGATGGTTCGGTCTCAGTTGTTGGTGTTGGAAATAAGCCACACCCGGACCGACGATGGACTGGTCCAAGAAGGGCCAGTAGCTCAGTGGTAGAGCACTCCAACAGCGTATGGAAGGTGCTAGGTTCGAGTCCTAGCTGGTCCATGTCTCAACATGGTATCAGAGCCAGGTCCAGGCTAGGAGCCCCAAGCACACGAGAGGTGTGGCTTAAGGGGGGGTGTTGGTGTTGGAAATAAGCCACACCCGGACCGACGATGGACTGGTCCAAGAAGGGCCAGTAGCTCAGTGGTAGAGCACTCCAACAGCGTATGGAAGGTCCTAGGTTCGAGTCCTAGCTGGTCCATGTCTCAACATCAATAATGTTGCACATCATTTCAACATAGTTGGAGAGCTTCTGAGGTCTCTTGCTTTCTCTGAATGTTCCTTGGGGAGCTGCAAACTTTTCGGCTTCTTGGATGGTGTTCCTAACCCAAAGTGGTCTCTTCTTACTAACTGCAATGTCTCTGGGTCCATCAGTTGGATCCAGAGGCTTAGAAGGATCACAAGGCTCAATATGTTTAGAAGGCTCAATAGACTCCCTGTGAATCTTAGGGTTAGTATCAACATCCATATCTTGATTTCCATTAAGTTCTTTATCATTATCAACCAAGGAACCTTTAGATTTCTTAAGAGCAATATTTTCTTCAAAAGTTACATCTCTACTTACCTCAATGTACCTTTGTCCTAGGATGTAGACTCAGAATGCTTTGGAAGATTCACTGTATTGAACAAGGATGCCCTTCTTTCCGGATGGCTCTAGCTTAGTTCTCTTTTTCTTTGGTACATGAACATAGACAGGGCTTTCGAAGATTCTTAGGTGGTTGATATCAGGTTTGACTCCAATGAAGGCTTCTTTAGGAGTCATGTTCTTCAACAATTGATGAGGGCATCTATTTTGAATATATACTACAGTCTTAGATGCCTCAACCCACAAGAAGGTTTGTAGATCCTGATCATGAATCACTGCTTTAGTTGCTTCAACAATGGATCTATTCTTCCTTTCAGCCACCTCATTTTCCTGAGGATTGTAGAGAACACATAACTCCCTCTTAATCCCTGTCTCTACACAAAAGTCATGAAAGCTACTTGAGGTGTATTCACCTCCATTATCAGATCTTAACACTTTAATTCTTTTTCCATATAGATTTTCAACTAAAGCCTTTAATTCTTTGAACCTACTTAATACTTCATCAGATTCTTTAGTTTTCAGAAAGTAAATCCAAGTCTTTCTAGAGAAATCATCTATGAATATAACTTAGTATATGAATCCACTAGGTGAAGCAACAGATAGAGGTCCACATAAATCAGAATGAACAAGTGCTAATTTTTCTTTAGCTTTACTTTTACTTTTATAAAATGGACTTTTAGTGTTCTTACCTAAAGCACATCCTTTGCAAGTATCATCATGAAATTGACCAAGTTTAGGCATACCTTTGACCATCTTCTCAAGTGAGGGAAGTGCTTGGAAGTGTAAATGACCAAACCATAGTTCGCCGATCTCAGGAGGCTCATGAATGAGAGCTTGAACAGGTTTAGCTGAAGCTTGTATAAGCTATCATATCTATTACCAATGACACGAGCAGATTTAAAACTAGATTTTTTAGGCCACGCAAGTAGTCTACCCTTAGAAAATGCTAATTGATAATCCTTATCTTCTAGTGAAGAAAAGGAGATAAGATTCCTTTTAATTCGAGGCACAAATAAAATATCACTGAGATGTAGAGAGATACTAGAATCTAAATTTAATATAGTAGTACCGAAACCTCTTACAGAATATCCAGCATGATCACCAATTACCACATGAGGATTGGATTCTTTTCTCTATCAAGTCTGAAAGATGCTCTCGGTAGCTTGTGATGTGTCGGTACATTGCTTGACAAGGCAGAGATGAAGAGGAAGTTTTCATTGTTCTTTTGTTCTGCAACCTCATTGAGATTCGCTTCTCCTTGCTTGAGCTGATTTTGACATTCCTTTGCATAGTGACCAAACTTATCACATCTGAAGCAGTGAATGCGTGAGAGATCTTTTGGCTTCTTCCTTGAATCATGACTTGTTGAAGGTCTGAAATCTCTATTCCTCTTGAAGTTGCCCTTCTTCCAATTTCCACCTTTCTTCTTGACGGATTGGGCTGCAAGCATGTGATGATCTCCTCCATGAGAGTTCCTAATTGCCCCCTTAGCAGCCAGGCGAGATTCTTCTTGGATGCAATCTCCCCTCAATCGTTCAAACTTGGGGAGCTCAATCCTCGCACTGATTCCTTGAATGAATGGTTCCCAAGTTGGAGGAAGACCATTGAGGGCAGTCAAGGTAAGATCGCTGTCTTCAACTTCCTTCCCTACTGCTGAAAGTTGATCCTTTAGATCAGTCATCCTCATGAAGTAGGAGGTGATAGATTCCCCCTTCCCCAATCAGATGTGGGTGAGCTGATTCCTCAAGGCAAGAATGCGACTAGTGTTGTTGACTTCATACATCTTCTCCAATGTGCTAAAGATCTCTCTAGCGGACTTCATCTTGGAGATGGATGACACAATATGGTCTTTGACGGAATCAATGATCAACCTTCGAGCTTGTAAGTCTTTCTTCTGCCATTCTTCCTCTTCCTTTTCATCGGTAGGTTCTTTAGCATCCTTGCTAACATACTCAACAAGATCATTTAATGCCATCATCATATGAACCTTCCAAGAGGTGTAATTCACAAAACTTTCCAACCTGTCTTCAGCCCTAAGAGAAGAAGCCATGTAGTTTAAACTTTGAACAGTAGGTTAGACTGAAAAACAATAAAAGATTGACAAATCTGATCACAACTATTTACAAACCAAGCTCTGATACCATGTTAGTTTTAGTGATCAGAATTAGGTAAACTCAAAAATCAATTCAAAATGCAAACACACATGACACAAAAGACCCAAAATACCCTGGGAAAACCTCCCTCTTGGAGGAAAAACCCAGCATCAAAGATCCAGATCAAATCTTTTAAGGATAAGCAGATTACATGTACAATATAGATCAGATTACTTATCTGATTGTGATATCGATCTAGGGCAGATTCACCAATACTTTGCCCAAACCAAATCAATCAATTTCGCTGTCTGAGAAAGGCAGATTATCAGCACTACTTGGAGAGGAAGATCACAGCAATATTCAACCACAAGTTTGCTCGCCAAGATGCCTAACAAATTCGCTCAATAATCAGACCAAATCGTAGCATAATGGAGGCTTAGATCGCGCACCAACTTCACACAATGTTACTCAGGTTTGCACAAACTGATTATCTGATTTGATGATCAGATTCGCTCAAGGTGACAAGATAGGAGATTCAGTTTGCAGAAGATAGATGAGATATTCACTTGATAGATAGATGATTGATGTCTAAGATGAATCTTGTTTATATACAATTCATCCTCATAATTTACCCAAGTCGGCTGGGCAAGGTTGCCGCCCTTTTTCATATTCAAACTACATTTTACAACCTGCCTTTAGTGCTCAATTTAGGGCCTACCTTAAATTTACAAGTTACAATATTGTCCAATTTGGGCCCAACCCAGTAGCACATGTAATCGCTCAAGTTATTACAATATATATTTAAATTTTAATTGCCAGTAGGCAACATTAAAATTTAATCAAGTATAATCCGAACTGGCTATCTATTTCAA
The DNA here is from genome assembly GCF_030272615.1 of Cryptomeria japonica. Classification (NCBI taxonomy): domain Eukaryota; kingdom Viridiplantae; phylum Streptophyta; class Pinopsida; order Cupressales; family Cupressaceae; genus Cryptomeria; species Cryptomeria japonica. The sequence continues at coordinate 171,274,974 of NC_081412.1, read as the reverse complement.
CATGGATTAGCCTATTATTGGCCCTCGTAGGCTAAGACTGATTGTTAGAGTGTCCCAGTTGGCAGTGCAGGAGGCTTATACCCATTCCGGAGGTCAGAAGTGTTCAGGGTTGCTCTTCGTTTGGTTCAGTTTGACACACTTACTATTTATAGTAAGTCAGTGGTTGTTTGAGAGGGACCCTTACTATTTTTAGTAAGGCAGCTGGATGCAGTGGTTGACTCCTTGGTTCAGACAAAATCGAGAAATAATGAGTATTTATGGAGTTATGTTATTTTAATTATTAATAAAGTAATACTATATTAATTAATCATTAAAGGCATATTTTTATTTGCACTTTTAGTTGAGGGGTCAATTTATTATAAGGGGGCCATGTTATTTAATTATTTAGGCACCAAGACCAAGGAGGATATTAATTATTAATAAACTGCAAATTTGGTGATGTGATTTAATAATTTAAAAGGTGCTTTTTAGAGGGAAATTGACCCTTTCATGAAAAATATGTAAAGTGCCAAGAGAAGATCGAATTCATTATGATTGAGCATTTGTTATTCCTCTTTCTTGAGCAGTGGGAAGAAACCAAGGGTTTCCAACACTTCCAACTATTGTAGAACGTCAACTCTTCAGTGTTGTAGCTATTCTGAGGTGGTGAAATATCCATTGAGGGTAGCAATCGAGGTTGCTTCACTCAGAGGTCACATTTGTGCGAATTAGAGAAGGATCAATCAAGGGCATCTAGTAAATTGTTGATGATAACAAGTAGAGTACTTTGGGCAGTGATCATTAATTGTTGGGCACATTATTTCCAAGTCGTAGAACTCTCTAATCTTAGTAATCGTTTGGAAAGCATTTAAATTGCATTGGACAACATTTCAATCAAGCATTAACAAACTGATACACAAACTAGCAAGCATAGAGGTTGTATGCAAAGTGTTTGACAATGTTCCTTGAGCCTTTAATTAGCACTTTTGAGGTCAAAATTGGCAAAGGGATATTTTAGTGGTATCAGAGCGGTTTCCTTTCACCTTGCTGGGGTTTGATTTAAAAATTCATGGATCTCACATAGTTGATTTTGAGTAACCAACACTCATAAGTTCAAGTTATGGGTTACTACAGTATTGTAGGGAAATCGAGGGAAGAGATCGAACAGGATGCCATCAAGATGGGGGAAAGATGTGAACAGGAAGCTCCTCGACTCCTTGAGGACTATCAGAATATGTCGAATGCTTTTAAAGAATAGTAGTCCCTTAATAATTTTTTGAACTTTGTTGTTATCTTGAGGCCTGACAGGATTGGGCTGGTAAAGTACATTAAGAGGGTGTATAAGGAGGCAATTTCATCTAAATGGAAAACATTCAGTCGTGGGCATGGTGTGAGCAGGTATGGTAGAGCTACTAAATCAGATTATGAAGGTGGTTCTACTTCCAAGCTCAATGATTAGGTTATAGGAACTCCCATAATGAGCAATAATGAAATGAGAAGACAAGGTCTATGCTTCACTTGCAAAGGTTTTTGGGAGCCTAACTACCAATGCATAGATAATGAGGTAAAGGAGTTTGATGAAGACTTCGGATGCATTGAAGAGGAAGCCATGAAGGAGATAGATTTGGAGATGCACTTGTTTCATGAAGATGATGGGATTCATGAGTCACATAATTTGGAAGGACGAAGGGGATCCCATGATGAAGCCATTGAGATTAAGGAGACTCATACACGTGTTGGCTTACATTGCAGCCAAATTTTTGAGCTAAATCATGATGTAGATGTGTTAGTAAATGACGAAAATGTGGGCACGTAAGTTGGAAGCGTCAAAGATGAGGAATGTGTAGAGGATACAAGCTCTAACAGTTCTGATTTTTGTAGCAGTAGTCAATTCTGTGCACGATCATGAGGTAACCATCATTCCATGTGTGAAAGATGGATGTATGGAGTTCCCTAGTGTTGACACTCAAGATTTGGGTGTTAGAAATGAATTATATGATGCAAATTCATGCCACAACAAGTCTGATTTTGCAAATCAGACCTTGGAAAATAAATCAGAAAATTCATTGGTTGGCAATGAATCCCAGCATCGTGACTTGGATGGACATGCAGTTACATTTGGGGTGGAAGCGTGTGAAGATACTGTCATATCAGCACCTTCTATCTTACCGGTTGAGCCATCTTTTGAGGTACATAGCAGCAGTACCTTACTTGTTGATGTGTGCACTGATGATAGCACACATGATATTGCTTATCATGAGGTGAGTGATGTAGATACAAATGGGATGAGTGCTTGAGAGCAGCAGAGAACCACACGCTGCACCAGGTTTTCTTGTAGTTACATTCACCACAGGTGTTGTTGTATGATTTAGATCAGCATGGAGGTATCGTTCAGTTTGTGAACAATCCCTTGTTTGAGGCATTCTCTTATGATAATCCCCTTTTCGAATTAGATGTTGATCACTCTCTTGACCCTAGTCTTGAGATGAGTATTGATCCTAGCGTTTGCGACTTGTCCAGTGCATCGAGAATTCAGATAGAGCTCATTGAGGAGTTTTCAAGTGTTTACACAGTGAGGAGTGCCTACAGTTTTACTTTTGATCCTCATGTGCATGACCCCTTTTGGATGCATAGTTCAATTGCACGTGTTAGATAGCGTGTATGATAGTTCACCTTGCGCAGTTTTGGGAAGTAAACTCTGTCAGCTTTTTGAGTTACTTCCCTTTGAGTTGTCTCCTCCTGTAACACCAGTTGTTGGTATTGATTTGGTTCAGCAGGTACTGTCAGTTATTTTGATGTTGGTGTTATAGGAGCTAGTTGGTATCAGTAGGGACATTACATAGTTCTTCCCTTGGGACCCGAGTGGACTAGTGTGTTATTTTGTTTATGAGATTGCTTGGGGACAAGCAATTTCAGGGAGGGCGGACTGTAATGACCCCTTTTTGGGATGATATGGTGTATGTTTGGATTAGCCTATTATTGGCACTTGTAGGCTAAGTCCGACGGTTAGAGGTTCCTAGTTGGCAATGCAGGAGGCTTATTCCCATTCCGGAGGACACAAGTGTTTAGGATTGCTCTTCGTTTGGTTTAGTTTGACACACTCACTATTTATAGTAAGCCATTGGTTGTTTGGGAGGGACCCTTACTATTTTTAGTAAGGCAGTTGGATGTGCAGTGGATGCAATGGTTGACTCCCTGATTCATATGGAATCAAGAAATAATGAGTATTTATGGAGATATGTTATTTTAATTTTTAATAAAGTAACATTTTATTAATAATTAATCATTAAAGGCATATTATAAAATTTTTATTCGCACTTTTAAGTTGAGGGGTCAATTCATCATTAAAAGGGGGCCATGTTATTTAATTATTTAGGTGCCAAGACCAAGGAGGATATTAATTATTAATAAAGTACATATTTGGTGATGTTATTAAATAATTAAAAATGTGCTTTTTAGAGGGAAATCAAGCCTTTCATGAGAAATATATAAAGTGCCCAGAGAAGATTGAATTCATTATGATTGAGCATTTTTTATTCCTCTTTCTTGAGCGGTGGGAAGAAACCAAGGGTTTCCAGCACCTCCAGCCATTGGATAACATCAACTCTTCAGTGTTGCAGCTATTATGAGGTGGTGAAATATCCATTGAGGGTAGCGATCAGAGTGACTTCACTTAGAGGTCACACTTGTGCGAATTAGAGAAGGATCAAACAAGGGCATTTAGTAAATTGTTGATGATAACCAGTAGAGTACTTTGGGCAGCGATCATTAAATGTTGGGTACATTATTTGCAGGCCGTACAGCTCTCTAATCTCCAGCCGTACCATTCTTCCAACCAAGCAGTTTGAACTTGTAATCAGTCCCAGCAGTGGCTTATATGCAGCAGATTGAACTCGTAATTAGTCTCAGCAGTGGCTGCCTATAATCAGGTTTTGATAAAAAATACTGCCTAAAATACTTTCTTTTGCATTTGGTTTGTAAGCCGTTGAATAAATTGAATGAGATAGAATGGCAATGAAAGGAAGGAGAGGTTGCATGATAAATATTTGATGTAATGCATAGATAGCATAACAGTCTGCATGCCAACTTTTGAATTAATGTCTAGTTGCTATAGGTGCATATTTACATTGTGTGGGTCATCTATATGCATTCAAAAAGACAAAAGAAATGCACTTACATTTTAGTTCTTTGCCTAGACATCTTAGTAATCATTTGGAAAGCATTTAAATCGCATTGGACAACATTTCAAGCAAGCATTAGCAAACTGATACACAAACCCGCAAGCATAGAGGTTGTATGCAAAGTGTTTGAGAATATTCCTTGAGCCTTTAATCAGCACTTTCGAGGTCAGAATCGAAACAAAGCTAAGTCCATTGTAAAGCCATCGGTTTATGCTAACTAAGCCATGTTAAGAAAGAGACGCACGATGAGGAGACTCAAACTCTTGAAAGAAGAGTCTCAACACCTTTTCGAAGAGGCATGAAGGAATATAAAACCAAGTCCGAAATCTTTTTGCAAGTCGTCGAATGTTTGTATATCTATCCTTATTTTCTAGTTTGGAGGAGCTCATGTGAGCAAGGCCGAAGGCCCAATATCGGGTGCACGTACCAAGCAAATATACATCTGAAACGGCCCCATTCAGGTTGCACGTATATAAGTTACAATCAGAAAAGGCAACCTATCACCATCGAGTGTGATCATCAATCTGCTTATATTACCAATTCATCAGACACAGCAGCTAGAGTAAGGAGTGGTGGACACCGTGATTGCATGAACAAAAGGGATTTTCAGAAATAGCATCTGTATCAGAAGTTGCAAGTATATATATTCAAATCTGAAACAGCAACCATCATCATATCTACATTGCATACGCTTATTGATTGTAATCAGAAATAGCAATTCATTGCTATAGGCGATTAGAGGACAAATAGCTTACTTCCATTGTCAAATCAAAGAAGGCTAACAACCAGATCATCCTTGCATAATTGTCATCAGTTTATATCAGATATAGCAGTGATCTATATTCAGTATATTTATTATTCTTTGATCAATATTATCATGTAAATCTTATTAATTGTACGCTAATTGATAGAAATAATATTGAGACTTGAAGGAAGGACGTCTCTTGCAATTGATCTTTGCAAAGTAATTGTCTCTATTTCATAGGTGAGAACAGAACGGGATATTACAATACCCCACTTTCATGAATGTTAGAACTCGCTCCACCTCATTGGCTACTAATAGATCATAGCCAATATCAAGGGTGCAAGTGATGTCCCCCTCTGTATCCATAAACTTAGCCATTGACTGCAGATCTCCAATGTAGCGTTATATTGTGCCGATAGGATTATAGGGATTCGGTTGGCCCAGCTCTAGAACAATCCTATCAACCTCACTGGATGACGACTCCTCTCCTACAGGTGTGGGCTGGCAACTGTGGAGCCTTAGAAGGAGCCTGCGGAACTACAGTGGGAGTTGGCTATGCATATGGCTGAACTGTCTCCCTGGTAATTTCTGCAGGTGGCAGAATAGGCTGTGACCATGAATGCTCACCCTACTGAGTGTCAACTTCCATATCAATCTCTGTGTCCTATCTCCCAACACTCCGAGAGTAATCTTGGTGACTCTATTGGAGGGGCATCCGGTGGTACCCCTAACAAGGCCAACCAATTGTTGATGTTGGTGGCTTCCTCAGCCACTGTAGTGCATGTGTAAGTGCGGTTGGAGGTGGTAGCATGGCTGGCATTGGTTGTTCCGCAGTTGGTGGTGGAAGTACTATTAGCAGTGGTATGGCTGGTGGTGGTGAGGCTGGCATTGATGGTACTGTTGGGGGTGGCACGACCGGTGGAGGTGGGGCTACCATCGATGGTATTGCCGACAATGCTATTGCTGGTGACACAACTATTGTTGGTAGTTGGATTGCTGGCAAAGGTGCTACGATTATATCCTGCATCTGATATAATATTTTTTATTTTTTAGCTTTTTTGAACTATCACACTATCAAAGATTCAAAATATAATAAAAAAGCTAATAAAAATGACTATTGTATCATACTATGACTATTATATGTAAATCTTAGGTATGATTTATCCTACAGTTGCAGCTCTCAGTCTTGTATCAGGAAATGACATTAAAAAAGATATTTTTTAAGGTTTTCCCTACTTATATATTCAATGGGAAAGGAGTCCTGAACTAGCTCACAAATTTCTCTTTATAAATTGTATTTATATGAAAAATATGTAATAACAATAAGATGATGACCCTAGGAAAAGAAAGAGAAATAATTTGTAATAACATCTACAAATGGAAAAGAATAGGTCAAAGGGACTAAGCATCGTAGAAACATTAAATTGAAAATATGTTGTGCCTAAGTAACACTTTCAAGCTCAAACATTGTTGCTGATTCTTGTGTGGACTCTATCCTTAATAGTTTCCTATGCTTTTCCTCTGTTATTTTGGCAGACTTTCAAAGGGTGATTGGTCTAGGAGTGCTCCTTTCAATATGAATGAATCCTTTCTCATATGCCTTTCGTCTAAGTTACCGGGTTCGCCATTGGACCCCCCTGGTACCGGTCCTGGTTCGAACTGGTTCCTGGTTCGGGTCCGGTTCGGACTGGGTTCGACTAGGGTTCAAAAAACCCAGAGGTGGTTCGTCCCTGGTCGAACCCAGTCAAACCCGGGTCGAACCCAGTCGAACCTAGGCAGACCCAGGTCAAACCCAGGTGGTTGGGCGACCCAATAAAGAAAATTATATGCAAATTTTAATTTTTTTTTGAATTCCGCCTGCTAAAAAGTGAAACTTATATCCTAAAAGTGACTTCTAAAACATTATATTCACTCATTTCACCTCATTTGTGTTGCAAACATATGTTTTATGAGGGCAGGTTGAAGAAAGGGTGAACAAAATTTGGCTTCCAAGATCAAAGAGGAGGAGTTGAAGACTGATGTTTGTTTTGTTGTTTATATGATGCTATGTGACATGCAAATTTTTAATTCATGCTTATAGGCTTCACAAATATCAAAATATATATAAAAAAAGAATTTACATGTTTTTGTACTAACGAACCCAAACGAACCCAAATGAACCCAAACCCCTTTCCAAAATTTTGCCGTACCGGCATACTGGGTTCTTTGAACCCGAACCGGTAACTTAGCCTTTCGTTGTTGCTTCTCTTAAATTTAAGATATTGGTGAATAATATAAGTTGAGATTTTGGCAAATATATGTTTGAAATGGTAGTCAAGATCAAATCATCTGCCACATCCATAAGAGGAGTACCTGCATTTGCAAACTCCCCTTGCACTATTTCCACTGTGGCCATGTCCTGGATTACAGCTGATTCTCTTGCTATATCTTCCTTATCACTTTTGTTGGCTTTGGTTGTATGAAATTTTTTCCTAACAATAAAGAGAATATTTTTTTTGAATGATCCACCTTATAGAAAAATCCTCAAAATGGGAAATTTAAGTACACCCCTAACGTACAACAAGTCTCATAAATATCACTACCCACTGTATGTGTGTCTGATTGCCAAATTTTCCTTGCAGATTGTCCTTTGTCTTAAATGCCATGACTGAGGTCTTCCATTTAATTCGTCCAGGACATGCACCTGGCCTTGTTTGTTGGGGTATGCCATACTCAGAATGTGGTAATATATCTGACTCAACAGTTAACATTTATACATATGAACATGCAACATGGCTCTTGGGATTTGAACATGGATCTCCACATTGATTTACCACTTGTGCTCATCCCATTTGACAACTGCCAAACACACATATTTTGTTCATACTTCGTTTGAAGCAACTTTGATTTTCCTCTTATGCTTGAAAATATCAGGAGATTCTGTCCATAGCTGTTTGACAGTTTCTTGAAATGACATGAGTAATTAGTGCACTCTGAGGTAGATAATTTATGTCAGGAGTTTCAACAAATTTAAATATGATTTGAATTGATTTGTTAGGATGCACACGAAGTTTTGGGGTTTGCATTAACTGTTGTATTCTTTGTGAATCTCACCCTGATATGTAGGCTGTCATAGTTTTTGAATTTCGCGTACACAAGGACCATTCTTTTTGTATTATTGTATTTTCTAAGAGCATTGCTTTTGGATTTCCATAGCCATACTTCTTTGTTGGATTCCTATTCTAATCTTTTTATTAATAGATTGTAACTCAAGATTATTTGCCTTGATTTGCATTCCATTATGTGCAAATCTGATTTAAGATTCTGAAATTTTTTAATTTTCCTTATTTCCTCTGATCTATTATACTAATTTTGACCTTATTCACATAGCTGTCTATTTTTCTTTTGCACGTGCTTAATTCTCTTCTTATATCAAAGTTATTTTCCTTGGAATGGGACTAAGATCAATTTATAACCAGGACACTTATGTCTTCTATTCAAAGGTTGCTCTTGTTTGATTTTCAATTGAAATGAAATGTTTGTAAAGAAACGTTTAATGCTCAGAATTCTTAGACATTCCTCTCAAAGGATCAACTTAATTTGGAACTTTCTGAGTTTCATAATTTTTGCAATGCACGAAATCTGGTCAATTATTCTAGGGGCTTCTGTTTTAAGAGAATTTCTTTACATGAACATTCATATCTCAAGACTCATTCCCACGAGAAGACAAAGGAAAAACAACTAATCCCAGAATCCAAACAATCCTCAAATAGTCCCTCAAGAACTAACATCCTTAAGCTCAAGACTTATTCCCATGAGAAAATAAAATACAGAACAAAATGCATCTGAAAATAAGGTGGGCAATACTGCAACAGATGAATAAACCCAAATATTTGAAAATGTAAGATAGCTACTCATTAGGTTCACACACATGTTTATTTATAATTTTCCTTGACTGCAGCTTTGATGTTTGCGGGTGGCATCCAAAATGCGGTAGCAGAAACTGAAACAAATGATGGCATGAATAGATCAAGGGAAGCTTCTATGTCTGAAGGTAGCCTGTACAATGCAGATTTTGCAGAAGTGATGACAAACGAACATGCAAGAAGGTGGAGGGAGTACACTAATAAGGGACATGCATTGTTTTCAGAAGTATGGACATCTTCTGGATATGTTGAGATAAATTTTACAATTATTAGACAGAGATAAATTTTACAATTATTAGACAGATAAATTTTACAATTATTAGACATCTGCGAGTTAGGAAATTGTGATGCATAGCTTGACTGATTTAAGCAAAATGCTTGCATTTTTTTTGATGTCTTTTCAGCCCACATAATATTACTATTTTAGTTTTTTTTGGACATCATGATTCCACTGGAAACTTTTCAGGGGAAGTCAAATGAAGCAGAGACTTACTTTCTTTTAGCTTTGGAGGAAGCCAAACAAGGTTTTGGACTGATCCATCCACAAGTTGCATCTTCCTATAGTAATCTGGTACCTATTACTTCTTTGCAAATTGAATTATGGTTTTCTTTGTTTGAAGTGATAGATTTATGTATTTATTTTTGTGGAGGAAAGAGTTGAAAATAGAATTATATATCCAACAACTTTGTTTAAGAAAACATGTCGTATACTATAATTCTGATCTTACTCTAGATTTGATTTAGTTAGAACAGTAAAATCTTAAGTGCTATGAAATATTAGACATTCACAATTCTAACATTGATTGTTTTGAATTACTGTTGGCTTGATTTTCTCTATGACATATTGGTATGGCCCATGGGTATCTCGATTAGAATTATGCTGCAGGAACTTTAGGAGTATGTCATTTGCATGTATCTGAGCAGATGCTGTCATATATAATAATATAGAATCTTCAGTCTCCTGTTGAATAATGTTGACTTGATTATTATTGGGCTTCAACTGCTTTTTCTTATTTTCTAGGCATATTCTCTTTGTACAGTCTTTTTCTTTCAGTATCCTATCTTATCATCAAAGTCAAACCTTACGTTTTTGTAGGTAGAATTACCTGTTGTAGATGCCAATCTTCCCAATCTGCTCTATACAATTTTTTTTTGCATAGGAGCTTTTGCACAACTTGTCAAAAGCATTGTTAACATCGTCAGAAGTTTGACTGATTGTTTTAACATGGTTTTAAATGGAGGATAGAGAATGCTAAGAATGATCACAATCAGATTGTTTTCCCTTGCTTTCTCATTTATGGTTGCTAACCGAAATCTGACATCTTTTATGTTTGGCAGTTGTTGCCAGAGTGAGTGTCCTCCAGTTTAGGGAGAACTATAAGAAGTTGCTTACTCTATTTGAGGCATGGCGTTGAAACTTGTCAGTTTTTTTTAGAGTGCTCATTGAGCTGCGGACCTGCGGTGTGAGTTTGCAGCTTCCATTGTCCAAGTTGCAAAGTTTGGCAGTGGGCCTTATGAAAATGCATTTATAAAAACTCATGAAACAATAAAAGAAAAAAAAAGAAAAAAAAGTAAAAGATCACATATATCTTAAATGACATTGACCTTTTTTTCCATTCATTTCTACACTCATTCTGTTTCATTACTCATTCTCACTCTAAACCTGATTTTTGCTTATTTTGTGTGAACTTTGCAACTCAGAATTCTATGTGCTTTTAGAATCGCCATTTCTTTGAGTTTTGACCAATTTTTCCACTTCGTCCATCTCAATCCAAGTTAAAATCAGCTTGTCAAGTACTCATTAAGTCTTGATTGTCAACACTATGATCTGAACTTTTGTATATTTCTTTCAATGCACATTAGGCTTTTGATGCATACTTTGACTGCAAAAACTTTGGGGCTAAGTATTTCAGTAGCATTGAACATCTTTATCTTTTCAGTAGCAGTTGGGGATTGTTATTTTTATTTTGGATATATGGATCCTCAAGATCAACCGTCTCTGTACTTTTTAGCAGGTTTTCTATAGTATGAATTAGACTGCTGTACTCAAATATAGCTACCTTTGTACTCTACCAAATATTGTAGTTAGCTGACTAAAATTTGAGAAAGTAAGAAAAAATACTATATTAATGTCCACAAATGGGAAGGATAGGTCAGTGGGTCTTCGAAATACAACAAGAGACAATAGCAAGATAGGGTCAAAAGGAAGTTCGAAAGAAACTACAAACTAAATACAACTAAAGTCATTCTGATGAACAAAAATTAGGGGTCGCTCCAGAGTGGGGAAAACCTAGTCCTGTCAGAAGAGAAAGATCCTATGAGACTAATAAGATGACAACAAATAATCCAAGTATCCAGGAGAAATGGATTGTTTTGATTTGACATTGTTGTAGGTTAAATCTGATGACAACGAACTTCTAACTATTAATATTTTGAATGGGAAAATGAAGACTGGAAAACTCCAACTTTGAACTTTTGCTGGTTAAAGAAATAAATCACAAACTAGTTTTTTTTTTTACTTCCTGTTATGACACTTTCTTCCAAATTGTCTGTGTAAGTTTAAAAGTCAATTTGTTTTCTCTGTTCAAGGTTTCTTCAGAACGACAATCTTGTGAACATAAACGTTACTTGTGGACTCTTGAAAATATCTCTGATAAAGGAAAGGCTTGTAGTTCTGACTAGAGAATACCATAAAACAAGCTTGAATGGTACTTGACTGTCCTTGCTACTTTTCAAACTGAACACAGAAATCTGTTCTTCAGCAGAAATTTGACACCACAAGACACCTGACGCCACTTCATGAAATCAAATTGCTTCCCCAAAACAGAGAACCTCGAAGGCGATAACTTTGTTCTGGAACTTCATATTTTTTACTTCATCTGAAAATTTTCTCTCCTACATAGATGTCTAAGCTCTTTCCTTTGTTCTTGAATCTTGATGTTTTCAAATCTTCATTCCTGAACTCTTACCCCAACCCCAGAGAACCACAACCTTTGCGTTGCATATGAAATTGGTAAAAAGAAAAAATTAAAATGCAGGAATAAACAATATAGCAAGAGAAGAGCGCACGATCCTACATCATTATGCTCATGTCTGTATTATATTTGTAGCATCTATCATTGATTGAATTCTGTAACTCATTTGTAATTGTCAACTATTAAGAAACTCCTAACAGTCAATTAAATTACAACTGCTTATTGTCAGTTGAGCTTAATTCTATGGTCATGATGCCATAAAATGCCCGTAACATCTATTATTCAACCTGAAGCCCAAGATTGAAAGTGCAGGATCTTCAATGCCTGAATCAACCACTTTCTCCATCTTCTTTCTTGGTGGTGACCTTTCTTTTTTTCCCCTCTGCGAACGCCTTTGCTAGCAGGCTGATTGCTACTTCCGTCTACCTTTGATGATGACATGGCCATCTCCATGGCTTTTGATATTTGTCAAATCCATTTTTCTGACCCTTCTCAAGTATGCCGTGAGATTCTTTTCCGTTTCCTTCATCAACACACATTCTGATACATTACAAGACCAAATTTCCTAAAACAATCAAGCATTGTCTTCATGAATATGGTAAGCTCACTGGATTTGTAGATATACTCTAAGTCACAAGGTTCGAATTCGAATTCGAATTCGACAGCCATGAAATTCGGATGAAATTCGACAAGGGAAAAATTCGAAAAAAAATTCGGATAAAATTCGCCTCCTATAATTTTGTTTATTTTTAAATATATGTATACTTCTAATAAATTATCAGAATAGCGACCCTTGTTGGAGAAAATCTGAGGGTGACCCAGCAGTTGCAGACACCCATGACCCAATAGATACAAAACATATACAAAGAATACTCACGACCAGCTGAGTTGTGTTTAGAGGCGGATAGCAGTGCTTAATAGAGGAAATTCGATTAAATTCGATTTTTTTTATAGAAGTTTGAAATTCGATTAAATTCGAACCTCATCCATGAAAATCGCCGTATCCTGTGACGAGATTTTATGGCAAAACTTTTTTAGCAAAGAAGCGAGAGACCACACCTTCCAAGATACTCATGATGTGAAAGAGATATTCTATGGCAAATATTATTTAGCAAAGAAGAGAGAGACCACACCTTCCAAGGGGGTCCTTTTTTTATTTAAAAGTCTAGTTTATTCATGAAGCGTTAGTCACCAGTGTTAAACCCAACAAAGATCTTCCCACTCGAGTTTGCATGTGGTTCCAATTTCCATACTTGAGTTTTGGCAATCCTATGCTTTATAAAAACAGGTAACAACATTGATGAATATAGTGCTGCCTTCAAGCTCACTCAACTCAAGGATCCTCAACCTCATTCTTATCTGTGTTAGTCTAGATACTGTAAACCCATTATGAACCAGATCATCCATAGAGGGAATTGAATGGAAGCAATCAATAAATCATGAAAGTATTCTGTACTGAAGGTGCATCTAACATCAAAAGGTCACTTGGCAAGGGTTTACCATCACTACCTGCTCAACCATAGGCCTATGAACTGAATATATGCAGTAGCCAATAAGACCTGAAATCTAGGACATAGAGAAAGGCTCTCAAGCGAGGTACATAAGCAGACCTCGTAAACCACAAAGATAGATACAAACATTATAAAATGTATCTAGAAGAAAAGAGAATTGCCCCCATGCCAAAAATTGAACTAGAATTGTAGTCTAATCCTTCCAGAGATTTGGTTGATCTAGCTGTTGAAGAAATGGAAGAAATGATCTTTCCCTCTCTCATAACAACCAATTGTGTCTAGCACCTCTAAAGGGGTCAGCTGCAAAACCAAAAGTAACATCCTTAATTTGACATTGCAAGCTGTCCCAATTCTTCCAGCCTCAACTCATGCTTCAGAAAATATCGAAATAAGCCTAGCTCTTTTCAGATTTGTTCTCTAGCTACCCTCCTCTTTGGAAAGCTATATTTCTTGTCCAAGGCTAAACGTAAAGGAACCAAACTTCGGACCTCCTTCTAGACAAAACTCTCTTATGTAGTCTTACAAGGCCCAACAACATATTGCCTCATGGGGGCAAAGCACCCCTATACCTCCTCATAGTTAAGCCATGACAATCCTCTCTTGGAATGCATTAGGGCTTGATTTCCCCAATAAGCTTGCTTCTTATGCCACCTTCTCAAAACGGAAGTTGTGGAATTGGTCTTTCATCTAGGATAGGGGTATAGCTAGAAATAATCTCTTCCTCCATATGTGGGGCTCCTCACACATCATTTACGATTCTTCTACCCCAATGTTGATCCTTTGAAATCCATCCCATGCATATTTCAAAAACTATGGGCTTGGCAAAAACTCAATAGTCCAAAATTTTGACTTGGACTTGGAACTTAGCAAAAACTCAACATATTAAATAAATATAAATTTTTAAAATAAACTTCAATACCACACAAAAGTGAATTTAGAAAACTCAAAGGCAGTTTTTCTATTAGTTTTAGAACAAAAGGGCGTTACAATGCATATTGTATTGTCGTATATGAGACAATGATCCATTAGCTGTCATCATCATAGAAAATTATAAATCCTTTATAAATATTTTATGAATTTATCCTTTGACTAAAGCTTCTCAATGGAAGTGCCCTTGAACTGGATGGCAAAGCTTCCTCATGCAGAACAATATCATCCCCAAGCACATCATGATGATCATCTAATGAAGGCCTTCTAGTGTATTCGAAGAAAGCTAAGAAAGGATATTGCGAGGAGGTATTTCCAACAACTCATTCATGCTGTAGACTTCTGTCATTGCTGAGGTGTCTATCATCGGGATTTGAAGCTTGAGAATATCCTTCTTGATGAATGTGGGAACCCCAAAGTCTTTGACTTTGCCTTGAGTGTAGTCTTAAAACAACTCAAGGCATATGGGTTATTGCACACTACTTATGGTTCTTTGACATATGTCACTCCTAAGACGATTAAAAGCAAAGGTTATGAAGATGTCAAAGCAGATATATGATCATGTGGAGTTGATTAACCTCGTATTCATTGTCTTGCGATGACAATTGCATACACGTGCACAATTGCTATTGAGAATGTTTTTGTGCTTCTCAGTGTCGGGACCCAACATGGTTTTGAGAACCACTTAAAAGCTCGACAATCCCTTTGCCACCATAACAGTAAATCCACAAAATGGATTTGTTGAAAAGGCTTTAGAAACTTTTAAGCAAATGCAATTGTAATACGCTTGTAAATACGTATGCAAATAGGAAGCATATTCAAGACACAAGAGGTGTTTGACAAAATGCTGTGAAGGATAGTATTGAACATGTATTCAAAATGGATTGGTGGAAAAGGAATTAATCCTTGGAGTAAGCAAAAGTCAAGGATTTAATTAAGTTGAGACAAGAGTTGCGTATTAGACTGCTTGTAGACTGAGCAAAAGCAATAGCGGGTTATTGTTTAGCTTTAGGGCTAAATTGCATAAGATAATCAGATTAGGGTTGCAAGACATTTGTAATGGTAGATGGAGGATCTTATAGTTGTGAGAAGACAGATAAGACTCTTCATGGCATCTGCAAGTATATAGGTCTAGATTGCTCGAACATGTCTAGCACTCCTGTTTCAAAAAGTATACACATTAAGGCTTTACTCCTTTGGCTGATCATTATACCAACTTGTGTCTTGGGAGTTTTCTTTGACAACTAAAAAGTGTCATAACCCTTGGACATTGGATTAAATAAATACGATAATTAAAACATTTATTAATTAACATTTAATGATATTGGAAAATCGTCTCATTTATGAGACTTCACGATTTTCCTCTAATATATGATTATTAATGTTTATTATTTGTTATGATTATTATTTATTATTATTGTTTTATTTTAATGTAACGTTCATATTTCAATTATTAATATTATATTAACTATTAAAGAAGTTTTACCATAAAATACTATTAAAACATAAAATAGATATATTGAATATATTACACTTACCATATAACGTGTTATTTAATAAATATAAAATATAAACATGAATTGTCAAAATACATTATAAGTATTATTTGGAATAATATCGTATTCAATGCCATTAATAGAACAGATATACAATATAAATTATTTATGCTCTCCTTAAACCACACTTAAGAAGAGCGAATATAAAACCTGAATTAAATAATTATTATTAATTTAATATTTATTAATGAAAGATTAATTATTAAATAGTTGTTTATTTATTAGATATCATTATTTAATTAGTATTCATTAATAATAATATTCTAAAAATATTCAAATAGAGCAAAACAATATTATCATTATAAGCATTACATATTAATAAAAATATTATTATTAAAACAATGTTATAATATTATATTATTAATAATATTATTGTTTACATCTGTAAAGAGACGAAATTGGAGAGTCGATAGCTAACATATGATTAGTAGGGGAGACTGAAAGATAGACAAATTAACAAAAGCGACCAAGACATAAACAATGAGATTAAGGATACGGAGTAACAACTGAGCCAATACGTTTAAGGGAGGAGTCATGATTTGCAATACGTGGTGATGAAAGGCAACGTATTAACAAATATCAATACTAGAAGGTGCGATGAAAGGTGGGCAAGAAGGGGATGTATCTATTCAAAGATATTGATAGACCGTGCCAAAGACGAAAGAAAGGTTAAGGAGGGAAATATAGGAAGAGAATTCAGAACTGACTTCACTGCCAGAACTCTGAGACTAAGATAAATTGGTGTTAAAGAGGAATCCGTTAAGGGAGCAATCAGCATTGACCAGACACGGGGAAAGAAAGGACATATTACTGTTATAGACCACTTGTTAATACACAGCGACAACCTAAAATACACTTCGGGGCAGCAGTGTTCTTGAGGCATGATATATGTGCTATGTATACATACAGAAAACACTCATTATTGACTTAGGACTAAATTAAGGTAAGTCCCAAAGGGGGACATTACAAAGGAGCATAGCAGACTGCCATTAAGGTATTTCCAGTTGCATAGAAGACAAAGGTATAAACCAGAGAAGGCAACCAGACTTAGTGTAATTTTAGTGTCCTATATGGAACATCTTTTACTTCTTATTCATCCTTTGTGGATTCGCTCACCTGGAGTAAACAGCCCTTGACCTTTGGATGCACATTTACCAGTTAAACATATCAGACACATCGCCTATCAGGTTTGCTATAAGTCACAAGATAAAGCAAATAACCAACCATATCTAACGATTGTATAGAATCACTACATCATCTTACACATCAGGCAAGCATTCATAGATTGAAGGTCTTATCAGACCAATACAGTATACTATCGCATACATTAACAGCCTGAAATCAAAACAACAAATTAAGCAGCATAGTGTACGCCGTCATATCAAAGACAGCAGAGGTACTCTATCCATATTCAACATTGATTACATTGCACTAATCATAGCAGATCTGATCGGTACCAATTATCATTCCATTAAGCATTGATGATCAAGGTTCATAAGGAAGGTTATATATTACTGTCGATTGATGGGAGGGTGATAACTAGTTAATTGAGGATATATAGCGATAACTACTTATCGATAATTTGTCAAGTCTTATGAATCAATGACAGCGCTTGACTAATCACCCAACTATCGTTATTAAGGGATTGATATTATTGTGACTCCCATTTGATTAAATCGGTAATTAGCGACGACATCAATATATCAAAGACTCACCGATAATTAGCTTGCTCCCGATAATCAAAGTAGTTCATAGGCAAGATAAGAAATAGGAAGATTAAGAAGGAATCGGTTAAAGAAGTCTAATCGATAACTATTAAGAAGCGGTATGGTTTGAAGGGACAAAGTCATGTCTTTCAGAGGTATCGCTTCAAAGTGTAAAGTATAAGAAGGGATCAATAACAGATACTTTGGATATATACGAGAGAAGGGATATCTGGTTATAGTGTCCGTCGTCTTACTTCCAGGAAGATATACAATTATATTTAAATAAAAGACTACAGCGGTAGCACTCACTACTCCCTTAAAGTCATAATTGTAGTAATTAGTATTGAGTCATTATCAGAGACATCGACCAAGTCGGATGTCATAGTAGTGCACCCGTATATCAATAAGATTGATATCTATCTAAACTTGTAGATTGATATCTAATGTATTAGATTGTATTTATGTTATTCCATTTAGATAACATAGTAGATCTAAAATAATAGTCATTCTATACCTGAATCCTGTTTGGCAATATAAAACATAAAATTGTCAACACTAAGCACCAAAATAGAATGAAGTGGCTGGCAATTTAAGAATTTGGGCAAAAAAATCTTTGGGATTCAAATTGGGGACATTACAAAAAGTCTCCTCCGTCTTTCACCCTCTTTGGAATACTCCTCCAAAATGTTTCAATGTTATTACTCATTACTATGCTGAAAATGTGCCCATGGAGCCCATGGAGCACCTGTGTGACATTCATGGATGGAGGACTGTTGTCCTCATTTTTGTTTTAAAAAATGGACCATTACATAAAATTTTTGTCAAAAAAATGAAAATTTTACTCCATGGCATGCTTCCCAAGGCATAATTTTGCTTCACCTTTGGACCGGCTTTATCCTCAGTCCATCCTCGAATCATGTTTTAAATTTCATCGCATTCTGGGTTCGTTTGCTATGTCTTTCTTTCAATTTCGGGTTTTTTCTCCTTGACTGCTGTTGGGAAATTTTCCTTAAGTTGCAAGGTTTAATGTTTTCCTTTGTTTTAGTCTTTGTAGGGAAATTTTTAGTTAGTTACGAGTGCACTTTATGAAAAAAGAACTTGTAACTTACTTTTTATTTCCCCCTTGATGCTTTTTGGCTTTTTAAGTCTTAATAGGGATTTTTTGGATAAGTTGCAAGTTAATTTTAAATTGCAAATTTAAAAAGTCACTTGTAATTCTTTTATAAAATTCCTATTTTAGTGTTTTTGCTTGTAATGGGGATTTTATTCCCCTATTACATGTGTTAGTTATTAAAACTTGTTGAAGGGATTTTATATTCCCCTTACAAGTTATTATAACTTGTATTTCTCTCTCAAAAACCCGATTTTGCCTAGAATGAAAATAAAGTGACATTTTAAACTTGCAATTGAGTTTTAGAAACCCAATTTGCTCCTAGAATGAAAATAAAGGCATTTTGAACTTGCTAAAGGGTTTTTAAAACCCGATTTTGCTTTGTGGAAAGAAAAGTGACATTTTAAAACTTGTAAAATGAAAAGAGAAACCTGATTTTTCATTTTTACATGCAAAAATAAAACTTGTTGCATTCTTCCAAGAACCCGACCAGCTTCTTAGGCGAATTTGTTGAAAGTTTCCACCTATTTTTATGGAGATTTTCTAGGAGGAAGAAGGCGTTTTTAATCCATTGCTACTTTCATGCAATTTTAGATATTCTTCACGCCATTTGGAGATCATGAATGCTGGTTTTTTGGTATTTTACAGCAAACACGTGTTTTATAAACTCCACGATTTTCTTCCACAAAATGCCATGAATCCTTTCTCTTCAAAGTCGTTTATGCTTCCTTCACTTAGGCGTTGAGGTTAAAGGAAGATTTGACCGGTTCTTGTGCCTTTATACTTGCATTTTGTGCCACGTTTTTACTGTTTAGTCTCCAAATCCGAGTTTGGAAAACGTGGCTAGGGTTTTGGGAGTTCGATTTGTTGCTTATTTAAGGAATTGTCTTCTTCATTCAAAGATTGTCTCATCTTTTGAAGAGGCATTTCGGATTGAAGCAAGGTATGTTTTCTTTTCTTCTTGTTTCATTTTCTTGTTTTCTTGTTTTTCCATTCTAGTTGTAAATTTGTATATATGTTGGTTTTGCCCCAAAATCGGTTTTGTGAGTGAGATTTTCCCCTTTGCAAAGCAATTTGTGAATTGCATTGTTCTTCCCCATTTTCCCTCTTTACTTGTATTCGGGATTTTAAATCCCAATTACAAGTTGGATGAAAATAATTGATCTTCCCTTATGGTTATAAGACTTTAACCATCTTTTGGTAAAATTCCAATTTGCAAAGATGAAAAACACCCATTCTTCCAAAATCGGGTTTTTAGAACCGGATTGCATGTTGAAAGTTCTTCCCATTTTCTTGAAAATGACATTCCCAAAATCTTCCCATTTTTATCCATCCATATTGCCTATATCCGTACTTTCCATTCACGTCATTTCCCACAAGTCTAAATCTCATTTTTCACTCATTTCTCCATTTTCCGTTTTACAAGTATACTTGCATTCGGGTTTTAAAAATCCGATTGCATGTTTGTTCTTCCCCACTTGTAAAACTTTCCCCAAGATCTGAAATTGGTCAAAGTCAAATTTCCAGCATTCCCATTTATTTCCCATCTTTCTCTCACAAAATTGTGAAGTGCAAGGGTTGGAGTTCTTCCCATTTGAAGAAGGAAAAATGTTAGTTGCAGCTGATTATGATGTTGCCTTAACACTTTTAAGTCTTCATTGCAGTATACTAGGTTGTCCAATGCCAGATTTACCATCATCTCCCATTCCGAAGAAGATGAAGTATAAATATGACAAGTACCAGAATGAAGTTTCACCTTCGCAAGTTTCCTCTCCTTTGGATCACATCAAGGATACGGAGATAGGGCATGTGGACATGTCAGAATTCATTAAGAGGGTGGAGGATCCGCAGGATAGTAATATGCAGCAGTTGTTGGACAGCCACATTCTTCATGCATCTTCTTTTCCAATGGCTGCCCTAGAACTTGAATTTGTTCTTTCTTGCGCCCATCAGTTTGACAAGGAGACGAGAACCATTAGAAATGATGATGGTGAGACAATAATCCACCTTGATGCGGATGCTATTGAGAAAGTCTTCAAAATACCACCAGCGCCTGTTTATATGGAAATTTCAAAGGATAGTGCAACTGAGTACTATGTCAAGAGGGAAAAAGATTGCAAACGCCATATTAAAAGGTGGATTCATGAGCCACGAGCTGCCTTCATGAGGTGGGCTAAGTTGTATCGTTATGACTTTAAGTGGGAAATTGGAGACATCATTACTCTCCTCAGCAGGATGATGGGTCTTGAACACTCTAATGTTTTTGAACCCTGGATGTATCAGTTTACCATGTTCATAAGGCAGTCCCATCATATATCATGGGGAGAGATTATCAGTGATGCTTTATGCGAACAACTTGCAGCAATCCCTACTACCATGACTTTCGACATGAATTCATACTTAGTGTATTTGGCAGCATCACTCAAAGATTTCCCTGGTCTTTCTACCAAGGTTAATCGCTCGCTTATACCTGTGTGGGAATATTATGATTAGCTGCCTTTGAGACCTAGCAGATTACATTTCAGAAGGGTTCAAGATGCATTCTTTGGTTACTTCATGTGCTAGTTTGACAAGACTCTAAAGAACAAAAGGGTGTCAGATGAAGCGTGGGAAAGAGTGAATGAGTATGGGTGCTGTTTCTTCAATTCCCGACTTTCACTTATGTAAGAGTCGGATGCTACAATGGGCAGCCATACATGCTTCCTAGATGCTCGACTGATAAGATCTTTCTTATGGAGTTGGGAAGACAGATCATGGCTGTGCATGATCATCAATCTGTCAAACATAAGGTTGGAATGAGGATTTCTACAACAAACCCATTGAAGATTGGCCGGTATTCTCTTGTCACATCCGTCAAAGCCTAAGCTATGGAAACTGAGATGCAGGAGATTAAACTCAAAAGGTTTAAATCAAGGGCAGATTTTGACTACCGGGGTATGAAGGAAAAGATCAAAAAGTCCTTCGTACATGTGCATCGTATTGAGGATATCTGGGTAGATCTCCGTATCTCCATACAGAAATGGAGGTTCTCAAGATGGACTACTACAGGTTTACTGTTGAGCAGGTTATTGATCTGAACCTAGTGGACATTCCGCAAGGAATGATTGATGATGGTAATGTGCTCGATCCAAAGTTTGTCTCACGAAGGGTTGAGGAAGCCCCACTTCCTTTAATCCGATGGTCACATAAAGAATGCACTTCCATTCTTGAAAGATTTCAGCCTATCTTAGCTAACACCAACACTTGGCTCAAAGGTAATGGTGTTTGACTCATCAAGATCAAGGTTGGAAAAGAAGATTACTCTACAGGGCCTCTTGGATGGAAGTCTGAGATTCAGGTTGACAACAAGGAAGGCGCATCATCTTCAGGCACTAGGATCAAATTGCGGGTTAGTCGGGCAATAGTGCTTCCTCCCGATGAGGCGACAGTTCGTGGCAAAGAAAAGTCCCGGCTTCATGTTCATGTGATCGATCCTGGTAATCCAGAAGAAGGACAACAATCAGATGATGCACGTAAGTCACTAGCTTCAAAGTCACCCCATGAGATTCCCTCCTCAATTTCCATGGAATTGCCTCTATCTCCTCCTGACATAGTAGTAGAGGAGTCTCCTCAGAATGTCGTCCCTATTTCAGCAGTGGAGCCTCCTAATGATCATCAATAATAAAGTCTGCTGGAAATCTTCGAGGATACTCTTGCATGCATTCATCTATCAGAGACTGATACCTCTACTTCTAGCTTTGAGGAGTTTATGAAACAAACTTCATGTCCTTTGGTTACCGAGTAAGCCATGGTTGCCATCCAGATAGATACTTCCCCCAGGATGACCTCGGTTGCTCGAACAGAAATTGCTTCTCCTTTGCTTGCAGCTGCTACCGAAGGAGAGTTGACGGCTTTACCTCCATGGCTTAGTTCTTTTACCCCAAAGAGGAAGAAGCAAGAAATCTCTCCCGATGCCTTTGATTACCAACAGTTTAAGCAATCTAGACCCAAGGTTGCTAAAAAAGCCAAAACAATCTCAAGGGTAACAGTTGATGGTAGTAAGATGAAGGTGGCTGAAATTGTTGAACCTCTTGTAGGTAAGCCACATGAAGAGATGTCAGTTGCTGATTACAAAGTCACAAGGGTAGAATTGGGTAAGCAAACGCATGAGGTGGTAAAGCATGATGCCCAGTATTCTGTAGCTTCAGTAGTACAGCGGTATGATGAGCTTCTAGCCAAGAAAGACAAGCTAGAAGAGGACAATAGGCAACTTGTTGCAGCTGTTCATAAGATCACAAAACCTGTTGGTGAAGTGAGTAATCCTTCAAGTTCTACCGAGGCACGAGAATCAATTCAGGGAGTTGAGAGAGCTGCTCAAAAGGTACAGGCATTGGAATCTTGGGTTGATTAGCTTCATAATCTATGTGCACAAATCTTGAAGGAGGTTTTCCAAATGATGGTCAAGTTGAAGACCATTGAAGAACAATTGAACCAAGTTTCTGATACTTTCAAACGGAACTCGGAAAAGGTAGAAGACAACTTGATTATTTGGCTTAAAATTCCTCAGCAAAAGTTAAGTGTTCTTCTAGAACATCAGGTAATTCCTTCAAGAGTTGTGTACTTGGAATATCAGGAGCTCTTGGAGAACAAAGCCCTTGTTCTTAAGTCACTTATTGAAGACATTGATGATGCTATGAGGCTTCGAATGAAAGTTTTTCAGGATATGATCTCTCATTGTCAGAAAGCTTCTTGCAACATCATGGGTCATGATGGGGAATTATTGGTAGAAGAGAAGGTTCTCTCTAATCTGCAATTGAAGATCCGTCCAGAGTGGAAAAGTGAACCATTTTCAGCAGCATCCATTCAAGCCTTAGTGATTTATCAAGCTTACTTGCGGGCAATTCAGTCTTTCTTTGAGAGAAATAATGCGACAATTCTTTGTTGCAGCGATGTTATCGTGAAAACCATGATCGTGGCCAAAAATACCAATGAATCGCATCCTGATGAGCTGCAAATGATTATCCAGAAGTTCAAAGGATTCATACAAGGTTGCATGGGTACGGGGGTACTCGGAGACGTTGGAGATTGGTACCGGTACCGGTACATCTATTTTTTCAAAATAGGAGACGGGGGTACTTGGAGACGCCAATTTTTTTAAAAAAATAATTTAATAATTTATAGAAAATCTGAAAATATAATGACATTGAACTTTCAAAACAAGAATTAACATTCACTTTGAAGTTTAAGTACACAAATGTGAAATGAGTCAAATCAAAATGTCATACAAATGTTTGAAAATGGGGCTCACATCGGTGGTTTTTGCTTCTGCCCATGCATCGCGTCAAACTTTTTGACTTTTGCGCGTGTTATTTAGGGTGGAGACGGGAGGGTTCATTGACATGGAGTCTCCTATGTGTAGAGACGTCTCCTGACGGGTCTCTGGTACGGGAGACGCGTACCAGTCTCCGGTATGCGTTTTAGGGGGTTGGGTACGGGTACCCATGCAACACAGGATTCATATCTTCTCAAGCTGCAACTTAAGTGTTTTTCAACACTTAGTTGTATTTTTCAGAATTGTAATCTCTTAGTTGTAATTTTTCTTTTGACAAGTTACATGTAAAAACATTTTGTAAATTGCAAGTCAAGTTTTTACTTGCATTTTTGTAATTACGTGTAAAGCAACTACAAGTTGTGTTCAGTTAGGATTGTAGTTGGAATAAGTCATAGTTAGTTATTGAATAAGTCTTGGTGGTTGAGAGAATCTCTCAAGTTAGTTAGGATCCTCCCACCTTTTTCTCAAGACTCCTCTTCTATAGATACTTGAGAAGTCTTTGAGCTTTCATGCGTGACTTCAAGAATTGAAAGAAACAAAAGAAAATTGCTCAAGCTTTGAGTCTTTGTGCTACATTCTTGAGTTTGTGTTCTATATTATCTTTCTTGCAAGTGTTTCTTTAAGAGCTTAATCGAATTTGTTTTGCAGTCTTTGTGCTGCAAGTATTGGAGGTTAATATAAATTAGAGTAAATATTCTTTTGAGAGGCTCTGTAAGACTTTGTGCTTGCACTTGTTCTTAAGAGAGTTTAGAAGCAGATTTTGTAAGAAATAGCTGTGAGTCTTTGAGCTCGTACTAGTTCCTACTTTTTTATGTAGAAAAGAATAAGTTATTTCAGTTTTTGTGTTGTTATAATTCGTTCTTGATAGCATTAGTATAGAAAAGGGTAGATAGGACTTCACATAATCAAGACTTTGAGCTTGATATTGCTGTCCCGTCTCGACGGAAGTGACGGAAGTCTTTGAGCTTTTAGGAAACTTCATTTCCTTTCTCTCATTTCGTTTCAAAAAGTTGTTATTGCTGTTTTATGTTAAATTGCTATCACTTTTCTGTGAAGAGAAAAGGATATTGGCTTTCTTGAAAGAAGAAGAAAGACTGCTATCTCATCCCATTTTAATTTTAAGTTGTAGATAGATAGGGGGAGCCTTCCCTTAATTAGTAGAGTTTTAGTCACACACTGTGGTTGAAACCACAATTTTGTATATTTCTCTAAGTGTACAAAATTTTCAACCAACAAGGATTAGGGCACTCCTCATTGAGTCTTTGATGCCATATTAGTCGGCAATGAAAGAGATTTTCCCACAATCCAATGGCAGAAGCTAAATCCTGTTGTGGCAAAGTTGTGATCCTTGAAACCCAACCTTCACAAGCCTATCAAAGTTGCTATTGAAGAGTACAGATAAATTGTTTTCAGGGAGAGAAAAAATTGTTCTTTAACTCTAAAAATAGAGTATGGTCTTGTCGTGACCTAATCACACATCACCCCATCCCAGATAGGGACCCCCTAGCTTTTTGCCCCTTTTGGTCGTTTGGTCTTGGTTTTTGTGAGTTTTGGTGGCAGTCTCATCAGTCTCTCCGCTTTGCACATGTTCGAGGGTCATTTGGAGTTAATCTGCTTTTCGTTTGAGCGAGTTTGGTGAAGTCTAGGGCTTGTTTTGTCCCTTTTTAGGGTTTCTGCCTTTTGTCCTAGATTTTAGGGGTTTCTGTTAGGGTTTTGGAAAATCTAAACATATGACTGGAATCAGGACCCTTCAAGGAACCTCCCAGTAAAATTTGAGCCAAAATGGAGCAACTTTCTATTTTTAGAAAGTTCCTCCTTTTTAGGGATTTTACTGAGTCCCAGAATGTCGTCATTTTGCCAAAAATCAAACTTACTATTTTTTAGTAATTTCTATTTTTAGTAACTTTCTATTTATAGTAAGTCATTCCTGTATCCTGTCCAGGGGTCTAACGTTGACACGTTGAAGGTTTCTATTTTTGGAAAGTTTGTTCTGATAGGACCATTCGGGCAAGGTGACAAAGATCAGGCATTCGCGAATATTTCTAATTCCGAAAAGTCAGAAAGAAGACAGAGAAAGCCAGAAGATGGTTGAATACTGGAAGCCCACTCGTGAAATGGAAAGCTCAGGAAAATTCTCTCTATCTGGAAAAATGAAGAAGGCATGGAGGACTCACAAAATTCACTGAATCCTCCACCAAGTCAAAATTCCACCCTAGGCCAGAGATGGGTGCCAAAATGGAGGTCCAGTGGAGGATTCACAAATTCATTGAATCCTCCACCAGTGAGGAATGCCGCCCTGCTACCTATGAAGGTGCCAAAGTTGATGCATCATGGAATTCACTCCGTAGTCTGTGAATCCTTAGCCAAGGCAAAAATCCGCCCTAGGAGTTGAAAGGACGCTCAAGGAGAAGTGTCATGGAAAAGCACAAAACAAAGAAATTCCACTCCCAAGTCTAGATAGCGCCCAAAGGGAGTAAACGGCGCTAGATCCATGAAGGCATGGAAGAATGCAAGATGCAAGGAATTCTTTCCTTAAGTTGCACAAAACAAAGAAATTCCACGCCCAAGTCTAGATAGCGCCCAAAGGGAGTAAACGGCGCCAGATCCATGAAGGCATGGAAGAATGCAAGATGCAAGGAATTCTTTCCTTAAGTCAAAAACCCACCCAAGGAAGATGGAGGGCGCTAAACTAAGCATTCCATGGAGAATGATGAATAATGATGAAGTCCTTCACCTATGCAAAATTCCGCCCCAACCTTAATAGGGCGCTCAAAGAAGGTATGCATGGAAAGATGGAAAAAGTATGAATTCCATGACCAGGAGTAAAATGCGCCCTAGACCAAGGATGGGCGCCAAAATCAAGCATTCATGGAAAGAAGGAAAGGTTGTGAATTCCTTCCTTAGGGTGAAGTAGCGCCCAAGAGAGGGAAAGAGCGCCAAATTGGGGGATGCAAGGAATCCATGGAAGTGAAGAAATTCCCCACCAAGTGCAAAATGCCGCCTAGGAACACAGGAGGGTGCTAAAATGGTCTTCTCATGGACAGTGCACTAGATGATGAATTCCTTCCTTAGGTGAAAATTCCGCCCAGAGACATGGAAGGGTGCCGAAGCAGAGGAGTCATGGAGAAGCCAAACAACGATAAATTTCTCCTTCATAAAGGAATAGCGCCCAAGTGCTAGGTGAGGGCACCAAACAAGGATGATTCATGGAGAGTATGAAATGAATGAATATCATCCACTAGGTCAAAATTCTGCCCTACTCTTCAGTTGGGCGCCAAAATCAAGCATTCATGGAAGATTCACAAAATTGACGAAATTTGCCCTCCAGTGAAAATCCACGTTCAAGCTTGAAGATTGAAAATTTGTCTAAGGCATGAAAGCCAAAGGGTCAAGGAGAAATGAAAAGCAAAAAAATCCCCTCGAGAATTTTTTTGAAATTTCCATTTTTAGACACCAAATCTTATCAGAATCCGAAAAGTTTTGCAGATTTGGATTCGTGAGATAATTCTCTTTCTCCTGGACTTGGGTCCTAAATTTTAGGAAAATCCCTAAAAAATAGGAAATGTGGCAAATTGATCAAAAAGCTCCCTACAGATGTGATGAATTCAAAGAGCACAAAAAATTCCTTCCTTAGGGAAGAATTGCGCCCAAGAAGAAGAAATTCCAAGAAAGGTGAAAAATTGACTAAGTGTTTGAAATTTCTTCCTTCAGGACATAGTTCTTGGAAATCATGAAAATTGGCCAAGGCATGAAGAATTTCCTTCCTCAAGGGTAAGGAACAAATTTCTTTTGAAAGGAGAACTCCTTCACAACATGAATTCCACGCCGGGATGAATTGAAGGTGGAAAAACAATTTCTTGGCAAGGAAGGAATCAGGGATGAACTGAACAGGAAATTCCCCCCCCTAGGGAAAAACTTGAAAAATCCATTCTCGGGCATCAAGAATCATCTGAATTTGAAAATGATGGTAGACTTGGAGTTGTGAGGGAATTTTCTCTCTCCTAGACTGTGGAACCCTAATTTGTGGAAATTTCCTAAAAAATAGGAAATGTGCGGGATTGATAAAAAACCTTCTTCAAGCAAGGAAAGTTGAAGAGACTTGAAGAAAATTCTTCCTGAATCAAATTTTCTCTCTCCAACAATTCAAGATGTGCAGGAGCGGATATACGATGACAGGGTCCACTTGCATGGCGAGGAGCTATTGAACGCGTGGCAGTAGAGTGGCGCATTCATTACCGGAATATTTGACCAAATGGTGACCCGGTCATTGCATGTTGAATTTATGGCAGATTCTTTTTGCATGCAGCCGCTGCATGTGGAAATGATGGAGCATTTATGACATAATGGGGTGATTTTTGCATGGATGAATATTCAACTCATGTTGGGTGAATTGGAAAGAGGTGGTGCATTTAATGTACCAGTGGGCGCTATTTTAGGCTCATGGAATAATTGTAAATGGGCTTTATGGGGTATTTATTGCCGATTCCCACCTTGCATCTTGAGTGGAGAATCTTCTCGGGTGAAACCCTAATTAGGGTTTGCATGGCCTGAGGCCTATATAAAGGGGTGACCCCCCTCATTTGGAGAGGGAGGAGAGATTATTATCTGAGATTGTTGCATTAGGATTTTGAAGTAGCTGACTTAATACATTGTTCGATCTTGATGGTGTATTCTTGTTCTATTTTGGCAATTTGCATGGTCTTGCTCTCTTCAATTAGACTAGATTTGCTTATATGTTGTTAGGAGAATTGGATTTGATAGGAGTACTTGTTGCAAAATCTTAGCTCATACTTTTGGTGTGTAGCTGATTGTTGTATACCGTGCAAAGTTAGCCTGAGCCTTTTGATGTGTGTATGCTTAACTTCGATCATCAGTAAAGATTGTTCAATCCGATGGTCAATATTGGTGATCTGAAAAACCTCCACACACCCTTTGAAGATTGCACCACCTTCGTGTAGTTGTGCTCTGCTGGCGAAACGAAGCGTGGTTTGATTCTGCATGAGTGATCCCGTCTCCTGTTCTTAGGATTAGATTAGCTTTAGCACAGTTCTCTCTACCCTACTCTCATTTACTTTCTGCATAATTTGAAAATCATAAAAAAATCTAAAACTAGGGCTTTCATTGCAAATCATTCGTGTAGAAATCCTTGAGCTTGCATGAGTTTATCACCTTCTTCAATTGAACACACGTAAGGCCCCTTGGGTTAACAACAAACCCATCAAACAACTAAGTCACATCCACGCACTGAAGGAACCTTGGAATTAGCTGTTTGAACGTTAAGCAATCTTAGCATACAGATTGATCTTGATCAAGAGAGGATAAGGTGACTGTTGGTGACTTTATTCTGTGTTCGACGTTGTCAAAAAAACACGTCAACAACTCAAATGAACAGTGGAAATCATCTCTCAAAAAGAAATTCGAATATAAGGCATCTTATAACATATCATCTAATTTAAAGAGTCATGCTCTTGAGACGCTTGATATTAGAGACTGCTTTGCATTTGGCTAGTAAAGGAACTTTATCAACCTATCATTGTCTGCCAAAATGGTTAAAAGGTTGTGAGGACAATTTAAATATAGCATTGAAATCTCAGGAAGCTATTGATAATAGTTTCGATGATAAGACAAGGATTACCTGGAGCATATCTTTTTATTATAAAGTTGGTCTTTATAACTACTTTTGAATCCTTTAAAATTAAAAGGTATGCGTGTGGGTGTTTATTTGCTACCTTGGTGGTGTAGGATTCACAACGAACCTCATTAGGAATTTACTTGCTCATTATGTCAAGAGGGCATTAATCAAGTCAGATGCCAATATGGATTGCCAAAGTCACCAGATGAATGCATCATCAACAAAATTTGGAGTGCATATCTTGTCACTGATGAGTATAGAAGAACAAAGGAAGAACACATTACTACATCATCTGAAGGTGAAGAATATGAATTGCAAGAAGATAGTACAAATGAGCCTAGTGATCAAGATGTTGTAGTAAAGGATAGCTTCGCATACCTTACACCCAAGGAAGTTAAGGAAACAGTGGGAGATGTTAAACTTAGCAAGATGGTCATAGGTGAAGATCAATGTATGGAAGCATCAAGGCAAGAAGTACTAAAAACCATATAAACTCCTGAAGATTGTCAAGGAATTAAGGAGGAAAACATAGTAGAAAGCATAAGTGACTTGGACGGTAATCATGACTCATTATCACTTGATGTTTCATTTTTCAAGAACAAGGAATTGAGTTCCATACACTCCAAGAGGGAGCAATCCTTCATGAGGATTCAAATGAGGTTCTATCGCCTATTCTAGAGGAAGACATCTTCGGTGAGCATTCATTCATACAACAAGAGAAAAGTCTAGAAGAATATATCCAAGCCGTCCCAAAGGGAGAAATATCAAGCATGATCAAACAAACATGGTGATAGAACCGGAGAATGATGAGTAATTTGAAGGGTCGCTACCATTAGAGATTGTAGTCCAGGAACGATTTGGGAGAATTTTTGAAGATCAATTTATCAAGGAGACTCTAATTTTCGAAGATATGCTTACAGAGTTCCATAAGGGTGCATGGTTTTGCAAAGTGGTGAACCTATTGTTACCATGAAAGCTTAGTACAAAAGGCAATTCGAGGTGGGGCTACGTCCATTATTGAAGATACAAGAACTAGTAGGTGAAATTGTTCCATGCTTACAATCTAAGATTTCCATTTGACTTAAATTTTCACCACCATATTATCACTGACTTGGATAATTTTGATTTACATGTGTTGAATGCCTGTGGGATGATACATCACCAATGGCCACCACCTATAGGTGCCGAGGATCCCTTTTCATACCATGCGTTGGGGAATAACAGACAAGAATCTCCATTTGAAGATGAAGCACGCCAAGTTGTCTCTTTCCCTGCTCTTCATTTTCAAGGTTGAGTTTGATTATAGGGGTTTAGAAAGAACAACTTGCATTTGGATTGATCACTGTCCCGATGAATTGCCACAATTGCTTATCTTGCGAGAGGTTTTGACTAATGCATTATGAGAGCCCGCTTCTTTGAGTTTAAGGATGAGTTTGCCAAACTGCGAACAATCACTTTTGCCATGCTCTTGTTGCACAATTTGAGAAACTATGTCAAATCATGTACATATGTCACTTCTTTGAGTCATGTCCGATGTAGGTATTTTGTATATAGTTGTAGGGCAGGGTTTTCTTTTTTTAGTGTGTTTTAGTCTAGTTGTTTTGAGTGAGTGAGGTTGCTAATTTGCCTTGAGCCATTTGTCTCAAGATTGTTAAGTGGCTCAAGTAGTTTGGTTTGGTTTTCTTTAGCTTAGTTTGCTCTAGATTAGTTTGCTTTGAGTCATTTAGTTTGTCAGTTTGCTTAGTTTAGGTGTCCTAAGTTGGAGCCTTCATTTGTGAGAAGGGTGTTTGTGTTGTTTTTGGCATGTGTTGTTTTTGGTATGCGTTGGCACAATTTGGATATTATGTTCGGTCCATTTCCTTGATATCTATTTATGAAATGCCTTAGAATCTGAGGTTATTCTTCTCTTGTTTAATCATTTGGTTAGGTTTTCTACTTGACTCGGAAGGGAATCCCCTGTTGTGTCTCAATACTGTAATCTTGTGATAACTATATTTTTGCACACTTAATGAATTGCTCTTAAGTCATTGTGGTTTCTTAGGTGAAGTCGTGGCTTGTTAAAAATCTCAAAATCTTGCTTCAGCACCACTGTAATTCTCAAACCCATCGGTTGCTTGAAACAAAAAGGTATTAACGTAGTAGATGTAGAAGAACATCAATTGCTTGAAACAAAAAGGTATTAATGTAGTATATGTAATAAAACAAGATGAGGTAGTTCTGGTGATCACCCAAGCACAAACCAAGGCCATATACCCAAAGTTTAAATCGTTGTATGAGAAAGAATGACTCTGAGAAGCCAAAGTAGAAGTAGAGTAAGCTATGGTGAAGGAATGCAGACCTTCAATGAAACTGCAAGTACCTCCTTGTAGTTGGAGTAGGAAAAAAACATTCTATGGTAGGTGCTACTGACAACTATATCAATAATGGTGACATACCTTCTTCAAAGTATGCCACAACTAAAAGTAGCAATCACCAACACATTCGGTGACAATCAAAATCAGAAACAAGGTACAAGTTCAAAAATAATAGTAGAACCACAACCACGGGGAGAACAAGTCATCGATTCGATATTGCTGATAGAGAGCATATGAAAGAAGTTGACTAATTTATAATTTATGAACTATATTGGAGAATTGGGGGGTGGGGTTCCATGTATTCTATTCAAGGAGCTCGACCCCTCTCTAATTCATGGCCCACCCACTAGTGTCATGGCCTACTTTGTTTAATACCTAGCCCAGTTGAATGGACGGTTTCTAGAGTGGGGGGAATTATAGATGGTTGAATCAGTGGTTTCTGTTGGCATGGGCAAATGGTGTTGAGTTGATGTCATAGGTATGGTGATGGTTGTCTATTCATGTGACGAGTTAACCAACCCATTAGAATAGTAGGGCCTTAGATTAGTAGGCCGCCGCCACCTTGAGTTGTTCTAAAACAACGTGTTGCATAGGGAATTGGTGTTACCGAGGATCATATGATGACCACTTTTGCTGCAACACCATGGCTCTTCACATGGCTTATAATGAATCTTAGGTAAAAATTTGAGGAACATATTAAAATATTGTAATGTTTGTTTAATGATCATCTTAGTTGTTTTAGGAAGTTTCCTTTTCTGTCTTAAGTTCACGATTGTTTCATTTAGAAACATAGTCTTTGTAAATCTATTTAAGGAGACTTTGTCTCCTTTGTTTAATACATCGATTTACCATAACATGGTATCAAAGCGGGTCAATGGGGTTTTATAAAATTTGTCAAATTTTTTAAAACAAAAATTCATAGCCTTGTCTTATCTAGAATTTTTTCCAAAAAATTGTTTTTCAATTTTTTATAAAAACCATTAGAGGTTTTTCTGAAATTGTTGGAGCTTTCTTTCAACTTCGATCCTGAAATCAAGTAAATCCTGTCCTTGTAATAGATAACATCATTTACAACCTTATATTTATCATCTTGTATATTACCATCTAGCAACTCACAGGCAAAAGAATCTTTAGAATATTCAACCAGCAACAAAGATTTCCAATCAGCTGTTACTATGGATAATGCATTTTTTCAGGCCTTCTAGATAGTGCATCTGCAACAACATTGTTTTTACCTTTCACATATTCAATTTCAAAATCATAAGCTTGGATCTTACTGATCCATTTTTGCTGCCTGTCATTCAAGTCTTTCTGTCCCAAGGAATATCTCAAACTGTTATGGTCAGTTCTGACTACAAATTTGCCACCAACCAAATATTGTCTAAATTTTGCCAATGCGTGCATGATGGCCGACATTTCTTTGTCATAAATAGAATACAATATCTCTAGGTTACTAAGTTTCCTGCTTTCATATGCTATAGGATGTTTATTTTGCATTAAAACGGCTCCTATTCCCTCACCAGATGCATCACATTCCAAGACAAAAGGCTGATTAAAATCTGGAAGTGCAAGTACTGGGCAAGAACTCATTACCTCTTTTAGTTTCTCAAAAACTTGTTGTACCTCCTTAGTCCATCGGAATGCTCCCTTTTTGGTAAGATCCGTCAGTGGTGCCCCAAGCTGTGAAAACCTTCTGACAAATCTCCTGTAATAACTGCATAATCCAAAGAATCCTCGTAGATTTGTAAGATTTCGTGGCAGTGGCCAATCCAAAATGGCCCTGATTTTTTCCTGATGAACTTGTACACCTGTAGCACTGATCATATGCCCTAAATACAATTTTTTTGTCATTCCAAATTCACATTTAGAAGCCTTTGCATAAAGTGATTGAGATTCCATAATACCAAGAACTATATCAATATTTTTCAAGTGTTCTTCCCAAGTTTTGCTGTAAATCAATATATCATCAAAGAAAACTAGCAAAAATTTCCTCGACTGTTTGTTAAAGGTATGATTCATACAAGACTGAAATGTTGCCGGTGCATTTGTTAAACCAAATGGCATAACTAAGAATTCATAATGACCATAACGACAACGAAAAGTGGTTTTATGAATATCTTGATCTCTTAACTTAATTTGATGATATCCTGACCTCAAATCAATTTTAGAAAAATAAACAGCACTGTGTAATTCATCTAACTAGTCGTCAATTCGGAGAATTGGATACCTGTTTTTGATTGTCTTCTTGTTAAGAGCATGGTAATCTATACACATGCGAAGAGTTCCATCCTTCTTTTTGACCAGTACTACTGATGACGCAAAAGGACTAGAACTAGGCCTGATATGCCCCATGTCCAACAATTCCTTAATGGCCTTTTCTATTTCATCTCGGAATGTTTTTGGATGTCTGTAACGAGTTGTGATAACGGGTTTGACACCTTCTAATTCAATAGTATGTTCAAAGCCTCTGTTAGGCGGAACTCTTGGAGGTATATCACCGAAAACCAGATTATGTGAATCTAATACTTTTAACAAATCATCTTGATAATGTTTAGATTCAAATCCTGATACCTTGTTGGAAATTAAACATTGTGATGACCATGCCACATCCCCATGTCTGAAAATAGCTTCCATTCTTTTAGCACTAACAATCTTGAGACCACTGTTAGACGTTCCCTGCAGCACTACTTTCTTATTATCAATCTTAAAAGAAAATTCCAATCTTTTAAAACTCTGAGTGTATTCATCTAATGTTTCCATCCATTGAATGCCCAAAACAACATTTGTATCAGCCAAATCAATCACATAAAAGTCATCAGTAACAGTATAATTGCCAAGAGTAATACTCAATTTAGGAACTTTATGAGTACTGGACAAATTAGTTCCACCTGCTACTTTAACATCAAAACCTTACTGTTTTTCAGTTAGCAATCCACGTTTTTCCACCAGAGCTGCATCTATAAAATTACGAGTAGAACCACTATCAAGCATGACAACCACATGCTGCCCATTCAAAACTCCACTAACTCTGAAAATATTATAATGAGGTGTTCCTGTCATAGATGCTATTACCCCTTCTCCATGTTTAGTACCTGTCCTTGATTTTGTGTTCTGTGGTGCCGGTTCTATATTAGGTTCAACATTCGCTTCATCGTCACTATCTCACATAACCTCGATGTAATGAATTTTTCCCTTTCCTAAATATCTATGTCTTGGCTGCCATGATTCTCTACAGCTGAAGCATAGTTTTTTTCCTTCTGAGTTCTTCTCTCTCTTCTTTATCTAACTTGTTTTTAGGGGAATTATCTTTATTGAAAGGTTGTTTGTCGTTTTCAGGTTTAGGTGGTGCTTTATTAGAAAATTTCCCTTTTGAAGATGGTTCCAATTCCCTTGCTCTTTTAATAGCTGTTTGTAAAGTAGGAGGGTTCAAGGACTTAACCCAACCTTTGAGTGAATCTGACAATCCATCTATGAATATCACAATCTTGTCTCTCTAAAATTTCAGTTACTAAAACTGCCAATTTTTCAAATTCAGAAATGTATTGTTCAATAGTTCCAGATTGCTTAAGTTGAGTTAAATCTTTTAGATGAAGTTCAGGATCTTTAGAATCAAATCTGTCAATAAGTTTCTTGGTGAATTCAATGTATGTAACAATCTGATTATGACCCAAAGTTACTTGCCCATGGTGCCACCATTTGTGTGCTACATCGTCAAGATGTAATGCGACATATTTGATTGCTTCATCTTCCAACATAGGATTTAATTGAAAGTAGGTGTCTAGTTTCTGCACCCAAGCCCTAGCTACTGTTTTCCCTGACCCATTAAAGTAAGGGATAGATATCTTACCGATTTTCCTTTGTAATTCACTGTTATTTCCTCGCTGTCCCCTTGACCTATGTTTCATTTTGACATCCAAGTACTCTCTAAATGTCATGATTGACCTAAAATCATCCCCTGATAATAACCAATCTTGGTGTATCTCATCCTGTAATTCTCTAATTGTCGGTTCGTTTTCTGGTTGCACATTCCTAACAGTGAAAGTTGGCATAAAAGGTCTGGCTGTTCCAGTTCTTTCCGGCTGATTATTATTGACATAATGCTCATCTCTACCCCCATTGTTTGCCCTAACATTATGGTGTTGATTATTTCCATTATTTTGATGTTGATTAATAAATTGGGTCATTAAATTAGTCATTCTGTTGACATTCTTTTGCATATCTTGTTGACTTCTAATTAAAGTTGTTATGAGATCCCTATTGTTTTCTGGTTCCCCCATATTGTTTGTTTAAAAAATAATCTTTTCGTTAGTTTCAGAATGACTGGTCTCAATTTCAAACTGAATAGAAGAGCTACTTTGTGCTAAAGGAGAGTTTTGATATCTGTTTTGTCGGACCCTAGTATTTCGAAAATTATAATTTCTCTGGTGCAAACTTAGTTGTGCATAGATTTTTCATGAATTTCCAACTCAAAAAAAAAAAAACACCCTAGAGGCTGGCAAGATTTCTAAGCTTTGATACCACTGTAAAATTCCCTAACAAGGACTTGTTCAGTATAAAATAGATACTTGTTTACACAGCACAACCAATGATAATGAACGTTTTTATACAGCTTAAATTATTTTTGTAAACATTGATAACATTGCAAATGTGGACAATCATTATTCTCAGACATTAAATATTCCATCAAAGAGCAAGGAAGGGGATATTATGGTGCACCTAATGATTGAACTGTGACTGTTGTTGAAAGACTACACGTACCGCCAAACTCGTTATAGGTACCTCCAAGAACTTCATTAATTCATCAATGAAATAACCAGGAAATAATAGCCCTGGATGCAGATAATCTGCTGGAGTTTTGAACTATCGGAATACCCATATACATCCAATCTAACTCTCTGAGTTTCTATGGTGTGCGGAATGCTGTCAACAACTTCCGATCCTTCATGCGTTCACGTCACTCTCTATTCCGACCCTTTCCCTGCGCGGTTTTGCTGGCTCGACACCCCACTGCGGAGATAGCAATTCTCACCCTTCAATCCGTTATCGGGTTTCGTAGCACGGAAGGTGGTGTTCACTGTCGTTGTGCGGATTTCATATGCGCAAAAGGGTAATGTGCCTTAGCGCCGTTCCAATCTCCCACTCCCTCGTGCAAGCTTTACTGACTCGCGTGTATGAACACGCATACCTGCTTCACATACCACGAACTCTCCTTCGAACTACACTCTGCACATTCAATAATGTTTCTTCTCCAAACCGTGAAACCAATAGGCCAGCCAATGGATGACGAAAGGTTTGATTGCTTCGAGATGTGTATTAACACACACACAGGTTTCAAATCTTCTTCGCAGGCATGATCGTTCAAACTCACACCATTCTTTTATTCATCGAACAAGTTAGTTCTATTTCCCGTATGAACTACCTTAATAGTTAAAGATAATTACGGTGTTTAACTTTATTCATCAATGCGTTAAAAATATTAATTATTTATATTAATCCAAAGCTAGAATATTAATATAAAATAATTAATGTTGTTTCATATTTACTTTCTGCAATTTAATTATTGGGGAACATTACACTGATATTGATGACTAATTAGAAGGGGACATCACACCTCTCTTTTGTAAAGGGTTAGACAGCTAGGAGGTTAGATAGTTAGATTTTTAGCAGTTAGAATTTGAAGTAGCTGTAGGTGGAATAGGATTGCTGGGCAGAAATTGATGTAACGACAGTTAAAACAAATCAATAAACATTGAAGTATGGTGTTTATCATTTTGTTCTCTTTTGTTTGCATGGTTTCTCTTTTGCTGCTTAATTAGAGTTCAATGATTTTAATGGTGAAATGTGAGGGTATCCGATTTGATGTCAGGTTTATACCATTGGGGGCCTGCTGATTGTAGGTCTTCGCGTATGGTTAGTCTAAACCTCGTCATTGTGCTTAGTTAAATCGTGGGGGTTTGCTTCGCGCCAGAATTGGGTGCTTGGTAGAATGTCCATAGTCTAAAAACCTTTAATTTACTAGGAGCTTGCATTGTGCTTGTTGAGTTGTGAGGGTGTCTTTGGCAAAACAAGGATTAGTTATTTGAAATATGTCTACCTGTAGCATCAACTATTATTGTCATTGCCCTTAGGTTTCCTAAACTCTATCACTTTTGTTGTTTATTTCCTTGTCTGAGAACCAAGGCTTTGTCAGATGCAGGCTAGCTTGTTGCATCCGTAAGCCCCCTTGTGTTTACCAACAAAACACATTACCGCTAAGTTATCTTGAGCCATGAAGACTTGATAGTTGGAACCTTGAGGTTGGCTCGTTTGATCATTTAGAACAGCATTAGGGACTTCTTTATGCAAGAGAGGATAGGATACTTAGCATTCTATTCTGTGTTGATCAAAAGAGTAGAAGTACAATTTCCCACATCAACAATTGGCAATTAGAGTAGAGTAGGAAGAGAAGACAGATTGTTGCCAAAACATTGTTGTAAGAAGCATGTCAACTTCATTGAAGATATGGTGAAATTCATATATTGATTCGACAATCTACATGGTCTCTACTTCTCATTCGATTTTGATGTTGTCTAGATGAATGGAAGAACTTTGTGCATGATCAATGGTGAAATTTGTACATCCATACTACTAACACCTTGCTGATGGTAAAGTGTCTTGCGTAGTCAACCATATCCATCTTAGCCAAGCTTAACTTCAATTATCACTCCTTCATTGATATGCTTCACCTTGAGGGTATCTATGCTTGTAGTGGTGATTTGAAAATCATCAAGCTATCCCTAGAAGATCGCACTAGCCTTGTGGAGATGTTCACTACATGTCAAAGCAAAGCTTAGCTGTGTTTCATCAAAGATTGTCCATCACTCTTACATTCCTAGGATTAGAGAAGTCTTCCTAAACCCTCATCCTTTTTCCTTTTTTTCTTTCAAATCAAGTTAATTCCCATGTTCCAGGGATATTCAAGCATTCAACGTAAGTCCACCTTGTGATTCTAGCAATATCACATCAAACAATTGATTCTATCGAAGAGCATGTCAAGACCTGACATCGAGAACCTTGAAGTCGTCCCATTTGATGACTCAACTTAGCATTTGGAGAGTCTTTGTTCAAGAGAGGATAGAATACTTAGTATTTTATTCTATGTTGCGTAGTGCGTAAAAACTGTAAAAGTTATTGCAATTTCCAATTTAATGAACAAGTTATATGCTAGATGGTATATTTAAGATTTTGGTTTTATTACTATGACAATAATATTATCGTCTTTCTTTTCTGCAGGTATGGAGGATGACCATGCATCAATTTCAATGTCATTCCTTTTCTTTTGAATGATGTATATATAGTAAAGCAGTCACGATCAAGTGGCACCTTGATCGGACATGTCTTTTAGACATGTCCGACCAAGATGTCACTTGGTCATGACTGTCTACCGATTCACTCAGTGTTTATGATAACTTAATCGGTGCCATTGTAAATGATAACAGATCGATATAAACACACCCGATAATGAATCGGTGTCAAAGCAAACAAGCCCGATAACTAATAGCATTATATATGCTATCGGGTTAATACCCCGATAGTATATTAATGCCGATTCATAAATGAATCGACATTAATATGCTATCGGGGTACTAGCCCGATAGCATTTAGATCGACGCTTAACTATGTTAAGCAGGTCGTCGATCTAGTCCATCTTTATCCAATATCAATATCATAATCAAGATCAAAGTTATAGTCTGATAAACATATTTAGTTCGGAAAGCATAAATCAGATAATCTAATAGCATAGATGAGTAAAGCAAAACAGAATGGAGGAGATTAACGAGTTAGGAAAATCTTATCTTGCAGAAGCTACTAATGCATTAACACTCCCTCTTAGCTTTGGATGATAGATAAAGTAACCTGCATCACATTTCTTTTTTCCATAATGTCAGTCTCCAAGAATATATATCATCTATACATATGATATGAAGTATCATCACGACATAATATACAAATATAAAACATCACTCTAAGCATGTGACATAGAGTATCACTTAACCATGTGATATAAAAGATTCATCATTTCATTATGACAAGATATCACCTAAACATGTGATATCAGTATTGCCTAAACACGCAATACTAAGGATAAACATATGAGGATGGTTAGATTCTCATCTTATCCAGGTTGTGATATGTGCACAAACATTTTATACAATGTTTTATCACAACACCATCATGGCACATCCATGACATACCAGAGATCCAACATGATAATTGGTTTAGAGAATCATAAGATCGTCACCTTATGATGTCTACATACAAGTGTTCATAATTTGAGAGATCATCACCTCTTAGATATGAACACAGGGGGTGAAACCCAGAATGTCTCAACATGACAAGAAGTTTACACATTAAACATCTTATTTACAAAGCAGATTATCTTTCTATCATACCTAAACCTTTTTTGAAATGATCAACCTTCACTCTGGAAAGTGGTTTGGTCAGAATATCTGCAGTCTGATCTCCTGTACTAACATATTCCAATTTGATCACATTTTTGTCTACCATGTCTCGTACATAATGGTATGGAATCTCAATATGCTTAGATCTGTCATGAAATACTGGATTTATAGAAAGCTTTATGCAGCTCTGGTTGTCACAGTGAATGACAGTGGGTTTCATGGGTTCACCAAATAGTCCCACAAGCAACTTCTTAAGCCATACTGCCTCTCGAGCAGCCATGGAAGCTGCAATGTACTCGGCCTCGGTGGAACTCTGTGCTACAGAAGACTGTTTTCTGCTGATCCAAGAAATCATAGCCGATCCTAAACTGAAGCAACACCCTGAAGTGCTTTTCCTGTCAGTCACACTCCCAGCCCAATCTGAGTCTGTAAATCCATGTAGGTCTAGATCGACTTTCTCATATTTGAGACCAAGGTTTAGAGTACCTTGTAAGTATCTCATAATGTGTTTCACTGCAATCAAGTGGATTTCCTTAGGCTCACACATAAATTGACTTAAGGCATTGACTGCATAACAGATATCTGGCCTTGTACTTTTCAATATTGCCATCTGCAAGCATGTTTGATTTTAAACAGCCATTTTGATGAAACAACTGATTTCTTAGTAGGCCTAGGAACGATCTCCCAAACATCATTCTTCATAATGGACTGATACTCTTTAGACATGGCATCCTTCCATACTTGATGTTTAAGTGCTTCTAATACATTGTTTGGTTCAGCTTTAGAGAGATCATTCATAAGAGCAACATAGCTAGTGAATTTATTAGGTCTTTTGCTTTCCCTGAAGGTTCTTGAAGGAGTAGCAAACTTCTGAGCTTCTGCTACAGTCTTGGTGGCCCATAGAGGTCTTTTCTTGAGGTTTTCTCTAGGTAGGATTGGAGTTTCACCTATAGTTTCCTCAAGATTCTCCCTCTGAAGCTCAGGAGTAGGATCTTCTTCTATGTTAGGAGTGGGGATATAGTTTTCAGGCTCTATTGTACTTAGGGCTGTTTTGAAAGCTAAATCTTCTTCAAAGATTACATCCCTACTTAGTTCAATATTTCTCTGACCATGTATATATATTCTATAGGCCTTGGATGTTTCACTTTAACCTACAAGTATTCCTCTTTTTCCAGAAGGTTCTAGTTTTAGTCTTTTCTCTTTAGGTACATGTATATAGACAGGACACCCAAATATCCTAAGGTGGCTGATATCTGGCTTTAGTTTGGTAAATACTTTTTCAGGAGTTTTATCTTCAAGATGTGAGTGAGAACATCTGTTTTGTATATACACAGCAGTGTTAGTTGCTTCTGCCCAAAGATTGATATTTAGGTTCTAATCAAGAATCATGGCTTTGGCAGCTTCTACAATTGTCCTATTTTTCCTTTCAGCTACCCCATTTTGTTGAGGATTATAAGGTATTGTTAGCTCCCTCTTAATCCTTGAGTTTTTACAAAAATCTTTAAATAATTCTGATGTGTATTCCCCCCCATTATCAGTCCTTAGGATTTTAATATTATTTCCTGAGTGGTTCTCCGTCAGTGATTTAAACTCTTTAAACCTACTAAAGATCTCTTCTGATTCTTTACACTTCAGAAAGTAGATCCAAGTTTTCCTATAGTAGTCATCAACAAATATTACATAATACAAACATCCTCCTAGAGAGGGAACGGACATTGGTCCACATACATCAGAATGAACTAACTCTAAAACTTTGCTTGTCTTCCTAGTACTATTATGGAAGGCACCCTTGATATTTTTACCTAGGGTACATCCCTTGCATGCCTCTGAATGATATTGCTGTAACTTAGGTAAACCTGTGACAAGGTTTCCCATAGATGATAAAGCTCTATAATTCAGGTGGCCTAGTCTTCTATGCCAGACCTCATTTGCATTTGTTGCTTCATGAATTAGGGCTAGGTTGGGCTCTGTGCAGAGCTCATACAAATAGCCTTGTCTTTGACCAATGACTTTAGCTTTCTTGATGGAAGAATTTCTTGGCCAAGCTAATACCTTGTTCTCCATGAAGGTTACTCTGTATCCGTTATCTTCTAGGGCTGATATGGAGACTAGATTTCTCTTGATGCCGGGGACATATGTTAATGCATTAGTAGCTTCTGCAAGATAAGACTCTCCTAACTCATTAATCTCCTCTATTCTGTTATTAGTTTACTCATTCATGCTTTATGTTTATTAGACTATAACATTGATCATAATTATGATATTGATATTGGATAATGATGGATTAGATTTGACAACCTACTTAACTATGTTAAGTGTCAATCTAAATGCTATCGGGCTATTATCTAGATAGCATATTAATGTCGATTCATATCGGCATTAATATGCTATCGGGGTATTAACCCAATAACATATAATGCTAACAGTTATTGTTATTGTTTACTTTATATTAATCCATTATCATATGCCTTGATACCGATTCATTATCGGGTATGTTTTAGATCTGTTACAATTAACAATGATACCGATTAATTATCGGATATGTTTATAAGCACTGTTACCTTTAACAATGATGCCGATTAATTATCGGATATGTTTATAAGCACTGTTACCATTAACAATGATGCCGATTCATTATCGGGTATGTTTATAGCATCGATTAGTTATGAATCGGTTGATGGTTGTAAGAGTCACGACCAAGTGACATCTTGGTCGGACATGTCTAAAAGACATGTCCGATCAAGGT
The DNA here is from genome assembly GCF_030272615.1 of Cryptomeria japonica. NCBI lineage: Eukaryota > Viridiplantae > Streptophyta > Pinopsida > Cupressales > Cupressaceae > Cryptomeria > Cryptomeria japonica. The sequence continues at coordinate 171,231,894 of NC_081412.1, read as the reverse complement.
GCCACTTGATTGTGGACATCTTACTATTTATACATCATTCAGATTAAAGGAGATGACATTGAAATCGATACATGTTCATCCTCCTTACCTGCAGTAAAAGAAAGATAACAATATTAGTGTTACAGTCATAATATCAAAATAAAAGACACCATCTTGCATATAACTTGTCCATTAAATTGGAAATTACAATACTTTTATAACATATAGTACTCCTTCGAGTTGCAATGATATGCCTGTCTTGAGTTTGATGGTGCAGGAACCAATTCCTCTAACTGGATGTGAGGAATCATCTCCGATGGTTATTTCCTCATCATTATCCTCTGTCATGGAGTCTAGCACTTTTCTAAACCCTGTAATGTGTCTGGATGAGCCACTGTCGATCACCCAGGAGTTAGATTTATTTGATGCATGGCTTGTAAGTGCTGAGTAGAGGACATAGTTCTGGGAGTCATCTTCTCTTTTAGATTTTCCTGCTCTGGCAAATGTGGCTTGTTTGGCTCTCTCTGGACATTTTGCAACAAAGTGTCCGAACTTATCGCACCTATAGCATTGAATATGTGATAGGTCTCTCTTTGAAGTGTTCTTGCCTTGATGACCCTTCCTCTTCCTAAATTGCTTCTTCTTGGTTGTCTTATTTGTGTTAGTATTTAGAACTTGAAGGTCTTAGTCTGTGTTCTTTTGTTTTATTCCCATCTTGTTCAATCTTGATTCTTCTTGGAGACAATCATCCCTTAATCTTTCAAACTTAGGATACTTGGACCTTGCACTGATGCCTTGGACGAATGTACTTCATCCACTAGGCAACCCATCTAGAGCAATGAGTGTTAACTCTTTGCTTTGGATCTCGTAATTCAGAGTTGCTAGTTCGTCTCTTAGAATTGATATCCGCATAAAGTAGGCGTTGATTGTCTCCCCCTTGTTCATGGTGATATGATTTATTTCTCGTTTTAATGCTAGAGTTCGACTTGCATTTGATATCTCAAATGTGCTTTCAAGTGCTTTGAACATTTTATAGGCTGTCTAATGTTTTCTTATGATGGGCATTATGTTGTTTCTCACCCCATCAACTATTATTTTGATGGCCTTTTCATTTCCCTCAATCCATGCTGTTTTGTCAGGTTCATTTTCAGGTTGGTCATTTTTAGTTTGAACAAATGAATCTACTTTGTTCTCTTTTAAGATCATCTAGATTCTGAACTTCCAGGCTGAAAAATCATCGCCACCTCCGAGTTTGTCTTCGAATCTGATAGCGCTGGCCATTGGAGAAATGTGATGTAGTATATAACCTTGTTCTTAAATTATTCACAAAATTGACTAGCCTCAAGTTCGATCAACGTGGCTCTGATACCATGTAAAAGTTATTGCAATTTCCAATTTAATGAACAAGTTATATGCTAGATGGTATATTTAAGATTTTGGTGTTATTACTATGACAATAATATTATCGTCTTTCTTTTCTGCAGGTATGGAGGATGAACATGCATCGATTTCAATGTCATTCCTTTTCTTTTGAATGATGTATATATAGTAAAGCAGTCACGATCAAGTGGCACCTTCCGACCAAGATGTCACTTGGTCGTGACTGTCTACCGATTCACTCGGTGTTTATGATAACTTAATCGGTGCCATTGTAAATGATAACAGATCGATATAAACACACCCGATAATGAATCGGTGTCAAAGCAAATGATAACAGATCGATATAAACACACCCGATAATGAATCGGTGTCAAAGCACTAATAGCATTATATATGCTATCGGGCTAATACCCCGATAGTATATTAATGCTGATTCATAAATGAATCGACATTAATATGCTATCGGGGTACTAGCCCGATAGCATTTAGATCGACGCTTAACTATGTTAAGCAGGTTGTCGATCTAATCCATCTTTATCCAATATCAATATCATAATCAAGATCAAAGTTACAGTCTGATAAACATATTCAGTTCGGAAAGCATAAATCAGATAATCTAATAGCATAGATGAGTAAAGCAAAACAGAATGGAGGAGATTAACGAGTTAGGAAAATCTTATCTTGCAGAAGCTACTAATGCATTAACAAAAACATCATCAACACAACCTCAGTTCAACCGGCTTGTGCATCAAAAGATCTCAGTTAGAGAAAGAAGATCTTGTACTTTGTGATACTCTCCCTCTGCCATAGAAGTTGATGGATACTACATTATATCTATAAAACTGCTGTTATCTCCATTCTATGTTATGTGCAAAACCTGAAATGTGATCTTGTTCTAGTACTTTGTGTTGTTTTCTATTGGTATAAAAAAGGATATGTACTTGTCTTTTCTAAGAATCATATATAGCAAATGAATGTTCTCTATCTTATTTTGTGCTTGATTATCTTCTAATGAAATTGGATAATAAATAATGAAATTAATCTATAATTAAGTTTGTTGTGTGCCTATATACAATATTTTGTCTTATCACAGTATATTTTGATTACAAACCATCATTTTCTAGTTGGGTGATCCAGGCCAATACTAATATGTGTGGTTCATATGTTAGGCAGTAATTGACATCTTGGTGTGATGATGTTTATTATTGGTGGGATATCATGGTGGCGTTTCGTCAAGATCAGGCCTATCAAGTCTATATATTGATGTACTTCACCTTAGTAAGAATCAAAACAAATTTTATAATCTAATCGAAGAAGTGGTATCCCTGTTAAGGGTACCAATTGATCAACAAGTGTGGAGGTGTTATGTATCTTTGTACTCTATATTTAATCACTTAATATTTTCTACTACCATTCAATTTTGTGTAGAAGGAGGTTACAATATGTGACAGAGTTGTTTAATCCTGTGTATTTATGCTGTTGCACTTCATTGTTTTCATTTTTTGTGTGATTGGGACTGCATGTCACTCATGAAATTTAAATATGTATTAGCAAATGGGATTAATGCAAAGTGATAGTTTAGTTGCAAGAAAGTAAGCAATTTCATTTATAAATTGCAGGCAGAGTTATATAGGATGGAGCGAAAGTTTGAGAAAGCAGAACCCCTGTATCTAGAGGCTATTGAGCTACTGGAGGTAACCTTGGGCCCTGAGGATTTACGGTGAGGATTATGATGACAATTAATTTTTTATTTAAGAAAAAATGTTGGTTTTTTAGTATATTTGTCAAACTTTATTTGGTCAGATTGTAGCTGTTTCCAAGCTTAGCATTTATGATGGTGACTTTTAAATTACAGATTTATTTGAAGTTTGAGGCTTTATCTGCTTGCAAAACACAATATATGCCATTGTTGAAGAAGTACATGCCTGTTCATACAGGCTTTAGGCAAATGATTCTTATTACCTCATGTTATATGTAGGGTTGGTTTTGCTTTGCACAACTTGGGAGGATTCTATGTTATGCAACACAAACTCGAACAAGCTCAGAATTGTTATGAGGTTTGTCAGAGATGGTTTATTCTATATTCACTTGCAAATATGTAGGAAATGCTATTGTATTCATGTCTTTACTTCTTTATGGACACACAAATATAGAATATAGAAACTAGCATACGTTGAGGCACCTAGGATAGATCCTTCAATATCACATGGGGTCTATGCTCAATTTGAGCTGTAGTTAGATATTACATGGAGTCTTGCTAGTTTTCTGGAAAAAATCCCAAATGTTGTGAAGCCTTTCTGGTTACTTAGTCCATTTCTAAACAAGGTTGACTTTAGGGTTTCTCTATTTATTGGGATGATTGGTGTATTAAACATTATTGAATGATAACTTTTTGCTTCTGGAATGAGCATGGGAAAACTAAGAATGGAAATGCTAAAGTGGAGTCTAATAGTACCAACTACCAACCCTTAATGCAGGATTCAAACAGTCATGTTTCTAGGAGTTGTACTCAGAGAGACTGGAATAAGAAAGGGACATTGAAGTTTTCAACTGACTTGCTGAATGATCGTTTCCCTCTATTTTTATCTTCTCAATTAATCATCCTCTTGTTCATTCATATTTCCTTCTCATTTGAAGGAAATGAGTACTGTGAAAAAGAATATAATAATCTTGGCCTGAAATTCATAAATATTTTGCTAAGTTGCCAGTACAGGTATGGGCATGGGTATGGTATGAGAGCCCGGTTGTTTACCTCACTGGGTAAACAGGAAGAATACAGAAATCGAACAGCAATGCACAATGCAAATACAAAAGAAGTACCAGAATAAGCTTGCCATTAATGTCAAAAGATGTTCATATTATAATGTGTCGCCAACATTACATGTCCTCCAACACCCGGAGGTGGTACAATATATGACAGCCGAAGGGGTGCGACACAACCGTCGCAACTCCAACTACCTACCCGTCGGCTAACTAACTGACCGTCGTAACTCATTATTACCGACGACAACATAAACATAATATACCAACATAACATAATGATTATTCCCGTCAACACCGGTATGAGGGTACAGACAATTTCTTTTTTCTCTAGGCACGTCCGTACATGTATATGTGTGTGTGTGAGTGCATGCATGCGTGGGTGCGAGGGTGTGTGCGTGCGTGCGTGGGTGTGGGGGTGTGTGTGCGTGCGAGTGGATACGTGCGTGTGTGTGTGTGCGCGCGCGCACTTCCTCCAAATGGTGTATCTGTATCAGCAAACCTTATCGTACTCATGATAGGGTTAGTGAAATTCAAAACGTATCGTACACGAGCCCACCAATCGTCATCCAGGATCAATGACTCGACCTTCTAGGCCCTCTCTAAATTTGGGTGCTTCCAAGCACTTCATTGGTTATGTAATGTCTCTTCCTTAGGCATCTTAGACTTGAGTAGATGTTGGCCTACTATTAGGGTTCTGTAGGTCAGCAGTGTGGTTTGGGCCCTGGGGACCCAACTGGGGGTTGTGAAACTCAACAAGGAGCTTTTCGGGCCTTTTAGATTGGAATTCTGAGGTTGAATCCATGGTTAAAATTGAAATTAAAGTTGGCCTTATGTGAATAGTAAAAAGTGAATAGTAACAGAGAAACATAAGATGAATAGTAAAAAGTGTAAAGTTATTTCAATTTCAATTAAAGAACAAGTTATGAACTATGAATGCTATATATGGATATGAGGAATTATGTCAATGTCTAATAATTCTGATTTTTATCTGCAGTTTTGAAGGAGAGAGATCATTTAATATTTTCTCTGTCTCCTCCAAATGAATTCAATTGGCATATATATCATTTAGGCAACCGGTCAATTGGTGTATTGACCGGTCATGCCTTTTAGGCATGACCGATCAATGCACCCATTGATCGGTGCCTTTACAATTATACCATTAACACAATGCTGATTATCGGTTCAAAAACCTCCAATAGCATATTGTAATATCATAATATAATGACTGATCAATATAATGAATCAGTTCATATAAACACCGATGATTTAAAGTGCACGATGTATATAATCCAACCGGTGCATTTGTTAACCAATGTTAATGCCAAATGAAGCGGTGTATTCATTAAACCCGATAACAAATATGCCCAATATAATTAAGCCCGATAACAAATGTGAATCGGTGCCAATGTTTATGCACCCGATAGCAAGTATGTATCGGCGAATTTAACCCGATAACTTATAGCATTTAATATGCTATCAGGTTAATACCCCGATAGCATATTAATGCCAATTAACAATTGACATTAATATGCTATCGGGTTGTTAGCCCGATAGCATAATGATAAGCAATGTTTGTACAATCCGATAATCATATGCAATATAAATCAGACATGAAGCATGTAGATAAATAACAAAACAAGGAAGGTTAGGAAGATCTTATCTTGCATAAGCTACCATGCATTAACACTCCCTCTTAGCTTTGGAAGATAGATAAGGCAACCTGCATCACATTTCCTTTTCATAACTAAGATAATGTCAGTCAGCAAAAATCATTTATACATGAGAAGTACCATCAAGACATATGATACAAAATAGAAGAATATCACCTGAGCATGTGACATAAAGTATTATTTTAACATGTGATAAAAGTAAGAGAATCATCACCTGATCATGTGAGAAATCATCAAAACATGTGATCTGTAAGATTCATCAAGATATCACTTAACACGTGATATCAGTATTGCTTAACACGCAATACTTAGGATAAGTCTATGAGAAAGGTTAGTTTCTCATCATAACCAAGTTTGTGATAAGTGCAATAACATTTATAAATGTTTATCACAACATAGTCATGGCACATCCATGACTTACCAGAGATCCAACATGATCAATGGTTGAGATATCACCTACACATGATATCAGTATTGCCTAACACGCAATACAAGGATAACCATATGAGAAGTGCTTAAGTTCTCATCATATCCAAGTTGTGATAATGCAATAACATTTGTACAAATATTGTATCACAACATAGTCATGGCACATCCATGACTTACCAATGATCCAACATGATTACTGGTTTGACTATCATAAGATCGTCACCTTATGATGTCTACATACAAGTGTTCAGTATCTGAGAGATCGTCACCTCTTAGATATGAACACAGGTGGCAAGAAGCCAAGAGATAGTCCAAACATGACAAAGAAGTTTACACATTAAACATCTTAAATATATGTAAGTATAGATTACAAAGCAGATTACCTTTCTATCTTACCTAAACCCTTTTTCAAGTGATCAACCTTCACTCTGGAAAGTGGTTTGGTTAGAATATCTGCAGTCTGATCTCCTGTACACACATATTCTAACTTTATCACATACCTGTCAACCATATCTCGTACATAGTGATATGGAATCTCAATATGTTTGGACCTGTCATGAAATACTGGATTTACAGAGAGTTTTATACAGCTTTGATTATCACACTGAATGATTGTAGGTTTCATAGGTTCTCCAAATAATCCCACGAGCAATTTCCTTAGCCATATTGCTTCTCGGGCAGCCATTGAAGCTGCAATATATTCAGCCTCTATGGAACTCTGAGCTACTGAAGATTGTTTTCTGCTGATCCAGGATATCATGGCTGACCCTAAACTGAAGCAGCACCCTGAAGTGCTCTTTTTGTCAGTTACACTGCCAGCCCAATCTGAATCTGTAAATCCATGTAGATCTATGTCAACCTTTTCATATTTAAGACCAAGCTTTAGGGTACCTTGTAGATATCTCATTATATGCTTTACTGCAACCAGGTGTATCTCCTTAGGTTCACACATGAACTGACTTAAGGCATTAACAGCATAGCAGATATCTGGCCTTGTATTTACTGGATACATCAGGGACCCAATCATCTGCCTGTATTTAGTGGGGTCAGTAGGTCTTGATTCTGCTGCTGCTTCTTTAAGTTTATGGAAGTTGGTTTCCATAGGAGAGGTCATGGGTCTGCAGTTTAGCATTCCAAATCTTGTCAATATGTCCAAGGTGTACTTCCCTTGGTTCAGTACAATATTATCAGAATTTTGCCATACTTCCAATCCTAGGAAGTAATGAAGAAGCCCCAAGTCTTTCATATCAAATTCTGTGGATAGATCTTTCTTGCATTGATCTATTAGGTGATCATCTCCTGTGATTAATAAGTCATCAACATATAAAATTAATATTAACATATCACCTTTATTTCTTTTGAGGTAGAGATTAGGATCTGCATCATTCTTAGAGAAACCTAGCTTTGAGAGATAGGTGTCAATTCTTTCATACCAGGCTTTGGGAGCCTGTTTGAGCCCATAGAGAGCTTTCTTGAGTCTACACACATGAGACTCTGCATCATGAATTTCAAACCCTTCAGGTTGCTCTAAGTAGACTTCTTCCATGATCTCGCCATTTAGGAATGCTGTCTTAACATCCATCTGATGTACCTTCCACCCCTTTGCTGCTGCAATGGCTAGGACAACTCTTACTGATGTGTACCTGACAACAGGTGCAAATGTTTCTTCGTAATCTATTCCTTCCTTCTGTGAGAACCCTCTAGCTACAAATCTGGCCTTGTGTTTTTCAATACTGCCATCTGCAGCATGCTTGATTTTAAACAACCATTTAGAAGACACAACAGACTTCTTGGTTGGCCTAGGAACAATCTCCCAAACATCATTCTTCATAATGGACTAATATTCTTCAGTCATGGCATCTATCCATACTTGATGTTTGAGTGCATCTGAAACATTGTTAGGTTGAACTTTAGAGAGATCATTCATAAGTGCAACATAGTTGATGAATTTATTAGGCCTCTTGCTTTCCCTGAAGGTTCCTGAAGGAGCAGCAAACTTCTGAGCTTCTTCTACAGTTTTGGTGGCCCATAGTGGTCTTTTCTTGCGATTATCTATAGGTGGGTCTTGTGTTTCACTTATAGTTTCCTCAAGATACTCCCTCTGAAGCTCAGGAGTAGGTTCTTCTTCTAGGTTAGGAGTAGGATTATGAATTTCAGGTTCTATTGTATTTTGGGCTCTTTTGAAGGCTAAATCTTCTTCGAAGATTACATCCCTACTGAGTTCAATATTTCTCTGCCCTTGTACATAGATTCTGTAGGCTTTAGAAGTTTCACTGTATCCTACAAGTATTCCCCTGTTTCCAGAGGGTTCTAGTTTTAGTCTTTTCTCTTTAGGTACATGAATAAAGACCGGACACCCAAATATCCTAAGATGGCTGATATCTGGTTTTGTCTTGGTAAAGACTTCCTCAGGAGTTTTATCTTCAAGGTGTGAATGAGGACATCTATTTTGTATGTACACAGCAATGTTAGTTGTTTCTGCCCAAAGGTTCAAGTTGAGATTTTGATCTAGTATCATGGCTTTCGCAGCTTCTACTATGGTCCTATTTTTCCTTTCAGCTACTCCATTTTGTTGTGGATTATAAGGTATTGTCAACTCCCTCTTAATCCCAGAATTTTTACAAAAGTCTTTAAATAGTCCTGATGTGTATTCCCCCCCATTGTCAGTTCTTAAGGTTTTAATTTTGTTTTCAGAGAGATTTTCTGTTAATGTTTTAAACTCTTTAAACCTACTTAGGATCTCTTCTGATTCTTTACATTTTAGAAAGTAGATCCACGTCTTCCTAGAGTAGTCATCAACAAAAATTACATAGTACAAAAATCCCCCTAGCGAGGGTACGGACATAGGTCCACATACATCAGAATGAATTAACTCCAAAACTTTGCTAGTTTTCCTAGTACTATTCTGAAATGCACTTTTGGTATTTTTACCTAAGGCACACCCTTTGCATGCCTCTGAATGATATTGCTTCAACTTAGGTAGACCTGTGACAAGGTTTCCCATAGTTGACAAAGCTCTATAATTCAGATGGCCTAATCTCCTGTGCCATACTTCATTTGCATTAGTTGCTTCATGGATCAATGCTAGATTGGGCTCTGTACATAGCTCATACAAATAGCCTTGTCTTCGACCAATGACCTTAGAGTCTTTGATGGAGGATCTTTTTGGCCAAGCCAACACCTTGTTTTCCATGAAGGTCACTCTGTATCCTTGATCTTCTAGTGCTGATATGGAGATTAGATTTCTTTTGATGCCTGGAACATATAGTACTTCTTCAAGTCGTAGTGACATGCTTGTCTTCAGTTTGATGGTGCAGGTTCCAATTCCTCTGACTGGATGTGAAGAATCGTCTCCGATGGTTACTTCCTCATCATCTTTCTCTATCATGGAGTCTAGTATTTCTCTAAAGCCGGTGATGTGTCTGGATGAACCACTGTCGATCACCCATGAGTTAGACTTGTTTGAAGCATGGCTTGTAAGTGTTGAGTAGAGGACATAGTTCTCGAAGTCATTTTCTCTTCTAGATTTCCTCACTTTTGCAAATGTGGCTTGCTTCCCTTTCTCCGGACAGTTTGCAACATAATGTCCAAATTTGTCACACCTATAACATTGAACATGTGATAGGTCTTTCTTTGAAGTGTTCTTGCCTTGTTTAGCTTTTCTTTTCCTGAATTGCTTCTTTTTGTACTTCTTATTGATGTTTGTATTTAGGACTTGCAAGTCTTCATCTATATTCTTCTATTTTATTCCTACCTTGTTCAATCTGGATTCTTCTTGTAGACAGTCATCTCTTAGTCTTTCAAACTTAGGATATTTGGACCTAGCACTGATGCCTTGGACGAATGTGTTCCATCCACTAGGCAATCCATCTAGAGCAATGAGTGTTAACTCTTTGCTTTGGATGTCGTATCCAAGGGAAGCTAGGTCATCTCTTAGGCTTGATATCCTCATGAAGTAGGAGTTAATTGTCTCCCCTTTGTTCATACTGATATGGTTGATCTCTCGTTTTAATGCCAGAGTACGACTTGCATTTGATATCTCAAATGTCCTTTCAAGTGCCTTGAACATTTTATAAGCCGTCTCCTGCTTTCTAATGATGGGCATTATATTATTTCTTACCCCATCCACTATTATTATAATAGCCTTATCATTTCCCTCGATCCATGTGGATTTCTCGGTTTCATCTTCTGGTTGTGTACTTTCAGTTTAGACATATGAATCAACTTTGTTTTCTCTTAAAATCATTTTGATTCTAAACTTTCAAGCTGAAAAATCTTCGCTACCTCCGAGTCTATCTTCGAATCTGATAGCGTTGGCCATTATGGAAATGTGATGTAGTTTGTAACTTAGTCCTTGAATTTTATCAAAATTGAATAGCCTTAGGTTCGATTACCTTGACTCTGATACCATGTAAAGTTATTTCAATTTCAATTAAAGAACAAGTTATGAACTATGAATGCTATATATGGATATGAGGAATTATGTCAATGTCTAATAATTCTGATTTTTATCTGCAGGTCTGAAGGAGAGAGATCATTTAATATTTTCTCTGTCTCCTCCAAATGAATTCAATTGGCATATATATCATTTAGGCAACCGGTCAATTGGTGTATTGACCGGTCATGCCTTTTAGGCATGACCGATCAATGCACCCATTGATCGGTGCCTTTACAATTATACCATTAACACAATGCTGATTATCGGTTCAAAAACCCCCGATAGCATATTGTAATATCATAATATAATGACTGATCAATATAATGAATCAGTTCATATAAACACCGATGATTTAAAGTGCACGATGTATATAATCCAACCGGTGCATTTGTTAACCAATGTTAATGCCAAATGAAGCGGTGTATTCATTAAACCCGATAACAAATATGCCCAAAATAATTAAGCCCGATAACAGATGTGAATCGGTGCCAATGTTTATGCACCCGATAGCAAGTATGTATCGGCGAATTTATCCCGATAACTTATAGCATTTAATATGCTATCGGGTTAATACCCCGATAGCATATTAATGCCAATTAACAATTGACATTAATATGCTATCGGGTTGTTAGCCCGATAGCATAATGATAAGCAATGTTTGTACAATCCGATAATCATATGCAATATAAATCAGACATGAAGCATGTAGATAAATAACAGAACAAGGAAGGTTAGGAAGATCTTATCTTGCATAAGCTACCATGCATTAAACCCACATCCTAGTAACTTAAGTTGTTTTTTAAAAGGGGGCCAAGTTCACAATGAGAAATTAGACCCTCAAGGATATTTTATGATTTTAAGGCCAAATAGTAACCCCAAAATAGATAAAAAGGCATTTTGCCTATCATTTGGATTTATTCTTACCTCTCCATTTTCAGATCAGCAGCTTGCATGAGGGTTTTAGCAGCTTAGGGCTTCCAGGAACGTCAACTTCTGAAAGATTTGGGGGATTTGGACGAAAATCCATCTCTCCAGGTATCATTTTCCATCAAAATACAGCTTCAGTGTGCATATGGCAGCCCTCTTTGAGCATTTATGAGCAGATCTATCAATTTGAGGGCAGATTTTCTACAATTGGTTATAGGGCAGACCTTCTAGAGGTCATTACTATCTATTTCCAGCTCTATTTTAGTCAGTCGCTACATTTTGGGATGAAGGTTTTCAAACCCTAGAGTATATTTAGGGCTTTACCATTATTGGTAGCTGATTTCTATAATTTTATTGGCTGAAATTTTACATCAGACCTATGAGCTCATGTGAATGGTATGTTCATTGTTCTTTTAAGCAAAAATGAAAGTTGTTGATTATTTTCCTTTTCTGTTATGCATTTTGTTATGTTAAATCAACAATCTCTTTTACGTAATATTCAAGAATCTTGCTTAAACGTCGAAACCAATCAAAACAAAAACAAAAACCCATCCAAACATACGCTGGCCACAGACTTATCAGCAGACAAACATTGCACAAAACCTCCTAATTTGGATCAGATTGGGTGAAAATTGGATTAGGGATCTTTTAGGTTACTAATAACCACAACACCCAATGGCTCTCACACCTTCAAAATTTGTCTCAAAATGATTGTATGTGATGCAAATCGGGTCTCAGCAAGCTAGGATCATGTAAAACAATTAAAAATATGTTAATAACATATTAAAAAATATTATATACATTAAAAGTGACATAAATAAAATTAAATAAATAAATAAAATTTACCTTCAACAATTCCAACCTCGAGAAAGTCCTGAAAATGCCTTGTGACATATGGTGGTTTATTACAAACATTTGGATCTCCTCGCCCTCTTGGTATATTTCTTTCACCCACTCTATTTGAGTGCCAATTGCTTTCATCACCAAGTTAAGTGAATGTACGGTGCATGGTGTCCAAATAATGTGCTTATATATTTGCTCAACCAAAGCACTTGCAGCCCTGCAATTTTTTGCGTTGTCTATAATGATTTGGACAACATTTTTATGATCCACCATCTCTATGGACTCAATAATAACAATTTGGATTTAACTATAACAAGAAATTATCACCAAGCTATGGTTTCTTCAGCATATTTGAATCACAGTAGTAACTTACGTATGTTTGGCCTATTAATGTTGATCTTATGGCATTGCAAATGCCTCTAATCTACAATTTCTCTTGGCTGTATTACTTTTGTTTATCTTCCATGTACAAAAGCAATGCAATTTCTTTTTTGGTGGAAGTCAAACTTCTTTTAGAATGTCTGATTGATTTAGGCATATATTAATTATATATGCTTAATTAATTACATTTGTAGAGCAGAAAACAGATTTGATGTAAATGATTATATGTTTTTTTAAAATCCCTACTGATTTTTGCAACCAAAATGTACACTTTTTCCAACTGAGTAAGTTGTCAAACAGTTGATGTAAGATTTCATACTACATGAACAGTACATATATGAAATGGAACTGCAATATTGCATGCAGCTGGTAATAAAAAATATTTAACAGAAATCTTCTTTTAATTATACAGATATTTCATTGAAAACTGTTGCAGAAGGTGCAGATGCAAATGATGCTGTTTCTGACCTTTTATTTAAAATTCCAGAATCACTCAGTTCAAATGAATCAGCATTTGAACACACTGGAGCAGGTTTATGACATCTCTGTTGAAGCTGCCTATGGTCCTACTAGATCTCAATATTTTTCCATCAAACCTTACTTCGCTAGTATGCAGCAACAGGTCCCTAAATTTTACCTTTCTTATCAGAAATGTCTGGCAACATTATCTTACTCTCATACACCAACCTTTGTGTACTTCCTACACACAAGTTGAATGATCTTTAGTAGTTTTTACCACCACATAGGAATTTGTTTCGCCCCCTTAAATGCAGCGACCAGCTTGGGAAATATACATGCTACTAAAAGGAAGTTTGGCATCTACCAAAAATGACCAACCACATGACCAGCCAGAGATATGTCTTCCAGTGCCAGCACTAAGGAAGCCACCCTTCACAAACTCATAGTTAGCCAATGTTTAATATCATAGAACATGGTGGCTACAAGAAGTGAAATGAATTACTTCACATTACTGAAATTCCCATGCCCAACTGATAGGAAACATTAACCAAGGTGTCTAACTTCTCCTAGAAACTATAATGTCCCCTTCCTAACCACTTTAGTATGATGGACCGTTAGGCTATTCAACGGGTTCCCGTAGGCTAATGAGTTAGGGTTATAGAACACTTGGTGATAGTTTATTCAGGAGGTTGGCGGTATCAGATGTTTATTTGAGCTCTGGTGGTTATGATGTGTGTGATGTCCTTTTCTAGAGTGAATTTGGTTGAGTTCTCCAATACTTACTATTTTTAGTAAGTCAGTTTTGGGAATTGATTGAGCCAGTTAACAGTGTTACTATTTTTAGATGTGTCGGTGGAAGCATTGGATATCAATATCTCAATATTTGATATAGTCCAAGATTTTTTATTTTAATAACAATAAGTTATAAAGTTAAATTATCTATGTTCCACATCGTTAGGGCCATATTTTGGGGACGGTGGGGGGACGTAGCATATATATGTGTGGAGTGTATATACATATACATCTATACACACACACACATAAATGTTTCCTACTTTCCTTGATTTTGGGGACGTGTTTTGGGATGCTTCCAAATTGTCTCATATTTGGGGGATGGCTAGGAGACATCTGTTAACATCTCCTCGTCCTCAAAATGCCTTAGGGGATGGGGATGGTGGTTTAAGGGGTTGGGACAAGCCTTTGTGTAACACAATAAATTATATATTTAAATTTATTGTTATTTTAATTTATTCAATTACAGACTATATGAGATGTATCATAGTTGAACTACTCGCCACAACCAAAAACTTGCCAAGACCCAAAAAAAAACTCGGGAAAAACTGGGCCAATACTCGGTAAAAAACATAGGAACTTAAAAAATTGCTTAAATTTATTTAGAAATGCATTTATTTTGCAAAATTCAATGCGAAGATGCATCCTATGAGTCAATAAATGAGAACACAAAAGAAACAAGCTGAGTCCATATATATTTAAACGCGAAGTAGGTACAAAATCACATCCTCATGAGGAATGCTGATGGCTGGAAGCAAAATAGTAAATATTTTTTGTAGAACTAAAAGTAAATAAATCAATACAACTACATCTTCCTCTTCACAGCTCTAGTAAAAACTAGGGGAGAGGTAGAACTAGAGGGTCTAGTCCTAGAAGTCTACTGTGGGTGTGATTGTGTCTCCTCGCTCAGTATGACTAGCTCAGGCTGTGGCTCGTCCTCCATCCTGGATGTAGCTCTGCCTCTAGCTGCACCTGGCATTGGCAATGACTCATCCTCCTCATCCTCCTCAATGTCATCCAGTGTGACACCAAATCCACCCCCCTCCTCCTCCGTAGCCTGCCTCTCCAAATCATTGATGTCATCCTCTATAAACAATGGAGGTTGCTCTTGCGATGAAATCACTGTAAGGATCTATATCATCCAAATCAATTGGACTAGCTGATGCTTCCTCTACCTTCCTTATGCACAATCGAAGATTATATTGCACAAAGACAAGGTCATTGAGACATTTTTGAGCTAACTTGCTCCTCTTCTTTTTGTGGATGGCCTCAAACAAGCTCCAATTGCGCTCACAATTGGATGAACTACAAGGCTAACATAAGTTCTAAGGGCAAATTTTTTGAGATTTGGGGTATTTCCACCCCAACTTTGCCACCAAACATCTGCAAAATAAAATTAGGTTGAGGTTAGCACCCCTCGCGAGGGTGTGAGGGTGAGAAAGAGAGGGGTAGAGAGATAGGTCTAGATCTTGGGGGAGAGAGGAGAGAGTGAGATGGAGAGTGGTAGAGAGTGGAATAGAGGAAGAGCGATAGGGAGATACATAGGTCTAAAATTTGGGGTAGGTAAAGTGAGTGAGATAGAGAGAGCGAGAGAATGTTGGTAGGAGCCTACTAATTACTGAAATTTGTCTGTTTGAAAATTTAAAAGATCTTCTAAAACCTAGAATTTGCATTATAACTCCTAGAGATCTGAAACCACTTTCAAACATCCTGCCAATATATACATGAAATATAATTTAAAGTATAAGAAGGGAAATATTTAATTGCTACGAGTATTTCTATTATCATACAAATATTCTGCACTCTTCTTTCTTTTATAAACAATTGCAAATAAAAAAACAAAACTAGGCCGAACAAGGTTGCATATTACAACAACTTAAACTGAAAAACTCTGTAAACCTCAATCATTGAAACCATGTGAGAAGCCTGAGTGATTTCTTTGGCAACCAACTAGGGTTTCATCCTGGGGTTTCCCTTCCATAAGAAGCTCCCCAAAATCCAAATTAGATAAAATAACCAAGCATGAAACGAGCTCCAAAACTTTTTTTTAGAAAAATCAAGGAACCTTCTTGAATATCTTTTCAACTTGTCACTCTTTTTAATATTTCACCAAACTGAATAAATAAAATGACTTTAAAACATTTATTTTAATCTTTACTTTAGTCACTTCAATAAATTAAAAAAAAGAAGTTATCCCTAAAATGTTACTTTATTGGACAACTTAATGTAATTAATGTAATCTATTCCCTCACCGCCTGGCTTTAGGCTAGGGGAATAAAATAGGCAAGTGGTCACTTTTGACGACTACTCAAAAGTGGACATTATAGTCGTCCCTTCTTGAAATTGCTTGACCTCAAGTAATTGTAGATTTGGATATTGCATAATGTGTTCACCCTCCCAAGTGGCATCCTCAATGGAAAGTCTCTCCATCTAATGAGATAATCCTTGATCACTTTTCTCTATAGTCTCTTTTCCTTGACATCCAGAACCTCATCAAGCACTCAAACCAATCTGCCCCCCCTCATCTAATGGTGGAAGCTCAGGTGATGATGTGATGTGCTGCCTAAGTGCCTTTTTAAAAGAAACATGGAAACACATTATGAATCCTGCTATTATTTGGCAACTCAAGCTCATAAGCTATTTCTCCCACCCTTCAAATAATCCCAAAAGGGCCATAACAAAGTGCAAGTAAACAAAGTCACCCACCTAAGAACTCCTCTCAACTTGGTCCCTATATGCATATATCTTTTGATGATTTTGGGCTCTTTGAAGATTATCCTAAGTATCCTTTGGATGCCTTGAATCTCCTTTATCAATTCTTTGGCCTTAGGAGCTCGGCTATCACCAAAAGATAAATTTGTAGATGATTGAGCATCATATCCATACAAAACTTTGAAACAAGTCATCCAAATCGACAAGTGGTAGGTGGTGTCATAACAATGCTCATCTAAATGCAACCACCTTATTCAAGCCTTTTGCTGCCCCGCAACGTAGTTATGCAAATATCCTTCCACCCATTTGTTTACAATCTCTGTTTAACCATTGGTCTGAGGGTTTTTACTAGTATTGGGGGTCAACTCTATGCTAGCCAATTTGAATAGCTCCTGCCAAAAAGCACTAAGAAACCTGCTATCCCGATTACTAATTATATTCTTTGGCAATCCATTGATTTTGAACTCCTCCCCAAAGAACAATTCTGCCTAAGTGCCTTTTTAAAAGAAACATGGAACACATTATGAATCCTGCTATTATTTGGCAACTCAAGCTCATAAGCTATTTCTCCCACCCTTCGAATAATCCCAAAATGGTCATAACAAGGTGCAAGTAAGCTAAGTCACCCAGCTGAGAACTCCTCTCAACTTGGTGCCTATATGCATATATCTTTTGATGATTTTGGGCTCTCTGAAGATTATTCTTAGTATCCTTTGGATGCCTTGACTCTCCTCTTTCCATTCTTTGGCCTTAAGAGCTCAGCTATCACCAAAAGGTAAATGTGTAGATGATTGAGCATCATATCCATACAAAACTTTGAAAGGAGTCATCCAAATCGACAAGTGGTAGGTGGTGTCATAACAATGCCCACCTTAATGCAACCACCTTATTCAAGCCTTTTGCTGCCCCACAACGTAGTTACGCAAATATCCTTCCACCCACTTGTTTACAATCTCTGTCTAACCATTGGTCTAAGGGTTGTAACTAGTACTTGGGGTCAACTCTATGCTAGCCAATTTGAATAGCTCCTGCCAAAAAGCACTAAGAAACCTGCTATCCCGATTACTAATTATATTCTTTGGCAATCCATTGATTTTGAATTCCTCCCCAAAAAAAAATTCTGCAACCTGTGGTGCATTATACTCCAATTAAATACCAAAGAAATGTGCAAACGCGGCCAATTGATCAATTACCCTAAATATGCAATCTCTACCTTGCACCTTTGGTAGACCTGTAATGAAATTTATAGATATACTATCCCACTTTTGCTTTGGTATAGGCAATAGATGTTACAAAACTGCTGGGAAAGTGTATTCTGACTTGTTTGTTGGCAAGTCATGCGCTCACAAACATGTCACAAGACATCATCCTTGAGGCCTTTCCAAGAGAACCTCTCTCTAACCTGCCTATAAGTCTTGAAATATCAAGGATGTGCTGCCAACTGTAAATGATGTTCAATTTACATTCAATATGCAAGTTATATTCTACTTTAATATTTTGTTGTCTCTATTACTGAATTATTATATAAATCTGATTGTCTTCTTTTATGTGGCAGGAGAGGAGGAGCATTTATAAATTTCAATGTCCATTCTCACATATTTCATTTGACATATATAGTGGGCTGGGTATGGTCAAGCGATGCCTTGACTGACCATGTCTTTTGGACATGGCTGATCAAGACATCAATTGATCGTGCCCCCTCACTATAATGGTGCATGGCGTTTTATTTTACCAACCGGTGCATATTCAAACACCCGATAATTATCAGTGTACGCCAAACAGTACATGGTTATATTAACACTATCTTAAACACCCGATATAATCGGTGTATGCCAAACGGTGCATGGTTATATTATCACTATCCTTAACACCCGATATAATCGGTGTGAGTTTAATATGTCACCCGATATTTAATCGGTGCAAACATAGACTGATATCGATACCAGTCGATAGTCTAACCAGTAATCATTAAGTCGTATTTGCAAAGGTTAATTCGATTTGTCAATCGGTGAATACAAATAGATTATCAAATTTGGAATACTATGATAATGAACAGACTAACAGTTAATATAAAAGGAATGTTTATCAATTGAATGCTTGAGTTTATTCATTTTAATAATCGATATGATAAATGATTGAATGAGAGACTTCATTTATCTCTCATTCAATCATTTATCTTACCGAAGCTATCTATACATTAACACCAACAGTGTATCATGAATAGCTCTCAAGATCTCCTTTAGTTTCGATTTAAGAACCAAGTAAATTCTGTCGTTGTAGTAGATAATATGATCTACCACCCTGTACCTATCATCCTAAGTTTTGCCATCTATAATCTTGCATGGCAAAGTGTTTTTGGAGTACTCAACCAAGAGATGAGCCTTCCAATTAGCTGAAATTTCTGCTAGAGAACAATACTTGGCTTTTTGGAAAGAGCATTTGCAACAATATTCTTATTTCCTTTTACATACTCCATGTTGAAATCATATGCTTGTAGTTTGCTAACTCACTTTTGTTGTCTTTCATTCAAATCTTTCTGTTCTAAGAAACATTTGAAATTGTTATGATTTGTTCTAACAACAAATCTTCGGCCTACCAAATATTGTCTCAACTTTGTCAATGCATGCATGATGGCAAGCATTTACTTATCGTGAATGGAATAGTCTCCTTGCATCTTGGAGCTTCCGGCTCTCATAGGTAATAGGATGTCGGTTTCGCATCAATACTACTCAAATTACCTCACATGAAGCATCACACTCCAACACAAAAGGCTCAGAGAAATCAGGTAAAGCGAATATAGGACAAGTACTCATAGACTTCTTGAGCCTGATTTTTCCATCTAAAAGCTCATTTCCTAGTGAGATCTGGAAAAGGTGTGACAAGATGAGGAAACCTCTTACCCAAAATAGCCCCGTATTGTCTCCAGCTAAAGTTGAACACCATTTGCACTGACCACATGCCCCAAGTAAAGAATTTTTGTCATCCCAAACTTACACTTGGAAGCCTTAGCATACAAAGGCTAAGCCTCCATGATGGCCAATATCTCATCCAAATGCCTCGAATGTTCCTTCCAAGTCCTACTGTATATGAGAATGTCATCAAAATACACTAGAAGAAACTTATGCAACTTTTTATTGAAAATGTGATTCATGCAAGATTGGAAGATGCAGTAGCATTAGTCAAATCCAATGGCATGAATAGAAACTTGTCATGCCCATAATGACATCTGGATGCCATTTCGTGTATATCTTTCTTCCTCACTCTAATCCAACAACCCATTGATCCTGGTGACAGGA
This sequence comes from Cryptomeria japonica, assembly GCF_030272615.1. Taxonomy (NCBI): domain Eukaryota; kingdom Viridiplantae; phylum Streptophyta; class Pinopsida; order Cupressales; family Cupressaceae; genus Cryptomeria; species Cryptomeria japonica. Next base: position 171,211,825 of record NC_081412.1, on the reverse strand, counting down.
TACCTATTTTTAATTGTCTTCTTATTTAGTGCACGGTAGTCAATGCACATTCACATAGTCCTATCCTTCTTCACCACAACAATTGAAGAAGCAAAGGGTCTTGATCTAGATCATATATGACCCATGCCCAGTAACTGCTTAATTGTTTTTTCTATCTACTTCTTGAATAGTTTTGGATGCCTGTAAGGAGTGGTAATGACAGGCGTAGAGCCCTCCTCTAGCTTAATAACATGCTCGAAACCACTATCTGAAGGTCTCCCTAGAGGAATTTCACCGAAGACCAAATTTTGCTTATCCAACACCGATTGCTGCTTTTTGTAGGGGCCTTAGATGAAATGAGACACTGAGCTGCCATGCAACATTGCTATGTCTAAATATGCTTTCCATCTTTGCTGTAATGATCCTGGGAGAGCCACTGGACATTCCCCTTAAGACTACTTTTTTACCATCCACTCTGAATTTCAACTCTATTGTCTGAAATTTTTGTGAATACTTCCTGAACGAGTAAAGCCACTGAATGGCCAAAATAACATTACTATCCCCCAAGTCAACAACATAGAAATCATCAGTGACAATGTAGTTTCCTAAGGCAATACTTAGTTGTGGGACTAGTTCCGTACAAGTCATCTGGAAGCCATCTGGCACAACCACATTAAATTCCTCAAAATCTTCTGCATTTAGTCCCCTCTCAACTACCAGTGCAGAATCTATAAAGTCGTGGGTTGCTGAAATGCCCTACCCCGTTTGCACTTATAATTTTTTCCACTCCTTTCACCCACTCAGCTATGTAGTTATTTTTTCAAACAGTTTGCTTGCAATTATCTTGTAAATTGATATACAATATTGAGAACAAACTTGGTGATTGGTTTGTTTTTTCAGTTATCGTTCATTGGCTTTCCGAGCATTAACAATCATGTTGCATAAAGTAAAGATAAACTTGTAATGTCCCCACTTTGAAATATAATTTAATAATAATAATAATAAAATTAAAATACAAGAGTAAAAATAAAAATTAAATAAAAATATAATTAAATAATTAATTCACTTATTTAATACTGATTAATCATCCATTTATTTCTATCAGCAATATGATATGAATTGAATTGATTAAACAATATAATATTAATTAAATATAATAATTAAACAATATAATATCAATTAATTAATTAAGCAATAAAATATTTATTGATTAATTAAACAATATAAAATTAATGTATTTATCTTCCATAATATTTATTGATTAAGCAATATATTTATCTAATATTAATTAGAGAATTCCGTTTAAGTTTGGGAACTCGAGTAAGTCACGTCTCTCCCAATGGCATGACTTTTCCTTCATAATAAAAGTAAGCCTACGTGGAAACAAAGAGGGGGGGAAGAAAAAGGTTACGGGAGAAATAAATTAGGAGGAGGAGAATTCTATCTTAAGAAAATATTAGGTCCAGCAATTACAAAGAGTCTGACTTTATCTCTCCACGAACTTGCAAGAGAATTACTTTCCAGCTTTAATAATATTCACACAAGGTAACTTTTTGCTCATAAGGAAAAGCAGCAGGTATGAATCTGTATCTCTGTATATTCATAGTAATATAATACTTAATTATATTCTCTGTACCACTGTCTATTTACAGCAATATGATAATATTTAATTAAATTCATTGTACTTTTGTATATTCACAAGCATTATAATAATAACTTAAATCATATTCACCAGTAACAATACAAATTAATATAGGTACATCATTTATGGGTCTGAGCATAATCTAAACAGGGCTATAAGAACATTAGCAGAGATTAGTTATAATTCAGTAAAATGATAACCATAAGTAATGAATCTATGCATTCTCAATCTCACCATCTAATTATGGAAGAGGAATACAAGGAATCTAGAGCACTAGCCTCCAGTGGGTTGAGATTAGTGTCCTTCTATTGCTCTTTCTATTTACTAAAATTGTGATTCTAGGACAGAATATAAGAGGTTTGCATTAGGGGACATTACAAAACTAGTTTCATTGAGCATGCAACAATAAATTGTTTATTTACTTGTCACTATGATTAATACATAGATGTAATAACTTTCAGTCATGACAGACCCGCAATAATAGTGGCACTGCTGTTAGCAACCAGCTATGATTTTGAGACTCCCTTGAGGTTGATCCTTGCACCAATAGCAAGGACAATGAGGTATAAATGTCCTCCAAAACAAAGCCAAACTCCTCAAGTAGTTTCAGACCTGGAAACTCATGCTTCGGGGGCTGTCTTGGAACTTATATGCCTGAGAATGATGCCCAGAAGATGTCAGCAGTGCTTCCAAGGTTGCAAAGGGAGTGTCGACTCAAACAATGAGACTGAAACTTCCTTGACCCTCTTCAAATATGATTCCAAATTGTTATACAAAGATCTGCAACAATAAGACTTCCCTTATTATCCTGCTAAGAATAGAATAGGAGCTCCAAATTAGCAGAAATATGAATCACTGTAGCATTACTATAGCGTGACATTGTTGCACTGTTCACGTCACTGTAGCAAGCCTTCAACATTCATTAACGCTTCAAAATGTTCACAAAACTCATGCCAAACCCTAGCTGTCCAAGGTATCATGAAAAATGTGGCCATAAAAACTCCAAATTTGAAGCAATATGTCTTCCACCTGCAATAAACTTCAAACCTTAGCTGGTTGAAGCTCTACAACGATGCAAGCCTGCAAATATATTCAATGATGAACCCTAGGTGGATTCACCTCTCAATGTGGACTTGGGTTTTCATCCAATCCACCGAGAAACTCCAAAGGTTTCCGTCTTCAGATTTCCTGAAAATGAAAGTCAAACCTCTCAAGCTTTTTAGGGAGAAAACAAATAAGGCAAGTATATGCAAATGAGTTCCAAATGAGCCCTTTTATGATTCTCCAAGGAAATTTCCAAAAAACCCATTTAATTTTCCGTCTCTTTTAATATTTATATTTACTTGCAATTGGGAATAATAATAAAGTGACCCCTTATATAATTTTATTAACATAGTCATTTTATGAATTAATTTTATGTTCACCTTATATCTCCCAATATTGGTGCCTATCTCCATAAAATACTTTATTAAATTATTCAAAACCTATATCCCTAGGCACCAAAATAAAGTCACTTTATGAAAATGGCTTAAAAATCACTTTAACCCTCTTTATGTCGTCATATCATAGTCATTTAATATTAAAGTTAAACTTGATTTAACTTAAATCATTAAACCTCTAATAATTGCCAATATCAACTCATGGGAATAATCCATCCACTTTCTAGATATAGATATGATGCCAACTAATCACCCTATTGACTTACTATAAATAGTAATTATGAGCAAAACATCCAAGTGACTTTCTAAAAATAGTAAGTGTGAATCAAAGTGTCTTGAATGATCTCCAAAAGGCACACCACAAATAAACTAGGACACTGAATTGAAGAATACCAAAATAAGCACCAAAAGGTGAGTTGAAGAGCCATAGAACACCCTCAAAAGGATCCCCTAATTGCCTTGTTAACCTATGAGGACCAAAATCATAGGCTCCTGTCCTTGCAAAAATCCACTCCGAAAGAGTTATCTCTAGGTGTAGGTGCACTTGAACAAGTTGCAGTGGTTCCAACTTACACCGTTTACTCCCTTAGGTGATTGCTCATTGTCCACCTCATGCTTATCATCTAAATTGCTCTTTTCACTACCCTGAGCTCTTTCTACCTTCTCTTCCTCCTCACCATTAGAGACTACCTCAATGTAATGCACCTTACCCTTTCCTAAACACCTATGACCTAGTTTCCAAGGTTCTTTGCAGATGAAACATAACTTTTTCTGCGTAGCTCATTCTTAACCTCCTCATCCATGCTCTTCTTTTTAGGCCAATCCTTATCCTTTTTATGTTGAAAGGGCTTAGGCTGAAATTTGTTTTCAGGGGTTGAACATTTCATGTTTCGAGTTGTCTTAATGGCATCTTGTAAAGTGTTGGGATCAAATGCTTTAATGCAACCACAAAGTGGTTCTGACAATCCCTCCATAAACAAAACAATCAATCTATGCTCTGACACATCCGTGAGTCTGACCATAACAAAAACTTAAAATTTATATATTCCATTAGAATGAAATGTTAAACCTTCAATGCTCAAGTGAGAGAAGAAACAGTTTACAAGAGTTCTATGTGGTAACTAGGACATAACTAATTAATGGCCTATTTATTAAGCATGTGTGGGTGTATAATGTTGTTCCCAAATTTAATAAGATGTACTGTACAAAATACATACTAAATATTAGTATCATCTTAAAAAAAATTATATCCTTCTTTAATTGTTATATGAGATACAACATTAATCTTACATTAATCTTATTCCTTACCTTAACGAACTTACTTGGAACAAGTTCTCTGGTCAAGGTGTCTGCACTTTCTTTCTGTATAAAGATGAATTCCTACACTTTGAGCAAGCTTCTGATTGTAATGATGGTGCACATTTTCATGTTTCATGCATTCATGGAAGATTAGATTCTTTGCAAATTTCAACTCATGCTGACTTTTCTGATAAAGTATCATTGCTTAAGACAAGTTGCTTCTGTATTTTGATGCTTTGGAGACAAAATTTGATTGCTTTGATTGAGTAAATTTGGTCATTACTCTTTTGTGTAAAGAATTCTTGAAAATCAATGTTTAGTCCTAAAGGTATAGTGGTGAATAATCAATAACACAGGAGTACCTGCACGTACCAAGCATTCATAGAACAGAGCAATTGTACATCATAATATAAATGACAGATGATAACCATTAGACCAGAAAGTTATATCTTTATTCCAATGTCTCCAATTCCATACATGATCCCCTTGCCGAGGTTCCAACCAAACAATATATAGACTCGACGGTTGTCCAAGTTGCCAACCGTCATCGATTCCCAACTACCTGACGGGAACCTCTCGGCAATAGCAAAACATAACACACTTATAATTATTATTCGTCCTAACATACGTTTTTAGCCCTAACATTATCCCCCCCACAAAAAGTAGTCGTCTTCTAGACGACTCAGACAAAAGAAACTGAAATAAAACACAGCTAAGACTGAGAAGAGGGAGGAGGCGTCCCTGTAGTGGTAGTAGGAGGAGGTCACAACTCGGCCTGAGTTTTCAGGTTCTTTTCTGCCATTAACTGCCGTTCCCGCGCTTTCTTTACCATGTGGGCTGCTTCCATTAGCTTTTTATCTTTTTGCTCTAGCTGTGAAGTGAGTGCCGCCACCTGGGCTGCCAATGCTTGTGCCTCCTCCTCTTGCATACTGCAGCGAGCTTCACATGTAGTCATCTTCAGTTCCATCTCCTTCCTCAAGCTCTTCTCTACTGTGGCCAACTCCGTCTGCTTCCTGTTTTCTTTTTCCAGGGTTACTATGTAGATCTGTTGGGCCTCTTTCTCTACTTGATGTTGCCGCATCTGTAAGTACACCTCTCGAAAAGTTCCCTCCATACTGCGGAAAGTAGTGCCTAAGGTGCCTGAACCTTCTATCAAGTGCCTGTGAGTCCAGTTCTGAATCATCTCCGGTGTACTATTATCCGGCCATCCCTGCTGCTCAAGGTACTGCGTGAACTCATCTTTGCACCCTTGGGCCATAAATTGACATAGTTGTGTCGCGTCGGCTGAATTACCGACCTCCATCTGTCTAGTAAGCTGAGCCATGCCGCGTGCAACATCCAAGAGTCCTTGTAGCTCCGTCAAGAATCGTCTGAGTGAGCCTGCTGGGTCACTCAGATCAGGTAGTGTGATATGGAGTCCAGTGAGAGTCCCTTCCAGGCCACTGCTCTGCTCGTCCCTTCTCTGCTGCTTCTGATCAGTGGGTCTCTCCTCATTTGGAATAGTGACCTCGCTATCTGGCCAGATAGCCATGTTATGTGGTGCGGGGGAGGGGGGCAGGTGTGGGGCGAGCGCGAACTGTCCTAGCCACCCATCCAGCGACGTGTCTATATCCTCATCTGTCATAGTACCCAATGCTGCCTCTAAGTTAGCTGATGCCGTACCGGTCTCTGTTGCCATCGTACTAGCTTCCATTGCCACCGTATTAGTTCTTGCTGTCGTCGTACCAATTTCGGTTGCCATCATACTAGTTTCTGCTGTACCAATTTCTCCTGCCGTCATACCAGTTTTTGCTGCTAGAACGGCCAAACTGATATGTGGCAACGATATTCGTCGTTGTGCCGGCGGCTCCCCTTCGCTAATCTTCTGAAATAGTACCCCCACTGATCGTACATCTCCTACTGGGTTGGCGACTGCAAGCGCCTTTTGAGGTACCAGGTGTGCCGAAGCTAATTTTGAGGGTGTAAACTTTACCCTCGTACTCTCCCATTGTGCCCGCAATCCGCCCTGTTGCTCCTCTTCTTCATCTTCTTCCTGCTGGCACGACTCTGTTTCTTCCTCCTCTACGGTGGTGTGTTTCGACAGATGGAACCCTTCATCCCCACTTTCTTGTTCTTCCGTTTCTTCCGCTTCCTCGGAATCCTCGGCACTGCTAACCTCTTCCATTTCCACAGATGTGTCTAGCCTCCTCTTCCGTGTGGGTTGTGCTGTGTCGCCAAGGATGTCCAGGTGAATGTAGTAGTACATAGTGGTATTTGGTTTGACCCGTCCGTGAGGTTCAAATGTCCCCCAATCCTCTGGCGATACCTGTAGGCGTACGACATCTAGGAACAAGCTGATGGCATGATGGCACATGTAGAATGCTTTGTGTTCTAATCTCAGGAAGTTGTGAATGCGTTCTGCCAGGAGCTACCCCCAGTTGTACACTTTCCCGCATCTGATCCCGTTCATTAACCCAATCATCCATATGGCGATGTCTGAGGCCTGGCTGGTTCCTGTCAGGCGGCTTTTAACCAAGTCCATCAACATCCTCCACTCTCCTGGTGCGATAAAACTACGCTTCATTCCCCTGCTATCGACCCAGACGCTCTTCCATTGTTCTTTTGTGAGGTCGTCTTTGCACACCAGGTCTATCAACCATTTTTTCTTTTCTCTGGTAAGGTTTTTGGTTGGTTTGGCAGTAGATGCTCCTCTATCCGGTATGCCAAATACGCGCCTGGAATCCTCAGGTTTGAATGAAACCCGCACTGTGCACCCTTGGAACTGGATGACCGAAGCTTGTTCGTGAGGGTTATAATCGGATACCATGGTTTGTAGGACTGGCTCAAACTCCTTAATGTTAAATATGGGCATCTGCATAGCGTGGTCAACCTGTGCTTTTTTCAGCGATTCCTTCATCACATGGTCTGGAGGGTTTTCCTCCCACCAAGTACGACATTCATTGCCAGTCACACTCTCGAATGCTACGTTCGTTGCCGTGAGCTCCTCTGAGTCCTTTGTTGCCTTCAGTTTGCTCCTGGTTTTCCTGCTGCTGGCAGGCTCTGTGGCAGTCATGGTTGTACTGCAATTGCCTTTCTCTGCCCTTTTGCCCATACCCCTTCCTGAGTCGTTATTATAACCGTCTGCCAGACTGTCTCACCATTTGGTACGGCCCATTGTGTCCCTTCCAGTTTCCTCATTGTACGGTCCCTCCCTTGTGTTCTGCCTTTCGCCTCTTATACCCTTCGCCAAATGCCTGCCGTACTGGTCGGTTGTTGTCGTCGTACTTCCCTGTCTGCCGCCGTACGGACTTCTCTTGCCTCTGCTCGTGCTGGGTTGCGCTAACCGTACATCGTACGGTGGAGATATGCCCCTTCTTTGTGTCTTGTCCGTATGGCCAAGCCATACACCGTACGGTCTTTTACTCTTGTCTTTGCAACGTTTTCCGTACGCACAAGCAATGTGCACCAAACGCCATACATGTTTGGTGGATGGAGGCCGTACGCCGTACGGTGGTCTTTTCTCGTGCCTAATGATTCGTACATTGTACGAGTACGGTGATCTCACGTTTTTTATTGTGCTTTGGGTGTCGTACGCCATACAGTGGTTCTTACTTAACTCCCTGGTGCCCTGAATCCGTACGCCGTACGGTATAACATGTCGCTCACCACCTGAAATCCGTACGCCGTACGGCTCAACTTGCCTTCTGTGGTTTCTGCTTGATTCCCCTATGCTCTGAATCCGTACGCCTTACGATATACCCTGTTGAGCAATCCGTACGCTGTACGGCCTAGCTTCATGGCGCTCTTGTCTTCCAAACTGCGTACTCCGCACCCTATACGAATTGGTCAATTCCCTCGCGCTTCCTTTTGCGTCCGTACCAGCAGTTCTGTTCAATGCTGTCTGGCTATCAGGTTCATCCTGCTCTCTTTCCTGCGTTGTGCCTAATGGGGCCTCCTGGCAACTTTAATAAGCACTTTTCTTTTTGAGGGTTAGGGTTAGGTAAACGTGTTTTATTAATTTAACATAAAATACTTGCTTTTTCAGTAACCTTAATTTTTCCTTACTACGTTCACTTGTACTTGCCTGACATTCCAACTTTTTAATGCCTGTTGATTTGGCCTTCCTTGCTCTTTCCCTATATTTCCCCTCTTCAGCTTTTAAGACCCCTTGTTTTACCAGTCGTCTTATTTCTTTTGTCTGGCACGGTTTTTTCAATATTAGCTTCTTTGCCTTCAGTTTACCTCGGTACTGCTTGGCTTGCTTGTGCCTTTTGATGTGGGCCCCTGGCTGGTTGATTGAGTTTATTGCGCGCAAGAAGTTCCCTTGTCTCCTTTGTTTCCTTTTCCCCAGCCTTTTACCTTGCTTTTTCCTCCATACCTTCCTTGGTTCATCATTCCTCGCCTTGTCCTCCTTCCATTTCTTGTTTGGTTCCTGGTCTCTCTCCTCATTGATCCTTCTTTTCACTCCTGGTGTCTTGTTGGGCGTCCTCACTTTTATTTTTGAGTCGTGCAACCATGTACACACATGTGGTAGTCTTCTGTAGCATTCTTGTGCGCAGCAGGTCCCTACGTATTCCAGGTCCCATATTTTATCCACTAGTGGGGTGGGTCCCATACCCTTGTAGCGGCCGTCAATGTACCGGTCCCCGTATTGGTGGTACCATTTTACACTTTCTCCGTCGATCTCTGGTGGTCCAGCTGGGTTGGGAATCACTTGATATAATGAGTTAGGTTCGGCCTCCATCTCGCCTGCTCCGGACGCGATGACAAATAGATCCTCTGTCTTCAGTACCATTTTTAAACATGGTCCTAGGGTTGCCCCCATATTCTTCCAGGTTGAGTTCTTCCTCTAGGTCTCCCGGCTCTACCTCTTTAAGTAGGTTCTCAGTTTTTCTCCGAGCTTTTGCTTCCTCGTCAATGTCATATGCGATGTACCCCTCTCGAGCTCCCTCGTATGGGGCCTGTTTTTTCCAATATCCCGAAACCCGTACCCACACAGCTGGGTCTCCGAAATATGCATTCGTGAGATGTTTATGAATACTGGGGATTGCTACACCTTCCACCCTCTTTGGTACAAGTCGCTCTTCCATGGCCAATAAGGGCTTTGCCCAGTCGTCATCCCTCCGGTAGGGTTCCCCTTGTACTACCAGGTCTTCCTTGATCTCCTTGTCTTGACCAATGGTCCAATGTCCTCTCGTGGCATATCCTACCATGTTGATCCCAATCACAGGTTTATTTCTTTCCCTATAGATTTTTAACTTGGAACCGTTCACGGGGTCCTTGATCGGATTGTTATCCAGAGTCGCGAGTTTCACTGATCCGTTACTGCCGACCTCTGATTTTATAGGGCCCGAGCCAACGGACCTTGAACTTCCCTAGTCGAAGTTCGTTCCGATCGTTATACTTCAAAACTAACTGTCCCGGTTGGAAGTTGACCTTCCGCAGATGCTGGTCGTGCCAATGCTTTCGCCGACGTTGTGCCACCTCCGTTGACCATTGTGCCATCAGTCTCTGTTCATCCAGCTTTACCAACCCATCCAACCTTGCATTCATACTCTCGGTGTCCCCTAATTGATTTTCTACCGCCACCCGAAGGCTTGGCACGGTGTACTCGGTTGGTACCACTGCCTCCTGCCTGTACATGAGTTGAAACGGTGTATGCCAGTTAGTGACTTTGTATGTTGTACGGTAGGCCCATAGCACGGCTGGTAGTCTTTCCTCCCAGTCCTCTTGTTCTACCCCACATGACTTGTAGATTATTGATACCAACACTTTATTGGTTGCCTTTGCTTGTCCATTAGCACGGGGATAGTACGGGCTGGATAGGTTATGGAATATTTTAAATTCCAAGGTCATGGTATGGATTACCTGATTGACGAAGTGCACTCCTTTGTCGCTAGTGATTCGAAGTGGTATCCCGTACCTAGTGACAATCTGTTCGTACAAGAACTGTGCCGTACTTAGAGCTGTGTTATCAGGCAAGGCCCTAGCTTCTCCCCACTTAGTGAGGTATTATGTGGCAACCACAATGTACTTGCACCAGTGTAGGCTACTTGGTTTCAGAGGTCCCACAAAGTCCAAACCCCATCGTTCGAATAGTTCTTGCAGTTGGGAAGGAAAGAGAGGCATGACGTCCCTCTTGAGAGGTTTCCCCGCTCGTTGACAGATGTCGCATCTGATCACCCACTCTTGGGCGTTCGTGTGTAGAGTTGGCCACCATTGCCCTACCAGAAGCACTTTCCTAGCGGTTGTATCTGGTCCCATATTTCCACCTGCCAATCCGTCGTGTGCCTCCTTTAGTACACCGCGAACTTCCTCCTCCATGACACACCTCCTCAAGATTTGGTCGGGGCCCATCTTGTATAGGAGTCCATTAATTAGTTGGAAGGTTTTGCTCTTTAGTGCCAATTTCCTCCGTTCCCCTGGAGGCATCTCACTTGGAAATGTGGAAGTAGATAGGTACTGCCCTATGTTTTCATACCAGGTTGGCAGTATTGCAATTTGGAACAAGTGGGCATCTGGGAAATCTTTGTTCACTCCCTCGGTCGGTTCTCCTGATTTGATCCTTGATAGCTGACCTGCTATCACATGGGACTTTCCTGGCCGTACGACAATGGTGAAGGTGAATTCTTGTAAAAGCAATAGCCACCGACTTACCCTCCCTTGGATGATTGGTTTATTCACTAGGTACATTAGTGCCTGGTGGTCCACATAAAATGTGAATGGTGTGGCCAACAAGTAGTGTCGGAACTTCTGAACAGCATACACCATCCCTAGTGCCTCTCGTTCCGTTGTGCTATAGTTTCTTTCTGCTTTTGACAGGAGTCGACTTGCGAAGAAGACGGAATGGTCTAGTCCTTGTGCCCCTACCTGGGCGAGGGTAGCACCAATTGCAAAGTTGGAGGCATCCACGTGCACGTGAAATTCTTTGTTCCAGTCTGGGTATACCAATATCGGTGCACTCACTAGTCGGTCTTTTAATTCCGTGAAGGCTTCTTCTTGCACCGTACCCCATACAAACGGCTCTCCCTTCCTTGTCAACTTATCTAATGGCCACGACACCTGCGCAAAGCACTTAATGAACCTCTGGTAGTAGCCTACATGGCCAAGGAATGATTGCACCCCTGCTACGGTCGTTGGACTTTCCATGTTGACAATTACTCCTATCTTGTCTGGGTCTGTCTTCAATCCTTCCTTGCAGACGATGTGGCCCAGGAGTTTCCCTTGTGGTACCATAAATCTACACTTCTTTGGGTTCAGGGCTAGCCTAGCCTTCCGACATCTCTCCATGCACTCTCCCAAAGCCTTCAAATGGGTGTCCTGATCGCTGAAAATCGACTAGTCATCTAAGAATGCTCTGAAATTTCCTACTGACATCTTGTCAAAAATGTGCAGAATTATTCGCTGGAAGGTCGCGGGTGCGTTGCATAGCTCGAAGGACATGCGGTTATAGGCGTACACTCCTTCCTCCACCACAAATGTGGTCTTCAGCTTATCTTCTTCCGCGATACTTATTTGGTTGTACCCGGAGTATCCATCTAGGAATGTGTACATCTCGTGCCCGACGACTTCTTCCAGGTACTGTCAGTGAATGGGATCGGGAATGGATCCTTTATGGTTACTGCATTTAGGTACCTGAAGTCCACACATATCCTTATCTGATTAGCTTCTTTTTTAAGGGAGATGACTATTGGGGAAACCCAGTCACTTGTCTCCACTTTGAATATAATCCCTGCTTCTAGCATTTTGTTGATCTCCTCATTGACTCTGGCTGCGTAGTTTTTGTTCATCCTATACGGCCTCCTTCGTACTGGTTGGGCTCCTGGTACGAGGGTTATGTGATGTACGCACAACTCTGGCGGTACTCCTTTCAAGTCTTTGTAGGTCCAGGCGAAGACATCTTTATATTCCAGAAATATCTTGAAGGCTGCTGCCTTCAGTACTGGGTTCCAGTCATCTCCTACTAGTATCATCTGAGGTACTGCTTCGTTGCCTAGATTAATCTTCTCCACGTCTCGTTCCTCGTACTTGATGGGTTTATCCCTGTCAAACTGGTGTGCTGGCGTGTCATCCACTCTTGCCATTCCTTCTTGATATCTACCATACTCTGGGGGAAAGGATTGTTCCTCCGTCCCTCCGCTTGATTCTCCTAACTCACATATTTGTAGCATGTGACATTCCGGGTGGAAGACCTCATAGTGCTCCATTTGCCAATGAAAAAGTCCTGCCATCGAACTGGCTCCATCCTCCGAACACCCGTCTAACTACAGCACTCCCTCTTCGTCGGGTTCTTTCCTGCCTTTGCCTCCTTCAGAGCCCCACTCCCATCGATTGGAATCTTCTGAATCGGAGTCTGATGACGCGAGCTCTTCGCTGACGGACTGGTTCCTGAGATCAATTACATATTTATGACCGTCACTCTCGATTGAGAGCGTATTCCTTTTCCAGTTGTGATTAGCTTTGGCCATGATCAGCCATCCCCTTCCTAGAAGAGGGTCGTACGCTTTCCTTTCTAGCGGAATGACTACAAAATCCAGGAGGAACTGCTGCGTCCCAATTACCACCTTTTGTGCCATGAGGGTGCTGAGGGGTTTGATACCGTGTTGGTCGGCACCGACCAGGTGGAAGGTTGGTGGCCAGAGGGTAGGCTTGCCAAGGCTTCGCCAAGTTCCCTCCGGTAGTACGTAGACTCTGGACCCGCCATCAACAATGGTGTTAGTAAGCTTCTGCCCCATTATATCCATCTCTACTACTGCTGGTTTCCGCCCAGCGCCCACCGCAAGTAGCATAGGATTCATGGCATCCGTACCAGGTTCCTTCACTGGGTCCGTACTACATGGGTCCGCCATCGTTTGGTGTTCCTGTCTAGGTGTAGTGTCCATGGTTACATTTGTCAAAGCCATCCTTATCTGTGGCATGGTTTGTAGAAGGTCGTACACCCGTACGGGTATTGTGGTTTGTAACATCTGCTTGATGATAGTTTTTTCTGGTTCCGGCCGGACCGGCGTATCGGCGGCCAGGTGCGAGGCCCTCCATTCTCCAGCCATTGCCCGTTGGATATCTGTCCTTGCCTCCTTAAGTCTTTCTTTTTTTGTGCGAGGGTTCGGGTACATGGCTTTCTTGTTTTGCAACCTTGTGATTGCCAGTACGTCTTCCTTTGATCCCTCTACATCGAGCATGTTCACCCCTTTTTGCTTTGGACAATCTATGTCCTCGTGATTTCCTGGACCGCACCATTTGCACAACAAACTTCCTACATCACCTCGTTTTGGCTTTCTCGGGCAAAGTGACCCCATTCGTTGCACTTCCTGCTCTGAATCATGGGTCGCCCCTTCCCGTCGTATTGAATTCTACTCCTTGGTGTGTTATTATTGGATTTGTTGTTCCCCCGCCGATTGTTTCTGTATCCTCCGGGTGAGGCGTCAGGGTTTGTTGTTGGCCTTGGAGGTGTTGCTGGTGGTGTGGTTTGGTCGGGTTGGGCATAGAGCACTTGTGTGCTCCGTGCCTTCAAGTTGTATGGGCATTCCTTGGTGGAATGTCCCGTTATTTGGTAGATGTCACAGAAGACTTTTCAGGGACAACCTCCTTTAGTGTGCCCTTCGGTCTTGCAGTCCGTACACCATAGTTCTTTTCCTTACCTACCACTTTCTTTGTCACCTTTTAACTCCTTCATCATCCTCATCATATCTTTGCGGAGTGCTTGCACTGTTTTTGATCCTCCGTCGCTGTCGTCGTCCGTACTGTCACCACCGCTGCTCCGTCGCTTCCCCCGAGATGTCTTGTTTTCACTTTCAATATCCATGGCGTGATTGTATGCTTCATCGTACGATGGCGGAGGTACTACTTTCATCATCCTTCTCAGGGATGGTACCAATCCTTCCACGAACCACCACTTCTTGAGGCCATCTGTCGGCTGGTTCTCCATTTTGTTCAGTATTTCCCTCAGCTGTCTGTTATATACGCGTACACTTTCGTTTTTTCCTTGTTTGGTGTTGTAAATTTCTGCCACAATCTCGTTGTCATCCTGTAGGAGTTTGAATTCTTCCTCGAAGGCCTTCTTTAGATTGCTCCAGGATGTTTTATGCTGCGCATCAAGGTCTGTGTACCAGTCAATAGCTATTCCTCGCAAAGTGGCTGGAAATGCCTTCGCCCAGTAGTCCCGGTCGTCCTCGCCATTTGCTTCCCAGATGGTGACGCATGTCTTGCAATGCTGTACGGGATCCTCTGATCCGTCGCCCATGAATTTTGGAAGTTTTTGTTTCTCCGGGGTGTGTGCCATCGTTCTTTTCTGTGCGGTTTTATGTAGTGCCTGGAAATGGCTATATGCCGGGAAGGTACTATGTGTCCGTGTGGTGCCGTACGCTCCTGGTCTGGTTGGGTCCTTGCCAACCGGGCTGTGGTCACCTTCACTTCTATAGTCCCTCCTTCCCAGGGTTTTCGGATCCGATCTTCCTATTTTGATGCCCTTTGCCAAGGACAAGTTTTTAATGCCGGACAACGTTGCTTCGAAAATAGTGGCGATTTCCTTGTGCAGGTCTCGTACCGCCTCCTCTCCTTGTTCCGAAATTCCGATTGGGTGCTTTGTGATTCGGTTCCGGAGTCTTCTTCACTTGACGTCGAGTGTGGGGCCTGGTCGGCGAGATCTTCCTCCGCTACGTCTAGAAGTAGCATGTTCCTGGTGACCTCGACCAACTCCTTCCACGTACATGGTTTTTGCCTCTCCCGACTACGACTCCGACTCACACTCCGACTTCTGTTGTGTTTCTTCGGACTCCCTGAGTCGACAACCTCTCTTAGTCGCCATCTCCTGTTGGCTTGTTCTTTTATGCGGAGGGATCGCCGTACAGTTCCCTCATTTACTCCTTCGGTAGCAGTGGTACGTCTGTCTTTGTTCGGCCGTAGGGGCATCAAGTGCTAGAGGTACGACGCTGACTGGCCTCCCTCTCCTCTTCCTCCCTACGATTCGGTTCCTCGTACCGTCGGAGAACTTGTTGCCGCCGAAGTTCCTTTGCTGTTTCTTCTCTTTGGTTTTGTCGTGCAATTAAGTTTCTGGCAAGTAACCTTGGAATGCTGTCGAGGAGGTCAAAGACGGGGGTGCTGATGGTGAGTTCACCACGTACCGTGCCTTCTGAGACGGCTCTCTCCCGATCCTCTCGCTGCACGTATTGCGTGACCGACATGTCCCACAACTCTAGCAAGTCCGCCGTCAACTGATCCTCTCGTTCCTCTTCCGCGGTATTCTCCTCGTATGTGTCGCTGTCCACGACAATTAATTGCTGGTCGAACGGCCGGCCCATTAGTTGCTTCTGCCTGCCGCCATAGTTATCTCCAGGTTCGTTCGGGCAACGACGCCAAAATGTTTAGTCCTAAAGGTATAGTGGTGAATAATCAATTACACAGGAGTACCTGCACGTACCAAGCATTCATAGAACAGAGCAATTGTACATCATAATATAAATGACAGATGATAACCATTAGACCAGAAAGTTATATCTTTATTCCAATGTCTCCAATTCCATACATGATCCCATTGCCGAGGTTCCAACCAAACAATATATAGACCCGACGGTTGGCCAAGTTGCCAACCGTCACCGACTCCCAACTACCCGACGGGAACCTCTCGGCAATAGCAAAACATAACACGCTTATAATTATTATTCGTACTAACATACGTTTTTACCCCTAACAATCAACCATGTTCTCCATAGTGACAAAAAAGTTATGTTTGTCTCTGCAATTTACATTTTTTTAAAGTAACGTGTTCTTTGTCTCTGCAATTTACATTTTTTAACTGTACTTGATTTGTTCAATTTTTCTATTTCATGGTACTCAATGCATGTTTTGTTTACAACTGCAACTCACATTTATCATAGTACCTGCAATATATTGTGATGTAATAAACATTGAGTTTGAGTAATGTGCACAAGTTTTGAAGACTATTGTATGTTTTGTGGGATATCTAAATTTCCAGACAAACTTACATACTTTTACCTGACCTTAACTTTTTCTGTTTTGCTGCAGCGGGCTTTAAAGGTGCGTATTTCATATTTGCCATTGTAAACTTCTACCTGTTTGGTGTATTCTCAGCTTATTAAAATATTTTTCTTTTTGAGTACAAATCTCTTAGTGCATTAACTGCAGTTTTTCTATTGGTCAGTTCAGTTTAATTCTTGTGTGCCATTTTACCATGTGCAGATCAAGAGGCGCATTTTAGGTCTTAATCACCCAGATTATGCAAACACTATGTTTCAACTTGGACAGGTGCATACTTTGTAATCCTTTTGAAATGATATTTTTCAGTAATGTGGTTTATCACCAACATGTTTTTGTAGTGTCAATCCCTGATTTTTTTTTTGTAAATTTGGTTATGAAATCACACCACCACCACATTAGAGATGAGCATGCATAGACACTTCTTGCTGTCATAACACATTGTCACTGTGTTTCATTGGTTTCTTCATCTGAGTTTATATCATGGCATCTAATGAACCAAATGAAAGAGCAACAACATGCATTTACCCAAGTGAAGGGTTTTTGCTGAGTATTAGCCATCTTTGATTTTAACATTTGAAGAATGGCAAATCATAATTGAAACACTAAAAAAAATGAATAGACTGCTGCCTTAAGTCTGAGTTGGAACCGTGCATTCATTTAGCTACTGTTTACAATTTTGAGGAAGAATAATGCTTCAATATAGAATTTTCTTCATTAAAATACTTATCACAAAATACCTAAGAACTGGAAGTTTAGACAACATTGTTGCTTGTTGAAGGCAAAATTAGCTGTGACAGCTTCCCATAAGCTCCTCCAATGGGCCTTGATCCCTTCCTTGTTCAGTGATGGGCAAGATAACCATCCAACACATTCAAACACTGACTCAGATCACATTTACCAGCTGCTAGATATTAGAATAATATATTCATCTTAGTTGTTTCTATTTTGTTTAATGGTCAATATTGTGTATATCTTGTATAATTAGATTCTTTCTAATTCTAACGAGTTTCTTTTTAGAAACTTCGTTCATTGTAATTCTATTTAATGATCGGTTTGATCATTAGTAAATATATCCAGTTTTTACCAAATACTTGTGTATTATGGTATCAGAGCCGTAGGTGAAATTTTTTCAATTTCTTTAAAATTATTTTCCAATTTTTAAAACCTGTCTAGGGTTAATGTTATTCTTGGGCGCTCTGTTTGATTCACGGGTTCTAGTTTTTTGCAAATCGCGTGTCTGTGGCCACGATCCATTTTTTGGTGAAGTTCGTGATTTTTTTCATTTGCAGAACCTGCGTCGTGATTTTTCGCTATCTGTCCAATCTCTGCAATTTTTTCAAAGGTTTTTTTAGCAATCTGTTTTTTCTGTTTTTTCAAATTTGAATGTGTGAGAGCCGCACGATTTTATTTTGTGCCCGTTTTGCTCTTTGCGTGATTTTTCAAGCTCGTTTTGCCTGCGATTTCGTCTTTCCGCGTCGGATCTGTTTTTGCTTTGCATGGACTTTCGGCAGCATTTTTCAGCACCCATTTTCGTTTCTTTTTTGCACGTCTGTAGGTTGTGTTTCACGCCATCTGTGGGGCCTCGACACGAAATTTAGGTTTGCGATTTTGCACCTCTGTGTGTGCACGACTGCTAGCTGGGTCTTCAGCTACGCTTTTCGTGGCGACCATCTGGGTTTTTGAAAACTCATCGTCACTTTTAGATTTTTCTGGGTCACTAGCAATCCGTACATTGGAATCCGTGCTGCCAATTTTTTTCAAGATCTGTCTTGAAGTCGGTGCTTGTTTTTTGCCTCTGTTTTTTGCATGCATCGCGTTTACATGATTTCACGCATTTACATCTGCCTTGATATTCATGCCATTATCCGATCAACCAACTTTGACCTTAGTTTTTCATAATGGCATCTTTGATGAATATTCTGCTCGAGGGCAATAAGAAATTCAATGGTAGAAACTACAATATCTGGAAACAGCAGATGCTTACCATTTTTCAAGTATTGCGTTATTGATCAGTTAGTGCTTGGCAAGGTCACCCATCCCACTGCAGCCGGTCTTGAACAGACAAAGTTTGATGAACAAAATCGTGAAGCAGTCATGCTCATCAAGCTCTCAGTGATCGACAATTAGCTTCCTCAGATACCTTCCGACAAAATAGGTGTCGAGATATGGGAGCATCTCAAGACGCTGCATGAGACGTCTGATAAGAGCAGAGCCTTCTTTATGAAAAATATGCTCTTCTCTATTGTCATGGATGAGCGCAAATCCCTTCAGGATCATCTCAATCGGATCAAGGAAATCCGTGACCAGTTGGATGCCATTGGCCGGAAAATGGAGGACATGGTCGTGATAACTCTGAAGAGCTTACCAAAGTCGAATGAGCATTTTGTCAAAACAGTCAACATCACCTCAACTGGTGTTGATTTGAAGTTTGCTGATCTCTGCACCAAACTTCTGCAGCAAGATCGGTGGAAGCAGCAGTTTGGTAGCGGTAAAAGCTCATCCGCTTTAGAACAAGCATTCGCAACTAAATCCTTCCAGAAGGATAAAGGTAAACCGCAGTCTTCTTAGTCTTCTCAGCAGAAACCCTGTGCTCTATCATCATAAGGCTCGAAGAAGAAAAATGTTTAGTGCAATTACTGCCATAAATCTGGTCACATGAAGCTTGAGTGCCATAAACGCTTGGCTGCACAGGCTAAGCAAAGTAGTTTGCAGCCGAAAGAAAATGTAGCAGAGCACACTGAGCAAAGCGAGTCTACCTTTTACACCTTCATGGCTAAAAGAGCTGCAAACCAAGTCAAATCCTCTGCCTGGTATATAGATTCAGGTGCCTCACGCCACTTCACTCATCGCCGAGATTGGTTCACTGATTTTCAGCCGTACTTAGATTCAGTTATCTTTGGAGGAGGGGAAGAGTACACCGTTGTCGGAAAGGGCAATTTACAGATTTAGTCTGGCAGGAGGAAATTAATTTTCCTCGATGTGTACTATGTTCCAAGAATGGAATTCAACCTTCTCTCAGTCAGTCAAATTCTGAGACATTCTCCTCGGCTCCACATCACCTTCAGTTCACATCAGTGCAGTATCATTGATCGGGAGACTTAGACAACTGTTGCTGTGGGTCTTGAGGATCATTGTCTATTCAGACTAGTTGATTCAAGTGATTCTTCGGAGCTCGCCATGGCAGCCAAGCGCTCCTCTGTTAGTACACTCTGGCATCAACGGTATGGGCACTTGAATGTGCACCGTCTTTCTCACCTTGTTCGAGAAGATCTTGTCATTGGATTGCCAGAAATCCAGACCCAGAACCTTGGAGTTTGCGGAGCATGTCAGGTTGGCAAGAAACATCAGACTTCGTTTTCGGATGGCGACCCTTGGAGAGATTCTAAGGTACTGCAACTAGTTCATGCTGATATCTGTGGGCCTATGGCTACTCCTTCTGTTACTGGGTCTAGGTATTTTCTACTTTTTGTTGATGATTTTAGTAGAAAAATGTGGTTGTATTTTCTTTATCAGAAATCAGAAGTGTTTACTATGTTTCAAAAGTTCAAAGCATTAGTAGAAAAAGAGTTTGGTAATCATATTATTACTCTTTGGTCTAATAATGGGGGAGAATTTTGTTCTTTTGCCTTCTCCCGTTTCTGTGAACAACATGGCATCAAGTGCCAACTCACTACACCATACACCCCGCAGCAAAACGGTGTCATTGAGTGGAGAAACCGCATGATTACCGAAATGGCCCGGTCTATGCTTGAACACGAGTGTTCCGAAGAAATTTTGGGCTGAAGCAGTCAATACTGCAGTCTATATTCTGAATCGGTCTCCTATTGTGGCCGTGAAGAAGAAGATTCCGAAAGAGGCCTGGTTAGGCCGCAAGCCCAGAATCAGTCACCTCAAGGTTTTTGGCTCCATTGCGTTTGTTTGGATCCCTGATGTGAAATGCACCAAGTTGGATGCCAAGAGTTAGAATCTCATGCTCACAGTGATAATTACAAGGCCTATCGACTGATTGACATTGAGACAGATCGTCTCATCTTTAGTCTTGATGTGGTTTTTGATGAGGATCGAGGGCCATTTCAGCTCTCTTCTGCAGTTGTGGATTCCGCAGATCAGCCTTTAAAGGCTTCAGACTTGGGTGTTCGTCTCCCATTAGGTCCACCTGATGGGAGGGCTCCAGTTGTTCCAACTCCTGCACCTTCACCAGTTCCTTCTCCTGTAGGATCACCTAGACATGCTAACAGAAGATTGGATGAATCTTGTGGAAAATCTGGTGGTGCAGCTTTTCCACAAGATTCATCCGATCTTCTGTTAGATGACCTTGATCCTGTTGCACCTCCTGCATCTGATGTTGGCACTTATACTCTCCGACCTAAATGGTGGGCTAAGACACTTGCTGATCTTCATGATGATGAGCTCATCGAGGGTAGAACTGCTCGGAAAAAGAGCGAGCAACCTGATTATGTCAATTTTTCTCTCATGGCCAACATTCACAGTGTGTATGAACCTCAAACATACACAGAAGCGAAAGAGATACCTGAGTGGGAGCAAGCTATGTCGACTGAGTACCAGACCTTGCTAAAAAATACCACTTGGGTTCTGTCAGATCTTCCTCCAGGGAAGAAACCCATTGGGTGCAAATGGGTCTATAAGGTAAAATACAAGGCTGATGGCACTTTAGATAAGTACAAGGCTCGTCTTGTTGCCAAAGGCTTCTCTCAGCGTGAAGGCATTGATTACGAGGAAACCTTTGCTCCGACTACGAAGATGAGCACCATTAGATTAGTCCTAGCCATGGTAGCTCAGTATGGTTGGAAGGTCCATCAGATGGACGTCAAGAGTGCCTTCCTGAATGGTGAGTTACAGGAAGAGGTCTACATGACACAACCTCCTGGATTCAAGGTTGCCGACAAAGAACACCAGGTGCTCAAACTGGTGAAAGCACTCTATGACTTGAAACAGGCTCCTCGGGCATGGTACATGAAAATTGATAAGTACCTCATAGATAAGGGTTTCCAGAGGAGTCCTTCTGAGTCAAATTTGTATGTCAAGACTACTGGCACTGATATCATCATTTTGGTTATTTATGTTGATGATCCGATCATCATTGGCAGCTCAACATCTTTGGTTCAGGGAATCAAACAGAATTTATGCCAGTCTTTTGACATGACCAACCTTGGGCTTCTGCACTGCTGCCTAGGTGTTGAGGTTTGGTAGCAGTCTCATGGCATCTTCATTTCTCAGTCCAAATATGCTAGGGCTTTGCTAGACAAGTTCAGAATGCAAGACTGCAAACCAGCATCTACACCTATGGAGAGAGGTCTGAAGTTGTCGGCCAAATCTGGTTCTCCAGTTGAGAATGAATCTGATTTCAGCAACTAGTGGGCAGTTTAATATATCTCACCTCCACTAGACCTGATCTGAGCTATGCAGTCAACTACATATCCCGCTTCATGACAACTCCTACATCAGAACATTGGGCTGCAGCGAGGCGGATCCTGCGCTATGTCAAGGGCACTTCAGACTTTGGTATCCTTTAAGGACGAACCAAAGATCCCAGACTCATCGGTTACACAAATTCGGACTGGGCAGGCTGTGTGGATGACAGAAAGTCTACATCCGGATATGTCTTCAGTTTGGGCACAGGTGCTGTCACTTGGACCAATAAGAAGCAGCAGGGCGTAGCTCTTTCCTCGACTGTAGCTGAATATCGAGGAACAGTCAAAGCAGCTTGTGAGGCAGTTTGGCTTCGTCGGATGCTTTCAGATATCCAATTGTCTCAAGCCGATCCTACACCCCTCTTTTGTGACAATCAAGGGGTGTTGAAACTCGCAAAGAATCCAGTCTTCCATGAGAGAACCAAGCATGTTGAGCTTCACTGTCACTTCATCCGCCAGCTGGTTGAAGATGGATCCGTGGATTTGCAGTATATTCCTATAGAGGATCAAACTGCAGATATCCTCACCAAGTCCCTACTTCCAGAGAAGTTTGCTAAGTTGAGGGGGCTGCTTGGTGTAGTAGACAGATTGACCATTAAGGGAGGGTATTAGAATAATATCTTCGTCTTAGTTGTTTCTATTTTGTTTAATGGTCAATATTGTGTATATCTTGTATAATTAGATTCTTTCTAATTCTAAAGAGTTTCTTTTTAGAAACTTCGTTCATTGTAATTCTATTTAATGATCGGTTTGATCATTAGTAAATATATCCAGTTTTTACCAAATACTTGTGTATTACTAGAGGCTATTGACTTCTCATAGATACTCCAAATCTCAGTTTTTGGGACGTCCAGGAATAAGGGCAATATAGCATTTAATTCATATCTGCTCGAGTGAGCAACCAAACTGCCTTCCTTTAATTCGCCGACTCCTTCACCAAATTTGGCTTCATTTTTAGCACATTCACCGACCACTAAGCAGTTTCAAGTTTTATCTCAGCTCCTAAAATCCACCTTCAGCAATTAGACAGATTACTAGGAAAGCAATCATCTTAGAAAACCACAAAATATTCATCTTTCTCCTTTCAAATTCTGAAGTCAAAATCTTTACAAAATCACCAAAATTGGAGCTCAAACATAGCCACTGTTTGAGAAAATCATCAATCACCCAGGAAGAATCTTTCACCTCTGCAGATGATATTTCTGTGAAGGGTTTTGTCTTCATGAAGTTCTGAAAGTAAACCAGCAGCATATCCTTCTTCTCCAAATTTTCATGCATAATCAGAAAGAGCTCTAAAATGGCCTTATATATTTCCCCAAACTTCAATAACCAAATATGAGACTATAGTTTGATAAATTAAAAAATTTCATCAGTTTCAAAACATGGGCGCACATTCCAAGGCATTAGCTACTTTATTAAATCATTGTGTTTTAACTGAACTTTATAATAAAATATTATAACTTTAAGCATTTAATCAAAATCACCCCCTTAAAATTATGGATTCACCAATGGAGCATCAGATGTCGAAACTGAACGTGTTGGGGGTGACACTGAAGATGAGTCATGACTAAAGTCAAAATGGTGACTTACTATATGTAGCCACGGGCTCCAAGAAATGTGGAGCTCAAACTGAGTGATTTAAAATGCTTCTGAAAGTGTCACCGCGAAACACACTGAAAACTGAGCTCAAAGCCAACAATAGAAAAGCTGAAGGAACAAAATTGCAATGGCGCCAAGAATCAAGGATTTCCCTAACTGACCACATTAGCCTATGGGAACCCGAGGGATAGGCTAATGGTCACCAACTGTCTAGGCTTAGAGAGGGGACTTTAGAGTTTTTTTTTGTATGTCATCATTCCATATATGAGCAATTATAGGTATCCATATACCTAATGATGCTTAATAATTAAATTTAGTAGCTATAAGTTTATAGTTTACCAAGAATATGCTAATATAATATGGGGTGTATATGTTTTTAACTTTTTTCTTTTTTGATGTTTTTATGAAATGTGAGGGCTCTTCTCCTTGCATTTTGCTTTAGTGTTTGGGAAGCTACAGATTTTTCGTTTGCAGAACTGAGAGTTAGTGATTTGATATTTTTCATTGATTTGCCTTATTATGTGAGGCTGCAAAGGTTGGAATTTCATAGTGCAATGTGTTAAGAACTTAAGATAGCCACACTTGGAATTTATTTAATGTATATCTTCCAATCTCTTGGCATGCTTGATGTTAGAACTAAATACTTGTTTGTATTTGTCATCAATTCTTTTTCAGCTAACAGTTCATGGTAGGGGAGAAGTGTCTTCCTGATTACTTAAGTTGGTGGATGATATATTTGTTGGTTCTTCTGGCCTGATCTGGCTACAAACTTGTTCCCATTTGTGTTTCTAGCCTTTCTTTTAGTTGGGGATCTTTATCAACTCCGCTAGCCCAGCTCTAAGAGCCCAAGCATCAATAGCATGCCCACTTTGACTCCCACTAAGGGTGCAACCTTGTCATCTGATAGAAGGCCATGTTGCAATGAGGCCTGCACTACATTATTTACCATCCTTTATCTTGTTACTGAGTGTTATCAAGGATGACTTCTACTCTTAAGAAAGTGGGATAGATTGAAAGCAAGATTTGTATATAGTCAATGAATGGAAGAATGAAGTGATGATGATGTAAAGAGCTTATCTTATGCTATGACGTAGTATGAGTTATGAGTTGTTTAGTTTCATGCTTTGGTAGTATTAAGGTAGTTAATGACATAGTTACCAAGAGACTTGTACCCTGATCCCCGAGACTCATCTTCCATATTGGAAACACATTCGTTTAGTTTCATGTTTTGGTTGTCTTGAGGTAGTTAATGACATAGTTACCAGGAGACTTGTACTTTGATCCCCGAGATTCGTCTTCTGTACTGGAAACACATCCTTGTCTCAGAGATTTGTACAGGGAGTGGAACGTCTTTAGACATTAGGAGAATTAAGATGAAGTTTCTTTGCATTTCCTATATGTCTCCTATAATTATCCCTTGAAAACGAGGAAACTTCAAATAGAGCTTTTTCAACTATATCACATAAGCTACATTGGAGTTTCTAAAAATGCTGATACGTTGTTGAAAAAAATTAAAAGAACTAAATACAGTAATAGATTTGTAATTCTATTTTCTTAAAATTTTACAGTTATTTTTTGGGCAGAAAATTTCCTTATTAAATTCCAAAGACTTAAGAATATGAAGCGAAAAATGCTTTTTTTTTTTTTGGTAAGTGCTATTATTGTGGGGATAGTTCCCTATATTGAGTTAAAAAAAGATCAGAGATTACATTGAGATACATTGCCTTCCCAAACCAAAGGCTAAGCCAAAATGGCAGTGACATCTGACTTTCTGACAAACACCCTTAATAACTTCCTACATCTATACAATCCAACCCCCTGGGCTACTCCTCTAAACATATTTCTATAATGCACTACATCAAATACACATCAAACCAAATTCCTACAGAAGAAAGCAATGCCTTTGCCGAACAGCAACAACTTTCTTGCTTGATTCACTGAGAAAGGGGTTCTATCTGGGAATATCGCCTTGCAGAACTCACTGAATTCCTGTCATTGGTTACACCCCTGAAAAATCCTCCAGATGACCGATGTCGACATCTCCTCCCCTTGGTTCTGATTTCCATCCCCTCCTTCTTGCAAACCTGACTCCCCGTTTACTTCTATGGATTGGCCAAAGAACAAAGACAGAGGTCTTTCCAAATTTCCCAATCCAATTCCAAAATTTGATCCACCACTTTGGGCCAGAAAGCCTGGGCAACGAACTCATTCCCCACCTGATAACTGATTTCTGCAGATTCAGTTGCTTGAACAATCGTGTGGAAGAATACACTAAAAACTCTCCCATCGTGGTAGTGGCCCTCTCCCAAACACGAATCCATAATCATCTCTAAAGCCTTCAGTGTTTGGTCCTCGCCTATGATGAAGAGCCTTCTGTATTGCTCCTCCTGGGACTCTTCCTCACATCGGCATCTAAAAGTCTCGAAGGCCATCTCCTCTTCCTCCTTAGATCTCGCCCCTTGAGAGAAACATTGTATTGGAGAGTGCTTCTTATCAACCTCTCCGTCCTATCCCTATCCCAATGTATGTCGAAAATTGTGTTGCACCTGTAAAATCCTTGTTGATATCTACTCGACTTCCTCTGTCACCACCATTATCTTATGGCCTCACATGCTTTGTCATCTCGGAGAAAATCCTATGGAGCATAGTTTTAGAAATTTGTGATCTTATCCGACCCCTTGTCTAGGGAGTGACGAACCATCTCCTCCCTTTGAATCCACAATCTCCTGCAGTTGTACCCACAAATTATCACATCCGATAATAACTTCTTTCATATGGCACAATCTCCTGCAGTTGTGCACAATATGAAAGTTTATGAATAGAGCATCAACGTTGGCCGCAATGTAACAAAGTCAAATTAATATGAAATATTATACTTGGGAATGTGCTGGTTGATACACATATAAAATGTGAAATCATAAGCAATCTTTGACAAAATGAATCGAAGAGATGTTATCTTTGGGAAATGCAAGGCTCGATATCTCCAAGGAAGTGTAGGTGACCGTGAAGGATATCTACCTAATACAGTTGGAATGTGTGTCATTGGAGGGTGAATGACTACTTTGTTTTGATGATCAATGCACTAATGTATGGGCATGTTGTGATCTCAAATGGTTAGATGGTGAGATGATGACAACTACAGATGAAGTGGATGAAGATGGAGAAGTACCTCAACATAACTCATGACTTGGTTTTTCATCGAAGTTACAAGTTTGAACTTGTCCTTTTGTAAAAGTTACTTTTTGTCACTTTTGTTTATTAGTCAAAGTTAAGAAGTTGACTATTTTTGCGTAGAAGTGAGGTAGTTATTAACTTGATTTGTGAAGCTAGTTACTAAGGTAGTTATCCTATGTAACATGCATAAATTTAACTGAAACAAAAAACTTGGAAAAACGAAACTAGACGTTACAACTATAATCGTTAGCATCATCAATTTCAAACTTAGCATAAAAGGAAGATAATTTTTTATTTTGTTTTTAAAACAAAAGATAACAATAAATGGAAGTAATTACATTGAACTAAATCAAACATATACGTAAGATAAGGAAATAAACTACATTGCATTAAATGAAAGACAGAGAGAGGGTGGAGTACATTTCAATTGATGCTAACATTCTGAACTTCATAACTCTGTCATGATACCAGTGAGGGAAAGTATCACTTCGGCGCTTTTCTGCCCAACAACGGACTATCTAGTCCCCCGTGTCATATCCAACTGGATTGGCCTGCCCCTTCGCAGGGAGGTAACGGGAAGAGAAACTCAATGCCATCTGAGACTTGGTGTTAGGACCTACACGCATTAGTCGGTCATACACTAAGGGTAACTCCCTACTAGTATGACACTTCTGACTAGAGGTGTATCTGGTACTAATGATCAGACGAATGTATGCATTACGCAACACCACCTTGGCCAAGGTTTAACACTGCAAGCACGAATTAACGCATTGTCAATTATCACACCCTTCTTGGCATGGTTTAAAGTCAAATGAGTTCGACTGAATTCATATAGAAACTTTTACCATATTTATGTTTAAATTCTCATTTGTTGTCAGCTCACGTACTTTTAAAGTTACTAAATATTGCTCCTCATTAAAGATTGCAATGATTTGTGATGGTTCAACTAATCCCTGGCACGGGAAAATAGGGGGCATAAGAACCGCCAGTTGTACATCCAACTCATAAGCATAGAATATAAACTTTGCCTTACATGACTCTGCTGTCCAGGCATCTTGAGAGTAATATCTCAATGGTGATGCTATTTGTATCGATGTACAACGTGCCCTTCTACCCACTACCTTCCTAGGCTAGGGTATTAGTTCATTTCATAGTCCAGAGATGATAATCCCTCTTAGATAGGTTGTCTGGTACTGCTGTTATGATATTGTTTCCAAACTTAGACAAATCTGAGAATGCTCATTAAGAGGTAATATCTTGTATTACAAATCTACATCCCAAGTACCCTTTCAAAATTGGGGTTTTGTCCTTATGCATCATTAACAAATGCACTTCTCCTAAGCTTTATATCACCCCCATATGTACATTAAGATAAGGAAATAAACAACATTGCATTAAATGAAAGAGAGAGAGAGGGTTTAGAGAGCACATTTCAACTGATGCTAACATTCTGAACTTCATAACTCTGTAATGATACCAGTGAGGGAAAGTATCACTACGACGCTTTTCCGCCCAACCACGGACTATCTAGTCCTCCGTGTCATAGCCAATTGGATTGGCCCGCCCCTTGGCAGGGAGGTAACGGGAAGAGGAACTCAATGCCATCTGAGACTTGGTGTTAGGACCTACACGCATTAGTCGGTCGTACACTAAGGGTAACTCCCTACTAGTATATCTGGTACTAATGATAAGACGAATGCATGCATTATGTAGGACCACCTTGACCACGGTTTAACATTGCAAGCAAGAATTAACGCGTTGTCAATTATCACACCCTTCTCGGCATGGTTTAAGGTCAGATGAGTTCAACTGAACTCATATAGGAACTATGACCATATTTATGTTTAAATTCTCATTTGTTGTAAGCTCTCGTAGTTTTAAAGTTACTAAATATTTCTCCTCATTAAAGATTGCAATGATTTGTGATGGTTCAACTAATCCCTGGCATGGGAAAATAGGGGGCATAAGAACCGCCAGTTGTACATCCAACTCATAAGCATGGAATATAAACTTTGCCTAACATGACTCTGCTGTCCAGGCATCTTGAGAGTAATATTTCAATGGGGATGCTATCTGTATCGATGTACAATGCGCCCTTCTACCCACTACCTTCTTAGGCTAGGGTATTAGTTCATTTCATAGTCCAGAGATGATAGTCCCTATTAAATAGGTTGTCTGGTACTGCTGTTATGATATTGTTTCCAAACTTAGACAAATCTGAGAATGCTCATTAAGAGGTAATTTCTTGTATTACAAATCTACATCCCAAGCACCATTTCAAAACTGGGGTTTTGTCTTTATGCATCAATAACAAATGCACTTCTCCTAAGCTTTATATCACCCCCATATATATATATATATATATGTATGTATGGATGTATGTATGTATGTATGTATACAGAATGATAATATGGAAGATATAAGAAGCTCTACCCTGCTGTTTCATATTTCAGATTTTACCAGTATGGAAAAGAAATAAGTAGGCTAGGACAACAAACTGTCAGATGTTGTGGTGAATTCCTTTGAATTCCAATAACAACGTACCTTGTTATAACCCTTCTACCAAACATAAAGTTATTCCAAATCTGGTTATTATTTTACAAATTCTATAAGGTTTCCAGAATTATTTCGGAATGATTAAGTCTCAACTTTGAAGTACTGCTGGGTGTTTTTGTTCCAGTTGGGTTTATCATAAACCCAAGTATTATAAACCGTTCTCACTATTTTTATTTTAAAAATAGAATGGATACACAGATACACCCTGATTGTCATATATATATATATATATACACTTGCAGGTATAGTTCGAATTTGCATTTTAGAACTAAAGAAGGATTAACCTTAAGTAATTTCAAGTGATTCTCTATACTTGTTCCAGACTTAGCATACTTCAAGATTAACAAAATATACCATGGGGTTTTTGGAAATCCCTCCATTTTTTTTTAAAGAAATCTATCCAATACTCAAATAAATCGAACAATAACAGATATGTCTCAGTATTTCCTTTCTTTTCATTTAAATAACACTAATTTCAGACTAAAGAAGCAATGAAAGGAGTGTAGAATAAAATCGTAGGGATTAAATCAGAATACATGACCAGATGAGGAAAAATAAAAGTCTGAAAGATGCTTTCTAGCGCTGTATCCTACAGCAACCCTCAGAACCAGAGACGCAAGACAGAACAATGAAATTCACAGAGCAATAACCCTTATTTCTGTGGCTGCTAAAGAATGAATGATCAACCGTTCCCTTTCCACACCCTTTATGTATTCAAGAAAAATGTTTATCATCCTTCTCGAAATGCCCTAATACCAGATGTTTTCTTCCCAAACCACCAGGAGGTCACGCGAAAATCCTTTCTTCTCCTCACGCATTCAACATTTTGGCTTCCAGAAGAAGCTTCTCGTCACATAATAATCATGCCCGAGAAAATATCTTTTCCCCTTTTTCAAATATTTCTCTTTCCATTCAATTACATAATGCAGTGCTTTAATAAACATTTAGTCCCATTCTCTCCAAAAGCCCGATAAGAGATTTTACTCAACCAAATAATAATACGAGGAAAGCATAGCGCTCAAGGATAAGGTGCAAATATTTGTTATATTATCTTGCTATGTGTCACATAATACACTTTGTGGCTGAGGAATAGCTTTTAATTTTATTATAAGACAAGGCATCCCCTTAATTTCATTTACTTATCTTATTGAATTTGCCAAATAAAGTTGGCTAGATATTAATTTATTTATAATAAACCTTGTTTATGGAAGATAATTAATGAGAGATAAATATATATATATATATCTTATGTATACCTAACTGCGGGAGAACGTATATAGCCGTCTATACGTACTCTCGCACATAGGTATTCACTTAAGATATATAATAAGAATGTATAACCTCGAAAAACAGTCAAACCTAGGGTTATGAACCCTAAAATCTTTGCGCAAACCATCTAGCTTACTCGACGCAATGGCTAATAAGGTTTGACAAGGTCAACGTAAGTTTACTTGACTTAGGTTAGGGTTTTTTTTAGAAGGCGTTTAGTTCTTTCTTTCCCTTACGACCTGATGATACTTTCCCTCCCTTCATCGAGGACGACGGTCTCCTGCACACACTTGGCCAATGAAATCAGTTAGATCCAAATCTTGTCCTGTTCTGACAATTCATTATTCATTGACAAATTTAAAACATTATATCACAATGTTAACTGTGAACTCATCAAGTAATCAATTAAAGTCCATCAAATAAAGCATAATTGTCATCATTCACATATGCATAATTATCTGAACATATTCGCCAATTAAAGTATGTTAAACTAGAGCACATTCATTCCATTTAAACATGAAAACTAGGGCACGTTAAACATCTTTCAAGTATATCATAAATGCACTAGGGCAAACATGTATCAGAGCGTAAATACTACATATTAACAACTAGGGCACAAGTGGGATGTAACATATCCTTCCCCTCGTGAATCATTGTCGTCGATGATTTTAAGTATCATTTAAAACAAATATGCACATAACATTGTTTATCCAACATTAAAAACAAAATAAGTATAGTTGTTAAAAACATTAAACAAATAGGGGAAACGCTGATGGATTTTATTATAATCCTCCCAAGTGGCACTATCCTCAGTGTATTGGTCCCATTGGACCTTGCACAGAGTAACTTCTTTGCTACGTAAGTGTTGCTTATGTACCTTGAGCATCCTGATTGGCTCGATCATGACCACCCTTGGGTTTTGTACCTGCAAGGATGTAATGTCCCCGATATAATTAAATAATAAATTTAATTACTTTATTGGGCCCTTTTATTTAATTATGTTAGGTAAGTCTTAGTTGGACGTGTCGGCCCGTTTGTAACCCTTCGGGAAGTTTCTCGGAGCCCATATATATGGTTGAGTTAGTCTGTCATAGGTATGCGAATTTGGTATTTTCCTTTTGTTTGTGCGAATTCCAGTTGGAGTTCAGCTTGTCTGTCATTTCGGAGGTGAGAGATCCTCCCTACTTGGCATCCACAGTTTCGGTGCGAGTTCTCCTCACCCCAGTCTGCTTTTGTTCTAGGTCTGTGTAATCTGTTGTGCGATCATTATCAATATAATTTCTCTTTGCATGTGCAAATCTTCATCTAAGTCTCGTGTCTGGAATAATAATTTCATTTCTTTGTACGAATTGAGTGTTTGGAGGGATCGAGGCGGAACTTGGCGGATATTTACTAACCGTATGACCACTACCGTACACCCAGCTTGCACGACCACATTCACTCATCGTACGATTGAACATCAACCGTACGGTCAAAGCAAACATACCACCATACACCCCAAACACTCACCGTATGATCAAGGCAACATACCACCGGACATCCCCTTCACTGTACGACCTGCCTTCTTCCCACTGTACAGCTTGCTTGGCACCACCGTACGGCCTGCCTCACACCACCGTACGACCTGTTTCGCCCATCGTACAACCCTTACACTGTACGGCCCCTCACTCCACCGTACGATCTTCAGACTGTACGACCTCCCCTCTTCTTACCACCGTACGGTCTATCCACCCTACGAACTTCCTCTGCTAGTTCAATAGTCCTTGCCAATTCACCATATGGTCAGGGAACATTGCAGTGCTATCAGAGCTAGTGACTATGGCACCGAGTGAAGGATTGATAGATGCGCTGAGGGAGTTAAGAAGTCAGCAAGAGCTCTGTCAGACCCTCGCAAGAAGGCTTGCCATATGTTCTCTATCCCAGATTTCGGCGGATTGGAAGGAACATCTGTTGGTTGAATACTCCAAGAATACATTCGCGTGCGAGCTAATGGATGGTCAAGTGCAGGATGACAGATACAAGGTGGTTGACGACATCATTTACTACAAGGACAAAATCTATTTGGTGCTTGAGTCCAAGATGAAGGAAAGAATTCTAAAAGAAATGCACGACTCTCCCTTGGCCAGCCACTCGGAATATCTGAAGGTCTACGGACAAATCCGAGACAAATTTTCTTGGAAGGGCCTTAAGAATGACGTTCTGCAGTACATGCGTGAATGCTTTGTTTGCCCTCTCGGGTGAATAACTTAAGACATAAAGGACATAATGCAGAATAATGCCGTAAATATCAGACAAAGTGTATCAGATGTTCTATTCCTCAATAAGTGTGTTGTACAAGTTACATTCCGGAGTATAAAAGGGTACCGAGGGGGTGCGAGCGCCAACCGTCGCACCGCAACTTCCACCCCTCGGTTGCCAACTAACCAAAACAATTACACATAATTAACTAATGTTATTCCCGTGTACAATAATGCCGCCAACATCATCCCCCCCAAAAAGAAAAGTCGTCTCTAGGCGACTGACAAAAATGGAGATAATACAACCTATACAAGATATCGGAAAGACTAGGGAGGGGGCTGAGAAAGCGTCCCTGAAGTAGAAGTGTGAGATGGCGGTGTCTGGGTCGCCAAGCGGGCATGAAGCTCATACACCTGCTGAGTGCGTGTAGCTACATCCCGTTCCGCTACGAGGACCTTCTCTAGAGCTGTCTTCACCATGTGTGCTGCCTCCAGTAACTCCTTCTCTTTTGTATCCACTGCCTCCGTCGCGGAGGCCAACCGTGTCTGCTTGGCTGCCAGGCGGGTCTCTACCTCGGCCTTCGCTGTCCGGATCTCAGCAGTCTCTGTGCGGGCCACCTCTAGGTGTGCCAACAACTGCGCCCTCTCGGCTGCCCATGAGGCCTGCTGACTGGCCACCTCTCTCTCCAACGCTACTCGGGCAGCCTCCCTGGCGGCAGACTCCTGGTGTGTACGCCTCAATGTATAATAGGCATCCCGGTAGACCTGCTCGATCTCGCGGACCACTGCCGTCACTCGACTCTCCACAACTGGCTGACGCAGCCTCCAAGCCTGGAGCATCTCCTCTGTCTCCGTAGTCGGCCACCCCTGAGACTCAAAGCAGGTAGCAAAGGCTGTCGGGCAGCCCACCCGCATAAACTGAAGGACCTGCTCCAGCTCCACCACCACCTGCTGCAATGCTTGCGTCTGGGCGGCAGCCACCACCCGTCTACCCCTCGTTACCATATCAGCCATGTCAGCGAGATAAGTCTCAACATCCTCCCCCGTCTGTGCCGAAGACTGGGAAATCCCTGGTGGAACGGTCACTACTGTATCCTGCTGTGAAGGTACCGCCTCCGCCACCGAAGGTGCACCATCTCCTGGTCCCTGCCCAGAGGCGACCTCCCCTGCCTCGTGCCCAACTGTGAGTCCATGTGCCTCCCCTGACGAGTCATCCAAGTGGACTACCTCCGCTCCAGTCTCTCGACACGGTGAGAATACAACAGCTCCCTCCGGCTGTGCCAGTGTCATCTGAAACCGCTGTGTGAGCCAGCTCTGCATAGCCTCGAGGTCAGCACGCATCTCCGTGACCGGTGGATGGTTTGCTGTCGTCGGCTCCTCCAACAACGAAGCCGAAACAGTCACCACAGCGTCACTACCCACGATCTCCAACCGCACGTGAGGCTCGGTATCCTCCACCTCCGTCGGCCCTTGCTCGACCACTACCCGGTGCGGTGACTCCTCCGTCCCTGACTCTGCCATGTCCTCGGTAAGTGCCGCTGTGGTTGGGCCCGACGGTGCTCCCTCTTGCTGGAGGGGACCAAGTGTAACAGGCGTATGGCTCTGCCCGAAGGCTGGAATACAAGTGCCGCCTACTCCAGATGCTGGCACAGTCGTGCCCATCGGTAACAGAGGTGGGGCAAACCGGACTCGTACAGGCTCCTCCGTTGCCTGGCTGCTATCGTCCTCCTCATCTTCCTCCTCCGAATCCTCCGTGCTGCTGGACTCCCTCTCGCTGTCAGGCTCCCCTGAGGCCGAGGCCCTATCCACCGCCCGTTTCCGCTTCGCGGAAGAGTGCCCAATGTCCAAGTGCCTCCAATACATTATTGGAGGCTCTCCCGCTGCCAACGGTCCCTGTGGCCGTACCTCCAACTCGTCCTCCGGCACTACTTCCCGCGTGGCCTCCAGGAATAACCCTATAGCATAATGAGGCATATAGAATGTGCGATGCTGGAGCGTCAGAAACTCATACATACGCTCTACCAGTAACGTTGCCCAGTCATATACGATGCCATTCATCAGCCCATTCATCAGCATAATCTGAGGGAGGGCAATGTCCGACGCCCTACCCGACCCTGTCAATCTGCTCTTGATGACATCCATAATGCATCTCCAGTGGCCCTCCGCAACAAAAGTCTTACGGATTCCGCGACTCTTCGTGGCTCTAGCCACGCTGTCCAACTCCGCTGTGGTCAAATTTCGGGAGACTAATTTAATCCACCGCTCCTTCTCCTCCTGTGTCATCTTCTTGGCCTTCAAGTCTATTTTCTTGCCCTGGCTGCCCGGAATGCCGAATACCCTCGTGAAATCCCTTGCTTTGAAGGATATGGTGACATCCCTCCGGAGGTATTCAAATGTGCTGGTGCATGTATGCCTGTCGAAGGTGTCCACCATGAAGCGTAGGGCACCCTCGTACTCCCGGATAGGGAACACAGGCATCCGAATAGCCCACTCTACCTGTGCCTTTCGGAGGTTTTGCTTTACCAGGTCATTATCGGGGGTATCCTGCCACCATTTGCGGCATTCCAATCCATTCAGGCCCTTGAAAGTAATATTCTGTGGCGTCACTGTGTTTTTCGCACTTGCGGCAACCTGTGGTGTTTTCTGTTTTTGTTTTTGTCGAGTGCTGACATCCATGGTGCCACCTGCAACATGCACTCTGAAGCTAAAATCTTGATATTGCTACCTCTATCCTTCTGGCTGCTACTGGAAGAAGCGTGCAGCTGTTTCTTCCAACTCCTCTTCCCGGCTGAATCCATCGATCTCCCCGTAACTGATTTACTTAGAAAAAATCCACCCTTCGTAACAGCCCTCTCTTTTTGGCTGCCACCGTGCGGTTGCTTGGTCTACCTGTGGCTCTTATTCTTCCCTCGGTTGCTGCGCGTAACCCTTATTTGGTCTACCTGTGGCTCCGTGGGATTGTGCGAAATTGGTCTGGTCGTGCGGTGCGTCCCTTTCCCTGGTGGTGATGTGCCTTCAACTGTGTGCGGGGTCTTCTCCTTTACCCTTCGCGCCTCGTGGTGTTCGGTGCTGTGCGGTGTGCGGCGTGGTTTTTTCCTTGCGCGGCGTGGTGGCTTCCTTCTTCCCTCGGTGGTGTCTCTTCCTTGCGGGGTTTTTATACTTGCGGCGGTGTCTTCGTGCGGCGTTCCTTTTTTTCCTTGCGTGGCGTTTATCCTTTTTACGCGGCCTTCGGTGGCTCCCACCGCACGGTGGTGCCACTGTCGGTGGTTCCACCGCACGGTGGCTCCACCGTCGATGGTCCCACCGCACGATGGTTCCACCGTCGGTGGTTTCACCGCACGGTGGTTCCATCGTGCGGTGATGCCACCTTCGGTGGGCCCACCGTACTCCACCGTCGGTGATCCCACCGCACGATGGTTCCACCGTCGGTGGTTTCACCGCACGGTGGTTCCATCGTGTGGTGATGCCACCTTCGGTGGGCCCACCGTACGGTGGCCACTTTCTCTTCCCCACCGTACGGTGACCCCTTTTTTCTCTGTTTTTTTTTTTTTAATTTTTAAATACATATATATTTTTTCCAAATTTTCTTTTATATATATATATATATTTTTTTCAAATTTTCTTTTATATATTTTTTTTCAAGTTTTTCAATTTTTAGCAGCGGCTGACTGACTGGGGGGTCCCGGTTCCCTCCGTTCGTGATAGATCTTTAGTTTCGACCCGTTGACTGCGTCTGGTATCTCCTTCCCGTCCAGCGTCCATAACTTTATCGCCCCGTTCGTATTGACCTCACGTATCCGGAAGGGCCCTAACCATTGGACTTTGAATTTCCCCGGTTTAATTTCGTTCCTCCCGTTGAATTTTAACACCAGCTGTCCGGGAGTAAAATTCATTCGCCGGAGATGCTTGTCGTGCCACACCTTCCGTCTTTGCTGGGCTGTTTCTGTCGCCCACTGAGCCATCATCCTTTGCTCGTCCAATTTGTTCAACTCGTACAGCCTCTCCCTCAGGCTTTCCATGTCGCCAAGGCGATTATCGACGGCAATCCGCAGACTCGGTACCATGAATTCAACTGGCACCACGGCTTCTTGTCCATACATTAGCTGGAAAGGAGTCTGTCCAGTAGTTACTTTGTAGGTCGTTCGGTATGCCCAAAGTACTGATGGTAGGCGCTCCTCCCAGTCCTCCCTCTCCACTCCGCAAGACTTATATATCATCGACATTATTATTTTATTTGTGGCCTTCGCCTGGCCATTGGCACGTGGGTAGTACGGACTTGAAAATGAGTGAAAAATCTTGAAGTCTGATGTCAACCGGTGTATGACATGGTTCACGAAGTGGCCTCCCCGGTCACTGGTTAACTGAATAGGTATACCATATCGCGTAATGATTTGTTCATAAATAAACTTCGCTGTGCTTACTGCCGAATTATCCTGGAGGGCCCTTGCCTCCACCCACTTGGTCAAGTATTCTGTCGCAACTATAATGTATCGGCACCGTCGTGTGCGACTGGCCTTAAGAGGACCCACAAAGTCGAGTCCCCATCGCTCAAAGAGTTCTTGTGCATGCGACGGGTTGAGGGGCATGAAGTCCCGCTTCAAAGGTTTGCCCGCCTGTTGGCAAGTGTCGCACCTCACGACCCACTCCCTGGCATCGTGATATACTGTTGGCCACCATAGTCCTGCGAGAAGCACCTTTCGGGCTGTGGTGTCTGGACCCATATGTCCACCTGCCGGCCCTTCGTGTGCCTCCCTTAGTACACTCGAGACTTCTTCCTCCATGACACAACGCCTTAATATCTGGTCCGGCCCCATCTTGTAAAGTAACCCGTTGATGAGCGAAAAAGTCCTGCTCCTTAATGCGAGCTTTCTTCGTTCCCTGGAGGCATACCCTCCGGAAATCGGGATGTCGATAGGTACTCTCCAATCTTCTTGTACCACGAAGGGAGTACGGCTATTTGGAACAAATGTGCATCCGGAAAATCGTCATTTACTCCCTTTGGAGGTTCCCCTGACTTAATCCGCGACAGCTGGTCAGCTATGACATGGCTTCGCCCTGGTCTCACCACAATTAAAAATGTGAACTCTTGTAGTAGCAATAGCCAACGACTTATCCTCCCTTGGATAATGGGCTTGTTCACTAAATACATGAGTGCCTGGTGGTCTACGTAAAATGTGAATGGTGTGGCCAGGAGGTAATGACGGAATTTCTGTACGGCATAGACCATACCGAGTGCTTCACGTTCTGTGGTACTATAGTTTTTCTTCGCCTTCGAGAGCAATCTGCTGGCAAAATAAACGGGGTGGTCCAGCCCGTGTCCTCCTACTTGAGCTAATGTAGCCCCGATGGCATAGTTTGAGGCATCTACGTGAACGTGGAATTCCCTATCCCAGTTCGGGTATGCCAGTATGGGCGCTGCCATCAACCTTGTCTTCAGCTCTTCGAAGGCCTTGCTCTGTGGCTCTGCCCAAATGTATGGTTCCCCTTTCCTTGTCAACTTATCCAACGGGTGGGATATCTCAGCGAAGTTCTTGATGAACCTCCTGTAGTACCCCACATGACCAAGGAAGGACTTTACCCCCGTGACGTCCGTCGGAGGTTCCATATCTACTATTACCCGAATCTTGTCTGGGTCCGTTTTCAATCCCTCTTTACACACAATGTGTCCCAGCAATCTTCCCTGTGGTACCATGAATCTACATTTCTTCGGGTCGAGGGCCAACCGTGCCCTCCGACACCTCTCCATGCATTCTCCGAGAGTTTTTAAGTGGATGTCCTGTTCGCTGTAAATAGACCAATCATCCAGGAATGCTTTGAAGTTCCCCACCGACATCTTGTCGAAGATGTGCAAGATAATGCGCTGGAAGGTGGCAGGCGCGTTGCATAGACCGAAGGGCATTCGGTTGTATGCGTACACACCGTCCTCCACCACGAAGGTTGTTTTCAGCTTATCCTCCTCCGCGATGGATATCTGGTTGTAACCAGAGAACCCATCCATGAAGGAATAGATTTCGTGTCCAGCTACTTCCTCCAAGATGCTGTCTGTGAAGGGTATGGGAAACGGGTCTTTAACGGTGACAGCGTTTAGGCACCGGAAATCTACACAGATCCGGATTTGATTGGCCTCTTTCTTGAGGGAAATCACAATGGGGGACACCCATTCGCTTGTCTGCACTCTGAAGATTATGCCCGCTTCCAACATCCGCTCAATTTCGTCGTTCACTCGTACAGCATAATTTTTGTTCATTCGGTACGGCCGCTTCCTCACTGGCTGGGCTCCTGGTACCAACGTTATTCGGTGTACACATAGCTCTGGGGGCACGTCCTTCAAGTCCTTGTAGGTCCATGCAAAGACATCCTTGTATTCAAGGAAAATTTTGAAGGCTGCGGCCTTCAACACTGGATTCCAATCATCTCCGACCAGGATGATCTTGGGGTCACTTGTCTCCCCGAGATTCATTTCCTTTAACGTGGCTTCCTGATACTTAATAGGCTCCCCCTTCAGGAATTGGTGTGCCGGCGCCTCATTCAATGCTGCCTCCCCTTCCTTATCCTCGCCATATTCTAGGGGAAATATATCTGGTTCTTCTTCGATGCTCAATACGTTGCACGATGGTGTAAATAGTTCATAATGTCCCATTTGCCAATGGAAGAGGCCATTCAAGGAGTCCCCATCGTCCCTTGAGCATGCCTCCAGTTCTAACACCCCTTCATCACTGGGCTCCATGCAGCATCTATTTCCACCCTCCGCTAACTGGTGTCCCTCGGACTTCGAGTCGGAGGAAGAGGCTAACTCCTCGCTCACCATCTGTGTACGGAGGTCGATTACGTACTTCCTCCCGACGTTTTCCAAAGAGAGGGTATTCCGCTTCCAGTTATGGTTCGCTTTTGCTGCAATGAGCCACCCCCGCCCCAGGATGGCGTCATATCCTTTCTGTTTTAAGGGGATTACCATAAAGTCCAGCATGAATGGCTGCGTGCCAACCATCACCTGCTGGCCCATGAGGGTACCAATGGGTTTAATCCCATGTTGGTCTGCCCCTAGTAGGTTGAACGTAGGGGGCCACAACGTAGGCTTTCCCAATTTTTTCCATGTCGCTTCTGGGAGTACATTTACTCCTGACCCCCCATCCACAATAGTGTCTGTTAAGGTGGTCCCTAGTATACCCATTTCTACCACCGCCGGGTGGCGTCCGCTGTTGACTACCAACAACATGGGGTTGACCGCGGGGCTCGCGACCTCACTAACCGCGGGGTTGGTTGTGGGGCGCACGACCTCCTTTGTTTTTACTTGTGGGGGTACAGAGTTTAAAATAGCCATTTTTAGTTGCGGCATACTCTCCAGGAGGTCTTGAATTCTCACCGGTACCTCTACCTGCAAGATTTGCCGTAATATTTCCTCTTCTCCCTTCGTCCGTGGTGGACTTGCTGTTTGGTGACTGTTCTGTCCTTGTGCGGCCAGTTCTTTTGTGATCTCGTCTCTGGCCTCCCGCACTCTCTCGGTCTCTGTGTGGGGATTTGGGTAGGCAATCTTCTTAGCATGTGCCCTTGTGATTGCCAATACTTCTGCCTTCGTAGGTTCTATGTTCAGAAGGTGTACACCAGGGTTCGGGCAATTTGCGTCCTCGTGGTCGCCTGGCCCGCACCATCGGCAGAGGTGCTGAGTGTTGGCTTCCTTCGTACAATCATGGGCGAAGTGTCCCCACTGATTGCAGGCCCTACATTGAATCATCGGCCGGCCCTTGGCATCGTACTGGATCCGGTTTTTGTTGTTATTATTGTTATTGTTTCTTCCGCCGCCGCGTCTATTGTCCCGGTATCCTCTAGATGATGCCGTTGTGTTAGTCTGCTGGCCCGTACCCGCTGGTGCGGATGTTGTGGCCTGCTCTGTGAACAACACCTGGTTCGGGCTTCGGGTTTTCATATTGTATGGGCACTCCTTGGTGGAGTGTCCCATCATTTGGCAAATCTCACAGAATGCCTTCTTCGGGCAAGTACCCTTTGTGTGTCCACTCCTGCAGTCTGTACACCATACTTCAGTTTCTTTCGTCTTACTTGTACTCCCTTTCATGGCCTTGAATTCTCTCAGCATTCGTTCCATGTCCTTCTGGAGCGCATGTACCCTTTTACCCGATTCGCTACTGCTACTGCTCTCTCCGTCAGAATCTTCATCATCGTCAGATGAATATCTATTACTTTTCTTCTTTCTTGATGTTTTGTACTCGCTTTCTAGATCCATTGCCCTGTTATAGGTGTTGTCATATGACGTCGGGGGTACAATCTTCATTTTTTTTCGTAGGGAGGATTTCAATCCTTCCACGAACCATCGTTTTTTTAAGCCCTCAGCCGGCTGGCTCTCCATTTTACCCAAGAGTTCTTTCAGCCTCCGACTGTATGCCCGTACTGTCTCCTTAGTACCTTGCTTGGTACTGTATATCTCTGTCACAATTTCGTTGTCATCACGAAGCAACCGGAACTCCTCCGTGAATTCCTTCTGTAGGGTAGCCCATGTGGCCACTTTTTGCTTATCTACATCGGAGTACCAATCTATGGCGACTCCTCGTAACGTGGCTGGGAACTGCTGTACCCAGTCATCGTGGTTTG
Organism: Cryptomeria japonica; assembly: GCF_030272615.1. Classification (NCBI taxonomy): domain Eukaryota; kingdom Viridiplantae; phylum Streptophyta; class Pinopsida; order Cupressales; family Cupressaceae; genus Cryptomeria; species Cryptomeria japonica. The sequence goes on along the minus strand of NC_081412.1, from coordinate 171,170,622 downwards.
TTACTCCGTTGGCAGACCAAATGGTCTCACATGTACGGCAGTGCCGTAAGGGGTCTTCCTTGCCGTCCCTTGTGAACTTTGGTAACTTTTGTTTGCTCGCCATCCCTTGTCGTCTTCCTGGAGGCGGTTGTGTCTGTGTCTGTGGCTGTGGCTGTGTCTGTGGCCCTGCGCTGCTACCTCCGGTAGTGTTGGTGGTGTGTCCTGGAGGTACGGTGTTTTGCCTGTCGCGTGTGGCACGTACACCCGTACTGTTGCCCTCCCCTTCGTTCTGACACGCTCCTACTCTTGCTTCCCGTTGGTGATCTTCACTCCGTGGCGTGAGGGATAAGTTCCTAAACTGATCCCGAGTCTCCTCGACTAGATTTCGCCGTAACCTTGTTTCTTCTAAAAATTCTTCGTGGTTCCGCGTCCTACGATGATCTAGCGATGCGTAGAAATTTTCGTCGGCCTCTGCACCTTCCGTGACACCTCCTTGGTTCCCCTCGGGCCCCCCTTCGGCAGGTCGTCCTTCGACAAGTTGCCTCAGCCTCCGTCTTCGTTCTACTTGCTGCTCCAGAATCAAAGCCCACTGCGCGGCCTCCCACTCGTTCGTTTCCGGTTTTCTATTCCTATCTTTATTCAATAGGTTTGGCATTAATTGTCACACATCTCCATAACTTTCAATTCTTAAATCAAAACATATCTTTATTAATTCATCTACTCAAGTACAACTCGTGTCAATGACACTTTTATTTGAAAATAAGAAGTTCACAGTTCAATTCCCTCCTGGCCTGGCGCCATCTCTCTCCGTGTACCGTCGGCTGTTCTCCTCGTAGCGTTGCAGGATTTGTTGTCGTCGTTCCTCCTGGGCAATCTCCTCCAGGTGGGCCTGCTGTGCCAGCGATGCCTATGCAAGCAGCCGGGGGAGGTGGTTCATTAACCGGTTTACTGTCGGGCTAACCTCCAGCGCTGTCCACACGGCACTTGGTGGGATTTCTGCCTCCGCCGCTTCTCGTCGAACGTATGTCTGAATGGCTACTTGGAGCAAAATCGAGAATTCTCGCGTTGCCGTGTCTTCTCCTGTGTACAGTTCTGTTCAGGCGTCGTCGGCCTCCGGGTTTACTTCACCAACGGGTAGGCCCATTGTGTCTGTGCGCCATCCGTGTCTTCCGTTTCCGAGTTCGTCTAGGCAACGGCGCCAAATGTTTGCCCTCTCGGGTGAATAACTTAAGACATAAAGGACATAACGCAGAATAATGCCGTAAATATCAGACAAAGTGTATCAGATGTTCTATTCCTCAATAAGTGTGTTGTACAAGTTACATTCCGGAGTATAAAAGGGTACCGAGGGGGTGCGAGCGCCAATCGTCGCACCGCAACTTCCACCCCTCGGTTGCCAACTAACCAAAACAATTACACATAATTAACTAATGTTATTCCCCTGTACAATAATGCTGCCAACATGCTTCACCTGCCAGCTGAACAAATCCGAGGACACCTTACGAGCTGGACTGTTTCAGCCGTCGCCAATCCTTGAGCAGAAGTGGGATAGCATCTCGATGGATTTCATTACCGGGTTTCCCATAGTGCAGGGAAAGGATTGCATCTTCATCGTGGTAGATCGTTTGACCAAATATGCCCTTTTCTTTGCCATCTCCACCAGATGCCAGGCAGTTCAAGTGGCCGAGTTGTTCTTCCATAAGGAAGAGCTTCATCTACATAAGAAGAACCTATTGCAGATGAGTTTTGAGATTCTAGACCATAATTGGGAAAGGGCTGATTGGCAAGATGATATGATAGCTTGGGATCCGGGCATCGATGTGTTTGATGATTGGCTTGAGAGGGATCTTGGTGATTCAGGGCATGGCAACAATTATATCAGAGTGGAGCAGCTGAAGCTGGAGGGAGATTTACTCTTCTCGCTTACTTCCATGTGCGTGCACATGGTCATGTTGCGGCATGGTGATTTCAGATATGACCATCCGTGTTCGTTCTCGGTTTGGGACCTTGGATCTCTGCAGTGGGCAAACCGTTTGATGATGGATTGCTTGAGGGCAAGCAATTTCTGGGTGGCGAGGATTTGTAATGTGCCCGATATAATTAACTAATAAATTTAATTACTTTATTGTAAGGCCCCAAACTTAATAATAAATATCCTGGGCCCTTTTTTTTAATTAGATTAGGTAAGTCTTAGTTGGACGTGTCGGCCCGTTTGTAACCCTTCAGGAAGTTTCCCGGAGCCCATATATATGGCTGAGTTAGTCTTTGTCATAGGTATGCAAATTTTGATATTTTGTTCTCTCCTGTGCGAATTCCTGTTGGAGTTCTGGTCTCCGCCATTTCGGAGGTGAAGGACCCTCCCTATTTGGTATTTGCAGTTTCGGTGGGTTTCAAACCTCACCCTATTTTGCTCTGTGTACTTGTTCCAGATCTGGCAGTCTGGAACCTCATCATTGTTGAATCAAATTTTACTTCTAGCTTCATTTCTGGTATACATGCATGTTAAAGGATTCTTATCACTCAGAGTTCAATACTTGGTATGTGCGCAAAAGATCAATTTGTGAAACCGAAGGTAACCCATTGAACCACCGTACCACTCGGCAAACCCTCCACACGTACGGCTTCACCGTATGGCCACTCCTCCCTCACACCACCGTACGATCTCTTCCTGTACGGCCATTCCATCCCCACACCACCGTACGACCTCTTCACCGTACGATCACTCCAACCCACACCACCGTACGACCTCTTCACCATACGGCCACTCCATCTTCACACCACCCTACGACCTCGTCACTGTATGACAACTCCCTTTGCTTCACTCAGTACGCCCTTGCCGGTGCATTACCGTACGGCCAAGAACATTTCACACCGTACGAATTTGCCAGTATTGTACGGTACAATCTGGGAACATTACAAAGTAGTTCCAGTCAATCATATGTGCAAAATCTGAAACATACTTTTTCAAATAGGAAACATGAAATACATCATACAACCGTGCAAGAGCTGGTGGTAGAGCAATTTTGTAGGCAACTGGGTTTATGACTTCTAGCACTTCAAAAGGTCCAACATATCGTGTAGCTAATTTGGAGGACTTTCCAAATTTTATGCTACTTTTGTTCGGTTTCACTCGTAGAAGCACTTTCTCTCTCTCTACAAACTGTCTGGGAGTACGCTTTGCATTTGCATAGCTTTTTTGCCAATCTTTAGCTTCAGCTAACCTTTTTCTGATCAGCTTAACTTGCTCCTCCATTTCTTAGAGCATTTCTGCATCGAGGGTTATCCTATCTTCCATCTTATCCTAGCTTGTAGGAGTTCTACACCTCCTCCCATATAGTGCTTTGAAGGGTGTCATCTTAATGGATGATTGGTAAGAATTGTTATAGGCAAATTCGACCAATGGAAGGTATTCCTCCCATTTGTACTGTTGATCCATGCAATACATTCTCAAAAGGTCTTCTAAAACCTGGTTGACTCTTTCTATCTGACCATCTGTTTTAGGGTGATAGGCTGAGCTAATGTTCAATTGAGGTTCTAAGGCTGCCAAAAGAGTCTGCCAAAATCTTGATGTCATTCTGGCATCCCTATCTGAGATTATTTTCTTTGGTACTCCATGTAACTGAAGTATCTCTTGCAAGAATTTATAAGCTATGGTTGGTGCTTCATCAGATAAGTTGCTCAGTATAAAGTGAGCCACTTTGGTTAGTCTATCCACCATTACTAGAATGGCATTATGTTTATTTCTGGACATACGCAATCCCTGGACAAAGTCCATGTTGATTATCTGCCATTTCCAGTTAGGTACTGCGTTAGGTTGTAACAACCCTGCTGGGTGTTGATGTTTAGCCTTAACTTGTTGGCACTCAAAACAACTGGCCACAAATCTTTTAGTGTCTTTTTTGATTCCTTTCTAGAAATATAAAGGTTTGATGTCAGCAAGTAGTTTAGTTACTCCCGGATGTCCAGAGTAAGGTGCAGAGTGTACTTTTAACAACAATTTTCTCAACTCGGAGGACTCAAGTATATACATTCTACCTTGGTATCTTAATAGTCCATCTGTTTCAAATCAAAATCCTTCATACCTTGGACCCTAGGAATCTATTTGTAGAGCCTCTTTTACCTGCTGGTAAAATCTCTCCCCTCCTAACAATTGTAGGACTCAGTTCTTGAAATCTGTATGCACTACAGTGATGGTACTGATATGGCGTCTACGACTCAATGCGTCTGCCACTCGGTTTTCCTTACCCTTGATATACCTAATCTCAAAATCATAATCCGAGATTAGTTCTAACCATCGTCTCTGTCATGCATTAAGATTGGCTTGAGTGAAAATATATTTCAACCCTTGGTGATCTGATCGAAGCTCGAATGGCTTGCCTAGCAAATAGTGATGCCGCATTCGCAAAGCATGCACTATTGTTGCAATCTCTAGATCATGCGGGGCATAGTTTTGCTCATAATTTTTGCGCTTCCCGGACTCATAGGCAATTACTTGTCCTCTTTGCATTAGGACTCCACCTTGTCCTTCCCCTGAAGCATCAGTCACTACTAAGAATTGGTGCCATGGTCAATTTCTCTTTAAGGAGTTCAAAAGCCACCTGGCATTTTTATGACCATTCAAATCTTTTGCCCTTCCTCTGCAATGATGTGATGGGGTGTGCAATGCGCGAGAAGTTCATTACAAACTTCCTATAATAACCAACTAACCCCATGAAGCTTTTGACTTCATGCACATTCCTTGGAGTTGGCCACTCAGAAATAGCTTTAATCTTGGCCGGGTCTACTACTATCCCCTTGGCTGAAATACTATGCCCTAGGTATTGTACTTCCTTTTGGAAGAAAGTACACTTGGATAATTTTCCATATAACTTGTTTTCTCCCAACCACTGCAAAACAAACCACAAATGTTGCAGGTGTTCTTCATTTTTGGGGTATATCAAAATGTCATCTAAGAACACCAAGACAAATTTGTCGAGGCTGTTGTGGAATACGCGGTTCATTAAATTCATGAAAGCAGCAATGGCATTAGTGAGTCCAAATGGTAGAACAATGAACTCGTAATGTCCATAACGAGTTCTGAAAGCAGTTTTATGGATATCCTCATCCTTTATCCTCAACTGATGGTACCTTGATCGCAAATTGATCTTGGAGAAAACTGCTGCTCCACGCATTTGATGAAATAAATCATCAATGCGAGGTAGAGGATACTTGTTTCGGATGGTCAGCTTATTCAACCTCCTGTAATCTATGCAAAGTCGGAGAGTCCCATCTTTCTTTTTGACAAAGATTACTGGTGCCCCCCAAGGCGACAAACTAGGTCTTATCAATCCTTTATCCAAAAGTTCTTGGAGCTGGGCCTTTAACTCCATTAACTCGATCGTTGTCATACGGTAAGGAGCTTTGGATATTGGAGCTGCCCCTAGTATTAATTCGATGGAGAAATCAAATATCCTTTTTGGCGGTAAACTAGACAGTTCCTCTGAAAATACATCTCAAAAATCTTGGAGGTAGGGGTATTTCACTTCGAAAAGCTCTTCTGGTTCCTCATCCTTACCAAACTCCTCTACATGATGATTACAATTCTCATACATCATCATATTATCCTAATATTGGACATCCTTTGCTTCATTGATTTCTTCCCTTTTTATTGCAAACACCTGACATCCTTTCTTTTTGCTTCGCCTCAGTTGCATGGCAGAAAGTTGCCGCAATCTAATTTCCCATTGGATTCCTTGCAACCATACCTTGTTGCCATAGTCATCTTGACACTCCACTAACTTGTCAAAACAATTGATCTTTTCCCTATGTTGTCCCAACTATTTCATACCTAAAATGACATCATACATGCCTAGTGGTGCTACAAATAGGTCAACTTCAGTGGTGAAGTTTGGAAATTCTATTCTTGCCCCAAACAGGGATTTCTCTACCTGAGCTCTTGACTGGTTGGCATATTCTATTGTCCATGAGTTAGCCATATAACCGACTCTCCTAGGAAACTCACTAAGCAGTTTTGGTGAAATAAAGATCTCAGTGGCTCCTGTATCAATGAGTATAGTAATAGGAATACTGTATAAAGTACCTGGAGTCTACACCGGTGTGAACTAATACTTAGCTTAACGATTATCAACCGCTACATGAATTCTCTGTTGGAATACTGCCTGCTGAGGTGGCAGTAGGTTTCTCTGTTGTTGCCCTCCTTGTGGTTTAGTGGGGCATTGGTTGGCATAATGATCGCCACCACAATTAAAGCAACCTCCTCGTGGTCATTTTTTTCTCGATTTGTTGTTATTTCCACCATTGTCCCTCCTGGGTTTGTCAAAACCTTTTCTATTCTCTCGGTTGTTTTGCCGACTTCCTTTGTACCCCTTGCAGTTCTTATTGTTGACCCCATATTTATCTCCCTTCTTTTTGAAGTTCCGAGAAGAGTGTACCCAATTGTTCTTTTTCCTGTTTCTGTCTCTTATGGAATCATCTTGTCGAAGTTTTTGCTCTTGCCTAACAGCCTTTTCATAGGCTTCATCCATAGTGGTAGGGGCTAGAACATCTACTGAACCTCCTATACGGTTATTGAAACCCATGATAAACTTTTTGATCTTATATTTCTCGTCTACTTGAAAGTGAGGTACATACTTCAGAAGTTGGGTGAATTTTTCCCAGTATGCATGAACAAAAAGTTCTCCTTGCTTTAAGTCTTGAAAGTCTGTTAGTTTTTGCTCGAAAAATAACTATGGCAATCATCTTTGCCTAAACACCTCCACAAAATTGCTCAAGTTATATTATTCAGATTTCAGGCCAAGTTCGGCCTTTTTGTTTTCCCACTAACCGACAGTTTCTCCGGTTAGTTGATAGGCTCCCCAAACAGCCTTCATGTTCTTAGTATAATCTTTGATCTCAAAGTACTTTTCTATGCCTGTAAGCCAGGCTTCAGCGACATCTCCTCCTTCCAACCCATCATACTGTGGAGGTTTAAATTTCTTCATATCATCTGATATGACCCCCATAAACTGTTTATCCTTACGGTTTTGTGTATGGGTTGGTGCTTCTTGGGACCCACTCTGACGAGTGTGCTCCTGCTCAATATACTGGTCTCTAAATTGACTCATATTCAACACTGGGTGTTTTTGTGTGGCCATTTGCCCTCTGCTCCAAGACTTGGAGCCTATTTTGCGTGTTTTGAACCGTTTGGATGAGTTTATCTAATTTATCATTTGATGTTTCCGGACCTCCGGTTTCTTCCTCACCTTCCTGGTGATCAGACATGTTATAGTTTCTTGTTAAACCTGTTATTACAGAATATGAAGTTTTAGTTTTCCATCTAATTCCATCAACGAGAGCATGAAATGAAAACATAAATTTTAGCATCTAACTATCCACATATATATCATGTAAAATGTTATCTGAAACTGTTGTCAAAAGTAAGGGGGGGTTTTTGTTTCAATATATTCAATGTAACCCTATCAAAGGGTTACTCTCAAAAATAGTTTGGGTTAGTCTTCATTATATACAAGTAAGCCTCTCTCTCTAAGAGCTACTTTCCGATTCTGTGATGTGCTCTTCCTGCCCCTCAAAGCCGGAAAAGGGTACCAATCGAAAACTAGGTCTTTGTATCCGAACCTTCTTTGGTTCCTTAGGTTCGGGATGGATGATAGTTGTGTTATATTTCATCTCTTCAGTTGCGGTTTTAACCGGTTTTGGTGCTTTGTTTGCTAATATTTTAGTTCGTACTGTTGCCTTTCTAGCAGCAGTCCAGTGTCGTCTTCCTTGACAATCCTTTTTAGGGCATCAGCTACGGTCTCGTCATCTGACGACATAGAGCAGTATGAGTTATCATACTTGTGATTGATTACCTTCCACAACTGAAGGTAAACCGGGTCACACACTTGTTTGCGTTTGGTTGTGCGAAACATCCTGGACAATGCCAAGTTTTTTGTTTCAGTTTTCATATTCTAAGTTTTTGCTGATGTGGTGAGCCCTAGATTCAGTGTTGAACTTGGTGCTCTGATACCATGTATAACATGCATAAATTTAACTGCAACAAAAAACTTGGAAAAACGAAACTAGCCGCTACAACTATAACCGTTAGCATGATCAATTTCAAACTTAACATAAAAGGAAGAGAATTTAAAAAAAATAAAATAAAATAAAAGATAACAATAACTGGAAGTAATTACATTGAACTAAATCAAACATATACGTAAGATAAGGAAATAAATAACACTGCATTAAATGAAAGAGAGAGAGGGTTTAGAGAGTACATTTCAACTGATGCTAACATTTTGAACTTCATAACTCCGTCATGATACCAGTGAGCAGGGAAAGTATCATTAGGGCACTTTTCTGCCCAACCACGAACTATCTAGTCCTTCATGCCATATCCAACTGGATTGGCTCGGCCCTTCCTAGGGAGGTAACGGGAAGATGAGCTCAATTCCATCTGAGACTTGGTGTTAGGACCTACACGTATTAGTCGGTCATACACTAAGGGTAACTCCCTACTAGTATGATGCTTCTGACTAGAGGTGTATCTGGTACTAATGATTAGACGAATGCATGCATTACGCAGCACCACCTTGGCCAAGGTTTAACACTGCAAGCATGAATTGATGCACTGTCAATGATCACACCCTTCTCGGCATGGTTTAAGGTGTTCGACTGAACTCATATAGGAACTATGACCATATTTATGTTTAAATTCTCATTTGTTGTAAGCTCTCGTACTTTTAAAGTTATTGAATATTTCTTCTCATTAAAGATTGCAATGATTTGTGATGGTTCAACTAATCCCTGGCATGGGAAACTAGGGAGCATAAGAACTGCCAGTTGTACATCCAACTCATCAGTATGGAATATAAACTTTGCTTAACATGACTCTGCTGTCCAGGCATCTTGAGAGAAATATCTCAATGGTGATGCTATCTGCATCGATGTACAACGAGCCTTTCTACCCACTACCTTCTTAGGCTAGGGTACTAGTTCATTTCATAGTCCAAAGATGATAATCCCTATTAGATAGGTTGTCTGGTACTGCTGTTATGATATTGTTTCCAAACTTAGACAAATCTGAGAATGCCCATTAAGAGGTAATTTCTTTTATTACAAATCTACATTCCAAGCACCCCTTCAAAACCGGGGTTTTGTCTTTATGCATCATTAACAAATGCACTTACTTCTCGTAAGCTTTATATCACCCCCATATGTACATACATACATATATATATATATATGTATGTATACAGAATGCTAATATGGAAGATATAAGAAGGTCTACCCTGCTGTTTCATATTTCAGATTTTACCAGTATGGAAAAGAAATATGTATGCTAAGACAACAAACTGTCAGATGATGTGGTGAATTCCTTTGAATTCCAACAGCAGCGTATCCTGTTATAACCCTTCTACCAAACAAAAGGTTATTCCAAATCTGGTTATTATTTTACAAATTCTAGAAGGTTTCCAGAATTATTTTGGAGTGATTCAGTCTCAACTGTATCACAGATACACCCTGATTCTCATATATATATATACTTGCAGGTATAATTCGAATTTTCATTTTAGAACTACAGAAGGATTAACCTCAAGCAATTTCAAGTGCTTCTCTATACTTGCTCCAGCATGAGCATACTTCAAGATTAACAAAATATACCATGGGGTTTTTAGAAATCTCTCCATTTTTTTTAAAGAGAATTTTATCCATTACTGAAATAAATCGAACAATAACAGATATGTCTCAATATTTCCTTTCTTTTCATTTAGATAACACTAATTTCAGACTAAAGAATCAATGAAAGGAGTGTAGAATAAAATCGCAGGGATTAAATCAGAATACATGATCTGACGAGGAAAAATAAAAGTCTGAAAGATGCTTTCCAGCGCCATATTCTACACCAACCCTCAGAACCAGAGACGCAAGGCAGGATAATGAAAATCACAGAGCAATAACCTTTATTTCTGTGGGTGCTAATGAAGGAATGATCAACTGTTCCCTTTCCACACCCTTTATGTATTCAAGAAAAACATTTATCATCTTTCCCGAAATGCCTTAATACCAGATATTTTCTTCCCAACCACCAAGAGATCATGCGGAAATCCTTTCTTCTTCTCACGCGTTCAGCATTTTGGCGTCCAGAAGAAGCTTCTCGGCACACAATAATCATGCCCGAGAAAATATCTTTTCCCCCTTTTCAAATATTTCTCTTTCCATTCGATTACATAATGTAGTGCTTTAATAAACATTTAGTCCCATTCTCTCCAAAAGCCCAATAAGAGATTTTAGTCAACCAAATAATAATATGATGAGAGCATAGTACTTAAGAATAAGGTGCAAATATTTTTTATATTATCTTGTTATGTGCTACATAATACACTTTGTGGCTGAGGAATAGCTTTTAATTTTATTATAAGACAAGGCATCCCCTTAATTTCATTTACTTGTCTTATTGAATTTGCCAAATAAAGTTGGCCAGATATTAATTTATTTATAATAAACATTGTCTATGTAAGATAATTAATGTGATAAAATATATATAGTCATATATATTTATATATATACGACTTATATATCTTATGTATACTTGACTGCGGGAGCATGTATACAGTCGTGTATATGTACTCTTGTACCTAGTTATTCACATAAGATGTATATTTGATATATAATAAGAACGTATAACCTCGAAAAGCAGCAAAACCTAGGGTTGTGAACCCTAAAATCTCTACGCGGACCATCTTGGTTACTTGACACAATGGCTAACAAGGTTTGACAAGGTCAACATAAGTTTACCTGACTCAGGTTATGGCTATTTTCAGATGGCATTGAGTTCTTTCTTTCCTTTACCTCCTAACCAAATGATACTTTCCCTCCCTTCGCAGAGGACGATGGTCTCCTGCACACACTTGGCCAATGAAATCAGTTAGATCCAAATCTTGTCCTGATCTGACAATACATAATTCATTGATAAAGGTAAAACATTATATCACAATGTTAACTGTAAATTCATCAATTAATCAATTAAAGTCCATTAAATCATCATTATAAGCATAATTGTCATCATTCACATATGCATAATCATCTGAACATATCCGTCAATTAAAGCATGATAAACTAGGGCACATTCATTCTATTTAAACATGAAAACTAGGGCACGTTAAACATCTTGCAACTATATCCTAAATGCACTAGGGCAAACATGTATCATTGCGTAAATACTGCATATTAACAACTAGGGCATAAGTGGGATGTAACATCCCATGAAGCCTATAAATAAAAGCCTATTTGTAATGTAAAGGGGGAACTTTGACATAGGGTAAACTCTGTAGAAATTTTGAGAGAAACTGGTAAACATTTTGATTTTGCACTATGCATAGAAGGGCTTGTGAGATTGTATAATTTCATAAAGATAATAAGGAATGCATTTGTTCGTATGTTCTAAATGTTGTTCTGAGTTATGGTTGCTAAATTTTCGTATGTTGAATTAGTGATTCCTTTTTGTACCTATGCAAACTATCAATAATCTATGTAATTGATGTAATGAAACACAGTCACTTCCTGGTATCTTGTGTTGGGTGTGCTAAAATAACTTATCTTCTCGTATGTCAAGATTTGTTGAAAACTTTTCTTGTAGGCATATCTACAGGGAAGCGAACTCAGAAGCAGATCTTCTTTGCAAATCAGCGTCAGATGGGTTGGATTTGTGATGGTGGGCAGATGAATTTAGGGACTAAAGGAATCAACGATGATTCCCTTCTGAGTGACCTGGTAGTATTTAGGCAGACCATTAGACTCTTCTCCTTCCATAGTCAAACATTGCAAGGAGGTATCTAGAAGAGTAAAGTTCATGCTTAGACAACAATGAGTATTCCAAGGACATTGCTCAAATTACTTCTAGATTCGTGGCCTCCTTGCTGGACGATCGTGTCTCTAAGGAAGAGGTAAAAGAGCTGGCAACCCATCTATTTGAGTCGGATTTATTGGTTGGTCTAGATAAAGTTTTAAGGTATGCATTACATGGTACCGGTATATGGCGGCTTGGGAACCTGGAATTATTAAAAGATCCGGGAGAAACAATCACCTTCTAATCCTTTCTCTCAAGGGCCCAACCCTTTGTTGTTGTGGCGCATAGGTATCTAAAATGGAAGTTCTTATCAGATAATGCTGAAGACCCAGATAGGGAGGATGAGTTCAGGGATTTTGCCATATTAAATGGCTTCCTTATTCCTAAGGAAGATAATGAGTCTCCCCATTCGAGTGGAGATGAACCAGCTGGCCCGTAGAGACGTCGTGGACGTGGACGAGGTAGTGGTCGTGTGTAATGTCCCTACTAGTTAGAGATCATTAACTTGCAAAATAGATTGTTAGAATACAACAAACATATATATATATATATATATATATAGAGAGAGAGAGAGAGAGAGAGAGAGAGAGAGAGAGAGAGAGAGAGAGAGAGAGAGAGAGAGAGAGAGAGAGAGAAGTAATCTAAATTGCAATCTAACTTTAAAATACTTACTTAACATAATCACAACTTATATCTAATAAAAAGGATACGATTGCCATACAAAAGTATGTCCTTAGGCGGCCGTGAAGCTCGCCTTCTTGGAACCCATCTTGGTTCCAAGCCCTCCAGGAAGTCGAAGGTGAATTCGACTCTTGTCTTGAATGTAATTTCTTACATCCAAGCCCTCCACGAAATCGAAGGTTAATTGGACTCCTGTCTTGAATGTAATTTCTTACATCCAAGCCCTCCAGGAAATCGAAGGTTAATTCGATTCCTGTCTTGGGTGTAACCTCTTATACCCAAGCCATCCAAGGAAGACCCTATGTCAATTCCTTGCCTTGAATGATGCATCCCATCATCCAAGTCCTCAGAGGGGACCGGCCAGATCCGTCTCTTCTTGGATGAACTTAGTCAACCAAGCCATATATATGCATATAGATATTCAGTATATACTGCCCTCCAGGGATTATCATAATCCCTCCATTAGGCTAAGAGAATTTCTTCCCTATAACCTTCATCATATAATCACATTAATATTACATTTTATAATTCATTACTGTTTTCCATTCCATAATTTACGTCTTCATTTACATATTCTTTAATCTTTCTAATGATCCTAAATATACATACATATTCTACATAGATTCCTATCTTTATTGCTACATTCATATAAGTAATCATTAGAGATATATGTATTCATAAAAATGCATGTGTGTGTGTGGCACACACGTCCACACACATATATACCTTAAGACTTCTTAACCTCTCTTACTTGTACGCAGATTGTAGCTTGCGGTTGGAGTTCGCACTGTAGATGTCGCCTGCAGATTGGGAGGCATACCATAAAGAACACAAATGTTACTTCCTGTAACTTGATAACAATTCTGATCTGATCTTATCAATGGTGATGTCCTAGATGCTTTTGATTCCTTCCCTTTATATCTCTCAAATTTAGGGAGAGGTCACACCTCTTCATCATGTATGCCCTTTGGCAAGAGACATACCCTTTCACCATTAGCACCCTTTGAAAGAGTGTAACTCTTCATTATTTCTACCATTTGAAAGGGACACAACCTTTCATAATCAGATCTGCACTTATTATTTAAATCAAATCTGCACTTCTCATCACCAAATTATCCCCCCCTCTCAAATGAGGTTTTCTTCTCCCATTTATATATCATTGTTGAGGGAGTCGCAACTTTTTCTTTCATGTCTTTTGACTTTTCGTTAACTTAATTAATTTTTTATTAATCATATTTAATTATATCATTTTATATTTTAATTTTATTATTATCATTTATTATTAAATTCTATTTCAAAGTGGGGATATTATTATCATTTATTATTAAATTCTATTTCAAAGTGGGGATATTATTATCATTTATTATTAAATTCTATTTCAAAGTGGGGATATTACATCGTGGTCGTGGCAGGGGTCATGGTCGTGGACGTGGTCGTGGTCGTGGTCGTGGACAACACAACCCTCACCCTGGGTCTCCTGCCTAGGGGTTGAATTTACTAGAAGAAAAATGAAAGATGTGAACATTTTTTGCTATTTTGACTCCGAATTTGTTGAATAGTCATTATGAAAAATCTATATGAAGACATCATGATGATAATCTCCTAGAATGGAAGAAGATAGGATGATATCTGTAATTTTTTGGGATAAAAAATAGCTCTCATCAGGGATAATATCCTCATTTTGAATTTTCTAGTTCCAACGAAGGCCCAAAAGGGCTGGCAAACTGTTAATCTCCATGTATATATGAAACATTTACTCCTTAATATTAATATATCTGGCTTTGCCGTTTATCGAGCAAAAAAAAACAGATTTGTTATCTTTCTTTCTTTGTCATTGCATATCCACTTATTTTGTGCTCAAAACCCCTTTGTAATCATTACTAGTTGGGAAATCTCAGTTGATGTTCGTATGCCTATCGTTGGGGTTTCGATCTTTTATTTCTCTTTGGTTTTATGTTTTCTCCTTTATGTACTTTCACGTTAAAAGTGCACAAAAATCCTAAAAATCCCCATCATACAAGGGAGCTGCCCCTCTCAAACGTAGAGGGAGATTGTTCCAACTGTTGGAACATTTATCACTGTTCTTCGGGTGAACAGTCAGTTTTAGAGAAACAACTGCAGTGACAAATCTGTTTACCAACAAATATAAAGCGATTGCATATTATATATGCATTGGAATTAATTGAGGAGTTGAGTGATTATTATTTTGTAACGAAGACCCTTCTTATTTTGGCGGCGTGAAAATTCTTGAATTAGGCATTTCTATTAAAATATTATTTCAGCTACCTTTATTCGAACTACATGCTTTGCGTGAGGTTTGACTTAAGTCGTGGGCATTTATGATGGATGTTTGGCAGCATGGAAAAGTGCTGACTGTTGGCTGATTGTTTAGTAAGTACACCCACCAATTTTGGATGCCTTTAACAGATTGATAGGGTTGGATTAAGCTGATGTGAACTTTTGAAGGACTCAGGAATCCTTTGCTAAGTGTTTGGAAGATGAACAGAGGCCAAAGTTGCTGGTCGCTGGTATATGAGAGTGGGAAACTCAACTTCAAACTTGACGTGGGAACTCATAGGTCCTGTATTTCTTCTCAGACCAGTGATTGCACCATATTCTTGAATGTGGGAAGCCTCAGGTTGGAAATCTCGGCAATAAATGAAGTTTATGGCATTGAACCACCTTTCATAAGCAGCAATTTGATGTTTTCTGCACATTCCAGAGGTACTTGATAAATTATTTGTTGAGCGGGGTATTTTGTGAGATGTTTGGAAAGTAATATTTGCTAGTTTGTAACCTTCATAGGGACTCTAGTCTGCAAGTAAGTTCAGATCTTTAATCTTTGCCATGTATGTCAGTTAAATAGATATTGAAATATGTTATTATTCCACACCAATACTTTATTTCTGTTTTGTTGCTGGAATTAAATATCCAATGTGTAAGAATATGGCATTATATATCTGGCATTGCTCAAACCCATAACCTGAATATAAAAAACACAAACAAACAGTGACATATGCTTATACAGTAATAAAAATCAGAGAAAGACAAACTGAAAACTTTCAACAGGTCCTTTGGTAATTTGTTTGTCAAATTGTCTGATACAAAGAAAGGGCAAAAAGGTTGGGAGAATTTAGTAGAGGGATTTTACACTCTTGTTCTTTAGCTGCTACTGTAAGATTTGGATAGAATGCAAAAAAGATCGAGTTCTTGGATAATCTTAGCAAACTAGACAACTGACACACATGGTCGTATTTTACTTGATGCCTATCACATAAAGACAGATAAGAAAGAGGTATATTTTCTGGAATTCATAATCGAATATATACTATGATTGTACTAAAATGGACAAAGTTGACTTCTTTATGATGCCTGCTATATTAAATTTCATCTTTGGGAAAAGTAGAAAGTT
The DNA here is from genome assembly GCF_030272615.1 of Cryptomeria japonica. NCBI lineage: Eukaryota > Viridiplantae > Streptophyta > Pinopsida > Cupressales > Cupressaceae > Cryptomeria > Cryptomeria japonica. Next base: position 171,154,723 of record NC_081412.1, on the reverse strand, counting down.
GCTTTGTTTGGAAAGTTTTATAAGGATCATACTCTAATTGTAGCTAAACAACATTCATCCTAGGAATTACAAACTGTTGGAAAGTAGATTTGAACACTAAATTCTTAAGGATATTTGGTTTTAACACATTTTTTTGATATACAGATTCAGGTTTTAGAACAGGGGTTTATAAGTAGAGGCAAAGCCTGAAATGACTTGAGAGAGTTCAACGAATCCTTTAAGAGAGGCTTGATTCACATATTTGACACCATCTTGGGCAGCTGTAGATCTTCAGAATTTGACCTTTGTTCATATTGTGAACTTGATAACAGAACTAGAAAACCTTATAAATGGACTTCAAAAGAGAGTAACAAATAACAATAACTTTAAATAATGATGACAGAGATACAAATATTGCATAAAGACAACAGTTTTATTCCATAAGACCTACTCTAATTATAAACAACATTTTTGTTAACAAATTGAAACAAAACATTCATGGTAATTTGAATGCATATGAAACATCACTAAATACTTAAAGTCAGAATATAGAAATGTAAAAAGAATTCTGGAAATACTTAGGAAAAAAATCAAGAACAACAAAAAAATACCTGGATCTTCAAAATCTGCTGAATAATCATTTTCTCAATTGCTTTTAATCATCGTCAATCCTTCAAAGGAGAATGCAAATGTCTTAAAGACAAAAATAACATCAGTGATCCACGCTTTATCCACATTCAAGCTGCATCCTACATCCCTGCCATGTCATTGACCTAAAAACTTAGTGGTACTTGGTGCAAACCTGTGTGCTGAACTCATGCCGACTTAGAAACAAATTTTAGGCTGAGTTTGTCAGCTGTATCTCAACTTGCTAGAACTTGCAAGTTTTGTGAGTTTTCTGTCGTTTTCCATCTATGATTTAGATAATAACATCACATTGTTGATGATAAAACCCAACCACATTTATAGATGATAATAACATGTCAGGCAAGCTTGACCTAAAAACTAGTGGTACTTGGTGCAAACCTGTGTGCTGAACTCATGCCGACTTAGAAGCAAATTTTAGGCTGAGTTTGTCAGCTGTCATCTCAACTTGCTAGAACTTGCAAGTTTTGCGAGTTTTCTGTCATTTTCCATCTATGATTTAGATAATAACATCACATTGCTGATGATAAAACCCAACCACATTTATAGTAGATTGTCCCTGTTTGCTACTCCTTTCTTAAGAAACTGTCACACTTTCATGAAAGAGTAGTTTGCACACATATGATTTGCATTATTTACATATTGCTTCCATGTTGAAACTTCTGGTTAAAAGTCAATATGTGGAATGAGTTTTAAAAATGCATTCTTTCTATTCGTCTGCATTCAAATGCATCTCATCCTTTTCAGGTTTTACGGCTTCAAGGAAACTTAGGCGATGCTGAGATTCTTACTCGAGATTCTATTAGAATTTTGGAGGTATGTATTATTCTTCCAAAATATGAATAAGAGTAAATATCATTAGTCGTAAAGCAAAGTCATTTTATATTTATATAATCCTTGTATTACTTTCACAGGAATAAGATTCTTTTGTGAAAAAGAATATTTATTGTGGGGCACTTGATTGACAGAGTCTGGTTTATTTGGTGTGCCTTGTAGCAAGGAGGGTTGGGCCATTCTCAGATAATAATAAAGCGTATGGGTCATCTTGCTCAGGTATGGAATTAGTGAAAGCTCATTGGTTTTCTTAATTGAAACCTTATTGGTTTTCATCAGAGACGAAAATTATGAAAGCAAAAAAAAGATGAAAATTATGAACTTGTGATTCTATGAATTCTATTTTTCAGAACAAACAACAATGGTTGTTTGTTGGATATTTAAACCCTATAATCTCCAATCATGAAAATGCTTACAGTGGTACATGTCAGGTGACACCCAATGAAATAAAACAAGTTTATTGCTGGATATAAAATTATAACTTCCCTTGAGATATTTCAGAAGAAAAATCTATTTGTTGATTGTTTTTTCTGCATGATCACAGTGATATGGTTTAACTGCTGCCTTAGTATAGTTGTTTTTTCTTGAAGGAATATAAATTAAAGTACAGTTCTCAATCTTTTGCTTTTAATTCGGTACTGTATTTCTTTTCCACCAATTGCAATATGTATATTTCTGTTCATATTATCCTTTGCTTGCAATATGAGCATACTTGATAAAGGTGAAACTGGTTTTCATACATATACAGTATTATCTGTTTATGTTGTAAAAAATTGTTTAAGAATTCCATTACACATTCCAGCTAACATGATAAATGACTGTGGATATCTGACTGTTCCATATAATTTCTGATCTATTGTACATAATGATTTTGTCAATTTTGTTGCATGTAGATACTATTGGATATGAACCAACTGCAAGAAGCTGAGAATTTGCAACGGAAGATTTTGCATATTCTGGAGGTGTCAAAGGTCACTCTCTCTTTCTCTGTGTGTGTGTGTGACGTTGACTGAATTTCTTCCTTTTTATCATAAGGAGAACTTAGAATGGTTTGGGACAATGAGTAGACCTCTCATAGGTCTGCAACCGTGCTTAACCTAGCAATAATGTAGTTATGATCTTCTAGTTGCTTCTCTAGTTTTAAGATAGAGGCTTTGTCAAAAATGATACCTTGTTCTCTATCTTTCTTCACAAGTAAATACTGCAACTTCAAGAACTGTTCACTGTGTTTGCATAGGGTAGGATGGCAATATTATTTGTGTTTTATGCTATTTTGGGAAGATATATAAGATAAGGCTAAGCAACACAGGCAGCAATGTTATACGAAGAGCACAGTGCGACATATTAGGTTGGGACATTGGTAATAAAAACAGGAATTTAGCACCATACAAAATGGACCAATTGTAAATTTGAACCAAGAAATGATTACTTGGAGGGTACATTGACTTGAATATATAGGCTGGATTGAGTTCTTCTGAACATCGAACTGTGTTTTAAAAGAGCTGTTCCTGGCAATGGGCTTTGTAGACCAGTTTCTACAAACAAGAGGCAGCTTGAAATAACTGAAACTTTGTAATCTATGGCTCACCATATTAACATATCTTTCCTCAAACAAACCCCAAATAACAAATTCAACTTTTGTAGAGGACAGCTAACATTCATTAGATATAACTACATGACATGCTCCAAAAATACACTGTCCAAGAAACAGTAACTAATACTGAAAGCTGTCACTTTACAACTTTTAACATGATTAATATTATTTCTTTCCTGTGATAAATTTGTTGAAATTAAGTTAAAACAGAATTTGGCTTATAATGATTGAAATATCAACATTATCTACTTTATTTCTTGCAAAGTACAAAATAGATCAATAATCAAAAGCTAAGCTAAGTATAAGAGAACCCTATCCAAATACAAGTGATTTTCACAGTAAATAGTTTTTACTAACTGCAATTCATGAGTTTACACAAGGTGTAGACCAGACAACCTTCTCCATCTATGTGAAAATAGAGTAGGAATGAAGAAAGATCAACTGTCATATGTATACATCATTTATCAATATTTATAATTTGAACCAGCACGTATATATATGTATCTAGATAACTAAGAACACCAGCACTCCTCATGTCCATTAACAAACACTCTCAAGTTAAATGTTGTTTTACATCATTTATCAATATTTATAATTTGAACCAGCACGTATATATATGCATCTAGATAACTAAGAACACCAGCACTCATCATGTCCATTAACAAACATTATCTACTCTCAAGTTAAATGTTGTTAAAAACATCTTTAAACCACAAAATGGACCAGTTGTTAAATATGTACAGATTTCCAGAGGATATAACATGCCACTTCTTATCTTTATGTCATTAGTATGTCAATCAATGGTTGCTGGTAAGACATTCTAAACTTCTTAATTTTTTTAGAAAGGAGTACTCATATCTTCCTTGTTAATTCACCAGCCATTGTTTCCACTTTCCATTATCAATCAATTTCCACAACAATGGCTTTGCTTATCCAAAGATTGGTGGTTATTTTTGTTTTGATCTGTAATAGTGATATATTTTATTAATTATATAGGAAGAAAAGATTACAATAAAATTCCAGCCAAAATTGGGCTGCTGATAATCAAAAACCCTGTCCCCACCCTACATCTACCATTTGCATGCCGCTCGAAAAACAACCCTTCCTGTCATCACCCAGGACCGAGAGCCGAAGCTCCACATAATAGACCACCTATACATTGCAAAATAACCCTCCCCCCAGACTTTGAACATTAAAACATAATCATAGAGATTTACAACACCAAAGAAACCATCCGTACCCTAGTCAATAGACATCATTACAAAAAACCATCCAAACACAATATGCCATAGCCATTTATCCTTCAAAACCAAAACAAGGTATTTTCAAAAAACTGCCCTGTTTTTTCTTGGGTGCCGACCACCTTTCTTAGGTTTTCCACCTTGCCATCCCACTTGCATTTGCCGCACTGCCAACCCGAGTCCTTCGCACATGCAGTGATCTCCCGTGACCCCCTGAATTGGGATCATCGTCCATCAACGCCACTACAAACGCCCTTTGGGCCTCCTTGTTCCTAATGAATGCCTTGATTGTATCCAACCCAATAAGGGCCTCCGCTCTTCGCTCGTCCTTATCACAGTCCGGTGGCCACCTCATGAAAGTGATGAGCTCATAAATTTCCTCCGCCCGCGGGTCCTCCATGCCCTCCCTCACATCAAAGCTCACCCTTGGCATAGCCCATTCTAGAATGGCATCCAGACCCTCAAGCCATTCCTTCTCTAGAATCGAATTCATGACCCACTTGATAGTGTCTGTGGGTTCGCCTAAATCCAGACCGCAGGCAATGACCATACAAATAATATCCATGTTGGTCTTATACCTATGTTTGAGTTGTAGAAAGGTGTCGCCAACCAAAATTTCATCGCTTGAATAAACTCTGCATCCCTAAATAGGAAAAACCGCTTCAACCACCTAGCAGTTACCTTATCATGAAAGGCAACCTGCAGTCGAGAGGTGATAAGTGTGAAATTTGCCTCCATCCTGCACCCCACCTCAGAATTCTCTGTCACACCCTTTTGCAAATGCTGCCACCTTGCACAACCCCTGTCCTGCTTATATCGCCACCTTGCACAACCCCTGTCCCATCACTCCAACTCCCCTACCATGCCATAAATGATCGCATGCTTCAAAGGACGACGCCACTAATTATCTAGCCAAGTAATCTATCTAAAATCCTTGAGGTGTACTTCTCCCACTTCAGTGAATAATGACACCCATTTAGAAAGTACATCAGCCTCATGATTTCCCGCACGCTTGACGTGGCTCACCTGATAGTGTTGTAAGTTCTCCAACTCAGCTTTGATAGCCACAATGTTCTTTTGTAAATGCCACACCTGAATTTCTCCTCCAATAATCACATTAACGATTATCATTGAATCCCCTTCCAGGTGAATGGTGTGCAACCATAATTTCTTCCCCATTTTAATCCCAAAAAGGGCCACTTCAGCCTCCACCACATTCTTCGTTTCATCTTCAATTCTTTTCCCTCTGATTGCCACTATGTTCCCCTCCCAATCTTTCACCACACATCCAATACCCAAGGGTCCAGGGTTCCATTTGGAAGCCCCATCAAAATTAACTTTATGCCATCCCTCGGTTTTTCCCACTTCGCCTCCTTTTGAAGATCTCCTCCCAAATGCCCTCGGGTCTACCCCTTAACAAGCTAAAGATTGGTGGTTATTAAGTAGACACTTATATAGTGTACAAATTTGTAATAGCACAATATATAGAATTTCTGAAGTGCATATTCAAGGATTTGTTCCAATGAACATATGACCAAGGCAAGCTTCAAGTGATAAGCACTCATTTCAAAAATAATTTTGATGAGATCTCATATGTTACTTCTCAGGTGAAGATTGAGTTGTAATTTTGACCATAGTGAATTGAGGCAAAACAACTAAATTGAATTGTTATATTGTAGATTATAATTTAAGATCAAGCATATGTGATGCAGGGGCGTCTAGGTCCACAAGCAATTGTGTATCACCAAAGTTAGAATAATGGTAGTTGTGGAGATATTGGCTGTGTGTGGTTTTTGGGCAATGCTTGGATGAGTTTTGAGGTATAAGAATGTTCCAGCTTACTTTAGCATCAAATTAAAGTACAACTGCATCTTCAATGATGACCTATTTCATCTTTGGCAACATAGTGTCTTTGGTAGGTAGTGTCATGATGTTTTCACACATTACCCCTTTGCAAATGGGGACCCCCACTTTTTGCTTTGTAGATTAGGTGTTTTAGTGTTTTGTTTTTGCTTGGCAATAATTTTGTAGTTTTTAGCCTTTGCTTGTGAGAAGGGTATGTTTTTTCAGTCTAGGGTTGGGAGTGTCTTGAGGGTGCAATGTCTTGTCCTTGGTGTGGTCACATCAGGATGCCAAGTTTCATGTCTAAAACCCATGATAGAGCATTAGGAGTGAGTTTTAGGGGTGAGATAGTGGAAAGTGCAAAATCTTGTCAAAAGTTGTCAATCTTGCGAAATGTTGTTGAGATCACAAAAAAATGTTGCAAAGTTGTCAAGGAAGGGTCGTTGTGAGAGTTGATGTTTCAATATTGATGAATGATGAAAATCTTTGAAGATATGATGTCTTGACAAGGAATGGTCGGATTTTCCGACCTTAAAAGGATAAGAATTAAGGAATTTTATGAAGATTCTTGTTTAAGTTGTGGGAGTACGATTTGTTTCAAAATCCTAAGATGATTGTGGAGTTTAAAGTTAAAATGATCAATTCTTTGCTTGAATTCGTACATTTAAATGTAAATTTCAAGACTTAAACATGGATTTGCATTCCCAAATTGGATGTTTCCTTGGGTGTTTTGTTCAAGTTCATTGATAACTCTTCATTGGCATTCATTTGTCCTTGCTCAATATGGAATTGCGCTCATCACTCTTGAAAATTCCAGCTCAATCATGGATTTGTGTGCTTATTTCCAGCTCAAAGGGTGAAGATGCGACCTAGATTTTGGCTGGAACATGGATCAGCGCTCAATAGTGCAGCTTAGATGAGAAATCCCGTCCAACGTTCTAGCTTGCACAAGGTCTAGCGCTCATCACTCTTGAAAGTCCATCTCCCCCAATGGATAGCACTCAATCTTGTCCTTCCACACATAGGGATTGTGCTCAACAAGATCATTTATCCCTTTGTCTCTAAAATCCACGCTTAGCTTTGAGTCTCTATACACCACATAAACCCACCTTATAATTAGTTGTTGTCCTTAGGGACATCTAAAATCCGCCTAGCAGAAGAGGCTTAATCCCTAGCAACACTTCATTGCCGCCTTGTCCTTATCCTTGGTTGGCCCTACTTGGAAGGGAAATGCGAAAGGTAATAGTCAAAACATGGGATTAACAATCCCTAGGTCGGCTAGGTCAAGTATGAATATGAATTCAACATAAGAAGCCTATAAGATAAAGATCAAATGTTCATTTCAAAAAACAAATCCAATTCACAAATCATTAATGGAGCAGACCTCAAGTGAAGTTCATAAGACCTCAGGCAAATTTGTCCAAGCCCTAGTGGGAACTTATGACCTGATTGAGGCGAATTCCACCAGCAAAGTGCATTTCCAGATTCACATTTCTTGATTTGTCAATGTTATTTCTAGATTGATAGGGTTTTAGGGGCCCGATTTGTTAGGTGTTTGTCTTATTTTCCAATCAATCCATTATGTATGATGCTAAATTTCTTTGTTTTACCAGTGTTTTAGGCCTGAATATGTGCAAATTTCCGCCTGATTTGAGGCAAATTCAAAATCACACATAGAGCAAAATTGATAGGAGGCTGATTTGAAGCGAATTTCAAGGTTCGATGCGGGATTCACATTCAAGGAGATGTGATGAATTAATTGCGTGGAGGAGTTCAGGTTTTACATCCAAGACGAAGAGTATGAGGGATTCAACTATGAAAAGGATTTTTCAATCACCAATGCAAGGATAAGATCAACACATACCAAGGCGTGCACAAGGTTTACATTTCAATGATGGAGTCAAGGAGAAACATCATCATGACTTCAAAGATGCATCTTGGAGTAGACTTCAAAGGATTGATCTACAAGCATGGCAAGGATTGAAAGGGATCAAGGCAATATTGCTCTACATGTGGATCATCACAACCTCAAAGATTCAATTACATGAAGACAAGGACTCACCAATACATATTCAAGACATTCATGGAGGGGGCACAATGAAGAACATCTCAACACAAGTGAATGAATCAAGTTTCAAGGATGAAATGAAAGATCAACACCTTCAAAGATATCAGTGAAGAAGCAAATGAAAGAAAGCAACAATGCAAATGCAAGATCAAAAACTAAGATTGCAAATGGAAGAGGCTATAACAATCTTGTATTTCCTTTGGAATTCCAAGAATTGAGGTTTGTACAACAAAGGATTTCACAACTATTACAAGGAGTTCAATCGTATCAAGGACATGTTCCACATTCAAAGAACTCCACCAAGGAATCCAAGTCCAAGACGAAGAATTTTAGGATCAAGGAGCATCAAGTAGAGATGTAGTTCAAGGTGAATTCCTTACTATGAAGTGGAAATGCAATATAAAAAATGATTCCGAAACGTGAAGATATGAAGTGAAATATGATCAAGGAATGAATGATAGTTTCAAAAGAGGAAAGCAAAGTTAGAAACTTGATCGCCAAGATGATACAATTTGGGAATATAATTCATTACGATTAGTCAAGCTTGGAAATGTTGGGTATCAAGAGATATTGGTCAAGATGGAAGACTTCTTTGTGAAAATTCACAAAGAGGAAGCTGAGTTGGTGCCTAGTCACATTCAACCAATCAAATAATTCAAAGTGAAGGCATCCAAGTTAAATGAACTTACTCATCCTACGAAGAAGACAACTACACATGTGACATGGCATTATATCAAATATAGTTCCATTACCTAACTTTATTTCTCATTGGTCCAAATTCAAGGAAGGATGTGTCTTAAGCAATGTAATTTTCTCATTGGTCAAGAAGAGCTAGTTATAACTAACGCTAATTAGGGTTTCATCATGTAATCGACCATTGATCTTAAATCAATCCTGGCCATTGAATTGTAATTGAGACCTCTATATAAGGCTCAATCCTCTCATTTGTAAAGGTTAATAGTTAATTGTTAGAGAATAGTGGATAGTTAGCAGTAGAGTAGGAGGGAAGGCAAAAATTTGTTGCCAAGGCTTGATGGAATAAACATACTACTTTCATTGAAGATATGGTGGATTTTTTTTGTTATTTCAACATGTTACATGGTTTCTACTTCTCAAAGCATTAAGATTTGTTGATTAGTTGAATGGAAGATCTTATTGTTCATTCATGGTAAAGCCCAACATTCATACCATTTGGACTTTTTTGATTGCAAATTGCAGTGCGTGGCTAGACTGAACTTAATTGCTCTATGCTCATTGTTCATGGTGTTGGTGTACATAAGTGATATGAAAATCATTCGCTTACCCTTTGGAGATTGGACCATCTTTGTGTAGCTGTTTCCTCATGGCTAAGCAAATCTTGGTTTGGTTTCATCGAGTCAAAAATGAGTTCTTACATTGTTAGGTGTTAGTTTAGATTTCCTATCCCTTTTTTTTCTTTTTGTCTTTTACTTTTCAAGTGAGTTTAGATTTTGTTGCGCGAATCGCACACCCATCCTCGTCTTGGACAGGGACCCCCCAGTTTGTGCCTTTCTGTCCTGACCCTGAAATTTGGCTAAGTCTAGAATGTCCTGATTCTGAAATTTGACTAAGTCTAAAAACTGAGGAATCCTCCAAAAACTAGAATTTGCAATATAACTCCTGGAGGGCCGAAACCACTCTCAAACATCCTGGAAGTATATATGGAATATAACTTAAAGTATAAGAATTTTTTATTATACTTAAATGTTATATTCCATTAAATGATCCTTCAGCGAGATCTGGACAAACTCGTACAAGTGCCCAAGCTCGCACTTCTTGAAAAAAACGACTAAAATCGCTAAAATCCTCAATTTCGGACCCTGGGGCTAAAATGTGAAAAAGTTCAAAAGTTGCGAAAATGCCCCAGAGGTCCGAATTTCACTTAAGTTGTCCAATTTCGAACCCTGGGCCAAAAAGTGAAAAAGTTGACAAAACTGGCTGGAGGTCCGAAATTCACTTAACTTGCCAAAAGTGCTTTTAGGTCCGAATTTCACTCAAACACCCAATTTCGGACCCTGGCTCCGAAATTTGAAAGTTTGTTATAAATTTGCAAAAAGACCCTAGAGGTCCGAAAATCACTTAAAATCCCCAATTTCGGACCATGGGGCAAAAAGTTGAAAAAGTAAAAAACTTGCCAAAAGGTGGTTTAGGTCCGAAAATATTCTTAGTTCGCCCAAAACGCTTGAAAACTCTGAAATTCCAAAAATGCCTAAGGATCCGAAGTTCGTTGAATTTGCAAAAATAGCCATATGGTCCGAAGTTTTTTTTTGATTTTCAAAAACGCCTTCAAACCTCCGAAATTTGCAAACGCGTTTATAGATCCAAAGTTTTACAAAGGGCATTTAGGTCCGAAATTTCTATAGATTACAAAAAAAAACGCTGGGAGCTCCGAAATCTGTTTAAGTTCGCAAAATATGCTTCAAAATGCTGAAAGCTCCAGAAGGTTAAAATCGCGAATAATACCTTTGGGCACCAAAACGTTAAAACCTCCAAAAAATCCGAACTTCACTTTAAGATTTCGCAAAAACGTTGAATGGTCCGAAATTCTGGACAAGTTGTAAAAACCGCCTTAAGCTCCGAATTTGGCATTAAAATCGCGAAATTTCCAAACGTGTTTAGCTTCGAAAATATTTCCAGTTTGCCAAAAAACGCTAAATGCTCCGAAATTTGCAAAACAAGCCAAAGGGTCCGAAGTTTTTGAAAATTGCAGAATAGCGTCTAAGTTCATCGAAATTCACCAGAAAAGCATTAGAGTTAGAGTTTTAAAATTTGCAGAAGTTCTTCAAACCTCCAGAATCGCACTATAAGAAACCATTCAAACACCATAAAACCATTCAAAACGCCCAAGAGTCCAAAGGTAAAATCACGCAGAAGTAAATCGACCAAGGATCAGATTTCACATTCGAAGAGAAAGGAGAAGCATTTTCAAGATACATCTCACAAAGAGCTTCTCAAACTAGACTCCATTAAATTTAATATTTGTTAAATTAATTAATTTTTCAAATTGATTTAATGAAATGAAATTGGTTGATTGATCGCAGGATGTCATTAAAAAACCAGGTGAAGGCCTCAAACGCAAATCAAGGAAGGATCGCAATCCAAAGCCAGGCACTGAAGACTGGAAAAGAAAAGATGCAGGATCAAAGCAACTGAGCATTGGGAACCGTGCCATTGAACAAAGATAAAGTCCACTGGTGAAATTGAAGGCAAAAAGCAAAAGAACACTTTGAATGCTGCAAGTTTATGCATTCTCAAAAAAGCACACAGCTGGATTTAAGTCCAGAAATTCAGTTTTAAAACTGAAACAACTTTATTGTAAACTGCCTATGGGTCCCGTGCAAGATATTTTTGTGGATAACTATTCCCAACCACCAAGAAGATTGGATAGACTCAAATTAATGCCAAAACAGTTGTAGGTGGTTGAAATTGTGGTTGGTTGGATAACTGAGAATTGATTAGGCATGGGTCAAAGCTGCTAGCTTCTGGAAGACAGATCAGGACCCTTGGATGCAGTCCATCCTAGCCTTCGATTCAAAATTGTAATATCTATAAAAGGCAGAGGCCTTTCTTTTGTAAAGGGTTAGATTGTTAGATAGTCAGATGGTTAGATAGTTAGATTTTAGAGTTAGAATAGGTTAGATCTTAGCAGTAGCATAGAGATGCTGCAGAAATTGTTGTAATAGGTAGTTGAAATCAATATATAAACATTGATTTGATGTTTATTGTCTTGTTTTCATCCTGTTTGCATGGTTTCTTTCAGCATTTTATATAGATCTTTCTATTTTGGGTGTGTAGGTATTTGATAGATTCAGGCTCATACCACTGAGGATATACTGATTGTGTATCCTTGTGTGTGGTTAACCCGAGCCTTCGATTGTGCTTAGTTCAATTGCAGATGTCTGTCTAAGCTGTGCCAGAATTGGGTGCTTAGCCGTGCGTCTCCAGTCTGAAAATCTTCCAAGTTCCTTTGAAGATTGCACCGTTCCTGCAAGGTTGTGAGCTATTCTGGCCAAGTAGGAATTGGTTATGTTGAATCCGTCTACCCGCATACCAGTGTTGTTAGTTTTAGATCTCCTAACCCTTTCCTTTTTCTCTTTATTGCGTAATTCGAAAATCATAGCAGACTAGCTTGTTGCAAATCGTAAGTCCCCTTGTGTTTCCAGCAAAAACACATCAAGCCACTGAGAGATCTCGCAGTCAAGACCTGACAAAAGAAACCTTGAGGTTGTCCCCTCTGATCAAATATAAAAAATAGCATTAGGGACTTCCTTATCTCAATAGAGAGTAGGATAATCAGTCGGCTATTCTATTCTGCGTTGGCCGTATGGAGTTTGCAGCAATGCGATTTCATCCACGTCAATAGATTCCACATTCTAGTTGTTTTGCGAAGTGTAAGTCCCTTCGTGATTACCAGCAATATCACATCACATACACTGAGTCTATACTTAATTTATAGTCGATTGTTTGCATTGTAAACCTTGGAGTTGCCTTATTTGATCACATTGTTTAGCATATGAGGTTTCTTTGTTCAAGAGGGGATATAATACTTAGTATTTTATTCTGTGTTCGAGGTTTCCTAAAAAATACAATTATCATCTTTGACAACATGTAGTTATGACTTTTGGAACAACTATGATTTAATGAGCAAGGTGAATTTTGTTGGAAATGTTGTCATTGATTTCAACGGTATATAGACAATTGGAATTGTTGTTATTGATGTCAAAGGTGAGAAGATTAATTGTAATTGATGTCAAAGAAAGTGGATGAGATTGTCATTGATGTCAATGGAGATGCCAAGATCGAGGAGGAGTAGAAGTGAAGTCAAGATTATGTTGTGTTGCCAAATCAAGCAATTGCACATTCTTGTAGGGTTGGGATCAGAGGTAGAAGGATAATGAATTACCATTGTTAAAGGTGGGAACATGGTTGTGAATATATTGGTGAAAGTGCATGGCTGATTAGCAAAATGTTTGATTATGAATGGGATCACCATTGTCTTTACTTTGCTTTAATTGATCCTCACTCATTACATTTGAGAAATAATAAAACATGATATGCTTCACTTTTAATGGAGGGCACAAATTGATCATCTTTGCTCCTTTGCTTTGCTTTATTTGATGTTTATCCTTCACTTCAACTCATATACCAACTAGTGTGCCACTTATGCTTTAATTCTATTTTCACTTTGGGAAAGAAAATATGCTGTTAGTGTCTAGGAGAACTTAGGAGCCAAATTACTATTATTATTTTTAACTTATTTTAGCATCATAAAGCATTCTGTTCTGAATCAAATCATGTATTTGCTTATGTGGATGATAATTTTTAGTCCTCAATGGACAACATATTAGGGATTTGGAACGTTTAATGCCAAATTGGCACTCATCAGGGATTTTCTTTGATGGACACCAAATCAACTATTCGATGCCTTGAAAGCCAAAAGCAAAAGTTGGAGCGCATTGGGAGGTTTTCTTGATGGATACCAAAACTAAAATTATGAAAATGATGGCAAAAATGAACAATACATGAAGTTCTCTTTGATAATTTTTGAATGGTTTCACAAAAACTCTTAATATTTAATTAAAATTGCTCCAATTTTTCATTCTCAAATGTTGTGCCATAAAACTTTTTACTTCAGTGAGTTTTCCATCTATGTATTGCCTCTTGGAACCATTTCACCCGATGAAACTTGAATTTGTATTGTTAACATTCTGCCTTTGCCATCCACTACTTTTTGCTAAATAAAGCAAAAAACACAACTTTCTGAAAATAGAAATTTGTGATTTTCATGCTTATCTACTCAATTTGGGATATACATCAAAAGAAATTAGTAGGTTTTTCTAGAAATAGAAGTTTTGATCACTATACTTCACTGAAATTGCTTAACTTGAATGTTAGACTCTTAAAAGTTACAACTTTATGCTCGTGAGATGATTCTAATATTTGATCATGTCCTTTTGTTTTGGATAAGATTTGCCTCAGCCTCAATCCTTAGTGCCCGTGCCTAGTATTTGCCATCATAGTCTTTCTTTGAGCTTCACCCTTTCTTTCCTTTGCTGATGTTGGAGCCTTCTTCAGGTTTTATAGCTTGATAGTGTTAATGACAAGCATTCTACATACATTGTTAGTAGATCAAGATGGAGAGCACATAATGATTTGACCATTTTGCCAGGAAAGATAACATAGTTGACATTGATGTGAGAAGAATGACCTAATATTTGGGCACATTTATGATTATACACAAAACTCTTTGGGGGGTAGCAAATTTGGATACCTATATAGTTGATGTATTTAAGACATTTGTATTTTGGGCTTACTTTGTATTCAATTGAACTATTCATATCTTAGGAGCTTCAGCTAGTTTTTTAATTATTTTTTATGTAAAGTATTTTTAAAACTTATACATGTCATTCTACTCTTAGATTTTTAATAGTTATTTTGTTCCTAATTGCTGCTAAGATTGTTGTTCAATTTTTGTTTTGACTTTTTGCATTATCTCATGCTTTGTGAAATACTACAAGCTTCTATTGTTGTGTTTACTGAGATAGATTATTGTAGCCTTGTGTGCAGTATTCTTATTCAATTTGCTGAATCATATATCTGCTATCCTAAATCCAATTCCATTGTGTACTCATCTTCTTCTAGCCATTGATTTTAGCTAGTAGAAGTTAGCATGTCTTCGCTTCCTCTAGATTAGATTTTCCACATTAGAAATGATATTAAAGCGTCTCTTGTCTTGTTTTGAAGTGCTGATTAGCCTTGTGCCTGATCTGATAACAGAATGACGTGTTTACTTATAGTTTGTTTGTGTGTCCTTGTTTCTATGTAAAATATTTCTCATTTCTTTCAGTCTTCAAAAGGGAACTTTGCCTACAAATTTGACGGAAGGTTTTCCCTTAAGCATTGTACTAAACACTACCTAAGCAGTAAAAGCATTATTCTCTATATTCTCTATGTATTGTTCATGGCTATGATTTGTTATTCCAATTATTCTTCTATACTACAACTTGTAGTTTGGTAATGTAGATTTTATAGTAAATGCTTCAAGTGCTATAAAAGGGATTAGTTTAAAGTGATTTGATTCTTTGTTGTTATTATTTCCTTGTCATGCGTAATCTTTTTGAGATTTTTTTTTTGTTGCTATTTCTTTTTCTTCTTTTGCTGTGCAAATTGGGGTTGTGTTGTAGCACATTATAAAAGGCATGGGATAGAATTTGGTACTTGTTTGAACAGCTGACTGGGCTAATCTTTCTAGGTTTCTTTGTGTCAAACTCTAGCTAAATGGCCTTTTTTATAGATAATACTGCATCAGAACAGGTGGGTTTTGTACTCTAGTTGCTGCTCTCTGTTAATCCTTCCCATTTTTAAAATTTATCCATCAGGTGACGGTTTACCAAGGTTCAGTTTGTAAATTCTCCCTAGTTCAGCACTCCTGATTCCTTCTGTATTCTGAGAGTGTGTGTATAAATAATAATAATAATATATATATATATAGTAGCTTTGGATTTGTAGAATTGCATATGCTGCAAAAAAGGTATACTTCATTGAAGTTTTCTTGGCAAAGTGAGAGGGATCGAATTTTCCAATCAACCTTAAGCTGGTGGAATAGGATGTTTGCTGTTTTGATTGGCTGAAAGTGGAAGTTATCAGATTATGGGGTATGGGATAGCTGACCAGCATAAGAGTTTTCTCGAATCAAGGATATCATAGTAACTTGCTTTAGTGTTGTTTTTGATTAGTGAATTTGGGATTTTTAGCCTGGCCTAGGCCAGGTGAGGTCACAAATGGGGGACCTCATCCCTGGCATTGTAACGTTCCCATTGCCAACCTGAAGACAACTAGAATTGATAAAGGATTAAATAAGTTTTAATTAAATATTTAAACTTAGTAGTCAAACTCTTATGTATATAGGAGGGCATTCCATACAGATATCATCATTACAATAATGAAAGGATGAAGGTAACAGACAGGACAATCATACATTCAGCAATATGAAGGGAGTGTATGACATAATGGAATCATGAATGACACCAAGAATTGATCACTATGAATTGCTATAAGAATTCCAATAAACACAAGCAATAACAAGCAACGCTATGACTCTTACTTGGTCTGTGTTGATAGCATGAAGGGAATTGTTATCGATATCAGGCGTAGGAGGCAGTGCTTGATACGTATAGATGAATAAAGGGAGTATTAAAATAATAAATATATCTATTCTTTAATGGTCATCTTCTATTCTTAGTGGTCATCTTACTTGACTTATTTAGCTGTTTAGCTTTTTAGTCGACTCATTTAGCTTTTTAGCTTTGTAGTTCGTTAGGTGAAACTATTGCTTCTTTATTAAGAACGCATAGTTTGCTTTTTAGATTTTATCCTTTTAGCTTTATTTAGCACTTTAAGCGTTTTAGCTTCATGTTGAAGCTTTAGATTAATGGTTCGTTCTTTTTAGAACACCGTCTTGTAATTCCTTTATATACGGTTGTATATTTGTAATTAATATATTCAATATCATCCAATTATTCATTCAATTATTTTTCAGAGTCAACGATGATAATAAGTATCAACTTGTAACATAATATTGTCATAATTGTGGGAGAATATTAGAAGTGATACCTTATCGACTATTGATAAAGCGATTATTGGATGTCCTTCAAAGACTAATTTGCAGCCCTTATAAGGAACGAAGCAAAGGGACTGTTGACCAAAGCGAAGGATGAAACAATTATCTAGATACACAGTTTAACAAACCGGGGGAAGAGGCAATCTCAGTGATACAGTCATGATTACAAGAAGTTCATACTAACAAGTTAACATATAATTAGTAGGTTGATTTACTTATGCACGAGTAAAGTAAATAAGCAGCGATAGTTGTAGTGAAGAGATACGAAGGAGAGAAAGGTAGGACTTTCAAGATGTAACCATTTGAGGGTAATGGATACATAAGGAGATTGAAATCATTCATTCAGATCGTCGATTATTGTTTTTGTTATTTACTTGTATCCATATTTTGTCTGCTCGAGTCGAGCATCTGCCTCTGTTATTTTGGTTGCAAGGTTACATTGCTGTTCAGAGATGGCACTGTGATTGCATGTATTGAAAGATAATCAGGAATAGCATCTATATTTGAAGTTGCAAGCATCTAAGTCAGAATCTGAAACAGCAACATATCGTTCATAGTGATATTATACTTTGCATTATTACATTGCCATATCAGACACAGTAAACACATTGCTGCAAGCAATAACTATCCTTTGCAAATTCATATCGTCCAGATCAGACATTATTATTATACTATCACTATAAGTGATAGAGAACAACTTATTCACAGCATATTTCATATCATTATATCAGACATTGCTATCAAATATATTGACATTCATATCATCTTGTATATATTTATATCATTTACATTAGAAATAGCATTTGATATCTCACATAACTTCCATTACTGGGTCCAAGTGCATGTATTTGATAAAGTAAGTGTGAGAAGTTGGAGTTATTGTTCTGATATTTCTAGTTATCCTAGAACGGGACATTACAGGCATGAACACACAATACTCCAAACCCATGAGCATGGTAGCCCAGCAGGGGCACTGAGCCTGTAAATACACTAGCATATAGAAGGTATGGAGCACAAGCATGAACGACTGCAAAGGCACTTGGCATGACCACCACTAACAACATCAACGCTGAGGTTCACACCCACGAGTATGTTGGATCAGCGAATGCACAAGCTTGTGATCACAATGGCCCAGTGAATTTTTGAACCTTGGTGGCCACAACAATAACATCACCATTTAGCTACCACACAATAGGATGAACCCCATTACTTGCTTTAGATAACTTGCTTCGTGTTAATTATTAGTGGTCATTTTATTTTGTAGATAGAATATGATTATAAAGTAAATATTTGAGGATTTGCTTTGTTTGCATGTAGGGTTTGGATTCTTTAGACACTTCCACAGCTGCAGAGAAATTGGCACTTACCATCCAATCACTGGGAAGCTTGGATGAGGCTCAAGAGCTTTTGCAAAGGTAAGCATGTTGTTTTATTCAACACACAGATATCCTGCTAAGAGTGTTTTTCTGTTATTCTTAATGAATCAATAACTTTTTGGAGTTGCTTTGTGTCTTGGTTGCTCTTGTTCATGATAATACACATCTCAGTCTGTGTGGAGTATTTATTTGCAGTCTCGACTCATTGTTTTTCTTATACTGATATTAATGTTGTGATTTTGGCTAGGAGTATTAATGTCAAACAAAAGCTTCTTCCTGAAAATCATATTCAGGTTGGTCTCGTTATGTATTTCAACATCTTGGTTAAACATTGCTCTACAGATTTATTCAAAAAATACAAGTCCAATGTCTATTCATTATCTCTTCCAATTTTCATTTGCCTTCAGCCAGAGTGTGTTAACAAGTTTTAAACTAAAAATCACTATTTATCAGCACATGGGAATACAGCTAAATAATCAAAGTTTGATGCCTTAAGAACTGAAAAATATCTGCTTGGGAACAGACCATATGACCTAGGTGACCCAGCAACAAGATAGTCAAAAAAAAGGTTGCTGATTATAATAATATCTTTCAAACCAAAAGTGAAAATAGCTATTTGGTCAAACCAGAAGCTAATATTGTTAAAGATGTTGTATATTCTTGATGAGAGTAGATGTAATATCCTATTATCCCCTATGGAATTTTGACGAAATTTTTACTTTTTCTCTTAGTAATTTTGTCAAATGGTTTGCTTGTTTGCTGATTACAAATTTCAGATTGCAGCAATAATAGGATATGTTGATTGTTTGATGTTAATGGTAATTGCATGCATTTAAGATTCAGTACTCACATATCATAATCAGACCATTATGCAGGAATGATTAAACACAATATAAATTATGACTGAAAGTTATGATCACACAGTAATTTCTGTTCAACAAGCTGCTGCAAATGGACTGAGCATAGAAATAAACATGTATATAAACTCTAACCTCTTAAGGCAGCCAAATTACACGCAATATGCTATCATTGATATGTATAATGGTAATTGAGTAGGGGGTGCAATGTCATGCTTGGGAGACCCCACAACTTCAGAGTCAACTAAATCCCTCCCATCAAGTGGAGCTAAGGGAAGACGAAAACCCATACGTACAGCCTTTGGAGGGTGATCCTCAGTGCTCAAATCAGGAGAGGAAGGCTGAAAAGGCCCTCTTTCTTCATCAAATACTACATCTCGACTGAATATGAGGTGATTAGTGTCTATATCAACCAACCGATATGCCTTGTGGTTGTCACTGGAGCCGATGAACATCAATTTCTGACTCTTTGGATCCAGTTTGGTGCGCGTGGCATTTGGAATCCAAACATAAGCTGTAGAGCCAAAAACTTTCAAATGACTGATTTTGGGCTTCCTGCCAGACCAAGCTTTCTTTGGAGTCATCTTCTTAACGGCCTTTGTGGGAGACCAGTTTAGAAGGTAGACTGCAGTGAAGACCACTTCCGCCCAAAAGTGTTTTGGAACATTTCTATGCTCCAACATAGACCGAGCCATCTCAGTGACTGTACGGTTTTTGTGCTCAACAACACCGTTCTGCTGTGGGGTGTAAGGTGTGGTAAGTTGATGCTTAATGCCATGTGATGCACAAAAGTTGGTGAACTCTGTAGAACAAAATTCCCCCCCATTGTTGGACCGAAGAGTGACTATCTGACAGCTAGACTCTTTTTCCACTAAGGTCTTAAACGTTTGAAACAGGGTGAACACCTCTGATTTCTGCTTAAGAAAATAAACCCACATGCGTCTGCTGAAATCATCAACAAATAATAGAAAATACTTGCATCCGGTGACTGATGGAGTGTTCATGGGACCACAAATGTCTTCATGGACGAGTTGCAAGACCTTGGATGCTCTCCAAGCGTCTCCATCTGAAAACGGAGTCCTATGCTGCTTTCCAGCTTGACACGCTCCGCAAACTCCATGATTTTGAGTTTGAATCTCAGGGAATCCTATGCCTAGATCCTCTCGAACCAACTGAGAGAGATAGTGGACATTGAGATGCCCATGTCGCTGATGCCAAAAAGTGCTGATGGAAGTACTCCTAGCTGCCATGGCGAGCTCCTGAGAACCAGTAGAATCAACAAGTCTATAAAGACCATGATCCTCAATACCAACTGCAATTGTAGTGCGAGTTTCCCTATCAACAATGCTGCACTTGTGCAACTCGAAGACGACATCCAGCTGTGGTGAATGCTGCATAATTTGACTGACTGACAGTAGATTGAGCTTCATACCAGGTACAAAGTATACATTGAGGAATATTAAATCCCTCCCACCAGATGAAATCTGAACGTTGCCTTGCCGACAACAGTATACTCTTCGCCTCCACCAAAGATCACTGAATCAGTGAAAGGCATGTACTCTGTAAACCAATCCCGACGATGTGTGAAATGTCGAGAGGCTCCTGAGTCAATGTACCAGGCTGATGATTGAACATCATCAGAGGAGGTTTGGGCCATGAATGCATAGAAGGCAGATTCCTTCTGATCAGGATGCGTGGCAGAATTGGCTTTCTGCTTGGACCCTCCCTGTTTGGATTGCTGGGATGCTATCAATTTCCGGCAATCTTTCACCAAATGGCCATATATATGACAGTAGGAACACTGTAAGCTCTTCTTTTTGGAAGACTGCTGAGGTTGACGTTGACCTTGTTGTTTCTATTGGAAGGACGGAGCTTTACCCTTGTACTTATGCGAAGCTGAGGCTGTGAAAGCCTGTTCAGTGGATGAACTAGCGTTGCTTCCAAACTGCTGCTTCCATTGATCCTGTTGTAGCAGCTTGTTGCAAAGATCAGGAAACTTCAAATCAACACTAGTAGAGGAGATATTGAGTGTATCAATGAAATGCTCGTAGGATCTGGGAAGGCTTTTCAGCGTGATCACTACCATATCTTCTTCCACCATGGTTCTGCCTATAGCTTCTAACTGATCACGAATGTCCTTGATCTTCGTAAGATGTGCCTGGATAGATGACTTCTCATCCATCATGATAGAAAACAACATATTCTTCAGAAAGAAAGCTCGGCTCTTGTCAGACGTTTCATGAAGATCCTTCAAAAGATCCCAGATCTCTTTTGCTGTTTTACCTAAAGGCACTTGTGGGAGTTGATCATCTGTTACGGAGAGTTTGATAAGCATGACAACCTCTCGATTCTTCACATCATGTTTGTCTTGATCATCACCTGTTGTTGTAGGACGAGATTCTTTGCCCAAAACAAGCTGATCAAGGCAACGATACTCAAAGATGGTAAGCATACGCTGTTTCCAGTTGTTGTAGTTGCGACCGTTGAACTTTTGACTGTGTTCCAACATGATGTTGGTTAATGATGCCATCACGGAAGTCGAGGTTGATCGAGGTCAACGAAGTGAAAGCAAGAGATAGAAGAATCTGATTTAAAAAAAAATCAGAATAGAAATAGCTGCTGAAAAACCTGAAACCCTATAGGAGAATTGTGGCACGAATTCCAAGGTATGAATTTCGAGGTTTGGAAGAAACCCAAAAATGAAAATTTTCTGCACACTTAAAAACAGCATAAATGGTGCCAAAAAAAAGCAAAAATCCCAACGTCCACAGAAATAGCAGAAATTGTGAACTGTTTTTAAATTCCAAGGCAAATTTGCTGGCACAAAAATCGAGGCATGGAAAACGAGGCACCCAGAAAAATATGAGACCAACCCAGAAAAGCTCTTGAAAAACCCACTAAGAATCTAAAAACAAAATGCAGATCCGACGGCTCAAAAATTGAGGCACGGAAAATGATACATCCAGAAAAATATGACGACGACCCAATTGAGGTCTTGAAAAACCCACCAAGAATCTGCAACCAAAATAAAATTTCGACTTGAACCGAAGGGTCAAAACCCTAGTCGAAAATTGCAGAAACCCCAGGAAAATTTTCAATCTGCAAAAAAAAAAAACCGCCCAGGAAGAGAAAAAAATCTGCTTTTAAAAAAACAAAAAACAGTTTTAAAAAAAAATCTTTTCAATAAAAACTTCGAAAAATTTTAATAACAAAAATCTTCGAAATTATTAATTTCCATGCGCTGATACCATGAAAAATAAATTGAATGAATGATTCAATAATCAGATGATTACATTGAACGATATACACACGTATATATAGAGGTTACAAGACGATGTTCTATAATTAGAACATAACGTTAAAGTAAAAGATTAAAGAGCTAAAAGCTAAATAAAGCTTAAAAGCTAGTTAATTAAAAAGAAAAAGCTAAATTCTAAATAAAGCTTAAAAGCTAATTAACTAAAAAGCTAAATGACCATTAAACAAGGAACTAAATATAGGGGACTAAAATATAATTAAATATTCTAATAATTGAGTAATGTAGATTTCTCCTACAGGTTACTCAACCCCTTCAACACCTCCAAAAATTAAGTTCAGGGTCTGCCATTGCTTTCTATGTGCTGCTGTAGTTTCTTACACCCTCCAACTCTCTTTTCCAGGTCTGCAACTATTTCCTGAGTGCTGCTGTAGCTTTAATATGTCTGAAATAGCCATTAAATGGCTGCTACACCTTCATATGCCCCTCCAGATTAAGCCAGCAATGAATAACTCAGTTCTGCCCTGAATATGCTAACTCATGTCACAAGAATACCTCAATCCTCTCTTCAAATGATTGTCACAACTTGCCTATGCGCAGATTTCTAGGGCTGCATCCGTAAATAAGTTCCTGAGCCACACTTGAAGGGTTGAAATGCCACAAATGCCTGATTTTGGTCCAATAGAGTCTGAAAAGTCCACTTAATCTTAATGCTGGGTCAAATATAATTTTTCAATATCTTCACTTTGGTGGCCAGCAATACCTTCATGTTGGTGGCCAGCATTGTAATGTCCCCATTTTTGGAGGCAAAATAATTAATTAATTTAATTAATTAAGTTGTCCCAATTAATGATATTTCTTAAGGATAGCTTAATTGATTATTTTAATTAAAAGTATTAAGTTAATTATTTATAAAGTTATCAAATAAATAAAAATTAAAAGGTAACTTTATAATTAATTAATTTAATAAAATGACTTTCATTAATATTATATCATAAAAGTCATTGAAGTGAAATAATATTATTTTAATAATAATTCTAGAAGCTTCTTGAAAGGATCGAGAAAAAGTATAAAAGCAGGTCAAGTTAAGCTTCTAATCATTGAGGATTTGATATTTGATTTGGAGTTCTTCGTGGTGAAGGAACCAGCTTGAGTTTCTACCATTATTGGTCATTGGGAACAATACCTCCCATTGATTGGCATAATTGAAGTGGTGAAAGATTCCTCTGAAGGGTTGCAGCTGAGAGGAAGACATATCAGTCTTTCTAATTGAGTTTCATTGGTGGCCATAGGCCAAATTTTTTGAGGTCATCTTGCATAACAGATTGGAGATCATTGGTAGAATTAGATTGCATTGGTTAATTGCATTGGAGGCATATTGGAGGCATTGCAAGACTGATTTTATTATTTTCTGAAGTCTGATGTAAAGCTACAGTCATATTGGACAGCCATTGGAAACCACGATTTCACTCATGGAGGCTTCATACTACATCGATTCCACTTGCTAGTTGGAGCACCCTCTTCCTTGGGACATAGCTGTTACTAAATTTTTACACGTTTAAATTTAGTTAAGAAGCAAAATGCTAACAAAATTTCCAGAATTACTTTTATTTTCTTGCTTTATATTTTCATGTAAATTAAATTTTAGCTATGATAGCATTATAAATCATAGCTGAACATTAATATTCTAGAAAAGCAAGTTGAAATGACTAGTCTTGAGGACTTAGTTAAAGACTTAAATGAAGAAATGACTAAGTCTTAAAGACTTAGTTATCAAGTAAGTGTTGAGAGCTATTTTTGGGGAAAGAAGACTTTTTCTTCGCAAAACTTTAGGAACTCGGATTTGGACTTTTTCCAGGTTGTTGAGGGCCTTTTATGAGCATTTTGAGTGTTTTAATGGAGGTTTTGATGAGTTGTCCAATTGTTTATGACTGGGAAGGACTTTTTCATTCCACACATGGCCTTTTGGAGCATTTCTAGTGCCTGAAAAATAGGCTTTTCAGTTGAATCCGACCCAAGGATTCAGTTCCTATTTTCATGCATTTCTTTGAGAGAAAAGCATAAATATTGTAATCACTTCTTTTGGAAGGGCTCAGTTCTGATTATGCAGAGAAGGCTCTTGTGACAACATTTTGTCCTTAGCATATTTTCTTGTATATTTTATGTAACCCAATCCTGGAGACTGAATATATGATGACAACATCTTTTGGAGCAAGGTTTTATTAAGTTTTTTTCAAGCCTTCTTTTCTTTCTGTATCTTTGTGTTCATAGCACGATTGATAGAGGTAACCAGTGAATTGTATTATTCTTTGTTATTTTGTCTCATCAAGAGCCTAGTTGCAAAAGTGTATTTTGTTTGCAGGTTGCAGTTTGTGTCCACAAGAACACGGAGCTTTTATGTGAAAATATCTTTTCCTTGATTGCTCAGTCTAGGACCTTTCTGTGAAACATTTATGCAGGCCTATATAGAACAAAAGTGTTTACCCACTGAAATAGAGTTTTTTGCAATTAGAGACCTGTCATTATCATTTTAGTTTCCCTCAAAGTTTGGTGAATCACCTAGTTACTTAGTTTATTTTTAATTTTTTCTTTTCTCTTCCCTTTTCCTACCAAGTTTTCAGTTGTTAGAAGAGCAAATAGGCGATTAATCAAATAGGAATTGGCCTAGAATCTGGAGGTCTCATTTCAGTTGATGCATTTCCCACATGCAGAGATGAGTTCCAATGTGTTGACGTGCTTGAAATCGCACCGCTGCAAACTCCATACGGCCAATGCAGAATAGAATAAATTCACTGAGTATCCTATCCTCTCTTGAAATAAGGGAATCCCTAATGCTATTTTCTACATTTTGATCAAAGGGGATAACCTCAAGGTTTCTTTTGTCAGGTCTTGACTGCGGGATTTCTCAGTAGCTTAATGTGTTTATGCTGGAAACACAAGGGGGACTTACGTTTAATTGGCAATTTATGGATAAGTTCCCTGGAACTTTTACGATCTTTCTATCGGATGATATCGGTTAATTTGATATTGTTTTGATAGGACTGCAGATTTTCTAAATAAAAAGGGAAAAAAGGAGGGAAGGATAGAGAGGGAGAGAAAGACATGAACTGTAAATTCTAACTAAGATAGCAAATTCAGTCAAGCAGACAGACACCTCCAGGAAACTAGATTTAACATCATCAGCTATTTAGACACAATGTTTGCATAAATCCAGTGCAATCTTCAAAGGGGAAACTAGATTTTCATATTATCAAGTACGATATTAGAATTTCTACATTCATAGTATGTATTTGATAACCTAACTGAGCATGAAATGGTCCAGATTAACCATGCGGAAAGAAAAGGAATCAGCTGTTCTCTAATGGTATGGACTGTAAAGATTCTATTAGATGCTTGATTGAAAAAAATGCTATGTAAAATAAATTGGCATAACTGAAAGCTTTCTAAATTAAGTGAAGAAGGAGACCATGCACTCACAGGGAAACTTGAAAACAGTCTTAATTCATTGCATTAATTCATGTAAATTTCTCTAGAGCTTTCACAACAATCCAAGAACTTCTTACAAAAAAGAGGGAAAACCAGTCCCTTAAATAGGCCTCAAAAAGGATGAATGGCCTAGATTTAATCTAAACAAGTGGCCCAGATTCATCCATAAAGCATGGCTTCCCATCAAATGGTAAGTGAATTGGACTCCCTCATGGACTAGCCTCTCGATCTATTGATGTAACCACTGATCTGTGTACCTTGTTGGGGTTGCCATAACTGCCTCGAAATCTGTGATTGGGTCCTGGGACCAATCAACGCCTTGCAGGAGATGCCTTATTGCTTCAAATTCTCGGGCCTGGAGTAAATTTCCTGAGTTTGTGAGCTGGTCTGGGACCCGATGGTATTCAAAGAGTCACATCTGCTGCATACTCAACCTAGAATATTCCTGTCGCCTGACTTCGTAGTTATCGGAGCAATTCTTCCAATAGTCTTCAACTAACTCCTTTGCTCTGTACCTTCGACCATAGGCTCTTTTAGCCAGATTATCGTGATCAAAGTATTTTCTTGGGAAATGGTCCTGTAGGCCATAAGAGGCCAGCTCTGCGAGGGACTCCTCTGCTAGGGTAGGGGTCTTCAAGTGGACATCATGGCTGCCTATGATCATAGGAAATGTGAATCTAGCCTGCTTTCTCTTTCGAAGTAAGATGCCGGTCGGGCGTGACTGCCTTGCAACCTCCATAAGAATTACTTTGTCGGTTGGATACCGTGGAAGTCGGAGGGGGCACCATCGAAACCAGCTATTCGGATGTAGGAAAACCTGGGGAACTGAATGAACTAGGCTCCATACCTCTGCACTAAAGTAGTAGCTTGCTCCGAGAGCCTTATGTGTAACCCTTCCTGCATTAGCCTAACCAGGCGCATTGTGAAGGCGTCATTGACGCGTTCATATTGACCAACCGCGTAAGCCGGGCTGCTCTTTTCCCTCTGAGCTATATCCTGGTAGTGTAGCTGTGGGTAACAATCATAGACTTTCACCTGATCGGGCCCATTCCCGATTTCACCTTTCATTATCAATCCTGGTAGTGGTTGGTTCTTGGCGAACATATAGACCAAATAAGAGGTCATGGTGAAGTACTTCTTCGTTTAGAGCTCGATTAGCTGAGTGTGGATGTTATCGCTTATGATCTGGGCCCAGTCAAACTTAGACTTTCCGGCGAAGACCTGCTTTGTAAAATAGAACATCCATTCTTCAAAGTAGCTGGACTTAGGAAGTCCCATGACTCGGCTGAGTAAGGTGACCATATCCCCATGTTCATTATGAAAATCACTCCTGGGGGTCTTTTTCACAATCCTGGTGCTTAAAGGCCTTTTCTCCTTGAACCATTCTTCGTTGATCAGTGCTTTGCATCGGGCCGGATTCATATCATATGCCCCTTGTGCTTCGTCTATGGTTGTAGTTGTGGGATTATTGGGAAAGGGCATGTCAAATGCATCACCAATAGCCTCAGGGGAGAAGTCGGCGATAGTAATATTCTCTAGAAGCACTAGTCTGGACTTTGGTTCATAATGCCAAGCAGCCTCCACTACTAATTCATAGTTCTGTATCGTTGGAGAAAAACCTGCCGCTTGGGCGATGCCACTTTCCACCATCTGCCTAGGCCTGCCATATGTGTTGGGTGAGAATACCCAATTCCTGAAGTCCTGAATATCGATATGGCCAAGGTCAGTATCACCAATGTTGTCCCAGACGCTCTGAACTTTTGACTCCCGCAATCCTCCCCTCTGATACTGATACTTCATCTTTTCAACCTTACGTGGGATATCTGATTTGGATGCTCGTGAGGTTTCGGCTGCTGCGGGAGTTTTTGATGATTCCATCGCCGATTTAGGCATTTATCCTGCACAGTCGGACGCGGATTACGAGGTGATACAAGAAAGGTAATGCGGGTTAGATAAGAAAATGCTCCAGCATGCCGGGATTAATTTTAAAATTTAGTTTGGACATGGAGCAATATTTCTATCTAACAGCTTGATCAATTTTAACCATAGCATATTCACGAAGATTCCTGACTACGCATTTATACTTATCACTTCTGGATATTGGATTAACTTTCAACAGAGACAGCATGAAAATTTTCCTAAGTTTGAAAAGAGATGCAATTTCTGGTGAAGCCTTAAGAGTGGATTTCTAAATTTCGAGCGCTTTGAACAATGTTTATAAGCGAAAGAGATGCAAATTTCAAGAATTCAAGCAGTGCGATCAAATTTTACACATTCGCCCATTCGATTTAAGCATTTTTCAAATGATCATACGCAACAAAGCGTACTTACCTGACGGGAGTGGATGGCGAGAGATTACCCAACCTCGTCGCGTGAAATGAACGGACGATCTTGCAAAGTTTGAATTCCAACGGTTATCTCTTTGTTTTAAATTTTCGCGGTTGCGGGACGAAAGAGAATTTATCATTTTTAAATGGTTTCTTCTTACCCTGTGTAATTGGCAATCTGAGTTTAAATGATCAAGAGGAGTTAATGCAACACTTTACCTTCTTATTTTCGGACCTTAGATGGTTTTCAAATTCTGAACTGCGTTTTCCTCCTTGCAAGTTTTGCAAATTTTGCGTTTTCTACTTGGCGATTTGCACACCTCTTGGGGAATTTTGGAGCTTGGAGGTTTTTGGAGCACTAGCGCCGTTTGCAAGTAACTTTCGGATTTAGAAGATGATTCTGCAAATTTCGGAGCTGGGATGCTCTCGCCACTTTGGAGATATTCTCAGACTTCGGTGGTTTCACCAAAACTACGGATCCTTAACTCATTATTGGTGGCTTCAGACTAACCTCGGACCTCAACGCGCTTCTGTATTTCGGAGCTTAGAGGTTTTCGGTATACTTGGTGATTTTAACCTTTTGCGGCTTCAGGCGCCTTGGAGAGTATTTTGCGATGACTTCGGAGGATTTGAATGAATTTGCAAGCTGCGCGAACCTTTTAAACTATGCCATCCTTCGCGATTTTCGCGACTTCAAGAGTCACGACGCCTTTATTCGCGAATAAAACTTCGGAGCTGGAGGTGTTTTCGATCCTAAATGATTTTCGGAGCTAGGGGAAACTTCCGCGATTTTAGCCTTCTACAGCTTCGGGTGTTTGGAATGCACCTCGTGATGACTTTGGACCTATAAATGCGCCTTTCACGTTTCGCACCAACTTCGGACTTAGAAGGCGATTCGGCAAGTTTGATATGCTTGAAATTTCGGGGCTAGGGTCCGAAGATTGGCATCTAAATCGGATTTTGGACCTGGAGGAGGCTTTACAACTTCCGATGTTCTTTTGAATTCTTCAAAATCGCCCCAGGGTCCGAAAATGAGGCACTTGAAGGTTTTCGGAGGCTAAAGCACTTTAGGCATACTTTCCGATTTTGCCGTTTTATCCTAGGGTCCGAAAATAGACGCCCAAGTGATCTTTTCGAGGGTTGAAGCGCTTTGGCGAATTTCGGAGCTCAAACACGCTTCTTTTCTTTTAAACTCGACACCCTTTCCACTTTTCCAATTTTTTACTCTAGGTCCAAATTTGAGCGCTTTAAGTGATTTTCGGAGTTGGAAGAGGTTTGCAAAAGTTCGCACTGCATATCCCTTTCGAAATTGCTCTAGGGTCCGAAAATGAGGCGCTTTAGTGATTTCGGACCTCGAGGGCCCTTTTAAATATTTCGCGCTTTATACCTTTCTTTTAAAATTCACTCCAAGGTCCGAAAAAGTAACGAGTTAAAGGTTTTCGGACTTAGAAGATGATCCCTTGCAACATTTCGCACCCACATTCGCTCTGGGGTCCGGAAATGTAATGCCCAAGTGCCTTCGAAGTTGGAAACACACTTGGCGAACTTCAGACATGAACGCCCATACGCGTGTGCTCTTTACGTTTAACCATTTTTTAAATTTCGGAGTTGGGTCCAAAAATAAGGGGGTTTTGAGGCGTTCTCGGGGCCTGAGGAAAACTTTGCATTTTGTGCCCTCCATCCTTCGTCCCAGGGTCCGAATTTGGACATTTTTAGCGATTATCGGACCTGGAACTATCTTGTACAATACTTAAAGGCTTTTGCATTATTTTCGGACCAAATGGAAAGCATCAGATTTTGAAATTTTTGTCCCAGGTTCCAAAATTCGATCCCCTGGGCGATTTTGGCAAGATTAACTTAGTGAAATTCTGACCCTTTCGGGCCTCTGGGTCCGAAATCTGCCCCTTAGGCAATTTTGAAAACTTGCGCGAAACGTTCGGACCTTAGACCAGCGTTTTGCCGGATTTCATAAATTTGGTTTGAGGAGGCTTTAGAATTCTAAGACACTTGGCCAGGCAATTCGATCGTTCATTAGCAGGCGAAAATCATGTTTCTTCAAATCTTATAAACATCGCGGCGATAATCCTTATGCAGTCTGCTTCACAGCTGTTGTGCGAAAAACGACAGCTTTGGTCTTCGTGCGACCTTTAGGCACACTGTTCTTGCTTGGCGGGCTTCGCCGATTCCTACTACCTTACGCCTACCCAAGGCGATTTTCAAAACTTCAAACAAAACTCTTGGCGTTCACGCCCGAGAGCTGGACCAGCCGGGAAGATTCATTGGCTCATTACCCTTGCATCAATCACTTTACGGATCAGTCGCGGACTCGCTCAAAGAGACGTGAGAAACTCTTCGCGAAACTCAGCAGGCAACGATGGAAAGCTCAAAACAGGAAGGGGGACCCTGTCGGCGACAGGGAGCGTGTGCAACGCACAACACAATGTTATGCAAAGTTGTTGAACTCATTAGTTCAACAGGGTGCAAATTTTAAGCATTAACAGTTTTGGCATGCCCGGTCGGACCTAAAAGAAGTCTAGTTTTTAATTTTATGCTGAATTGATATGCAGTCAGTATAAAAACAGACCTGTTAGAGGTTATTTTGAAGTATATCTGGTGACTCTATAGTGAAAGATTAGTAGTTTCAGTATTGTAGAAGTCTTTTATGAGAAAGATTGAGACAAGAAGCTGAAAAACATTTGAATATCTGCAGCTGTCTTCACCCAAGAGGAGAGGCAGAACTCTTAAAAGAACTCCTCGTACTAAGAGAGTTCAAACATCACTAGCAAAGGTCTACAGAGGGAGAGAAAGGCCAGAGAAGGATGAGTATTTTGTGAGGCGTTCAGCTTCACCAACTGTAAGAACAGAGCATTCTAGTTTGTTTGAGCCTTTTACTTCTCTAGTAGGTGGTATTTTTGCTTCATCTAGTGTTTCATATTCAACAACAAGTACTACTGTAGCAAGTTCTAGTGCTTCGTCATCAGTTTTAGCAAGTGGTAGTTCAGTTTCAGCAAGTACATCTATACAATTTGGCAATATGGCTGTACCAAGAGCTTTTGGTTTTGTACTATTCACTCAAGGTAGTCCTTTAAATCTTTCACAGTGTGATGATTTCCCAATTGCTGCATTGAGAGGTTTACCTGAATTCACAGGGGAAGGTCAAATTTCAGCCACTGAACATATTAGAGATATAGCTGCTATATGTGATGTACATGATATCACTATTGACAATGTAGTTGTGAGGCTACTAGCTGCTTTCCTGAAAGGCAAGGCATTGGAGTGGTATAGAAAATTGCCTTTGGCTTCAATAGCAAATTGGGATCAATTGGGTGATGAATTGGTTAAGGCGTTTGAGGATAAATCTGATAATTTATCTTTAGTAGAGCAGTTAACTACCATTAAAAGGGCCCCTCAAGAGACCTTGATTGATTTTAACACTAGATTCCAAAGAACTTTAAATAGGATCCCAACCAATGTTAGGTTTTCTCCTGATCATGCATTTTTATATTACCTGAAAAGTTTAAACAATGACATCTATGTAATGATACAGTCTATGGGAGGGAATTCTTTGCCTTTGGCATATACCATAGCTATAAACGTTGAAAATTGTTTAATTCAAGCTGGGAAAATTGCACCCAGACCTCCAATGCCCTTTTTCCCAAATATACAACCTAATATGCCACTTCATATACCCCCTTTTACTCCCTTGTCTGTTGTTCCAGCCATGCCTACTGCTGTAAATCAAAATTCAGCAGCTGGGCCTTCTGGTGAGCTGCAAGAGATTAAAAGTAGTCAACAGAAAATAGAAAGTATCCTGCAGACCCTTGGTAATGAGCTGACCAGCATTAAAAAACAATACCAAGGGGCAAAGCCAGCTTTTCAACAGCAGAATCAAGGTTTCAATCAGCAATATCAGCAAAATAGACCGTCATATCAGAGTAATTTCCAAGGTGGGAGACAAAATGTCAATCAAAGGCCTTTTCAATCTTATAATCCAGCACCCCTAAATACTGTGAACCCGGTAAGAGACCTTGTACCAGAGCAAAATAACTTAATATCAGAGGTTGATTGGTGTTATCCCTATAATCAAGCGCATAACCAGGCTTCATGCTCAAATGGGATAGTGAATCAAGCGCTCATGGTCCAAAATGCAGCGAGTTCACAACTAGATGCATCTTCTGGTGCATCTGAGCAATAGCAAGATATACATACTACTGAGATTGCATTCCTTAATTGGCAAGGAGAGGAATTTTGTGGTGTGAATGGTGATCCGACAATTGCAACCTATACCCGAGCAAAGAAAAGGGCTCTTGAAACGGATCAAACAACAGACAAAGGTAAAGGTCCTGCAGTTGTAGAATCATCACACACACAAGTTCCTGTTATTCTAAAAAGATCCTCTACAATCCCAACTAAAGAGCAGCCTCTGAAGGATGTAGATCCGACGGTTGCAAAAATACATCAAAAGGTACATTCGGCTGTACCCTTCAACATTGTGGACAGCATGAAGAAAATGAACGTCAATATGACCATGTGGGATTCCCTAGCTATTCTGGGTCAAACTGATGTATTGAGGAAAGCAATATCTGAAGAGTTAAATTCTAAGGCGAGTGTTGATAATGCTGGTAAATCAACTGTTTTAACTAATGTTGCTGTTCAAAGTAACTCAAAAGAAGCCAACAACAAGGAGAAATCTGTTGTTCAAGGTAAGAACGTGAAACCACCTCCGTTTTACGTTTCTCTTATCATTGGGAACAATTTGGTACATAAGTGTATGGTAGATAGTGGGGCTACGTGCTCTGTTATGCCTAAGAAAATAGCAGATCAGTTAGGCTTGAAATATGAACATTTAGAGAAAGGAGTGTTACAATTGGATGGCTCAGCTGTTAATACAGTGGGTCTAATTAAGGATGCAACTTTAACCCTTCATGCCTGTCCTAACTTCTCTGTTCCCCAAGACATATGTAATAGATTTGCCTCCCTACTTTGCCTTATGTCTGTCAAGAGAGTTTACTGCCAAAATAGGAGGTTATCTTTCGTCAGATTGGTCTCATATGCTGTTCCGCACTAGATATGGCACCAAAGTGACTATTAAATCTGAAATACTGTCAAAAGATCACATTGAACCCTATACGCCAAGTGTTATTAATGCAAATTGTCTAGTGTTTGAACAAGATGAAGGTGCGGTTGTTTCAGAATCCAAAGCTCAGGTTAATGAAATTCCAGATATTCTGTTAGATGAATGGGCAGTAGAAAATACCTTAAATAATGAAGCTAGTGTCCTTGTAGATGCTGGATTTGGAAATTACATGTTTCAGGAGGCTGGTTTGGTAATGCCAAATCTGGTAAAAAGGGAAGAAATTGTTTGTGAACAACAGAATAATGTCTGGGAGATGTTTTTCGATGGTTCAAGGAATAAACATGGTGCTGGAGGTGGTGCAATGCTGATTTCACCTAAGGGTGAGAAATATCATGCAGCTTTCCGTTTTAGTTTTGCATGCACTAATAACACAACAGAGTACGAAGGTCTGATCCAAGGCCTAGAATGGGCTGGGAAGTGTGGAATTAAGCAGTTGAAAGTGTATGGTGATAGTGAGCTGATAGTTAATCAAGTTAGAGGACTGAATGCAGTTAAAAATGATGCATTGAAAGCATATAAGCACAAAGTTTGGGATTCAATAGAAAATTTCAATGCATTCAACATTATTGCCATACCGAGGAGTAAAAACCAGCATGCTGATCGCTTAGCTGCTGTTGGAGCACAGTTTGACATTCCTGACAGCATAAAGAAGAGTTGTGACCAGCAGCATATTATGGTCATTACCAGACCTTCTATACCTGATAATAATGTCAATTGGCAGGTGTTCGAAAGTGACGAACAAATCTTACAATTTCTTCTAGAAGAAGATGTGTTTGCTATTTCCAATCAGGACAAAATCCAGCAGAAATATGAAGATCAAATTATTCAATTAAAGACAAATAAGTTGCCAAAAGGATTGGTTACCTTGGAATCAATTTTTAATTCTGATGATCAAGCAAAGAAGAACAAAACCAGCTTGCAAGTTCCGCAAGAACATTACGAAAATTTGGAGATTGCACCCTGAAAGAGCCTAAAATTTGGTAAGGTGAGTACTCCATTTGAAAAGCAGTCTTATGCTCAGCTGTTTCAAGAATTTGCAGATATATTTGCTTGGGAATATGGTGATTTAAAAGGGTTTGACCCTGAACTAGCACAACACACTATAGAGTTAGAACCCAATGCAAAGCCTGTGAGGCAAAAACAGAGACCAGTTAACCCCAAACTAGAACCTTTAATGCAGAAAGAGGTTTTTAGGCTGATAGAGAGTGGAATTATTTATCCCATCAAGCATACTAGTTGGGTGTCCAACCTTGTCCCTGTTAGAAAGAAAAATGGAGAGTTGCGTCTTTGTGTGGATTTCAGAGATGTGAATAGGGCTTCCTTGAAAGATAGGCATCCCCTTCCTTCTATGGAGCAAATACTTCAGTGTGTTGCTGGTTCAGAACGCTTTTCACTCCTAGATGGTTATTCGGGGTACAACCAAATTTTGGTCAGGCAAGAGGATCAATACAAAACCGCTTTTACCACTAAGTGGGGTACAATGGCGTACAAAAGAATGCCTTTTGGGTTGTCCAATGCAGGGGCAACATTCCAAAAAGCTATGGATATGGCTTTTAGCAATTTAATATATAAATTTGTCTTGGTTTTTCTTGATGATATCATAGTCTCTAAGAAGGCAGCAGATCACCTTGGTCATCTTAGGCAGATTTTTGAGCGTTGTAGAGAGTTTGGTGTCTCACTGAACCCCAAAAAATGTGTGTTTGCTGTTCACGAAGGTAAGCTGTTGGGTTATATTGTTTCCAAGCAAGGAGTCACAGTGGATCCGGAAAGGATAGCAGCAATCCTGGAGTTACCTCTGCCACATCATAAGAAAGGGTTGCAGTCTTTTATTGGAAGGATTAATTTTGTTAGGCGTTTTTTGCCTAATATTGCAGATTTATTGAAGCCCTTGACAGCCATGCTCAAGAAGAATATTATGTTCAGCTGGACTAAAGAAGCAAAGAGCAGTTTTCAATCCGTTAAGGAAGCCTTAGTAGTAGCTCCTGCTTTATTGAATCTCGATTTCAGCAAGGATTTCATTTTGTATGCATATGGTGGATTTGAAGCCATCTTTGCAATATTGGTCCAACAAAATGTAAAAGGATTGGAACAACCAATCGCGTTTTTTAGCAAAAGCTTAGAGGATTATGAGCAGAGGTACAGTTTTGTTGAAAAACATGTCCTCGCTATTGTTAAAAGCCTTAAGAAATTTCGACACTTGCTGTCCCACAATAAAATACTTTTGAATGTTGCTCACCCAAGTGTCAAGGAGTTTCTACTGAGCAAGGATTTAAATGAAAAATGGGCTGGTTGGATAACATGGGTCATGGAGTATGACGTGGATATCCAAGTGACCAAATTGGTTAGGGGACAGGGCTTGTGTGAGTAGATTGCTGCTAATGAAGATTCTGATAGTGAACAAGAAGCAGAAACAGCTTTGATGTTGAATATACCAGCTGATGATGACAGGGCAGCAAGCTGGTTGCAGAATATGGTTCACTTTTTGAAAACCAGTGAGTGTCCAACAAATTTGGACAAGGCAAAAAGGAGGTACTATAGGTTGCAATCCATCCCGTTTCTCTTAGTTAATGAGGTGTTGTATAGAAAGGATCACAGTGGTGTCCTTCTTCGGTGTATTGATTCAGATCAGATTGGAGAAGTTTTGCATGAGTTCCATGATGGTCATTCAGGAGCTCATTTCTCTCCTAGGACTACTGCATATAAAATTTTAAGGGTTGGTTATTATTGGCTCGATATTTTTAAAGACAGTCATACATATGTTAGAAAGTGTGTGAAATGTGCCATGTTTGCAGGGAAAGAAAGGCTGCCAGCATTACCTTTGCAGCCAGTTAAAATAGAACAGCCTTTTAATATATGGGGTGTTGACTTCATTGGTCCTATCAACCCTCCATCTAGTGCGGGACATAAATGGATAATCACCACAACTGATTATTTCACTCGCCGGACAGAAGCAACAACACTAAAGGATGCAAATGAAACTGCTGTTCTGAATTTTTATGATGATATGATTAACAGATTTGGAGTTCCTGACTCCATAATCTCTGATAATGCACTTGCTTTTGTTGGATTAAGAGTGACTGATTGGGCGGTCAAGCATGGAATATATCTCAGTACTAGTTCAAACTACTATCCTCAGGGTAATGGACTAACAGAGTCCACAAACAAGAATTTGATCAGAATTATAAAAAGGACTCTGTAGGAGAATCAATGTGAGTGGCACTCTAAATTGAAGGCTGCCCTGTGGGTGGATAGAATAACTCCAAAGCAGATCATTGGGAATTCACCTTATATGCTCGTCTATGGGAAAGAAGCTCGGTTGTCCATTACAACAGAGTTGCCAGCGCTTGATCTTGCTAGCCAGTTGATTTTATTTGAAGAAGGAGATCCTATGCAGGTGCGTTATGCTCAGTTAATGGAGTTGGAAGAAAGCAGAAACAAGGCAATGCAAACTATGGAGTTTCGGCAAATGCAAGTCAAGAAAAGCTTTGATAGAAAAGTGAAATTAAGAGATTTTAATGTGGGGGACATTGTACTCAAGTGGGATGAGCTTAAGAGCAGATTGAGCAAGCATACTAAATTTGACTCATTTTGGGGAGGCCCGTTTGTGATAACGGACTACAAGGAGCACAATGCTTTCCAGCTGTCAACACTTGAAGGAAAAAGCTTGCCGATACTAGTCAATGGTATCCACCTCAAACCTTGTTTTGAGGTATGTCCTACTTTGTAAATGCTAGATTAGTTGCTGAATAAAGTGTTGTTGCACTATTTGTTTTTTAAGTTTCCTTTTCCTAAGTGCTGTTGCACAGTGAGAGTTAGCTTTCAACAGTATACACTCCTAACAACAATTCATATGCACTAGGATAACTACATATCAAAATTCTACACCGCATGTGCAGGAGATAGACTCAAACTGCCATACGTGATGTACAATCTCCACATATAGTTACCCTAGTGCATACAAGCTTGTTGTTATTAGTGTTCCTGCTGTGGAAGTCTTTCAGTCAGTCAGTTTTCCAGTTTTCCCTAAGTGGTTTTCAAATAAAAAGTTGCTGTTTCTGAGTCTCCAAGTTTCAAATTGCTGTTTCAAGAGTTGAGTTTCATGTATAACAGATCCATATGAAGTCATCATTTGATTGCACACCTATCACTCATGATAGGGGAGCTGATATACTCCACTAACATCAGCCATAAATCTGCATTCAATTGATGTCAGAAACTGATATATTTCAGCCATGGCTTTCCAAGTTACTGTAACGTTTCTTAGTGACCCTTATGCCCAATGAACTGTAAAAGGCTACTGGTTTTCCCTATGTCTAGCAGGCAGACAATCAACAGATGTCGCCAAAATTGTTACTAAATTTTTACACATGTTTAAATTTAGTTAAGAAGCAAAATGCTAACAAAATTTCCAGAATTACTTTTATTTTCTTGCTTTATATTTTCATGTAAATTAATTTTAGTTATTATAGCATTATAAATCATAGCTGAACATTAATATTCTAGAAAAGCAAGTTGAAAAGACTAAGTCTTGAGGACTTAGTTAAAGACTTAAATGAAGAAATGACTAAGTCTTAAAGACTTAGTTATCAAGTAAGTGTTGAGAGCTATTTTTGGGGAAAGAAGACTTTTTCTTCGCAAAACTTTAGGAACTCGGATTTGGACTTTTTCCAGGTTGTTGAGGGCCTTTTATGAGCATTTTGAGTGTTTTAAGGGAGGTTTGATGAGTTGTCCAGTTGTTTATGACTGGGAAGGACTTTTTCATTCCACACATGGCTTTTTGGAGCATTTCTAGTGCCTGAAAAATAGGCTTTTCAGTTGAATCCGACCCAAGGATTCAATTCCTATTTTCATGCATTTCCTTGACTACATTAAACTGAAACAATCCACCCCAATTTATAGACAAAGTTTTGACTTTCTTCCCAATGATATTTGTTAGAGTAATCTTGTATTTGCTAATAATTATTTATTTAATTATTAGTTTATTGTACTCTACGCTTAAGCTAAACTTAGGCATTTAATAATATGGTAGGTATTTAATAATTATTCTAATTATTCTAATTGTACTCTACGCTTAAGCTAAACTTAGGCATTTATTCTAATTATTAAATACACTTTATCCCTTTAGGGTTTCTTTAGGGTTGCACATCTTTAGGGTTTCATATTCTCCTTTCATAAGGATTGTATTGTAATTTTCTATTCTATTCCCTCTCTGAATGATAATCTTTTTCTTTAGAGCCATTATTGTGTTTCTGTCTCCAATTTTCTCTTGTGACAGGTATTTCACTTGCAGGTGCTCTTGGGATCTCAGAAGTTGTATTTTCTCAACTTCTTCATGGTATTAGAGCCTACATTTGTTGCTGCTTGTTCTTGATTTTTTTCAGAAGATTTTCTTTGGAGGCAAGGGTTTCAATTTTTTTTTTTTAGAGTTTTATTTATTTATTTTGGATCTGGGGTACCTCTTTGTTTTTGGGCACTTTGAGCTCAAAACACTCCAAAACCCCCATTTTCATATAAAATTTGTCCAATTTAGACAACTTTGGTTCTGAGATATTTTTTTTGATTTTGGCTCTTCTAGGGCATGTTTTTCGAAAAAAAATAAAAAAAATATTTTTTTTTTTGTTTTGGGCAGATTAAAGGCTTGCCTAGGCCAGGACCGTCATCGCCGACCGTCGGTGGTCTGTTAATCGCTGGGGCCAGGCCTTACGGTTACTGCCGGTAGTCGCCAATAGCTAGGGAGCTGCTAGCAGGCCGGGAGCCACCAGCAGCTCCTCCATTTGCCAGCAGCTCCTCCGCCCGCCAGCTCCTCTACCTGCTACCTGGGACGTGGTTACTGCCAGCTCAGGAGCAATCCGCCAGCTTGGGACCCGTCGTTGCTGCCGCCTGAAAACCTTGCTGCCGCCGCTTGGAAACCCGCGACCGTTGCCCGCCGCTTGCTCCACTCGACCGCCACCCAAACCCCACCTCCCTGCCACCTGCATGGGGGTCTTTTTTTCCTTGAAGGGTTTTGACAGGGTAATTGGTTTTTTTGCCATAACTTGGGCAAATGGAGTCGATTTTTGGAAAATCTTATATCTTTAGAAAGCTCTTTCCGAGCTCTATTTAGATTTGGAGGTGAGATTTGCTTATATTTTCATTTAGTACTTGTTTTTTGCCATCAACGTCAGATCTCTTTTTTGCACTCCGGGAGCCATAACTTGGGCAAATGGACTCCGTTTTCGGAAAACGAATAGGCGTCGGAAAGGTCTTGGAGAGCCCTATTCAGATTTGGGGTTAATTTTTCCAGGAAAATCACCAAATACACAAGATATTGTCAGATGCATTTTTTAGCTCTTGTCTTCTTTTTTGGCTTTCAGATTGTACTGGTTTTTTGGTTTTACATCTTGTGGGGGGTGTTATTTTACTACTTTTTCTAATTTACTTCAGAAAATCAGAACACCTAAAACCAAAAAAAAAAAAAAACCCTTCTGCATCCTCTGTCTAGTCTGAAAGATCACTTAATTAAAAAAATCAAGAGCAGGTCCAGGTACACATGGTAGATTCTTCAGTTGAGCTTCTTACATCCCAGAACTATCACCTCTGGAAAGCTCGTATGACGAGGCTTCTCAGATCACGAGGGTTGTGGTCCTGTTTGGATGCGGATCAGCCTCAGTTGCAGTGTCCTTTTCAGATTCTTCAGCACAGGAATAAGATGGATGAGGCTATGGGTGTCATCTCCTTACATGTTTCGGACAACTTGCTCTTTCACCTTGATGGTTTGCTCACTCCTTGGGCTATGTGGTCCAAATTTGATACTCTCTTTGGTACTATCAATGAGTCAGAGCATTACAGATTGATGCCGAGCTCTCTTCCTTGTTACCCGAGTCCTTTCCTCACATTGAGGACTTTTTGAACAAGTTTAAAACCACCAGATCTATCCTACACAGTTGTGGTAAAAATAAGACAGACACAAAGTGTATCTACCTGATTCTCTCTAAGCTTCGATGTCCCTATCAGATATTTGCTTCCACATTTTATTCTACTATGGATGCCTTGGGTACACACTTCACCATGCCTACTTTTGATGTGTTCTGTGATCGCTTGACTCGTGAGCAGGCTCACCTATCTCAGTTGGACACTCTCACAGGATCAAAGCACAAAGCATTGGTTGCTCAGACATCTAAAGAGAACAAGAAGCAGAAATCGAAGCCTAAGAAGGATTTAGCTGGCAGTGAGCGTTCCTCCAAGCCACCACCTAAGTCTGATTATAAATTGAAGTCGTATCCCAAATAGGAGCAATCTTATAAGTCTGGTGAGTCTTCCTCCAAGACTAAGAAGAAATCAGATGAACTTTGTAGTTTCTGTGGCAAGGAAGGTCATCCAGTTTCTCGATGTTGGAAACGATTAGAGGCATTGGAGGAAGCCGTGCAACAACATCATATTTCTTCTCCTCAGCCTCCATCTTCCTCTTCTACAGGGAAAGGACATGCTCTTTCTGCATGAGCTATTCCTTCTGCATCCACTTGGATTATTGATTCAGGGGGTTCTCACCACATGACACACTCACAGCAGCTTGTAACCTCACTTGCTCATAGTAATACTTAACATATTGGAGTTGGTGACTCAACACAATTTTCAGTTTCAGTTTCAGGTTTTGTTCCTTTGATAGGTGGTTGTTTTCAGAATGTTCTTTTGGTTCCTGACGTTTCGACGAACCTCCTCTCTGTTTATCAGATTTGTCATTCTAGCTCTGGTAAAACAATTGAGTTCTCACCACATGATGTGGTTATTAGAGAGCTCCATGATCCTGATTTGGTTGTGGCTACTGGCAATGTTGATCTCGATTCTCAGTTATACCCGTTTGATGGCTTTGAGAGTCCAAATGGTTCAGGTGTTTCTCTTGTAGCACATGCAAATTCAGTGAGCAGACTTTGGCATGAGCGTTTTGCCCATGTCAATTACAGATACTTACAGTAGATGAGCACATAGGCACTTGTGATTGGGCTCCCTCAGATATCTTGTACTGATGGTGTATGCCGAGGTTGTGCACTTGGCAAGCATCACCGTGATCCTTTTCCTACAGGAAGAGCCACACGTGCTAAGGCACCCTTGGATTGGATACGCAGTGATCTTATGTCATTTCTGACTCTATCTTTTTCAGGGTCCAAGTATGTGCTCACATTCATTGATGACTTCTCCAGACGTACATGGGTGTACTTTCTTAAGTACAAGTCTGATGTCTTTGATTCATTTCGAGTCTTTAAGACATTTGTAGAGAAGCAATCTGGTCTTTCTATAAGGAGGATATGCACAGATAATGGGAGAGAATAGGTGAATTAGGCTTTTATAGATTTCCGCATAGAGCATGGTTTGCAGCATCAGTTATCAGTTCCTCACACTCCTCAGCAGAATGGTGTTGCTAAGAGAAAGAACAAAACACTACGGGAGAAAGTCAATTGTATGCTTCGGTCATGTTCTATGCAGCCTGCCTTTTGGGCTGAGGTAATTAATTGTGCCACTTATATTCAGAATCGGATGCCTCATAAGGCATTGCGCCAGATGACTCCTAAGGAGGCTTGGTCCGATGTCAAGCCTGATGTTTCATCATTCCGAGTTTTTGGTAGTGAGGCTTGGGCATTTATTCTAGATGCTCAGAGGAAAGCCATGGAGAGGAAGAGCCGACCACTCATTTTTGTTGGCTACTGTGAGGATGTTAAGGCATACAGGTTGTTTGATCCTGATTCCCGAGAGGTCCTGTTTAGGTGGGATGTCCAGTTTGATGAGTGCCTTCCTCAGATGGATTCTCCATCACCAACTTCTCCCTCACTGCCTCCTCCTCCCTCTTCATCGTTTGAGGATTCCTTATTCCTTGAGGATGATGCAGATGATGGTCCACCATCCCCACCACCACCACCACTCGCAGCTTAGCCTTTGCCCAAGTGGGCCCGGTTTACAGTTGATGTTGTTGGTTCTATGGCAGGTGATCCTTCTGACACTTGTCGTACTCGTGCACATACATTTGGTTCTAGTCTTCTGAGTCATGCCATTTCGGATGATCCTCATAAATTTTCAGAGGCGACAGGTCACCCAGAGTGGGATAGGGCCATGGATGAGGAGTATTCTTCTTTGATGAAGAATCATACTTGGGATCTTTGTACTCTTTCGAAAGGAAGAAAGTTGGTTTGGTGCAAGTGGGTGTACCGTACCAAGTATGTTGCAGATGGTTCTATTAATAAGTATAAGGCTCATCTTGTTGCGAAGGGGTTTTCTCAGGTGGAGGGTATTGATTACTTCGAGACCTTTGCTCCTGTCGCCAAGATGAATTCTATTCGCTTTGTACTTTCTCTTGTAGCTTCACAGGGATGGACAGTTTTTCAGATGGATGTGAATAGTGCCTTCTTGCATGGAGATCTTCATGAGGAGATCTATATGGAGCAACCTTAGGGATTTGTGCAGGATTCCTCTTTGGTTTGCATACTTCGACGTTCATTATATGGTCTCAAACAGGGTCCTCGGGCCTGATATGAGAAGATGGACTCTTTCTTGCTCTCCACACTCTTCACACGTTGTCATTTCGATCCCACAGTTTAAGTTCAGCGTCATGGGGATGATATAGTTATCCTTGTGCTCTATGTTGATGATCTTATCATTACCGGTAGCTCGTCCTCCTTGATTCAACATATTCAGAGAGCCTTGATGGAGTTGTTTGAGATGACAAATCTTGGCTCCTGCACTATTTTTTGGGCCTACAGGTTATTCAGTTTTCCGATGGGATTTCTATACTTAAGCAGAAGTATGCTCTTGATATGCTTCACAGATTTGACATGCTTACTTGCAAGCCTGCACCCACACCTTTTCAGTCAGGTGTTGTTTTGTTTGCCACTTGT
Source organism: Cryptomeria japonica (assembly GCF_030272615.1). Lineage (NCBI taxonomy): Eukaryota > Viridiplantae > Streptophyta > Pinopsida > Cupressales > Cupressaceae > Cryptomeria > Cryptomeria japonica. Next base: position 171,111,580 of record NC_081412.1, on the reverse strand, counting down.
TCTACACCTTCCATGAATCCTACCTTATACAGGCAGTTGGTTGGCAGTTTGTTGTACCTGACACATTCTTGTTCGGATCTTTCCTTTGCGTTTGGTCTTGTCTCTCGGTTCTCCCATGATCCTCATGAGAGCCATTGGCAATCTGCCAAACGTATTTTGAGATACATTCGGGGCACTACACAGTTTGGCAGTCACTATACTTCAGGATCCCTTCACATTGTTGGCTTCACTAACTCAGATTGGGCTGGTGATGCTCATGATCGGAAGTCTACTTCTGGCTTTGTTTTTTGCCTCGGTTTTGGTCTTATCACATGGTTTTGCAAGAAACAGTTTGCTATTGCTTTATCATCTACAGACGCTGAGTACCGAGCAGCAGTGTTAGCTAGTCAAGAGGTTTTATGGTTTCGACAGTTGATGACTGAGTTTGGGTTCCCTCCTAATAGTCCCACTATTCTTTGGTGTGACAATTAGAGTGCCATTCAAATTTCCTGCAACCCAGTGGAGCACCAGAGGACTCAGCACATTGAGCTTCACATGCACTTCATCAGACAGTTGATTCAGGATGGCTTTCTCATCTTGGAGTACATTCCTAGAGAGGAGTAGGTTGCTGACATCTTCAATAAACCTTTTGCATCTCCGCACTACCTTTAGTTGCGCTCTATGCTTGGGGTGAAGGAAGTTGTCCTTGGGGGTCTCATTGAGGCCTTCCTTCCTTCATGTTTTCTTTAGCATGCTTTTCCCATCTCTTTTTGGAGTAGAGTTTTTTCTCATGTGGTTTTCTCTATTTCTCTGGTTCATAGAGATTTGGTTGTGATTGGGTACCTCATCAGGCCTTGTTGCTGGGACCCAAATTTGCCTTCTTCATGTAGTTGCTTTTTTCTTTCATGCATTTAGTTTTTAGCTACTTCCTAAGTTCATCTTAAGGGGGGGTGTTAGAGTAATCTTGTATTTGCTAATAATTATTTATTTAATTATTAGTCTATTATACTCTATGCTTAAGCTAAACTTAAGCATTTAATAATATGGTAGGTATTTAATAATTATTCTAATAATCAAATACACTTTATCCCTTTAGGGTTTCTTTAGCGTTGCACATCTTTAGGGTTTCATATTCTCCTTTCATAAGGATTGTATTGTAATTTTCTATTGTATTCCCTCGTTGAATGATAATCTTTTTCTTTAGAGCCATTATTGTGTTTCTGTCTCCAATCTTCTCTTGTGACAGGTATTTTGCTTGCAGGTGCTCTTGGGATCTCAGAAGTTGTATTTTCTCAACTTCTTCAATATTTAATCAAACAATTGGCATGCAATGTCCACAATGAAGTTTTCCGAGTAGTTTTTTTTTTCAGTTTGCAATAATGATTGGGAACATTCATTCATGAAGTTACTTTATCATACATACATAATATGAGACTCACTAGCATTGACATAAAAATAATTTTTTCTGACAACTGCTATTTTATGACAGTTAACAGAGATGAGATGACTATAAATTAAAATCTGATCTGCAGATGTGACATACCAAACTGTAATAAAGGTTCTTCATTCAATGGTGCTGCTATAAGAGTAGATTTACTCAGAAATATAGCATGGAACAATCTGAAATAGAAGTCTACAGCAATAGAAAATAAATTGCAGAATTTAACCATGAGATAACTGACCTTTATTGCAGATTACAGTGCTAATGAAGTCCTCAGGTGTTATCATTGGAACATTCCTCAGCAAACTAAGTGTGTCTAACTACTTTGAACCCCCTTAGTCCAATAATATGGCTGTCCAACACACTCAGCTGCACTTATAATAGCAGATTGCTGTATGCCCAACTCAAATTAAAGCTGCATGCCACTTCACATAAGCCTAACAGCCAAATTTGCTCTCAATTGCCTGGCACATTAATATCTAAAAACCTATACTTTGTCCTCTCATAGTATCGCCTAGAAAAGAAGCTTCGGATTTTTCATGTCTGGCATCCAAATTCTACAGTCAACTTCAAACAAAACCATCAACATTGAAATTTGTCTCAGAATAAGAGTTTGCAAATATCTCCTTCGATTTGTACCTGCAAACCCTTTGAAATAAGTCATTAAAGCAGCAGCATAGTTCCTGTGTGAAACTATCAGCAAATCTACCTGGGAGGTTCTTTTACCAACGAGGAAGATAATCTTTTTGAAGGTTTTTGTCTTCAGGAAGTCTTGGAAAAAAGCCCACAGCATACTAGCAACATAAAAATCCAATCATATATAAAAAGTTACTTTAATAATATAAATAAATATTTAAGTGTGACTTTATAATAGATTAATGATAACTTAGGCATTTAATTAATTCTTCCCAACTGGCCCACGAAAACGCTGTCAGCGCATTGAATCCCAAAACTGACTATGTTGGGCTGAAACCGACAGCAAAGAATTATAATTGAGGCTAGTATGGCGACTTTCCAAAAATAGCAATAGACTCCTTAAAAAGTGGAGGATGGACCAGATGTCCACCAACATTTTTGAAAGCATCATCCCGAAGTATGTTGACAATAGAGATCAATGCCATGATTAAAAACTGAAAATATGTTGAGCAAATACCCCTCCAAGAATTGTTGAGATTCCTAAACACTCAACCTACGGGAATCCGTTGAATAGGCTAACACTCAACAATGTTGACTAGGCACAAAAGGGGACATTATAGTCCTTCCAACCTAGAATTGCTTGTCCCCAAGCAATTGCAATTCAGGGTGCTAGAAGATTTGCATGCTCTTCCAAGTAGCATCCTCCACCAGAATTTATTTACATTTGACTAGATATTTTTGATAGTTCTTTGTAAAGTATGCTCTCTGTTCTTTGTAAAGTATGCTCTCTGGTATCAATAACGGCTCTAGAATTGGTATAAGCTTCCCTTTCTTGTCCAATGTTGGCACTCCGAAGAGGGTGCCACATTATGGTTAAGTACCTTTTTAAGGTGAGACTTGAAAAACATTCTGTACTCTACTATCTACCAGTAATTCCAGCTCATAAGACATCTCTCCAATCCTCTTGTAGATCCTAAAAGGTCCATAAAACCATGGTTTAAGTTTCTCCAACTCACTCTTCTTGAGAGTGAACTGCCTATAGGGCTGCAATGTCTAGTAGACACTGTCACCAATCTCAAAAATATGTTATGGTCGATGTTGATCAACATGACTTCTGCTGGTTTTGTGCCTATTGCAAGTTTTTCTTCAAAAGATTTCATGATATCCTGACTTTCATGTAACAATTCCTTAGCCTTAGGCACTGTACCATCCCCTAATAGCAAATCTAGGAAGCTTGAAGCTTCATACTCATTAAAAAGCCATAAATGATGCCATCTTAATAGACATATGGTAAGAAAAATTATAGCAGTTTTCACCAAGGTGAAACCATCTCATCCTTGCTTTTTGCTGCCCTAAAATGTAGTTTTTAAGATACCCTTCCACCCATTTATTTAAAATTTCATTATGTCTATTGATTTGTTGGTGGTAGGTGGTACTAGGAGTGAGCTTAGTTCCACTCAATTTGAAAAGTTCCTACCAAAATAAGTTGAAGAACCTTCAGTCCCTATAAGTGACTATGTGTAATGTCCCTACTAGTTAGAGATCACTATCCTGCAAAACAGTTTGTTAGAATACAATAGACATATATATATATATATATATATTCTAAATTGCAATCTAACTTTAAAATACTTAATTAACATAATCACAATTTTTATCTAGTAAAAAGGATACGAATACCATACGAAAGTATGTCCTTAGGCGGCCGTGAAGCTCGCCTTCTTGGAACCCATCTTGGTTCCAAGCCCTCCAGGAAGTCGAAGGTGAATTCGACCCCTGTCTTGAATGTAATTTCTTACATCCAAGCCATCCAGGAAATCGAAGGTTAATTCGATTCCTGTCTTGGGTGTAACCTCTTACACCCAAGCCATCCAAGGAAGACCCTATGTCCATTCCTTGCCTTGGGTGATGCATCCCATCATCCAAGTCCTTAGAGGGGACCGGCCAGATCCGTCTCTTCTTGGTTGAACTTAATCAACCAAGCTATACATATGCATATCAATTTTCAGTATATACTGCCCTAGGGATTATCATAATCCCTCCCTTAGACTAAGGGAGTTTCCTCCCTATAGCCTCCATCATGTGATTACATTTATAATATATTTTTTGCATTTTTATTATTATTTCCCTATTCCATAACCCACATGTACATATTCCTGAATTAACATGTATTCATTACATATACTCATAAAAATGTTCATTAACCAATATTCATATTTATTTATTACGTATATTCCTAACTGTTCATTAATATGTATTCATTAACATATATTTTCACATATCCATTAACATATGTTTACACATATTCCTAAAAACCATTCATTAATATATATAAAAAAAATTCATTAACATATATATTAAATATACATTAATTATATTCATTAACATGTATATTAAATTATTCATTCATTAATATGTATATTAAAATATTAATTACTTATATTTATTAACATATACATTAAATAAGCATTAATTATATTCATTAACGTATATAATATAATGTTCATTATTTATATTTATTAACATATATCATTACTTACTTGACCTCTTCCTCTATCTACACAGCAAACCTCCTTCCTTTCTTCCTATCTTTTCCTTATTAGACAATTAATTTAGTTATTCCTCTTATTGACTATTTCTAAGAGTTCTTTCTGATTTTTATTTAATATTATTATTCTCTGATCAAGATTTCTATAGATATATATATAATATATTATATTACCGATTATTAATGGATTTCCTAATTACCTTTCATTAATACTACCACTACTAAAAAAAACATTAATTATATATATATATATATATATATATATATATAGTGGCTGGTAAGAGTAGACAGATCTAACACATGTCAGATCTGGTCTGCCACTGTTATAAAATTATGTATTATAATACATCTTGTAGTTTATGGCAATATTATTATTGTTAAGCACTTCACCGTATTATTATTCTGATGAAAACTGTATATCATATTGCAGCCTATGGTATTATTATTAAATTCTATTTAAAAACATTATCGGGCTTCATATATTCAGCATGCATATTAAGCACACCCCCATGCATACCACCAAGAACAGGGATGTTGTTGCTTGTAAATTAATAACGGTTTTGATCTGATCTTGGTTCAGTCTCTTCCTTTCCCTTTACTATCTTCCTTATTCCCCCCCCAACCCTCCATAGAATGAGTTCGATCTTTATTATGTAATATAGGAAATAGACATCTCTTAATGGTTGTGTCTCTTCATAATTGTGCCTTTCCACTTTATGATAATCATCGCTCGACATTAACCATTCTAAATCGCTGTATTGTCCATGAGATGCATATGCGGTGAATAACCCAAGCTCCTGTGACACAAGATGTAATTCAGACCTTTCCATATTAATATCTTCTATTAGCCATTGTTAATGTATCATGGCATGAATATCACCGATATCATCAATATCACCGTTATCATCAATACTCTGTAGTCTCAACTGAACCTTCGATGATAAGTTTTAGTCATCTTAATCACTATTCTTAATTGATATTGGCATAGGCGATCGTTGATTCTCATGAAAGAAATAGTACCTTTCAAACATCAATCCCAGATATTCCACAGCGTAATCCATGAATCCCGTAAATATATTACGGTAAGGATGCTTCATTTCATCGTTGTCTTCTTAATGGGCGTCGACTATCTTCTTCACATATTAATCATTATCCCCATAATTACTGTATCATAGACTCCCTTCACGATGTATTGTTGAACGTATGGTTCTCCTCGCTGTTACCCAAAGTCATAGTGCTTGAATAAGTAGATCAAATTAGATACAACACCCAAAGGAAATTTCCCCCGATCTTCACAATTATATATTTATTATTTTAAATATATAAATTGTGTTTATAATTAAGAATATGTATATTATTTTTATAATAAATAAATATAATATTAATTTATTTTTATTTGAATATTTCAACAATATTTTTAGTAATAAATATTAATTAAATAATAATATTTAATAAATAAATAAATTTCAAATAATCATCCACTGGTTTTTATTATATTAATTATTTCATTTAGTAAATATATATAACGATCAAGGAGGGGACATGACACTATGTTACTAGGCATCCCATGCAACTTGAATACCTCCCTAAAGAATAGTTCTGGTACCTTAACTGTCATATATACTATTGATAAAGAAAATAAATGAGCATATTTAGTTAGTCTATCAACAACAACATAGATGCAATCCTTACCTTGCACTCTTATGGATAATGTCCATCGAAATACTTTTCTATTTTTTATTGTGAATAGGCAGGGGCTGCAATAAACCAATTGGATAAGTGTGTCACTCTTATTTTGCTGACATGTGGACATACCCAAACATAGTTAAGGACTACATTCTTAAGCCCTTTCCACGTAAACCTTTCCCAAACTTACTTGTATGTCTCAAAGAAACCCGGGTGACCAGCCATTGGTGCATCATGAAAAGACTATAACTTTCACCTTAAATTGTGAATCAGGTACTAAATAGACTCTATTTTTGTAAATAATAATCTCATTAAACGCAATGTACCTATCATCCTGTATAGTACCTTCTATGTTGCTTGTAGCCCAAGAGTACTTAGCATACTCAACTGAAATCATCTCTCTACAATCAGTTGTAATCTCTACTAGAGAACACAAATGAAGTTTCTTGGATAGCGCATCAGCAACAATATTTTTCTTTCCTTTGACATATACAATGTCGAAGTTATGCCTACAATCTGCTCACCAACTTTTGTTGTCTATTGTTCAGGTCTTTTTGATTCAAGAAGTACTTGAGGCTATTGTGGTTGGCTTTGGTGATAAACTTACCATCCGCAAGATACGGTCTAAACTTGGCCAAGGCATGCATAATGATCACTGTTTCCTTGTCATATATAGAATAACTCTTCTCAAAACCTCTCAACTTTCTCCTCTCAAATGCAATGGGATGTTTATTCTGCATCAAGTCAACACTTATTCCCTCTCTCAAATAATCACACTCCAACTCAAAAGGTTTGGAGAAATCAGGAATAGCCAAGATTGGGCAAGTGCTCATAATCTGCTTGAAGTGGTCAAAATATTGTTGTGGGGTATTTCAAACAAAGGCCCCCATCTTAATCAAATCTGTATGTGGGGCAGTCATCTGCAAAAAACTCTTTAGCAATCTCCTATAAAAACCGCATAAGCCAAAAAATCCCTTGAGCTATTGAAGATTAGTTGGTGGATGACAATCCACAATTGCCTTGATCTTATCAAGATCTACTCTAACTCCCTTAGAGCTAATGATATGACCAAGGTAGAGAAGCTCTGTCATACCAAACTTGCACTTAAACTCCTTGGCATACAACGACTCTCATTCTTAATATGCTCAACGCCTCATCAAGGGGTGTCATGTGCTCCTCCCATGTCTTGCTAAATATTATAGTATCATCAAATAAATAAGAACAAACTTTTGTGATCACAGAAAATCCTATTCATACAAGATTAAAAGGTAGCTGGAGCATTGGTTAGGCCAAAAGCCATAACCAAGAACTTACAGTGCCCAAATTGGCACCAAAAAGCTATCTTCTCCACATCTTGCTCTCAAATCTGAATTTGATGGTAGCCCAACCTTAAATCAATTTTAGAGAAATAACAAGAACCATATCTGGGTCCAGTTTACACCAGATCCAGGTACTGGTTCGGTATGCATTTGGGTTCACCAACTCTATTCTAATGGTTTTCTGTTCATTTTTTGCTCAATCAAATTCTCTGGCATCACCTGTACCAAGCTTTCACAATTCATAAATGTTGATTTTGAATGTCCTTCATTGTCCTATGGTTTCAAAAAAAGGAGTCAAAAATACCTGCTGCTAATGAATAAAAACCTACATGCTAGATTCTACTATTTTTGCAACTTCATATGAAATGTTCCATTCCATCGTGGAAGTTCGTGATCACATCAACCTATCATAATTTTATCCTCTGTCCATTTTCAGGAGAGCTAGCGCATTTGAGGAGAGAAGCTGGGGCAATGCAGTCCATTGCAGTCCATTGCTTGAGCTTTATTATATAAAAGCTAACATACTATTTATAACTAATGCATTAATAAATCAAAATAAACTTTTTATATATTTTCTATATTATAATATTTTTAAATATATCATAAGGTATTCAAATTTAATAATATTGTTTTATTAAAATTAAAATTTTGAATATACTTATATTATAATATTTTTAAATTTATTATAAATTTAATAATATTATTTTATTTTTCATAATTAAATTTAATGATGTGATATTCTAATATTAATTCATGCTTCTAGACTATATATAATTTTACATTGTTTTTGTACTAATGAACCCAAAAGATATTTCAAAATTTTGTCCAATTGGCAAAGCGGGTTCTCAAACCCGAATCCGAACCAGTAACTTAGATTGGGAATATTCTTTCATGAAGTTACTTTATCATATACATACATGGTATGAGAGTCACTAGCATTGACATGAAAATAACTTCTTATGATACCATTTCCAATTAATAACTGCTATTTTATGACAGCTAACAAAGATGATTGTAAATTAAAATCTAATCTGCAGATGCTACATACTCAACTGTAACAAAAGTTCTTCATTCAATGGTGCTGCTGTAAGAGCAGATTTACACAGAAATATAGCATCTACTGCTATAGAAAATAAATTGCAGACTTAACCATGAGCTAGCTGACCTTTATTGCAGATTACAGTGCTAATGAGGTCCTCAGGCCTGATAATTCAAACATTCCTCAGCAAACTAAGTTTGTCCAACTATCTCAAACCCCCTTAATCCAATAATATTGCTGTCCAACACACACGTCTTGCACTCATAATAGTAGATTGTTGTATGCCAGGCTCAAATCAAAGCCACATTTCATTCTGTTAATTTTGTAACGTTGGTCGTACTATTTCATGCTTCCGATATATATATCTATATATTAATTTGATTACATATACTAATATGTTAACGTTAACTAATGATAAATAAAACCAAAGTTAACTTATCGCGTTTGACCAATGGTTACACCATTCATGGTATCGGGTGGTAAAGCGATTCTCAAACAATTCGCACTCCTTCCGATCGGGTAAGTAAACGGTGACTAGTTTGGTGACTGTGGTGAGAGGTACGTAGGGAAGAGATGTGTCTTCCCACGTGGGAAGACATATCTCTTCACTACGTAACCCCTCATCCACTTATATAACATGCTTACATTGAGGAGTATGTACACACCGAAATTGATAAGTGTGGTGCATCTTTAAAACACGCTATAGCAGATAAAATACAACTTTCAGATCATATCTCCATCTCGTCTATTTTGATCACAGAATTTTTAAAGAACTTAACATGGTATCAGAGCAAAGTTAAGGAAGATCATATTAAAATTCTGTAATGATCTCATAAACTTTCACCAGGCTCTTACTAAGATCACATTCCCATAATCCTAATGGCAACCGTAGTTAGGTTTGAAGATAGATTAGATGGAGCATCAAATTTTGTATCTTGGAAATTCAGGGTCATGCTTGTTTTGAAAGAAAATAAAATTGACTCCCATGTCAAAAGTGAAATTCCTGAACCCTCTAATGATACAGAGAAAATTCAGTGGAGCAAGGACAGTGAGAAGGCCCTTAAGATAATTGTGGATTCAGTAAGAGACCACATTGTACCAGTTATTTCTAAATACGAGATGGCCTTTCAGATGTTCAAAGCACTAGCCGACATTTATGAAATCAACAACACTAGCAGGGCTCTCACCCTAAAGAATCAACTACACCATATAAAGATGAATAAAGGAGAAACAGTTACATCCTATTTCTTGAGGATTACTGAGCTTAGGGATCAACTATCCACTATTGGACATCTAGTAGACAACAAAGAACTTGCTATGATGGCCCTAAATGGACTTCCTACCTCATGGGAATTGTTCATTCAAGGAATCAGTGCTCGTTCTAAATTTCTTAAGTTTTATAGATTGAAAACCGATTGCATTCAAGAGGAATCTCAGCTTGTCACAAGAGGAATAAAACAAAACAATGGTAATGAAGACATTCAAGTTCTAAACTCTAATTCCCACAAGAAAGGAAAGAAGAATAACTTTAAGAGAAAGAGGGACAACAACTCAAATGGGAAGAGGTCTTCAAAGAAGAAGAGAGACATTTCTGAAGTACAATGCTTCAGATGTGACCAATATGGGCACTATGCAATGAATTGTCCAGACAGGATCAAACAACGAGCTTCAATAGCAGAAATTAAGAAAGGGAGTAATTCCGAGAAGCTAGTCTTCTACTCAGCCTTCTCTAGTCAAGTCACCTCCAGTTTCAACACATGGGTGATTGACAGCGAAGCATCTTGACACATTACCGGATTTCGTGAGCACCTAGATACACTTGTTGAAAGTTCAAATGAACAAGTGACAATTGGTGATGACTCAAATTATCCAGTTATGGGAATAGGAACCTGCAATATCAACCTAAAGTCAGGCATATCCCTACTGCTGACTAGAGTTCTATTTGTACCGGGTATAAAGAGAAACTTTGTCTCAGTTTCTACACTTGAAGATAAGGGTTACAAATTAACCTTGATGGAAGGAAAGGTACTTGCTTGGCCAAAGAGCTCCACCATCAAGAAAGCCCACACCATTGGAGTAAGACAAGGGAGCCTCTACAGACTTTACACCACTCCACCTCTAGCCTTGATTCATGAGACTCCAGATTCGAAAGAACTTTGGCACAGAAGATTAGGGCACCTTCATTTCCATGCCCTACCTAAGATAGAGAAGATGGTGATCGGCTTACCCAAGCTAAGTCAAAAATCTGAAGGAGCCTACAAAGGGTGTGCCTTGGGAAAGAATACTAAAGGGTCTTTTAATTCTAGCAGCAGTAAATCCTAAAATGTATTAGAATTAGTTCATTCTGATTTATGTGGACCCATGTTTGTACCCTCATTAGGGGGATTTTTATATTATGTAATATTTGTAGATGATTATTCTAGGAAGACCTGGATATATTTTCTGAGGTACAGAGTCTGAAGAAATCCTTTCTAAATTTAAGGAATTCAAAGCTCTTGCAGAAAATATGACAGGTAAGAAAATCATAACCTTAAGAATAGACAATGGGGGGAATGCACTTCTGATATGTTTAAAGATTATTGTATAAATGCTGGGATTAAGAGGGAGTTAACTGTACCTTATAACCCACAACAAAATGGGGTAGCTGAAAGAAAGAATAAGACTATAGTAGAAGCTGCTAGGGCTATGTTGTTTGACCAAAATATAGAAACCTCATTTTGGGCTGAAGCATCTAGGACAGCTGTGTACATTCAAAATAGATGTCCTCATTCTCTTCTTGACAATAAAACCCCTAAAGAAGTCTTTACTGACAACAAACCTGACATAAGTCATTTTCGGATCTTTGGTTGTCCAGTCTATATTCATGTCCCCAAAGAAAAGAGGTCAAAGTTAGAACCTTCTGGAAAGAAAGCAGTATTTGTTGGGTACAGTGAAACCTCTAAAGCCTACAGAATATACATACATGGTCAAAGACAAATTGAACTAAGCAAAGATGTCATCTTTGAGGAAGACATAGCATTCAAAAGGTCCAAAAGCTCTAATGAATTAGAACACCAAGATCCTCCTACAAGCTTGTATGAGGATTCCACCCATGAGATTCATAGGGAGATCCCTGAAGATGCTGAGCATGAAGTTCAAGGCTTACCTTTAGAAGAAAATTATCCCGAAACTAGGAAGAGACCACTTTGGGCTAAAAAGATGCTTCAAGATGCTGAAAATTATGCTGCTCCAAAGGGAACCTTCAGAGAAAGTAAGAGACCGAACCTATTTTCCAGTTATACTGCCTTGATGAGTGAGATCATTGATGCAGAACCTTCTTGTGTTGGAGATGCGCTCAAGCATCAAGTTTGGAAAGATGCTCTGTTAGAGGAGTATCAGTCAATTCTGAAAAATGATGTTTGGGATATTGTGCCTAGGCCTAAAGGCAAATCTGTGGTATCTTCTAAATGGCTCTTCAAAATCAAACATGCAACAGATGGCAGCATTGAGAAGCACAAAGCAAGGTTTGTTGCCAGAGGTTTCTCACAGAAAGAAGGTATTGACTATGAAGAGACATTTGCTCCTGTTGCCAGATACACTTCTATCCAAGCAATTTTGGCTATTGCAGCATCTAAAGGTTGGAAAGTCCATCAAATGGATGTCAAGACTGCTTTTTTGAATGGTAAGATTGAAGAAGAAGTTTATTTGGAGCAACCTGAAGGTTTTGTGATTCATAAGGCTGAATCACATGTCTGCAGATTAAAGAAAGCTCTTTATGGACTGAAACGGGCCCCCAGAGCATGGTATGAAAGAATTGATCACTATCTCTTGGAATTAGGTTTTTTTCAAGAATGAAGAAGATCCAAATTTCTGCTGCAAGGTAATCAATGGTGAATTATTAATTCTTATTCTTTATGTTGATGATCTAATCACAGGAGAGGATAATTGTATTTCTCGATGTAAGAAAGAATTAGCCTTTGAGTTTGATATGAAAGATTTAGGAATTCTTCACTACTTCTTTGGATTGGAAGTTTGGCAGTAGGCAGATGGTATAATCCTTAATCAAGGAAAATACACCATTGATATACTCAAGAGATTTAGAATGTTGGATTGTAGATCCATGACCACACCTATGGAGACAAATCTGCACAAGCTAAAGGAAACAGCTGTAGAATCAGAGTTTGCAGATCCTACACTTACAAACAAATTATTGGATCTCTGATGTATTTGGTAAACACAAGACCTGATATATGTCAGTTCATGTGTGAACCCGGGGAAATACATCTTGTTGCTGCAAAACATATTCTGAGATATCTTCGAGGAACTATTGGTTTTGGTTTGAAATATAAACATGCAGAACTTGACCTACATGGATTCACTGATTCTGATTGGGTTGGAAGCATAGTTGACAGGAAAAGCACATCAGGATGTTGCTTCAGTTTAGGATCAGGAATGATCTCATGGATATGTAGAAAACAGTCTTCAGTTGCTCAGAGTTCTACAGAAGTTGCATACATTGCATCCTCCATGGGAACAAGAGAAGCTGTATGGCTCCAGAAATTGCTTGTAGGACTATTTGGTCAGCCCTTAAATCCTACTATCATCTATTGTGACAATCAGAGTTGCATCAAACTTTCAATGAATCCAGTATTTCATGACAGGTCTAAACACATTGAGATTCCTTATCACTATGTTTGAGATATGGTGGAAAGGAATGTGATCCGACTGAATTATATTAGTACAGGTGATCAGATTGCAGACATTCTTACCAAGCCTCTCTCCAGGATCAATATTGAACACTTTAGAGATAAACTAAGTATGGTTTAAAATGTTATTTAATTTTGAGATATAGTCTCATTTATTCTGATATACTAATATATTTAAAGATGTTTAGTGTGTAAACTCTTTTATTTGTCATGTGTGTGACTCCATGACTGCATGGGCCTTCTGTGAACATTATTGAAGGGTGACGACTTTTCAATAATGAATACTTGTTTCAAATTGATATTGTAAGGTGACGATTTTACAATTATCAATTTAACTATCTTGATGGATATCATGTGACTTGATATCTGTGGACATGTCATGATAGTATATATATCTCTGAGACATTATGGTAGATATCTGTTTGTTGATATCATTAAATAAACCATAATTATGATAGAGATCTTCGTGGTAAATATTATGAACATAATATTCATGGACATGCCATGAAATCATTATGAGTATGGTAGGCATCATGTGACTTGATGCCAGTGCACATACCTTGATAACTATGAGTTATGGTGAGTATCATGAGACTTGATATTCATTGTTGAACCATATCTATGAATATCACTATGGTGTGATATCTCCTCTCTTCACAATCAATGGATGAATTGTGATGTTTTCTCTAACATGAAATGTGTCCTCCCTAGTTAAGAGGGAGTGATATTTTGTAATGTCGGTCGTACTATTTCATGCTTCTGATATATATATATTAATTTGATTACATATTCTAATATGTTAACATTAACTAATGATAAATAAAACCAAAGTTAACTTATCGCGTTTGACCAACGGTTACATCGTTCATGGTATCGGGTGGTAAAGCGATTCTCAAACAAGTTGCACTCCTTCCGATCGGGTAAGTAAACGGTGACTAGTTTATATACTGTGGTGAGAGGTACGTAGGGAAGAGATGTGTCTTCCCAAGTGGGAAGACATATCTCTTCACTACGTAACCCCTCATCCACTTATACAGCATGCTTACATTGAGGAGTATGTACACACCGAAATTGATAAGTGTGGTGCATCTTTAAAACACGCTATATCAGATAAAATACAACTTTCAGATCATATCTCCATCGCGTCTATTTTGATCACAGAATTTTGAAAGAACTTAACACATTCCACATAAGCCTAGCTGCCAAGTTGCTCTTAATCACCCGGCACATTAATCTCTAAAAAACCATACTTTGTCATCTCATGATATCGCCTAGAAAAGAAGCTTCATATTTTCCATACATGGCGTAAAAACTCTGTAGGCAACTGCAAACAAAACCGTCACACTGAAATTTGTCTTAGAATAATACTTCACAAATTTCCTTCAGTTTTACCTGCAAACCCTCTGAAATAATTCAGTAAAGCATTACATCAAAGCACCAACATAGTTCTTGTGTGAAACCATCAGCAAATCCATCTGGGAGGATCTTTCAACACTGAGGAAGATAATCTTCTTGAATGTTTTCTGAAAGATGTTGACTAAGGAATGTAGCAAACTGACTTTTCTGATTTTTGTATTCTTTGACCAGCGAGAAGGAAATTGGTCTTATTTTGCTTCCACCGGTCAACGAGAGTCCTTTCAACCACAAATCATGTTTGGGATGGTGTTTTAGGGGTGCATACTCAAAGATTTTTAAGGTTTAGCTCCCTGTTAGTGTAGTTTTCAGACTGTCCTCGTTTCATGGCATAAAAGGAGGGTTTGGTAGGGTATTTAGTGCTTCTACAATAGTTGCTCTCCTTCAAACTTGCTTCAAACTCCTTGGCTGTTTGGAAACCTCTGCCACACCATATTGAAGCCTTCCCTGCCTTTGGTGGACTGGCATTTTGCCATACACTTGGCAAACAAGAAGAAGAACAGTCACTATCACTGTCTTTTCACTGCCTTTACCTGTCAGCAACCTGTTTGTCTTTGGAACCTGCAAGAATGAGGAGATTGGGATGGAGTTACACCTCAGTGAGGACTGCCACATAACAATTCATCTCCCTATTACATTGCCTTAAGTGTTCCAAGGCGTGGTTAATGCTTTGAGCATCCCATTTAGCGAAATGACAACAATTTTCACAAAAACAGTGAACTCACTGTTTTGTCTACAAAAAGAGAATGATTACAAGATGTAAGCTATTCTAGTACATCAAGATGGTGCTTCAAATCCTTGGACACATGTCCAGACCGTGTCACATCCATTTGCTCACCCAAATTGGTTTTGAGTGCAAACTTTGAGTGTTATTCAAACTACTAGCCAAATGTCAAACGCTTGCCTAGCATTCACTCAATGGCATCTTCAAACCATCCTTCTGGCACAAAAAGAAAAGAATGTACATCATATATACATGGATCAACTTGGAAGAATCCATTGGAGGGATCCCAGACCTGGATCAACCAAGTTGATGCATTTTACAACTCCAAACCCTTGGCAGGGCAGCAGATACACAGTTTACAAATATTTTTTGAATGAACACCTCACAAATGAAAACTCAATGATACAATTATATGAGAAGCCTTAATACATCAACATCTCAACTTCCAAGAAGGTACAGTACAGATTGTACAGCTACAGTACGGACTGCCCTTCAAAAGGAGAGAAAAACAGTCATAAAAGCCAAAAAAACTTGTTTTCTATTGAGTTTCTCTTACAAATACCATCACCAACCCTTTCCAAGGTAAAGGGAGGCCTTATATAGTTTCTCAAGTTGGTTTCCACGCCCTTGTACGGACAAGAGGCTGCAATAATTACATTTTTCAAGAAAAAGACTAATTTGACATTTTCTTAAGCCAAATGACAACTTTTCTTGCTCACAAAGGCATTTTTGACAACCTAGCCTTATCAACTTGCCTAAACAACTTAGATATGCTTAGAAACACTAAACAAACATGTTTCAATGCTCTTGAAACCATTGGGAGACCTTTTTGGCCAATTTCACATTTTGGCCAAAAATTGTCAACTCAAGGCTTGAAATGCAAGATCTGATCTCTCAAGCCCACAATGAGATCAAAACCACTATAAATGACTCAAAACATCCTAAAACAACAAAAACAACCTAACACAAGACTTTACAAACATAAAAGCATAAAATACCCAAAAATGAAGTTTTGACTCAACTAGGTGCTCCTGCACCACTCTCTCCAGTGACATCATAAGCTTGAAAGAATGATTCCAATCTTTATTCCTACTGCTGACAATGAGATTTGTACAAAAAATCTCAAGTAAAACCCTTCAATTTAATTTTTATGGATTCCAGGCAAGTAGGGAAGGTACGGCTGGCCCTAGAAGAGGAAAACTAGCTGTAAAACCTTCCAATCTGATCAATACTTGCTGTCCAAACCCTTTCCTTGCTGCCTTGGCTGATAAATCACTCAATTTGGTCCTCCAATGACCTGAATTACCGAAAATAGTGCCAAATCAGGTAGGGGCTACATCCAACCTGTGAGAATATGGCAGATTTCGTTCCCAAATCCTTACCAAAACCTGCAGATTTGAATTTGAAGAATAGCTCCAACTATGAAGGTGAAGAAAATGAATGAAGAATACCAAAAATGAGAGCCAAAACAAAAATATAATAGCCTCCAACCCTAATTGAACTCTTCCAAGGCATCTTGTAAGATTCCAAAAGAATCTTCTTTTCTTCCAAAAGCCACTCCCAACCTTGGCTTTGCACTTTATGAAATCTTAAAACATTTTAAAATGTTATATGCCTCTTGGGGGACGAGCAAGGTGGGCCCAAGTGCTCACTTAAGTAAACACTTAATATAAAGTGCTTTTATAAAGTTACTTTATAAGTTTATTTTTCTAATTTAAGAAAAAGTAACTTTATCATTACTTTATAATAAAATATTATAAAGTACATTTATTTATCCATCCAAGTCAAATAAATGACTAAGTATAAGCCCCCAAAGATGGAAAATATCACCTCCTAAGCAATTAATTTGCTTGCGGAGGTGGCTAATAGGAAAAACTATGCAACCGAGTGACCACAGGAAATATGGGGACATTACAGTCCTCGCTTCTCAGAGATTGCTTTTCCACAAGAAATGCCTGCATGTACCACCACAATCCCATACAAGCTGTACATAAAATACTGAATGCTCCTGCTGTTCTAGTCTAACATGAAGGTTATGCAATAACAGGCAGTGATCCATGAGGAACAAATTACCCAGCAAGCTAACATCCGGATCCCATACCAATGCCTGAAATGTAGTGCCATCCAACCGCTGCGCCACTCTGATATCAACGTCAGTACCCCCTCGATGTAACCACTCATCATAGGCCCAATGAATGAATGTACTATATATGTCAATACTAGGATTCCAAGATAATCTCGACAAAGATCAATCATGCATGTGATTTACCCCTCAGAACATTAAAGTAAATACATATCGCCCAAACATCACAAAGAAGTCTATAGCAACAATCGTGGAAGTTGATACACTCGGGTGTGACAGAATAAGAAACATGCTCAGCCATCGCATGTAAGCCTCTGAGACCCCGACCATACAGCTATCTGCGCCATCCGAGCAAAACTCATCAAACATCTCAAACCATGAAGCAATATATAGAAGTCTATGTGAAGCGATGTACCAAACACATCAATACCCGGGTCCCACATAAATATATATATCCTAGTATATGTGATGTAGAAGAAGAGTATCATACCATCACCATCACTAGCACATAACCATCTGTGTGTGTAGGACATCAAAACTATGCGGGTTTGATATTCCGCATGCTCAAATCCCAACGCCAATGTCCATCCTATCTCGCTGTAATAACTCTGACCAGCAACATGAATGATCGCAAACTGGTCATCCAACCACTGCCTATCAAAGAATACCCAAGAGGAATACCCCTCAATAATCTCGTGTCGAAACACTGATGTAATCAATGCCAAACCTGGGAAGGGTATATGACTCCAGCCTGGACAACTACCTGTCCATAAGGTGTCGAAGATCATGGAGTCACTGATTAGCAAGAACATCGTTGCTATGTCAAGAGAATCGGATGATAAATTGACCAATGGAGTATGTATGTCATACCTACTCAACAAAGTCGTCTCTAGGGTAACAGCTCCACTAAGAGAGACATCAATAGGACCACTACCAGCATCATGAAGCTGATCCACTACATGTTCTGCATCTGGCAACACGTGACCCTCAATACCCATTGAGTCAAAAGGAGTGATCCCAATCCTCAAATAGGAGACATTGCCAAAATCATCATGTACCACGACAATAGGGCTATCCTTAGAATCATCTGATGCAACAGATGGCCCTCTGCTACTCTCCAGTAAAGCACTCATCCCATATATGTCATCTGCTCCAATCGATGTAATGAATGTAACCACATCCTCCATGTGCTCACTACTACTACTAGTGGGTGTATGCTCATCATTAGTATGTCATAGGAATCGGAATTGTACCTGTGGATGGTGAATACTGTGCCAACCTCAACTCGACGGTAAGTTCCTCAATCTGAAACTGGGACTCTTGAAGGGTTGTCTGAGTGTTCTTCAAGGAGTCCATGGCGATCTCAAGCTCATATGTGAGCTCATCAACCTCCTCTTCCTTTCCCTCTAAAGCATCATGATAGATTCCATCGAGCATGAGAAGATGATCTCTATCTGATAATAGCTGTAGATAATTTCTCTTCATTACCCCAATTGCTTCTCTCAGTGCTTGACATTCTGCAAAGGAAAGTCCACCATCACGGTGCTCATATGTACCTGGTGTCCACAAACAATGTGCCACCAATTGCTGAACAACATTAAAGTGTTCTAAGGCTGAAGCAATCATGCCTTCGTTCACCTTTAGTTGCCCTGCCAAATTATGAGGATTATGAAACTCATCACCCCTATACAATTTTCCTAGTTTGTCATCTGTACTATGCTATGAGGCTGAGTCACCATCACTATCCATTTGGTAAACACTCTCTAGTGTACTACCAACTTCACACATATCCACATCAATTGTACTGCTGTTATGAACCTTGTGGGGTGGCTCGAATGACATGCTAGAGGCTGCTGATTTGCCAAGTTCAACATACACCTCCCCTATCAAGACAGACTCACACACATCTGTCAAACTCTCCTCGGAACCATCACCATTAAGCACATTTTCTGTTTTGTTGCCATCTTCTAGTGTCTGATTTGAAAAATCAGACTCATTACGACATGTATCTTCCATATCAAAAGCATCAGTAACACCCAAACAATGAGTGTTTGCATTAGATAACCCCTCACAACCATCATCATCGTGTACGGAAGCATTTAAATCATGATTATGCTCAGTAGAAAGACTGCTGTCATAAAAGTCAGGGCTGCTATGGCTTGTTTTCCCCTTGCATACTTCTTGTTTAACATTCATATATTGCGTGCCAACTGTTGGAATCCATCCTACAACTTCCTCCTCATGTGCCATGATCTTTGAATCAGCATTGTGTTCATATAAAGGACTGCTGTTATAAAAATCAGAATGGCTGCCATACCTTTGTGGCATGTTTTCAACATTCATAGGTATCGCTTCATCCCTTGTAGCATGTTCATCAAATTCCTCATAGAGATTTTTACAAACCTCATTTATGGATGAGTCAATCAGTTCTTCTCCTTTTCTTTGCAGCTGATATGAATTCATAGCATCTTGAGCTTCATCTGGAATACCCATAAATTGGGTGAAGGTAAGCATCTCCTATAACTTTTTTGGAAGGGAGTAATACTTATGATAGTTGCTTATGACTGTATCATTCAATGCTTTAACAGGGGGCCTCTTCCTTGTACTTTTAGATGTAGTTGTACCTCTAGAGTGTCTTGAACTCTTTGAAGGTGTTTGATCAAATTCCCTCCCTGCTTGTTTATTTTTACATAACCCTGTCATGATGATTTTTTTTACTGTCAACTAAAAACCAAATCCAATCAAACCAAGTGAATGGAATTACCACCCCATAGGCTTGCAGGATTATGCTCTGATACCACTGAAAGATGCTGACTAAGGAATGTAGCAAACTGACTTACATTTCTGATTTTTGTATTCTTTGCCCAGCGAGAAGGAAATTGGTTTTGTTTGTTTGTTTTGTGGTTTTTCACTTTTTTGTGTTTTTGCAAAGTATGTATGCTTGGGAATTTAAGTAATGCAATTGAAAGACAATAATAAACATAAGCTAATGACTGAAATTAAATTTCAGATTGACTGAATTTGTAACACCAATTATGAAAAGCCAATAAACAATGGAATTCACCAAAGACAAGCCAAAATTGTGCTAACAGGGGTCCAACCCCTTGCCTGGAGGGCTGCTTTATTAGCATAAATGAGTCCAGGTGCTGCTACAGGAGCTATCAATGAGTCCTAACTGCTCCAATGAGTTTATTTCCTCTAGTAAATAATTACCAAAAACAAATCTAACATAAATTGACCAAACTGTTGCTGTTTCCTTCAAACCCCCAAGAGACTTCACTATAAATGGGCAATTTACCACATTGATTTGCTCCTATCTCTCTCCAGTGACATCATAAGCTTGAAAGAATGATTTCAATCTTTGTTCCTATTGCTGACAATGAGATTTGTACAAAAAATCCCAAGTAAAACCCTTCAATTTATTTTTTTATGGATTCTAGGCAAGTAGGGAAGGTACAACTGGCCCTAGAATGGTATGGCTGGCATTTAGGAGAGGAAAACTTGCTGTAAAACCTTCCAATCTGATCAATACTTGCTGTCCAAACCCTTTCCTTGCTGCCTCGGCTGATAAATCACTCAATTTGGTCCTCCAAAAACCTGAATTACTGAAAATAGTGCCAAATCAGGTAGGGGCTACATCCAACCTGTGAGAATATGGGAGATTTCGTTCCCAAATCCTTACCAAAACCTGCAGATTTGAATTTGCAGAATAGCTCCAGCTATGAAGGTGAAGAAAATAAACTAAGAATACCAAAAATGAGAGCCAAAACAAAAATATAATAGCCTCCAACCCTAATCGAACTCTTCCAAGGCATCTTTTAAGATTCCAAAAGAATCTTCTTTTCTTCCAAAGGCCACGCCCAACCTTGGCTTTGCACTTTATGAAATCTTAAAACATTTTAAAATGTTATATGCCTCTTGGGGGACGTGCAAGGTGGGCCCAAGTGCTCACTTAAGCAAACACTTAATATAAAGTGCTTTTATAAAGTTACTTTATAAGTTTATTTTTCTAATTTAAGAAAAAGTAACTTTATCATTACTTTATAATAAAATATTATAAAGTACATTTATTTATCCATCCAAGTCAAATAAATGACTAAGTATAAGCCCCCAAAGATGGAATATATCACCTCCTAACCAATTAATTTGCCTGCGGAGGTGGCTAATAGGTAAAACTATGCAACTGAGTGATCACAGGAAAAATGGGGACATTACATTTTCGTCTTCATGATGTTCAATTCAATACAAATTCTTGCATAGCTAGAAAGGCACTTGCCATGGGAACGTCTTAATGTGTCAATCATGATTCCTATGGAATTGGCCATGGAATCAAAGAGATATTTTGTCCAATATTCACGTGGTAAGATAATCCAGACGAGGGCAGTAGTTGGGATCTCATATGTGGGTTATATCCTAAATTTTAGAAAACTTGGGGACTGTCCCCAAAAATCTTGTCTCTATCTATCCATTAGCAAGACAATTGTGAAATAACCTTTTGCATGCTATCTGATTTGATATTCACTATTGATTTTCCATTTTTCCTGAAACTTTAATCCCATGCTTGCAACTTCTCCAAGGGAAACTGAGATCCCAGAAATCAGAAAATCATTTTACAACCATGGAGAGATGAGACGTTTTTCCTGAATTCCACTATATCTGATTATCTTCCATTGTTGTCAAGCAATGGCTTGAAGTTCCTAAGGGGGGACTATCTTCATTTTACTTTTTGCTCTTATGATAGTGTCAACCTCTTTCTCTAAAATTTGAGATCTTAGACTTGTTGGTATTTGTTGAAGGACAACACCTAGGGAGAAGGATCCCCCATGAGCTTTGCTCATAACTAAAGAAACTAGAGAAAAAAAAATAGAGTATCACAATGAAACTAAAACAGGGAGCCAAGGATTTAGAGCATCAACCAAAGGTAGAAACCCTAGAAAAGCTCATCCTCTCACCAATATTCACTTAATTTGATCTTGATTTGAGTATGTATATTGTTATTGGCGTAATTATATCTTGAGCACCAATACATTATGTTTTAATAATTCCATTTACAGTTTGACTCTGGCCATGACAGTGATAAGCAGTTCTTGGGTTCTTCCTCAATGTTAATAAATCCCATCTTTTTATTGCTTCCTGCCAATTTTACTAACTTGCAAATCAGATTGTTTTTTGATGTTTTGAATTTATCGTAATTAAAGTCTCTTGCTTTTGGTTTTGGTTTTTTGTATTTAGCTACTTTCATAGCATAGGGTTCTGTTTACTCTAGTTCTCTTTTGTAACTGGTTGTACTTTCAAGTCCGTTTGACCTTCCTTGGTCATTTTATGGACATTAATACAATTTTTTTCTTTCTTAATTTCTTTTGCCAAGTGAAAACTGAAAATCTTGGTAAAATTGAAAGCATTTTTTGAATACAAATGAATTCCTATACGTATATTCTTATTGTAGATAGGTGAGTCCATGCTTAAGCTAGCAAGAGTAGCCATGCTAAAAGCGAGTCGAAACAAAAAGGTGAATGCCATTGAAGCTGAGTTGGAACTTGAAAAAGCAAAGGAATTACTTAGTGGTGCAATAAGGTGAGATTCTTGTCTTCATTTCATAAAATAATGATCTTGATAGTTGAGATTTTTTAGATTCTTAAAAGTTGTCTCTATTTTTGTCATGCTCATAGGTTTGTGGACCTTAATTCTTAGTGATGATTTGACGTTTTCATGGGACTTATAACTTCCACCCAAAATGGTAGAACATAGTGGTAGATACTAATAATTCTTATTCTATCTTAATTCTGGTAATCACTAAAACAATCGGCTAGCTAATTTGTGATGTCCAATGAATTACTATAATTTTATAAGTTATTAGTAGTATTATGGTGGATTGAAAAATTGAGATTTTTTGTATCTAGAAGATTTGGCTGATCAACTTTGAATAGTTTAGGATGTCATTGATTTGTGTTTATGTTTTATTTTAATGCCTTAGTGCCTGGTCAGTCTTTTAGCTCCTAGACTTCCTTTTAACCCTAGCAATTTTGTATTATAATTAGATGTATGTGCATGTACCTTGTTGTACCAGTTGATATGTTTTTTATGCACTTTGAACACAAAATAAAATACTAGGTATTCTATCCTCTCTTGAACAAGGAAACCTCTAATGCTAAGCTCTGTGATTAAACAAGGTGACCCCAAGGTTTACAATGTGAATGATCGACTTTGGATTATGGATACTCAGGTTGCAAATGTGATATGCTGGTTCACACAAAGGGACTTACGCAATTGTAATAGGATTCTATCAATTATTTTCCTTAAAAATGACTTAGGATTTTGCAATGAGGCTCTTCTAACTAATTCCGCGAATGCTTTTTGAATAAAATTCGGAAGAAATAAGGTTTAGGAATCTAATCTAATTCTAACATTGCAAGAAACGATTGGTGACTTAGTGAAACCAAATCAAAATTTGCTTCGCCATGAGAAACAATTATGCAAAGATGATGCAATCTGCTAAGGAAATTTAGATGATTTTCAAATCGCCCGCACACATTAATACCAAAGATAATGCGATCAATGAGTGTAAAGCAATTGAAGTTAAGCTTTATTTGAGTTTAGTCTAACCATGCACTCCTACTTGCAATCATCAAATTCCAAATGGTATGAACATGTAGGTTTCACCATGTATCAACAACAATGTCTCCCATTCAACTAAGTACTTGATGTAAAATAACTCTTAATCTAACTTGAGAAATAGGAAACCATGCTATCACCGAAAATAACACAGGTTCCTCAAGCTTCAATGAGTTTGTATTTATTTTGGCAGTATCTCAACAACAATTACACATAAGTCTCTTGCTACAAATGAAATGAGCAAGCCTTATATAGAGCTCTGATTACAAATGAAGGGCCAGGATTGATTTGAAATCAATGACCAAGATAATTTAAAACAACTCTAATTAGGGTTAGTTGCAACTAACTACCTATTCACCAAACTCCTATTAAATGCTAGCCAATGGCAATAAACACCCTCCTTGGCACAAAATGTGAGGAGTAAGAGAAAATAACAAAATTCTATGCCACCTAAAACTGTAACAAACTACCATCTAGGAGAATATTCCCCTTATCCTTTTCCTTGATGGAAAATGCAATGAATCTAGACACGATGAAATTGAGCTCCTCTATTGGGACACGATGCGGTTTCCATCTTGTACTCTATGAATGCCAAATCAGTTGTACATGTCGTGAATGTCTTTTCCCATTTTGATCCTTTGTCATGAACTCAATTCATGAAAATCATGATGAGTAGGCATCCTTACAATAATCCTCTGGAATTGATCTTGTTGCCTTGAAGAAGATAGCTTTCATTTTGTCCTTCAATTGATTTACTTCCATATCCTTCTCATCAATCACTTCCCTTCCAAGAACGACCTTAGCTACAATGAGAATTTTATCATGAATTCCCTTGATCATGGTTCTTAGCCGATCACAATCATCCTTTGCCTTCTCAATGATCTCCATTCTTGCTATCAATACAAAGTACCACCTGTGGAATTCACAAGCTTGATTCACTACCATTTCACAACCATCCACCAAAGTTTCTGTTGGAAGATCAATCAATATGTGTAAATGTGGAATAGTCTTCTCCTTAACTACTTGGAACTCATCGCACAATGCAAGCATAGCCTGAATCCTGTCTTGAATGAATCTAACTCTTCCATATGATTGTACCAACCCATCGATGAACACATTTGCATTATCAAATGCCTTCCCAATCTAGTCCTTCGCTGCTTGTGCTATAGTCTTCATCTCTTCCAAATCATTAATTGATTCCCTTGAAAGTACTGTGGGAGGGACAAATGTCTCATCCTCTTGTCGAACCGGACTCATCAAGCATTTTATGTATTCCTTCAATTGTTGGACCTCCATCTTGAATTGATTCTTCTTTTCTTCTGCTTAATCACATTTGAGGATTTATCAAATTCTTCAATTGCTTGATCTTGTGTTACCGGTCCCAAATCAAGAGTTGTGATCTCGTACTCTTTTGGAGTGATATTATCTTGTGCTTTATCAACTCTTGGAATTGCAACTTGCATTGTGCGCGATCCCGAACTATTTCTTGTGATCTTGGAGAACTTCTTAGCTTGTTTCTTTTCCGTAGTCTTGCCGATTCTACATAGAAAACCTTATGTGGAATTATCCACATTAGTTTCCACCACAACCTACTTCATTCTTTGTCTTAGCCATTTAGGAGCGGTGCATTGTTCAATATCTTCACTCATTTCATCATTCACTTCTTCATTGTCTTGAAATCCTTGAAGTGTTGATATCATTCCATCATTCATATCTTCATCAAGAAAAGCCATGTCTACATCTTTTGAAGTTCTTCAATTAGTACTGTTGCTTGATTATTAGGTAGAATTTCCACCTCTTGAGAATGATCTTTCTCATGATCTCGTTGTTGAATAGATTCCATGGATTCATTCACCCTTTCACTTGCTGGAACACTTGGATGAACGTCCACTTCACTTTGTGACTCATTCTTCACGATTGATGTTGCATTTCTACCCACGAAAGAGGCAACCTATTGAACATAAGTGCTAGCCGAAGAGTGAGTTGTTCTTGACTTTTGCTTCTTTTGTGGAAGCTCCTCACTTGAAACTTCCTTTGTCTTTGTCTTCCTTGCTTATGAAGTCTTGGCCACATCTTTCCTTTTCTTATGACTTTCATCTTCTTGCCTATCTCTTTCTTCCTCGACACTATCTTCATGTTGCTCCTCATTAGTCTCGTTCTCAGAAGAGATCGATTTTCAAATCACCCATCAAGTCATATGCTAGAGGAATATTCATTTCTTTCAACTCATTCACTTTGTGATCTATCCATCGTTGTGTATGTGTTATGACCGGTCTCATCAATATGTTCAAATTTGTTACCTCAACCTTGGACCAATTAAGAGCCAAAAAGGGTTTACTCTTTTCTTCTTCAAAAATGGCCTTGAACACAATTCACATCATCCTCAACTTGATTTGGCATAGGAAATAGCCGACAAATTCTTATCATTTGCACTGAAAGCCTTGAACACATTCTCTCCTTATTTCAAAATCATCCATAGCATTTGCTCAATAGTCTTCTAGGTGCACGTTATGTCCATAGTTTCCTCCCAAATGCCGTTCTAATCTTTTGATAAGGATTGAAATTTGACCTTGATGCATAATTGACAAGAGAATAGAATTGCAATTCCTCCTCAAATCCTTCGGCTGCCTAAATTGAAGGACATGTTTCAATTGAGTTCCCAATGGCGAGTGGAAAGGATATCCCGGGCTTGCCCTTGTTCTTTCGAATCTTATCATAGACGAAGAGTTGCCTTGTAACTTATAACAATATCATCTTGTTGGTAAGATACCTTGGAAGATAATAAGGAGAAGATGAAAATCCTTGAACTCGGATGCAAGTGAATTTTGGAAACTGAATATACCACAAGCCTAACTTCTTCACTAAGTCCTTAGCCTCTTGTGATAATCTCTTACGAGTGCCTCCTTGCAAAGTTTGGACAATATACATGGAGAAGGCATCATTCACTCTCTTGAAATGGGCGACATACGAAGATGCAATTGGGGATAGCAATCATACACCTTGAATTGTCGTTCTCCATTCCCCACTAGTCCTTTACATGTCAATCCTCTATACTAACAAGTTCTTGCCAGAAATTTAGACTATGAAAGAACTCATGTAGAATGATTTGGTTCTCTCCAAGTTCCTCAACTGCTCATCAAGGTTATCACTGATTGTCTTGCTCCAGTTGATCATCTTCACCACGACCGCTATCTCCTCAACAAAAGAAAACATCCAAGGCTCAAAGGTGGAAGCTTGAGGGTGTTGACGTGTCTAAAGTCGCATCGCTGCAAACTCCATCTGGCCAACGCAGAATAGAATGTACTCGCTGAATATCCTATCCTCTCTTGAGATAAGGAAATCCCTAATGCTTTTTTTTACGTTTAATCAAAGGAGATGACCCCAAGGTTTTGATTGTTAGGTCTTCACTGCGGGATTACTCAGTGGTTTGATGTGTTTTGCTGGAAACACAAAGGGGACTTACGGTGAGATGGGCAATTGCTAGATGAGTTCCCTAAAATTCTAACACTCTTGTTATCGATTGGTTTTAGTTGGATTGATACTAATTCAGCACGACTATGGATTCTTCTTGGTAAAAAAAAAGGAGAAAGGAGGGATAGGGAAAAGAGATACAGAAAATCTAACTAATTAACCAAGATAGCATATTCAAGAAAAACAGAGACACCTCCAAATAACTAGATTAAACACTATCAGCTATTTAAGCACAACGTTTGTAAGAATCTAGTGCGATCTTCAAGGGAAAATAAGATTTTCATGCTATTAAACATAGATTCAGAATTTTATATTCATTCACTAAGTGTTCAATAACCGAACTAAGCATATGAGAAGGTTCAGATTAAACATGCAAAAGGAATGACAATCAGTCAGTCCCTAATGGTATGAACAACGAGGATTCTATCAGATGTTTATCTAGAAAATGCTATAGAAAAATGAAAGAAACATAACATAGTAATTCAAATGGTGAAGGAGACCATGCACTCACAATGAAATACAAACAACCATAACTTTGCATTAAATCCTGTGTAAATTTCGCTAGAGCTTCAGCAACAATCTATGAACTTCTTACAAAATGAGGGAAAACCAGTCCCTTTAAATAGATTTCCAAAAATAGATGAATGACCAAGATCTAAACTAAACAAGTGGCCCAGATTCATCTTTACAAAAGGTACCCATACCCATAAATGGAAGGTAAATATCAGCAACCACCCAAAAGGGAGCAATAACTACCTAAAAAAGGTAATTAAAATTATCTAAAACAATTCAAAAAGTGTACATGCACAATGTTTAAAACATTTTAACGTTTATAGCTGACTTGGAAGTCAAATGTGGACTTTGGCCAAAAAGGTGCTTTGTCAATTTCGAAAGAAAAATGCATTTTAAGAAAGCACTTTTTCTTTTCCAGCTGTAGATTCCTTAGTGATGAATTCGAGCTCGTTGTGTAGGTACTCTCCCCAGATATCCCGATCGGCTACACGCCCTACCTGAACGTAGTCTTGAAATCTCAGGCATAACTTGAATAGTTCGGTCGTCGGCGACATAGGAGTATTAAACATTTTGTATTGAATACCCTGGAGGAGGCTATCCAAATTCTCCAGCTCCTCTCTCCAGTATGACTTGTGATTTTCAAAAGATGATATGTCTGCTCGAAGCCCAACAACAAAATCTAGATCCTCCACGGAGTAAGTGACCCTGGGATTAAGCCTGTCCTCCCACTGTGGTTGCACCTCACTATCCTCTATACTATTTTTCCAACCAGGAACCATGGATTTGAGGAACCTTTCACCAAGATCCTTCACATTTGATAAAGTGTCATAGCACTTATCATGCATATTTTGTTTTTATCCTTCATGTCGTCCTTCATGCTGAGGGTCCAATACCATTCTTTGAAGGTATTGATACTATAAGGATTTAGGATAGTATCAATAGCAGGGATTTGAGAGCAGGTGCAAAATAGAGCCCTAATAAGGGGCAATGCCCTGGCAATCGCCTCATGAGTGTTATAGCATTCCTTATTTAGCTTACACATTTTGATAATAGTGGCTTCCCTATGGAGGGCCATTTCGTGCAGATCCTTGAAGATTTGCTCTCCTCTTTCTTTAATGCCTCGCATCCATTCCTTGACGGCCTTGGCAGTATCTCGTACTCCTCCAAATTCTGTGGTGGTCCTCTGTGCGAACGCGGTCGGGTGAATGTGGGATTCGGAAGCATTATGGAATTGTCTCAGGAGTTGATCAATGTATCCCTTGGCCTGTTTAACACGAACTCAATACATGTTCTTTTCAACTGTTATCTCTTCGAGTTGTCTGAGCATGTTTTGTACGGAATCCTTGAATTCTTCCCTTTCCTGTTCCTTAGTGGTTCGTCCGATGGGGACAGTTGTGATGCTATAATCAGCCAGTGTAATTTGATCTGCTGGCTTGTCGATAGGCGGGGTGGTGATATGAAGGGTACGGTTCCTTTGCTCATCATGGGTTATCCTGGAATATGCCTTGGGCTTTTTCTTCCCTCTGGCCTTGGCTTCGCCTATGCGTGAGAAGATGTCTTCCAAGTCGATGGGTGGCTTGGAGGCTACCTTGCGTTGAGCTCGAGCAACTAACCAGTCTTGAGTTATAGTCTGTGTTGATGATATGGTTAAATTTGTACTCTGCACTTTAATGTTTTCAGCCGGCTCATTGCATATTTGCAGCTGCTTCGTGACGAGAGGAGTGCAGGAAGTGTTAAGTCCTTTGCTCGTAGCTGAATTCTCTCCCACTTCACTAAACAACTGTCTGGTATCTTCATGTGATGGTTGTTCTTTGGTCTTTTCAGGCTTGCGGGTCTCATCTGTCCTTTGCTCTCCTTCAATAGTGGAGTCATCCTTGGCAGTACTATGCAACTGCAATTCATGGTGACTCTGCTAGGTGGGTTCATGCAATTCAAGCCGTTGAGTAGATGGAATCTCTCCTTCTTCCACTTCATTCTCAGGTTCGGCAGATTCAATGGCTCTTACCTCTGTATTTATCATATCGAGTGCAAGAGGATCATCAGCTCCGAATGCATCAAAATCGCTTTGGGAAGGCGGAGTAGTTAAATAATCTAGTTCTACTACATCATTAGATGAACTGCGGTCTTTTGATGATGAAGTGACCTCTTGTCTCCTAATAGGGATCTTCTCCCTTCTTGTTCTTTTAGATGTTCGAGTCCCTCTGCTGGCTTTGGCCTTCTTCCTTTTTTCAAGCTTTTCAACCTCTTCCTTAGGTGCACTGGAGGTTCCCTCATCTTCAGAGGACTAAGAATCAAGGCTACCCATCAAGTGGTAGGTGAATTGGACTCCCTCATGAATCAGTCGCTCAATTTGCTTGTGCAACTAGTGGTCAGTGTATCTTCTTGGGGCTGCCAAAACCGCCTCAAAATCAGTGATTGGATCTTGTGACCAATCGATGCCTGGCAAGAGATGTCTTACCGCCTCAAATTCTCGGACCTGTAGGCAATTTCCAAAATTTTTTAACTGATCTGGGACCCGACGGTATTCATAGAATCGCATTTGCTGCACACTCAGCCTTGAGTATTCGTGCCGTCGGACCTCATAGTCATCAGAGCAGTTCTTCCAATAATCTTCAACTGACTCGTTTGCTCTGTATCGCCTACCATAGGCTCTCTTTGCCAGGTTGTTGTGATCAAAGCATTTCCTTGGGAAATGTTCTTGTTAGCCGTAGGAGGCTAGTTCTGCAAGGGATTCCTCAGCATGAGCTGGACTCTTCAGATGGACATCAAGGTTAACCTATGATCATAGGGAAGGTGAATCCCGACTGCTTGTTGTGTTTGAGTAAACTGTTCACCAGACGTGACCGCCTTGCGACTTCCAGAAGAACTATTTTGTCAGTCAGGTATTGCGGAAGTCGGTTAGGAGCACCCTCAAAGCCAACTATTTGGATGTAGGTGAACCTTGGGAACTGGATGAACTAGGCGCCATACCTCTGTACCAGAATAGTAGCTTGCTTTGAGAGCCTTATGTGTAGTCCTCCTTGCATCAGACTGACCAGGCGCATTGTGAAAGCGTCATTGACACGCTCATATTGACCAACCGCATAGGCAGGGCTATTCTTTTCCCTTTGAGGTATGCCCTGATAGTGTAGCTGTGGATAACAATCATATACCTTCACCTAATTGGGTCTATTCCCAATTTCACCCTTCATAATTAAACCTGGTAGTGGCTGGTTTCTGGCGAACATGTAAACTAGATAGGTGTCATGGTAAAGTACTTTTACGCCTCAAGTTCGATCAATTGGGTATGGATGTTGTCACTGATGATCTGGGCCCAATCGAACTTGGATTTCCCAGCGAAGACCTGTTCTGTGAAGGAGAACATCCACTCTTCGAAGTAGTTGGATTGGGGGAGTCCCATAATCCTGTTGAGCAATGTGACCATGTCTCCATGCTTGTTGTGAAAGTCAATCCTGGGGGTCTTTTTCCCAATCTTGATGCTTGGACATCTTCTCTCCTTGTACCACTCCTCATTTATTAGTGTTCTGCATTTGGCGAGGTTCATATCATACGCCACCTGCGCTTCATCTATAGTTGTTGCTAAGGGGTTGTTCAGGAAGGGAATATCAAATGCGTCGCCAATGGCTTCAGGAGTGAAGTCAGCGAGGACCCTATTCTCGAGGAGCACCAATCTGGTGTTTGGTTGGTAATGTCGGGCAACCTCTACTACTAGTTAATAATTTTGCACTAACGGGGGAAATCTTGCTGCCTGGGCGATGCCACTCTCCATCATCCGCCTAGGCCTGCCATAGGCATTAGGGGAGAAAACTCGGTCCCTGAAATCTTGAATATTAATGTGGCCTACGTCAGCATCACCTATATTTTCCCCCACACTCTGATCTTTTGATTCCCTCAGTCCTTTTCTTTTATATTGATATTTCATCTTTTCGACTCTGCGAGGGATATCTGACTTGGATGCTCGTGACGTCTCGGCTGCACCAGGTGTGTATGATGATTCTACCACCGATTTAGGCATTTATCTTGGACAACCGTACGCGGATTACGAGACGATATAAAGGAAACAAAGCGGGTTAGATAAAGGGATACGCCAACATACAAGCATTAATTTGAAAACCGAATTTCAAGAAAAGCATAATACTTTAGCTAAAAAGCTTGATTGATTTAGACATGAATATTTATGAAGATTTTCGATTGCAAATTTATTTATTTGGCTGCGCCTCAAGGACTTAGGCGATTTTGACTACTAAATTTACACCGAGGCATTTTAGGATTGACTTTCAAAACGGACGAAGCTTAAGATTTTCCTAAGTCTGAAAATGCATTTCCTGGTTAACTTATAGGAATAGACTTCTAATTTTAATTTATTGTCTGAGGCCTTATAAACGAGAAAAGATGCGGTTTTAAGATTTAATCGTTTTGATTAATTGTTTTACACAAACACATCTGTTCCCATTTTGAATATATTTTAAGCGATTTTAAGAGGGACAAAGCAAGTTTACCTGGCGAAATGAATGGCGTGAATCCGCACAATCCTGGTTTGCAAGAATGATTTCCTTTGGATTTGAAAAATGATGCCTCTTATGCCCTATGTTTGAAAAGGCAAACTCACAATTTGCAAATTAGGGAATGAGAGAGTTTTGCAATTTCAAACTTTAACGGTTAACACCCTATTCCCAATTTCGCGCCTAAGATTGGAGAAGAAATGCAGTTTTAAACACTTAAGACTTAGCAATTTTTTACCTTGGTTGGAATTTTGGGTGATTTACTCCTGTGCGATTTTTGCCTTAGATGCTAAAAATGGGGTTTGGGAAACTCTCTAGACCTCTGCGTGACTTCCTTGGTGAGATTTTCGCGAATGGAGAGGGGAGTTTGGCGTTTTGAACTTTGCAAGGTTCATAAACTTAGCGATATTGCCTTATGGCGATTTTCAACATTTTAAGGGGCTTTGCAAATTTTAAATTCCTAACACTTATGCTCTATCTGGCGAATTTCGGAGAGTGGGGGGGGTTTTGTCAACTTTTTTAAATTCTAACACTTACCAACAAAAAACACGATTTCCCCTAGTTGCGCGATTTATGCCGTTGAGTACCTTGGTGATCACGTGTTTTGTGAAATGATATATATACTTCGCGATCTCTCTGCTTAATGCTAATTTCGGGTTTTCAAAGTGATTGCAATGTTTAACTTCTTTAATACTTACACCTTATTAACCCTTGTAAAAAAAATCACGACTTTTGCCTTTTGGCTCAAACTTCGGCATTTCGACATGATTTGAAAACTTTAGCGTTATCTCTTGCAATTACCCTTTGGATTGCGATTTTTGGGGAATGGGAGGAGTTTTCAAACTTTCTAAACTTTCTATTTATCTCTCAAATCACGATTTTCGGCATTTCCGGGGGTTTTACCAACTTTGCAAACTTCCCAACTTACCCTTAGAATGCGAATTTCGGCGTTTTGGGATGTTTTGAAAACTTCGGAGTTTTAGTGCACTTATCAAACTTTTTAACTTTCTTTCACTTATCCTGCAAATCGCAATTTTTGGCATTTTCGGGTTGCTTTTGAAGCTTTGGACTTTGTTTCACTTACCCTGGAAATCATGATTTTCGAGATTTTAGGGCGTTTTGCAAACTTTTACCACTCTCTCACTTTTCCCTTCAAATGTGAATTTCGGCGATTTCGAGTGTCATTTGCAAACTTCGACACTTTTGAGTCATTTGCAAGTTTGTAAGTTTTTTTTTTAAACTTTTACTTTTTGCATTTTTACCCTATTATGCGAATTTCAAGGTTTTCATCCATTTTGCAAACTCTTAGAATCTTATGCAAATTTCCCCCTTAGTGCGAATTTCAGGATTTTGAGAGGTTTTGTCGACTTTTGATACCTCGCATTTTTTTATCTCCTCTATATCCTTTGGCAAAAATTGGCACTTTGGGTCCGTATGCGACTTCAAACGCTTTATCTTTTACTTGGGGAATCTTGCAAGTTTCTACCATTCCTCACCTATCCCGAGCTATTTCACAAGTTTAAACGATTTCTTGGAATTTTTAAATGCGTGAAGGTTAAACTAATCTCACGGATTTCCAGGCTTCCGCTCATGACATCATCATCTCATGGACTGTTTATGGGCACGCTCAAAAGGAT
Source organism: Cryptomeria japonica (assembly GCF_030272615.1). NCBI lineage: Eukaryota > Viridiplantae > Streptophyta > Pinopsida > Cupressales > Cupressaceae > Cryptomeria > Cryptomeria japonica. The sequence continues at coordinate 171,077,292 of NC_081412.1, read as the reverse complement.
GCGAGACACCCTGCGCGGAACTCAACAGGGCGAAGGCGAAAAGACCAAAAAAGAGGAAAGGGGACCATGTCGGCGACAGGGAGCGTGTGCAATGCACAACAAATGACGACTTTGTTGGAGAAATGCTTCCAGTCATTTCGGGGACGCAAGTCCGGATCGAACCCAAAATCTCGGTTAACTACCACAATTTAGACGAAAAAAGGAGAAAAGGCCTTTCAAAACGAGATAATGTTAATAGTCAAATCGAATCACACGAAAAATCAGATTAGCTAGTGTGTGCAAGTGAAGTTCATTCCAGCTTAGAAAGAGTTGAGGCATCAATGTTTCACTATGTCAAGTTGTACAGCGAGCTGATACTTCAAAAGCAACCTGGATAGAGCCCCACTGCCAGCAAGCGTTCATAGCTCCGACGGAGTTATCGCCTGTTAGCTCACAGAGATTGTTCTGTTTCCGGTAAGAAAGTTTTATCTTTTTGTTCATTACCGGCAGAGATGCCTACATTCCTATCTGCCAATTTTATGCTTGATGTCAAGTTGATTTCAAAGTGTCTTTACTCTTGTTTCTTTTCTCTTCTTTCTTTTTTTTTTGGCAAAGTAGGCAGTGAAGCCTATGCAGGATTGAGCGTAACAGTGGTCACATAAGCAGAGCTTCAGACCTTATCATTGACATAGTGTCCCTTTGACCTTATCATTGACGTAGTGTCCCTTTGACTAACAACTAATTGTATGCGATTTTAAAATGTATATGTGCAGTAATCACGATGTCGGGAATAGGTTTTGAGAAAAACAAGATCTTGCATAGAAAGGCTATCTAGATCAATCCGACCTCATCATGGGGCGCTCCAATAATCTAGCGTCCTTCCTGAACTTAGAACCTAGAAGCAAAAGGTTACAAATTCCAACATTGCACCTAATGTTGTACATAGCACACAGGCTTCCTTTTCAAAATTGACAGAGGTCCCAAAACAAAACAGGAAATAAACTAAACTAAAATAGGAAAACGAAAAAACTACCCTATTATATACAGGCGAAAGGTTTCAAAGAAACCTAAGGCAGGAAGTAATGCTTGAGGAATTGACCGTTTACAAGCAAGGGGATGTCCTCACCTGTTAGGGTCTTGAGTCGAAATGCATTTTCTCCCAAAATTTCAGAAATTTGGAAAGGACCGAGCCACAGATTATCAAACTTGTTGTGCTCTCCTTTCCACTCATGTGCTTTGTCCTAGCAAAGGACGAGGTCAGAAATGTGGAAGGCTTTTACTTTTGCCCTTCTGTCAAACCAAATCTTGACCACTTCTTGGTGTTTAGCAAAATTATCTATAGTGTTGTCTCTCTTTTCTTCCAAATACAACAGTTGGGACAACTTGGCCTCTACGGTATTATCGATTCCCAAATACTCCTTCATGAATTGCAGGGTTGGTATTCTTAATTGTATGGGGAAAATAGGGTCGAGGCCATATACCAAATGGTATGGTGAAGTCCTGATGGCGGACTTACATCTAGCACGGTTTGCCCAAAGGGCAAATCGGAGTTGGGTGTGCCAATCCTTCGGATTCTTGTCAAGAAGTTTCTTAATTACTTGCAGCATGTTTTTGTTGGTGGACTTTGCCAAATCGTTACCTTGGGGATAGTAGTTGGATGAAAACTTTAACGTTATCCCATAATCAAAGGCCCAATTAGAAAATTTTAATGATGCAAATGCAGAACTGTTATCACAAACTAAAGCATGAGGACAACCAAAGTGTGTAATAATGTTTTCTTCTAAAAATTTAATAACAGCATTAGCATTGCATTGCTTTAAAGATTGAGCTTCAGACCACCTCGTACAATAATCAGAAGCGGTTAGAATGTACCTGTGCTGCGCAGAGGAGGGTGGGTTGATCATACCTATGAAGTCGAGAGCCCACTGGCTGAATGGTTTTACCTCTATGACTAGCCGAAGTGGCATGGCTAGGGTTCGCTCCTTGGTTGCAACTACTTGGCAAATATGGCAGGTCCTTACGTGTTCATGGGTGTCCCTGAATAGGGTAGGCCAATAATAGCCTGCCTGAAGGATTTGGTGGGCTGTTGCCAAGCCTGACCCATGACCTGTTCCAAACTTGGTATGGAACAGCTCTATGATTTGGCATGCCTCGTCTCTATTTACACACCTTAGGTAGATGCCTTTGTGGTTTCTTCGATACAAGACAACACCTTGCACCATAAAACGACTGCTTTTCATCCTCAAAGCCCTTTTTTGCACTGGATTGAGGTGTGATGGACATTTTTGATTAAGGAGATAGAAGGTTATGTCATCATAGCACTCGTCTGGCGAGACTTGTTCAATCAGGTATTGCTGATGTACAATTCCTGAGCATTCTGATGCGAGGGTCTTCGTCAAAGCCTGACCTCGTACTAGTTTCACGGGCTGAATTTCAATGTCATACTCTTGGATAATAGTCACCCATTTGCCCCTCCTTTCGCCCAGCTCATTTTGCATCAGCAATGTCTTTACAACAACATTCGACACTATGGCGTATATCTTACTCCTTAGTATATAATGCCGAAATTTCCTAATAGCTTTGACCAATGCGTAAGCTTGCTTCTCAATATTTGTATATCTCAACTCAGCTTCTTTCAGTGGAGTGCTCATGAATGCTATTGGGTGGTCTCCCTCTTCCTCCTTTCGCTAAGTCAAAATTGCTGCACAGGTGTGTTCGGAAGCGAAAGAATATATGTAGAATGGCCTTAAGTAATCTGGGCTCACCAAAACCGGCACCTGGACAATATTTTCTTTGATCTCCTCAAACGCTTTTTTGGTTACTGGGGTCCACTCTATCTTAGCATCTTGCTTGAGCATGTCATTGAGCGGGCGAACTATTTCAGCAAATCCGGTTATAAATTTTGTTTAATTTTCTAACAAAATTTATCTTCCCAAAGTATGACTTAAGTTCCTTTTTGCTCGCGGGGAGATTGATTTGCAGTATGGCTTCGATTCTATCAAGATCAATTGAGGTCCCCTTTTCTGAAATAACATGACCGAGAAGCTTACCTTCGGTCACGCCAAACATACACTTCTTGGGATTTAGAGATATCCCGAACTGGCGACAACGCTGAAAAACCTTTCGCAGATCATTGACATGGTCTTCTCTTTGCTTGGAGAAAACCGTCAAGTCATCCATATAGATAATGATGCACCGGCCTACAATGTCCTTAAAGGCGATGTCCATGGCACGCTGAAATGTGGCTTCTGCGTTGATCAGACCAAAGGGCATTCTTCTATAAGCAAACACTCCCCACTTGGTGGTGAATGTGGTCTTCAGCCGGTCTTCGTACTCAACCATTACTTGGTTGTACCTAAAATACCCGTCTAGAAAAGACATCATCTGGGATCCGTTGACCATCTGCAAGAATTCATCCAACGAAGGTAGTGGGTAGTTATCTTTATCTGATGCTCTGTTCAAGTTGCGAAAGTCTTCACACAATCTGATTTCATTGCCTTTTTTCCTCACAGGAACTAAGTTAGCAACCCAGGTAGAATGTCGTACTGGAAAGATAATGCGAGCAGCCAACAACTTTTTCACTTCTTGATAGATCAGAGGCTCGAGGAGGGCATTTACTGGTCGCTGTCTGAAGGGCTTTGAGTCTGGCTTCAGGGGTATAGTATGAGTTATTACTGAAGTATCATAAGTCTTAAGATCCTCATACCCCCAAGTGATGATATTTGGGAATTCTCTCATGTTCTTGAGGATTCCATCTCTTTCCTGAGATGTACATACCTTGCCAATCAGCACACTCTTCTAATTTTCTTGTGTGCCAATGTTGATCTTATCACAGGCGCCTCTTTCGGAAGTACCTTCCTTGCAGGATTTGAGCTGGTCCCAGTCGAAGATCCTTTCAAGTTGTACCATACCTCTGGGAATGGTGTTTGTCTTGAGATTCAAGACTCCTTCGATGTCGATCTCGGCCTCCTGAGGTTCTTCTTCATCAATAATCTGTGTTGCAAACACATCGGAGCTTGTGATGAAGTCAATGATGTGCCTATCATCATCAAACACCTGAAAATTAGTGACATTGTCTGGGATAGATGGGACTGATGTCAACTCAACTGTGAATTTTTTTAAACTTTGCATAGATAGAGGTTCCAGCGAACTTGCGGCCTGTGCCAATGAATCAACAACCTGATTTTGTGATCGGAAGATAGCTTTGATGTTGAAAGCATCAAAACTCTCGATTATATCCCACACATGGTTGCGATAGACACTGAGTCTCTTATCATGGCATGTGTATTGTTTTCGAACTTGCGGGACTACCACCTCTAAATCTCCAAAACAGTGTAGGATCTGAGCTCCCTTCTTAATGGCTAGCAGCAAACCATGAATCAAAGATTCATACTCTGCTATGTTGTTAGTACAGTGAAACTGTAGTCGGTAAGAGGCCAAATAGGTTTCACTGGTAGGACTCATCAGTTCTACTCCTACTCCAGTTCCTCGCTTGGATTTCGAAACATCAAACCTTAATGTCCAAGTCTGATTTGGTTGATAACCTTACTGGTTGCAATTCCTGGGCTCATCATTTCATTCTTTTCTTGCTTAGGGGGCCTTTTTTCAAGAGCTTCGGGGAAAATGGTATTTTCTTGCCTAAGAGTACGGGCTTCTAGCACCTTTGAATGTCTCTTCCATACCTGATTTAGTGCTACTCTGCATAATGAACATGTTATTTCTGAATGGGCAGCATTGTGAACTCTGCACCAGTTGGGTAAAAGCATGTCCTTCATAGAACTCTGACAGTCTAGATGATGCATTTGCTTTGCGTAGTTGCAGAAAAAGTTTTTAAAACTGTTGAACAACTCGTTCTCTTCTTGGGATGGCATCATCTTATCATAATTTTCAATAATTCCTTCCAGATTCTGAACTGGATTTGAGCATTGTACTAACAAAACTTCGTTTGTTGAGCCCACGTCAGCCCTGTAAGTGCCCATATCTGATTCTAGAAACAGGGTCAATTTGGCTTGGTTATATTCGGTAATCATCAATTTAAGCCTAGGTTCAAACTCAATCTGGATTTGATTCACTACACCTCTCCATGGTAGCCACATATGGGTGAAACTGGAATGCAGTCAGCCGTTAAGGACGCGGGTCCAGTCTTGGCTAAGCAACATGCCATATGCTCCTGGGATGTCCACTACCTTGATATCAATATACATCTGGATGCGCGGATCTGCTGTCAACTGCATATGAATATTATTCAACTCACCCACCGTTGTCACTTTAGACTTATCTAGTTGAGTAACTTTTTGGTTGGTCTTGGTGAGGGTTAGGCCTAAAGCAGTGCATACAGATAGAGGCATAACATTAGCCGAAGCCCCTGAATCTATTAGACAATTATGCAAGTTTTTACCAAAGATTCTGAGAGTTAATAGGAAAGGTGTGGGTTCTAGCTTCTCGGTGAACAAATTGATAGTAGGTTCGGATGGGAGTGTCTCATTGTTCATGATTGAGATATCCTGAGTTATTCCCTATGCACGCACTCCAAAACCATTCTCCATGGGCTGATCATTTGAGAATTCAGGTTGTGCAGCATAATTCACTGTTGCACCCCTAGGATTTGTTGGTCCTCTCACTTCATTGTTGACCTTCTGGGGTTGCTCTAGTGGCACTCTTTGTCCCGAGTTCTCATCGGTTCCTTTGGACTGAACAGGTGAGGACTCCTTAAGGCTGCCCAAGACCATATCTCTGACCTCGGAAATTTTCATCAACTCAGCAAGGGACAAACTGATTTTTATCTTCCTGAACTCGTCTGCTACCAACTGGCCTAGTCTAGTAATTTCCGGGTTGCTAGATGGTTTAATACTTGGGCCCTAATTTGTGGCAGCAGTCGGCTGACTTTGAAAAATAGGTACTCTGGGAGGAGCTTGTGTCTTTTGCGGCTGACTTTGGCTCGCATACTGCTGCGGTGCCTTAGGATAACTTGGGTTGTTATTTGCATTTTGATCTGGAGGAACTTGAATATCTTTTGGAGGCGTGGAAGTAGTATAAGGGCCACTATTGCGGTTCTGGTTGTTATTGTTGTAATACCCTCAGTTGCTGCGTTGGTACTGCTGAAATGCATTCACATCAGTGGGCTGGTTTGGGTCTGCCACCTCATTTTCATTCCGATTATGGAAGAAAAATGGGGGAATATAGGTCTCTAAGACAAGCACTGTATCATACCTTGGTGATGGAACTATCTCAAACCCGGTGGGAGGAAGCGCTGGTCGAGGCATTGTGTTCTCAACCTCTCGCTGGAATATATTAGCTGCCACCTGAAACTCATCACATTGCAGCTCTGAGTGCTGGTTAGTATTATGTAACCTGCACCAATTAGATAAAGCTGCCTCTGCCAAAAATACCCTATCTGTTGGCTTGTTTTCTGATGCTGGTGGGTTATCTAGCGGAGTGGGGACTCCTCCATTGTTAGGATGGGTGTTCCATGTCCTTGTAGGCCTTTGATATCCTTGGTTTTGATACTAATTCTGGTGCTGACCTTGTTGCTTATTTCTCTGATTATTCTACAGTTGGTTATTCTGATTTTGTAGATAAGTGACTTCAGAGGAAAGTTTCTTCATTTGCTCGGTCAATTCCCGCATCTCATCCTTCTCTTCCTGAGATCTAGAAGATACTGCAGTAATTTGTAGATATATGGGTTGTTTGGGAGGATTTGAGATATAGGCTGTCCTGGATGGAGCACCAACTGATTTGTAGGTTGCGGGGGCTGATATGCCAATTGTGGAATCAGGTTCATAATAGGCGTTTGGTGAGCCAAAGCCTGACTGATTTCTTGAATTTGGTTAGGCATAGCGGGAGGTCCTAATTGCAGTAATGGTCCTGCGATGTTTTGGCCTAGTCCTTTACTGATCTCCATAGCCTTAGCGTATGCTTCAGTTAGTGTGGTCGGTGCTGGTTGTGACTGTCGGACAAACATGGCTGTCAGATTATCCAAAGCTGAATAGTAAATCTCTCTCGCTAAAGCATCACTTACCACGTATGGGTCTTGCAACTGGGTAAAGGCTTTGTGGAATTTGTTGTTGAAGGAACTAATTGGCTCATGTCCCTGTCTTTTGACTTCTACGAATTGTCTGTACAACTCTGTGGGGATTATAGGAATACCGTACTTTCCCGTAAAAGCTGTCTTCAGCTTTTCCCAAGAGTCAATAGAAGATACTGGCAAGTGGATAAACCAGTAAAATGCGTCTTCCCCCAAAGAATAAGGGAAAAGTCTACATGCAACGTCTGCATACTCAATCTGTCTATTGCGTAACGCATCTTCGAATATTTTGATATGCTCTTCTGCTGTTCTGTTTGGATCATTTACGTTAAAAATAGAACAGATCCTGTCCGGGCTCTTGGGCATATCATGGTAAGCTGCAAAAATTATTGGTGACGGATTGTCTACCAACCAAGTTGCACCATTTGGAGCAGGTGGATTGTGCGCCATCTGTGGCTGATTTAATGGAACTGCAATGGGAATTGGAGTTGTAACAACTGGGGTCGTGAAAACTGCGCTTACTGGGAAAGCAAACTGCTGGTCTGAAGAATTGGGCTCACTGGGGTTTGCAACCCGACGATAACTTTTACGCCTGTAGAAGTGAAATCCGACAAATCTTTCCCGCTCTGGGCTAGACCTCTGGACTCTTTCGAATCTCTCTGGAGAGAAAGATCCAATTCGTTCCAGTGTGAGCTATTTTTAATGTCAAATTTGATAATGCAGTGCAAGAGCAGGTGCAGGAGCTAGATTAGCTTCTTCCTGTTCTTTCTGATTTTGTGCATCGATGCGATCAAACATCTCCTATTCTTCCTCAAGGACGAAACACATTCGAGACTAGTCAGGATAATTTCTTTTTACAGACCAGGCCAAGCTATATAACTCAGTAATAAGGTTCTCTTGTTCGTTGAAGTTCAAATCTGGCTATATCACTGGTTCGGGGTCTCTTCCTGGTTGAGGAGGATTAATGGGCAGACCCATCTCTTACCATATTAGCGGACGGGAAATAAAATTGTCGGATTTCTTTAAGAACTTGTTTGTGAAAGGCAGTAATCCTTTGTCTGTCCAGATTTCCTTGATCACCGTCTCTATTTGCAGACCCTTTTCTTCTTCTTGATTAATAGTGTGACTTACTTGTTTGAAGTGAGGATGATTTGTCTATGATTTCCAAGCAAGTGCTCGTAACTGATCTGCAATATATGACTGATTCAGTCCTTGACCAGGCTGTTCAAGGGGCAGATTGAACAGCAATTCATGCAGTAATACCATACTCCATTATATGGCCCTCCTTCTAGCGCCAATTCTGTTGACGTGTCTAAAGTCGCATCGCTGCAAACTCCATCCGGCCAACGTAGAATAGAATGTACTCGTTGAGTATCCTATCCTCTCTTGAGATAAGGAAATCCCTAATGCTTTTTTTGATGTTTGATCAAAGGAGATGACCTCAATGTTTTGATTGTTAGGTCTTGACTGTGGGATTACTTAGTGGTTTGATGTGTTTTGCTGGAAACACAAAGGGGACTTACGGTGAGATGGGCAATTGCTGGATGAGTTCCCTAAAATTCTAACAGTCTCGTTATCGATTGATTTCAGTTCGATTGATACTAATTCAGCAGGACTGTGGATTCTTCTTGGTAAAAAAAAAAGAAAAAGGAGGGATAGGGAAAAGAGATACAAAAAATCTAACTAATTAACCAAGATAGCATATTCAAGAAAAAAAGACACACACATCCAAATAACTAGATTAAACACTATCAGCTATTTAAGCACAACGTTTATAAGAATCTAGTGTGATCTTCAAGGGAAAATAAGATTTTCATGCTATTAAACATAGATTCAGAATTTTATATTCATTAACTAAGTGTTCAATAACCGAACTAAGCATATGAGAAGGTTCAAATTAACCATGCAAAAGGAATGACAATCAGTCAGTCCCTAATGGTATGAACATCGAGGATTCTATCAGATGTTTATCTAGAAAATGCTATAGAAAAATGAAAGAAACATAACAGAATAATTCAAATGGTGAAGAAGGAGACCATGCACTCACAATGAAATAGAAACAGCCTTAACTTTGCATTAAATCATGTGTAAATTTCGCTAGAGCTTCAGCAACAATCCATGAACTTCTTACAAAATGAGGGAAAACCAGTCCCTTTAAATAGATTTCCAAAAATAGTTGAATGGCTAAGATCTAAACTAAACAAGTGGCCCAGATTCATCTTTACAAAAGGTACCCATACCCATAAATGGAAGGTAAATATCAGCAACCACCCAAAAGGGAGCAATAACTACCTAAAAAAGGTAATTAAAATTATCCATAACAATTCAAAAAGCGTACATGCACAAAGTTTAAAACCTTTTAAAGTTGACAGTTGACTTGGAAGTCAAGTGTGGACTTTGGCCAAAAAGGTGCTTTTTCAATTCTGAAAGAAAAATGCATTTTAAGAAAGCACTTTTTCTTTTCCAGCTGTAGTTTCCTTGGTGATGAATTCAACCTCATCGTGCTGGTACTCTCCCCAGATATCCCGATCGGCTACACGCTCTACCCGAACGTAGTCCTAAAATCTCAGGCATAACTTGAATAGTTCGGTCGTCGGCGGCATAGGAGGATTAAACATTTTGTAATGAATACCCTGTAGGAGGCTATCCAAATTCTCTAGCTCCTCTCTCCATTATGACTTGTGATTTTCAAAAGATGATATGTCTGCTTGAAGCCCAACAACAAAATCTAGATCCTCCACGGAGTAAGTGACCTTGGGATTAAGCCTATCCTCCCACTGTGTTTGCACCTCACTATCTTCCATACTATTTTTCCAACCGAGAACCATGGATTTGAGGAACCTTTCACCAAGATCCTTCACATTTGATAAAGTGTCATTGCAATTATCATGCATTTTATTGATATTATTCTTCATGTCCTCCTTCATGTTGAGGGTCCAATACCATTCTTTGAAGGTATTGATACTATAAGGATTTAGGATAGTATCAATAGCAGGGATTTGAGAGCAGGTCCAAAATAGAGCCCTAATGAGGGGCAATGCCCTGGCAATCGCCTCATGAGTGTTATAGCATTCCTTCTTTAGCTTACACATTTTGATAATAGTGGCTTCCCTATCGAGGGCCATTTCGCACAGATCCTTGAAGATTTGCTCTCCTCTTTCTTGAATGCCTCGCATCCATTCCTTGACAGCCTTGGCAGTATCTCGTACTCTTTCAAATTTTGTGGTGGTCCTCTGCGCCAATGCGGTCGGGGGAATGTGGGATTCAGAAGCATTATGTAATGGGCTCAAGAGTTGATCAATGTATCCCTCAGCCTGTTCAGCAGGAACTTGATACATGTTCTTTTCAGCTATTATCTCTTCGATTTGTCTGAGCATGTTTTGTACGGAATCCTTGAATTCTTCCCTTTCCTGTTCCTTAGTGTCTCGTCCGATGGAGACAATTGTGATGCTGTAATCAGCCAGTGTAATTTGATCTGCTAGCTTATCGACAGGCGGGGTGGCGATATGAAGGTTATGTTTCCTTTGCTCATCATGGGTTATCGTGGAATACGCCTTGGGCTTTTTCTTCCCCTTGGCCTTGGCTTCGCCTATGCGTGAGAAGATGTCTTCCAAGTCGATGGGTGGCTTGGTGGTTGCCTTGCACTGAGCTCGAGCAACTAACCAGTCTTGAGGTATAGTTTGTGCTGATGATATGGTTAAATTCGCACTCAGCTCTTTAATGTTTTCAGCCGGCTCATTGCATATTTACAGCTGTTCCGTGACGGGAGGAGTGGAGGAAGTGTCAAGTTCTTTGCTCGCAGTCGAATTCTCTCCCACTTCACTGAACAATTGTCTGGTATCTTCATGTGATGGTTGTTCTTTGGTCTTTTTAGGCTCGCGGGTCTTATCTATCCTTTGCTCTCCTTCAACAGTGGCGTCATCCTTGGCAGTACTATGCGGCTGCAATTCATAGCGACTCTGCTGGGTGGGTTCATGCAATTCAAGCCCTTGAGTAGATGGAATCTCTCCTTCCTCCACTTGATTCTCAGGTTCAGCAAAGTCAATGTCTCTTACCTCTATATTTAGCATGTCGAGTGCAGGAGGATCATCAGCTCTGAATGCGTCAATATCGCTCTGGGAAGGCAAAGCAGGTATATAATCTAGTTCTACTACATCATTAGATGAACTGGGGTCTTTTGATGATGAAGTAACCTCTGGTCTCCTAATAGGGATCTTCTCCCTTCTTGTTCTTTTAGATGTCTGAGTCCCTCTGCTGGCTTTGGCCTTCTTCCTTTTTTCAGGCTTTTCAACCTCTTCCTTAGGTGCACTGGAGGTTCCCTCATCTTCAGAGGACTGAAAATCAAGGTTACCCATCAAGTGGTAGGTGAATTGGACTCCCTCATGAATCAGTCGCTCAATTTGCTGGTGTAACCACTGGTTAGTGTATCTTCCTGGGGCTGCCATAACTACCTCAAAATCAGTGATTGGATATTGTAACCAATTGATGTCGGGAAAAAGATGTCTTACCACCTCAAATTCCGGGACCTGTACGCAATTTCCAGAATCTGTTAACTGATCTGGGACCCAACAGTATTCATAGAGTCGCATTTGCTGCACACTCAGCCTTGAATATTCGCGTCGTCGGACGTCATAGTCGTCAGAGCAGTTCTTCCAATAATCTTCAACTGACTCCTTTGCTCTGTATCACCTACGTTAGGCTCTCTTTGCCAGATTGTCGTGATCAAAGCATTTCCTTGGGAAATGTTCTTGTAGGCCGTAGGAGGCTAGTTCTGCAAGGGATTCCTCGGCATGAGCTGGACTCTTCAGATGGACATCAAAGTTACTTATGATCATAGGGAAGGTGAATCCTTACTGCTTGTCTTTGAGTAAACTGTTCACCGCATGTGACTTCCTTGCGACTTCCAGAAGAACTATTTTTTCGGTCTGGTATTGCGGAAGTCGGAAAGGAGCATCCTCAAAGCCAGCTATTCGGATGTAGGAGAACCTTGGGAACTGGATGAACCAGGCGCCTGTTGTGACCATTTCACACATCGCCCCATCGCAAATGGGGACCCCCTCTTTTTGCTTGTTTTTTTTTGTTCGTTTTCGCTTTCGTTTTTAGGGTTTTGTTAGTCCGTTAGTTGTCTGGATTTAGGGCTAAGCCTTAGGGTTTTAAATCTTGCCTTTTCAAGCCAAAATCCAGTCATTTTTGAGAGCTTTTGAGCTTTCTTTTCTAGAATGCAAATTTTGAATGCAATGATCTCGCCAAAATGGTCTAATTTTCAATTGGAATGTTCATGCAGAGCTTAAACTTGTCTAAATGATGACCGTCAATGTGAATTTTTGTCTGATTGAATATTTTGACCAAATTTTGACTTTTTTGAAGTTTGATCCTGGGCATTGGAATTGATTTGTTTTCGCCTCGTGAAGTGTTAAAATGTGAAAAATCTTGTTATTTTGGCCTGTAGGAGCAAAATCGCTCCTGTCCCTCAGTGAAGGACGGGAGCTCAATTTCAAATATCTCATTGTCCTTGCAGAGTCCAGACGAAGTTTACGTTTGAAGTGATGGAGAACGACAAGATCTTTCGTTTGAATATAAATTGAAGATTTTCATGAGCGCGGAAAGGCCTCCAGAAGGAAAATCGCTCCTGTCCCTCAGTGAAGGACCGGAGCTACAATTCAAATTTCGCCATGTCCATGCAAGATTTTGATGACTCAGCAATTGGAGGACGTCCGAAGGAAGATACTTTGCCAAATGAATATAATTTGAGATGCAAAAAATGAAGGAAAATGACCTATATTGACTAAATCGCTCCTGTCCCTCTCCAAGGGACCAGGGCGAGGTACCTTGTAGCTCTCGTCCCTCTCCCAGGGACCAGAGCGATTTCCTCCATTTTGCAAAATCCAGACAAGGGTCAAGGCAAGTTTACGTTCAAAAACGAAGGAGAACATGAGATGAATGCATTGAATATAAATTGAAGATTTTTTGGACGTCCATACCAGCATTAAATGCCTAGTTCGCTCCTGTCCCTCTCCAAGGGACCAGAGCGATTTTTGATATAATTGCCTTTGTTGCAAAATTACAAACGATGTCAAGGCATGGGCGGATAGAGTGAAGAAGGACGACTCCGTTGAATATAAACTTGGAACCTGGCAAAGTAAGATGAAGGCCACAAAGGAAGGACCGCTCCTGTCCCTCTCCAAGGGACCAGGGCGATACAATGGTGAAGATACGTCCCTCTCAAGTTCAAGGTCGTTCCTCCGAAGTTCAAGGTCGACACAAGTCAAGACAAGGTGGCGAGGGACATTTCAAGGCGTCTTCATCATGCGCAAACACTCAAAGGACGTTAAAATGAAGAAATTGACACCCTATAACATAGATCGCTCCTGTCCCTTGGGAAGGGACCAAGGCGATGTTAGATGCATTGGCCATTTCATGCAAAATTTACGTAAGGACAAGACATTGCAATGTTTTAGAGGGTCCATGGTATGGTAAAAGGATGATAAACAAGAGTTTTGAACGTGAAATGATCATTATTTTGAGCATGGAGACTATATCGCTCCTGTCCCTCTCCAAGGGACCAGGGCGATTTGCTTTGGATTCCTTGTTTTGCTTCAAGATCAAGCTAAGTCAAGACGTCTTAAGATAGCATATGGTCCAAGGCATCGTTTGAAGATAATTTGCAAAAGTGGTGAACGTCCAAACATTGCCAAATAATGTAAAAGCCTCACATCGCTCCTGTCCTTTGGACAAGGACCAGGGCGATATCATCAAAAGCACGCACGTTCCTTCAAAGATCAAAGCGAAGCAAGGTTAGGTAAGGTGAAGGACGACGTTTGAAGGGCATTACAATGAAGATCGAAGTGCAAAGTTGACAAGGTCAAGGAAAGGACATGGATCGCTCCTGTCCCTCTCCAAGGGACAAGGGCGATGATCCCTTTAATACACTCAAAACTTCATGCGAGCAAATGGAATAAGCGCAAAAGACACGAACAAAGGATGCTATTCGCCCACAATAAAAAATCGAAGTTAAAAGATGCAAGATGGACATGAAAACAAGAAGATCGCTCCTGTCCTTTGGACAAAGACCAGGGCGATGTGCACTTAAAGGACACCCATATGCGCACACAAGGCGATCAAATTCGAAGGACCATCAAGGTGATCGATTTTTAACGTGGAGATGAAGGAGTTGGACGTAAGAAATGCAAAAGTCAAGACAAAATGGTGAATCGCTCCTGTCCCTCTCCAAGGGACCAGAGCGATGAGGTACGTCCCTTTGTTTTCCAATTTTGGCGCCAAATAAACAAATTTAAATTTCCTTAAATGCTAAATCGATTAAAAAATTGAAAATCCATTTTTATTTAGCATTTAATATGGCGTTATCTTTTATTAATTATTTTTTGCCTTTATTAAAAATCGAAATTCTCATTTAAAAAAACGCAAGGCATTAATAATTAATTATTTAATTAATATAAAAATCGATTTGAAGCGCCCAATTAGGCAAGTCGGCCTTGTTATTTTATTGCAAATCATTTAAAAAATGGTTTTATTTGTCAAGTCGGCCTAAGGGGTGAAAGGGTATGAGCGCTATTTATAAGGGGAGTGAAATGTTCGTTTTCACATAATCATTTTTACCTCTCTACATGCGAATCAAGGAAGACAAAGGAAAGTGTTAAGTGTGTTTAAAGATAGTGCGAATATTATCCAAGGTGGTGCGAGTTTCATTCATCCAAGGGTGGCGCGCTTAGCTATCAAAGGTGGTGCGATTCCAAACCAAAGGTGGTGCGAATTTGAAGACCACACCAAGGGCGAACTTGGAGATCCATCTAAGACCACACCAAGGGCGAATTTGGAGATCATTTAAGACCACGTCTAAGGCATTACTTGAAGATCACGTTCTCTCCAGAGGTGGCGAAGTATATTTTGAGGGAATCATATTGAAGATTATCTTATACCTCAAATTTTGCCTAGGCGAATTTTGTTTTTGCATTCTAGAGTTAGCTCTCTCTATCGAGGTATGGCGATTTTATTGTTATTGTTTTATTCATTCATCGTCATATTTCAAATTTTGATCCTTGAAAATCTCTTAGCTCAATCGTTGTATTTTAGGAAATGATAACTCTAGGGACTTATCATGAGGTTTCCTAAAATCTATCTCTCTTATCTACGTTATTTATTGCAAAATCTATTTCTTATAATGAAATGTTGTGTAGGTATGGCGACCCCAAGGGCGGGAGCATCCACCAGTCGCTCGGCTCTCATGAAAGAAGATCAGAAGACTGAAGAAGTGGAGACCAAGATCGTGTCCAAGTGGAGCAACATTGGAGATACAAACTTGGGGAACTTTAGCACGAAGAAGTTCCGAGAGGTCCCTTACATCGGCAAGCCATCACCTGTCGCCCGGAGAATAATAGAAAGTGGCATCATTAAGGCGGCCGGTTTTCCTCCAGCCATTCAGTGTCACGAGTTGATGATCGAGTGTGCCCGTCATTACAATCCACAGTCCAGGACAATTGTGTCCAATGAGGGAAACATTTTGGCGTACCTTTCAGAGGAGGCCATAAGTGAAGCCTTTCATCTTCCAGAGCACAGGGACATGATATACAAGAGCATTGAAGGAGCCAGATCAGTGTACGATGATGATCCAGATGCTTGTCTAAGCATAATCAACAAGAACTGGCTACTCAAGAGTCGTCCCCGTCTGAGCAAAGTACCGAACACACCACACCGGATCGATTTCCAAGAGGAGTACAGAGATTTGATCACCATGCTCAACAGAGTTACAGGAGCACCTCATGCCTTCTATTTTGAGAAATGGATGTTTTATTTCATCCAGGTGATTGTTCAAGGAAAGGGTACAATACATTGGGCTAGGATAATTAGCCATTGCTTAGACGTACAATTGAGAAGACTCAGGGCTACTAAGTCCTTCCACATGAGTTCATACGTCATCTATGCCTTAATCAGGAGCGTCGAGTACGCAGGACTACCTCACAGAGGAGTGATTGGAAGAGGACCTGGCGAGGTCAGAGTTTGTGAATCCTATACCTACTTGCATCATCCACCAGGGAAGAACTACAAGTTAATCAATGATACTTTCACGATGAACATCACCAGGACGTTGCAAGGAGGGATTCACAACAGATTATCTCAGGATGCCCAGGAGTTAATCAAGAGGTACGGTGCTTGGTTCATTCAGTTTCCCAAGTTCACTTACATTAGAGTGTATGGATGTCCTTTACCTCCATACATGTTGCCGAGGTACCCGACAGATAGAATTGTGTTACTTGAAGTAACAAGGCAGTTGGCAGCATATGTGAAGGCATTCAGACACAGACATCAGAATGGAGTTCAGGTACCTATTATTTTGGGTAATTCAGTTGAGGTATGTCCCAATGTCTCAGCCATGGATGACGCAGAGAGGGAGTTAGCCTTGTATCCTTTTTCATCTTTTGCTTGGAGGAATAGTTTTGATCCTCATGGACATTTAGAAGAGACAGTCGGTAGAAGATTTAGACATGAATACCAAATTGAAGACTTTATGATGAATCTCCTAGATGATCTTGAAGTAAAACGCAAGATACATTCTAGATTGCCTTTGGATTTCATCAGGAAATGTAAGATTTACAGAGTAGCCGACCAAGCTCAGGATAACGGCAAGCACATCCAATCTTCATATGATAGAGAAAGTAAAACAATTAGTTTGAATTGGAATGAGCCCGAGGCCGTGGATTTAGATGATTTGATGGCACCAGTCTTGTCTTGTACTCGCAGATGGGTAGACATTCAACATCAGAAGTTGAGAGAACAAGGCATAGCCATGTCTTTTACTTTGGAAGAAAAGCCAGCCGAAGGTGGAGCCAGTGTTAGTGAAGGCAATCCTAATCCTAGGAATTCAGGTGAAGGTAACCTTCGATGTGCCAGTGAGGGCAATCTCCATCCGAGAGGTTCAAAGAGAAAGGAAAGATCAGAAAAGAAAGAGCCTTCCAAGAAAAAGCAAGGTGCTAACAAAGACCAAACACCAGGTACTTCTTCCAGGCCAGAAGATAGAACAGTTCGAGTGGAAGAATCCATGGAATCGATGGTACAGAATGATAGACAGGAGGAAGAACAGGCACAGCATGTTTCATCCGATGGATCTCTCCAAGACTATGATTTAGATAATGATAATGAAGTAACATCTCCTCCCAGACAAGAAGAAGTAGTACACAAAGAAATTCAAGTTCAAGAGACAAGATCAAATATCCCAGACTGGTTGAAGGAGAGATTGACTAAGGTGATCGTAATTGAGGACGAGGACAGTGCAATCGATCTAGAGAGCCTTGTTGGACGCTCACATATGACAACAGAGAAGAAGAAGGCTACAAAGATGTCCAAGATGATTCGAGATGAGACTGGATCTAGAAAACTGCAGATAGCTACACCGGCAGCAGACAAATATGAGGGTGAGATCCTAGCAGAGGACTATCATATACAGACTATTGAGTTAGGACCATCCACAGCAGAGCAGACTTTAGATGATGCCACCGACACATTTGAGGCATTGAAGGATAAGTTTAGAGAAGAAGTAGAAAAGAATAGAAAGCTTGAGAGAGAGGTCGGTGCATGGAGAACATATTTCAGTCACATCAATGAACCTTTGGGACGTCAGGATCCAGTTAGATCACCATTGCAGGCATTGCCCCTTCAATCAATCAATGAAGCAGAAAGATTCAGGAATATGGTTCAGCGTACATGTAATTGGATGGATAGATCTCACACGGTGGCCATTGAGTTTATTACAAGGATGTCGAAGATCACCCACCAGGCTATCCAAGTTCTTGAGATAATCCACAGATTGATGGCAACAGTAGCTGCATTTGCCCATACCAAGGACGTTGTCATTCCTGTCTTGAAAGTTATAAGACATACATCCAGAAGAATTTTAGCACAAGAGAAGATCTTAGAAGGTGATTCTCACAGTTTGTTTCAGTGGTCAACCTTACTCCATATAAAGAGTGTTCTCTTTGAGGACATCAGCGTTAGATGTGGTCAAGTTGAGGAGGTGATCAATCCGATCCAGGACAGAGTATTTGAGGTACTTCGTACCATTCTTGGCAGGAGGATCGAGGTCGAGACAGATGTGGATTTACAAGAGTTTGAGGATAGAATCACTATCATCTTTCGCAAGGACGCAGATGTTACAGATAAGCAGTATGATCAGATGTATGCCACCATGCTCCTGATTGATAGAACAAAGGAACTTGAACCTACTTGGGACACAGCTCTTCTAGATGCATTTGATCAAGTTATCCACTTAGAAGAGAGTATCAAGAATCTTCCCGAGATTCCAATCACAGAAATCGAAGGAATTGTGACAAAATTCATTGCATATGCTAAGAAGGAAAATTGGAAAGGGAATAAGATTCTAGATGAAAGGTTGTTACAGATGACATGACATCTTATTTCTCATTGGTTGATACCTCCTAGATTTTTGTGCCGAATTTAATATTTGGCTATGTATTTAATATTGTTCAGTAAAAGGGGGGTCATTTGTAATAAACCCTAATTAGGGTTTAGGTGTCATGATCTTGTCCGTTGATTTGCTTTCGATCTGGACCTTTCATTGTAATTGGGGATGCTATTTATACCCCCATTTTCATTTCATTTATATAGTCAGTTAATAGAGAATAGTCAATAGAGAAATAGAGAATAGAGTTGTAAGCAATTTTTTATGTTGTAGCAAGATTGAGTCTTGAAGAGAGAAGTTCAAGCAATTGTTGTATATGATGACTTGGAAATCAATAAAATATTGAAGTTATGGTGTTTTGTTGCAAGTTTCTTGAGTTATCTTCATGGTTGTTGGATGTACTTGAATCACGCTCAATCAAAGTAGTTTGTTAATTTGAAAGACTAAGTGTGAGATTTGATATTTGGTAGGATTCGCAATCCAAACCACTAGCTTCTTGCTGATTGTAGGAATGCCTTGCGTGGTCGACTGGAAAACATTTTGAGTCCTTAACCTTCAAGCATTTTCGCATCTAGGATATGTACCTTCGTAGTAGTGTCCTTGATCTTTGATGCATTGAACACCATTATTACCTTAGAAGATCGCACTAATTTCAGTTGAGTTGTTATCTTATGGCAAAATTGAAATTGGTTGAGTCTTGCCAAATCTCATTCGTGCTAAGTCGTTCATAGGATTAGACTAGATTAGATTTACTCAAACCCTGTCCTTTTTCCTTTTTTTTGAAAGTTCCTTTTAGATTAGTAAAACCTTCGAACTATTGAATCCGTAAGAAGCCTTGAAGGAAACAGCAAATCACATCATACCACTAAAAAAGCTTGTCCACACGTGGAGACCCCACTAAAAGAACCTTGGAGTCCACCTAACTGATCCTTTTTGCAGATCTTCAGCAGTTAGAGACTATTTTCTCAAGAGAGGATAAGATGCCTAATGGTATTTTATTCTGTGTATGATCGTGTACAAAATACACGTCAACAGCGCCATACCTCTGTACTAGAATAGTAGCTTGCTCTGAGAGCCTTATGTGTAGTTCTCCTTGCATCAATCTGACCAGGCGCATTGTGAAAGCGTCATTGACACGCTCATATTGACCAACCGCATAGGCAGGGCTATTCTTTTCCCTTTGAGCTATGTCCTGATAGTGTAGCTCTGGATAACAATCGTATACCTTAACCTGATTGGGTCCATTTCCAATTTCACCCTTCATGATTAAACCTGGCAGTGGCTGGTTTTTGGCGAACATGTAAACTAGATAGGATGCCATGGTAAAGTACTTTTTTGCCTCAAGTTCGATCAATTGGGTATGGATGTTGTCACTGTTGATCTAGGCCCAATCGAACTTTAATTTCCTAGCGAAGACCTGTTCTGTGAAGTAGAACATCCACTCTTCGAAGTAGTTGGATTGGGGGAGTCCCATAATCCTGCTGAGCAATGCAACCATGTCTCCATGCTCGTTGTGAAAGTCACTCCTGGGGGTCTTTTTCCCAATCTTGATGCTTGAAGGTCTTCTCTCCTTGTACCACTCCTCATTTATCAGTGTTCTGCATCTGGCGGGGTTCATATCATACGCCACCTGCGCTTCATCTATAGTTGTTGCTATGGGGTTGTTCGGGAAGGGAATATCAAATGCGTCGCCAATGACTTCAGGAGTGAAGTCAGTGAGGACCATATTCTCGAGGAGCACCAATCTGGTGTTTGGTTGGTAATGTCGGGCAACCTCTACTACTAGTTCATAATTTTGCACTGACGGGGGAAATTCTGTTGCCTGGGCGATGCCACTCTCCATCATCCGCCTAGGCCTGCCATAGGCATTAGGGGAGAAAACTCGGTCCCTCAAATCTTGAATATCAATGTGGCCCAGGTCAGTATCACCTATATTTTCCCACACACTCTTAACTTTTGATTCCCTCAGTCCTCCTTTCTGATATTGATATTTCATCTTTTCGACTTTGCGAGGGATATTTGACTTCGATGCTCGTGACGTCTCGGTTGCACGAGGTGTCTTTGATGATTCTACCACCGATTTAGGCATTTATCCTGCACAGCCGGATGCGGATTACGAGACGATATAAAGGAAACGAAGCGGGTTAGATAAAGGGAGACACCAGCATACAAGGATTAATTTGAAAACCGAATTTAAATAAAAGCATAATACTTTAGCTAAAAAGCTTGATTGATTTAGACATGAATATTTATGAAGCTTTTCAATTGCAAATTTATTTATTTGGCTGCGGCTCAAGGACTTAGGCGATTTCGACTACTAAATTTACACCTAGGCATTTTAGGATTGACTTTCAAAATGGACGAAGCTTAAGATTTTCCTAAGTCTGAAAATTCATTTCCTGGTTAACTTATGGGAATAGACTTCTAATTTTAATTGATTGTCTGAGGCCTTATAAACGGGAAAAGATGCGGTTTTAAGATTTAATTGTTTCGATTAATTGTTTTACACAAACACATCTGTTCCCATTTTGAATATATTTTAAGCGATTTTAAGAGGGACAAAGCAAATTTACCTGGCGAAATGAATGGCGTGAATCCGCACAATCCTGGTTTGCAAGAATGATTTCCTTTGGATTTGAAAAATGATGCCTCTTATGCCCTACGTTCGAAAAGGCAAACTCACAATTTGCAAATTAGGGAATGAGAGAGTTTTGCAATTTCAAACTTTAACGGTTAACCCCCTATTCCCAATTTCACGCCTAAGATTGGAGAAGAAATGCAGTTTTAAACACTTAGACTTAGCAATTTTTTACCTTGGTTGGAATTTTGGGTGATTTACTCCTACGCGATTTTTGCCTTAGGTGCTAAAAATGTGGTTTGGGAAACTCTCTAGACCTTCGCGTGACTCTTCCTTGGTGAGATTTTCGCGAGTGGAGAGGGGAGTCTGGCGTTTTGAACTTCGCAAGGTTCATAAACTTAGCGATATTGCCTTATGGCGATTTTCGGCATTTTAAGGGGTTCTGCAAATTTTAAATTCCTAACACTTACACCCTATTTGGCGAATTTCGAAGAGTGGGGGGGGGTTTTGTCAACTTTTAAAAAAATTATAACACTTACCAACAAAAAACGCGATTTCCCCTTGTTGCCTGATTTATGCCGTTGAGTACCTTAGTGATTACGTGTTTTTTGCAAATGATATATATACTTCGCGATTTGTCTGCTTCATGCGAATTTCGGGTTTTCAGAGTGATTGCAAGGTTTAACTTCTTTAATACTTACACCTTATTAACCCTTGTTAAAAAAAATCGCGACTTTCGCCTTTTGCCTCAAGCTTCGGCATTTCGACATGATTTGAAAACTTTAACGTTATCTCTTTTAATTACCCTTCGGAATGCGATTTTTGGGGAATGGGAGGAGGTTTCAAACTTTCTAAACTTTCTATTTATCTCAAAGTTACCCGGAGTTTCTGAGACGGGGACGGCGGGACGCGTTTTTGGGACAGGAATTTTTTTTTTCCAAATTTGGGGACGGCAGGGGACGGCAAAGGGGACGGCTATATAAAATATAGGAAAAATTTAAAATATATAGGAAAATTTCAAAATTCTAAATGTTCATATGAAAACATGGATAAAGCATGCATACATACATTATGTTCATATGAAAACAATAAAACATGGATATAGCATGTGTATGATACTATGAAAAGTTGAAAACATTTTAGAATGTAAATTCTGAACATACAACATTGTTAATACTCAATAGACAATATGCAATTATGCATTCATAAATCAGAATTTCAATTCATTCACATTGTCAATATGCATATCAATAGACTTGGAAGTTAAATTTTCCCTACTTCTATCGACGCAGTTTCCCCCCATATTTTTCAACGAGGATTTGGGGGCAGCGCCCCTAAGGTGGGTTCAAGGGGCATCGCCCCTTGTGGGGTCAAGGGGCAGCCCAAAGGCTACACAGCTACCATATAGTTTCATTTGGGTGTTATTTTTCTATTGACTCGCCGAGTTTGGCGATTTTCTAATCTCTGTGTCAAAATGCCCTAAGGCTACACTGCTGCCATATAGTTTCACTGTCAAAATTATGAATTAAATTAATAAATTTAAAATTTAATTAATGTTATCTTTTAATTTTTTTTATTTTTAATAACAATTTGAATTAATAAGGGGCCTATATTAGAAAATTTAAATAAAAAATTGAAAATACAACTTTTTAAATTTTTTTAATATTTTTTAAGGGCCTTAGATATGGGGGACGTCTGGCCATCCCCGGGACGGATTGGGGACGTCCCAGCTGTCCCTGGGACGTACGGACGTCCCCTTGAGCTAGGGCAGGCGTCCCCCCGTTTCGGGGACGTCCCCTCAAAATACAGGGCAATTTGGGGATGGGGGGAAACGTCCCCTGGCCGTCCCCAAGTCCCCGAAACGTCCCCGGGATGGGGACGGGGGTTTTCAGGTCGGGGACGCATCCCCGGGTAACTTTGATTTATCTCTCAAATCGCGATTTTCGACATATTCGGGGGTTTTGCCAACTTTGCAAACTTTCCAACTTACCCTTAAAATGCGAATTTTGGCGTTTTGGGATGTTTTGAAAACTTCGGAGTTTTAGTGCACTTTTCAAACTTTTTAACTTTCTTTCACTTATCCTCCAAATCGCGATTTTTGGCATTTTCAGGTTGCTTTTCAAGCTTTGGACCTTGTTTCACTTACCCTGGAAATCACGATTTTTGGCATTTTAGGGCGTTTTGCAAACTTTTACCAGTCTCTCACTTTTCCCTTCAAATGCAAATTTCGAAGATTTCGAGTGTCATTTGCAAACTTCGGCACTTTTGAGTCATTTGCAAGTTTGTAAGTTTTTTTTTTCTTAACTTTTACTTTTCGCATTTTTACCCCATTATGCGAATTTCGGGGTTTTCACCCATTTTGCAAACTCTTAGAAACTTATGCAAATTTCCGCCTTAGTGCGAATTTTAGGATTTTGAGAGGTTTTGTCGACTTTTGATACCTCGCATTTTTCTATCTCCTCTATATCCTTTGGCGAAAATCGGCACTTTGGGTCCTTATGCGACCTTCACACGCTTTATCTTTTACTTGGGGAATCTTGCAAGTTTCTACCATTCCTTGCCTATCCTGGGCGATTTCACAAGTTTAAACGATCTCTTGGAATTTTTAAATGCCCGAAGGTTAAACTGTTCTTACGGATTTCCAGGCTTCCACTCATGACATCATCATCTCATGGACTGATTACGGGCATGCTCAAAAGGACGCGAGACACCCTTCGCGGAACTCAATAGGGCGAAGGCGAAAAGACCAAAAAAGAGGAAAGGGGACCCTGTTGGTGACAGGGAGCGTGTACAACGCACAAGAGAGGGGAACCCATGACTTTCAACAAGGTAAGAAGATCGCCATACTCCTTGAAATTGGATCTAACAAGCTTCTTTGGTAATTTGGAAGTATACTTTCTTGGCTTCATCATGTACGTGTTGTTGATAATCTCGGCACATGACTCAAGTCTGTAGTTGTATATCCTCAAAGCTTCTTCTTTAGTCTTCTAGGTAGTAGAATTGTATCTCGGAATCAGCTAGTACTCTACCATCGAGATCTACTATTCATTTTTCCTTGGGGTCACAGTGTCTTGCACACTCTACCATCAACTCAAAATATTGTATTGTAGGGGGGAAGCCGATAGCTTGCACAATTCCATTCCTCACCATCCTCTTGGCTAGCTTAGATGGATTGTGTCCATGAATTCGTTCTTTGAATTCCTCCAACCTTCTTCCACTTTGAGACGATCTCCAATTCTGGGAGAACTCCTTTGTAGTCATACTTCATTTGTGCTTGCCTTTATTGCCTTGAGAATCCTCCAGCTTTACCACTTGACATCTACCACCTGAAACAAAAACACCGTGAGTTAAAAAATGAAGGATGCTAGGATTGCTAATGCAAGGAATATATCAATGAGATATCTAAGAAGTGTTTAGAATAAACTCATGGAAATCTTAATAAATCTTGCAAGTAATGGCATATGTACATGAATTTCCACAAAAATGTCAATAAAACATGATTCCCATCAAACATAGAAATCTGGAAACGAAAGAAAATCGAATTGAAACTCAGATTTCATAATGACAATCCAGTTCCTAGACACGCTTTTACTCTTCTCAAATGCATACCCTATTGATTTCAAAACTCAATGCTGACTTGGAGATGATAATTATGGCACAAATTAGATCAAAATGTGGATGAAATTCACCTTAAATGATTATGTCCCAACTCTACCCTTGACTGAGATTAATCTTCCTAAATCAGGTGTGATTTACAATGGTGTGCAAGGTGATGAAGCTGGAGTAGTTTGCACTAGATTAAGCAGAATTTGCCCCCCTCCTTAAGCCGGAAAGCAGTTCGCTTGCTTGGCTTGAAGGTCAGAATGAAGTCAAGACAAGGTCGCACCAAACCTGCAGCAGTTTGCTCTATATCAATCACAAAGAAAAATGGCTCTAAAATTGTATTGCATTGTCTTAAGAATTTCGCTTTAGGTCTGATTTCAAGGGTTTAAAGAAGGCCTGCATAAATTTGCCTCATGACTGGAGAAATTCGCACAAAATCAGGGATGAAAATAGGTGAAATACCTCAAAATTCATTTCAAATCAACCTTGTATCAACTTCGCTCTATGTTTGATTTTGAATTTGCCTCAAATGCTGATGGAATTCACCCTTAGTGCAAAGTTGTTGATGAAAATCGTTTCACATCTGCTGGTATAATTTCGCTCAGCTTTTCTTGTCTTGGAATTGAATTGAATTGGTGCTAAAATGATGAAATTCACCTTGCTTTTATATGCCTCTTTAGACTTGAAAATGCACCTCTCCAATTTGGCCGACCTGGCCTATATTTGAAATTTTTTGAATTTGAATTTGAATTCATATAATTACTGGCCAACTTGCTCTCTTATGTTGGAATTTGATTTTCAAGGTTGATCTTGTCATTGAAGGGGGCCGACTTGGTGACAATCCCCACTTTAGCACCTACTTAAGATAAGGAAATCAATGATGAGTGCTAGGTGCTTAACTAGATGTATTGAGTGTTAGGTGTTTTAAAGGCATGTGAAAACATGTTGAGTGCTACCCTCCATTTTAGCTGGAAGTGAAATTGCCTAGACCACTTCCTCTTGATTTAGCTGGAAGTGGAATTACTTAGGATTGCTTCCTTTTATTTAAGCTAGAAATTTGATCACAAGATCATTTTTGAGCTTGAAATTACCTTAGCAAAGAATTTCTTAGGTGGAAATCGGGAATTTTTTTCAAGAAAATCAATTTAAACTTATAAATCCATAACTTGCTTTTGAATTTCACTTCTTCACAAGGAATTTTACTTAAACCTTTTCAAGGAATTTTACAAAATTTTCTTATTATATCCTTCCTGTCAAGGTCGGAAAATCCAACCTTAACAAGGAATTTTTTCTTGTCTAGCAATGAAATTTCCAACTCTTCCATGCTTATTACACCAAAAATTCTAAATCTAAGCAATTGACTTGACAACACTTTTTACAACATTTTTTGCAATTTTGACAATTTTTGACACTTTCAACAACATTTACAAGATTTTACATCTTTTGACAATTGACAATCTTGAAACTCACTGACAGGCTCAAGATAGAGATTTGGTGACTTAGGAATGCCCTTAGGGTAAAATGTGCAACTAGAGCTCAAAATTATTGCTAGACCAACTAAACTTAAAAAATGGCTACACTACTAAGCAAAAAGTGGGGGGTCCCTATTTGCAATGGGGAGATGTGTGAAAAGGTCACAGCAGTACCCACAATGAATTTTTTTTGTATTGTCATTTTTTAAGTCAAATTTTTGTGGTTCCTCATTTTGTAAGCCATTGTTAAATTCTTGCTTTCCATGTAGTACAATGACATATTTTTTTATTTCCAATCAATATCTTTGCACAACCAACTGCAAATGCTCTCCAATGCATCCAAAGCTTGAATGTGGACAAAGATGTGAAATTGACCGAGTCTTGAAAAAAGGGGTATCCAAGTAATATTTGGAGGTTGAGAAGATTTATATCTAGGTATTCAAATAACATTTTCTTCAATTTGTGCCATGCCTGAAGAGTTAGTTTAAAGATCATTTTTGATATTATTTGCAAACAAATTTCAATTGATATCATGGAGAGGATTTTGATATGGATGATGGAGTGAATTAGAACAGCAGATAAAGCTAGCCACTCCACTTTGGAATACTATTTATTTCACATGGTAGGTCGCACAAGGGAAATAAATCATGACATAGTAAAATGGGCCAATGAATTGTTGGAACTAGCGTTTGTTTAAGAAAGAAGCATTGTGGAATTTAGAGGGGAACCATCCAAATACCCAGCTACAAGTAATTTATGGAGCATTGGGATAAGGAGACTATAACAGAAGTCATAGCTACATTTCTAAGGGTTTAAAACCCCCATATAATTAGTCATTGCCTATAAATATTATCCTTGCAGTTAAACTGGCACATGAGGATGGAAGAAAGTCATATAGGAGGTCTTAGAGGGATTTAAAGAGTTCTTAATAGTAGTTGGAAAGGTTTGGAATAACAACATCAGCGGATACAAGTTTGAAGAAGGAGAAAAACTAGTGTAGCTGATAGCAACTGCAACCAATAAAGATTCAATGTATGATTTGACCACTTAAAGGTCAAAAAATTTCCTATTCAATTGTAAATTTAATGAATTCATCATTAATCATGTTATATGTGCAATTTATGATAGTAAATGTTGAGTAAATTAGATATATGCCATTTACTTTATTTTTCTTAATATATGCACCTAGTCAAACATTTAAAATTTTACCACATTGTAAAAATTTTCAGGTGTTGGTATTTCATTAAACATTGGCATAAAAACAAGAAAATTTACCTCAGCATACTACAGTGGTATCAGAGCTGGTTGTCTTGCCAACCTATTGGGAATTTAATGATCTTTTTACAACTTGCATTTGTTGCATGTGAGTTTTAGTAGTTGTGGTACATAATTTTACTAGTTACATGTTAACTTGCAGTGGCTACATGTCAGTTTCGACAGTTGTGTGGCAATGTTTATTTATTTGCATGACAATGTCAGCAGTAGCATTCAAAGGATCATTTGAGTCTTGATTCTTCTAGCTTGTGAATCGTGGTGAATATAAGTATGGAAGATTTGAGTAAGAAACTTTACATTGCAGCAAAGAAACTTGAATGCCTACCTCAGTCAAAGGATGATCTACTTTGCATTTGGGAAGAAGAGAGTTGTTTATTGATGATATATCAGCTAGACTTTGTGAGGATGCAATGTATTGTAGCTCCATCAGTGGCTAAGCCAGAGCTTATGAGACACCCAGATATAATTCTTAGACTTACAGTTACTTCTTGTACTAATGAAATTGCAAGGATAACAACATTTGAGATTCCATACAATGATGACACAATGAAACAAGTATTTCAGCTGATTGTGGAAAGTTTGTAAGGTTTGGGTGACATTAGAAATTCTTCTTTTGCTAAGAGGGTAAAAATTTTAGAAGCTATTGCAAAAGTTAGATCATGTGTGGCGATGCTCAACCTTGAATGTTATGCTCAAAATGTTTCACTATTTCCTTGCTACTATCAGAAAATATTATGTTGAAAATGTTGCAATGGGAATGCAGACAATTAGGTCTTTTATTGCAAATGAGAGTGATTCCCAGCCACTCTTATCAATCTTATTGACTAATATGTAGCAAGATGATCAAGAATCTTTATTAGCTATAAATGTTCAAGCTGAAAATTGTCGTTAATCAATGTAAAGAAAAATCGAAACCTTATTTGATTGATGAGGATAAAGAAGAATTCATGATAGTTGAGTTCCATAATGACCTTATTTAAGGATATGCAGTTACTAATGATGGGTTTGAGTCTGCTAGAAATTTCAAAACAACAATCTGTGATAAAAGTTTGGATCAATTTTGTGAAGCTAATTTAGAAAGTGAATTGGAGCTACAAGATACCCATCCAAGTGACTTTCAGAAAAACTATATCGAAAGTTATGTCCAAGAAAAGAATGCTGATCTTTGTATTAATTCTAATATAAATTCAATATCATTGCATGCTGGATATAATGATGGTGAGTGAAAGAACAGTTGCTAATAACAAAAAAGAATGGACTGCAAATTTTAACAAAAAATGGATAGCACAAAAAGGCGCTTAATTCAAAATTTGAAGAGGGAACTCCTTGAACAAATTTAACATTTGCAGATTTACAAATGGTTGAGTGCAATGGAAGAAATAAAATTAGCTTATCTGGATATAATCATGGATAGGGATGTGGCCACCAAATTTGTAGATGAGGCCTTAATTGCATCTAAGGAAGTGAAAGTAAATATTGATGAGCTCATCTTTTGCATCTATGGAAGTGAAAGTAAATATTGATTAGCTCATCTTTGAGCTTAAATCAACAAAGAACTCATTATAAAGTGTCCAAATGGAACTATGGGAGGCAGATGAAAAGCTTGCTGCTACAAAACATTCTAGAGAGTGAGAGAAGGAAGAAAGGGCTAAGGAAATCAAGCAGGTAATTGATAAGCTTGATTGGCTTCGAGAATATTTCGATTTTAAGCAGTTTCTTGATATTGCAAGTACAATGTTTCTTGATAACTTACAATCCATTGATAACACTCTTTTCAAAATGGATGTAGAGTTAACTTTTGGCCAATTTTCTTGCTAGCTTGTGTTTAAAAAAAAATTTAGATTCAAGTGTGGTTTTGGCTTATGATTGAAATGGAACAAAGATACTTCACCAGGGAATCCAGGAAGCATACATCAAGTATTCTTGGGACCCTTCGAAGTTGTCCAAGTGACAACATAGACCTAATAGAGGCTACACAGATAGAGACAAGGAATGGACTGGTTCACTTAGCCCTAATACCAGAGCAGAGAAGAAGTTTCATACAATGTTGGATATGATGTCACGGTTAGCTAAAATGGACCAGAATACACCACAGCCACGGGAACAACCGGCTAACCAGGATTAGGCAAGCAGGTCTACTATCAATAATGACAGGATTGATGGGCATGGTACCAGGAAATCATTTGGATCAGTTCGTAAACCCCTTCAGCCTACCTTCAAGAAAAAGAAAAAGAACAAGAATGAAATATGACCATAGGGAAAAAGAACAGCCAAAGAAAAACACTAAAACTGGATGATGAGACTCTTAATGACCTAAGGAAGAGGAAATGATGCTTCAAATTCAAGGGCCCATGGGACCCAATCCATAAATGCCCTATGAAAGGAAAAGCCAACCAAATAAAGTACATCATTCCTAAACAATCAAGGTCAGAAAAATCAGACCAGCAATATGATTCTAAAGAATGTGAAACAAGAAGTACCTTAGGAGAGTCCAGGAAAGAATAGGAAGATAATAGATCCATGGCACAACTCTCTAGTATCCAAAAAGAGGGTGCATTCAAGATTTGTAGAGTCTTAGGTGGATAGCAGGTGATCAATTGTTGGATACAGATGATACTCATAACTTCATTGATGAGGGAGTTGTAGCCCAAAGGGAACTCAAAAACCATGAGTTTGAAGGACTTAGAATGAGAGTTGCAGATGGTTTTGTTCTTGCTTGCACAAGAAGGGTTCCCAACCTAACCATTTAGCTAAGTGATTATGAGTTTCAGGCAGATTATTATGTGGTTAGCTTGGGAGAGATAGATGATATTCTGGGCATGAAATAGCTTCGTGCTATGGGTGAGTTTTACCTCAACTTGCGAACCATGGAGATGAAGTTTAGGAAAACAAGAGGAAACATGTGCCTAGAGGGATGCCAGATGGATGATTGTGTATGGGTTAATTTAGAAGGATGGAGCCACTCACTCGGCATGATGAAGAAGAGTGGACAGCAGAACGTATGGTTATGCCCATGACATCAGATCAGCAGAAACAACAAGAAGTTGAACTCATAAATTTTGTTGATCAGTCTTCTCATTATAATATAGTTTATAGCCATGAGTTAGAGGACATAACAGAAAATATTCTTAATGAATCAACATCTAATGATGAAGGATTAAAACTTGAAAGAGATGTCATTAAGAGAGCTAACTCAGATAGGAATCATGTGAAAAAACCATTGGATATTAATGAAAACTTCTCTTGCAGTCACGTGACAACAATTATAATTTATGATGGATTATATGCTTGACTTTCAAATGGAAATATCTCATGAATCAGCACTTGTTGATGGTCAATCTCACATGGAAGGAGGGGTACTCGAGGGTGTTGACGACTCTACAATAAAGAATAAAACATATTTTAATTTTCTGAGTTATAACAGCAGTTACTTATCTTCTTGTAATCATGAGATGACAATCCTAAAGCATGAAGATGTAAGTGATACTGATTCTGCTAATGATGACTGTCAAGATTCAAGAGTTATACATGATGCTTTTGATATGGATCCACTCCACAAGGGATCTGATTTTGTACACCATACCATGCAGGATGTTAAGAAGACACAAGATATGTGTGATGAATGGATACATAGAGCTAGGAAAGCAAAGTTGCTGGCTGCCCAAGCAAAACAACACCTTCAAAGAATCAAGGAACGCTGCAATCATACAGATCAAACAAGACAACGAAGAGAAGCCTATCTTCGATCAGTATTTGTTCCAAGGGAAGTAGACATGAAGATGGAGCACACAAGGGATGAGCCTCATGAGATAAGGAAGCAAGAAGAACATGCAAATGTGTATAAACAAGAAAAGAGGTATGATTCAGAAAATTTTGTTTGGATATCTAGTTTGCATCATAAGGTTCATGAGTTTCCTCTATTAGAGAGCCAATTGAAGGCTCAAATCATAGATGAAATCGGGATAGTTGAGCACACACTTGGTGGGTCAGCCACTAGTGTTATACCTACACATAGAGAAGGAGACAAACGATTCAAATTTGGTTGGGCCTTTGGTCATATATGAAGAGCTTGAGGAATTGACTTGTGATGTGATACAATCCCATTATGTTGATGACTCTTTGATACAGTATGAGGCTGCCCTACTTTCAAGATTTATGGCACATGTCATGGAGACATTTGTTTTTGGTTGGCATGGACCTTGGAAAATGAAGTTTCACCTGATCTGTATGAGGATATTGTTATGTGTAATGTTCCCTGACCGTATGGTGAACTAGCAAAGACTGTTGAACTGGCAGAGGAAGGTCGTATGGCGGATAGACCGTATGGTGGTAAGAAGAGGGGGGGGGGCGCGTACAGTGTGAAGACCGTACGGTGGAGTGAGGGGCCGTACGGTGTAAGGGTTGTAAGGTGGGCAAAACAAGCCATACGGTGGTGTGAGGGAGGTCATACGGTGGTGTCAAGTAGGCCATATAGTGGGAAGAAGGCAGGTTGTACAGTGAAGGGGATGTACGGTGGTATGTTGCCTTGACCGTATGGTGAGTGTTTGGGGTGTACGGTGGTATGTTTTCTTTGACCGTACATTTGATGTTCGTTCGTACGGTGAGTGAATGTGGTTGTGCAGGCTGGGTGTACTGTAGTGGCCGTACGGTGAGTGAATATCCGCCAAGTTCTACCTCGAGCCCTCCAAACGCTCAGTTCGTACAAAGAAATGAAATTATTATTCCAGACACGAGACTTAGATGAAGATTTGCACATGCAAAGAGAAAGTATATTGATAATGATCGCACAACAGATTACACAGATCTGGAACAGAAGCAGACTAGGGTGAGGAGAACTCCCATCGAAATTGCGGATGCCAAGTAGGGAGGATCTCTCACCTCCGAAATGACAAACAAGCTAAACTCCAACTGGAATTCGCACAAACAAAAGGAAAATACCAAATTCGCCTCCCTACAGTAATGACTAACTCGGCCATATATATGGGCTCCGAGAAACTTCCCTAAGGGTTACAAACAGGCCGACACGACCAACCAAAACTTGCCTAATCTAATTAAATAAAAGGGCCCGAAAGATTTGTTATTAAATTTGGGGCCTTACAATAAAGTAATTAGATTTATTATTTAATTATATCGGGGACATCGCAGTCCTCTCGGGCCAAAAATTGCTTGCCCTCAAGCAATTGCAGACTTGGATGCCCCAGAATTTGCTCGCCTTCCTAGGTGGCATCCTCGATGGGTAGATTCTTCCAGCGTACAAGGAACTCCTTGACTGTGTGTGTTCTCAACCTCTTTTCTCTGACATTGATGATCTCTATCGGCTCTAGAATTAGTTTCCCTTCTTCGTCGATGGGTGGCAGATCCTTGGACACTGTGATGCGTTGGCCGACGGCCTTCTTCAGACATGACACGTGGAAAACATTGTGAATCCGACTCCCCTCAGGAAGCTCCAACTCGTAGGCAACTTCACCCACTCTCTGAGCCACCCTGTAGGGTCCATAGAAACGCAGCTTCAGCTTCTCCTTACCAGTTGTCTTCAAGGAGGATTGTCTGTGCGGTTGAAGTCGGAGGTAAACCAGATCACCAACCTTCAAATTCCGCTCAATCCAGTGTCGGTCAGCATACATCTTTTGCTGGTTTTGAACCCTCTGCAAGTTGTCTTTGAGAGATGTCAGGATGTCTAAACTCTCCTGAAGCCAATCTTTGGCCATCGGTGCACGACTGTCTCCCAATGCTAGGTCAACAAATGAAGAAGGTTCATAACTGTACAGTGCTTTGAAAGGTGGCATGCCTATCGACATGTGATAAGTGGTGTTGTAACAGTGTTCACCCAATTGTAACCAGCGAACCCAAGCCTTCTGTTGAGCTGAGACATAGTTCCTGAGATAACCCTCCAGCCATTTGTTCACAATCTCGGTTTGTCCGTCTGTCTGTGGATGGTAGCTCGTGCTAGGCGACAACTCGGTTCTTGCCAACCGAAATAACTCCATCCAGAAGGTACTTAGAAAACAGCTATCCTTGTCACTGACTATGTTTCGCAGTAAACCATGTAGGCGGAACACCTCATGGAAGAACAACTCGGCTACTTGAACTGCTTTATATCGTGTGGGGATGGCAAAAAAATGTGCATATTTGGTCAATCAGTCAACTATGACAAAAATGCAATCCTTTCCTTGCACTCTGGGGAGTCCAGTAATAAAATCCATCGAGATGCTATCCCATTTTTGGTCAGGAATTAGTAGTGGTTGCAGCAATCCGGCCGGTAGGTTATGCTCAGATTTGTTTTGCTGACAGGTGAAGCATTCCTGCACATACTGCAGGACGTTGTTCTTAAGCCCCTTCCAGGAAAACCTTTCACGGATATGTCTGTAGGTTTTCAAGTATCCCGGGTGTCCAGCCAAGGGAGAATCGTGCAATTCCTTCATCTTGGATTCGGGTACCAAATGAATTCTATCCTTGTAATAAATGATGTCGTCAACCACCTTGTATCGGTCGTCCTGCACTTGACCATCCATCAGTTCGTAGGCAAAAGTGTTCTTGGAGTATTCAACCAACAGGTATTCCTTCCAGTTCGCCGAAATCTGAGATAAAGAACATATGGCAGGCCTTCTTGACAGGGCATCAATGACCACATTATTCTTCCCCTTTACATATTCAATGTCGAAATCATACGCCTGGACTTTTCTCACCCATTTTTGTTGTCGTTCATTCAGATCCCTCTGCTCCAAGAAGTATCACAAGCTGTTGTGGTAGATCCACAAACTTTGCTCGGACAAGGTACTGCCGAAACTTCGTCAGTGCGTGTAGGATGGCGAGTATCTCCTTGTCGTAGATGGAATACAACCGCTCAACTCTCGAGAGCTTCCGACTCTCGAATGCAATGGGGTGATGGTCTTGCATCAATATCGCTCCAATGCCTTCTCTTGAGGCTTTGCACTCCAGGATGAAAGGTCGAGTGAAGTTTGGTAGTGCCAGAATCGGACACGTACTCATAACTTCTTTTAATTTGTCAAAGGTCTGTTGCGCTTGTGCATTCCAACGGAAGGATCCTTTCTTTGTCAGATCTGTCAGTGGTGCCCCTAGCTGTGAAAATCCTTTTACAAACCTTCTATAATAACTGCACAAACCAAAAAGTCCACGTAGCTCCGAGAGAGTCTTGGGTGGAGGCCAATCCAAAATGGCTTGAATCTTCTCCTGGTGAACTTGTACCCCTTGGGCACCGATGACGTGACCCAAGTACAGGACCTCGGTCATTCCAAATTCACATTTGGGCCTTTTGGCATACAGTGATTGTGATTCCATAACCCCCAATACTTCATCCAAATGCCCCATGTGTTCCTCCCAGGTCTTGCTGTAGATGAGTATGTCATCGAAGAATACCAATAGGAACTTACGCAGTTGCTTGTTGAAGATGTGGTTCATGCAGGATTGAAAAGTGGCCGGCGAATTGGTTAATCCAAACGGCATGACCAAGAACTCATAGTGTTCGTAATGGCAGTGAAAGGCTGTTTTTTCCACATCTTGCTCCCTCATATGGATTTGATGGGAGCCGGAGCGGAGATCAATCTTGGAGAAATAGATTGCGCCATGTAGTTCGTCCAGTAGCTCATCGATCCTAGGAATGGGGTACCTATTCTTGATAGTCTTCTTGTTTAGTGCACGATAGTCGACACACATTCTAAGAGTTTCGTCCTCCTTCTTCACCAATACCATCGAAGACGCAAAGGGGCTAGAATTGGGCTGGATCCATCCTTTATCGAGGAGTTCCTGGATCATTTTTTCTATCTCATCCAAAGAAACGGGACTCGGACTCGGACTCGGACTCGGCAAGGCCGAATCAGACTCGGACTTGGGACTTGGAGTCAGACTCGGCTGGACTTGGGAAAGTGAAAAACTCAAGAAATTTAGAGATTTTTAAAGATTTAAAACTTGTTTCAGGCACCCTTTATTGAATACACCTTAAAGACACAATAACATCATCAAACTTGGCTCATTTGATTACATACACAAGTATACATCAATCACATAAGCATAAACGCAAATTGTAGCTGAAGGAAATAACAAACATAGATATATAAATATTGTCAAATGCATACAATATTACAAAACTCATGGAATAAAAAATCCATGTCATCATATGATCATCATCAAATGTTTCATACAAATACCAAAGGTAAATACAACTACAAGCCTATGGCTCAGAGGAGCTTGCACGGTAGCACCCTCCGGCCCCGGCCTCCTGCGAAGGCGTCTAAGGTAGGTCCTGGATGATTTGACAGCCATAGCCGCTCCCCGTGACACTATGCCATTCTCACCAACATCAGGAACATCCCTGTCACTATCTGCCTCTGAATCTCCTGTCTGTGCTCCTCGTCTGCCATGGCTACAGTCTCAGCCTCTATATCTACCTGATCGATCCAATCAGTGTCAGACTCGGAGGTTAAATTTTCCCTACTTCTATCGACGCAGTTTCCCACCATATTTTTCGATGGGGGCAGCACCCCCAAGGTGGGGTCAAGGGGCATCGCAGAAGTTGTAACGCTAATTTTTCTCATTCTCAGGTGGAGGTTGTAGTGAACAAAGGCGAGACCATTCATTTTAAAAAAACTTTTTAAAATGTTTTTTTTTGTCATTTTACTTAACCCAGGCAGTAGCCGAGTTTGGGGCTCAGGACTCGCCAAGTTCGGTGAGTTTGAGCCAAACTCGCCAACTTGGCGAGTCTGGCGAGTTTGCTCGCCAGACTCAGACGAGTCCGAGTCCGAGTCCCAGAGACTCAGCGAGCATGGCTCGGACTCGGACTCGTCGAGTTTAGGCAATTCATGGCGATTCCCATTTCTTTGGTATAGACCCAAGATAGGTAAGGGCTTGGATCTGTAAACCTTGAGGGAACCTATTGTATTTGGTCTCTAAGTGCTTTGGTAACATACATAGACCCTTCTCCTTTAAAACTGAAGTAGTAGCAGGGTCTAATAACTATATTAAGAGCTATGAATCATGAAATTAATCATCTAATAAATAACTAAATAAGCACTTGTTAATAACTAATAAATTGAAGAATATCAATGACTGGCTTCATGATTAGTCTCTCAATCATTTTTTGTTGGTGCTGGAAATAAGCCACCTGGACCGACAATGGACTGGTCCAAGAGGGGCCAGTAGCTGAGTGGTAGAGCACTCCAGTAGCATATGGAAGGTCCTAGGTTCGAATCCTAGCTGGTCCATGTCTCAACATGGTATCAGAGCTAGGTCCAGGCTAGGAGCCCCAAGCACACAAGAGGTGTGGCTTAAGGGGGGGTGTTGGTGTTGGAAATAAGCCACACCCGGACCGACGATGGACTGGTCCAAGAGGGGCCAGTAGCTCAGTGGTAGAGCACTCCAGCAGCATATGAAAGGTCCTAGGTTTGATTCCTAGCTGGTCCATGTCTCAACAATTTTAGTATATTGAAATAGATTAATTATGTTAATCAGGTAGGGGACATTATAGTCTCTTCCTAAAAAATAGGAACCCCTCCTAAAATATAGGAGTCTAGCTTTGAGTTCCTGAAATGCTACTCAAACCTCCCCAAATGGCCACAAGACCCCTAAATGGGCTCCCTATCCAATGTATTAGCCTACAAGAACCTTGCTAATAGGCTAATACTGCTAGAAAGCACTAGGAAGGCGCAAAAATGGGGACGTTACATCTCTCTTGTACCTTGGAATGCCATGCATTGGCAAGGTTTTTCTTTCTTGTAATGCCAATACAACAAAATGTGTAATAGTTAGAGATTCAAAAAGAAAAGCACCAAGGTTAGGAAATAGTTTCCAACAATTTACAAAAATAATAGAGATATGGAAGAAAATTTTAAGGAAATAAACATAGTTTAAATAAAGAAAGAAAAGAAAAATACGAGGGTTAGAAATTTTGAACTTAGATTCTAGAAAGATGGGAAAAGATGAAAATTTGAAAAGGAGAGAGAATGGGAGGAGATCAAGGGAATAGAGAAAGAAAGATTGGAGGAAATAAGAAAACAAACGAAAATGTAAGTACTTAGATATTTTAATTGTTCTAGTAGTTTTCACTACGTGGAGTTTTTAAATACTCAAATCATCACTTCAATGACTACTTTCCAAAACGGAATTTCTTCTATGACCTTTTCCTCATACATTGGTAATAATCACAAGGCAAGGGGACCCACAAACCAGTCAAGCATCTCTAAGGGGTGTTATTGCTACAGAAAAGGATGATATCAACATATCAACCCAAATAATTTTACCCCAAATGTAATGCTTGTAAACTATCAAAAGTGTAATGACCACCCCTGATTTCTTTTGCTTTTGATATAAGAACAAGATATACTGATGCTGAATGTTAGCTTCAGATTACATGCATGCAACTTAAACCAAAATGTGCAATTGCCTTTAAAGATAAACAAACTAATTGAATGGGGAATGTCCGCACCAACTCAATTCAGTACAATAACATAAATTAGAAAATGAGCATGCAACTATCTAAATGAGCAGGGGTTTGTCACCAACACCTCTATGATGAATGCTTATGATATGTAGTAAGCATGATTTCATGCCCAAACCATCACTTGTAAGTAATTGGAACTTTGTAGTATAGTATAATAGTGCTAGATATTTATTGTTGCAGGATGTTTCACCATGTGGAGTATTTTAATACTCAAGTCATTAGCATGATGACTATTTTTTAATAAGTAAACAGCTCTTATATGATCTTTTACTTATGTACATTGATTCAAAATCACAAGGCAAGGGATCCTACAAAGCACATAAGCACTTTTAAGTGATGATATTACCTCAGAGAGAATAATGGTGTAAGAAAATTGACTTGACAATTTGGCTTTTAAAATCATGCTTCGTGATTGGCAAAACTTTTGGTGTCTGTAATTCCTTATAAGCCTAGCTAGACTCACAATTTTTGAAATGTGGGGCATTAAACTCACGATTCAATAACCAGCACATTTTCTGTAAATAATTGGAGCTCCCGTACTGTAGTATCAGTTGTAAGTAAATACCTCTTAGTGGATGTAAAACCCTGTGAAATGTGTGCTCCTAAGCTTGGAAGTAAAACTCACAGGCATTCATTCCCACCCAAAAAATTGAAAATGGTCTCAAGAACTTAAAACTCAATTAATGAATGAGAGTGAGTGAGGGGATAAAATAAATGAGCAAGAAATGAGAATGAAAGGGATCACGTAAATCTTCTAATACTTACATTGATGCCTTGAATTTTTTAGTGCTTTAGTTTAATCTTTTTTACATTTTATCTGTTTTTTTGCAGACTTGGCAAGCCTACATGTCAGAACTCATGAGTTCTAACAGGAAGATTCACCGAGTCTGCATGATGGTATGTTTGGGCTTGCCGAGTCTGCATGTATGCTAGTGCATTTTAGCTTGGTGAGCACTGTGCAGATTACTGAGTCCAGTAATCCTTCTAGGTTCGTGGTGAGTCTCATTTATTTGGTTAAAACTACACAAATTATTATTTTTTATTTTACATGATGATTCTTGTATGTACCTTGAGATAATATAAAAATTTTAAAATATAATATTGATTAGATTTTCAGTCAGAAATAAATATTTAAATAAAATAATGAATGCATTCTTGGAGGATTTTCAATTCATTATACATTATGACTTTTGCACCTGTTAGCAGGATTGCAGATTTAGCAACAGAACTCTTAATAAGTGCAACAAGTGATGATGAAACTATTCATAAAAGGCCTACAAAAGAAGAAAAGGATGCACAAGTGGCTCTTTTAACTCTGGTAAGCATAAGACCTCCTGCACATTAGTTTTCAAGTGGGGCTAGCTGTACAAAGTCTAGATTCAAAATGTTGATAGCAAATGATATCAACTTTGAAGACAGTTTATGTTCTATACCTTATGGCTATGAAATTAATTAATGCACAGTGTTTCAATTCTCTTGTATTAAAGATTATATAATGTGTTTATCCATAAATGCAAGCTCACATGTGACTTATAGTTACAAGGGTTAATTGCCAACCATCTTGCAGCTGACCAATTGTGCGCTGTCCTATATGGTTTGTCATTGTTCTTGCTTTACATGGTATATTTAACGAGGCTTCAAGGAATTGGTAAATAACGACAAATTCAATGTCTAATTTATTAGTGTACAGCTAATGAAGAGAGACTATTCTAAGACTCCTAGAATCCAATAAATCAATCTCCCTAAAAAAAGTATCTGGGTTTCCTTTACGTCTTAAAATTTTCACAACTTATAAAAGGATATGTAGTCAATTAACTCAAGCTCAAAAATGGGGAAGTGGACTAAAAAATGTTTATCATTTGCAGTAAAAATCCAACTATTACAATCTCTAATTGAAGCAACCCCAATTTATCTTCACACTATCTTCTATTCCCTCAATCAAATTGGTTTTGATAATATTAATCAGCAAAACCAGGGTGCTGGCTCTTTAAAAACAAAAAGCCTGCAGGGCTGAGAAAATGGCCAACAGGCCACTAACAGCACTTTAATAGTGCATAACTATCATTGTTTATAATATAAGTATTATTAAAAACAGTAGCTAATCAGAAAAACAATAAACTATCCAAATAACTGGCCCCAGTCCTCTATGAGGAATTTGAACAGCTCCTTGTGGTTGCTTGAACTTGCCCCTGTGTAATCGACATGTTTTTTGGATTTCTTCTCCTGCAGAAGATAGTGTTGTTGCGGATCTGTGCATAACCTTAGAGCTAAACTTGGAAAGAGTGATCATCTTTGCTTCCAGGTCAGTAACTTTGGCTTTGATATTAGTGGGCTCCTTTGTTGTTTTGTTGCATTTTGTACAGTTATGGTGCATAGGTTGAGCAGATTGGCCCATAGCGGTAGTGCCTATACTTTCAAAGTTCGGCTCATTCATCTCTGAGAAAAGGCTAGCACCCACATTGTTGAACTCCTTAGTTTCCTCAGTGACCTTTAGCTCATCATCATTTTCAATATCCTCCTCTACCTCTTTCACACCCTTTAAATCTTCTTCATTGCTTTTAGTCTTGGGATGACCAACAAGTGTATTGGATCTCCTTGGACGAATGCTCACCACATTGATAGCATCGTCCTCCCTATTATGTAAAGCTTTAACCAAAACTGTTTCATCTTCAAAATCGACTTCCTCCACATAGAATTGAACCGAGGCTTTTCTAGTTTTTTTTGTTTTGGGATTTTTGGACTTTCCAATGTAGCCACTTTTACCAAGGCTCGAAGAAAAAGGGCTATTCTTGAGGTCACAGAGACTCTTCACTGCTATTTTTTGAAAGGAGTAGGGAGTTTGAGGGAAATTGGAATGCATGTGGCCATGGGGGGGCTAGGGTTACCAAAGGCACCAAGGGAGGGGTCAGGGGTGGTTTGTGGGGTAGTGATTTTGAGTTTACCTTTGGTGGGCAAGGGGGACGACTGGGCAGTGAACTATGGCAGAATAAGTTTTTTTTGCCTTTAGGAGGCATACTTTTGTTTTTGCCACCAAGATCCCCCATAGTCAAGCCAGTTCCAGGTCACTACCACATTAACACTTTGCAAATTCGAAGTCCACATTGAAAGTAATCTCCACATTGGCTTAGTGAGTCAATTCTAGGTCACTACCACCTTGTCACCTTGTGAAACTGACATCCTCATCACACTTGGCCACATATGACTGGGATAAAAAATTATGAGGGAGCATAAGGATAAGAAGGACTCTAGAAACCCACCTTAGGAAGGAATTAGGAGCTTTCATCATTAAAGAGGGTTCTTTGTGACTCCTCTGAAAGGAGGTTTTTTACATTTTTCAAAAGGCATTGGTAACCCTCTAGCATCTTAGCAATTGGCATCTAGTCCTAAAATTGGCCATGGCGTTCACTATCCTAATTTCTTCTCTATAAATATGGGTTAGGTCATATCTGTTAAGCCCCAAAAGGGGTTTTTGGATATCATTAATTATACTCGCAATAGCCTATCTCAAATGGATTTTACCCCTCATAGAGTCAAAGATAACTTTAGAGTCTCCTTTCAATAAGGAGGTTATTGACTCCAATAGACAGGGCAAATTTAATCCCCCAAAGCAAGGCCATGCCTTCTGCCACATTATTTGTATTCATTCCTAGGCTACTAGCACAGCCAGCAACAACTACAACACAAGAACATCTCAAAATACCACTAGCACTAGCAAAGCCCGGTTTACCATTGGCTGCACTATCAAAGTTGAGTTTAATCTAGCCAAGTTGCCAACAGTGAGTTCATCCGTTTGGTTCTGAAGCAAACAAATTTATGTGTTGTCAACTCTAGAAAAGTTTGGAGGCAAACGTCATAGGGAGCCAATGCT
The DNA here is from genome assembly GCF_030272615.1 of Cryptomeria japonica. Lineage (NCBI taxonomy): Eukaryota > Viridiplantae > Streptophyta > Pinopsida > Cupressales > Cupressaceae > Cryptomeria > Cryptomeria japonica. Next base: position 171,035,609 of record NC_081412.1, on the reverse strand, counting down.
GATCTCCATAGGGCAAGGTGGGGTATCTGGAGTTGTCCAAGAGCTGACAATAATATTCTTCAGCAACAATTTAAAGAAAGCAAGGAACACTTTCTGACGGCTTCTTTCAGCATTTCTAAAGATATGACAATTCCTTTCCTTCCATAGGCTCCAACATAGTTGAGGAGGAATTTTTCTCCACAATTCTTTGATAAGGGGGTGTGGGAGAGGGTAAACCCAATTCTCAGTGAACACAACCAAGTTAGCATTCATAGACCAGTTGATCCCCAACTTTTGCAGGGCGAGACCCCAGATCACTTTAGAAAAAGGACAATGCAAAAGGAGGTGGGAAACAGTTTCTTCACCATTACAACAAAAAACACACCAATTTAATATTTAAAATCCCCTATTAATTATGTTATCCTGAGTGAGGATTATGTTATGAGATATTGTCCACTAGAAAAAAATGATTTTAGGGGTGAGGTAGTTCTTCGAAATTCTTTCCCATAGTTCATTGTAGTTGGTGCTATCTAACAACAGATTGTAGACAAATTTTACAGAGAATTTATCTTTCATATTTCTGGCCCAAAAGAAACAATCCTCCATGGGAAATAGGGAAAAATGGATTATTTAGAGTCCCTGTTGGAGGGTTAGAGCTTTCTGTGTAAGGTGATCTTGATTATGGTAATAGAGCGCAAGGTTCTTCCAATTTTTATCATTAATCATGTAATTTGATATTGACCAGCCAAAGAAAGCCCGTGTTCAACCATATAGCTTCTTGAAAAAAGGATGGGAATTAAGAGTTTGATCAGATGGCTAGGTGTCTTCTCAAAAACAATTTCCATTTCCATTTTCGACTTTCCATTTGAGACCTGAAAGAAGAAAACTGTGGGTTTTGAGAATATCGTTCCATATCCAAGATCCCCTAGGGATATCAAGTTCAGTGAGAATACTAAAGAACCTAGAACTATTGAGGTATTTGGCATTCTGAATGGTGCACCAATGTTCATTGTGAGTTCCAAACCAATCTTTTGACAATAGAGCCATGTTTAAGAGGGATTTTTTGAATGCCAAGAACCCCATGGTCCTTATTAAGATAGACTTTATCCCAATTTACCAAAGCCATTCTTTTCCTTTTCTCAATACTAGACCACAAAAAATACTTTTGAATTTTTTCAAATTTGTCAACTATGTATATGGGAATTTTGAAGAGAAACAGAAAGTAAACAAAGATGTGTTGTAGGGATGTTGTAGTTTACTTGCATCAAGAAACTTGCCTTTCCAATCGGCCATTTTTTTATGGAGTCTTTTAAATACTATGTTCTAGAAAGTAGAGTGACTTCTTTAACAATGAGTGGGAGCCCCAAGTAAATATTAGGAAGGTTAACACACTAACAGCCAAAATTTTTGGATTTTCCTCTGCATTTCTAAGTTGGTACTGAAGAAGTAGATCTTTCTTTTTCATAATTGATACATTGGCCAGAGGCATCAACATAATTGTTTAGGTGATTTTTCCTTCTCCTTGCTTTCACAACAAAAGTAGCTCTGAATAGAATGGTATCATCCACAAATTGCTGAATTGAAGAAGGTTGAAGGGAAGATGCCACTTTAATTTCTTTAGAGCCCTTGAATCCACTAGTCTTAAGATATTCCTTTCAAGGATCTTAGCCACCAGAATAAGGGAGGTTTAGAGACAAAGGATCTCCTTGTCTCATTCCTTTCTTAGCACAAATGAACCCCCAAGGGATCCCCTTCACTAGAACAAAGTATTTGACAATAGTCCCACATCCTCTTATGAGGTTAATAGACTGCTCCTAGAATCCAAATTTTTTAAACACCTTAAATAAGAAATGCCAAGAAACTTTTCATAGGATTTTGAAATATCCAACTTAAGAACCATACCTGAGAGGAGGCTCCATTTCGTCGAGTGCATGATTTCATGGGTGGAGATTGCTACATGCGAGATTTGTTTCCTAGGGACAAACTGTTAGAATGTTGTCATTGATGTCAAAGGTGAGAATGTTGTTAGTTGTTAAGGAATTGGATAGCTGTGATCCATATCAAAGAGCTTAATACACAATCCAAGTAGAGTTGGAAATGTTGTCATTGATGAAAAGTTAATGCAAAGATGTATGAAGACATAAGAAAGAAGCAGTCAAAGTTAAAGGATGTAATTGAAGACTCATATAGAGAAATTAAGGAAGACTCATATAAAGAGACTTCGCAAATTAAGACAACAATTCTAAAGACTGCATTGATTGGTGAGCAAGGCAACGTTCATGAGATCAATCATAGTATTGGTTTAGATACAGATTACCATTAATAAAGAAAGCAAAACAAATGATCGATATACAAAGTATGTCATCTCTCAAGAAAGAAACGACTAAGGTGGTGCCTATGATTAAGAGATTGCAATTAAATTAAAAGCATCCTATGTAAAGGCACGAACATTATTAAGTATCGATGCCATGCGAACAACATGAGATTACCTTGGTTTGAAAGAAAACAAGTAATATCATCATTTAATGAAGAAGCGGCCCAGCAAAAGGTGCGAAATGTGGTAAGTTGTTTACAACAATTAAGAATTAAAATACAAAAGGTGCAATTATAATAACACACGATTTGTTCAAAGGCAGACTGACTTCCTATGAAGGAGACCGTGAATAATGATGATTCTAAATTTGAAGAAGTTGATGCACATTCTAAAGGCAATGATGAAATGTTAGTTCAATTGTTAAATACACTTGTATTAATGTTGGCCAACCACCATTAATTGACCAGAAGGAAACTTGCTTAAAGAGTGCTCAAGTAAATGAATGCATAGTGATTCATGTATGTTAATAATGACACTGATTACTTTTGGCATTTGCTTAGAAAGGCAATGTTGAAGATGAAAGGAGAGGCAACTGTTTTAGACAGCAAAAAACTTCATCCTTAATCTGTTATGAGTAGTTTGGTTATGGTCAACACATGCAGCAATCAAGAAGAAAATATGTTGAGCGATCAAAAAGACAAGTGTTCAGATCAAGTGCATTTCATGCAGCAATTTGATTAAGATAACAAACATTGATCTACAATCCGTTATGAGTAGTTTGGCTATGGTCAACACATGCAGCAATCAAGAAGAAATTATGTTGAGCGATCAAAAAGACAAGTGTTCAGATCGAGTGTGGTTCATGCAGCAATTTGATTAAGATAACAAACATTGATCTACACAAAGGTGGCAGAAATGATCCATTAAAGAGAACAACTAATTATAAGAAAGAACAGCAATAACAAACCATATGATAGTGGACAATATGCAAAGGTGGAGACCTTTTTAAAGGTGATGATTTAAGAGATGGAAGTCGACTTCATGATGTGTAGCAATTTAATATGGTGTGCAACGTATGTAAAGTGTTGACCAATTTGTCAAAGAAAAAACATAATTAATATATTAGCCGTTCTAAGTAAGTAATGATCCATTAAAGACAACTAAACAAATTAGTATCTTGTGTTTATATTAATAAACATTAAGGTGGTGTTGTGATTCATGAGAAGGTGCAATTGACTTTAGTGAGAAGGGTGATTTGTTTGAGAAGTATGATTTTATCCTTAACATAAACAATTCTTTATGGGAAATGAATTAGTGAGGGGATACAATTCTGTTGAAGAAAGGCAGTGATTAACAAATAGAAAGACATGTCTCTTCCAAGTGTTGTCCTCATTTTTGTTTTCAAAAATGACGGACCATTACTAAAAAAATTGTCAAAAAATGAAAATTTTACTCTATGGCACGCTTCCTGGGGCATAATTTCTCCTTACCCTTGGACTGGACTAATCCTCAGTCCTTCCTCAAACCACGTTTCAAATTTCATCGCATTTTGAGTTCGTTCGCTATGGTTTTCCTTCAATTTCGGGTTTTTTCTCCGTGACTGCAGGTGGGAAATTTTCCTTAAGTTGCAAGTTTTATTTTTTCCTTTGTTTTAGTGTTTGTAGGGAAATTTTAAGTTAATTACTAGTGCACTTTATGAAAAATAGAACTTGTAACTTACTTTTAATTTTCCCCTTGTTGCTTTTTGGCTTTTAGTCATTGTAGGAACTTGTTGGACATTTTACAAGTGAACTTGAAATTATAAAGTTTAAATAAAACTTGTAATTCCTTTAAAAAGTTCCACTTAAGTGATTTTAAGTTATGGTAGGGGTTTTTCTCCTCCATTACAAGTTTTATAAAGTCACTTTAAGTTGTAATAGGGATTTTATTTCCCTATTACAAGTTTTATTTTTAAGTTATTTTTGTGACTTGTAAAAGGGATTTTATTTTCCCTTTACTAGTCTTTTGTTGAGTTGTTTAAAACTTGTAAAGGGAGTTTTATTTCCCTTTTACATGCATTTTAAACTTGTTGTTTGCTCTCACAAACCCGATTTTGCCTTATGCATGAAAAAGTGAACATTTTTAACTTGCAAATAGGTGAAAGAAACCCGATTTCTTTTGTTCTTTGCATTTTAAACTTGTCATTCCTCCTCAAGAACCCGACCAACAATATTGGAGGATTTTGTTCAAGATTTCCACCAATTTTTGTGGAGAGATTCGAGGAGGAAGAAGGCGCTTTGGTTTCTTTGCTATTTTCATGCATGTTTCAACTCCTTTCATGCCATTTGGAAGACGTTATTGCTGGTTTTATGGCCTTCAAACAACAAAACATGTGTTTCTTGAATGTCACGATTTTCTTCTTGGAATGCCACGAATCTTACCTCTCCTAAGTCATTTTGGCTTCTTTTATCTAGGCATGGAGGTTGAATACTTGTCTTGACCGATTCTTCATGCTTTGGATGGGTGTTTTGATCCATATGGCGTTTTTCTAAAAACGTGGCTAGGGTTTGGAGTGTGGTTTATTGTCTATTTAAGAGATTTTCTCTCTTCTTTCAAAGATTGCGTCTTATTCTTGGGAGGTCGGTTTGATTGATCAAGGTATAATCTCTTTTCTTTTTCTTGTTTTTGTTTGTTTTGGTTTCCTTGATCACATTGTATATATGTTAGTTTTGTTAGTTCTTGCCTAAAATCGGTTTTTGTGAGAGTTTTTCCCCTTTGTTCCAAGTTTGCAGAGCAATTTGTGAATTGCATTGTCTTTCCCCATTTTCCCTCTTTACTTGCATTCAGGATTTAAAAACCTGATTGCAAGTAAGATGAAAATAGTTGATCTTCCCCTTTGTTTGAAAAACCTTAACCATCTTTTGGTGAAATTCCAAGTTTTTAAGTTGAAAAATATTCATCCTTTCAAAATCGGGTTTTTAAAATCTAATTACAAGTTGAAAGTTCTTCCCATTTTCATAAAGATGGTCTTCCCAAAATCTTTCCATTTTCATTACCATCATCCGTCTCACATGTCAAAATCTCATTTTTTGCCCACTTCTTCATTTTCCTTTTTACAAGTATACTTGCATTCGGGTTTCAAATGTCCGATTGCACATTTGTTCTTCCCCACTTAGATACTTGTAAAACATTCCCCAAGATCTGAAATTGGTCAAAAGCCAAGTTTCAAGCATCCCCATTTATTTCCCATCTTCCTCTCACAAAGTTGTGAAGTGCAAGAGTTAGAGTTTTTCCCATTTGAAGAAGAGAAGATGATAGTTGCAGCTGATCTTGATGTTGCTTTGACACTCTTAAGTCTTCATCGCAGCATACTAGGTTGTTCTTCAATGTCAGATTTACCATCATCTTCCGTTCCAAAGAAGATGAAATACAAATTTGATAAGTACCAGAATGAGGTTTCTCCTTCACAAGTTTCCTCTCCTATGGATCATATCAAGGATACGGAAATAGGGCATGTTGACATGTTAGATTTCATCAAAAGGGTGGAGGATCCGTAAGATAGTAATATGCAGTGACTGTTGGACAGCCACATTCACCATGCTTCTTTTCCGATGGCTGCCCTAGAACCTGAGTTTGTTCTTGCTTGTGCTCAGCATTTCGATAAAGAGACAAGAACTATCAAAAATGATGATGGGGAGGCAATAATTTGTCTTGATGCGGATACTATTGAGAAAGTTTTCAGAATACCATCAACACCTGTGTATATGGAGATTTCCAAGGATAGTGCAGTTGATTATTATGTCAAGAGGGAAAAAGATTGCAAACGCCACATTAACAGGTGGATTCATGAGCCACGTACCGCTTTCGCAAGGTGGGTTAAGTTGTACCATTGTGACTTCAAGTGAGAAATTGGAGACATCATTACTCTTCTTAGCAGGATGTTGGGTCTAGAGCATTCTAATGTTTTTGAGCCCTGAATGTATCAGTTTATCATGTTCATAAGGCAGTCCCATCACATCTCATGGGGAGAAATTATCAGTGCCGCTTTGTGTGAACAACTTGCAGCAGTCCCTACTACCATGATATTCTATATGAACTCATACTTGGTGTATTTAGCAGCATCACGTAGACATTTCCCTAGTCTTTCTACCAAGGGTGATCGCTCGTTTATACCTGAGTGGGAGTACTATGATCAGATGCCTTTGAGACCCAGCATATTACATTTCAAGAGGGTTCAGGATGCATTCTTTGGTTATTTCATGTGTTAGTTTGATAAGACTAAAGAATAGAAGAGTATCAGACGAGGCATGGGAAAGAGTGAATGAATATGGTTGCTTGTTCCTTCAATTCCCGACTTTCACTTACATGAGAGTTGGATGTTACAGAGGGCAACCGTACATGCTTCCTAGATACTCAACTGATAAGATTATTCTTATGGAGTTGGGAAGACAGATTATGGCTGTTCATGCACATCAATCTGTCAAGCGTAAGGTTGGAATGGGGATTTCTACAACTAACCCATTGAAGATTGGCCAATACTCCCTCATTACATCCACCAAAGCCAAAGCTATGGAAACCGAAATGCAGGAGATAAAACTCAAAAGGTTCAAATCAAGGGCAGATTTTGACTACCGAGGTATGAAGGAGAAAATCAAAAAGTCCTTCATACATGTGTATCGCATAGAGGATATTTGGGTGGATCTTCGTACAGAAAAAGAGGTTCATAAGATGGATTATTGCAGGCTCACCCTTGAGCAGATTATTGATTTGAACCTGGTGGACATTCCGCAAGGAATGCTTGATGATGGGAATGTGCTTGATCCAGAATATGTTTCACGTAGAGTTGATGAAGCCCCAATTCCATTAATTTAGTGGTCACACAAAGAATGCACTTCCATTCTTGAGAGATTTCAGCCTATACTAGCTAACACCAACACTTGGCTCAAAGGTAATGGTGTTAGACTCATCAAGATCAAGGTTGGAAGAGAAGATGATTCTACAAGACCCCTCGGACGCAAGTCTGAAATCCAGATAGATAAAAAGGAAGGTGCATCATTTCCGGGCACAAGAATCAAGTTGCGGGTTAGTCGGACGATGGTACTTCCTCCTAAGGAGGCGACAATTTGTGGGAAGGAGAAATCCCAACTTCACATTCATGTGATTGATCCTGAAGATCTAGAGGAAGAACACCAGTCAGATGATGCTCCTAAGTCACTAACTTCGGAGTCACCTCATGAGCTTCCTTCCTCAACCCCCATGGAGCTACCTTTATTTCCTCTTGACATAGTAGTGGATGAGTTTCCTCAGAATGCTTTTCCCATTTCAGCAGTTGAGCCACCTCTTGATCATCAACAAGAAAGTTTGTTGGAAATCTTTGAGGATACTCCTGCATGTATTCATTTGTCAGAGATTGATATCTCTACTTCCAGCTTTGAGGAGTTTATGAAACAATCTTCATGCCCTTTGGTTATCGAGAAAGCCATGGTTGCTATCCAGATAGATACTTCCCCCAGGATGACCACAGTTGTTCAAATAGAAACTGCTTCTCCTCTACTTTCAGCTGCTACTGAAGGAGAACTAATGGCTTTACCTCCATGGCTCAGTTCTTTCACTCCCAAGAGAAAGAAGCAAGAAATTTCTCCTAATGTCTTTGATTATCAGCAACTTAGGCAATCAAGACCCAAGGTTGCTAAAAGGGCCAAGACAATCTCAAGGGTAACAGTTGACAGTAACAAGATGAAGGTGGCTGAAATTGTCGAGCCTCTTGTAGACAAGCCACATGAGGAGATGCAAGCTGCTAATTACAAGGTCACAAGGGTAGAATTGGGTAAGCAAACACATGAAGTAGTCAAACATGATGCCCAGCCGTCCGTAGCTTCACTAGTACAGCGATATGATGAGCTTCTAGCCAAGAAGGACAAGCTAGAAGAGGAGAATAGGCACCTTGTTGCAGCTGTTCAAAAGATCACCAAATTCGCTAGTGAAGGGAGCAATTCTTCAAGTTCTTCCAGTCCACAAGAATCAATTCAAGGAGTTGAGAACTGCTCAAAAGGTACAAACATTGGAATCTTGGGTGGATCAGCTTCATGATTTATGTGCACAGGTCTTGAAGGAGGTTTTTCAAATGATGCTCAAATTGAAGACCATTGAGGAACAATTGAACCAGGTTTCTGACACTTTCAAATAGAACTTGGAAAAGGTGGAAGATAGCTTGACAACATGGCTCAAGATTCCTCAACAAAAGTTGAGTGTTCTTCTAGAACATCAGGTTATTCCTTCGAGGGTTGTGTATCTAGAATACCAGGAGCTCTTGGAGAACAAAGCCCTTGTTCTCAAGTCACTTGTTGAAGACATTGATGATTGTATGAGACTGTGATTGGAAGTATTTCAGGATATTGTTTCTCGTTGTGAGAAAGCTTCTTGCAATATCATGGATCACAATGGGGAATTATTATCAAAAGAAAGCGTTCTCTCAGATCTACAGTTGAAGATTCATTATGAGTGGAGGAGTGAACCATTTTCAGCTGCATCTATTCAAGCTTTGGTTGCCTATCAAGTCTTCTTGCAGGAAATTCAGTATTCCTTTGAGAAGAATAATGCCACAATCCTCCGTTGCAGCGATGTTATTGTGAAAACCATGATTGTGGCAAAGAATACCCATGAATCGAATCCTGATGAGCTGCAAATGATCATCCAGAAGTTCAAAGGATTCATGTTTTCACATGCTGCAACCTAAGTGTTTTTCAACACTTAGTTGCATTTTTCAAAATTGTAATCTCTTAGTTGTAGTTTCTCTTTTGACATGTTTACTTGTAAAAACATTTTGTAAATCGCAAGTTAAGTCATTACTTGCGCTTGTTTTAATTACAAGTAGATGTATTACAAGTCAATTTAGAATAGGACTTGTGACTTTGAATAACTCATAGTTAGTTATTGAATAAGTCTTGGTGGTTGAGAGAATTTATCAAGTTAGTTAGGATCCTCCCACCTTTTTCCCAAGATTCTTCCCCTATAAATACTTGAGGGGTTCTATTGTAATTTTTATCTTTTTAAAAGCAAGCAAAAACTTTGCCAAATTTGCAGCAAAGTAGTCTTTGAGCTTTTATGTGTAAATTGAAGAATTGAAAGAAATAGAAGAAGATTACTCAAGTGTTGAGTCTTTGTGCTACATTCTTGAGTTTGTGCTCCATATTATCTTTCTTACAAGTGTTTCTTAGAGAGCTTAATCGAATTTGATTTGCAGTCTTTGTGCTGCAAGTATTGGAGGTTAATATCAATTAGAGTAAATATTCTTTTAGGAAGAGTTGTAAGACTTTGTGCTTGCACTTGTTCTTGAAAGAAATTAGAAATAAATTTTGTGATAAGAAATAGTTGTGAGTCTTTGAGCTTATATTAGTTCTTGTTGTCTTGTGTAGAAAGGAATAAGTCATTTCAGATTTTGTGCTGTCATATTTTGTTCTTGTTATTATTAGTATAGAAAAGGGTAGTAGGACTTCACATATTCAAGACTTTGAACTTGATATTGCTGTCCCATCTTGAAGGAAGTGACGAAAGTCTTTGAGCTTTCAGGAAACTTCATTTCCTTTCCCCCATTTCATTTCAAAAGTTGTTACTATTGTTTTACATTAAATTGCTATCACTTTTCTGTGGAGAGAAAAGGATATTGGCTTTCTTGAAAAAAGAAGAAAGACTGTTGTTCCATCCTATTTTAGTTTTAGTATTAGATAGATAGGGGGAGCCTTCCCTTAATTAGGAGAGTATCATACTCACACACTCTGGTTGAAACCACAATTTTGTATATTTCCCCAAGTGTACAAAATTTTCAACCAACACCAAGAAGTATCTATTCAAAGGAGTATGACTCTTACAAGTTAAAGATATATATAGAGATCAGAATTGGAGTTTGTTGTGTGTGAAAAAAAAAGAAGATATATCAAGTACATACACCAAGTTTAAGAAGAGGGAGAATTATACGAAGATTATATCAGATTTAGTGAAGAGAATCTAATGGGTGCATAGCAGATTTCTAATAGAAGATTGTGGCCATATTTTTGGGTGACTTATGATCAAGTCATAGCAGATTTGAAAAAGGAATTATTGCAGTCTTGTGAAGGCCTCATATAAGAAGACTTGAAGGTGTGATAAGAATTGGATTGCAAAAGTGATTGTGATCTTCTTGTGAAAGATTCATATAGGAGATAGCAGATTTATAATATTGCAGACTTGTGATCAGTTTTATAATTGACTCAAGAAAGAGTACATGTGCAGATTTTGGAGGTGAGATTGTGATCACTTTGTGGCAAATTGGTGATCAGACTTATAGCAGATTTAAGTGACTATTTTTACAGATTAAGAAGGGTGTGGTATTTCTTGTAACTATAATTTTGAATTAGGGGTTGATGCCTCTAGTGGGCAATTGCTCACAAATTAGAATGAGGGGTTGATGCCTCTAGTGGGAAAGCGTCTCACAAACAGAATAAGGGGTTGGTGCCTCTAGTGAGTTGATATCTACATATTTATAAAAGAAGTTTTCTATATATAAGAAAGTTATTTTACTATGGTTTTCTCCCGAAGGGTTTCCATGTATATATCCTATGTTCTACTTGTGTTACATGGCAGTTAATTGAATATGCTTTAGGATTAAGTTATGTGCTTTTGTTATAAAGTTGAAAAAATAAAGTTTGTCGTTATACTGATTCATCCCCTCCCCCCACTCCCCGCTCTCCTCAGTATAACTGTGTTCTCAACACAAACCCTTTTGATTCCCAGTAATCATCGTTTCAAGAAAAAGTTTGATCCCCATCACTAAGATTTTGGAGAAGATATTATAAATTGTGTTACATAAGCTGATGGGTCTAAAATCCTACATTCTAATGGGATCTGATGTTTTGGGCACCAGAGTAATAAAAGCGTTATTGAGCTTCTTCAACAGTTTATTAGTCTAGAAGAAGTCCTTAGCCGCCATGGTGATATCATATCCTACAATATCCCAGAATTCCTAGAAGAAGGCTAGGGGGAATCCATTAGGTCATAGGGCCTTCTAGGCACCTATAGAAAGGGTAGCAATTTCGACATCCTCATCCAAGATTGGGGAGTCAAGCCGAGCCCTGTCCTCATCAAATAAAGTTGAAGGGATGTGGTTTAAAAATTGTTCTTCTAAGACACAACTGCAGACAGGAGTCTGTTTAGAGAAAACAGTATGGAAGTACTTAGAGTCAATCATATGTGATCATCTGCGAATGCATGAAGGCAATTCCCATCAATGAGACAAGAGATAGTGTTCCTTTTTTTGTGTCTGATGGTACATTTATGGAAAAAAAATGAGTTCTTGTCTCCCGCTTTCAGCCATTGGATTCTGGATTTCGGTTTTTTGAATATTTCCTCTTTTTTAAAAAATTCCTTCAGTCCAGATGTTGAGGTTTTCAATTTGATGGGTTTCATTAGAGGTGTCCCCTTGAGCCAGTTATAGCTGAATGTTGGTTAGCTTAGAAGCAAGCTCCTTTTTTTGTTCTAGGATATTATCGAAGCTGAATTTATTCCATCCTTCAACTTTATTCTTGAACAGATTTAGTTTCTAGGCAAGTATAGGGGTGCAACACCATTTAGTAATACAATCTCTAAAATTGGGGTGGGTATTCCACATGATCTCATACCTAAATAGGAAAGATGTAGTCTACCACCCCTGGTATACTCCAAATTTTTTGCTCCCCTTCCCACAAGTTTTGTTAAGACATAATGACAAACCGTTGACATGCATAAGTGATCTTCTGATCTTGCAAGGGTTGTTCGGTTTCTTTCTTCAAGTTCAAGGAGTAACAATGTTTCTTAGATGGTTTATATTCCCTGTTCTCTAATTTTCTTTTTGTTTTTTTGGCAAATACTCAGGTATTGTATACTGATTTTATATTGGCAAGTTCATCACAACATATTAGCATTTGAACATTATTCAAACATGAACTAAATGCATGGATTGTAACAAAATAACTTCATTAGCTGCTATAAACTAAGATAGATTGCAGAACTGAAATTGATATAAGACGGCCGAGCTAGTGACAAAAAGGTAATTTTAAGAATTGATGAATCTTAGATTCTCTAAATAGATTACAAACAAAATCTCGAGTGATACATTGCAGGTACATATACAAAACACAGAAATAATCGAGAGTATAATCCTTGACCTTTGAAACAAGTCCCAATCACACCTATTGCAAAGCATGAATGCCCTTCAATGCTTAGAAGGTATTCCAGAAAGTAGCATTTGTTTGCCCTCTCGGGTGAATACTTAAAGCATAAAGTACGTAATGCAGAATAATGCCATAGATATCAGACAAGTATCAGATATGTTATTCCATTCATTAGTGTCTTACACAAGTTACATTCGGAAGTATATAAAGATGTCAAGGGGGTGTGAGCGCCAACCGTCGCACTGCAACTACCACCCCTCAGTTGCCAACTAACCAACACAATTACAACTTAATTAACTAGTTTTATTCCCGTATACAATAATGCGGCTAACATCATCCCCCCCAAAAAGAAAAGTCGTCTCCAGGCGACTTACAACAAAATGGAGAATACATGGAGCTCGCAAAAACCCAGAAAAAAAACTAAGTGTAGAAGGCATCCCTGATGAAGAAGGCGCCGGTGGTGGTGTAGCAGTGGACGCCAAGCGCCCACGGAGCTCATACACCTGCTCCGTCCTCCTCTTGAGATCCCGTTCTGCGACCAGCTGCCGCTCCATAGCAGTCTTTACCATATAGGCTGCCTCGAGCACCTCCTTATCCTTCTTGTCCACACTTTCCAGTGCACTGACCAACCGAGTCTCCAACAGCTCCTTCGAGGCACTCTCCTCTTCCAACTATATCAGCAAGGCAGACTTCTCTGCTACCAAAGTGTCCATCGCTGTTTGGTTTTGTGCCATGGTAGCCTCTAGCTCTCGAAACCTGGTAGCCAGCTCCTCCCGAGCTGTTACTGCTGCCACCCTCAAAGCCTCAACTGTGGTTGCCGTCGGTTGTGACCTCCGAAGCTCTAGATAACCTTCACGAAAGGCCTGCTCTACCTCTCTCACCAACGACTGCATCCGGGTCTCGCCAACCCCCTCAGTGAGGCACCAAGCCTCCAGCATCGCCAGGCTCTCCGTGTTTGGCCACCTGGCACACTCAAAACACCTCTCAAACTCAGCTCGGCATCCGGTGCGGGCAAAGGTCAACAACCCCTCCATCCGCTCAACCATGGTCGCATCGGCCTGGAGCGTGGCAGATGACACAAGCCGCTGTGCTCCCAAAGTCATCTTGGTAATGAACTGCTCCAACTCTGCACCCTGCTGACTTCCCACAGGCACCCCCTCTGCTCTGTACAGACTGGTTACTACCACCGCAGGGGGTGAGGCAACCCTCTGAACCACCCTGCTGCTTGAGGAACTCCCTTCCTCGAGATTAATGACATCCAAGGAATACATGGTCCGCCTTGGGGATAGAGTGGCCTCTCCCGGTGCCACGGGTGCCATCTGGTAACGGCTCAACCAGTTAGTGAGGTCATCATGAAGAGTGATTGCTGCCGTCATTGCCTCCTGCATATATCCGGGCAACCCTGGCACATCCTGTCCTGTCTCATCCGGCACATCGTGCACCATGGAAGCCTCTGGCACATCGTAGGCCATGGAAGTCTCTGCACTCGCCAAGGTCTCCACCCATGGTGGTGTGATGGCTATCGTCACCCGAGGCTGCCCGAAGCTAGGAACTGATATTGTGGTGACTACACTCACTGTCCCGAAGGACCGCGACACCGCCAACTGACAAGTCTCCGGTAAGCGGGTTGGTGTAAAGTGGACCTGCACCTGTGATGCTAAAGTAGACCCTACTGTACCTGCCGACTCCACTACCCCCTCTTCAGGCAACTGGTCGCCTCTTCTCCCTGTCAGTCGGAAGCTTCCTCCGCTTACCTGGGAGGTGTCTGCGGATTCCTCCCTGCCACTTTCTGCATCGTCAGCCTCAGACTCTTCTGTGTCGGACTCCGTATCGGACATGGCGGCCTTTCTTTTTGTGCCCAAACATGCCTCCGTGCCATGTGCCAAGACGTCCAAGTGTGACCAATAGAATATGGGCGGCTGGTCTGGTGCAACACGCCCCTGCGGCTCCAATGGCTGTGAGCTCGGTGTGATCTGCGTGCGGACTGCGTCAAGGAGTAATTCGATGGCGTGATGCGGCATGTAGAACTTTTTGTATTGCAGCGTCATGAACTCGTCCATCCTATCTGCCAATAGTGACGCCCAATCGTATACCACTCCATTGTGCAGCCCGTTCATCAACACTATCTGTGCAATGGCTATGTCCGACACGCGGCTGGCACCTGTGAGGCGACTCTTCACCACTGACAACAGGCATCGCCATACTCCCTTGGCGAAAAATTGTTTCTTCACCAACCGACTCTTGCCTGCACTCTTGAGGCTATCTTTTTCTCCCTGGGTAAGATTATTGCGCAACATCAACTGCAGCAGTGTGGCACGATTTTCTGGGGATATTTTCTGTGAAGTGTCTATTTTTTTCCTTTTACCCTCGGTATGCCAAATACCCTAGTGAACTCGCCTGCCATGAATGACACCGTTATCCTCTGATGTTGATAATCAAATACTGACAGGTGGCGATGTCTGTCATAGTTGCCAATCATGGCACACAAAACCACCTCAAAGTCCTTTATCGAAAAAACTAGCATCTGGACGGCCCAGTGTACCTGTGCTTGGCAAAGGCTTTTCTTTATCAGATCATCCTGAGGTGTCTTTGCCCACCAGTTCCGACAGTCTATTCTGTTCAAACCCTCGAACATAATATTATCTGCCGTTATTTCATCTTTTGTCCTTTGTCGCCAAGGGTTTGGGACGATGCTTCTTGCTTTTTTGACTGGTGCTCATACCGAGGCTACCTGCAATACACACCCCAGATGGCAAAATCCATTTGCCTATGGCTGCACTGGTTTCTTTTTGCCCTCCCTGCAACTTGTCTTCTAACGACTGCAATCGTTTTTGCCAATCTGCCTTGTTCCTGTTTATGTCCATTAGTCCCAGATTACTTCTTCAATTTTGCTTTTATAACCTTTTTAAAAACAAAAACCCATCTGCCGCTTTTCAAATAACCTTCCCCAGCGTATGGTGCTCCCTTGTGCGGCTGCTACGGACTTGTGTGTCTGCTGTGGACTTGTGCGTGTTGTCCGGGCTGTGTGTATTTGTGCGGGCTTGTGCGGGCTGTTTTATTTTTTTTGTTGTGCGGCGGGGGTTTTATTCACGGTTGGCGGTGTGCGAGTGATCACCGCATGGTGGCATCCATCACCGGAGGCCCCACCGCACGGTGGTTCCATCGTATGGTGGGCCCACTTTCGTTTTTTTTTTTTTTTTTTAATATATCCGTACGGTATGGTCATCGTACGACCTTTTTATTTTTCCAGATTTAGTCTATCAAGCATCCTGACTAGATGGTCTAGGCTCCCTCCGTTCATGGTTAACTTTTAATTTTGACCCGTTGACGGTGTCTGGTATCTCTTCCTCGTCCAGCGTCCACAACTTAATTGCCCTGTTGGTATTGACCTTGCATACCTTGAAGGGCCCTAGCCATCGCACTTTGAATTTCCTAGGTTTGATTTCGTTCCTTCCATTGAACTTCAACACCAACTGCTTAGGAGTAAACTTCATTCGCCGAAGATGCTTGTCGTGCCAACCCTTCCGTCTTTGCTGGGCTGTTTCTGTCGCCCACTGAGCCATCATCCTTCGTTCATCCAATTTGTTCAAAGTGTATAGTCTCTCTCTTAGGCTTTCCATGTCGCCAAGTCGATTATCGATGGCGATCCGGAGACTCGGCACCATGAATTCAACTGGCACCACGGCTTCTTGTCCATACATTAGCTGGAAGGGAGTTTGTCCAGTAGTTACCTTGTAAGTTGTTCGGTATGCCCAAAGTACTGACGGTAGGCGCTCCTCCCAGTCATCCTTCTCCACTCCGCAAGACTTATAAATCATCGACATGATTATTTTATTGGTCGCCTCGGCCTGCCCGTTCGCCCACGGATAGTAGGGGCTTGATAAGGAGTGGAAAATTTTGAACTCCGTTGTTAGCAATTGGATGATGTGATTTACAAAATGTCCTCTGTCACTCGTCAGTTGGATTGGAATCCCATACCGCGTAATGATGTGTTCATAGATGAATTTTGCTGTATTGACCGCTGAATTGTCCGGTAAGGCCCGTGCCTCCACCCACTTGGTCAAGTATTCTGTTGCCACTACAATGTATCTGCATCATCGGGCTCTACTTGGTTTTAATGGTCCGATGAAATCCAATCCCCATCTCTCAAACAGTTCTTGGGCATTCGATGGGTTGAGGGGCATAAAATCCCTCTTTAATGGCCGTCCGACCCATTGGCATGTATCACAGCTCGTCACCCACTCTCTGGCGTCATTATGTAGTGTCGGCCACCACAGTCCTGCCAATAGAACTTTCCTCGCCTTGGTATCGGGCCCCATGTGTCCACCTGCGGGCCCTTCATGTGCTTCCCTTAGGACACCTTGAATTTCCTCTTCTAGGACGCATCGCCCTAGGATCTGGTCGGGTCCCATTTTATACAAGAGGCCATTAATGAGTTGGAATGTCCTGCTCCTCAGTACCAGTTTCCTTCTTTCTCCTGGTGGCATCTCCCTCGGAAACCGTGACGTCGACAAGTATTCTCCCACGCTTGCGTACCATGCGGGGAGAACCGCGATGCGAAATAAGTGCACGTCTGGAAAATCTTCATTCACTCCTTTGGCTGGTTCTCCTGACTGGATTCTCGACAGTTGGTCAGCTATCACATGGCTTTTCCCAGGTCTTACGATAATGTTAAATGTAAATTCCTGCAGCAATAGCAGCCATCGGTTGATTCGTCCTTGGATAATTGGCTTGTTTACCAGGTACATTAACGCTTGGTGGTCCACATAAAATGTGAACAAGGTGGCCATCAAGTAATGTCGAAATTTTTGGACGGAGTACACCATCCCGAGGGCTTCCCTTTCTGTGGTGCTATATTTTTTCTCTGCCTTCGATAGAAGTCTGCTTGCAAAGTGGACCAGGTGATCCAACCCATGGTCGCCAACCTGCGCCAGTGTGGCCCCTATGGCAAAATTGGATGTGTCAACGTGTACGTGGAACTCTTTGTCCCAGTCAGGATATGTTAGGATTGGCGCACCTACCAACCGTGACTTCAGTTCTTGGAAGGCCTCTTCCTGAGCCTTCCCGCATGTATACCGTTCACCTTTCCTTGTCAGCTTGTCCAGAGGGCAGGATACTCGAGCGAAATTTTTGATAAATCGCTTGTAATACCCTATGTGTCCTAGGAAGGATTTGACTCCCGTGACATCTGTCGGTGCCTCCATTTCCACTATCACCGAATCTTGTCTGGGTCAGTCTTGAGTCCAGCCTTACACACTATGTGTCCTAACAGCTTCCCTTGAGGCACCATGAATCTGCATTTTTGGGGGTTGAGTGCTAGGCAAGCTCACCTGCATCTCTCCATGCATTCGCCAAGTGCGGCCAGATGTGTATCTTGGTTACCGTAGATGGACCAGTTGTCAAGGAACGCCCTGAAGTTCCCTACTGACATCTTTTCAAATATGTGAAGGATTATCCATTGAAATGTCGCCGGTGCATTGCATAATCCGAACAGCATTCGATTATACGCATACACGCCATCCTCCACTATGAAGGTGGTTTTTAATTTGTCTTCTTCGGCGATGGATATCAGGTTATACCCAGAAAATCCATCCATGAATGAATAAATTTCATGACCGGCCACTTCTTCCAAGATGCTATCCGTAAATGGTATTGGAAACGGGTCTTTTATGGTGACCGCGTTAAGGCATTTGAAATCCACGCAGATTCGGACTTGGTTTGCCTCTTTTTTAAGGGATATCACTAAGGGCGACACCCACTCGTTGGTCTGCACTTTAAAAATAATCCCAGCTTCAAGCATACGTTCAATTTCATCATTCACTCTCGCCGCATAGTTTTTATTCATTCTGTACGGCCTCTTCTGTACAGGTACGGCCCCAGATATGAGTGAAATTTGGTGTACGCACAATTTTGGCGGCACCCCTTTGAGGTCCTTATATGTCCAAGCGAATACATCCTTGTATTCCATGAATATATTAAACGCGGCGGCTTTCAGGACTGGATTCCAGTTGTTGCCAACCAGGATGTTCCTTGGCTCCGCTTCCGTGCCGAGGTTTGTAGGTTTTACGGACTCTTCGTACCGGATTTGTTTCGTCATGTCAAACCTGTGCGTTGGTACTTCGTTGACCGGGGCGTCCCCTTCAGTGTATTCCCCATATGCTGGCGGAAATTCGTTCTCGTTCGGTTCCTCGTCAACCTGCAACATGTTGCACCCATACAGCAACTTGTAGTCCTCCATTTGCCAGTGGAAGAGCCCATTAAGGGAATCGGTCTTGTCCTCGGAACATCCTTGGATTCCCAAGACGCCTTCCTCGTTCGGTTCCCTTCCGTACTTTCCTCCGTCAACTCCGCCCTCACCGTCTGATTCCGACTCTGACGCGAGTTCTTCACTTACAAGTTGTGTTTTCAGGTCGATAATAAATTTTCTCTCGGCTTTCTCCATTGACAACGTGTTATGCTTCCAGTTGTGATTCACTCTGGCTGCCACCAACCATCCTCTGCCCAGAATGGCGTCGTATCCTTTCTTGGCGAGCGGAATCACCATGAAGTCGAGGACAAATGGTTGTGTCCCGATGGTCACTTGTTGCGCCATGAGCGGTCCAAGGGGTTTGATACCATGTTGATCCACTCCCAGTAAGTTGAAGGTTGATGGCCATAGTGTCGGCTTGCCAAGCTGCTTCCAGGTCTCTTCCGGAAGCACATTCACTCCCGACCCGCCGTTGACAATAGTGTCAGTCAAAATGGTGCCAAGTATTCCCATTTCTACCACCGCTGGGTGCCGGCCAGTGTATAGTGTTAGGACCAATGGGTCTGTAGGTGTTCTGCCAGAAACATCCGTATTTTGGGTCGCTTGACTGTGCAGAGTTACTTGCACCGTACGTAATTGCGGCATCATTTCCAGGAGTTCCTTCATCTTCACGGGTACTTCAATCTGCAGCATTTGCTTCAGGATATTTTCCTCCGCCTCAGAGCGGGAAGTACTTACCGCTTCCTGGGTGCTCCCTTGTGCCAACATTTCCTTCGCCACTTCAGCCTTGGCCTCCAGTGCCTGTTGCTTCTCCGTGCGAGGGTCCGGGTATGTGGCCTTCTTTGCCTGTGACCGTGTGATTGCCAATACCCGTTCCTCCGTCCTGTCAATTTTGAGCAGGTTCACTCCTGATTTTGGGCAAGTTACATCATTGTGGTCTCCAAGCCCACACCATTTGCATAGTTTTTGTGGAGTTTCTTCTGAGGTGCATTCCCTGGCAAAGTGGCCCCATTGATTGTAGGCTCGACACTGGATCATTGGCTGTCCCTTTGCATCATATTGGATCCGGCTCCTATTATTATTATTGGTCCTCCCCCCTTGCCGGTTGTTCCGGTATCCGCCAGATGATGCATTATTGTTGGGGGTTTGCAAAGTTCCGACGGCCGGCTGCTCTTGCGTGAAGAGAACTTGTTGGTTCCTGGTTTTCATATTGTAGGGACATTCCTTTGTCAAATGTCCCACAATCTAACAAATGTCGCAGAAAGCCTTCATGGGGCAGGACCCCTTGGTGTGTCCGTACAATCGGTACACCACACGTCATTTTCTTCAGTCTTACTTGTACTCCCTTTCATGGCTTTGAATTCTTTCAGCATTCGTTCCATGTCCTTTTGGAGAGTGTGCACCTTTTTACTCGATTCGCCACCACTGCTGCTTTCCCCGTCAGAGTCTTCATCATCGTCAGATGAGTATTTATTACTTTTCTTCTTCTTTGATGTTTTGTATTCGCTCTCTAGGTCCATCGCCCTATTATAGGCGTCGTCATATGACGTCGAGGGTACAATTTTCATCTTTTTTCGTAGGGAGGATTTTAATCCTTCGACGAACCATCGTTTTTTCCATCCCTCTGTTGGTTGGCTTTCCATTTTACCCAACAATTCCTTCAACCTCCTGCTGTATGCCCGTACTATCTCCTTGGTACCTTGTTTGGTACTGTATATCTCCGTTACAATTTCGTTGTCATCACGGAGAAACCGAAACTCCTCGTGAATTCCTTCTGTAGGTTGGCCCATGTGGCCACTTTTTGCTTGTCTACATCGGAGTACCAATCTATGGCAACTCCATGTAACGTGGCTGGGAACTGTTGTACCCAGTCATCCTGGTTTGTCACTCCGTTGGCGGACCAAATGGTTTCACATGTACGGTAGTGTCGTAAAGGGTCTTCCTTGCCGTCCCCTGTGAACTTTGGCAATTTTTGTTTACTCGCCATCCCGGGTCGTCTTCGTGGGGGTGGCAGTGCCTGTGTTTGTGGCCCTGCACTGCTTCCTCCGGCACTGGTGGTGTGTCCTGCGTGGGCGACTGGAGGTACGGTGTTTTGCCTATCGTGTGTGGCACCTACACCCGTACGGTTGCCCTCCCCTTCGCTCTCACCCGCGCCCACTCCTGGTTCCTGTTGGTGATCTTCACTCCGTGGTGTAAGGGATAAGTTTCTAAACTGATCCCAAGTCTCCTCGACTAGATTTCGTCGTAACCTTGTTTCTTCCAAAAACTCTTCGTGGCTCCGTGTCCTACGATGCTCTGGCGACGCATAGAAATTTTTGTCGGCTTTTGCACCCTCCGTGACACCTCCTTGGTTCCTCTCGAGCCACCCTTCAGCAGGTTGTCCTTTGGCAAGTTGCCTCAGCCTCCGTCTACGTTCTACACGTTGCTCCAGAATCAAGGCCCTCTGCGCGGCCTCCCACTCGTCCGTTTCTGCTTTCTTATTTCTATCTTTATTCAAAAGGTTGGGCATTAATTGCCATACATTTCCATACTTCGCAATACATAAACAAAATTACGTCTTTATTAATTCATTTGTCGGATACAATCTTGTGTCGATGACACTTTTATTTAAATATATAAAGTTCAAGTTTCAATTCTCTCCTGGCCTGGCGCCATCCCATTCCGCTTCCCGTCGGTTGCTGTCTTCGTACTGTTGCAGGATTTGTTGGCGTCGCTCTTCCTGGGCAATCTCCTCTAGGCGAGCTTGTTGTGCCAGCGATGCCTGTGCAAGCAACCGGGGGAGGTGGTTCATCAACCGGTTTACGGCCGGGCCAACCTCCAGCGCTGTCCACACGGCACTTGGTGGGATTTCCACCTCCGCCGCCTCTCGTCGGACGTAGGTCTGGATGGCTACTTGGAGCAAAATTGAAAATTCTCTCGTTGTCGTGTCTTCTCCTGTGTAAAGTTCTGTTCGCGCGTCGTCGGCCTCTGGGTTTATTTCACCAACGGGTAGGCCCATCGTGTCCGTACGCCATCTGCATCTTCCGTTCCCCAGTACGTCTAGGCAACGGCGCCAAATGTTTGCCCTCTCGGGTGAATACTTAAAGCATAAGGTACGTAATGCAGAATAATGCCATAGATATCAGACAAGTATCAGATATGTTATTCCATTCATCAGTGTCTTACACAAGTTACATTCGGAAGTATATAAAGATGTCGAGGGGGTGCGAGCGCCAACCGTCGCACTACAACTACCACCCCTCAGTTGCCAACTAACCAACACAATTACAACTTAATTAACTAGTTTTATTCCCGTATACAATAATGCGGCTAACAACATTATGCTGTGTACAATCCCAAAAGCCATAATATCGCCTAACAATGATTATATCAGACCAAACTAACATAGGCGTCACATACACAAGTGTTGGTAGTATGATCCTTCAACTATGAGGTCAAACTAGTCAAATTGACTCCCTCATAGAAAGTAAGTTGACTAACTTATCTTCTTTTCCCACACCTCCCTCTTTATGAGGGACTATGATTGATGTTTGGCATCCAAGAAAGAGCAGCTCTATATATTTGGCAGGACCACGAATTCCTCAAGAGTTGTGAATTCATCTAAGAGATGAATCTTGTCCTTTCTGCCATGGTTTTAGAGAACATTCAACCTTCCCTTCACCACATCCCCTTCAGCACTTATTGCACCTAAGCATGTAATAAAATAAGCCAAGTCGATTAGTAAACTTCTAATTCCCTATAATACCACGCCAATCTTGACTCAAAAATCTCCTTTATTTTTGTCTTATTCAATTGGATGTCTTTGCTAATGCATTTGAACAAATTTGTTTAACTTGTGAACTGTTTTGAATTTTCACTGGTCTCCAAAGATTTACTCCAAGACATGCTCTAATACTACCGAAAAGTGGCGTTGACCCGCTGACTAATCTTCTTTGTCTCTTGTGATTTGTCTTTATCCTCTCCTATGGAGTCAAAGTAATTTGTTCTCCAAAAAAATCAAAGGCAAGTCGAATATTTTGAATATCCCAAATGGGAGCTGACACCAACCAAAAGGAACTCAGTATTTGTTTGCTAGCAACCAAATGCTTGTCCCATCTTTATCTTTGCCCCACACTATCTTAAGCTCCACTAGCCATTTAAATTAGATTCAAGACTAAGTGCACAACGGCTAAAACAAGGTAAACATCATCTTGCTAAGTAAGAAGCGCCCCCAAAAGAAAAACAATGAACCCCCAAAAGAATTATTATCACAAACTCAAACTTATTATTGACCTTTAGCAAAATCTCCTTTTCATAATCTTAAATATTCAATCAATCCACCTGTGAATATCTTTAGCACAGCTTGCAAGAACTTTCACACAAGCTAAGACTCTAGACGAATCTCACTATATTGACCAATGAAGATCTCTCACCTCCTTGGCTAATCTTCTTTGAGAGGGTTTTTGTCCTCCTGAAGGTTGAGACAAACTTCATTCAATCTTAAAACCCCAAGGCTTTCACCAGATAGGAATAACATAATCTGCATAATGCCAAATGAGCCCCTCAACTACCTTTTATACTTTTTTCCAACCAAACTTCCGGAAAGCACCATTTAAAGCTCACTTTTTAATTTGAACTCTTTTTTAGCTCCAAAAAGACCTTTTTATTAAAATAATAAATTGACATGCAAGATCCATGTTTTATGCATACATGATTTAAGACTTTTGGTCCCGGTTTTGGCTATCTATAACACTAAGGTGCATATAAAATATTTTAAATAATATTAAGCAACCTTAGTAAAATAATTAAATATAAACCATTATTGCACCCATTTTGCAAAAACTGTTAGAATGCGTTAGAATCAAAATCTGACTACGCTAGAGTGATCCCGATGAAAAATAAGGATAAATGAATCCAACCGAGCAACTTACTATGAATAGACACCCTCTCAAAGAATCTTGAAGAGCACACCATAAGCCAAAAATTACCCTGAAAAGTGGTATAAGTGTCCTCAAGACTGACAAAGATAAGTGGCAACATCAAATAAATGCTTTAACAACATTGACACTCACCGAGAAGGTCAGTGCCAACCACAATGCAAGAGAACCCAAAAATAGGGACATTACAAAAGGTTCCACATGAGGTCTATGCAGCGAAGAAAGGAGCGGGGTGTTGTGATTCAAGACAGTTCTTGGGAGTGCCACAAGTTGGCTATTGCTATAGATGCCCCAATTGGAAGAAACCATAAATTGATCAAGTTTCACTTGGATGAGATTGTCACCTTTCCTACAGTTAGTCCGGGTGAATGGGTGCCCTTATAAGTCAGTATAATCATTTAGGCCACCAAGCTTCTCAAAAGTGAATAAGGGGGTATTAAAATCTCTAGCAGTCATCCAGAGAGAGTCCCCATTGGCCAAGATTAGGGAGGAGATATCATCCCAAACAACTTTCCTCACATTCCTCACATTAGGGGCATAAATACGACAAGAATCCAAGAGCAAGTCAAAGAGCTGAACTTGACCTCTAGACTGCTGACAAAGAGAGAAAAGGGTGCTTAAAAAACATGGCCCATGTTTCACATAGTTGCAATGCCCTCAAATACCCCTTGGGCATCACTAATGTAGAACTTAGTCGAGGACAAAAGTAGTTAGCAACAGCTTTAAAATTGCTTAGTGTCATTTTAACTTCTTGAACGATAAGGATATGTATCTTTTTCTCAAGGATGTGATTCTTGAGAGAAAACTATTTGAGGACTATTTAGACCTCTTATGTTCCAAGATAGGAATCTCATTTACGGTTCTTTGTAAAGGAGGTCTCAAAGGTCTTCTAACTTCCATATGCAATTTCTTTGGCTATCTCCTTCCACCAAGTCTATCATTGAGAAGATCTTCCAGCCTTAGAGTCAACTCCCACATCTGCTTTCTTGTTTTCTTTCTAGGGGCTGACCAACCCTTATCAAAGGAGTTAAGGGGAACGTTTAAGCTATCTCCCAAGGAGAAAGAGAGTTCCTTCCTACAAGACTGCAAAGTTGAGGTTTCATTCCATTTTCCTTTGGCATAGGACCTTCCATTTGAGGTGTAGCAGGAGGTTTAGAGGAGGCACAAGTGAGTTCCCCTTCTTTCTCCTCCTAAACAAGGTTAGGGGAGAGGGAGGAGTCAATCTGACCCATGACAAGGGGGTTCAAGGGGTCCCATAGTCAAGAAGCCAAAGTGTTGTTCATCTGCCACAGCAAAGGAAAGAGGGGCCTGATCTAACCACAACATCAGGGAGATGACTACCTCAAGAGCTTGGGTGCCCTATTTGAGTGGAGAGTTGATAATTTTTGGGAGGTCATCTTTGAAAGGATAGTCTCCAACCTCATCAATTTGCGGAGCTATAGGCCCTTTAAGTTTTTGGCTCTATGTTTTAGGTGCCTTGCAGTCTAAGACTAGGTGTCTTGTTTTTTAATAGTTTTAGCATAAAATAGTAGCATTTTTATACAAAATGGATTGGGTCCATTTTCCCAATTTAGACTAGAGAATGATAAAATTAGGAAAGGTTTTGTGTATATAAATATTAACATAGAATCTGGCAAAGACTACTTGGATTTAGCTTTTGTGATGTTATCAATGTAGGCAAAGTGTCCAAAAGAGTTGTGTGTCCATTTGAAATCTTCATCATCCTAGAATGAGGGGAAAGCTTGGCAGCCCCCAAATAAGGGCCATCTTGTCGGGATCTGCAATGGGATGAAACCCGAGCTTCCGGCGGCAAAGGGACAAGTTGTGTTTGTCGTATATCCAAGGTCCAATTGTAAGGACTATGAGAAGATCCTCTTTGGAAGTAAATCTAAAGAGAAAGAGACCATCGACCATAGCACTTGCAGCCACACTTTCCTTCAGTTTCAATTTGGCCAAAAACCAACATCAAACCATATCAATGGTGGGATGAAAGGAGAAGAATTTACCAACCAGGGCGTTATTCATGGCAAAAAGAATTGAGTCAATTGTGGAGTCAGGAAGTTTTATTGACACCCCTTCCTTAGATTCAGAGAACTCGGGTAGCCTTAAATCCTTGTACACCTCGAGTCTCACCCACAAAGACACTTTTCCAATCCTTGAGATTTGAGTTCCCAAAGGGATTCACATGCAATATAGGTTGTGGACCTAATCTGAACCTTAGAGACCCGTGGGTCATCCAAATCAGGGATGACAACAGAGACTGCTAGTACAAAGTGCTCCTCCATAGGAGAAATGGCATTTAAAGAGGCGTCCAAAAGAATCTGAGCATGCGTGGGAGATGCATGAGGTGAGAGTGGCCACCCCCCCTTCCGCCCACATAGTTGTCATGGCTGAAAGTATCCAACCCATTGTAGTGTCAGACAATTTCATTGACGTCCCTTCCTCAGATTCAGAGAACTCGGGTATCGTCAAATCCTTGCACTCCTCGAGTCTCACACATGAGGATACTTTTCTAGTCCTTGAGTTTTGATTTGCTAGAGAGATTCACAGGGAGCGCATGCTCCACAAAATCTTTGTCAACAAAAGTTGTGGACCCAATTTGAACCTTAGAGACCCCTGGATCATCCAAGGTAGGGATCACAACAGAGACTGTTGGTACAACGTGCTCCTCCAAATTAGAAACATGTAAAGGGGTGTCCAAAGGAATCTCCGCATGCATGAGATGGGGGTGCCGTGCACCATGTGCGAGAAGAATTCAAACTTGGGAAGAGTGGGAAAGTTGCAGGACACCAAGCTGAACTTCCAAAAGTCTAATTCTCTCAATCAAATTGTTTAGTATATGATCACTATACAATCTTTTTTTATGGAGAGGTTCTGAGTAAACATGCATATACCATTTATTTTCTTGCTTAAAGATACCCTACTCAAATATGGAAGGAGGAATCAACATTTGAAATATCTAGAAATTCAATGAAGCCCTGGCTACTTGAGCTTCTTGGAACTAATCCCACAATTTCTTGGCCTTGTGTAGCTCCACACTACCATAAATTTCTCTAACCTAGAAAAGCATATATTCAAATTTTTTGAGACTATCTAGAGTTATTCAACATGGAAAATAGGAGGTGCTCAATTTGTCAGATTCTAGGACAATTGGAGTGGCTTCCTAGTTGTGTCAATACACCCTATTAATTCTCTGCAGGACACTCCCCGATCCAAATGATGTATATATATATGGACTGGATTATATCAATAATTCTATCACATTTAGTAGTGATTGCAACACTGCTTTTTTCAGTCAACAAGTCCTCACAGATAGAAAATACTAAATCTGTCATATTCTGTGAAGACAATCGGATTTCTGAGCTTGTTGCTTAATGTGCATATGTACAATACATGATGCAGTTTTTTTTTGGCCTCTTAGTATAATCATGCTTCATATTATGTCTGATTATAAGTCAATTAGATGGATTATAGAATCAATGAATTGTCATTGTACATACACTTAAAAATTTCAGCATCTTTCAAGGTTTGTTTATGTTATTTTGGGTATTTTTATTTATTTCTATTCAAAAATGCAAATATTAACTTTCTATATTTGTTTAACAACCATCACCTTGCCATTTTGAAATCAAGGAAAACATTCGCCATCTCCAAAACTTGAAGAAACATTTAGAATCACTCTGTCAACTATCCTGCAATTTAAAGATTCTGCGTATTGACAAGATGATCATGTTCTGATTATTGATATTAGCTGCCTAAAATTTCTATTCATTTCATTTGATATCATTGCTTTGATTTCTAGATGCAATCATTGGATGCACTTGGAACACTGGAAATTTCAATGCTCGAGTTACATCAGGAAGCACAGGTATTGTGGGCTATTTACATGATGTTTGTGCACATCTTAACTCAAATAAAAATATATACAGTGCCAACATTTTTGATAACCACTATTACAAAAGAAATATTTACTTTAGTAAATGCATATTGAACATAGTAATATTGTAGATCTGAAAAGTTGTAAAAATATTTAACAAATGAATAAATTGGTTACACAATCAGGAGAATGTGATTCAGTATTCACAATTATCTATCATTAGCAAATATCATCACTGACTATGTCCTATCATAATAGCCAGCCCTTCCTCTTGAATTCAACTTTTTTGGGATCTAGATGCCTTGCTGAGGAGGAAGATCAGCACTATAATATCTCAGTTTTGTACTGACACCAAGAGAGGTGCCTCCAGAAAAATAACTTATAAATTTCATAGAGGAAACAAAAATCTAGGCTATCTTTTTCCACCAAAACCAAATTGATTCAGTGGCAATTCTTATGTAAAATCATATTGGCTGAGACCCAATTAGCAAATGCATGCCAGACTTTGCAAGCCTCTATAGATATTTCAGAAAATTGATTTGTTTGTATTCTAGTCACGAACTGGATACAAACCATAATTGATGACAAAGTTCCTTAAGGACCCCATGATGTGCTTGGTACCTGTTGATGTGTCTAAAGTCGCATTGCTGCAAACTCCATACGGCCAAACACATAATAGAATGTACTCGCTGAGTATCCTATCCTCTCTTGAGATAAGGAAATCCCTAATGCTATTTCTTACGTTTGATCAAAGGGGACAACCTCAAGGTTTTGTTTGTTAGGTCTTGATTGCGGGATTACTCAGTAGTTTGATGTGTTTTTGCTGGAAACACAAGGGGACTTACGGTAAAATAGGAGATTGCTAGATGAGTTCCCTAGGACTTTAATGGTCTTGCTTATCGAATGGTTTAAGTTGGGTTGATACTGTTTTCAGCAGGACTGTGGATTCTCTTGGTAAAAAAGGGAAAAAAGAGGGATAGAGAAAGAGAGGTACAGAAAATCTAAGCTATTTAATTAGGATAGCATATTCAGTAAATAGACAGACACCTCCAAATAACTAGATTAAGCATTATCAGCCATTTAAGCACAATACTTGCATCAATCTAGTGTGATCTTCAAGGGAAAATTCAATTTTCATGCTATTAAATACGACATCAGAACTTTAACATTCATTCAGTGAGAATTCAATAACCAAACTAAGCATATGAAAGGTTCAGATTAACCATGCAGAAGGAAAGACAATCAGCCATTCCCTATTGGTATGAACAGCGAGGATTCTATCAGATGTTTACTTTAGAAAATGCTATATAAAGGAAAGAAACATAACTGAAAATTCTAAATTAATGAAGAAGGAGACCATGCACTCACAGGGAAACTTGAAACAGTCTTAACTTTGCATTAAATCCTGTAAATTTCGCCAGAGCTTCAGCAACAATCCATGAACTTCTTACAAAATGAGGGGAAACCAGTCCCCTTAAATAGGCTTCAAAAATGGATGAATGGCCAAGCTCTAATTAAAACAAGAGGCCCAGATTCATCCTATAAAACATGGCTGCCCATACCCATAAATGGGAGGCAAATATCAACAACTACCCCAAAGGGAGCAATAACTACCCAAAAAGGTAATTAAAACTTATCCAAAATAATCTAAAAGTGCACATACATAAAGTTTACATTTATAGTTGACTTGGAAGTCAAATATGATCCTTTGGCCAAAAAGTGCACTTTTCAAAATTCAAAAGAAAAAAGCACTTTAGGAGAGCACTTTTTATTTTTCAGCTTCACATCCCTTTTCCAGGAATTCATCCTCGTCGTGCAATATTCTTGCCAAAGGTCCCGACCTGCTGCACGTTCTTTACGAACATATTCCTGGAACCTGGTGCACAATTGGAATAGCAAACTAAATGGAGGCATAGGAGGATGGCGAATTTTATACTGCATGCCCTCAAGGTACTGGTCCACGTGCTTCAAACCGTCCTTCCAGCTGGAACGATTACACTCGAAGCACAACATGTCTGAATGGAATTGACTAGCAAAACTCAGGTCCCTGGTGAAATAGGTGATCCTATCCGTCCCTAGTCTTTCCTCCCAGTCCGGCTGTATCACATCATCAGACAGGTCATTTCGCCATCTTGAGACCATTGATCGGAGGATCGTCTTGTCGAGTTCTTGCATGCCTCTCAGAATTGCCTCGCATGCGTTGTTTTCTTTATCAATGATTTCTCTTGTGTCATTCTTCATGGTGATAGTCCAGTACCACTCTTTGAAAATGCCGATATCATGGGGATGCAGGATGTCGGAGAGTGTGGGGATCTGTGCCTAGGTCCAAAAGAGAGCTCTTACGAGGGGAAGAGTAGTGGCAGCCACTTCATGCATTCTAAGGGATTCCCTTTTCACCTCTAATAGCCTGACCAGGGTGGTCTCTCGATGGTGGGCCATCTCTTTTACTTCTTCAAGGATTCGTTCTCCCCTCCCTTTGATACCTTGTATCCTTTCTCTGACGGCCCTTACAGTATCCCGTACTCCTTCAAACTCCGTCATGGTTCTTTGTGCCAATGCCGTCGGGGGAATGTGGGATTCGGAAGCATTGTGTAATGGTCTTAGGAGTTGATCGATGTATCCCTCAGCCTGCTCAGCACGAGCTCGATACATGTCCTTTTCAACTGTTATTTCTTCAAGTTGCCTGTAATGTCCCCAACTTGGTTCAAGACAGTTGTAACCGTAATTAATTGATTTCCAATATATTTATAACTTAACTAAATCAATTAAGAGACAAAACTATCTTAACACGAATCCAACCTAGGATGTTCTACCTTTTCTTTAATCCATCAAGTACTAGCTATCTCACCATACTAAATAATTAATCCTATTTTTGCTTTATAAATCATTTACGCATTTATTAATTTTTAATTAATAAATACTTATTATTATCAATCAATTAATAAATACTTTGTTTTGGTGATTTAATAAATATTTATTAATTTACTAATAATTACTTTTTATTATATTAATATTAACTATAATTATTATATTAATATTTATTATTATCAATATCTATATTTAGGATCTTTATATTATTCCTTATACTGAATTGAAAATATATATATAAATAAAGAAATGAATTAAATTATATAATCAATTATTTATGTATTTGCTAATAATCTATTATATAGATTATTAATACTACCATTGCTTCAAATATTATTGGTTATTAATATTACAGTGGCTGATAATGGCAGACAGAACTGACACATGTCAGATCTGGTCTGCCACTTTCATGAAATTATGTACTGCTATATTACATATTTCCATCTATGCTAATATTATTGTTTAATTCTGTATAAAGACATTATCGGGCTTCATATTTTAGGCATACATATTAAATAGCTTTCCATGCCTACCACCAAGAGAAGGATGTTACTGCCCATAGCTCAATAATGGTTCAGATTTGATATGATCGGTGGTTGCAGATTATACATAAATATTTTTTATTACCTATATGATTGTATTAGGTTGTTTTTCTACATTCCTTGTGCAATCGATTATGTGCCTACAGCCATTACTCTTGTGTGCCATTTTTCCCCACCTCTTACTTTAATAATATGCGACCAGTTTATACCAAAGGCACTTACTCAATAGAGTTGATCTAAACAGGATAAAAAATAAATAAAAAATAATCTCCTTCCCTTGATAGAAAGAATTTGATCTCCCTTTTGTATCTCGCAAGAGGGAATGGCTGCATCATTTGAGAATCAAAGTGATGTGTCTCTCCATAATCATATTGCATCTCCTCTTAACATAAGCAGATAGGTTAAAGACAAACATAGAACTTAATGATTGTTTGTTTAAGTGTTTGACTAATTGATGTTCATATAGAAATACAAGGTATCGTGATGGTAGAAGGAAGCTCATGCCAATAATTCACCGTAATTCCATACTTTACTCAGCGTCTAGCTTGCAACTCCATTGCTCCATAGATAAGTCGTATTGGTGTTCAGAACTCGACTACGTATAAAATAACAAAGAGATGATATATACTTCGGTCAACACTATAGTCTCTTAATTAATTATAATGTCGAACTAAATATGATTGCCGTGAAACGTTTGCTCCCCAAACTACTATCGCCAAAATATTGATATGCTCGATTAGTATTTCTTAGGTTGATATCCACTGCTCAATAGTGATTCTTCACTTTATGATAAGGGATTGATGAGACGATTATTGATCTTAAAGACTAATTACTAATTAGTCGATATTTTAATCACTTCATTGGTGTATTAACAAAATATTTTTAAGTCATTGTTTTTAATTTAGATTGCTGTCTTCGTATTATTAAACTCCATAATAATGGTTGTTTGTTTCATTGCTTATTGTTAGTTCTAAACAAATGACTTCTCAAGTCCCCCTTTAATATAGACATCGTTATAAACATGTGTAATGTTTATAATAATATTAATTTACTCTATTTGAATATTTTCAGAATATTATTATTAATGAATATTAATTAAATAATAATATTTAATAATTTTAATTAATCCTTCATTAATAAATATCATATTAATTAATAATAATTATTTCATTTAGGTTTTATATATATGTAAGTAGTATATTTCTAGGCATTAAATAAGTTCATCACAAATTACTTTGACATCAATGACAATTATTCATCATATGATTCTTTTAGTCATTGTTTACTCCTTTGTATTTTTAATTGTATTATTATTATTTATTATTGAATATATATAAATTATGTTTACAATTAAGAAAATGTAAATTATGTTTATAGTTTATAATATATAAAATATGTTTATAATATAATATTAATTTATTTTTTATTTGAATATTTATTAGTAATAAATATTAATTTAATAAATAAATAGGTTTCAAATAATCATTCTTTGGTAATTAATTAAAAAATAATAATTATTTCATTTAGGATCAAGGAGGGGGCATGACATTGCTTGAGTATGTTCTGTACTGAATCCTTGAATTCTTCCTTTTCCTGTTCTTTAGTGGCTCGTCCGATGGGGATAGTCGTGATGCTATAATCTTCCAGTGTAATTTGATTTGCTAGCTGTCTATGTGAAGAGTACGGTTCCTTTGCTCATCTTTGGTCATTCTGGAATATGCCTTGGGCTTTTTCTTCCCCTTGGCTTTAGCTTGATCTATACGTGAGAAGATGTCCTCCAAATCGATGGGTGGCTTTGTGGCGGCCTTGCGCTGAGCTCGGGCAATTAACCATTCTTGAGGTATAGTCTGGGCTGATGCTATGGTTAAGTTTGCACTCTATTCCTTGATGTTTTCAGCCATCTCATCACAAATTTGCAGCTGCTCGGTTATCGGAGGAGTGGAGGAGGTGTCAAGTTCTTTGCTTGCAGCAGAGTTCTCTCCCACTTCACTGAACAATTGTCTGGTGCCTGTGTGTGATGGTTGGTCTTCAGTCTTTTCGAGCTCGCGGGTCTCCTCTGCCCTTTGCTCTCCTTCAACGGTAGAGTCATCCTTGGTAGCATTGTGGAGCAGCAATTCATGGCCGCTCTGTTGGGTGGGTTCATGCAACTCAATCCCCTGAATGGATGGAATTTCTCCTTCCTCGATTTGGTTACCCGACTCGGCTTGTTGAATGGCTCTTAGCTCAGCGTCTAGCGTGTCGGGTGCGGGAGGATCATCAACTCCAAATGCATCAATATCACTCTGGGAAGGCAGAGAAAGTATATAATCTAGTTCTACTACATAGTCAGGCGAACTAGGGTCCTTTGACGATGAAGTGACCTCTGTTCTCCTAATAGGGATCTTTTCCCATCTTGTTCTCTTGGATGTCCGAGTTCCTCTGCTGGCCTTAGCCTTCTTCCTCTTCTCAGGCTTTTCAATCTCTTCCCTAGGTGCACTGGAAGTTCCCTCATCTTCGGAGGACTGAGAATCAAGGCTACCCATTAAGTGGCAAGTGAACTAGACTCCTTCATGAATTAGTCGCTTAATCTACTGATGCAACCATTGGTCTGTATATCTTTCTAGGGCTGCCATAACTGCCTCAAAATCAGTGATCGAGTCTTGCGACCAATCAACGCCCGGCAAAAGATGCCTCATTGCCTCAAATTCCCGGACTTGCAGACAATTCCCTGAATCTGTGAGTTGATCTGGGACCAAGTAGTACTCAAAGAGTCGCATTTGCTGAACACTCAGCCTCGAATATTCACGCCTTCGGACCTCATAGTCATTAGAGCAGTTTTTCCAATAATCTTCAACTGATTCCTTTGCTTTGTACCGCTTGCCATAGGCTCTCTTTGCCAGATTGTCGTAATCGAAGCATTTCCTTGGAAAATGCTCCTATAGGCCATAGGTGGCCAGCTCTGCGAAGGATTCCTCTGCCTAGGATGGGGTCTTTAGATGGACATCCTGGCTGCCTATAATCATGGGGAATGCGAATCCAGCCTGCTTGCTGCCTCTGAGTAAGCTGCTGACCGGACGTGACTGCCTTGCAACCTCCATAAGAACTATCTTGTCGGTTGGGTACCGTGGAAGCCAGAGAGGGGCACCTTCAAAGCCAGCTATCCGGATGTAGGAGAACCTTGGGAATTGGATGAACCAGGCCCCATATCTCTGTACTAGAATAGTAGCTTGCTCTGAGAGCCTTATGTGTAATCCTCCCTGCATTAGCCTGACCAAGCGCATTGTGAAGGCATCGTTGACGCACTCATATTGACCAAGTGCATAGGCCAGGCTGTTCTTTTCTCTTTGAGCTATATCCTGATAGTGTAGCTGTGGGTAACAATCGTATACTTTTACTTGATCAGGTCCATTCCCAGTTTCACCTTTCATTATTAGACCTGGCAGTGGCTGGTTCCTGGCGAACATGTAGACCAAATAGGAGGTCATAGTGAAGTACTTCCTTGTCTCAAGTTCTATCAGTTGAGTGTGGATATTGTCGCTCATGATCTAGGCCCAGTCAAACTTGGATTTCCTAGCGAAGACCTGCTCCGTGAAGTAAAACATCTACTCTTCAAAGTAGTTGGATTTGGGGAGTCCCATAACCTTGCTGAGCAATGTGACCATGTCCCCATGCTCACTGTGAAAGTCGCTTCTTGGGGTCTTTTTCCCAATTCTGACGCTTGGAGGTCTTCTCTCCTTGTACCACTCTTCATTGATCAGTGTTTTGCACCTGGCAAGATTCATATCATACACCACTTGCGCCTCATCTATAGTCATGGCTGTGGGATTGTTTGGGAAGGGAATATCAAATGCATCGCCAATGGATTCAGGAGTGAAGTTAGCGAGGACCATGTCCTCGAGGAGCACCAATCTGGAACCTGGTTGGTAATGTCGGGCAGCCTCCACTACTAACTCATAGTTTTGCACTGCTGGGGGAAATCCTGCTGCTTGGGCGATGCCACTTTCTATCATCTGTCTACGCCTGCCATAGGCATTAGTGGAGAAGACTTGGTTCCTGAAATCTTGGATATCAATATGGCCTAGGTCAGTATCACCGACATTGTCCCGGACACTCTGAACTTTTGACTCTCTCAGTCCCCCTCTTTGATACTGATACTTCATCCTTTCGACTCAGCGAGGGATATTTGATTTGGATGCTCGCGATGTCTCGGCTGTAGCAAGCATCTTTGATGATTCTATTGCCGATTTAGGCATTTATCCTGCATAGCTGGATGCGGATTACGAGGCGATATAAAGGAAGTAAAGCGGGTTAGATAAAGGATATACCAGCATTCAAGGATCAATTCGAAAAACCGAATTGAAAGAACAACATGATATCGTTAGCTAAAAGCTTGATTGATTTAAACATAAGTATTTACAAAGCTTTTTGATTGCGGATTTATACTTAGGCATTTATTTCAAAATGGACAAAGTTTGAGAAATTTTCCTAAGTTTGAAAATGCAATTTCTAGCTGATTCTTAGGAGTAAATTCTGATTTTAACCGCTTTGCATGACGCCTTATAAACGGAAAAAGATGCGATTTCGGATTTAATCAGTTTAAATTAATTTTGCACACACATCTATCCAATTTATAAATATTTTGAATGATTTCAAGAGAGGTGAAACAGACTTACCTGGCGAAAATGAATGGCGTGAATCTGCACAACCTGCAAATTTGAATGGAAGAGTTCTGCAATTTTTTGAATTTTAATGTTTAACTTCAAATTCAAATTTTTGCGCCCATGGTTTGAAAAGAACTTGCGGTTTTATACTTAGACTTAGCAATTTACCTTGGGCGATTTTGGTGATTTACTTCAGCAATTTTTACCTTGCGCGTTTACACTTTACGGCTCCAAACTTGGGCGATTTTACCTTATGCGAACTCTTAGCAAACGAAAGGGGTTTTCAAATTTGGAAGATTCTCCTGCAACTAACCCCTAAATCACGATTTTCGGAGCCTTATGTGTTTTTTGAATTTTGAAGGAAAATCGCACCTCCCAAATCCGCGGCTCTTCCCTTTTGCTTGGACGGCGAACTTCGGAAATTAGAAGGGTTTTGCAAGTTTGCATGGACTTAAGCCTTCGCCACTTCTCCCACAACGCGATTTTCGGAGGAATGGGGGATTTTTTCAGAATTAAAACACTTCGCATTCATCCCTAGTCACGCGAAGTTCGATGTTTGGGCATGGTTTGAAAACTTCACCTTTTGCGTTTTTCTTTTATAACGCGATTTTCGAAGGAATGGGGGATTTTTTCAGAATTTAAACACTTCGCATTCATCCCTGGTCACGCGAAGTTTAGTACTTTGACCTCCTTTGTCAACCTCGCAACCTTTGAAGAAATTGCGATTTTCTCTAAGTCGCGATTTTCAGGAGTTGGGTGTGGTTTGCTAAACTTCGGACCTTTTGACAACTTTGTCAACTTCGGCGACTTTTAGTGTTTTGAAAATTTCACAATTTAAGTGTCATTTGAGAATTTCGGACCTTTTGACAACTTTGCCAATTTTGCCTTTTAACACTTTAACTTAAAGGTCCGAGTTTCGGCCCTTTTGGGCACTTTGTCAATTTTCACTTTTTCTAACATTTTGGCTTAAAGGTCCGAAATTCGGCCCTTTTGGGCATTTTGTCAATTTTCACTTTTCTAACACTTTGGCCTAAAGGTCCGAATTTCGGCCCCTTTGGGCATTTTGCCAACTTTCTTTTTTCTTAACACTTTCACCAAGGAATGCGAGCTTCAACACTTGGGTGAGTTTTGTCGATTTTGGCACCTTGAAGCACTTTAAAGATTTTGCCCTTCTTTTACCTTTCAACTAGCGAAAATCGCCATTCATGCAAATCCCGCAGACCTCTAAAAACATCATGTAATCCCTCTCATTATTTTTATGCGAAAATTGGCGTCTTTGGGTCCTCATGCGACCTTTAGATGCTTTATCCCTTACTTGGCGGACTTATACCAGCTTCTATCATCACGCGCCTATTCAAGGCAATTTTACAAGCTTGAACAATCTCTTGGAATTCGTGCCCGAGGGCTCAACTAACCTTATGGAATCATCGGCTCCTTTGTTCAACATCATCATCTCACGGACTAATTGCGGGCTTGCTCGAAAGGACGCAAGACACTCTGTGCGGAATTCAACAGGGCGAAGACGGAAAGGCCCAAAAGGGAAAGGGGACCCTGTCGGCGACAGGGAGCGTGTGCAACGCACAACAGTACCCTGCAGAGGTACCTATCTCATTTAGAGGATATTGCTTTGGTCACATAGGAAGTAGCAAAACTCTCTAGGAAGATGGATATTGGTCTTGCTCCCTTGGTCACCACTGAAGCGGAGAAGATCATTGCATTTATGCAAGTAGACTGTGAGGGGGAGTTCTTTCATTGCTTTGACTCTCATGGGTGCCCCACTTCGTCCCACAGCAGTCAGAAGGCATGGTCAAGTGCTCATTGCACCCCACAGTATGCATGTATTGTTTCAGATTTGCAATAATATGACGTGTTTGATATATGTTTAAGCAAAATTCCTTGTTCAAATGAAGCAATATACATGGACTAAACAATAAGATTGTATTGACACGCAAACTAAAATAGCAAGATCCTTTTTATTAAATAATAGATATCACACTACGAGAGCAGTAATGCAATCTCTTGATCTTTCATCTCATATACCTAGCTGTAGATGGATTTGCAGCACAGAGAGACATCAAATAGCAACCTTTCTTCAAATAAGTGAATCGGAAGAGGTCATTGCAGTGCTAAAAAATGAAGATAGCAACAGATATATCCATGATGGGATTGATGCTGCTCAGTTTTGTCGCTACATCCAATTATAGAGGGTTAATGAACTCCATGACTCTTGCACTTTCCCAGTTATCCAAGAAATGGTGCCCAGGAATAGCAAATGCAATCCCTTAATCCTTGCATTACTTGAGGAAGGAAGAACATCAAAATCGACCCCTATGAAATGGCCACGATCCGCAAAATAGAGTCTATGCCAAGCATAAAATAGACCTCTAGCAAAATCCGACCCTTCTTATTACCCAATCTGCTTGTGCCTAGGGCACATAGTGTTCTATGACCTATCCCAAGACTCACACGTGTTGGAGAAACCAGGAATTGCCCAACATATGTTGCAAAACTTCCTCACGGGTTCACTTTCTTTTAATGCCATTATTCCCACTATTCCCAAGGGATTGCCAATCAATTATATGCTAAGCTTTCTTTTGGAAAAGCAATAAAATTTTACTTTGGCCCACTTTGATTGCACCAAAAATTAAATTAAAACCATACATCTAGCTAAAGAGGACATTAATATCAAATAATTTTTAAACTTCTCTAATATCTGTCTTCTCTCATTACTTCACAAATTTCTGACTAGACTTTGAAGTGCAGGTGCGAAACCTATGTAATTCCGCCATTAACCAGCTAGGGTGGATAGTCTCACCACCAAAATTAATTACCCAAGGGTTTTCATCCCAGAGTTTCAAGCTCCGAAGAAGCTCTCCAAAACCAACAAGAGAAAATAGTGCAAGCATATCTCAAATGCGCCTCTCATTGCTATTTTATAACAATCTGGGGAAGCTTCTAGAAATACATTTCAATTTTGACGTGATGGATTTCTTGATGGATTGAACGAAATTCCAGTACCATCCAGGGTGGATTCACGTCAGAATTCACATGGAGATATCTTTGAAATTTGTAAACTCTTTTGCAAAAGACAAATTTCATAAGATTACCAAATAAATTACAGGTGCTTTCAAATATCAAAAGGTGCCAGGTGGGGAATGTATAAAAATGAGGACACCTTGATTTTAGAAGGATTGGTAATATCTAGCTGCTGAAGATTATGAAATTCATTAAGGGTCGATTGAAGGGTTATTTGCATTAAAAGTCATTGTTTGTCCTTTTGCTAAAGCAAGTAACTATAATATTGTTGGGCACTTATTATATAATTGTATATTAAGGTTGGCAATCATCAAGAGGAAATCGTGGAAAAGGGCATCAAATATTTAAGTCAGCATAGGATTTGTATTTGGTGTGATAGGGCATAGACAAGGCAAATAAAGACAAAGAAGCAAATCATGGAAGTTAATAAATCAAGCTTATCAAACTCCACTTTGTTGGGCATTAATAATAATGATTTGTCTTGGGCCATTAATAGTGTACCTGGTTACTGGTTGATGTTAAACTATATTTCTTTATGCTAATGGCGGCTTCCTAGCATGGCATGGGAATAAGTGAGAGGCTCAAGTTGCTTGTTTAGAG
Organism: Cryptomeria japonica; assembly: GCF_030272615.1. Classification (NCBI taxonomy): domain Eukaryota; kingdom Viridiplantae; phylum Streptophyta; class Pinopsida; order Cupressales; family Cupressaceae; genus Cryptomeria; species Cryptomeria japonica. The sequence continues at coordinate 170,996,427 of NC_081412.1, read as the reverse complement.
GATTTAATTGAAGTTTGAGGGCCTGATACTGAGCATAGATGTCCAAATTACTTAAGCGACCAAGTTGGGATACTTGTTTGCAGACAAAAGTGAAGAGTTGTTGGGCACTCTTTCAGACTTTCTCATTTCCACTTGAGGGGCTGAAGTATACACCATATTATCTGGGTGTCTATCATTGGAGCTCTTGTACATCCTGGGTGTGGTCATTTCTAATATAAACTTCAGGTCATATTTATCATATGTTCCTATAATCTGCCCTTAGTTGCAGCTATGTAGCTGGCAAAAGTATATTTCAGATCTTAATAATCAAAGGAAAATGTTTATGTTACTGTCAACTCATAATAAGAAGTTTGGTGAAGAAACATTTGGCATAGAATATTGTATTTATGTTCTATCAATTTGATATTAAGTCTTGCAAATCTGAACATACAAGCCTACAAGAACAAACTCAGTTATTCTCAGATATTTGCCAACTGTTTGACAAAATGAACATAGGTGAGAATACTTGGTTTTGGTGGAAAATCTATACGGGGTTTTTATAGTGGTATCAGAGTCTAAATCCTGCCAACCTGGAGAGTTATGCACATCAGTGACGGGCAATGATACACTGAGAGAGAGAAAAAAAGAAAACAATTTCAATTTTGGGAGCCATATCCAGAAGAGGATACATTCTTAGCTGCATTCCAGCAAGGCAGCTACTTAGAGTTACATAGGGAATTGAAATGATGGTAGGTTCACGTAGTGAGAGTCCTTGGGATAGGACTGACCAGGATAGTGTACAAAACATACTGAATGATCTAGCATGGGGACAATAGCAAATGATGCAACAATTTATGCAGTCACAACAGCAGTTAATCACATCCATTAGTCAAATGTAACAGAATATGAATTCTCTCAGGGAAAATCAGAGTACTACAGGTGAAGGTGGTAATGCAGGGAATAACATGCCAAGAGGATCCATTATAGGTGGTTCAGGTAGGCCTTTGCAGCCTACATTTACATCCAAGGATGAAGAGGAAGTGCAACACAACCTTAGGAGGAGCAGCCATTGGTTGATGAGGTAATGGTAGTATATGGTGAGAACCATACACTCCCTCATGAAATCAGGTAGGAAATAACATTAAACCAATACATGAACTAGCAAAAAGATAAGAAAAGGAAATGAGGAACAAAGACCAGGCTACATAAGGAGTATCAGCATGCCTTGAGAAAACTAAAACTTCCTAATTGTGATGGTGGTGGGAAAAGCACAGCACATGCATAGATGCACAAACTTGACACCTTTTTGACTCTTAAACCCGTGCAGAAGAAGAGGCAATTAATTTTGCAACCTTACATCTAGAAGGACCGATATATGATTGGTGGCATCATGGTTTGGTAACACAAAACCATGCATTGATTTAGTCCTATGATGAGTTCAGCAGCAAATTGATTGCTGGATTTGACCAAAAGGATGTAGAGATGTATTTTCATGAGCTTGCATTGATTAGACAAAAGTGATGTTGATAATTACATCAATGAGTTCCAAAAGGTTGCTTTTATGGTTCCCGATATGTCAGAAAATAGAATTGTAATGCTATTCACAGAGGGTGTGAATGCTAAGAGGTTTAGTGAAGGCTTTCAAGCCTAGGACACTATAGGATGCTCTTCAAATGGCACTTGATCTTGAAACTACACATCCTACACATCAGTCCCAAAAGAAGAGTTTCAAGAACATCAAACCATTCAAGAGATCCTTCAGTCAGCCTAAGCACATGCCACCTAAGATAGACTTTGAGATGAGGAATGAGTTGCGTAGGAAGAAGTTATGCTTCTCATGCAAGGAGCCATGGGGATCCGGTCAGATATGTCTTGGAAAAGGCAAAGCACATTACATGGAGGTCACTTCCAACATTGATGAGGAGATAGTGGACATTAGTTCAAATAGTGAACATGAGGAGAAACAAGTAGAGCATGATGATATTGCTACAGGAGACAAGGCTCATGGTGCTATTTCTACATTATCAAGTGTTCCTGTGTATCATCCTTTCCAAGTGAGAGGAGTATTAAAGTAACAACAAGTGACATGTTTGGTTGACAGTGAGGCCACTCAATTTCATTGATGAGGGTCTAGTGGCAAAGAGAGGTTTACAGGTTGAGGATTTTCCTGGTTTCAATGTTATGGTAGTCAATGGATTCAAAATGAGTTGTACTAAGGCGATTTCACAGTTGAGCATCTAGTTGGGAGATTATACAGTTATCAATGACTTTAATGTGGTTGGGATTGGTGAGACTAATGTTGTTTTGGGATTTCAATAGTTACATTCACTAGGCAGATATAGTTTGGACATCTCGAGGATCGAGTTGGAGTTCATGTCAAATGGGAAGAAGATGTGTTAAGAGAATTGGCAAGTGGTGCACCAATGGTAGTGACAACCAAGCGAACAGAGGCATTATTTAGACATGGTGAGGTTGCATGGGCAGCCCAATGTTGTGTGCCTTCGAAATCTTTTAGTGATGGCAAGCATTATCCTGTGGACATTTAGTGGTTTTTGGATAAGCATAGTGGGGTGTTTGGAGATATTCCACCAGGTAGACCTCCTAATTGTGGATTTGAGCATGTGTTTGAGTTACAGGAGGGCTCCAATGGACCAAACCTGTTATTACTACTCCATATCATCACCCCAAAAAGTTTGAGGAAATGGAGAAAACGATAAAGGAGTTATTGGATACGGGACACATCAGACCCAATTCCAGTCCCTTTGCATTTAATGTGGTCTTGGTTAAAAAGAAGGGTGGCACGATGAGGATGTGCATTGGTTAGCGTGCCTTGAATAAGATGACCATCGAGAACAAGTACCATATACCTAGGATAGATGAGTTATTGGATGAGCTACATGGGGCAGTTTACTTTTCAAAGAATGGTCTACGTTCAGGGTACCATCAGATTAGAATCCATGAGGGGGATATACATAAGACCATAGTTTGCAGATTGGACTCGGAGAGTACTCGGCAAACCTAACATTTTTGACTCGGCAATTTAAACCATGAGGAAGGGCTGGCAAATTTTGAAAAATGAGAATCATGAGGAAGGGTTGGCAGATTTTGAAGAACCTCAATGATGGGGGGTGGGGGGGTGCAAGAGAAAACACATTTTAACCAATGTATTACCTGCATCAATGTTTTTACCTTTATTTTTCATATTTTTGTAAAAACTTGCAAGTTAAACTTGTAAAAAATCATGGAGCAAAAACAATAGAGTACTTGGCAACTCAAGAGTACTCATAGAGTGTGCAATTTATGCATAAGACAGCATGAGATGCCTCTACGAACATTATGAGTTTTTGGTTATGTCCTTTGGTCTTACAAATGCACCTGCAACTTTCCAGTCATGTATGAATCATATATTTAATAAGCAGTCATGAAAATTTGTATTGGTAGTTTATGATGATGTATTGATATACAGTAAGAAATGGGAGGATCACCTCAGCCACATTGATGGGGTATTAGGCATTAAGGAGGCACTGTCCCTGTTTGCAAAGGTTTCCAAATGTGAATTTGGAATGACAAATATTTTATATTTGGGACATGTGATTTGTGTTGGTGGTGTGAAGGTGCACCAGGAGAAGATACAAGCTATTCTGGATTAGGCACCACTAAGGAACATTTTTGACTTGATGGTTCTCTCAGGTTATGCAGTTATTACAGGAGGTTTTTCAAGGGGTTTAACCAATTGGCTGCACCTCTTACAAATCTCACTAAGAAGGGTGCATTTAGATGGTCAGATGAGGCTTAGGCTACATTTGATAGGCTCAAGCAAGTGATGTGCTCTTGTCTAGCATTAGCTCTACCAAATTTCTCTCAATTGTTTGTGTTAGTGTATGATGGGCTAGGCGAAGGGATAGACATTGTGCTTACACAAAATAGGCATTCCATAACCTATGAGAGTAGGAAGTTGAGAGATGTGAAGCGGTTATATTCCATCTATGCGAAGGAAATGCTTTTCATCATGCATGCGTTGGTAAAGTTTAGACAGTCCTTGGTGGGTGGAAAATTTGTAGTTAGAACATATCACAGTAGTCTGAAATACTTTCTAGCCTTGTCATCAAAGTTAAGCAAACATCATCCATGAAATTGGAAATCCATTAAATTCATAAAAAACCCAAAAAACCTCACACAATTGAATCTGGAAACAACACTTAAACCAAAAACTTTGTTTCTATTCGCCCTTAAATTCGTATGGAATAGAGGGATAGAGTTTTTCTAATCTAAATGCATTTTAAAAACATGTTTTCAATAGACTTTTTGCTGAAAAATTGTATCACAAGCTTCATTGTGGGCTTCGTTGTTTATTCTGCGAGCTCGCTTGACAGCATGTTCTCTTGCCGGGCTGACAATCGTAGGCCTGTTATCCATCGAGAAGGTGGGAGATGGAACTGGAGGGGAAGAGAAATTGATAGACAAATTGCAATGTAAGGTATCCCCTGTAGTGGAGTACGAAGTCAAGTGGATGAAATGTGAACTTTGTCTTCCATTCAGCAATCGTGGGAGGTTGTGACTATATGTATTGATCTTTTTTCTTTATTTTTGTTTAAGGTTTTCTTCTGTGTTTTAATTTTAGTATGCTAAAATTTAATATTTTATAATATTTAATTTAGATTATTAATCTAAATATATTAAATTGAATATATTTAGCATTTATAATATTTAAATTAATTTCTTTGATGTATTTATATTCTAATATTTTTAATTTATATAAGGCGAATTTAATTACGAATTTTTTCTTGTTGAACTTAATCCGAATTTTTTTGTTGTCGAACACAAATTCAAACTTGAACCTTGTGGGCATAGCTTTCTAAAAGGATTTGAATAAACGCTAGCGAAAGTGGGTGAGTAAGATTCTAGTGTAGGACTTTGATATCGAATATGTCAAGGGGAAAAGGAATACTGTAGCAGATGCACTATCAAGGAGACCCTCACTTTGCTCTGTCAGAGATTTCAGCCAATTGAAAGGTTCACCTTGTGGTTGAGTATTCCAAGAATACATTTGCATGGAGCTCATGGACGGTAAGATTCAGGACGATAGATACAAGGTAGTTGATGATGTGATATGCTACAAGGACAGGACATATTTGGTACCCAAATCTAAGATAAAGGATAAGATTTTGAGAGTTGTTCATGATACTTCTCTAGCAGGACATCCCAGGTTCTTCAAAACCTATAGGCAGATTAAAGAGAGATTCTCATGGAAGGATCTAGAGAGTGATGTCTTGTGCTATGTTAGAGAGTGTATGACATGTCAGCAGAATAGGTCTAAGCATATCTTTCCCGCAGGTTTTCTTCAACCATTGCCTTCCTGACCAGAGATGGAAGAGTAAATCAATGGATTTTATTACTGGTCCTCCTGCCAACCCAACTTAATGTAACCAGCTGCACCAAAACATTAAAGACGATACGAGGAGCTTGCTCCTCTTCCATTGAAAAAGTTTCAAGAGCCGTAAAAGGAAGGAAAAGGCGGATGCTGATAGTCCTCAAAATAGAACTCAATATTACTTATCTTTGAATTATAAATGTAATTCCCTTGTATTTGTCTCTTTCTAGTCCTTTCAATGCTTCACTTTGTAATTGGCTTTATGTCTTCCTCTTTTCGGTGCTCATAGCTATGTACTTGTGTTGTTCGGAAACATTTTTTTTGTAACTATATGCCTCTTTGCCTGTCTATTTTTGCTAGTAGAGAACAAAAGGCGTCTTTTGTAAGATTTCCATACTTTTAATATATTATTATCTTTTATAGATAAATTCAAAGAGTTGTCTTTGAGCAGTGCTTGCTCCAGAAAGATTCCATTAGATTTTTAATATGTAATACAAGTATTAACGTGAGAAATATCAAGAAATAGAAGAAAAATATTCCAAGTTTCACTAAAATTCCAAAATTCTCTTATTATTCAATGCTATTTAGACGTTGTACTAACCACAATGCAAATGATCTTTAATTTTTTTTAAGCAATGAGTTGAAAAGTTATAGAATAACTAAAAACAAATGCCTATGACTTTTCCTGTTGATAAACTTTATTATGCAGGAGAAATCCAAAGATATAGCTAAGGCAGAAGAAGCTGTACGCAAGTGTATATCTGCTGTGAAGAAAGTAAGTATAAGCTTCAAATGATTCAGACCATTTTACCTAATCATGTGCTAAATCAGAACCTTTGATTTCTTTCCATTACTGGTGTATCAGTGGAAAAATTAATAGAAAGAAACGCATAGGCCTTCTTTATTAGCTAGAGTGAGAAATCTTAATTGTGGTTTCTTCTTCGAACCCCAGGCCCTTTCACACAATATCCTTTGTGAACCAGAATTTTTCAGTTTCTTTCTAAATCGTAGCAATTTATCAGGTTTCAACCATCCAATACAAATGGATTGTTGCTGAAAATTACTCTAAATGAAATTGTTAAAAACATTATTTATATAATTTGTCTAATACGAGATCTAAATTTCTTCTTTCTCTATACAATCTCCTGTGTCTTGCAGCCTGGAATCCCAGAGAGAATTGTGAAGTTAGAGCCCATTAGAAGAGAATATCTATCGTGTCTGCAACATCTTGTTGGTTTGCTTAGCCGAACTTCAGTCGAGAAAAATAAGCAGATAAAAGAAGAGCTAAGACAGTTAAACAAGGAAATCGCTCAAATTGAAGCTGACCTTGGAATAAAGAGACCAAAACGATTTTTCTGGTAGAATCATTTTTCTATTTCCTATCTTGATTTTTTTAAAATAAAATCTGTTCTCGCTTTGTATCATTTTGAACAATTTAAACTTGTTGAAAACCTCAGAATTTGGTAGACTAGATGGCTTATCATATTTGTGGAACTTAAACATGTTTTTTAACAAAGGGAAAGAGTACTGCAATTTTAATGAGGTGTGGCTTTCCACATCCCGGGAATTTTGTATCTGCATTTCTTATTGGCTGAGAAAGGTTACCGGACCTTTATTAAAACGAATGGTAGTTCAGTTTTAATATTTAAATCATGTTTAACTGAAGCTCATAGATATCCCATATTATTTTTCTCTGTCCTCCTGCTTTAGCAGTTAGATCACTGTATGGAATATGAACGGAATTTTTTCAAAAGCCTTCAAATGGTCAAAGCATATGTTTTTGGTAATAAAGTTTATGGTTATTTCTGTCAATGGGGTTGTATTCAAATGGCAAGGTCATAAGGTATTAATGTTGAAGATCTATGTTTGAATCCTCCAAAGTGACATCTATGTGGCTTATATGTTGACCTGAGTCGATTGAGTGGATTATGTGACATGTTGATTGGGAAGGAGGTCCCCCCTTGACCTCCAACATCTTAGAAAAAAAAAAGTTAATGATTATTTCATTATTTTATTACTGTTAACGTAGAGATCGGCTAACAAACATTTGACAGAGACGGTATTAGCTGTGCCCAAAGTATTGATTTTTTACTTAGCTATTGTTCTTGTAGTGAATGGTGAGAAATACTGCTGTGAGGCCTCTCTGGGTATGTCCTTTGAATTCTATATTGATTCAATTTTGAATATGTACTTTTATCCACTTGAGTATCAAGTAAAATCCCAAAAAAAACTATTTATATTAAAAAAACACATTCTGTTTCAAATTCTGAATATAACCATCTTATCTTGAAGCAAAGACACTATTATATTAATTTCTCAGCGTTCACAGATGCTTGTGCACTTTTCTCGTTTGGCATCATAAATAATGAGCTCTAATGGATTTTTGTCTGAAATAATCAAATTAATCTATTAAATAATTAGTTGAAATTATAGGCTTGGGTTAGTTAAGTGAGAAATTCTAGTGCCTGAAAAAAATTGTAATCATTCAAATTTAGTGTGGGAGGGTGGTAAAATACATGAACCCTTGACTATTGGGGTTTTAGATTTGAAACAAGAAACGAAAACTAATTATGGCTCATTTTGAGGCTCTGAAGTCACACTTGCATTTGTTGTTATAATTTAGCACATGCATATTGAGTTTTTTTAAGCTTGTGTTAATTTTATGTGTACCACTGTAATTGTTCATCATCCAGATTGAAAATTGAAGAGCCCAAGTCATGTAACTTGAGAACAACTGTTAGGTCAGATTGCTCGTGTGAAGATAATAACCTGTGTTGAAATGAAATTGTTTAGATTAGTTATACTGTTTAAGATACAAATTGTGGTATGTGTTTGTTGGCAATGCCTAATCATCCAATACATGAATGCAATTATCAAACCTAGATGTGGAAGAATTGGTTTTAACTGATGTACTGACAAGGGAATTTTGATACATATAATACTTGAAAGCAACAGCCGCTGAAATTATCTTGAAATATCAGAGATCGTGTCCAAGTTTGCCCATGTGAATATTATGGAATGAGCAAGGCAAACAAATCTTCATCAATGGTGAACGAATGTTGCATAAACCGTTTGGTACATATTTTTTCATACAATACACCACCCTATGGAATAAATCATCAAATTTAAAAAGATACGTGTATGCAGTCAAGAAAATAATTTATTCGAATACTCTTTGTGAGTGCCACTCTGAAATGGCCTATATTATGAATGCATTGGTCATAGAATCAACCCAAGTGGTTATGAGGATTAATCTAAGTTTAATGTGAGGTAAGTATTTGTCGTCATAAAATTGTAATAAAAATATTTATTTTAATTTTTAATTATTATAATTTTGAATCGTTGTAATTTTAAAATTATATTAGTATAATTATATTTATGTAATATTAGTTATAACTCTTGTTCTAATAAAATAATTATAATATAATACAAATTTTATAGTGAAAATTTATATTATGTTTAAAAACATAATCCTAATTTAATATAAAAAATATATATAATTATAATTATAATTGTAAAATTAATCTCAATTTTAATTATTAATTTGTAGTGTAATATAATATTATTTTAGTTATATTTATGTAATATTAATTATAATTGGTCTCAATAAAATAACTATTGATAATTATAAAAGTGAAAATAGACATTTTTTGAATGACTTAATATAAATTATTTAAATTAATGATTAAAAGTTATTAAATTATTTTGTATATACTAAAATGGTCAAAAAGTTGGCTTGTTAATGGGTTTGCTCGAGCTAATTTGGAATCCTACAAGGTGAAGGTGGTGGAGTGGTCCAAGTCGAGGGAAGAATGATATAAAATTAATTTTGATGGGGCCCCAAAGGGAAATCCAAGATTGTCACAAGTTGGATTTGTGGCACGAGACTGGAAGGGCAATATTGTAGCAATTGGAACTTTAAAACTTGCATAGGGAATGAACAATGAAGTCAAGACTCAAACGGCTATTAAAGCATTGAAAATGGGAAAGAAATTGGGCTTCTCGAAAATATAGCTTGAAGGAAATTTCTTAATTATTATTAATGCACTAAAAAAGGGTGAAACACAAATCTGGAATTTGAATAAATATATAACCGTTGCCAAGCATTTATTAGAAACTTTTGAGGAATTTGAAGTTAGATATGTGATGAGATTAGAGAATGGCATGGCAGTCAAGCTATCCAAGTGGATAGTGAAGTATGGTGGAAGATTTTCATAATTTTGAGCTCAATCTTTGAGTTGGAATAGTGCGTCATTGTTTTCATAAACTATTAATGAAAAGGTGTGGTGGTGGGGTGATGTGACATGGGGAGCACTTGGTGCTCACAATTGAGGATGGGTGGTGATTACATTTTAATATGGAGGCCACCTTTTCCTTTATTACACCAAGACAACAATTAGCATTTATGGGCAAAGTCATTGATAAAAGAATGAAAAATATTTTCAAAATTGATGAAGATATTTTCATTCAAATCATGAAAATTCTTCTAGGTGAAGAGTTTTTTATGACTAAACACAAGTATAGGATGAATATAGACATTGTGTCAATGGTGGCAGCGTGGGGGTTGGAGGTTCGATGAAAAGAAGATGTTGAATGGGTGTTGAAAGATTGTGTGGAAAATGATTGGTTGTATGGTTTGCATTTGATATTGGAAAGGGTGATTTTAGGGGTGAGGTTTATGCTTGGAGAGGTGGCCAAGGGCACAAATGAGGAGACTCTTCAACAGCTAATGTTTATTCATTGGATGTAGGGGACACACAAGGATGAGTGTCAAGAAGAAGCATATATCAATTGGGATTGGCGAAGGAATGAGAGCAAGCCAAAGGAAAGAGGAAGGTGGGGCTAGAGGAAGAACCAAAAGCAGGATTCAAGATAAAAGACCAATGGGTTAATGGGCCTTTGAAAGCAATGAGGAAGTGAAAAGAAAAACATTGTTTTTTGTTTAAAGCTTGTTTATGTAGTTACTTGATCAATTGTTATATGTTTTAAACTATTAAATTGTATAAATGGGTGTATAGGGTAGAATACTGGTAGGCGGGGGTAGGGTTTTGGTTGAGGTTTTGTCAAACTATGGACATCGTTTTGGAGAAAAATTTGGCAACATTTCTTTGAGATGGATAGATGATATTACAACTTATGTACTTTGTTTTGAATATCAATAACAAAAAAAATGATTAAAAAGTTTATGATTTTCAAAAAGCATTAAAAAATAGAATGATTTCAAAAAGATATATAAAATACAATTATCAAGAATGCATATAATAATTATGTTTTTTTAAAAATAGAAATATTTGTATTTAATTTTTCATTTAATTTAATTTAAACTGAATCAAATCCCTATAATTGGTTTTATTATCTATATTTTGAGAAAAAAAAATTATTAAAATTTATGTATATATTTAGAAAAAATATTTTGTTTACAATATTATAAATTAAAAAAATGAAAAAATTGTTTAAAATAGACCTTTTAAAAAATATATATATAAAGAAATCCAAAAAAACCTATAAAATCTATCATTCCTAAAAATTTGCTCCTATAACAGCAAATTTTTTAAACCAATCATAGTGTAGATAAATAATTTCTACACTATCTTAAATTTAAAAATATAAATCTCAACTTTACAAAAACCAAGCTTATTTTGAGAGCAAAATTAAAAATCAATTTTAATTGGTGCAAACTAACTGATTGATTGGGTTTAATGGATGCAATCCTATTGCCTACAAGAAGTACTAATAAGTTTTCAACACATTATGTTTCAATGGCAATTTAAAGCTTTAAAGCGTAGGATGAATCTTTAGTACAATCCATATGATATTTTATCTTTTAAGAGGCCAACTCAACTATTTGATTATAGTTTAGGATGATGTTTGTGCATATAATATTTCAAGAGATGGCTTGAATGCTTTATTATATGTTGATTTCTAGAGATTGCAAGGTACAAAAGATTCAGTATTATGGTGTAATTAAATGGGTTATAAATAAAGTATGTGAAGTATCTTTAACCGGGTGGTAATTTTTTAAAGATTTTATATGATAAAGGTTAATTCAAGTGAATTATTGGGATCCTTCAAGGAAGACAAACATCTCCACTAAAGTGTGTCATCTTAATGAATTGGTTGAATAAATAAATGAAAGTTTTATTTTAATACAAATCTTTATGTCAAATGTTATGAGACAAATAAAGTAATTGAGGATATAATAAATAATCTTAAATTGACATAAATGGTCTTATCTATTTTCTAATTCTGAGATCATAATTATTGTATTTAAAACATAATTAGTATATTATATCTAATAACTTAGAGACAAAGATATCCTCTAGTCCGCAATAGTATTGTGTTCTATCAATGACAACATAATATGTTCACTACACAATTTTGTTATAATACATACTACAATTTTATGTAGACTAAAAAATTTAAGTCAGTAATAAATACTTTTCAATTGTTATGTGAAAGTAAGTTGTTTGTCCTCAAACACTTACGAAACTCTAAAAATGTCAAATCTCAATCTTAAATCTTATTAAACGACAATACATACCAACAAATAAACTAGCATTAAATTATCATCAATTCTTATAAAATAAAATTTATTTAAAATATTGATGACTTGAAATTGTACTCACTTCTTTCCTCGCAAATCTTTAATTTCCTTCCTGTCAATTGATAAACTAATCCTAAGGTTTATGATTACAACCTTCAAAATCATAATTTTTCCCTTATGTATCTTCAATATTCTCCAAAAGTGTCTTACCTTAACCTCCACTTAGGTCCATCCTTATCTCCTTTACTAATAATATTATGATTGTTATTAATAAAAAAGAGTCAACTAAAAGGCTAACATGAAAGCCTAACCTAAGAAAAACTAAAGTTTAAGAGGAAACGTGTATTCATATCGTAAATCCATTCTTAAAATGGTAGAAAATTATTCTTTAAGCCAATCACTTGTGATATTGGATGTCATTTTACTAGTCATTGGAGATTATAAAGCCAAAAAAAATAGTTTGATTCTCACATTTGACAATAAGAAAAAAAACGTTGTGACATGTAACAAGCCAATTTTTATTTGTTTTAAGTTAAATATGTTTGAACGAATATAAGAGAATTTCCATCCAAAGATTAATGTGATAAATAAAAGTGGAGACTTATTCTTTAAGCCCCATCTATCCACATTGTACAAAACATGGTCTCTTTTTAATCTCAAACTTTGATTGAGATGAAGAGCAAACTATGTTTTGGACCCACCAAGTGCACCACTAATCCCAAGTCCTTCCTTTTGGCCTTTGTGATTCTTTCACTACTTTTGGATAATTTATAAACAAGGTATTCAATAATTTCCCTAAAAGAATTATCCTTGTGTTGTTTGGTGATATCCTTATTTATAGCAAACTACTAGGAAAACATCTTGAACATGTGAACATTCTAGTTTCAAATTTGGCGAAAGACACATATGCTAAGGACTTTTAAGTGTAAATTTTTAAGTCTCTAGAGTATTTTGTTCATTTTATTTTCATATAGGATGTGTATATTAATACCATAAATATTAAGGTCACGTGTGTTTATTATATACTTAAAGACTCGAGAAGAATGAGGTTTAACAAGATTATAGTTATAAATCCTTTACTAGTTGTTTATGTCTAATTTACTTATTTTTATTACTCATTGATTATAGATCTAAGATCAATTAGTTTTATTTTGAGCATCATGTGTTCTATTATACTTGGATTATAGATTTAAGATCAACTAGTTTTACCTTTAGTGTCACCTCCTTTATTTGTAGTTAATTTTACCTTTAGTGTCACCTCTCTTATTTGTAATTGATTTGAAAGTACCAAATTATGCACAAGTCCCACCTCCTTTGTGTGTTTTGACCCTATTTGATGTAGGAGCATCCCATAAAACCTTATAGTATTTCACCACATAATATTATTTTTTCTTGCAATAGGGAACCAAAGTCCAATACCATCTCATCCATAACATATCTAGGTTGCAACAAATTTATATTAATTTATCAAAAGTTATCATCATCAAAAGTTCAAAATACAAAACAATCAGTGCACATTGATTGAACATAGTTTGCAAAACCTTTATGTTCCTTGTGACATAAATCTTGTCATATCACAAGGCATTATGGGACCTAGAAGACCTTCAATTGGAATAATCAAATTTAGGTTGACCTACACATTTAATAGGTTATTAGGTATTTGGACACCTTGTGGATGACACAAATCATTCCAAAGGCTTGGAGTTGATATATAAACACCTTTTGCATTCATTAAGATTCAATTAATAAGTAGATAGGGTGGCTGACACATTAGGAGTTAGGAAATAGTAAGAGTAGCTTGAATTGTTAATTAGAGTGAGTCATTAGGAATCTGGCATGTAAGCCTGTAATAAGCTTGTGTCGCCTTGTGTGCCAATCTATAATCTACATGTTGCAAGCCAATGAACATGTAGTAATCTTTATATCGTGTTGAATCAATGAGAACTCATTTTCTAATCTATGATATATCTATTGTATTAACTCTTGATTGCATGATTGGATAGTCGTCTCTCTAAACCTTACATTTGTGACTACCTCAAGTATTATCAAAGCAAGTTTTGAACCCTTTAGGAGCAAAAACATTCTAAAGGATCTAAGGTTGAATAGATCGTCAATATCAAGCAATTTGCAAATATTTTCTACTAGAGTATGAACCATGAGGTAGTTGCAACCTTGTAGCCAGATGGCCAACTTGAGGTAGTTATACTAGATCTAAAAGAAATATTCCACTAAGGAGGATATTAGTATGGCCAATGTTGTTGGGAGAATGAAATAAATGTTAGATATGATGAGGTCAACGAAGATCTAATTGGATGTTGTAGAAGAAGATGGGAAAAGATGTCTAAACCCTACAAATGAGGATGCGAGTGATGAATATGAATTAGAAGCTCTAGATTTGTATGAGGAAGCCCTAGAAGAAGAGTCAAACTAGATCAAGATGTTGAAAGCCATTTCCATAATTGGTAAGAGACCTTAAATTTAAATTTTTAATTGTGTTGCTAATTTAAATCCTAAGGAATAGTGGAAGGTTAGCAATACACTTTGGTATAGGCAAGACAATGACTTTGGCAAGTGAACATTACTCTTGGTCTCAAATTTATAAATACTCGATGCAAGGAAATTTGTTCAAGAGTGCATAACTTGTCAAGTTGCAAAATGGAGTAGTCAAAACATTAGACTATATGAACATTTGATAGTATTGAAAAGCCCTTAAGAAGGACATAAGGATGGATTATATATTAAGTTTGTCAAGGACACATATAAGACATGATTCCATATTTGTAGGAATGGGTAGATTTCTAAAAAGGATCATTTCATTCCTTGTAAGAAAACACGTGATGTTTTGTATGTTGCTAACATATTCTTCGGGGAAATTGTGAGTTCATGTGGATTATGATGAGGACATACTTATACTGAGAGGGGGGTGAATCACTATAAGACAAACTTTACTTTTTAAAAACTTGACAATTATAACAATATTGATCACACACAATCTAACAATTATGCAACACAATGACACATGATTTACATGGGAACCCTTATAGGAGAAAACCACAACAAAATAGATTTACTTATATAAAACTTTCTTACAAACTTCATAGGCACCCACAATTGGAGATAAAAATCCCCACAATTTGTAGGCACCAACCTAATGGAGGTACCAAGTCCCACTACTAAGCACCAACTTAGTGAAACATGTCAATCTCTCCTTTAGAAACGACCAACTTCGAAAACAAGGTTCTACCTTTTGAATGTTGCTTCTTCGCCAAATAATTTACATTACTATCTCCTTCATATATTCAATTTATGATTCTCCTCTTATCATTAACAATAATATAAATATACTTGTTGTTCACATGCACTAGCATATTCTTTCTATGTATTATCCTTATCTTTTCACATGTATATCCATTATATATCTCTCATATGTGTTTTCTAAGTCTACTCAAATATAGTTCAACTCATGGTTACATATCCTCTCCACACTTGATTTCTTCAAGTGTTCTTTTTATTCACATCATTGTTCCACTCAAATCATGCATATCTTCCTCTTTCATATCTACATATTGAATGATCTTTTTATATTTTCTCATGCATAAATTATTTGTTGTGCATTTGATATATATATTTTTTCTAGTTACATTAATCTCCACAAATCTGACTTACATCTTATATCTTTTTGTCTTCATAAAATGATGTAGCTCTTAGAAAAATATGGTGAGCTTTGAAACAATCATGACTCTTATTCATTACTAATTGCCCATTCAAAATTGACCACAACATTTAATAAATATAATTGGTGTCTTATAATAGAGCGTTGACTCCATCATTAACTCTCCTTTGTTAATAATGATTGATGTCTTAAATAAGGATTGTTGCCTTACAGAATATAATTGTTGCTTTTGTCTTACATAATAGGAGCCTATAACATGTCCCTCATTAATATATATAATTTTCTTAATATATGGGATTAGCATATTATTTATATGTCTTTGTCTCTTGAAAATTATAGTGAGGATAACCAGCATATGGTTTACATATTTATACCATTGTATTTTCATAATACAAAGAGGAGTCATCTCATAATTAATGATAAAAAATTAACTTTCATATTGGGGGGAAATAAAATGAAATTTAGCTAGCATTAATTGAGGAATGCAATAAACTCTAGGTGTTGCCATGTAGGGGGACTCATCCATATTATGATCAAAGATTGAATCAATTAGTGACCTTTGGCTTTTTGCCTCTCTGAAAATATGGTATGCACATAACACTCCCCTTGTCTACATCATTGTCCCTTTCTCTAACTCTCCCCCTTTGACATCAATGCAATGAGATGTCTAGTACTTCCACAAATAATCTTCCCCTTTTTGTAATACCTCTACTTGATATTAATAGAATCATTTTCCTTTTGCAATAGTTCTCTCCCCTTTTTTTCTTTTTTTTTTGATCCAATTGTTGGTGCTAGGATATTTGAAAGGGGATGGCGTTTCGCGGAGCCCTAGTGCGAGCTAGGGCCTGCGTGCCCTAGCTTGCTTGACCTGCCATTTGCGCGCATTGGTGGCTGTTCTCTGCTCGCGGGGGGGGGGGGGGGGGGGGGTTTGTGTCTGCAGGGGTCTGGAGGGGGTTGGACAGGGGTTTGATCTCTTCCTGTATGTGGCTGGGCGTTTTTCTGGCCGATATCTGGTGCATGGGTCTCTTGGTCGATGGGTGCGTGGCGGTTTGGGCATTTGGGCCGACTGCTTTGCTTCTCTCCTTCTGCTATTTGGTGCTTGGGTTCGTTTTGCCATGGAGAATCAGGGTCTTGCTTCTTCCCTGGATCTAGAGATGGTTGATCCATCCTCTTTATTGAATGCCAATAACAAGGATCAGACTGAGTTTCCTCTTTCTGGAGAGGGCACCTCCTCGTCAAAAGGGGCGTTTCGAATTAAAAAAGTAAATGGATGTTTGGAGAGATCGGAAGATAGACCGGTTTTGGTTATTCAGCCTGAGCAGGTTTCGAAGGATGTTGACTACTGGTGCAGACATGCTCTTATTTGCAAATTTTTGGGCCTTCGACTTTCTCTCCCTGTGTTGGAGTCCTGGGCACGTCGGGTTTGGAACCCTGAAGGAGATTTGGAGATTCTTTTAGCGGCAAACAACTATTTCCTGGTTATTTTTTCAAGCATGTCGGACAGGAATAGGGCTTTTGAAGGGGGCCCTTATTTCTTTAACCAGGTTGGGCTCTTCATCAAGCCTTGGCATATGGGCTTCAACTCTGCTGAGGAGATCCCTTCGCGGGTGCCTGTGTGGGTTCGTTTGCCGAGGCTTCCGTTGGAATTTTGGCAGGAAGATATTCTCCACTCAATCTCTTTGCTTCTTGGGAAACCTGTTGGATCGGCTTCACAGACTCAAGATCGTAAGGTAATTTCTTTTGCTCGTATTTGTGTTGAAGTTGATTTGAAAAATCCATTACTAGACTCTATGGAAATTTGCATGGGTTCTTCCTCCTGGATCCAGCAGCTAGATTACGAAACCCTTCCATTCAGATGCAGAATTTGCCATCAATATGGTCATTTACACCGCAGATGTCCTAGATTGAATTCTTCCCCCCTGTCTGCCTCTGGACCTCCTAGGTTGGACAAGGGGAAAGCTCCAGTGTCTAATGGGCCTGCTGATAAGGAGGGATTTATCCTGTTTAAATCCCATAATAAAGGTAAAGGCAAGAAGAGATCCTGGATGGATAGACAGAATAATGACACATTTAATAGGTTTGAGGTTCTTGATAGCGTAGTCCAAGAAGATGGTATCCCAATTGAGCTTTCTTCTGGGGATAAGGGTCAGGTAGAGATTCGGGAGGTGGATGCAAAGCAGGAGGAGCTGCCTTTATCATCAAGGGTCCAACAGGTTTGTCAGCCAGCTTTGGACTTGCCTTCTCAAGTTCAGAATATTGGTGGCCTCCAGGAGTCACAGATATCGGTGGGTACTGCTAGTTTAGCTCCTTGCCCCCAAGTTACGAAGGGATCTGTGGATCTTGTGAAGGGTGCTAAGGCTCCTCCTACCTTAGGCTTGCATCAAAAATCTTTTAAAAAGGGACCTCTAGATAAACAATCAAGGAGTGGAAGGAAGACTGATCAAGAGAAGGTTAAGATTATGGGTGATACTCTGGTTGAGTCTGGGTCTGTGAAACCCATTGATTCTCACTTCTCCCACCCCCCTAAATGATAGTTTTATCATGGAATGTTAGGGGTTTGAACAGCATCCCTAGACAAAAGGTTGTTCACAGATTAATCGAGTCTTAGACTCCAGATGTGGTCTTTATACAGGAAACCAAGCTTATAGTGGATGGTTTGAATAATTGTGCTCTGCGTATCTGGCCCCAAGGCTACTGGTAGGGGGTGGGGGCATTGGGCAGTTCTGGGGGGGTGGCTTGCTTCTGGAACCCGAGGAAAGTCTCCCCCTTATGGTGGGTTTCTAGTCGGTCTTCCATCTCTATGGTTGCCTCCAATTTTGAAACTGGTGAAAGATGTCTCTTCTCCAATATTTATGCTCCTACTGATCTTCCAGGTAAGACCCATCTTTGGGATCATATCAATTTTGTCCATTCTCTGGACCCGTTTCTCCCATGGATTTTAGCTGGTGACTTTAATGATTTCATTAGTATGGATGAAAAAAGAGGAGGGTTAGCCAGGCTTGATCCTTCTTCTCTTTTGCTCAGAGCTAATATTGGTCTCCTTAACCTTGTTGACATGAAGCCAAGCCATGGAGTTTTTACTTGGAATAACAGGAGGTGTGGTGACGAGGCTATCTCAGAACGGCTTGATAGATTTTTGGTTTCTCGTTATTGGATGAGTAGCAGGTGGACTACTAGCTCCGAAATCTTGGATTGGAGGGGATCTGATCACTGGCCTATCAAACTCTGTGTCTCCTCTTATGGGGTCAACAAAACTCCTTCTTTCAAATTTCAATTGATGTGGTTATGTGATCAATCTCTTCGGGATCTTGTGTTGGATTGGTGGTATGAAGGGCTTCCTGCCCATGGGACGGCCATGTACACTTTTTGTAAACGACTCCAACATGTGAAGTATAGGCTTAAGAGGTGGAATAAGCAATGTTTTGGGAACCTACATGCTCAGAAGCTTGTTGCTTAGTCCAAGCTAGATAGTGTCACTCGTCAGATTCGTGATCATGGGTTGTCCTCTAACCTTTTGAATGCTGAGTCCTTGGCCCTTAAGGGCTTAGAAGAGTGGGAGCTTCAGGAGGAGATTTTCTGGAAGCAAAAATCTCGTATTGATTGGCTTCAAGAGGGGGATAGGAACACAACTTTCTTTCACAATTCGGTTAAGGCCCGCAGGCAGGGGAACTCTATTTCCACTCTTGTCTCCAGTGATGGGACTCTAGTCTTGTCCTATGGTGAAATTTCTAGGGAAGCTGTCAACTATTTTTCTAATCTTTTTACTAGGGAGGATATTGCTGCTAGATCTGAGGAGAGGGCTATCTTGGATTGTATTCCTTGCTTGGTCTCGGATGAGATGAACGGGGCTCTTTTGTGTCCAATCTTGTTACCTGAATTGGAGAGAGTGGTGTTTAGTATGAAAAAAGGCAAAGCTCCTGGCCCAGATGGGTTTCCGATTGAGTTCTTCTAGGAATTTTGGGAAATAATAAAGTTTGATCTCCTTGAGGTGGTCCAGGAATCTCTTAGGAACAAACAAATGCTTAAGTCTTTGAATTCTACTTTCTGGCTCTCATACCTAAGAAGGAGGGGGCTAATCGAATGGACCATTTTAGGCCTATTGCTTTATGCAATGTTGTCTACAAGATCATCACCAAGTTGATTGCTGAGAGACTCAAACCTCTCCTTGGTGCTTTGATTTCTGCTGAGCAGGGAGGTTTTGTGGAAGGGAGACAAATATTGGATGGTGTCATGATTGCTACGGAGGCTATTCACTCTATGGCTTCTTCTAAGGAGAAGGCGATGTTCATTAAGCTTGATATGGCTAAAGCTTATGATCAGGTGAGTTGGGAGTTCCTTCAGAATATCCTCTTGGCCTTTGGCTTTAAAGAGGAATGGGTGAGTTGGGTTCTCAGTTGTGTGACCTCGTCCTCCTTCTCTGTTCTCATTAATGGGGAACCTTCTGATTGGTTTAGTGCTTCTCAGGGACTTCGGCAAGGAGACCCTTTGTCCCCTTATCTTTTCATTATCATGGCGGAGGGTCTTGGTAGATTTATTAAATCTCAGGTGCGGCAGGGTCTTATTCATGGCTGGAGCTGGAACAATGATCTCCCTCCCTGTTCTCATCTTCAATTTGTGGATGATACTGGACTGATGGGCTTGGCTAGAATCAGTGAGGCAATAAATTTCAGGAAAACTTTAGACATCTACTTGAAAGCTTCTGGTCAGAGTATTAATGATGATAAATCTTCCATTTATTTCTTTAATACTCCTCATCTCATTTAGAATAAGATTGCCAGGATTCTTAGATTTCAAATTGGCTCTCTTCCCCTGATGTACCTGGGGATTCCTTTGGCCCTGGGATCTCAGCGTAGAGATTTTTGGCAAGGTATTTTGGATAAGTTCCGGAGTAAGGTTAGTCATTGGACTAACAGGTGGCTCTCTTCTGCTAGTAGAGTGATTCTCCTAAAAGCTGTGGTGCAATCTCTCCCTATTTATAGGTGTTGTGTGCAGACTCCTCCTGCCTCCTTTGTGAGGGATTTTGATGCTCTTTCCCGGCAATTCCTTTGGTTGGGTAACCTCCTTTCCTTGAAGTGGAGTCTTGTCAGGTGGGAGTCTGTCTGTAGGCCGAAGCATGCTGGGGGCCTTGGCCTTAGGTCTATGGCTCTTGTGGTTATGGCTTTGGCGGCTAAGCTGTACTGGAGATGGTGCAACAACCAGGATCAGGATTGGGCCAAGATTCTTGCTTTCAAGTATGCTCCTGGTGTTGAGAGCCAGGATGTGCCGCGGATTGCTTTGTTGGGCAAAGGTTCTTGCATTTGGGATACTCTTAAGAAGGGAGCTCAGCTTGTTAGGAATGGTCTCTTCTGGATCTGTAGTAATGGCTCTGATGCTCTATTTTGGCTGGACTCTTGGGATGGTCACCCTCCCATTCTCTCTAGTTTCCCTCAGCTTCTGCCGCTTTGTCAGATGTTCTTTGATGCTGGATGGATTAGGGTGGAGCATTTTAAAACTTTTAAGCGTATTAGTCAATTGGAGGTGTCTTGCTGGAAGGATCCGCAGGAGTGGCCTGTGGGTGGTTCTGAGGAGGATCGTGCTACTTTGTGTAAGATCTTGGAGGGAAGGTTTTGCAGTTCTCTGAATGAGAGGGACAAGTTGGCTTGGAGTCCTTGCCCAAAGGGTAATTATACTGTTGCTCAAGGCTATGCTGTGCTTGATAGGAATTTACATGGTCCTGCTGAGGTGCCCTAGTGGAGGAAGGTTTGGAACAACTTTTCTTGGCCCAAGTGTAACTTCTTTTTATGGTTGGTTGCCCAGAGGAAATGTCTCACTTGGGAGAATCTTCGCAAACGGGGGTTTCAAGGACCTTCCATTTGTTTTCTTTGTTGGTGCAGTGAAGAATGTTCTTCCCACTTATTCTTTCATTGCCCCTTTTCTCGTGATATTTGGCACAGATGGTGGGAGGCTTGGCACCATGGTTGCATTCATGCTTCCTCCCTTATTGAGTTTTGGGAGAGCCTGGGTAGGTCTCCTGCGAGGACTCCTTTTCTTCAGGTGGCCTGGATCATTGGGCCTATTTTCATTCTTTGGAATGGAAAGGAACCGTAGGGTTTTTTGCGACTCCAGATTAGATAGGGGTCAACTGTGGACAAAGATTATCAGTAGGCTTCAGGAGACTATTTCGGCTAAATGTGATATGTCTGAAAGTATTGATCTTGGGGATGTGGCGGTTGTGCGGGATCTGAGCCTGGGTGTTAATAGTAGGGGTTGCACTGCTGGTATTATGCCCCATCGTGTCAAGAAACGGGTCTATCGTGATGGGAAGTGGGCACCTCCTCCTAATGGGGTCCTGAAGATTAATACTGATGGATCTTCTCGTGGAAATCCTGGGCATGCTGGTATTGGGGGTATTGGTAGAAGTAAAGATGGTGATGTTGTTTTTTGCTTCTCTGTCTACAAAGGGCATTACTCTAATAACCTGATGGAGGCCCTTGCTATTAAGACTGCTATGGAGCAGGGTTGCCTTCTTGGCTGGAGGAGGATTATCTGTGAGTCTGACTCTCAGATTGTGGTGGATATGTTGAACAACCAGAGGTTGGATGGTGTTAGTTGGCATTTAGCTTCGATGGTCAGACAGATTTTAAGTGTTTGCAGTTCCTTGGAATCTATCTCTTTCTGTCACATCCCTAGAGAATGGAATAGCGTGGCTGACTGCTTGGCGAAGTGGGCCTCGGAGAAAGGGGATGGTTGGGATATCAGTGGTAGGGAGGAATTACCTTCTGATTACCTGGGGATTTTGGAGAGATTTTTATTGGAAGACAGGACTATGTAGGGTTGTTGTTTGGTTTGTTGGTTGTTCTCCTTTTTTAGTGAGCCTGTGGCTTTTGCCTTGTATCTTGCTTTGGTTTGAATAAAAAAATTTCCCCTTTTTAAAAAAAAATAAAAAAATAGTTCTCTCCCTTTTTTGAAATCAATGGCAATGAGATCTTCATTATACTTCCATCTGCAAATAGATCATAAGAAACATCTTCTTATACTCTAATATTTTGAGGCTTCATCCTTTGAGTTGTCTTCTCCTTCGAGCTAGAAGATAACACAATGGTTGGATCCCCTTGAATTCATACTTCCCCTTATGAACTTAGTGATACCTCTTGTGTATGAAGTGTTGTTTGCATATGTATGGAATGTGTTTCATGCTTAAAAATCATTAATGAAGAAATAGGAAATAAGGACGAATCACCAAATCCTTAACTATCAAAGCAATTTCAAACATAAACCAATAGAAATTAACACAAGATAAGAATAAATTCAAATAAATGAAACTCCCTCATCCTGCATCGTGGCTTCCATTGTGCTTGTAGGTGGCTCTTAGGTATTGCACTGGGATTCTTGCATAGATTAGACAATTGTTTGAAGACTGTGATTCTAGAATGAATTGAGAAAAGAGGTTGAATTTATAGATTTTCAACACAGAGAAGGTGGGGATTTGAACTCAAGTGTTGATTGACAGATAACTGATTTAGATTGATCAGTTAATTCATTAGATTAATCTGTTAACAGAATTGATTGGAGAGTGAACTCAATTGATTGACTAGTAGACTGAATAGAATAGCTAGTTGACTGGATTGATTGATTAGAAGATTGAATTTATTGGAGAGATAAGTGGATTGATTGATCAGTAGAGTGAATAGATGGATTAGTCATAAAAAGTTGATTTTGAGTTAAAAAGGATGATTGATGAGTTAACTAAGTTAACTGATTAGACAACTGATTTGATCAATCAGTTCTAATTTTAGCAATGTGTTGTAGGAATTTGAAATTGAATTTGATTTTCATTTTTAATTTGGATTTGAATTCAGTCATTCGAATGCTGAAATGCACATGAAATTAACTGAAATTCAAATTTGGGGAAAATGTGAATTTGATGATTTGGAATTAGATGAAATTAAGTGAAATTCAAATTTGGGGAAATATGAAATGAAATTAGATGGAATTAATTGGAATTATAATTTGGGGAATTGGAGGAATTTAATTAATTAATTTAAATAATTTAAATAAAATTATTTAAACTTAGGAAATAGAATTAATTAAATAATAAAGATTATTTAACTAAGGAAAAGATCATAATTAATTAAATAATTGATATTTAATTAATAATTGAGATATGGTTAACTGATTAAAATGATTTGAGAATAGAAATAGAATAATTAGGAGTGTTGAAGGGTGATGATTAGAAGAAATAGTTAATTTAATCAAATAATTAAAGAATTACTTAATTAAATAGACGAATAACTAGTGTAGAATTAATGAGACATTTTTAGGTGTCTACATTTGACCCTCTTGCAGACAATGTCGAAACGACATTGTTTCAAAGAAAATGAAAAGAAAAACTGTCCCAATATGCCCCGGTGACGTAGGGTATAATGCGCCCTCAGAAAAAGTGGTCGAGAAAAAAAATGGAACAAAGACCAATTTTTTGGAAATATGCTAGATAGTGATAAATGAAGTTTGAAAGGGTTTCGATCTCGTTTGCTATGTCTATAACTCCGTTGAAGCTGGAGGGGTCCACGAGCGTTTATGTTAAAATAAACCCTAATTTTGAGCTTATAAAATGAAGATTGATATGGACTTGAGCTCATTTGCATTGTTTTGTTTTGAAAGAATTGCTTAGAGATATTTGTGTTTTTGTCATCCTTGGAGCGAAATGGCAGGTCATAGAGCAAGGTTGCATTTATCCGAGCGAGTTTGGTCATATCAGAGACCTCCCAACACTGGTGGCATGGTGAGTTGCTTGATGTTTTGCCAATTTATGTCTATATTTTGCAAAAAAATTAACTAGTTTTTGGTGTGCCATCTTTTATGTATGTCACAATTGAGTATCGATATTGTTGCAATTGATTTAATCATGTCACAGTTGATATTTTATGCCGCATTTGTTAACATTGGATCACAATTGAACGTTTTGAATTACATTTGATTTTATCGTTTCGCATATGATACATTTGATTCACAATTGGCATAAGTATGTCGCATTTGATTCTTTTACTTCGCAATTGGTAATATTGAATCGCAATTGATAACAAATGCCTCGCTTCTTCTTATTTATGCGTCTTGACTGTTTTGATGATGTAGTTGACTCATTTTTATATTTTCCAAATGTAGACGCATTATCTAGTACTTCTTGCTAGGCAGACACAACGAGATAGTCTTGATCGATGTCATGAGTTGGATGTAGAGGATACCGCTTTGTTAAGACAAGTTGGATTATATTATATAGCACATTTGCCTAAGGTTACAGCCAACAGGGTCATGATTACTGCTTTGATTGAGCAGTGGCATTTAGAGACATGTTATTTTCATCTAGCGACTGGTGAGGCGTCAATCACACTTGAGGATGTGTGGCGTATTTTACACATTCTGATATTTGGTAGACGAGTTACTTTTGATCGTCATGATGGTATCTCTACTTTGTGTAACCTGTTTAAGTGTGAGGAGCAGGATCTACATATCCGTGGTTGTTACAAGATTCGTTGGGATGATTTTGATTATGATGATCTCACTATTGTGCTTGCTTGTATTGTTGCTAGATTATTGATACCTGATAGGCACGCCCATGGTTTTCCTGTTGGATAGGGACGTATCATACATGATATGATTATTGAAAGACATGTGTTTGCTTGGGGTCCTTGTCTTCTTGCCACTTTGTATCATCAGATGAATGGGATTGTTTACTTGCAGCAAAAATCAGTTGGATGTGGTATTACTTTGCTCCAAACATGGGCTTCAGAGTACATAGCTATTTTTCATCCTGCGTTACATATGGATTTAGAGCCAAATCAGCCATATGCTTTTGGATATATTGTTGGTGTGATGCATAGGGCATTGGTTAATATCTTGTATTGGCATCATCAGATTGATATCTTACAGTATTTCTCATGGAGACCTTATCTTACTTGCTCTGGGTAGACTGTTGATGCTCAACATCTTCCTTTTTGTCGACAACAAAGATATCTTATTGGTCGAGGTGTGGGTAGCCACAGGGTTATTGATATGCAAATTCCTGGTCATGTACTCAGATAGTTTGGGGAAGTACAGGGTATTCTAGATGTGACAACTTATTTTGCTCATACTACTCGAGAGGTTGGTGATTGGGGTGCTTGCGTGCAACCTCTTGTTTCTATTGTTGAGTTTGATGCTCTTGCTCCTGTTTTGTGGGGATGGCATCTTGGTGTAGCACATCCAGGGTCCACAATGCAGTATAGTGTATGGTGGATACAACATAGGCCTATACCTTTGACAAATCCGATAGTTCTGATTGGTGCTCAATAGATTAGACATGGCAGGGGTTCTACTGGGAGAGGGAGAGGTGGGGGGAGAGATAGAGGAGGTAGAGATGGAGGATGTTGTCAACATAAATTGCCTATGGTTATGTTTGATAATATTTGTTATTCGACAAGGTATTAATTAATTGTAGTGAGTGGGTTGTCAGTCTCGGGTGGTTATGTGTTGGTTGGTTGACGGTTGTGTACCTCTTGGCAACCGTTGGGTCCTTTAATTATGCCATGTTTTGTCAAGGAAGGGGGATGGTATTGTTGGATCTAGTGTAATTCTTGGCTGACCATCTTTGGTCTCTTCTCTGTAATAATTGAATGTACGAATAAAGATATATTTTCTATCGTGTCTGGTATGAATTATCATGTACATTATTATTTCCTATACTTAATTTACCAGTTGTATCAGCAAACATTTGGCGTCGTTTCCTTAAAAGAAGTCGGGTCAACCTTGAGTGATTCATGTCCGTAGATCCCATCAAAGATGAGAAGAGGCCATAGGGTGGTCAAGACCAAGCGATTAGGTGATCTGCCAACCCTTGGCCAGAGGGAGCACATAGACGAGTCGAAGCCTGGAAGTACTCGAAGTGTTGGGACGCTAGAGGTGGACGTGTAGAGGACGCGCGCGTGTCTGAGAGTGCAAGGAAAGCACCGGAACATAGCGGTCAGAACATTTCACTCAAATCCGACACACCTAGAAGTACTCAAAGTGTTGGGGACGTTGAAGGTGGACGGGTAGAGGATGCCTATGTGGCCGAGAGTGCAGGGAAAGCACCAGAACGTAGCGGTTGAAATAGTCCACCCAGGTCCGGCACACAAGGCGAATACACACGTACCTTCCGAGTGAAAATAATGTTGAACACCCAGGAGAAGCATAAACTATCAAAGTTCATGGGAGATGGGTCAGAGGACCCGATACGACATTGCAAAACATGCAACACCATTTGGGAGGCAAATGGCCACGATGACAAGGACTATTGGCTAAAGGCATTGTCGGCCACCCTTCGGGGGATCGCCATTGATTGGTACACATACCTCGACGCCCAGCACAAGATGAGATGGAGTGATCTGAAGAAGGCATTCTAGGATGAATTCAAACTCTTGAGGGATGATAATGAGATCGTGGTCAAAATCTATAATACTAAGCAAGGGAAAAATGAGAGTGTATGCGCTTACAACCGTAGGCTCAAAGAACCGTTGAACAAGATGGAAAACCAGCCAGTCAACGGGTTGAAGAAGAGGTGGTTCAAGGAGGGATTGATACCCTCACTGCGCAAGAAGATGAAAGTAGTGCCTCCATCCTCATACGTCGATGCGTACAATCGAGCGATGGATATCGAGAGTAAAAATAAAACCTCCTCCCAAGAGAAGAGGAAGACCAATGATGATGAGAGCACTGAAGGTAGCAGTGACGAAGAATAAAAAATCGTACGAGCCCTGCGACGGGATATGTTGAGAATGATGAAAGAATTGAAGGCTGAGAAAGGAACCAACAATGAAGGTAATGAACTATGGTGTATTGAGTGCAAAAGGGAGGGGCACACGAAAGCTAATTGTCATAGAAATATGTTTTGTGAAATTTTCCAAGTGCTAGGGCATTCAGGCAACGAGTGCCCGTACAATTTGAAGATGAGAAGTACACAAGTGCTCTTCACACAGGGAGAGTCCAACCCATCGAAATCACATAATGTATCGCCAAGTGATTATGGAAATCAACGAGGGCTAATTCAAATATAGTACGACTCCAAAGGATGTCCTATCATATAGTGCCAACAATGTAGTGAATGGGGACACTTTGCGAGAGACTGCCATAACAAGAAAGATAACATACAATTATTGTGCAAATGGTGTGGACTAGGTGACCATGAAGACACTAATTGCCCGAATCAGAAGGGTATTAACATGTGTGGACATGGAGGAACAAGAGGACGTAGTTTTGGCAATCACAAGAGCATAAACAAAGAAGGCAATATATTCAAACTCTGGTACGAAAAAGGAACAAGCTGAAGTAGAACAAGTGTTGGCGAAGGAACGAGTAACTTCCAATGGAACTGCAAGTATGTCATTGCGGGAGTTAGAGAAAAACATAGTCCGACAGGTGCTACAAACAACTGTACCGATCAAGGTGGCAGACCTTCTGCAAACTATGCCGCAACTGAGAATGTCAATTACCAACACAGTTAGTGACGACACAGTCTTCCAGAACCAATGTAAGCCACACGAGGAGGAACTGATAGGAAAACCATCAGCCAAAGGGAATGAGTCTAGTGATCCAATGTTGTTGATGGTGAGCATCGAGAGGAAGCCGACGATCATCGAGATGGAAATAATGGGGAAGAAGTTGACAAACACCATTGTTGATGAAGGCTCGAGAGTAAATGTACTGCCAGAAGACACATGGAAATGTCTAGGGAAGCCGAAGCTTTAGCGCCAACCTTCCACTTAGTAGGTGCCGACCAGCACGACATCCAATTGTTGGGTACATTGATGGAACAAAAAGTAATGATTGGGACACAACAATTTTTCTTGGACTTTGTAGTTATCCGATTACAGAAGAAGGCGTACGATGCACTCCTCGAGAGGGGATGGTTGGTTACTGCCAAGGCGAATCATAACTGGAAGCGAAAGACACTCTCGATCAAGAGTGATGGGAGGAAGTACATCATTGACTTGACCAACCAACCGGTGAGTGAAAAACTAGCACCCTCAGACTCTGAGTCTAAGGGTGGAGAGTTAGATATGGACGGAGGAAGGAAAGGCATGAAACCCAATGATGAAGGGGTGCTCAAACTAGAAGATTACTTTGAAGATGAGAGGAGTTCTCTTAATGCATTATTCCACTGGTAGATGGAGGATTATGAAGTTTCTGACCCTGACTGTAACATGCTACAAATTGGCCAAATTGAGGAAGTACAAAGTTTGTCATACGACATTTATCTATGCACATCTGACGTTGGTGTGTCTGGGTTGTATGAATAGTTACCAAGTGAGCCTGTACCGTATGAACAGAGGTCGCCGAGTGGGAATGGGGAAGTATCTAAGGTGTATGAAGAAGATTCACAGGGCGAGGATTTGAAATTGGATGTTGTAGAGCCTGGTGGTGATGCCCCGAAGAAGTTAATACTATACACTAAACGGTTCACATCAACCGAAAGCAATTCTGCCGTATGGTTCAGAGCAGACAAGAGAAAGTTGGCTCTTGAGGATCCAGGTTGCGTCAATGTGATGAGGTTGCCACACGAAGCTAAGAGCCCCAGCTACACCATACAAACTAGAGAAGTTGAGTGCTGGAGATCTGTACGGTCAAGAGAGAGTCAGGGAAGCACAGGTGCGAAAATATCGTACATTGTACGGTCAACAAGTA
Source organism: Cryptomeria japonica (assembly GCF_030272615.1). NCBI lineage: Eukaryota > Viridiplantae > Streptophyta > Pinopsida > Cupressales > Cupressaceae > Cryptomeria > Cryptomeria japonica. The sequence continues at coordinate 170,967,186 of NC_081412.1, read as the reverse complement.
TGATCGAAGCACAAGCATGGAGCACCATTCTATACGACAAGGCGAGGAGTCTATACGGCATACGAAAGAGCACCATTCCGTACAACACATGATAGAGCACCATTCCGTACGGCGTAGCTCACCCGTACGACATGCCTAGTTCAATCAACCCGTACGACATAGATCATCCAACCATTCCATACGGTGTAGTCCATTCATTTGATCCATACAACGTATGACATAAATTACATAGAGAAAGGGTACAGTGTATGGTGAAACTGTACGACGGATATGGCACAGGAGACATCATACGACATGCATGAAAGTCATACGGACATCGTACATGAGGCATCGTACGGTATACAGGGATGCAATCAAGGAGAGGTCATTTTACCATGCTACAGGTACGACAACCAAAGGCAGAGGCTGTACGAAAACCAAGAGAAATCCGTATGGACCACAAGAGAAATATCATATGGTCAAGGAAGCAATATATCAAAAACTCGAAGGCATCAGCTTTGAGTTGGATGAAGGGAGTCTCAAGCCACACACCTATGCATCATACAACCAAGAGAGAAGCACAAGTCTATACAAAAGAATAAGTCAGAAAACACAATTCCCGTATGGGAGAATGCACCTTGATCAGAATTTTGACTTCATTGGCCTCGTTCCTGACGTCTTAGAAAAGAAAAAAATTGATGCACGCCATAGACTTCAGTGTGGGTTTGAAGGTTATAATTTGGTGTTGGTGGCGGGACCCTGCAAGGGGCGCTTCCCCTCGACCCCGCAAGGAGCTCTGCCCCTTGACTCTGCTGGGGACGCTGCCCCCAAACCCCCGCAAGAGGTGTTGCCCCTTGACCCCATTGGAGGTGTTGCCCCAAACCCCCATTTGATTTGGCAAGTACACTAGAAGTTGGGGTTGTCCCATCGAAGTTGTCAGTCTTCCTGAATATTACTTGATGGTTGCTTGTCGTCTAGAAGATGACTTTTTTTTTTGGTGGTGGGGGGGATAATGTTGTCAGCATAAATTCCCTATTGTTATGTTTGATAATATTTTTTACCCGACAAGGTATTAATTAATTATATTGAGTGGTTTGTCAATATTGGGTGGTTATGTATCAGTTGGTTGACGATTGTGTACCTCTCGGCAACCGTCGAGTCCTTTAATTATGCCAGGTACTATCAAGGAAGGGGGATGGTATTGTCGGATCTAGTGTAATCCTTGGTTGACCATCTTTGGTCTCTTCTCTGTAATAATTGAATGTGCGAATAAAGATATATTTTCTGTCATGTCTGGTATGCATTGTTATGTACATTATTATTTCCTGTACTTAATTTACTATTTGTACCAGCAAATAGAGGAGGTAGAGGTGGAGATGGTAGAGGTGGAGGAGGTATAGATTTGATAGCAGTTGTTGTAGGACAAGTGGATAGTGATAGGGAGGATTTGGATATTGGTGGAGATATTGTATCCATGAGAAGTTATGATGAGAGTGATGAGTCAGGATCAGGGTCATCAAGCAACGATGGAGATGAGGGCGGGGATGATGGTTATGATGTGGAGATTCCACAGGCTTCAAAGTATGTAGGTGTGGAGAGAGGAGATGATGAGGGACTGAGAGATCAAGTTAGTCATTTAGAGGACTTGGTTGCTACTTTGCGACAATGACGGATGGAGGATAGGGATCAGTATCGACATGCGATGGAGGAGTTGACTGCAAAGAGGGATCAGATAGTTGCTGAGAGAGATCGATTACAGAGGGAGAGGAATGAGGCAGTTAGGAGAACTCAGATCACTATGGATGCATATGATCAGTTATTTGGGTTGGTGATGGAGGCTCGTATCCAGGCAGATAGATATTTTGTTGTTGCACAGGAGGCTATTTATTATCGGTAGGCTTATGAGAGAGTTATTCCTGAGGGTCAGAGGTAACCTAGTTTTAGTGCTTTCATGGGGGGAAGATCAAGTCGATCTACCTCTCGACAGACTAGCAGTGGAGGAGTGATGGGTCCACCTAGAGCGTCGTCGGGACATGTTGGAGTTAGTCGAGATACACCTACTAATAGAGGCAGTATAGGTTGAGAGATTGGATATTGATGTTGATATTGTAGATACAATATATTTTGACACATTTCTATATGATATATATGATATGGTTTCTTGATGAACTTTTTGATGGTGAACTTCTTGGTGTAATGTTTCTTTATTGTGAAGATGAATTCTTTATGAATGTGATATCATGCAGTGATTTGATGTAGCTCTATGTTGTGATGCATAATGGTTGATGAAAATCTTATTATAATGCAATGGACTATCATTATGGAATGATTATAAAAATGTGAGATGTTTGTTTTTGTGTGTCAAAATATGTGTTGAAGACCTTCAAAGAATTGTTAGTTGTTAGATGTAGAATGGTCAATCAACTGAATCAATATTTGTTTATTCTGGATTTTGATGTGATAAAAAAATTTGATGAGAAAGTCTTCATTGCTTTATTCATAGTGCAATACATTATCACCATTGAGCCTTATTGTATAACAATGGAGCTTATTACATCAGGGTATGAATAACCAAGATGTATAGATATCTCATTGCAAAGAAACAAACACATAACAGACAAGGAATGAACCCTCCATTCTGGGAATTACACTAGGGGTTGAGGTATGTGTGGCATTCACAAGTTGAATGCTCCTATCACAGACACCCACTAGAGAAATTGCCCCAAAACTTCATTGGTTCAAACCACAAACAAAAAACAAAGAAAAGGATCATGCCCATCACGGCTCCTCTAGTCACCTTTTGGACATCCTTGAGTAGCTAAAAGAAATTATCTTCACCAATTTGATAAAAAAGAGTCAACCAAAAATAGACAAAACTCAGCAGTTAGACTAATTGTGCCTTTGCTTTGATATGTTTGATGTGATTTTGATAATGTTTGGTTTCAGAAGTTTTGGACCACGTTTAAGACTGACCTGTCTGGTTTCAAGTGTACTGATTTTGTTTAAGACAAGATGTTGATCACGTTGATAGTTTGATAGATCGATAGATTAGACCATTGATCAATTTGATTGCAAATGTTTTGAAAAGATAGTCGTATCCTTTGTTTAACTTCACGTGAAATGTTTGTTGGACATCTATTGGGGTGTTTGATTCTTGTGAGACAATTTATTGCAATTTTTAAATTGATATTTGAATGTTTTTGGATTTTGTGGATCGATATTGATTATTTTTTAGATTGGATTTTGGACCTTTTCTATATGTTTAGGATTTTTTTTCAGGATCATTTATCTAAATGTTTAGAATTTTTTTAGGATCGTTTTTGATGTTTTTTGAATTTTTTGATGTTTTTGTAATTTTTTTAGTAATCGTTTTTTTTTTTGGGGGGGGGGATTTTTTCAATTATCGTTTTTTATTTTTTTGGATTTTTTCAGTTATCGTTCTTTTATTTTTTTGGATTTTTTCAGTTATGCCCCCAAGTGCAGATCTATGATAATGATATGCAACATGTATGAGGGGATAATGAAATTTCAATATGAATTATGCTAATGTAGGATGCATGATAAAATGCAATTCCTATTCGAAAAAGGATGAGCGTGTGTGTCTTTCATCCTGAAATGCACTAATTGGGTGAAAGGTGAGAATCGTTTCAAAGATAGGAGTTCAATTCATTCTCAAAAAGACTTTGACCATCCCACTTAACACACCTTGTAACCAAGATTTATGAATGGAGGCACAGAATAATTCTCCATGAATTCTTGAAACTTTGATCCTTCTTTTGCCCATGTGTGTGCAATTGAGTTCATTCTGACTTGGAATCCTATGTGGCTAGCTATGTGAGTTATTCTGACTTCAAAAGCATCCTGGATAGAGCCTCGTTGCCAGCAAGCTTTTAGGGCTCCGACAAGGTTATGCACTATAATCTCTCAAACATTGCTCCATTTCCAGTAGGCGTCCATAGCCCTGATGGAGTTATTTGCATGTTCCCATAGTCAAGCTTATTTTTGTCACACTTGTATGTGTGAGATTTCAATTATATATCTTTTCTCTTTTTGCTTTGAGATGGATATTGACATAACACTTTTTTTTCTTTTTTTTCTTGCCTTGACTTGTAAGTAATGAAACCTAGTTGGGTATGACAATTACAGTGGTGCTGAAGTAGAATATTGGATTTTTCACTAGCCACATGACCAACTAGGTATTTGTAATGACTTAGAGCTTTTGATTAATGTGTGAGATATAGAAATTGATAGATTTTGGGTAACAAGACTTGATAAGGAAACCTCTACCCAACCAAGGATAAATCATAATCACAATGTCACGTTGAAGATGAATGACTAAAGACCTCCTAAAGAATTCATGAACATGTATCTAGGAAATGAGACAACCTTCATTCTTTTCAGTGCAGACAGGCTAATAACTCAGACAATCATCATGTTTTATTGATGCAACTATATGAGAAAGGGATAATGCAATGCGATAAAGAATTATGCATATGCAGTACTGGAATTTGAAATGAACCCGCCCTTAGATGTAATATATTTTTAGCATATTATTGATGGGATCAAGGAGTGAATCTCCCTCCATTGTTTACAAATGGTAAGCACCATTTTCAATTACTTTCGTTATGACAAATGGACCCAACCAGTTAGGTTCAAACTTTCTTGGTTTTTCACATTCAACAAGGTTTCTTTGATTTTCTTTAAGAACAATATCTCCTATTTTGAAGCAACGTGGGTTGACTCATTTGTTGTAGCTTCTTCTCATTCTGTTTTGGTAGCCTTGTAAATGGTTTAGAATGCTTTGTCATTTTTCATCTAGGAATTCTAATTCTTGCAAACATGCTACTCTATAGTTTTCTTCTGAGATTATGTTTTTTAGAGAGACTCTTAGGGATGGAAATTCTATTTCAATAGGTAAGATGGCTTCTACACCATAAACCAGAGAGAATGGTGTTGTACCGGTTGTCGTGCGGATACTAGTTTGATAAGCCCATAGAGTTGGATTTAGTTGGAGATGCCAATCTCATCCACTATCATTGACAAATTTCTTTAAAATTTTCAAAATAGATTTATTTTTTGCCTTAGCTTGACCATTTCTTTAGGGATAGTAGGGTGTTGCAAAACATTTCTGGATGTTAAATTGTTCACAAAGTTCACTCACATCTTGATTTTTTAAGGGTCGACCATTATTAGTCACGATGCACATGGGTACTGCTTACCTGCAAATAATATAATTCAGGATGAATTTAGCTATTTGCTTTCCTATTGTGAAAATCATCGGGATTGCTTCTATGAGATTCTACGAGAAGCGAGAACTGAGCCAAGATCTGATGTTGGTCGTAGATCACATGCAACTCCTCATGCAATAGATGATCAAAGATCAAAATAGTTGAATGAAGATAATTTCGATATGAGAGAGAAATAGAGACAAAGAAGAGAATTTGGAGAAAACTCTCACTGAGCTATCACTTCACCTGCTTGACTTGTAAAGGTGAGAGTATAGTGCTTGTTATATAGAAAAATATAAGCATATACATCCAAGGGGTGCATTAACTCCTATTCCCCATAAAAAGTGGGAGGTTTTACCTTCTTGGTAAATGCCAAAACATGTGGCATAACCTCCTTACATGAAGACAAAAAAGGAGTTGAGAAAGTTGGCACATAAGGCCAAAAGAGGGTGTGAAACCCAACTACCCCATAACCCACTTAGGAAATGACAAAATAGTGGTTATGAGAGGTGGCACAACAAGCCAAAAGAGGCTGTGTAACTCAACTACCCATGTGAAGTGGAGAGTTACACATGTAGCTGAAGTATTTCACCACGTGTCCTCATATAAACCACTCCTATTAACCTAAGCAAGCTTAAATAATATATGTGTAGGAAAAAATAAATATCCCCTAACATAAGGAAAATAAAAAACCTACACTAACACCCCCCCTTAAGCATAGCTTAGGTGGGTGAAAATATGGGTCCCAGCAAATGCAACCATGTTAGGTACCCATGTACATAGATAGACCCCCCAAAAGAAGAAGCCCCCCCATAAGAGGAATAGCCTCCCCCCTAAATAAGGAGAGAAAGAAAGGAGGACTAAGAAGTCCCTCCTGTAGTAGACACCTGTCATATCCCAAGCAGAGATCGCAAATGAAGGAACTTGCTTTCGGTGAAGAGTTTGGTGAAGATGTTCGCAGTTTGCTCCATTGTAGAACAATACTTAAGATCAATGATTCCTTCCTGAATGAGCTCCCGAATATAGTGCATATGTATCTCAATGTGTTTCATCCTTTGGTGATGAACTGGATTTCTTGAGATCTGTATAGCACTTTGATTATCACAAAAGATGATAGTAGGCTTCCTAACTGGAATACCAAACTCAGTGAGAGTATTCTGAAGCCAAATAGCCTCAGTGGTGGCATTAATTGCCCCTCGATACTCAGCCTCTGTTGATGAAAGAGAAGTTGCAGACTGCTTCTTACTCAACCAACAAACTGGACCAGAACCAAGTGAGAAGCAATACCCTGAAGTGGATTTGCGATCCTGAGAATCACCCGCCCAATCTGAATCCATATATCCCACCAAGTCAATATCCCTGCCTGCTGCATACTGAACTCCATAATTGTGAGTACCCTGAATGTAGTGGAGAATCCGCTTAGCTGCTTTCCAATGCAACTCATGTGGCTCCAGCATGAATCTAGAGACCATGCCCACCGCATATGAAATGTCAGGTCTCGTATGAGTCAAGTAGATGAGGCTCCCAACAATTTGTCGATATAAAGTGCTATCAACCAAGGGTGAAGAGCACTTAGCCTCAAGTTTGACCCCAGACAAAAAAGGAGTAGGTGTAGGCTTACAGTCAGCCATGCGAAATCTAGAGAGCATATCAAGTGCATACTTGGGTTGTCCAAGAAAGATGCCTGAAGAAGATTGAGTAATCTCAATTCCCAAGAAGTAATGTAGAAGACCCAAGTCTGACATCAGAAATCTATCATGTAGAGCAGTTTTCAATACCTTGATGGTGGATGAGTGACTCCCCGTGATCAACAAGTCATCAACATAGAGAACTAGAAATGTGAGAGTATCATCCTGGTGTAGAATATAGACGTTCGGATCAGAATGGCATCGAATAAAACCAATTGTCAGAAGGAAGGAGTCCATCTTGGCATACCAAGCTCGAGGAGCTTGTTTTAGGCCATAGAGAGACTTTCAAAGTCGACACACAAGTGAAGGATCTTGAACAAGCCCTTGTGGCTGCTCCATGTAGATTTCCTCCTGAAGGTCACCATGAAGAAATGCACTCTTGACATCCATCTGATGAACTTTCCAATGATGGGTTGCAGCAATAGCAAGGACAAGCCGGATGGAATTCATCTTAGCAACTGGAGCAAAAGTCTCAGAGTAATCAACCCCTGGAAGTTGGGAAAAGCCTTTTGCTACCAAGCGAGCCTTATACTTATCAACCGACCCATCTGCTACAAATTTTGTTTGATAGATCCACTTGCATCAAACAAGTTTCCTTCCCTTAGGAAGAGGAACTAAATCCCATGTGTGATTCCTTTCCAAGGAATTAAACTCTTCTTGCATTGCAGCATCCCATTCGGGAACACCTGTAGCTTCTCAAAAAGACTGTGGATCAGAAGCTGAAGCAATGAAGAGATGTGGAGCTTGCTGAAATTGTAACCTAGTTCTTCTAGAATCTGATGGATCACCAAGCCAATCTCCTGCTGACTCAAAAGTTTGTCGAGCCCAAAGAGGCACTGAAGCTGGAGAGTTTGGGGGAGAATCATCAACCTCTGAAGGATGACTATGAGAAGAATGTGAATCCTCACCATCACTGTCACCATCTGAAGTGGAGGAAGAAGACTCCTGAATAGGATTAGGAGGATTAAGATCCTCAGAAGAACTGTCAACATCATGCAATGTCTCCAATGTGATAGTGGATGGAGAAGTGGTATGAGAAGAAATAGAAGAACTCTCCTCAAAATGAACACTCCTCTCAATGAAAAACTCATGTGTAGAGGGATGGAGAAGTCTATACCCTTTGACATCATCTGGATACCCAACAAATATGCAAGGCTTTCTTTGCGAATCCATAGCCTTGCATTTCTCTACTAGAATGTGGGCCCATGCAAGAGAACCAAACACTCTGAAATGCTTAACTGTAGGTTTCTAACTGGTCCAAGCTTGAAAAGGAGTTACCCCCTTCACAGCTTTATGAGGAACTCGATTCTGGATGTAACATGCACAATTGATGGCCTCTGCCCAATATTGAGGTGCCAAAAACTTGGAGTGAATCATACAATTTGCCATATCCTTCAAGGACCTATTCTTCCGTTTTGCAACACCATTCTACTGAGGACTGTATGGAACTGTGTGCTGCATGTTGATACCTTATGAAGCACAAAATTGTTCAAACTGATTATTAACATATTCACCCCCATTATCTGTACGCAGAATCTTGATGAACTTCCCAGATTGTTTCTCTGCAAAAGCTTTGAAATCTAGAAAATTCTCAAATACCTCAGACTTTTGTTTGAGAAAGTAAACCCATGTAAATCTGGAAAAGTCATCAATAAATGTTAAGACATATCTAGCCATACTGAAAGATGGTTGTGGAAATGGTCCTGCCAAGTCACTATGTACCAACTCCAATAGCTGTGGAGCTCTCCATGCTTTGCCTTTATCATACTTCTCCTCAAGATGCTTACCAAGAATACATCCCTGGCAAACTCCATCAAAAAATTGAATAGAAGGCAACCCTGAAACCATGTCTTGTTTACTGAGTTGTTGCAAGTAACGATAGTTCAAGTGGCCAAATCGTTGATGCCACAAACAACTAATCTCATCTGCATGAGTGAGTAAAACAGTCGAAGGAGAGTTAGGAACAAAGTGATAAAACTAATATAATATAGGTTGATGATCTGCTTTTCCCATAGCAATAGTAGACCCATTATGCATTTCACTGATTACCACTGTATCTGGCATGAACTCAACTCACTTGCTAGAACCAGTGTAAGTGATCTAATAAATAGATAGGAGATTAGTTGATAAAGATGGAACACAAAGGACATCCTTAAATGTTCCTTCGCCCACATCAACAGACCCTCTCCCTTGCACTTCAACAGGAGTGTCATCACCCATTAGTATGGAAGGCATAGAACATGGCTCTAAAGAGGTGAAATCATCTTTTGAAGAAGCCATGTGGTGCGAAGCACCCAAGTCAATTATCCAAGAATTGGGTTGTGAAGCAACAACAACTAGGGCCTTACCCTTTCCTTTCCCTTTACTCTTATTTGTATCCTTAGAAGATCCTTCTGATGAACTTTGTTTGACTGAATCAGGCACCTTGATATTATTCTTTTCAAGAAGATTTGAAAGGTGATCAATTTGTTTCTTTAAACACTTATGTTCATCATGACCAGGCCTCTTACAATAAGAACACTTGACCTTCTCCTTCTTAGGTTGTTCACCTCTTGATGAAGAGGTCTGATTATCTGTTTTTGAAGTAGCAGATTTCTAATATTTTTTCTTCTCTCCTTGGTTCTTTTGTTTCTTATCTTGCTTACTAGACCCTTTTTGTTCTTTCGTGCCTCGATTTACAACTAAGGCATGTGACTTAGAGGGTTTTATTGTACCCATTTGAACCAATTTGTCTTGCTCCCTAGTGAGTTCTACAGCAAATTCATCCAGAGAAGGCATTTTGAATGTGGTACCTAGGGCACATTTTGTAGCATAGAATGTAGAAACAAACACTGAATAGTTAGGACCAAGCTTAGAAAGAATACTCAAGATCAGTTGCTTATCATATTTCTTAATTCCACACCATTCCAACTACAATCTTATAGACTTAAGTTTAGTGAAGAAGTCTTGTATAGTATCAAAATTGGTTGGATTCAACCCTATGAGTTCATTCTCTAACTGATGACCTCTTAGCTCATCCTGCTTACCAAAGAGGTTTTCCAAAGTGGTCCACATTGCATTTGGTGTAGTGGCAGATTCAATGTGAAAAAGAAGGTCTGGAGAGACTGACATACATAGAGTACCAAAAGCTTCATCACATTTATTAAACCATTTAATCTTTTCTGCATCATCTTGAGGTTTAGTTTCAAGTCCCATAGTAACACAATGATATCCATGTCTTTTTAGATATATTATCATCTTAGATTTCCATTCAAAGTAATTATATGGTGTTAAAAGTGGAACTATAGATGCATCCATGATAGTAGAGAAGAATATTGCAAAGAATCAGGAAAAGTGCAAGAAAGAAGGCACAAGAGACACCCCCCCTTTTCACTAGTCTCAGAAATCACGCCCCCCAAATATTATAAGGTTGGCACTTTATAATTAGTGCATTTACAAGGCTTTTTATCAGATTACAATTCTTTAAGAAACCAATAGAGATTTCAAATACAAATAATTTGAGACAAGATCTAAAACAAATCAGCCTTATAACTGCTTAATTTATCTCAATACCTTTCCAACAACTATTAGTTTTTGAAAAACAGAGTTGTGAGGAGAAAGATATGACCAGTTGAAGAGAAAAAGAAGCAGCTGATACAACCTTTAATATCTGATAGAAAAAGGCAAATAATTTCAATTAGACCTGTAATAATGGAGAGTGCTCATTTCCAACTTTTTGTCAAGTATTTGTTTGCAAAAATCTGACACTCGAGGCAAAAGTTGTGCAACTTTTAAGAAATGTTGCTGAATTTCCCTAATAGAAAAATGGATTAGGCCCTATTCAAGCTCAATTTCTGCAAAATTTATTCATTTTCTAGAAATACCATCCGAAACCCAAAAGTTTTTCAATGCTGAGAAGAAAACCCAAAAATCATTTTTTGTGCAAGTGAACAGAAGTTGAAACACTAAAGCCGAAATGAAAATAGCTCTAGTAAAAAAAATTTACTCTGATTTTTTACTATGTCCTCCAAACTTTGATTTTGGTGAAGTAAAAGTCACTTTTGACTTTTTCAAGCCTTATGGACACTTTGAAAATTCTTATTAAGCTTTCAATATTACCACAAAGCTGCAATCACCCAGATCTTACAAGAACACATACATGTAAATCAAATTTAACTAGAAGCTATTTTCCTTTAAACTGTTCTGATTCTCCAGATCACACGAGAATGTAGGAGAAGAGCATACTTAGTTTTTAAGGAAAATATTAGCTATATAAAAGTCTCAAATCCCTCAAATAAATTAAGAAAAACAATGAGCTATACCAGACAATAAGCTCTGATACCATGTGAGATTCTGCGAGAAGCGAGAACCGAGCCAAGATCTGATGTCGGTCTTAGATCACATGAAACTCCTCACACAACAGATGATCAAAGATCAAAATAGCTGAATGAAGATAATTTCGATATGAGAGAGAAATAGAGACAAAGAAGAGAATTTGGAGAAGACTCTCACCAAGCTATCACTTCACCTGCTTGACTTGTGAAGGTGAGAGTATAGTGCTTATTATATAGAAAAATATAAGCATATACATCCAAGGGGTGCATTAACTCCTATTCCCCATAAAAAGTGGGAGGTTTTACCTTCTTGGTAAATGCCAAAACATGTGGCATAACCTCCCTACATGAAGACAAAAAAGGAGTTGAGAAAGTTGGCACATAAGGCCAAAAGAGGGTGTGAAACCCAACTACCCCATAACCCACTTAGGAAATGACAAAATAGTGGTTATGAGAGGTGGCACAACAAGCCAAAAGAGGGTGTGTAACTCAACTACCCATGTGAGGTGGAGAGTTACACATGTAGCTAAAGTATTTCACCACGTGTCCTCTTATAAACCACTCCTATTAACCTAAGAAAGCTTAAATAATATGTGTAGGAAAAAATAAATATCCCCTAACATAAGGAAAATAAAAAACCTACACTAACAGCTTCAACCCATTTTGTGAAATATTTTGTAGCTATGAGAATAAACTTATGTCTGTTGGAAGAGGTAGGATTTATTTTCCCTACAAGATCTAATCCCCATTGTGAAAATGGCCATGGTGATGTTATTGGTTGAAGATCTTGAGCAGGTGTATGAATGAGGTTCCCATGTATTTGGCATTGCCTGCATCTTTGGACATACTTGTAAGCGTCCTTTTCTATTGTAGGCCAATAATAACCTGTTCATAACAGTGTTTTTGCTAGAGCAGTTCCAGAAGAATGTGCACCACATATTCCATCATGAACTTATTTGAAGGCGATTTGTGCCTCCTCCATATCAAGGCATCTGAATAAGGTGTTGTCTATATTTTTCCTGTATAAAGTATCAGCAACGATTGCATGTTTTGACAATTGTCATATGAGTGCCTTCCTTTGATTCCATTAAAAATTGGGAGGTATATATTGATCATGCAGGTATGCGTATATATCTTTGTACCATGGAGACTCGGGTCCTACTATCATACATATATATTCAGTGGATGGTATTTCATAAGCTGGGACAATGAGTTATTCCACTTGAAATTCAAAGTGATTTCCATCATTCGGCATATCCAGGAGAGATCCTATTATTGCCATCGCATCTGTTTCCTTGTTTTGCACTCTTGGTATCTGTTCAAATGTGATCTTGGTGAAGTGTTTCTTTCATTATTCCATGAGTTGTTTGTATGGTTGTAACTTGTCATCTTTTGTTTTATAATCATCATTGACTTGATTAATAATGATTTGTGAGTCTCCAAAGACCTGTAGATCTTTGATCTTCCATTTGTAGTGCAATGAGCAGTCCTATCATCAGGGCTTCATATTCAGCAATGTTATTGGTGCAAGGGAAGCTAATCCTAAATGATTTGGGAATTGAATCCCCTTGAGGAGTTATGAGTAGAATTACTGCTCGTGCTCCATGATTTGTATGTGAACCATTAAAGAATAATTTCCATTGTGTTTGTGTCGATAGTGTAAATACTAATTCATTTGGGAAATCTATCACCATTGGATAATTATCTTGTAAATGTGCTTTTGCAGGTTGGTTTGCTATGATTTGTCCTTTTATAGATTTTCTATTGATGTATTCGATGTCAAAATCACTGAGTATTGTAGTACCCCTCCTTGATCAGCCTCTTTTTGTATATTTTTATTTACTTTTGTGACTATTCAGTGGAACCTTATTGTATATTGATTCAGATTATATGCGATGTTATTTCATGCTTATCTGGATGTATGGTGTATGCTTTTATGCAGTATTTCAGTGCTTATGATTAATGCTATTTTTTGGATCATTATCATGGACTGACACTTTTACCTTATATGTGCAATGCGTTATTTACATGTTGTGTGTTTGCATGTGTATAGGATGCGAGGAGATGATTTTCCTTCACTCACTTTGGTGAGACAGGGAATGCCATGACTCTCCTTCATCGGTGTGTGTGTCGTGTCTGTATTTATATATTTGTCTATATGCACGTGTGGATTATTTGGTGCAGGACATTGCAGGTACTAGTACTAGGTAGGTACAGGGTATTGACTCCACCTGCTTTCACAGGTTTGAGCATGCCTTATATATATCCGATGGGAGTGGAGGAGATAGTTGTTGTATCCTAGTTTGACCCACAGTCACACACGTGTGAGTGTTGTCAGTCGGTTGTCTTTCCCGTCTGATTGTTATGCGAGTCATGGTGCCTTGGTTTGGTCATTTTGAGAGTCGTCATTGGATCATTCTTGGTTTTGCATGTTTCTGTTATTTAAATGGTTATTTAATTAAATGGACGATGTTATCTTTTGTGGGCATAATTAGTTGATTATTATGCTCTGTGATTATTGATTTAATTAAATAAATGGTTTGCTAGATTAAATGGTTAAATGGCTTATTTATTTTGTAAGGTGCATTGATATATCTTGGAAGGAAATAAATAATTGCCTAGCCATTTAAATGTTAAATGATTATGTTGAAAGAAAGTATTTTGGAGATAGAAATTAATAAAAACTTTCCTTTTTACTTTTTCATTTGACTTTTTCATTTTAATTGTTGGAAAAGAATTATTTTTAAAAATGGAGTAAATCTGATTTCTTTTTAGTTTTAAAATATTTAAATCTGATTGGATGGAATAACTTTTTAACCTAGAAAGTTTAGGTTAAAAGATAATTTTCATGCTATTCCTAAAATTCACGAGAAGGAAGAGAGGAATTTTTGGAGAGAAATTCTAGAAAACTTCCTGGAGGAACTGGAAATTCGACCTGGTTTGCAAGACTGGAAATTTTTCATCTCTTTGCTTGCTATTGTTTCAAGGTTGGAGGTTCTCTTCTTGTTTTGAAATTTGTGATTTGAAATTTTCAGTTTGCTTCTTGTGTGTGGAAATTATGCAATCTTCTTGTAGATGCTTGTGGAATGATTGGAATGGAAGAAAGAGTGTATATTATTGTTGGTTTTGTGAAATCTATATCATATGGTTGCATTTAGGAAAGAAATGGTTCATTTCTCTATCTGATATTTGTTTGTTCTTGAAAATCAATTTCTAGTTATACCTCTTCTATTTGGAAAAAATGAACTAGATTTAGCTTGTTGTGTGCTTTATAGTATTTTGTTGTCCAAGATTTGTGGTTTCCATGGGATTTTATTTCACCATTTGCCTTATTTGGTAAATTTCCGTTTGAAAATTGGATTTGGCACTGTATGTGTGTGCCCGTGAAATGTTCCGAAAATGAATTGTTTTCTTATTTAAACGATTGGGTGGAGTGTTGATTTTAATGCCTTGGAGGCATGTATTTTATTTTTTTTTGTTCATTGACCTTACCTCACCTCGTGGCGGGCTAGTCCCACCACTCGGGTTGGTAGTCTCTACTGCCTGCAGGTAGCAGTACTACCGGTCGGCAGTACCAGTACTACCGACGGTAGTAGTGCTACCGGTAGGTAGTCACTACTATCGGTTGGTAGAAGTGCTACTGGTAGGTAGTCACTACTATCGGTTGGTAGTAGTGCTACCGGATGGTAGTGCCTACTACTGGTCGGCAGCAATGCTACCGGTCGGCAACAACGCTACCGGTTGGTAGTAGTACTACCGGCAGGTAGTGCCTGGGGCCTTGGTAGTGACACTACCACGGGTTGGTTTTGACCCCTGCGTAACCATCTCCCTTTACCGGTTCAAACCAATTAGTGCTATAAAGTTAATTTTTAATAATTTTAATATATTTTAGAGTGGTTTTTGGTGTTAAATGAAATATATTTTAGAATGGATTTTGTGTCGAATAAAAATAAATAGTGATTTTCATGTGATGGTTATTATGTGGTTAGTAAATTTATCTATGGAAATCAAGGCATGAAATTATGAATTCAAATTGGTTAATTTGGATAAATTCTGGAAATGGATTAAATGCCTGTTTGGAATTCATGTTTAATTTGGTTGAATTTTTAATGTGGATTTCATTCTTGATGGAATATTGATTTGGAAATTGATTAGATGTGACTGCTGGAAAATAGTGTTTTATTTAATTTTCAATCAATGATGTTGCAAGTGTTTATGATGTTGATTTCCTCAAAGATTGTCTGAGTGCGGACTTAGTGAATTATCTATTCTTGCAAGTGTATAATGTGTTAATTCTGGTGTGTGGTTAAGTCGTCCTGTGGTGGCGTATTTGGTACCTTTGACCAAGTGATATATGTTGGCTTCATTATCCTAACCATGTAGTGTCTTTTCCTTATGGTTAGCCAAGAGTCAGAATGTCCTTGCTTGACCACTTGTTTCTAAAAGTGGTGTAATGGTTGTCTGCTTCGCCATAGGGTCCTCGGGGAGTGACATTGTCTGTTTTGTGTCCTTTGAGAGAGTGGCTTTCGAGCAGGTTACTCTTGTGAAAGTCAGATAATAAGTGATAATCTAATTAATTGATTAGGTGGGTAGTACCCAAACATTAATGAAGATAATTGTACCTCGCGCATAGGTGAGTGCTCGTACAGGGCTCATAATGTTGCGAGAAGGCCTGGAATGGCAAACCGACCACCTTGTCTTCACAAAAGGCTAGAAGGGTTTGCATGAGACTTAGTTGGAGCCGGAGGTTCAGGAGAGGTTACTAGGACAGAGAGTCAGGACCTAGGAGAGCCTACCAAGGTAACCATCAAGCTATGCGACGACACTCTCTCATTTGGTTCACTTGTGTGTTTGTGATGTTGAGTCACTTGATTTTTGTGGAGTCATATTGTGTTGTCATGGAGTCATATTGTTTTATCGATCATGTCATGGTTATTCTTATTTGAGGGTGCTCATCTATCTCCTAGCACTATGGGGTGATTCCGTTTTGGGAATTACATGGTTGGGTGGTAGTGCCACTTCCCATCGGATGTTCGGATTTGTACCTTCATGCGAGGATTGGATTCACAGGTGTTCCTATGGTTTGTGGCTTATGATTCATCTCATGTTTGGATATTATTGTTATTTGGAGACCTATGTGGTCATTGTAATATTGATCTTATGTAACCTTGTATTTGGTTATGATGTATCTTTATATGTATATTGAGAAACTTTGTATTGGAAGAGCAATGTAATCCTATGTTGGGATGTTTTTATTAGTTTCCTTTATGATATGTGTACATGCTTATTGAAGTGGAATTATAATGTATCCTTTCTATCTTTCAATGGTGTAATCTATTATTGCTTATGGCTTCTTGTGATCATTGAGTTAATGAAGAATATTTGGATTAATGGTAATCATGGAATTTATCTAATGAAGTTAAGTCTTCATTGGTAACCCTTAAGGAATTTTGGTGTAAGTCTTTCGCTTGTGTAATCCTGCATGTTGTGTAAATGCACTTATTATGTTTATACTTTAAAAAAAAAACCGTTTCACCCTTGTTTGTGGGTTTTCCTTCGAGGTTCCTGGCGGGGCATTATATTTGGTATTGTTGGAGTTCAACAATTGATATCCTTATGTATGATTTTTGCTATGGAACTTAGGCGGTCCATGCATCAAGGCTGTCATCTTTTTGTGGTTGCTCTTGAGGATGTGGATGAGGAAGAGAGTCCATAAATCACTCTTGATGGTCACCCTATTCTTTGAGAGTATGTTGATGTGTGTCCTTTGAATATTCCCGGTATGCCTCCAAAGCGAGACATAGACTTTCACATTGACTTGGTTCCTGGTGTGGAACCTATTTCGAAAGCACCATATCGGATGACTACTCAGGAGCTAAGTGAGATGAAGTTGCAGGTGGAGGATTTGTTGGCCAAGGGATTCATTCATCCTAGTGTTTCTCCTTGGGGTGCGTCAGTTATCTTCATTAAGAAGAAGGATGGTTCTCTTCGATTATGCATTGATTATCGACAGTTGAATAAGGTAACCATCTAGAACCGATCTCCATTGCCTCAGATAGATGATCTTTTCAATCAGGTGAAGGGAGCCAAGGTGTTCTCTAAGATAGACCTGAAATCTAGGTATCATCAGTTGTGCATTCATGATGCAGACATTTATAGGATGATGTTTCGTACTCGTTATGGTCACTATGAGTTCACAGTGGTGCCTTTTGTCAGTATTCATGAGTCTTATGAATGAGGTTTTTCGCACCTACCTTGACTACTTTTTCCTTGTGTTCTTGGATGACATATTGATTTATTCTAGATCTATGGAAGAGCATGAGGGTCACTTGCGTCATGTATTGCAGTGCTTGAGGGAGAATTAACTTTTTGCAAATTTGGCGAAGTGTGATTTCTTTCAGTTGGAGGTGAGCTATCTTGGTCATATAGTTTCAGGAGAAGGTGTATCTATGGATCCTTCTAAAATCCAAGCCATTGTTGATTGGCCAATGTCGACCAATGTTTCTGAGGTTCGAAGTTTCATTGGTTTGGATGGATATTACTGCCGCTTTGTTCAGAGCTTTTCTTGGATAGGCCATCCGACTACTTCTCTTTAGAGGAAAGAGAAGAAGTTTGTTTGGTCAAAGTAGTGCGAATTATCTTTTCGTACCTTAAAGGAACTCCTTGTTAGTGCTCCAATTTTGGTAGTTCCTGACCCATCCAGAGATTTCATGGTATGCACAGATGCCTCTTTGGAAGGTATAGGTCTAGTGCTTATGCAGGATGGATGTGTGGTTGCCTATGAGTCTCGCAAACTCAAGGATCACGAGTTCAACTATCCAGTTCATGACTTGGAGTTGGCAGTTGTAGTGCATGCATTGGTTCGTTGGAGACATTTCCTGTTGAGGCATTGGTTTGAACTACATAGTGATCACTGCAGTTTGCAATATATTTTCATGCAGACGAACTTGAATGCTTGACAACGATGATGGATGGAATTCCTCTGCGAGTATGATTTTGAGGTTCATTTTATTCAGGGGAAAGAGAATGTAGTGGCAAATGCTTTGAGTCGTAGGCGGCATGAGGTTGTAGCATTGTCCCTTGGTGTGGACTTGAGTGAGAGAATTCTTGGAGTTCTTCCTCAGGACACTTGGTATCAGGATGTTAGAGCCATTGCAGAGTCTAGAAGACCATTGGAGGGTAGATATTTTAGTTATACTCTTGAGTCAGATGGTCTTCTTCGACATCTTGGATGGATCTATGTATCGAGGGTCTTCGCGTTTTGATCATGACTGAGGCCCATCGTGCACCTTATTCGGTACACCCTGGTGTCAAGAAGATGCACGCAGATCTTAGTCAGTTATATCATTGGGCTGGTATGAAACATGACATTGTTGATTTTGTGTCCAAGTTATTGGAATGTCAGTGGGTGAAGGTGGAGCATCAACACCCTGTAGGGCTTTTACAACCGAATTTGATACCAGATTGGAAATGGGATATCATTTCCATGGATTTCATAGTAGGGTTGCCTGTTTATTCATGTCACCATGATGCCATCATGGTCATTGTTGATAGATTGACCAAAGTTTCTCATTTTGTCCCTATTCGATCATCTTATATAACAACAGTTGTGGAATGAGTCTTCTTGGAAGATGTGGTGAGGTTGCATGGAATCCCAAGGTGGATCATTTCTAATAGACCCGGTCTTTACTTCAACCTCGTGGACCTCACTTCAGCATGCTTTGGGAACCCAGTTGAACTTCAGTTCAACTTATCACCCAGAGACTGATGGTCAGATTGAGTGTGTGAATCAGGTCTTGGAGGACATGCTTTGCATGTATGTTATGGACCAGAAGTCGCACTGGGAGGAATATCTATGCCTTGTAGAGTTTTCTTATAACAACGGATATCACTGCTCTATAGGCATGTCTCCCTTCCAGGATTTGTATGGTTGTCCTTTCCGTACTCCTTTATGTTGGGATCGATTGGAGGATAGGGTGTGTTTAGGCCCGGATTTGCTTCGTGAGATGGAGCAAAAGGCTGAGCATATTCGTGGGCATTTGGTTGCTGCTCAGGATAGGCAGAAGAAGTATGTTGATTCCCATAGAATTGATCACCAGTTTTTTGTTGGTGACCTTGTGTTTTTGAGAGTGCATCCACGGAGGAGTTTGATCCGTTATGGAAAGGGTTCTAAGTTGGCGTCTCATTTTGTAGGCCCTTTTGAGATCCTTGAGAGGATAGGACCCGTTGCCTACCATATTGCCTTACCACCAAGTCTATCTTGCATCCATGATGTCTTTCATGTTTTTGTTCTTCATCCTTATCATCCTGATGTGACCCATGTTCTTGATTGGAACACTTTGCAGGTTGAGGACAAACAGCTTTCCATGGACCCCATGCACATCCTTTAGTATCAGTATTTGACCCTCAGGGGTCATACCATCAAGCAAGTAAGGGTCCTATGGGATCCTGGTGATGAGACCTCAACAACTTGGGAAGATGCAGCAAAGATGAGAGAGCTTTATTCTTATCTGTTTTAGGCTTCCAGGAGTAATCCTAGGCTTGGGGGGGAGGATGTAGTACACCTCCTGGATCAACCTCTTTTTGTATATTTTGATTTACTTATGTGACTGTTCAGTGGAACATTATTGTATATTGATTCAAATTATATGCGATGTTATTTCATGCTTATATGGATGTACAGTGTATGCTTTTATGCAGTATTTCAGTGCTTATGATTAATGCTATTTTATGGATCATTATCATGGACTGACACTTTTACCTTATATGTGTGATGCATTATTTACATGTTGTGTGTTTGCATGTGTATGGGATGTGAGGAGATGATTTTTCTTCACTCACTCTAGTGAGACAGGGAACATCATGAATCTCCTTCATCGGTGTGTGTGTCATGTCTATATTTATATATTTATCTATATGCATGTGTGGATTCTTTGGTGCAGGACATTGCAGGTACTAGTATCGGGTAGGTACGGGATATTGACTCCACCTGGTTTCATAGGTCTGAGAATGCCTTATATATATATGCCTAGGCTCGAGGGGAGGATGTAGTACCCCTCCTCGATCAGCCTCTTTTTGTATATTTTGATTTACTTCTGTGACTGTTCAGTGGAACATTATTGTATATTGATTCAGATTATATGTGATGTTATTTCATGCTTATATGGATGTACGGTGTATGCTTTTATGCAGTATTTAAGTGCTTATGATTAATGCTATTTTATGGATCATTATCATGGACTGACACTTTTACCTTATATGTGTGATGTGTTATTTACATGTGTATGGGATGTGAGGAGATGATTTTCCTTCACTTACTCTAGTGAGACAGGGAACATCATGAATCTCCTTCATCGGTGTGGGTGTCATGTTTGTATTTATATATTTGTCTATATGCACGTGTGGATTCTTTGGTGTAGGACATTGTAGGTACTAGTACCGGGTAGGTACGGGGTATTGACTCCACCTGGTTTCACAGGTCTGAGCATGTCTTATATATATATCCGATGGGAGTGGAGGAGATAGTTGTTGTACCCTAGTTTGACCCGCAGTCACACTCGTGTGAGTGTTGTTAGTCGGTTGTCTTTCCCATCTGGCTATTATGCGAGTCATGGTGCCTCGGTTTGGTCATTTTGAGAGTCATCATTTGATCATTCTTGGTTTTGCGTGTTTCTATTATTTAAATGGTTATTTAATTAAATGGATGATGTTATCTTTTGCGGGCATAATTAGTTGATTATTATGCTCTGTGATTATTGATTTAATTAAATATATGATTTGCTAGATTAAATGGTTAAATGGCTTTTTATTTTGTAAGGTGCATTGATATATTTTGGAAGGAAATAAATAATTGGCTAGCCATTTAAATGTTAAATGATTATGTTGAAAGAAAGTATTTTGGAGAGAAATTAATAAAAACTTTCCTTTTTACTTTTTCATTTTAATTGTTGGAAAAGAATTGTTTTTAAAAACAAAGTAAATCTGATTGTTTTTTAGTTTTAAAATATTTAAATCTGATTGGATGGAATAAATTTTTAACCTAGAAAGTTTAGGTTAAAAGATAATTTTCATGCTATTCCTAAAATTCACGTGAAGAAGGAAGAGAAGAATTCTTGGAGAGAAATTCTGGAAAACTTCCTGGAGGAATTGGAAATTCGACCTGGTTTGCAAGACTGGAAATTCTTCATCTCTTTGCTTGCTATTGCTTCAAGGTTGGAGGTTCTCTTCTTGTTTTGAAATATGTGATTTGAAATTTTCAGTTTGCTTCCTGTATGTGGAAATTATGCAATCTTCCTGTAGATGCTTGTGGAATGATTGGAATGGAAGAAAGAGTGTATATTATTGTTGGTTTTGTGAAATCTATATCATATGGTTGCATTTAGGAAAGAAATGGTTCATTTCTCTATCTGATGTGTGTTTGTTCTTGAAAATCAATTTCTAGTTATACCTCTTCTATTGGGAAAGAATGAAGTAGATTTAGCTTGTTGTGTGCTTTCTAGCATTTTGTTGTCCAAGATGTGGGGTTTCTGTGGGATTTTATTTCACCATTTGCCTTATTTGGTAAATTTTTGTTTGAAAATTGGATTTGGCACTGTGTATGTGTGTGCCCGTAAAATGTTCCGGAAATGAATTGTTTGCTTGTTTAAACGATTGGGTGGAGTGTTGATTTTGATGCCTTGGAGGCATGTATTTTATTTGTTTTTGTTTGTTGAACTTACCTCACCCCGTGTTGGGCTAGTCCCACCACGCGGTTTGGTAGTCTCTGTTGTTCGCAGGTAGCAGTACTACCAGTTGGCAATACTACTACGTGGTACTACCGGTCGGCAATACTGCTATGCGGTACTATCGGTCAGTAGTCACTACTACCGATTGGTAGCAGCCCTACCAGACGGTAGTTCCTGCTACCCATCGCCAGCAACGCTATCGGTCAGTAGTAGTGCTACGGGTCGATAGTACCTACTACCGATCGGTAGCAGTATTACCGACAGGTAGTGCCTGCAACCCCAACAGTGGCACTACCGCGGGTTGGTTTTGACCCCCGCATAACCATGTCCCTTTACCGGTTCAAACCAGTTAGTGCTATAAAGTTAATTTTTAATAAATAAATATATTTTAGAGTGGTTTTTGGTGTTAAATGAAATATATTTTAGAATGGATTTTGTGTTGAATAAAAATAAATAGTGATTTTCATGTGATGGTTATTATGTGGTTAATAAATTTATCTATGGAAATGAAGGCATGAAATTAGGAATTCAAATTGGTTAATTTGAATATATTCTGGAAATGGATTACATGCCTATTTGGAATTCATGTTTAATCCGGTTGAATGTTTAATGTGGATTTCATTCTTGATGGAATATTGATTTGGAAATTGATTCGATGTGACTGCTGGAAAAGAGTGTTTTATTTAATTTTCAATCAATGATGTTGCAAGTGTTTATGATGTTGGTTTCCTCAAAGATTGTCTGAGTGTGGACTTAGTGAATTAGCTATCCTTGCAAGTGTATAATGTGTTAATTATGGTGTGTGGTTCAGTTGTCCTGTGGTGGCGTATTTGGTACCTTTGACCAAGTGATATGTGTTGGCTTCGTTGTCGTAACCATGTAGTGTCTTTGCCTTATAGTTAGCCAAGAGTCAAAATGTCCTTATTTGACCACTTATTTTTAAAAGTTGTGTAATGGTCGTCTGCTTCACCATAGGGTCCTCAGGGAGTGACCTTGTCTGTTTTGTGTCATTTGAGAGAGTGGCTTTCGAGCAGGTTACTCCTATGAAAGTCAGATAATAAGTGATAATCTAATTAATTGATTAGGTGGGTAGTACCCAAACATTAATGAAGATAATTGTACCTCGCGCATAGGTGAGTGCTCGTACAGGGCTCATAATGTTGCAAGAAGGTCTGGAATGGCAAACTGACCACCTTGTCTTCACGAAAGGTTGGAAGAGTCCGCATGAGACCTAGTTGGAGCCGGAGGTTTGGAAGAGGTTACAAGGATAGAGAGTCGGGACCTAGGAGAGCCTACCGAGGTAACTATCAATCTATGCGATGACACTCTCATTTGGTTCACTTGTGTGTTTGTGATGTTGAGTCACCTGATTTTTATGGAGTCATATTGTGTTGTCATGGAGTCGTATTGTTTTGTCGACCATGTCATGCTTATGCTTGTTTAAGTGTCCTCAGTTATCTCCTAACATGGTGGGGTGATTTCATTTTTGGAATTACATGGTTGGGTGGTAGTGCCACTTCCCATCGGATGTTCAGATTTGTACCTTCATGCGAGGATTGGATTCATAGGTGTTCCTGTGGTTTGTGGCTCATGGTTCATCTCATGTTTGGAGATTATTGTTATTTGGAGACCTATGTGGTCATTGTAATAATTATCTTATGTAACCTTGTATTTGGTTATGATGTATCTTTATATGTATATTGAGAAGCTATGTATTGGAAGAGCAATGTAATCCTATGTTGGGATGTTTTTATCAGTTTCCTTTATGATATGTGTACATGCTTATTGAAGTGGAATTATAATGTATCCTTTCTGTCTTTCAATGGTATAATCTATTATTGCTTATGGCTTATTGTGATCATTGAGTTCATGATGAATATTTGGATTAATGGTAATTATGGAATTTACCTAATGAAGTTAATTCTTCGTTGGTAACCCTTAAGGAATTCTGGTGTAAGTCTTATGCTTGTGTAATCGTGCATGTTGTGTAAATGCACTTATTATGTTTATACATTTTAAAAAAAAATTGTTTCACCCTTGTTTGTGGGTTTTCCTTCAGGGTTCTTGGCAAGGCATTACAAGTATCATGACCCACTTTTCAAGTCTTCTGGTTAGTGCTTCTCTATTCATCAAGTATTTGAGTGGATCAAATTGTGCAACTAGCTGTATTTTATGACTCAACATATAATGTCTCAGTTTTTGTGATGCAAAGACTACTGCAAGTCATGCTCTTTCTATCTGTGTGTAGTTGATTTCATACCCAATGAGTGTTCTACTAATGTAGTAGACGACTCTCTCTTTTCCTTGTTCATCATGTTGTTCTAGGAGAGAACCTAAAGAGGAATTTGTTGCAGCTATATATAAGAGTAATGGTTTCCCATGTACGGGTGTAACCAATATCGGAGTGGATAATAGATATTCTTTTAGTTTTTTGAATGCCTCTTAGCATTGTTGTGTCCATTTATATGTCACACATTTCTTTAAAAGATGTTGAAATGGTTGGCACTTTTCTGCCAATTGGGAAATGAAGCGCCTTATGGATTGTAATCTCCCTTGTAGACTTCTGAGTTATTTGAGCGTAGCAGGTGATGGCATGTCTAAAATAGCTTTTACCTTCTCTGGATCTATCTTGATTCCGCGATTGGATACAATGAAGCCCAAGAATTTGCCAGATGTTACTCTGAAGATGCATTTTTTAGATTTAGTTTTACATTGTATTGCTCAAGTCTATCAAAGATCTTAGCCAATATGTTTAAGTGACTACCCCTTATTTTGGACTTTGCTAGCAAGTTGTCTACATAATCTTTCATGATTGTGTGTATCATGTCAAGAAACAAGGTGTTCATTTCCCTTTTATAAGTGGCACCTGCATTTTTAAGGCCGAACGACATCACATTCCAGCAATAGGTTCCCCATGGAAAAGTGAATGTTGTTTTAGGTTGGTCTTCTAGTGCAATTTTGATTTGATTATACCTAGAAAAACCATCCATGTTTGATAGTATTTCATTTCCAACTATCAAGTCTACTATGATGTATATATTAGGGAGTGGAAATTCATCTTTGGTGCAAGCCTTGTTAAGATCTCTTAAGTCGATACAGATCCTGATACCTCCAGTATGCTTGGATACCGAGACTAGGTTTGAAATCCATTCAGCATAGTCTATAGGTCTGATGAAACCCACATCTAATAATTTTTGTAGCTCAATTTTGACTAACAATGCTATGTGAGGATTCATCTTCCCGAGCTTTTATTTGTATGGTTTTACCCCTGGAAGTAAAAATCGTTTCATGCATAAAAATCATTAATGCAGAAATAGGAAATAAGGACGAATCATCAAATCCTCAACTTTCAAAGCAATTTCAAACATAAACCAATAGAAATTAACACAAGATAAGAATAAATTCAAATAAATGAAACTCTCTCATCCTGCATCGTGGCTTTCATTGTGCTTCTCTGAATTGTGCTTGTAAGTGGCTCTCGGGTATTGCACTGGGATTCCTACATAGATTAGACAATTGTTTGAAGATTGTGATTCTTGAATGAATTGAGCAAAGAGGTTGAATTTATATATTTTCAACACATAGGAGGGGAGGATTTGTACTCAAGTGTTTGATTGACAGATAACTGATTTAGATTGATTAGTTAACTCATTAGATTAATCTGTTAACAGAATTGATTGGAGAGTGAACTCAATTGATTGACCAGTAGACTGAATAAACTAGCTAGTTGACTGGATTGATTGATTAGAAGACTGAATTGATTGGAAAGATAAGTGGATTGATTGATTAGTAGATTGAATAGATGGATTAATCAGAAAGATGTGATTGAGAGTTAAAAATGATGATTGATGAGTTAACTGAGTTAACTGATTAGACAACTAATTTGATCAATCAGTTTTGATTTTAGCATGTGTTGTAGGATTTTGAAATTGAATTTGATTTTCATTTTCAATTTGGATTTGAATTTGGACTTTCGAATGCTAAAATGCACATGAAATTAATTGAAATTCAGACTTGGTGAAATATGAATTTGATGATTTGGAATTAGATGAAATTAATTGAAATTCGAATTTGGAGAAATATGAATTTGAGAGAAATGAAATTAGATGGAATTATTTGAAATTTGAATTTGGGGATTTGGAAGAATAATTTAATTAATTTAAATAAAATTATTTAAACATTAGAAATGAACTTAATTAAATAATAAATATTATTTAACTAAGGAATAAATCGTAATTAATATATAATTAATATTTGAAATAGGGTTAACTGATTAAAATGATTTGAGAATAGAAATAGAATAATTAGAAGTGTTGAAGGGTGATTATTAGAAGAAATGGTTAGTTTAATCAAATAATTAAAGAATTATTTAATTAATTGGATGAATAATTAGTGTAGAATTAACAAGACATTTTTAGGTGTCTGCATTTCTCTTGCTCTTTCTTTCTCTTCCAAACTTTTGTATGTTCATTTTTTTTCTTACCCATGGTTTCCTTTTTTCATGTTTTGTTTAGTCTGTTTAAGACAACCTCCACAAAATATAGTTTTTGCATTTTTAGCATAATATTATAATCTATTAATGAAAAAATGGGTTATAGTTCGTGAAGCTCTACAAAAAGGATTAGAAAATCTGTTTGATGGCAACACACACAAGAGCACAAGAAACAAACGTTAGTGTTAGCAACAAAAGATTATCCTAAACAGGCATATCAAGAGAGATATTAAGCATGAAATAGAAAGCATATAAACATAGAATAAAATAGCTAATCAAGATGCTCATAGTTGCTCCTCCCTTGTTCCTCTCCTCTCCAAGTTCCACATGAGTGTAGCGCTCAGCTTTTAGCACTAGCCATGGATGCCATATGGAGATTCAAGATGGTTGAAAATGATAAATAAATGCTATGCAAGTGTAGATAGTGATGCTATGAAAAACCTCTATGCTAATACCAGTATAACAACAATACTCTAATGCTTCCTCCTTTGCTTGAGGAGAAGGGTTCTATTTATAGAAGAAATGGGGAAATGAAGGGTTTGTTGGCATTTTTGATGTTTATGTTGTGATTGTCATTGATGGACACACACTTGCATTAAGATCCTCTTTATATGTATATGGTAAAGCACAACCGGTATTTGTTCCAACCGGTATGTTGTATTATAGTCTTTAGACTATTGATGTTTTGCAGAATGTGTTTCCCGGTCTGAAGCGACATGTTGACCTCAAGCGGTACGAGGGATTAAAGCGGCATAACACATTTCTACCTATCTTCATTTTTTCCAAACCGGCAATTGGCATTTTGTATGAACCGGTAATACTCTGTGATGAGTTACCAACCGACATTTTGTGATGAGTTACCAATCCACCAATTGTTTGATGGTGTCGACACACTGGTGGTGCTTTTTGTGTTGTGTTACTGAGTATGTCTAGATTCATTGAACCTAGGAAATTGAAATGTAATCCTATTGGACTGACATGAAATCAAATTCCTTTAAAAGGACATCATGTCTAGGGTTTTAGGTTGTTGTCAAAAGGGTTTATGTTTTTGCTAGGGTTTGAGGTGGTTGAGGAGTTGGAAAGAATATGAATGTGTAGAAGACTGAAGTAATGTAGGAGTGCATTAAGAACGAGCTATCAAGGATCTAACTGAGTCTATGTTATTAGATAGATCAAACACTTGTTGATTACTCACATCTTTGACAAGTTTGTAGCCCTTAACCGGGTAGGCCCAAAAGCCTTTTGTAAAATCCTCTAACAAGGTGGTTCACCTCTGTGAATCTAAAATCCTCTAACAAGGTAGTCCTTGATCGGACTTATCTCCTAATAGAGATTGAGATTCCCAACAGGATCTGTTCTGGTGAAGAACATTGTAAGACCTTAACCAGTCTAGTTTCTATTCTACAGATAGTGACTTGTGAGTTCCATCTCACTGTGGTTTTTCCCATTTGAGTTTCCACGCTAAATATCTTGTGTTATGGTTGTATTTCTTTTGTGGTTAATGCTTTATTTGCATTTTGGTTTGCATGTGTGATAACTAGTCTATCTGTTAAATTGTGTTACTAGTTTATCTTTAGACTGTTTAAGTGTTTAAGTGCAGTGTTTTTTTTGGTATACTAATTCACCCCCCCTCTTAGTATTCATCAATTGGTATCAGAGCCTACCTTTCTATAAGTTTAACCACTTGGAAAGAGATATGGGGGAATACACCTTGAGGGAGCTTACTCTATGGCTCACTCAGTCTGAGCAAGCCTATGATGATTTTATGGTCAAATACAAGGCATGTCAAGCAAAAAGGAGAGAACATGCAGAAAAGTTGATGGAGCTATCTGAAAATAGTTCTGCAGATGAAGAAGACATGGAAGCCCTAATTGTAGAAGTAAATAAGTTGAATGAGTCAAACTCCAACATGAGAAAGGAGTTGGAAGGACTGACTATCTGGATGTGTCAAGAGCTTGAGAACCAGAGGAAAGCTGAAGATCTGGTGAAAGAAAGAGATCATGAGATCTCCAAGCTGAAATAAGAGATCGGTGCCCTAACTGCTCAACTCCATGCTAGCAAAGTGGAAAAGGATGACATGCAAGGTGAACTGAACAGTGCCATCTCTAAGAATGAAAACTTGATGGAAACAAATGCTGTTATTTCCAAATAACTCTCTGAGTCAAAGGAAATACTTGCTAAGTTCAACAAGAGTACTGTCAAGCTTAAGCAAAAGCTTGAATCTGCCAAACCGGTCAAGAATACCAATGGACTTGGTTATTCTGGTCATGAGGAAGGTGAGACCTCTAGTACAAATGCTGAAGCATCAAAGAAGTAACCGACATTCAAAGGAAAAGGTAAGCAAAAATTCAAACCTGTTTGCTTTAACTATCTTAAAGAAGGACACACTGCCAATGTATGTAGGAGCAAAGCCTACAATAATTTTCCTTACTTTATTAACAATGTACCTAGATCCAATAAGTTCAATGGTAACTGTTATGCATGCAACAAGTATGGGCATAGAGCATTTGAATGCAGGTCTGTTATGAATAACACTGGAAGATATCCTCAAAGGACCCAAGGAGTTGGTCCTGAACCTTTTGTGAACCGGAACCACAACCAGTTTAATGTCTTCAATCATTAGCCAAGAAGCAGTGGCTATCAAGTAGCAACCAGATGGAGAGCAAACTGTATGGTATGTCATGGTCATGGTCACACTACTGCAACATGCAGAAGGAAGAATGGAAACATGAACAATGGACCTTGGAGAGAACCTGGATTGTTTTGCTATCACTACAACAAATTAGGTCACATTGCAAGATTCTACAGAAGAAGAAAGAGTATATTTGATGATATACCGGTCACTTCGGAAGGAGGAATTGATGTTGAAACAGTTCAAGAGGACATGAACAAAACCTGGAAGAGGAAACTAGTAATGTTGGAAGAGGAACCGGTTTCTGCACCTAGTGTGGAAATATCAAAACAGACAAACTAAGCTTCAAAAGGCTTAGGGGGAGCAAATGGCAAAATGTTTTTGAACCCCCGGTTTATACCGACAAAAGACCTTCACCGGTATGTGATACCTGTCACTTGGCAGAAGACCGGAAACGGTAAAAAGGCAAATTAGGGTTTATGCCCTAATGGAGGAGCATTAATGATGGTAGGTGAGGACTATGTTTAAAAGCATTTTTGAAATCATTTCTCACTATCAGTTTTCGAGCGAAGAAAAGTTTTTCAAAGAGAAAAGTGACGAAAAGGCAATTTGAGCTGAGATTTTGAGAAATTGAGAAACCGCAAAGGAGATTCAAATTCAAATAGCAAATGGTCAAGTGGATAACACAAAGCAGTGATTCAGCTACCGATGAAGTGAGGAGTGAAGGAGAATTGGAAAGCCCTAAATTCACGTGTTTTAAAAGGTATTTTTTGAGTTCTTAAAATTTCTACAATGGCTTCCGTATCTCATACCAGTTCTAGTGCATCTATTGAGTCTGAAAGTTTTATTCAACGAAAGTCAAAGTTTAATACCCTATCACAAGTTCTGACTGGAGTGATAGTAGAAGAGGGAATCTCATATTATATTGATTGTAAACTCGAAGACCTAGGATCTCTAGCTATCCATACCCAGCTAGGTTTGTTTTGTGGACAAGATAAGATGATCAAACTGGAGTATAGTATTCTGGAGAAGAAGAAACTCCACAATGTTGTTTACTTCCTGGAGGATTTCATAGAAGATCATATAAGGATTATTCTAAGCAGGGTCCATGGTGACAAGATGTACCTAGAGAGAACGCATGATATTACTCCATAGGTAATTCATGCTGTCACTGGTTTCTGCAATACAGGGGATGTGCCAGCCCTAAGGATAGTTAGCAAAACTGAGATGTCCAAGCTCACCGGTTCAGTGAGTGACTCACGGGGCATGACTGTAAATTCAATCAAGGATGATTTGGTTAAGTATGACTGCATGGTGATAGGCTACCGGACGTTCTCAGCCAGCAGAATCAACTCTGTATCTACTACAGTGGTAAATGTCGCTTATCAGATGATAAAGGAGGATGCATCATTTGACCTATGCACCGATATGTAGAGGCAACTCCTATTGAACCTAAAATCAATCAAACAAGACAATGCACTAAGGTTCAAGTTTGGACAACTACTGGTAGGGTTGTTCTTCTATTTCCAAGGCTACTTCCCAGGAGTAGGAGACGTTCAGTGGTCTGGTGACCAACCGGTAACCAAGCAAATCAAGGAAAGCATTGAAGCACTTGGAACTAGTTACCCTAATATTCTAAACAAGTATTTTGATGAGTTCAAAAGGAAGATGAGCCAAAAAGTGAGGATATCAAGAGACATTGTCAAGAAATATGAAGACGATATATGCTTCACCATCCAAGTAGACAAATGCATAATGGAGGCTGTTGAGCCTAGAATGGAAGAAGTGGAGCCAATGGGCTATGAGGTGATGTATGACATGCTGGAAGGGTATGCCTCTACCCTTATTGCCTCACCGCTTGATCCTAAGGCAAAGAGAACCGGCACCTACCTAGAAAGGATAGCATCGGCTAAGGAACCACCAGTAGTGAAAGAGAAAGAACTGGCAAAGAAGAAGGCAAAGGCAATGCCTGCAGCATCTGCACCAGTTACTACTGGAACTCCAAAAGTGACCAAGCGGTCACCAGCCAAAAAGAAACTGGAAGCTGAATCAGCTAAAGTGTTCCAGAGAAAGAGGAAGATAAGGAACACCTCTCCAGACTCAGAAGAAACCTTGTCTAAGGAAAAGCCAAAGAAAACACGTCAAGCAAAGAGGAAGACAAAGGATAAACCGACATCATCTGCACCGGTAAATATTGATATCTCCTCCTACAAACCTTTGACACATTATCAAAGAACTATCAAAAACATTAGGAGAAAAGTATTGAATGATTTAATTGATTATTTTGATGACTTTAATGATGATGAAAAGGAGGCGGTGGAAAAAGAAATAATTCAATATTTATGTGTTAATGACCGGTCGCCTTCAGAAATTAGATCTAAAACACTAGATTCTTTGTATAAGTCCTTAGACAATAAATGGCGCATTGCCATAGAGCAGGAACAAGAAATAAGAGAAAAAGTTTTTGCTAAACACTTTCCTGATGTATCAAATTCAGAACTGTTTGATGTAATGAACAAATACAAAGGTCTTTTCTTCATGAGAAGAAGAAGACTCCTGTTACTGGAAGGAAAAGGTAAGGAAGTGCTCAAGGATACACACACTCGTGCCCTAGGCACTCTGAAGATGCATCGATTGGCCGAAGCCAATCGGCAAGCTAAGAAAGAACTAGTTATATCCAAATCAGATGAAGCATTTGATGATGAAGGAAATCTAGTTGATGAACCGGTTGACACTATTGATGTCGATGCCCTGGACAGAGAAGATGTTACCCAGGAGATACCATCTGAGGCAATAGGTCAAGAGAAATAGGCTGAATAGGAGAAAAAAGATGAGGACAGACAAGAAGAGGTAAAGAAAGAGGCCAAGCAGAGGAAAAAGGAAGAAGAAGAGAAGAGGAAAAAGGATGAAGAAGAGAAGCAGAAGAAGAAGAAGAAGAAAGATGAAGCGGAGAAAAAGAAAAAAGATGAAGAGGAGAAAAAGAAGAAAGATGAAGAGGAGAACAAGAAGAAAAATGAAGAGGAGAAGTAGAAGAAGGATGATGAGGAGAAAAAGAAGATAGAAGATGAAAAGAAGAAGAAGGAAAAAGAAGATAAGGAACAAGAGAAGAAGAAGGAAGGAAAAAAGAAAAAGGCTGAGGAGGACAAGGAAGCAAAGAAGAGGAGAGAAGCAGAGAAGAAGAAAGCTGAGGAGGACAAGGAAGAAGAGAAGAGGAGAGAAGCAGAGAAGAAGAAAGTGGAAGAGGACAAGGAAGCAAAGAAGAGGAGAGAAGCGGAGAAGAAGAAAGCTGAGGAGGACAAGGAAGAAGAGAAGAGGAGAGAAGCAGAGAAGAAGAAAGTGGAAGAGGACAAGGCAGGAGAAGTAGCGAAGAGCACCCAGATGGAGACTCCAAAGGCAATAGAGAGTTAAGCCAAACTGGCTGATCTCTCTAGTCCTATAGATCTCCAGTCTACAAGTGAATTGAAGCTAATGTAGAGCATCAAGGTTGCTCAAGAGCACCTTGAAATCATTCGAAGGAAGGAGCAGGATATAATTCAAGCGGCTATGGACACACTTACCGGTTTGATACCCGATACAAATCTTCCCAACACTGAATCATCACTAGCAAAGCTTAAGCTACTATGCACAGTAGTGGATGATCGGGTGCAGAGCCTGGAAGAAGAAGCTAAGGCAAATGTCAAGAAAGAGCATCAAAAGGCTCTTAACATTTTTCTGGTAAAGAAGTTGAATGAGCTTCGGTCTGAACTGCAGAAAGACCAAAAGGATATAAGGGACGCTTTGGATGAGGGAAATCTGCTACTTAGCAAAATCTACCAACCCCATCTATTCTATGCTGATGTGCTAGCTCAGAAGCAAAAGCTTCAAATAGACTTACAGTCTTACTTGAGCACATTCAAGCCACCTTATGATTCCTTCACAACTTATGGGCAAACCGTTCACTGGTTTCACATCCAGTCAGTGAAAATGGAGCAAGAGATCAGCACACGGTCTAGAGACTTGCAGGAGCTACAACTGGTTTTACTTCCACATCTACAAATTCTTCAAAAGTGTTATCTGAACCTAGATGCCTTGATAGTTACACAAGAGATGAGCATAGTTGATGCCATGTAAGAACAAGTCTCTCAGATGTAAACAAAGAAAGAAGTGGCCACCTCCCTACTTGAGTCTTGGTCTCTATCAATGAAGCAATTCTTACAAGACTATAAATCTATTTTTGACAAGTACTATTCCTTATTGTCATAAAATTTCATTATTTTTATATATCAAATGGAAATAGGGTTGTTTAGCAGTACTTTGTCATTGTTGGCAAAGGGGGAGAAGTATCTAGTACTTAAAATTTTGCTATATGCTCTAATATCTCAATGTTTATGCTCTGCATGCAAAATTGCTATAAATTGTATGGATTAAGGGATAGTGTATATGCTTAGGGTGAGCAATTTTGCTAATGGCATGTTTTTGTTGTAAAATACTTAGATGTCAAAATTTTATTTTCCTAAGTGTTGCCATCAATGCCAAAGGGGGAGATTTTTGGCATTTTTGATGTTTATGTTGTGATTGTCATTGATGGACACACACTTGCATTAAGATCCTCTTTATATGTATATGGTAAAGCACAACCGGTATTTGTTCCAACCGGTATGTTGTATTATAGTCTTTAGACTATTGATGTTTTGTAGAATGTGTTTTCCAGTCTGAAGTAGCATGTTGACCTCAAGCGGTACGAGGGATTAAAGCGGCATAACACATTTCTACCAGTCTTCACTTTTGCCAAACCGGCAACCGGCATTTTGTATGAATCGGTAATACTCTGTGATGAGTTACCAACCAGAATTTTGTGATGAGTTACCAATCCACCGATTGTTTGATGGTGCCGACACACTGACGGTGCTTTTTGTGTCATGTTACTGAGTATGTCTAGATTCATTGAACCTAGGAAATTGAAATGTAATCCTATTTGATCGACATGAAATCAGATTCCTTTAAAAGGACATCATGTCTAGGGTTTTAGGTTGTTGTCGAAAGGGTTTATGTTGTTGCTAGGGTTTGAGGTGGTTGAGGAGTTGGAAAGAATATGAATGTGTAGAAGATTGAAGTAATGCAGGAGTGTATTAAGAACAAGCTATCAAGGATCTAACTGAGCAGTTTGTGCTATTAGATAGATCAAACACTTGTTGATTACTCACATCTTTGACAAGTCTGTAGCCCTTAACCAGGTAGGCCCAAAAACCTTTTGTACAATCCTCTAACAAGGTGGTTCACCTTTGTGAATCTAAAATCCTCTAGCAAGGTAGTCCTTGATCGGACTTATCTCCTAACAGAGATTGAGATTCCTAACAGGATCTGTTCTGGTGAAGAACATTGTAAGACCTTAACCAGTCTAGTTTCTATTCTGCAGATAGTGACTTATGAGTTCCATCTCACCGTGGTTTTTTCCATTTGGGTTTCCACGCTAAATATCTTGTGTTATGGTTGTATTGCTTTTGTGGGTGAATACTTTATTTGCATTTTGGTTTGCATGTGTGATAACTGGTCTGTCTGTTAAACTGTGTTATCGATTTATCTTTAGACTATTTAAGTGTTTAAGTGCAATGTTTTTTTGGTATACTAATTCACCCCCCCTCTTAGTATTCATCAGGGTTAAGATTAAGCAATCTTAACAAGGGTTAGGATTGAAAGATCTTCAATCCATGTGAGACTTTCAACCCAATCCCATGTTGACAAGTGTCACCATGAGGAGGCTTGAGAGGAGAGATAAGGAGCATTAAATGCTTGAGGGGACATGATGGCTACCCTAGTCAAAGAAATAAATGCTTTGAAGAGACCCATGAGTCAAAAGGATGGTTAAGTTAGAGGAAAGTCTGTAACCAAAGGTAAAAGGTGAGTTAACCATAAATGGTTATGTAAGAGCCTTTAATGGTTTGGAAGACTTTAGAGGTTAACCATTTGAAGACTTAAAGCCTTAAATGCCTTTCAAAGACTTTGAGGGCTTTGAGAAGTGACTCCAAGTTGCTTAGGAATGTGACAATATCTAGGGGATGGATTAGGATTATTAGGAAGGAGTTAGAAGAATCTAGAAGGGATTTAGGCATGCAAGTGGATTTTGTAGGAGAATGCAAGTGGGAGGAATTTTGGGATTTTCAATTAAAATAAAATCATTTATTTCAATTAAATGGTGTAATTTGCATTTGGATAGTTATTTAAATAAATATTAATTTATTTAAATGTGAATGTGAATTTTGGATTTAAATAAATCTTAATTTATTTACATGAGAAAAAGGAAGATAAAGCATTTAAATGCTTGAAGACTTTGAGGGAAACCATTAAAGGCTTAAGAAGACTCTAGAAATAAGCCATTAAGTTTGAAGACTTTAAGGGAAACCATTAAAGTCTTAAGAAGACTTTAAGGGAAGCCATTAAGTTTGAAGACTTTAAGGGAAACCATTAAAGGCTTAAGAAGACTCTTAGAAGGAAGCCATTAAGTTTGAAGACTTTAAGGGAAACCATTAAAGGCTTAAGAAGACTCTTAGAAGGAAGCCATTAAGTTTGAAGACTTTAAGGGAAACCATCAAAGGTTTCAAGTGGGTGAGGATAAATAGGATTTTAAATAAATAATTTATTTAAAATAGTTGTGCAACTTGTATTTGTAGGAAAATGCAATTGGGTGGAGGATAAAGGTGATTTAAATAAATTATTTATTTAAATGTGAGAGGTGGGATTTTGGGGGAATTTAAATAAATATTAATTTATTTAAATGTGAGAGAAGATTTAATTAAATAAATATGATTTATTTATTTAATTAATGGTTTGAATTTGGTTAAGTGAATTAAATCAAATAAATTGAATAATTTATTTAATTAATAGGAGAAGAGGGTTAAGATGAGTTAATTAAATATTAATTTAATTAATTATTGATTGATGATTAAATAATCAAATAAATACTAAATATTCATTTAATTAAGTGGACAGATTTATGTGACTACAGTTCCTATTTTTTCATCGATGAGAACTTCTAATTTTGTTCCAATCATAATTATGCATCACATGTTCTCTACAAGCTCTTGCTTTATGACCAAAGGGGTTACAAGAATACAAATAACCATAAAAAGAATGTTGAAACTAGATCATGTACTTATCTTTGAGAGATGGATTTTCTAAATTTTCTATTTTTACCTTTAGGAGTTCTTATTTTTAGTGGAACTTGATTTTCCTTCTACTTGTTGTATGCCAAAAATGTGGTCTTCAACCTGCAAGAAGAAAAACACTTCAAACACACCAATGAAGCATTGCATTAGAGTTAAAAATCATACACAAGTTACTGGATTTAAAACTCCTAAAATAGCCTCATTATCCTCTATCTCTAAAGATCTTCAAGATTCAAGGTGGCACTCACTTGGAAGAGCACTTGATCTCTTAGATGACAACCTAGAGAATGAGATTTTAGTGATGTGCTAAGATCAAAATGGATGCAACTAAGATCTTAGCTAAGATGAGATGATGGATGAAGATAGGATGTAAGATGCAAGACTAGATGATTAAGATGTTAAATGTATTCCAAATTGAAGATCAGATGATGCTAGATGAGTATAAAATACTATGAGATGATATGCAATTAACTAGATGATATGCTAAAATGAAGCTAAAATGCTAATGTTGATGCTAAATGGCTTGGATGCTTGAAGATGACTTGAATACTTGAAGAGGACAAGATGAGCTCCTTAACCTACAAAATGACTATAATTTAGATGCACACGATTGAGATATGAATTGAAGGATAAATGGGCTCTATTTATAGAAGAATTGGAGAATTGGATGGCCAACATTGAATTGGCTTAAGGAGGGTCAAAATTGAAAGTTATCAATCCATGTGATATTTTTAACCCAATCTCATGTTGACAAGTGTCACCATGAGATTTCTTGAGAGGAGAGGGAGGAGGCATTAGATTCTTTAGAAGACTTAATGGTTAATACCATGTGGGTAAATTCATCGAATAAATCTTTTATCCAATGAATAAAGATATTGTCTAATGGATAAAAATTTGTGCAAAGTTCAATGTGTTGAAAATGTGAAGTTTTGTAAGAGCATTAAAATCTCTTTGGAGACCTTAGAGGTTATCTTGTTGGAAGTTAGATAACTTTCAACACTTTTGTGAGAGTCCTACAAATTTGGGGAACTCAACAAAGTTAGCTTGTTGAAAAGATAAAACTTTAAATGCATTTAGAAGACTTTCTTCCAAAATTAGAAGTGACTTCCCCAAAATTTAGGGATGTGACCATGATAGAAGAATTAGACTAATTAAGTGGGTTTTGCAAGGTTCTAGAGAAATGCTTAGGAAGTTAATGGAAAATGTAAGAAAATGCAAGTGGGAGAAATAAGAATTTTTAATTAAAATAAAAATATTTATTTCAACTAAAATGAATGCAACTTGCATTTGGATAGATATTTAAATAAATATTAATTTATTTAAATGTGAATGTGAATTTTGGATTTTATTTAAATAAATCTTAATTTATTGAAATGAGAAAAATGGGGATAAAGCATTAAATGCTTGAACTTTGAGGAAAACCATTAAAGGCTTAAGAAGACCTTTAAGGGAAACCATTAAAGGTTTGAGAAGACTCTAGAAGGAAGCCATTAAAGGCTTGAATACTTTAAGGGAAGCCATTAAAGATTTCAAGTGGGTGGGGATAAATAGGATTTCAAATAAATAATTAATTAATTTAAAATTGTGGTGCAAATTGCATTTTTAGGAAAATGCAAGTGGGTGGAGGAAAATATGATTTTTTAGATAAAATAAAAGATTTATTTTAGCCAAAAGGAGATCCAACTTGCATATGTTGTAAAATGCAAGTGGGGTGAGGGAATTAGGGATTTTTAGTTAAATGTAAATTTAATTAAATGGGAAAGGGGATTTTAATTAAATGTTGAATTTGATTAAAATGGCTAGAAGGGGATATTTAATTAACTGTTGATATTAATTAAACTGGCTTAAAAAGAAGAAAGGGGGAATTAATTAAATCTTTAATTTGATTAATGGTTGATTAGAAGAAAAGGGATATTGATTAAACCTTAGTTTAGTCAATAGGTGGATTAGGGTAATTAAACAAACATAAATTCATTTAATTAGTTATAAGTTTTAGGTGTCTACATTTTGTCCCTCTTTGAAGTAATGTGTGACCACATGTTGAGTCAAAGAAAAATGCTTGATTTGTCATCAAATTTATTTTTTTGATATGATGTTGCTTGTCCAAAATGTCAATATGATGCCCTAGATATGAAAAATTATGTTGATATGAAATTCGATGATAGAACCAATGTTGATATGAAACTAAAATGATGATGCCCCCTCAAGAGATCGTTCATTCCTTAAGGGCATGAAGGATCTCTTGAAAGAAGAAGAATGTTATATGAAAGATAGAATAGTGAATAGATTGATAACATGCATGGGTTTGATTAGATTCATAAGATTGATAAGATTGGTTGGATTGATAGAATTGATAAGATTGAGATCAAGTCTGATTTCATGAATTACACCTCTTGTATAAGGCAAAGGTGATCAAAACATCTGGTTTCAAGAACGATATATCCTGTATAAGACTTGATCAAAATATCTGGTTTCAGGAAAGATACATCTTGTATAAGACATGATAGAATGGATCAGATGAAATGGATTGATAGAATTGATAAGATCAAGGTCAAGTCTAGTTTCAGGAATGACACCTCCTGTATAAGATAAAGATGATCAAAACATCTGGTTTCAGGAATGATATATCTTGTATAAGAACTGATCAAAACATCTGGTTTCAGGAAAGATAAATCCCGTATAAGACATGTTGAAGTTGATGTTGATAGATGGATGATGAAGATATGAAAGTGAAGAAAGATTCCATGATGATGCAATATATATGCATGTGATGGATGCAATGATGAATGTGACTAGATGATGGTGATGATGATATGCAACTAAATGCATATTAAAATGATAATGATAATGCAGCTAATGCAAAGCTTAATATGAATTATCGTTCTTAATGTTGCCATCTATTTTGATCAAAGTGCCAGTGCTTCCTTTGTTTTCATCATCAGGCCTTGATTTGTTGAAAGTTGATATAAGCATCATGGTATAATTGAACCATAATGACCGAATTATAACTTACATGGATTTTGTTGTTGTTGTTGTTGCTTGACGTTGAAGATCCTTGGTTGGTATTGCATTGATAAGTGTTAGTGCCTTGATTGGCACTTCGTTGATCATTATTGGATGGTTGGTTATCTGATAAAGTCAACACTAGTTGTTTAGACTTTACATTGTTGGCATCAACTACCCCATCATTAACAACATTTTTGTTTCTAGTTCAAAATTTGGAATTGACTGAGTTGTTGTTATTGTTTTGATTGTTAAAGGTGTTATTGTTTGATGAACTAACACCTTCCTTGAAGAAATTCTTGGTTCCTTTCTTGATGGAAGCTTCCTCTACTTGGATACCATTCTCTATTAATTTTACAAACGATGGTATACATTGTAGTTTGAGCTGATAACTCATCTCACTATTTAAATTTGTAGTGTCATAAAATTGTGACAGTAGAAATTTTTGACTACATTAGGGTCTTCACGCACATGAATTTGAATCCTCTAGCCTGATTGGAGACCAAAGAATGTTCAACCCTTGGAAATAGCTTCTTCCTTGGCCTATGCATCACCCTATCTGCACTCTTCCCTGGAGAAAGGGGTAGGATAGGGGCATGGTTCCATTTTCCCCCCTTGGACACGGGCATGGCACCCTTGTCCTCCCAGGATAGGGGTGTGGCACCCCTGTCCTTTCCCTATTTTGGGGAAGGACACTTCCTAGGGTTGCATTGTTGGTTGTGCATCGAGCGGGAAACTTCCCCGACGTCGGCCTGTGATGAAAATCAAATCCACTAACATGTATTTAAGGGTGGATTTGTCCTCTCTTTTTCATAAGTTGGATGGGTGGAAGTTTACATGAGATCAATTATTCGAGATCATTCAAGCATTCAAGCATTCCTTTCCAGCATTGAGATTCTCAAGCATCCCTTCAAGGCTAGGTGTTGCATTAATGTCAAGGATTCAACCATTGAAGAGGATATTGATTTCAACATTCAATTCTACACAAGCACTTCTATCAACATTACTATCATAACGTCTCTTGAGGTGATTTACAATTAAGTCTTTCATTTATAGCTACTTGCAAGTACTTTCTTCCATTACTTGGTTGTCCAAAACTGGGGTTTGACCTAAAGGCAAACCCTCAATCCCAACCCATTTTACTCTCTTTTTTTTGTGTAGGTTGCAGGTGCATAGCTATACTTTTGTATTCAGGTTACATTTACAGAGGCTGGAAAAAAAAATTCATTTCACGGATTTTTCTGAGGACCGTGTACATTCCCACCACGATCTAGACAACTTTTCCTCAAATTCACAAGGCTATTTCGTCTCGACATATTTCTGCCAGATTCAAGTGCATAGCTTCATCCCATACTCCTATCTCAAGTTATAATCAATTCTTTGTCACTTTTGCACTACATAATTCAATCAATTCCTTTCCATTTCAAACAAGGATGAGGGGATCAACTTATCATTCCCATTTCATTCAGAATTCAATCAATCTTCTTCTTATTGAGAAGTTGAATCTAGTGAATTATCCTCTCCTCTTCCAAATGTAATTTGGTGAAAAGTGTTTGAAGGGTAATCAATAGTGAAACTCTCATCTCTCTTTGAGGGAAAGGGTAGTTTTCCTCTTGATCTCATCAATCACCAT
This sequence comes from Cryptomeria japonica, assembly GCF_030272615.1. Classification (NCBI taxonomy): domain Eukaryota; kingdom Viridiplantae; phylum Streptophyta; class Pinopsida; order Cupressales; family Cupressaceae; genus Cryptomeria; species Cryptomeria japonica. The sequence continues at coordinate 170,926,352 of NC_081412.1, read as the reverse complement.
TTTCCCACCATTACAAAATTGTCTATGAAGATCTCCATCTTTTCCTTTTTAGGCACATCTCGTGGATATCTTGCGACCATGCGTCTCCATCATTGTAGAAACACGATGAATGTTTCAGTGTTCTTTTATTTCGTATTGCACACATCAAGCATGGTATTCACATCTTGGATATTATAGGAGTATTGTGTTATGAATTTATTCACCAACTCATCAAATGATCTGATGGGAGGTGTGAGTTTTGACAACCACTCCATTGTTTTCCCTCCCAAACTTCTTGGGAATAATCTCATTAAGTATGCGTCATTATGAGCAAACTCCAAGCTCATAGTACAAAATTCATGAATGTGATCATGAGGATCACTCTTACCATCATATTTGTCATACTTTGGTAAATCTGAATTTGGCGGAAAAGGTACTATGTTCAATCTCCTATCAAAAGGATAAGGAAAATTTTTGTCTAGTGAGTATCGTATCGTGGTTGCTTTTTGCATGTCCTGTATTTTACTTTGAAGTGTTTGGAGTTATTGTGTAAGATCAACTAGGGGTGCATTTGTCCTTCGATGGGGAGCTTCCCCTTGTTCATTAAGATTGTCCCAATTGCGGGCATGGTCTTGTTCATGGGTGTGATCTCAATTGAGTATGTTTTCTTGATCATGCGCTTCTTCTTCTCTTACTTATTCTTGATTGTAAGAATAGTTTCTTGCCCTTGTTTGTGAAATTCTCTCATCTGTATTTCTTAAGTTTTTTGTGTCAAAATCCTCAAGAATATTGACTCCTTTACTAGCCAGCATGAGTAGATATTTTTGCTTATCTACTTCTATAAGTTTTTTTACGAGTTTTTGGAAAGCCACATTCTCTTGGCATTCTTGGAGAAGTTCTTTGGTGATCTTTGTTTCTCCCATATTTGCATATTCATCAAAACGATTGGATCTACGACTCATGCTTGATTCTGGTTGTGGTTCCTTCTTTTTCTTTCTTTGAGATTGAGTGATAGCGAGCATTAATATATCTCTATAGTAATGAATTATTCTTCTTCTATTGGGGTTCTCGGTGGATTTGGTGGCTCAGGTTGAGCTTCGTTAATCCCTACTTCTTAAAGGTTATTTTTCAAATTCGTTAGTTTTTCCTTGGATATACAACTATATATGATGCAAGAATATGCGATGTGATGTAAAGAGTTGACGGTTCATATAGAGAAATTTACTCCTCTTGATAAGTGACTTAGAACTAGGTTGTCTCTTCTTCAACTTAGTCTTTTGATGAAGACTTCTTCTTCTCAAAATGTGGGGAGTGGTCATACACAAATGATCAATGTTCAAGTTGATGTTGGATATGGATACTTCATTTTGGAAACTCAAGTTTACTTGTCAAGTAGAAGTTTAGTTTCATTCACTTCCATGACAAAGTATGTCAAATGATATGAGTCAAGTTTCACGATGTAGAAACTTAATTTGACAACTTGAGAACCTAACTATGTATTTGTTTTGATGGGATTTGTTGGATGGTGGAACCTTTGATCATTGTTTTGATACTCCTCAATTTTGTTGGATGAAATCTGATCTCAAGATAGTTGAAATTTGATATCTTTTTCTAAGGGTGCTTAGTTGGATTTGGAAAAAAAATTCTCACTAAGGTTGCTCGTTGCTCTTTGTTTTGAACTTGATTGTTGTATTGATTTATTTGCAAGATATTTTAATGATGTTTATGACAAGAAGACATAGCACACATGAAAATAGTGGTCATCCCTATGCTAAACATTGAGTGTATGTTTTGTGAGGATGTTTTCAAATACCCTATGTTATCACTAGTTTGATTTACAACAAAAGACACACCAGATAGACTCTTTATTCAAAAGGTCATTAACAATATCATAGCCCACTAGTTTCGATACTCTGTCAGTTCAAATAGCCTTGTCAACCCCTAGAGGGCGCCCATTTTTTTGCCTTTTGCTAGAAATTAACCCAAAGTGAATTGCTTCACAGTTGAGTAGTTATTGTTGGCATTCTACACTTTTATGAGAATAGTTGATGTTGTCATTGATGGCAACCAACTGGAAACCAACTGGCAATCATCTATCAACCCACCGACAGTTACCGACACCAACAGTAGACTTCTACATTCACTAACAAGCACTTCACCGACAACGACAATAATGGATATTGACACTCAAGCCGACATGGAATAAAATTTTGTTTACTGTTTGTAATCATCTTTTATAAAAGTTGACATAGCATATTGTAAAAGACTCATATATATCTATGAGATCTTATAGGTCATTTTGTATGCAATATATGAGAGAGGATGATACATGATAGTTGATATTTTTGTATAAGGTGATATAGTTGACAACGAAGGTTTTGGTAATGAACTAAGCTTAAACCGATACTGAACTTGGCATAGTTGATGTTGATCTTAAGCAGTACATTGTATTGGATTTTGAGAATCCTTTTTGTAAGTCAGTGAGATGTCTATTTTGTGATTGATTAATATTTATTCATTGGCCAGTGAGTGAATATTGTGGGTCACAAATCCCACCGAGGTTTTTCCCACACTGGGTTTCCTCATTAAATATCTTGTGTTATGGTGTGTTTTCTATGTTGTCTCTATTATTCATGTTTACTATATTAATTCTTATTTACCGATACATTGTTTTGGGATGCAAAGTTCTTAATAAGGTTAAATCTTCTGCTAACCGGTTAGACACTGATTCACCCCCCCCCCTCTTAGTGTCTTTGGGACTATCATTGATTCTAATAAATGGTATTAGAGCCTGGTCCTCTATATTCAAAAGCCTAATAGCTTGAGGAAGATTCTGACACCGGTACAGATGGAGAACTTAAGGAAATAATTGGAAGGAGCTCTTGTAGATTATGATGCAAAAAAAGTGAAGAACATCATATTGGAGGAAGAACTTAAAACTGCTCAAGAATTTCTTTTGGCACTTCAAAATAACCTGGTTATTGCAAAGAAGAAAAGAAAAGAACTTCATATGCAGAGGCAGAATGACGATGATGAAAAAGAAACTCTTAGAGAACTTGCAAACAAGTTGAGACAAGAAAACAATACTATGAAGAATGAAATGCAAGATATGACTATGAGGTTTTGTAAAGACATTGAAGACAGAAAGAAAAATGAAGATGACTTGACTAGGAGACTCAATGATGTTGGAAATGAAAATATAAGACTTAGTCATGATAATGATATGTTGAAGACAGATCTGATTCACATGCAACATCATAAAATTGAGCTTATGAGAAAAAAGGGAATTCTGAAAAATGAGTTGGCTACTGCAAATCAACATAAAGATAAATTCAAGAAAAGTTCAGAGGAGCTTGATAATATGCTGAAAAGTCACAAACCTAATGGAGATACAAATGGAATTGGATTTGAAGTTGGTTAATGTTCCGGTACTGCAAACAATCTAGATCAGAACAAACCGGTAAGACAACCTAATGCTTATAAATTTAATGGCAAATGTTTCAATTGCAACAAATATGGTCATAGAGAAAATCAATGTAGATTTAGAAATAATCATAATATTAATGCACCCACTAGTCAATGTTCCAAATGCAACAAAGTTGGTCATAATTCAAAAAACTACATAATGAATGTGAAATGTTATGTTTGTGGAAGATATGAACACTTATCTAATCAATGTAGAACACAAACCAGCATAGGATATGGAAAAGATGTTCAGGGGAATAATGTGACTTGGTATGCTTGTAATAAAATTGGGCATATTGCAAAATTATGTAGAAGCAAGACTTCGTCGGCAAATAAAAAAGGATCTAGTTTGAAAGGCAAAGAAAAGGTAGATGAGGTAAAGCAAGAATTTTAAAAACAATGGATTAGCAAGAGAGATCAGAATGCTGATGAAACTATCTCTATACTGGTAGAATAGAGTAACCCTCCATCAATAGGAGATTCTTCATCCAACTAAGAAATAACCCTTTGGGGGTATTGCATCAAATTGGATATCATGCAGATTACCCTCGGCTGATGGTGAGAAGATAGATTTATTCTTTATCGACAGATGTGTTAAGTTTTCACTTAACCGACGAGCATTTAATGTGGTTGGTAAGAGAAATGTCATTATAAATCAGCTAACTTCCCTCTTTTTGAACTCATTGAGCATTCAAATTAGTAGAGAGAGTGAAAAAAGAGAAAAGCCATTTAAGGTGAAGGTGCAAAGTGATCTTTTCAAGCATTCAGAATACTTTAAGGCAGCTAAATGTATTTTTCAATGGCTTCTTCTTCTTCTCCCAAGTTTATTGCAAACCCTACTATTGTAGAAAACGTAAAACACCCTAGACTCGTATTTAAAATAATTCCCAAAGTAGCTAAGAAAGATGATTCCATAGGAGCATAGGAACATTATTGAGACTTATGCAAAAGCTTTGTTAGATGCACCAAGAGAACCAACAGAACAAGTTTTTGGTAGTGCTGAAACTATTGAAAGTGATGTGAAAATATTGAAGCTAAGGAAGAAAAGAGAAAAATATATTAGGGATGCATCAAAGAAAGTACAGGAAATCAAAGAAAATGTAATGAGCATCAGTGGGATATCGGCTAGTGAGCTAGAAGGACTTCAACCAGAGGCACACATTTCACTAGTTGGCACATCTTTTGATAGTGATAAAACAGCAGAGTTTAAGAGAGTTGAGAGGAAGAGAAAACCTTCACCGATACCCTCTCCTTCACCCAAGAGAACAAGGACTTTAAGGAAGAAACAATAGGCAGTGAGGGGACCACCAAAGAAGAAACAACAACCTATCACCCCTTCTTTAAATGATTTACTAAATGAAATAACTAATGATGGAAATTTGGCCAATGTACACCAACTGTATAGCACATCTTTGAGAACAATATAATTTTACATCTGGATATATACAAAAAGGTTTTAATAGAAGTAGTGGATGACTTGCCCAATTATTTGTATAGGAGATTGGAGGCAAAAACGATTGTAGTGATGGAATTAGATAAGAAACTAAAGGTTGAAAAACTTCTAGATGTACATCCGGTAAACTCAAAAGAGGAAATTGATGAACTAATCTCATAGGCTAACCGATATGTTTTTGCAAGTGGTCACCGACAAGTAAGTTTAATGGCAGGTAGAGTAAAAGAGATTATAGATGAAACTGTTGATAACTAGGATATATTCTTTGTGGAGAAGGGAAAACAAGAGGAAATGAACCGGCCAAAGAAAACACTCAAAGTGTATCAGAAGGATAAGGACAAGGGAAAAGGTAAATTTGGTGGTACTCCAAACATCAAGATCACTGACAATTTACCACCACCTTTAGATACTGCACCGGTACATACTGATGATCCACCGGTTATTAACACTGAAAGTGTCACACATGATGACACTAATCCTGAATCTGAGATATTATTCACCATGAATGTGGACACTCAGAAAGTGAATATTATGGTGGACAAGGACAGTGTAGAGATTAAGGATGACAATGTTGACTGTGGCAACATGGCTAAGAACCAAGTAGAGACTGTTGAGGTTGAGATCCCAACCCAAACAAATCAATCATTACAAATAGAGAAACCTACTGAAGGAACAGATGTTGGAACAAGGCTGTCGGAGACTGAGATACCAACAGTTGAGCATACAAAGAAACCTACTAAGGAAAAGGTACATACTATGGCAGAGAAACAGACAATCACTGAAACATCAAAGCAGTATGAGAAACCCTTGCTAGTTGAGATGCAAACACAGACTGATCCACCAAAGGTAAACACAAGAAAAATGGCTACTACTGATGGAAGCACAAAGGTATTAAAGGCAATTGGTCAGACATCCAACACATCAACAAGTGAATTCAGACCTACTAATGTAACAGAGGTACTTCTAGATTCAATCAAAAAGATGATGGATTGCAATGCTTTGGCCTACAAAGAAATTAATGACACTATACCAATTCTTAAATTGATTGCACCGAAATGCAACATAGATCATGTTCAGGATTATTTAGGTAAATTGGACACATTGTCCAAATTCATTGTTGACAATGTAATAACAGTTGATAAAGTAAATGAGGATACAATAAAGGAGAGAGTTGAAAGAGAGAAGGACAAATTATTTGATGACAGCATAAATAAGTGCACTGAACACCTGAATACATTATTACCGACACTGAACTCTACAATTTTGGAATACAAAGAACTGTATAGAGAAACATGCAAACCACACATTCTGACAGAGGATATTGACAAGGAAATTAGTAAAATGCAAAAAGAAATTGAAGACATATATGATAACATAATTGGCTCATCTGGCCACATATCAGTTTTTGACCAAGAAATGGCAAGATTTGAAGAAAAACTAGAGAAACTTGAGAAAGAAAAGGCAAGGATAAGGTCTCAAATCAAAGAATTGAAAAATAAACTTGGTCCAAAACTGGACAATCTTATATCTCAGAGAATGGAAATATCCAAGGCATTACTTCAAGGAGAACGATCACCGGAAGAGAACATGCATCATCTCAATAGCACTATCCAACAGAGTAAGGCAACCTTAAATGACAGCAAAAGGTTTATGCAAAGTCTTAATTTGGTTTTAGCAGATATCTTTCAGATTGTAACCAACCGGTTACAAACTTTTAGGTGAAATTTTTGCACTCATTAGACAATTTTTTACAACCTTTGTCATTGATGTCAAAGGGGGAGTAGTGGAGAGAAAAATGGTTATGAGTATTCAGATAGAGGAGATCATTTGCTCAGGTGGAGCATATCTTTTTTTGGAAACTTTTTTGAATTCAATTTTTGGAACAGGTTTGAACTTTTCTCATGAGTGTTGCCATCAATGCCAAAGGGGGAGATTGTTGGCATTCTACACTCTTATGAGAATAGTTGATGTTTTCATTGATAGCAACCAACTGGAAACCAGCTGGAAATCATTTGTCAACCCACTAACAGTTACCATCACCGGAAATAGACTTCTACATTCACCGACAAGCACTTCACCGACAGCAGCAATAATGGATACCGACACTCAAGCAGACATGGAATAAACTTTTGTTTACTATTTTATATTGTAATCATCTTTTGTAAAAGCCGACATAGCATATTGTAAAAGACTCATATATATCTATGAGATCTTATAGGTCATTTTGTATGTAATATATGAGAGAGGATGATACATGATAGTTGATATTTTTGTATAAGGTGATATAGTTGACAACGAAGGTTTTGGTAATGGACTAAGCTTAAACTAGTACTGAACCTGGTATAGTTGATGCTGATCTTAAGAAGTACATTGTATTGTATTTTGAGAATCCTTTTTGTAACTCAGTGAGACTTTTGTTTTGTGATTGAGCAGTGAACTCTAGGCTGCTAGCCTTCCTGCATGTGCAGGCCCCTCATTGTAATTAATATTTATTCATTGGCCAGTGAGTGAATATTGTGGGTCACAAATCCCACTGAGGTTTTTCCCACACTGGGTTTCCTCGTTAAATATCTTGTGTTATGGTGTGTTTTCTATGTTGTCTCTATTATTCTTGTTTACTGTATTAATTCTTATTTACCGGTACACTGTTTTGGGATACAAAGTTCTTAATAAGGTTAAATCTTCTGATAATCGGTTAGACACTAATTCACCCCCCCCACCCCCTCTCAGTGTCTTTGGGACTATCACTGATTCTAACAGTTATCTTGGGAGATATATGGTAAGTGATCTTGGGGGTGGATTCTTCCCAACCCTTGCACTATGATATTGCCAATGTATAGCTTCTGACTTGGTTCAAGGATTCTAATGCTAAGGTTTGTAGTAAGGAATCTGTCTGGTGCTAAAAATGATTAACGCAATTAAGAGGCTTCCCAACCTTTAGAACAAAGGTTTTTCGCATCACAAGGATACTAGGGGAAGAATATCAAATACACACTTCCGTTAGAGAGGATTTTCATCAGCCTCCACATTTGATTATAGTTGGTTGATAAACTTGGCGATAAAGTCATTTTCCACTTGGGTCGTACCCTTCACACTAGCCCTTTTGAGGCTTCGGGAAGGAAGGCCCTCTAAAGGTTTTAATACTTTTAAATTAAATAAAGCAATGGAAAAGTGGATTTGGCTTTTTGATCATCCAATTAAGGGGAGAACATATGCCTACCACTTTAAGACAAAGTAAAAAAAATTATTTTTAACTTTCCAAAGCAATGATTTGCTAAGTCCTATTTTGGAGATGTTGCTCCAACAAGCATGGTGTTCTTTTTAGCCCTTCATAGAAAAATGTGTATTTTAAAACTTTAGAAAATAAACCTGGTCAACAAAATAAAATCGTCTATTGTTCAACAAAATGAAAATCGTGTAACCAATCATCAATGAGGTTCTTTTTAGTTTGCACCAAAATGAAAGTGAGATCCTTTTTAACTTTGCAAAAAATAAAGGTTTGTTTGTAGTTATTTTTACCCTTTTGCAAAATAGAAAGTGAGGTCTTGTTTTAAACACCAAAGAAATGATGAGGTTCTTTTTAGGTCCTTGCAAAATAAAAATCAGTTCTTTTTTTAAATCCCTTTGTAAAAGAAAATTTTGAGAAAATAAATCAAAATCTACTTTAACTCCTTGGAACCTGCAACAAAATATTAGACTTGCAAAAAACTCTTAAATATGTTAGTTCATATGGTGGGCTTTACAAGCCTACAATTTCCTTGTGCTAAAAGAATTAGCTCTCTTCCTATTACAAAAGCGCTACTCTGGAGCAGGTATGCACTATTCTGATGATTCCATGTGCTAAAAGAAAGTAAGACATATTAGATTAGAAAGGTCCAAATATGCACTAGAATATTTGGGTGTGAACCTGCAGAAAATTTGTTAGAAATTTGTGGGTGGCCCCACTGTGGGTGCCAATTAATGTATGCCAAAAATGTGGTCTTCAACCTGCAAGAAGAAAACCACATCAAACACACCAGTGAATCATTGCATTAGAGTTAGAAATCATACACAAGTTAGTGGATTTAAAACTCCTAAAATTGCCTCATTGTCCTCTATATCTAAGGATCTTCAAGATTCAAGGTGGCCCTCACTTGGAAGAGCACTTGATCTCTTAGATGAGAGCCTAGAGAACAAGATTTTAGTGATGTGCTAAGATCAAAATGGATGCAACTAATATCTTAGCTAAGACGAGATGATGGATGAAGATAGGATGCAAGATGAAAGGCTAGATGATTAAGATGTTAAATGTATTCCAAATTGAAGATTATATGATGCTAGATGAGTTAATTAAACTAGATGAGTATAAAATACTATGAGATAATATGCAATTAACTAGATGATATGCTAAAATGAAGCTAAAACGCCAATGCTAATGCTAAATGGCTTGGATGCTTGAAGATGGCTTGAATGTTTGAAGATGACAAGATGAGCTCCTTAACCTACAAAATGACTATAATTTAGATGCAGAAGATTGAGATATGAATTGAAGGAGAAATGGGTTATATTTATAGAAGAATTGGATAATTGGATGGCCAAGATTGAATTGGCTTAAGGAGGGTCAAGATTGAAAGTTATCAATCCATGTGAGATTTTCAACCCAATCCCATGTTGACAAGTGTCACCATGAGATTTCTTGAGAGGAGAGGGAGGAGGCATTAAATACTTTAGAAGACTTAATGTCTAATACCATGTGGGAAAATTCATGGAATAAAACTTTTATCCAATGAATAAAGATATTGTCCAATGGATAAAATCTTGTGCAAATCTCAATGTGTTGAAAATGTGAAGTTTTGTAAGAGCATTAAAAGCTCTTTGGAGACCTTAGAGGTTATCTTGTTGGAAGTTAGATAACCTTCAAGACTTCTGTGTGAGTCCTACAAATTTGGGGAACTCAACAAAGTTAGCTTGTTGAAAAGATAAAACTTTAAATGCATTTAGAAGACTTTCTTCAAAAATTAGAAGTGACTTCCCCAAAATTTAGGGATGTGACAATGATAGAAGAATTAGACTAATTAAGTGGGTTTTGAGAGGTTCTAGAAGAATGCTTATAGGTTAATGAAAAATGTAAGAGAATGCAAGTGGCAGAAATAGGAATTTTTAATTAAAATTAAAATATTTATTTCAACTAAAATGAATGCAGCTTGCATTTGGATATATATTTAAATAAATATTATTTTATTTAAATGTGAATGTGAATTTTGGATTTTATTAAAATAAATCTTAATTCATTGAAATGAGAAAAATGGGGATAAAGCATTAAATGCTTCAAGACTTTGAGGGAAACCATTAAAGGCTTAAGAAGACTTTAAGGGAAACCATTAAAGGTTTGAGAAGACTCTAGAAGGAAGCCATTAAAGGCTTGAAGACTTTAAGGGAATCCATTAAAAGTTTCAAGTGGGTGGGGATAAATAGGATTTCAAACAAATAATTAATTTATTTAAAATTGTGGTGCAACTTGCATTTATAGGAAAATGAAAGTGGGTGGAGGAAAATAGGATTTTTTACGTAAAATAAAAGATTTATTTTAGCCAAAAGGATATGCAACTTGCATATGTTGTAAAATGCAAGTGGTGAGGGAAATAGGGATTTTTAATTAAATATAAATTTAATTAAATGGGAAAGGGGATTTTAATTAAATGTTCAATTTGATTAAAATGGCTAGAAGGGGATATTTAATTAACTGTTGAATTTAATTAAAATGGCTTAGATAGAAGAAAGGGGAAATTAATTAAATCTTTAATTTGATTAATGGTTGATTAGAAGAAAAGGGATATTGATTAAACCTTAGTTTAGTTAATAGGCAAATTAGGGTAATTAAACATTTATAAATTCATTTAATTAGTTATGCAAGTTTTAGGTGTCTACATTTTGCCCCTCTTTGAAGTAACGTGTGACCACATGTTGAGTCAAAGAAAAATGTTTGATTTGTCGTCAAATTTTTTTTCAATATGATGTTGTTTGTCCAAAATGTCGATATGATGCCCTAGATATGAAAATTTGTGTCGATATGAAATTCAATGATAGAACCAATGTTGATATGAAACTCATATGATGATGCCCCCTCGAGAGATCGTTTGTGCCTTAAGGGCGTGAAGGATCTCTTTAAAGAAGAAGAATGTCATATGAAAGATAGAATAGTTTATAGATTGGTGACATACATGGGTTTGATTAGATTGATTAGATTGATTGGATTGATAGAATTGATAAGATTGAGATCAAGTCTGGTTTCAGAAATGACACCTCCTGTATAAGACAAAGATGATCAAAACTTTTGGTTTCAGGAATGATATATCTTGTATAAGACTTGATCAAAACATCTGGTTTCAAGAAAGATACATCTTGTATAAGACATGATAGAATGGATCAGGTGAAATGGATTGATAGAATTGATAAGATTGAGATCAAGTCTAGTTTCAGGAATGATGCCTCCTATATAAGATAAATATGATCAAAATGTTTGGTTTGAGGAACGATATATCTCGTATAAGACCTGATCAAAATGTCTGGTTTCAGGAAAGATACATCATGTATAAGACATGTCGAAGTTGATGTTGATGGATGGATGATGAAGATATGAAAGTGAAGAAGGATTCCATGATGATGCAATATATATGCATGGGATGGATGCAATGGTGAATGTGACTAGATGATGGTGATGATCATATGCAGCTAAATGCCATGATATGATAATGCAACTAAATGCATATTAAAATGATAAAGATAATGTAGATAATGCAAAGCTTAATATGCATTCTCATTCTTAATGTTGCCATCTATTTTGATCAAAGTGTCAATGCTTCCATTGTTTTCATCATCGAGCCTTGATTTGTTGAAAGTTGATACAAGCATCATGGTATAATTGAACCATAATGATTTGTGCATAACTTACATGGATTTTCATATTGCAAGATGACACAAACGTTGAGGTATAATTGAACCAAGATAACCTGAGTGTTTCTTGCTTAAACAAACAAGATCAAACAAGAGTTAACCTTAGGCCAATGTAAATCCAAAATATCCTCATCGATATGCCACCTGATTGATTTGTAGGAAAAATTTGCATGGTCAAAGGATTCACTCACATATAGCAAACAAAGAAAACATCACATTCCTTCCTTGGTTCTCTAGTCATGAGACATCCTAGAGGTGCTCAGGAGATATGATAAGAAAAAAATAAAAACCACAAGTAAAGATGCATGCTATTTGAAATGTATTTTTTTCACATAAAAAATCTTGCAAGTATGATATTTGTTTAGTTGTAATCAGTTCAAAGAGCCTTGATATTTTCCCTCTCATGTTTTCTCTCTTATGTTGATATGTTCCTCATTGATTGATGTGATCCTTATTTTTTTCTTAATGTGTGTTTGATCTAATACTAAAAGTCAAAGGCGAGATGCCCCTAGCAAGGTCAGTATTTTGCCCCCACTTTAGATATTACTCGATATGGATATGGACAACTGATCACCAAGCCATGGTAGGATATGATGCGGATAACTATTTAGATAAGAAAGGACAATGACTACGCTAAGTATGTCCAGGATAGGTGTTGTGTGACAAATTGTTCTTTAATGGCCATTAGTCTAGATTAGATGGTTCCAAGATATGTACAAGCACTTATAGATGGAAGAGTTGGTTATCACAAGTAGCGCCTTTTTCCAGGTTTTCACCACTTTTTTTTATTGCACTTTTTGATTTGATTTTTGATTTTTTTTCTATTTTTCTTGTTTTTTTAATAATTCTTTTTTTTTGTGTCACAAGGCACCTGTTTGCCAAGTTTTCACCATAGTGACGATTTTGATACTTTTTTTTTTCTTTTTTGCTTGATTCGTGCATTGGATGAATCAAGTGTAAAATTTCTTCAGATGGATGCTATTGGTTGGTTCATCGAGCACGTCCCCTTCTGAGGTTGATAGTTGATAGGCCCCTGATCCATAGGCAGCTATGATGATAAATGGTCCCAACCAATTGGGCTCAAACTTCCCCTTCTTCTCTCGGTCTTGTTGATTGCGGGGATTCTCCTTTAGGACAAGATCACTAACTTTAAAGGCCCTAGGAATGACCTTATGGTTGTAGCTTCTACATATTCTTTGCTAATATGCCTTGAGATGGTCATAGGAACATTGTCGTCTTTCATTAAGAAGCTCTAGTTCCTGCAACCTGTTCACCAAATATTCCTCATCTAGGATGAGGCCTTTCAAAGATACTCGAAGAGATGGGATTTCTACCTCAAGAGGTAGAATTGATTCTGAACCATACACCAATGAATATGGTGTAGCCCCTGTAGGTGTCCTGATACTGGTCCTGTATGCCCAAAGTGTTGGATTGAGTTGTACATGCCAATCTTTGTCAGCATCATTTATTGTTTTCTTAAGGATTTTCAAGATTGTTTTTTTTATGCTTCTGCTTGGCCATTCCTTTGAGGATAGTATGGTGTGAAAAAATGATGTTGGATATTGAATTGCTCGCATAGCTCTTGAACATCCTGGTTCTTGAAAAGACGTCCATTATCTATGATGATGGAACTAGGGATACCATATCTGCACATGAGATAGTTGAGGATGAATGATGAGATCTGCTTTCCAATCATGGTGGTCATTGGTACCACTTTGATCCACTTGGTGAAGTATTCAATGGCGGTGCTAATGAACTTGTGTCCATTTGAAGAGGAAGGATGAATATTTCCTCCTAGGTTGAGTCCCCACTAACTGAAAGGCCATGATGTAGTGAAGGGTTGCAGTTCTTATGCTAGTTCATGAATAAGATTGCCATGGATCTGGCACTTAGGACATTTTCTTGCAAATTGGTAGGACTCTTTTTCCATTGTCGGCTAGTAATATCCCATTCTCAGAAGTTTCTTGGAAAGGGTAGGACCACTTGAATGCATACCACAAATACCTTTGTGAAGCTCATGTAAGGCGAAGTCAAATTCGTTACAATCAAGGAATCAAAGAAGAGTACCATCTAGACCTCGATGGTGAATTGTGTCAGCAGTTAAGGTATAGCGAGCGACTTGTTGGATAAAGCTTCATTTTTTGTTACGAGATAGGTCAAGTGGGAGGGTATTTTTTTTGAGATAGTCATAGATATTCCTGTATAGAGGGGAATTAGAACCAATCAGGGCACATATGACTTGGGATGTTGAATTGTCATAGGCTAGGGAAAACAATTGCTCCACCAGGAATTTGTAAAGATTATGTTTATCTAGAATTTGTAGAAGCGAGGCAATAGTGGCCATTGCATCGGTAGCTCTATTTTCCAATCTTGGAAGCTGCTCAAAGGTGATGGGCACAAAGTACTTTTTGAAGTCATCCACTATTCTGTTGTAAAGCATTAGCTTATCATCTTTCATCTGATAGTAATTGTTGATCTGATTGATAAATAATTGAGAATCCCCATAGATTCTTAATTTTGTAATTCTTTAGTCAACAACCACTTTGATTCTAGTTACCAGGGCTTCATATTCAGTAATGTTGTTGGTGCATGGAAACATCAGTTTGTAAGATTTTGGAATTGTGTGCCCTTCTAGAGTGACAAACAGGATGTCGGCACCCGATCCATGTTGTGTATAGGATCCATCAAAGTATAGGGTCCATTGCTTGAGTGTGATAGTGAGCACATCCATATCTAAAATTCCACTTGTAGTGGGTGTTGGTCTGGTAGTGGTGCTTCAGCCAATTGATCTACAATTTCTTGTCCATTGATAGCTCGTCGTTCTATGTATTGAATGTCGAACTCACTTAGCCAATATTCCTATGAGAGCGGCCTTGCTGAGTACATATTTGAGAGGATCAATTTTTGCTACCAACTTGATTGTGTGGGCTAGCATATAGTGGCAGAACTTTTGAGAGGCAAACACCACTGCTAATCAAGCCTTTTCGATGAATGTATAATTGAGTTTATATCCATTCAAAGTCCTACTAATGTAATAGATAGCCCTTTATTTTCCTATTGGATCTTCTTGTGCTAGCAGTGCCCCCAATGATACTTTTGTTTCTGATATATAGAGGATGAGTGGCTTGCCTGCTATTGGTGGCACCAAAACTGGTGGAATGATTCTGCATATTTTTCTTCCCATATGAAAAGCACATTTTTTATGTAGTATATGTATGAATGGGAGATGTTTGTGAGCTAATTAAGAAATGAATTATCTGATGGATTGTAGTCATCCTTGCAAAGATATGATTTGGCTAATGTTCTTAGGAGGTGGCATCTCCATGATAGCCTATACCTTTGTTGGATCCACCTCGATGCCTTTTTATGACACTATGTAACCCAAGAGTTTTCCAGATGTGACCCCAAAAACACACTTCTTAGGGTTTAATCTGACATTGAATTGTTCCATTCTTTGAAAGATCTTATCCAGGATGTCCAGGTGTCCTACTCTTGTGAATGATTTGGCTAGCAAGTCATCTACATAATCCTCCATGAAAGTATGCACCATGTTGTGGAAGATTGTTGTCATGGCCCTCTGATAAGTTGCACCAATATTTTTGAAGCCAAAAGACATGACGTTCCAACAATATGTTCCCCATGGATAGGTGAATGCAGTTTTATCTTGATACTCTAGAGCTATCTTGATTTGGTTGTAGCCAAAGAAACCATCCATGAGGGATAACATAGCATGCCCTGTTGTTAGATCAATAATAATGTCGATGCTTGGCAAAGGAAAGTCATCTTTCGGACATGCTTTGTTGACATCCCTAGAGTCTATACAGATTTTGATGCTTTTGTCAGGTTTAGAAACTGGTACAATGTTTGAGATCCATTCGACATAGTCTATAGGTTGGATGAATCTGACATCTAATAACTTCTTTAGCTCTACTTTGACCAATAATGCCACATGTGGATTCATTTTCCTTAATTTTTGTTTGACAGTTTTAGCTCCAAGAGCGATGGACAAGTGATGCATGATTAGATTTGGATCTATCCCTGCCATGTCTGCATTAGACCAAGCAAAGTTGATTTGCTTCTCTTTGAAGAATTGGATATAGTCCAATCATTCCTATTCTGTCAGTGATTCCACTAGACATATGGTTTTTACTGCTGGTTCAGTGTCGATATTTATTGATTGAGTTGGCTCAATCAAGATTGGTAACCTCTCCTGGTAATGTTTAGGAAGAGTGTCAAGTATCTCATCTTTAGGTGCCTCAGAAAGGTTTTCACCCTCAGATATGTCCTTTATTTTTATTTTTTTGTTTTTGTGATCTAATACTGCCATTAGATGGTTTTCACCATTAGATCCATTTTTTTATTATACTTTTGCAACTAAGAGACTTGGCACTCCCTTTATTACATATATCGTTGTGTTGTTCACTAGTGGATCATGTTTCTGGGTTGACTGAGCACAGGTATTGGACAATTGATTCATCATTTGGGAATATTGGTAATATAATGATGTTCGGGTTCTTCCCAGTCTATGAGATCAAGATATATGAGCAGTAGGGAGTCATTTAGTGGGTTAAGATCAGTTTCTTTAAGTGTCATGATGGAGACATCATCATAGTTGTTTGGGATATCAATGAGTTCTATGATATTCTAGAGGTTTTTGATGATTTTCTCTTCGACATTGCATTGTTCATATTGTCACTATTCGTTCTCACTAGCCTCATAGATATGTTGTGGTCCAAATTCAAACAGTTGAGATCTTGAACCTTGTCCCTCGTGAGAAATGGGTGTGTATGTGTGGATTGTATCCACCTCAATATCTTCAATAATATCAAAACAACTATCCCACTCATATTCATTGGAATCAGTTTTAGAATCACTGTCCTAGGTTACCTCACTGAATCTGATAGGTATATTGTATGGTGAGAAAAGATTACTAATAATTGACATAAGTGTAGTAGCTTGTTCTGATTCGAGATCGGCGCTTTCTTGTACTCTTTGAATTTGTTCATACACCATTTCCATTCTTTGAGTATAAATTTCCCTAGGTCATGGCTCAACCTTGGTTTGATCAAGTTCTTGCACATGATGTACTTTTTTATAAGAAGCTTCCTCCCTTTGAATAGAGATTTCTTCTTGTCATCTCTCATTTTCTTCATGTTTTTGGTCCTTGTCTTTTCTGCTACTTGGTTCAGTGCTTCTTGCCATGAGTCTTCGTTATGTTTTTTCTTTTCTTTCCATTGATGTTTTTGATGATGAGATTTCTTTGGTATCAGTGGAACATGTTGGCCATACCCAAGTCCTTTTTTGTCTTTTGAAAATTGTGAACGAGGTTGTATGGGTTCTATGATGCCTTCTTGGCCCTTGCCAATAGGTCCTTTTCTTTGTAACCCATTTCCATATTGTTCCATTGGTACGGCTACTTCTATGGTAGCAACTTTGATTTATTCTTCATCCTTGTATAGCCAACTAAGGATGTCTTTATCTTATGATTCTTCAGCCAGTGTGCCCATTTGGATAAATTTACCATCAAACTTTGTGATAGGTTATGTTGCTTGATGCCTTGATGTGGAAGGTTGTCCATAAGACTTTGGTGAAGTTGGAAACATAGATAGACATAAAGGTTCAAAAGAGTACTCCCCCATGCCTTGGTCCTTTATTTTCATCTTTTTCTTGAATTTCATGGATAGGGACTTGAGTTCTTCTTGATGGTTGGTGTAAAGCGGAAAATCGCGGTCGAACCCTAGTTGGTCTCCCCTCTTCCAACTCTGAGGAGAGAGAAGGGAGGTTTGCTAGGATTCGATGGTTTTCACTTAGGGGAGAGACTTTACATTCAAAAGAGGGGTTGAAACTCATAAGATCCAATCCCACACAATGTAAGGTTGGATGCTAAATGAATTTCAAGGGTTAGGAAAGCAAGGCTACCCTCTTTTGTAAAGAATGTTGATTAAGGAAATTAAGCTAAGGATGCATAGAAAGTCATAAAGATTCGCTTATAAACTGAGTTTAGGTTATAGGATGAAGCTGCGGACCTGGAATTAGCAGTAGAATGTTGATACGGCGTTGTCCTGCAAATTTGAGAAAAAGTTGTCGAGACGATGGCGCCCGACGCCACGGTCCTCCGAAAAATCCACGAAACGAAGGAGGATCTGTTCGTCTCTGCACAAGGATTCCAGATCTTCAATCTCAGCCGCGTACCTGCAACCTACACACAGAAAAGTGAAGACGATTGAGGGGTTAGGGATTAGGGGTTTGCCTTTAGGTCAAACCCCGGTTTTGGAATTAACCAAGAAATGAGCAAGTGCTGTAAATGTAAATGACTGTAATGTAAAACAAGTACTAATACCTTGTTCTAAGGATGTTTGTATCCTTATGTGCAAAGGTTTAGATGTTGTATGTTGTAGTATGTAGCATGTAATAAGTGATCTCCTCTTCAATGGTTGAATCCTTGACTTGAATGCAACACTTAGCCTTGAATGGAGACTTGGAATGATCAATTGCTTGAATGCTTGAATTCTTGAGTATAGTTTTCACGCTTTTCACATATGTCCTTCTCATGCTTCTTCCTCCCAAATGAGAGAGAAAAATGTAGTTTATATACTTGTCAATTAGGGCTGATAGACTGATTTTCCCGACCTTAGGCCGACCAGGGAAGTATATTTCCAAATTGCAATAAAAAAGACCCGATATCTCTTACGAAACCGGGCCCAAAATAGGACCCAGGGACCAGGGCGCTGGGCGCCATGGTCCTGGAGGACCAGGGCGCTGGGTGCCCTAGTCCTGAGGGACCAGGGCGCTGGGCGCTCTGGTCCCACCTCCGGGACAGCGGGGTGCAAGGAGGTTCAGGCCAATGGTGCTTGAAAAATGCAGTTTTCAGTGTCGTGAGCAAGTTTTGGGGTCTCCATTCAGGTTGCGTGTTGCGTCGCCATCATGAAGACTGAAATGCAGTCGAAATTGCAAGTGTCGCAATTTTAGGACGCTACATTTAGCCCCCAATTTAGCGGGAGTATGTATGCTCATACTTCCGGTAAAGTACAAGGAAACAACATTGAAAGACTTTCACCACGTCAAGGAGGCAAGATACACCACGCCCCCAGTGGACTAAGGATCTTACGACTTCGATTGACAAAGTAAAAGGGAAGATCACGAGGGAGAACCATGACTGTCAGTAGTAAGGTTCCCTCACTATGAGTCATGCAAAAGAAATACCAAAAATCTTCAAGACAAAGCTAAGTTTGCCAAGAAATTTTCAAGTATCTTTGAAAGGATAGACAGGGTGTATGCCCCCTACGTTAAAGAGATCGCACACGCCTCAACGGGGGTGATTGTTTTAACGTAGTGATACACATAAGAAATGAGAAAGGAAAAGGAGCACGTTATCGCAAAGATTTAGCCCCCAAGTGTGAGATAACCCAAGGATAATAGACACAAAACACAAAGAACGAGGTGACTTCGCTTTCCTCAGGGTTAGTATGCTGTATGATAATTCATGTATATATATCATATGTATGTATGCATAATTGTTCTTCATTCCCCAATCAAGGAAAGTCACCTAGAAGAAGGGAACACATGTGTCTTTTGAGTCAACATGAGAGAGACCGAGAGATCTCAATGCTTTGCATCGTCCTCAAGTAGACAACACTAAGGACGACAAATAGAAGAATGAGAATAACATATAGAAGAAGTAACAAAAGAGAGGGGGAGAGAATCTGCCATGCTAATGTAACTAGTCTAGCACGTCATCTACCCCCCGATCTTGCTGATCAATGTTTCGGGAAGGCAGGGAACACGCTAGAGGAGGAACATCCAACACAGCAGATGGAGCTATCACAAGATCCAAACAAGGGCTATGTTCATGTTCCAAGCCACATTGTTCTTGTCTAGGAGCTAGGATAAGTGCTTTAGAAAATTCATTAGATAAATGGTTATCAACATCAACAAGTTCATATTCGCTATCAGAAGCAAGAGGAGTAACATTTTCATCATGCATAACATTTTCATCTATATCATCATCAAGATTTATAAAAATAGGATCTTTAACTCGCACAGGATCAAGACCATCATGCGTCTTATGTTTAGGAGATTTAGGCTCAATATCCGGCTGAGGAGAAAATGGAATAATGCTTGTTGAAGGTGTTTTTGGAGATTGTGAAGTTTGAGAAGCAGCTGCTTGAGCCCTAAGACGACCCTTTCGTCGGCATTCCCGTGCAGAACAATTACGTCTAGTCTTAGTAGGAAGTGTAGAAGATAGAGGAGGAGGAATGTTCTCATCCCTATCACTTGGGTGTTTAGGTTGTGGTCTCTTAGGCTGGATAATAGGAGAAGAAGAAGGTCTCTTCTCTCTATAAAAGGCAGGAGGAGGAACTGCTCCATATAAAGGAAGAATTTTTGGTTTAGGAAGAAGACCAAGTCCATCATGACGAGGAGGTATAGGTCTACTTTTAGAAGATTTATTAGGCATAGACATAGTCACATCCATGGGGACGGGTTGGGAATCTTCTTGAGGAAAGACATTAGTTTTGTCTTTCAAAGGAAGAATTTCCTTCTCAAGAATGATAGGAATGTCAAGTTTAGGTGTTCTAGGTTCACTTAGAGATAGGATCATATCTGTTTTCCACTTTTGATAAGATTTAAAAAGATGATCACTTCGCGGAGGAAGAGATTGGAATTGTTTGGGCCAAAAGTAGTCTATAGGAACACTAGAGGTTCTTTCGGCTGGTTTAAAGAGACTATGATTGACAGTAACAACTTCACCATTATGGGGAAATTTCAAACACTTATGAATAGGAGAAGCAATAGCTTTCATGGAAGATAGCCAAGGATAGCCAAGCTTCACACGAAATTGTTCGGAAGATGGAATAATAGCAAAGTTCACATCAAGAGATTTATTATGGACCTCAATAGGCAATGTAATAGAACCAATTGCAGGAGAAGAAAATGCATCAAATAGTTTCACAATCACATCTGTTTTGTCATAGATCACTTGATTCAATTGCAAAGTAAAAAGAAATTCTTCAGTAATAACATTAACCATGCACGAAGGATCAATAAGCACTCCACGGCAAGGTGTATTTTTGACTTTTGCAACTACGTATAAAGGACCATCAGGTGCTCTAATGGTTTCACTAGAATCAAATGTGATGGAAGGTTCTTTAGGGATTTCTTGCTGCTCTACAAAGTTAATCACATTCGGAGTCATAGACACAAGACCATCAGATGAGAAAGAGGAATCATTAGCCTCAATCGCATTAGAGGTATGAGAGGTATGAGAAGGTAATGGATCAGTAAAAATCTGAAGATTTTGGTTAGGAGGAGCTACAGATGTGTTGCCTTTATCATTCACTCCAGAAACAGAAATAGTATTATTATCAATCAAATCTTGAATTTTACCCTTTAAAGAAAAACATTTTTCAGTATCATGACCAGGCTGACGATGAAAGTGACAAAAAGCTTTGTGATCAAAATAAGGTGAAGTAATCTTTGCAGGATCAATTTGTCTTATAGGAGGAAGAGTAAGCACATTTTGTTCCAATAATTTATTCATAATACCATGCAATGATTCATTCAAAGGAGTATACTTTCTTTCTTTCCTGAAAAATTTAGAAATAGGAGGCACACCTGATGCTGCATTCACATTGTTGTTGATGATGTTTTCATTGAATTTGATGGAATCTCTGTTCGGTTTAAACTTCCCAAATGGTTGTTGACTGCTATCACCCTTATCACTCGGAGCCATAGGATGTGATTGTTCCATTTGACTCACAGTCAGTTGATAATTGTGAAGAGTGGCACACAACTGTTGGAAAGAAGTAAACTTAGAAAACAGAAGTTTGTCTCGAATATCTTTTTGCAAATTAGAAATAAAGATTCTTTGAATATCATTATCAGGCACTGGAAAAGAAATTTGAGCATACAAATGCTTATATCTACCAATGAAATCGGTCACTTTTTCTTTAACACCTTGTTTACAATGCATTAAATCAATCAAAGTAACTTTAGGACTTATATTGTTTTGAAATTGTTGAATGAAAGCATTTGCAAGTTGTTCGAAAGAAGTAATAGAATAAGAAGGCAACGAGCAATACCATTGTAGGGCTTTGTCTCTTAATGTTCTGGTGAATAGTTTTGCAAGTAACCTTTGGTCATAAGCAAAATCAGTACAAATTGTTTGAAAAGTCTTAACATGTGTTAGAGGATCTCCTTTACCATTATAAAGCTCCAAATGCGGGATTTCAACATGTTTAGGAGGGATAGCTCGAACAATATCAAGAGAAAGTGGGCTCGCAATATCAAATGTGGGCATACTAAACTTAGATTGATTCATAGAGGCAATTTGTTGCTGTAAAGAAGAGACAGTTTGTGCAAGATTATTAATGGTAGCTTCAGTCGAAGAGTTCATATTAGGTGTGTTAGATTGAGATGGAGGTGTTATGTTATTGAAAGAAGGTAAAGAGTAAGGTGGTGGGACCCTATGATAGTCAACCATAGGGGATGATTGGATAGGAGGAACACTACAAGGAGGAATGGAATGGTTAAATGAATTGCCCCCTTGCGTCATGTTCATTTGTGAAGATGTAATAGGAACACTCATTGAAGGAATGAATGAAGAAGTCGGATTGAATGAAGGAATAGGGTTAATTGAAGAAGGAGGATTGCCCCCATGACTAGTGATCACAGGAGGAATGTCTTGTATAGAAGTAGCCATGATGTTTGATGTAAAGGTAGGTATGTTAGCAATAGAAGTGGTCAAAGGAATAGAATGATTGACTTGTGTAGGAGGTTGTGTATAACCTAAAGATTCAGCACAACTCTTCATAGGCATCACAATCGAATCCACAATGTGTGAAATACCACGCAAAACATCAATTCCATTCTTATCACTTTGAAGCATGCGTTTTAGACCCTCAATTAAAGGAAGAGCTTGACTATCGGGATACTCATGAGACATCCATTGGTGAAAATCGTCAAATTGGTTATCCAATTTGGAAAGTTGTTCAACGGAAACTTCATGGAGAGCTTCTTCATCATTCGGAGGATTAGAGGAATTACCCATGTCCTCGTTAAAAAGGCTACTCAAATTAGTTTCCATCTCCTCAGTAGTTAAACCTCGGAAGGACTTAATTCTACGGCTTCGTCTAACAGGAATAGTGTAAGTAAGGCTTTTTGTTGTAAAAATCATGCACTAGAGAGAGAGAGAAGATTTTGATTTTAGAGGTAGCAATTTTCAATAAAAACAGCCAATCTTCCAGATTTAAGCTGTTAAATGCAATCACAACAGTCTCCCGAAATTTCGGAAAAAATGTCCGGGACCGTGGCGCTCGGAGTGCAACACGGTCCTTGCAACTTTTTTCGAAATTTGCAGGGATGAAAGGTATGATGATTTTAGAGCTAATCTGAAAAAATTGAGGGATTTTACGATCTGTAGATAGGCCAAATTAAAGTTGCAATCTCAAAATTGAACCCTATCAAGATTGTCAAAAAATGCAAAATTTTGAATTTTGAAAAAGAGAGGGAAACTGAAATTTTGAATTTTATGATTTTAGAGGGAATGTCAAAAGCAGTGCAAGTTTTGAAATTTAAAAATTGATTCAATTTCACGCAAAATTCAATTTTGAAAGCGGAAATCAAAGTTGTTGTAATTAAGCACTTAATTTCAAAAGTCACAAAAATGCAAGAATTTGAATAAAGCACTGAAATTTTGAATGAATGCAAACACAATTTTCAAATTTAGGACAGTAAGAACACAATTTTGACACAAAATTTCAATTTCAACAATTTTTGAATGATTACGAGCCTTAAACCAAGCAATCACAAGACCAACTTTGACTGTAATTTTGAAAGTGTTATAATTGACAAAATCAGCCAAAATTCTGGATTTTAGCAGGAAAATACAGCAAGATCTCGCTCCCGAAATTTTGGAAAAAATGTCGGGGACGATGGCGCTCGGAGTGCAACACGGTCCTCGCAACTTTTTTCCAAATTTTCAGGGATAAAAGATATTGTGATTTTATTACAGAATCCAAAGTTATAGCTGATTTGGAGATGTTTTGATCGGTCAAATTGTCAAACAAAGGTTGAATTAAGAGGGTTTCAAAAATTAGGGTTTTGACATTTAACCACTTAATTTTCAAAATTAAAGCACAGATATGAATTGATAATTTATAATAGAAAAGCAGATCTGAAGCAAGCATTAATAATTAAACATTTCGCAAGTTCAGTGTTCAAAAAAAGAAAATTTAGGGTTTTTATGCAATCACCTCTAAAATTTTGCAAAAGATCAAACATGGAAATGTAATCAAGGAATCAATTTTCAGATCTAATCATGAATAATTAGAAAGGATGTTCACGTCGGGTTCACCAAAATGTAAAGCGGAAAATCGCGGTCGAACCCTAGTTGGTTTCCCCTCTTCCAACTCCGAGGAGAGAGAAGGGAGGTTTGCTAGGATTCGATGGTTTTCACTTAGGGGAGAGACTTTACATTCAAAAGAGGGGTTGAAACTCATAAGATCCAATCCCACACAATGTAAGGTTGGATGCTAAATGAATTTCAAGGGTTAGGAAAGCAAGGCTACCCTCTTTTGTAAAGAATGTTGATTAAGGAAATTAAGCTAAGGATGCATAGAAAGTCATAAAGATTCGCTTATAAACTAAGTTTAGGTTATAGGATGAAGCTGCAGACCTGGAATTAGCAGTAGAATGTTGATACGGCGCTGTCCTGCAAATTTGAGAAAAAGTTGTCGGGACGATGGCGCCCGGCGCCACGGTCCTTCGAAAAATCCGCGAAACGAAGGAGGATCTGTTCGTTTCTGCACAAGGATTCCAGATCTTCAATCTCAGCCGCGTACCTGCAACCTACACACAGAAAAGCGAAGATGATTGAGGGGTTAGGGATTAGGGGTTTGCCTTTAGGTCAAACCCCGGTTTTGGAATTAACCAAGAAATGAGCAAGTGCTGTAAATGTAAATGACTGTAATGTAAAACAAGTACTAATACCTTGTTCTAAGGATGTTTGTATCCTTATGTGCAAAGGTTTAGATGTTGTATGTTGTAGTATGTAGCATGTAATAAGTGATCTCCTCTTCAATGGTTGAATCCTTGACTTGAATGCAACACTTAGCCTTGAATGGAGACTTGGAATGATCAATTGCTTGAATGCTTGAATGCTTGAGTATAGTTTTCACGCTTTTCACATATGTCCTTCTCATGCTTCTTCCTCCCAAATGAGAGAGAAAAATTTAGTTTATATACTTGTCAATTAGGGCTGATAGACTGATTTTCCCGACCTTAGGCTGACCAGGGAAGTATATTTCCAAATTGCAATCAAAAAGACCCGATATCTCTTACGAAACCGGGCCCAAAATAGGACCCAGGGACCAGGGCACTGGGCGCCCTGGTCCTGAGGGACCAGGGCGCTGGGCGCTCTGGTCCGACCTCCGGGACAGCGGGGTGCAAGGAGGTTCAGGCCAATGGTGCTTGAAAAATGCAGTTTTCAGTGTCGTGAGCAAGTTTTGGGGTCTCCATTCAGGTTGCGTGTTGCGTCGCCATCGTGAAGACCGAAATGCAGTCGAAATTGCAAGTGTCACAATTTTAGGACGCTACAGTTGGATGATGAGGAAGCTTGGGCCTCCCTGTTGTGTGGAACTAGGCTATCTTGAGCTGCCCCCATAGCATTGTAGTACTGAAAAGGGTTGGTATCTGCAGATATTGAAATTTCCTGTCCATTGTAGGGGAACTTGAGACATTGATAGTACGTGGAAGGCACTGCTTGCATTTTGTGGATCCATGGACGACCCAATAGTATATTGTATGTCAAGTCTATGTCCAAGACTTGGCCCATTGTCTCTTTGCATAGGACCTACCCAAATGGGTAGTATCATAGTTCCTTTAGATGACCATTCTTCATCATCATAGGCTTTGATAGTGATTTTCTTTTTAGGATATATAGCTTTCTCAGAGAAGCCCAATGCACGGATAAGCTTTAAAGTACATATATTGAGACCAACTCCTCCATCTATTAATACTCTTTTTACCCGATGTTTATAGACTAAGACTTCAATATGTAGCGGGGTGTTATGTGGATGACTCAATGAGACATCATCGTGTTTGGAAGAATATATGTTATGTGGCACTGTCATATGTGCCACCATGACTTGGAACCGATTGATATCCAGATTGTTTGGAACCATTGTTTCTACAAGAGCTCGCTCCAATATATACTTGTGTCTTGGTGAAAGTTTGAGAAATTCTAGTATGGATATCCAAGCGGGTGTCCTTTGTAGATGGTCAACCAAGTTATAATGAATCTTGGGGATAGCGGTTGTTTTCGATGTACTCCCCTTCAAGACATATTTCTGAGCCCGCGTTGTCACATTTACCGGTGCATGTTCTTGTTTGTCTTTAATTTTTATGACATCCACTTGATTGTCATATATTGATATGTGATTTATGATGTTGTCATATATGTAATTGATGCGGGCTCCTTAGTTGTTGTTTGAAGTTGATGCTCCTCCCTTGTCGTAATTAGGAAGAGGATTTTTGAAAGCCTCATTATCATCATTGGTTTTATGTCTATCGACTATTAGGTCTCCCTTGTCTATCTTATCTTGAACTAGGTTTTTCAACCTCATGCAATCATTTTTTCTATGCCCCTTGTTTCAATGATAATCACAATAATGTGAGTCATTCCACCATGGTGGTTTGACTTGGGGTTCAAAGTTTCTTGTCGTAGGCAATGTAATGATCTTATTTGCCAATAGTTCTCGAAATGCCAATTCCAAGGTTTGTCCTAATGGTGTATATGTTCTTCGATGTGGGGGAGGTGGAGTGTTAGCGTTTCCCCCTTGGTTATTGTTATTATTCCGTTTGTAGTTGTTGTTGTCATTTCTTTGGTGATTATTGTGATTGTTTGCGTTGAAGCTCCTTGGTTGGTATTGTGTTGATAAGCGTTAGTGCCTTTATTGGAACTTCTTTGATCTTTATTGAATGGTGGGTTCCCTGATAAAGTCAACACTAGTTGTTTAGACTTTACATTGTTGGCATCGACTACCCCATCATTAACAACATTTTTGTTTCTAGTCCAAAATTTGGACTTGTCTGAGTTGTTGTTATTGTTTGATGAACTAACACCTTCCTTGAATAACTTCAAGGTTCCTTTCTTGATGGAAGCTTCCTCTACTTGGATACCATTCTCTATTAATTTTGCAAAAGATGGTATACATTGTAGTTTGATTTGATAACTCATCTTACTATTTAAATTGTCTATGAAGATCTCCATCTTTTCCTTTTCAGGAACATCTCGTGGATATCTTGCGACCATGCACCTCCATCATTGTAGAAACACCATGAATGTTTAATTGTTCTTTTGTTTCATATTGCACACATCAAGCATGTTGATTGTGTGTTGGATATTATAGGAGTATTGTGTTATGAATTTATTCACCAACTCATCCAATGATTTGATGGGAGGTGTGAGTTTTGACAACCACTCCATTGTTTTCCCTCCCAAACTTCTTGGGAATAATCTCATTAAGTATGTGTCATTTTGAGCAAACTCCAAGCCCATAGTACAAAATTCCGGAACGTGATCACGGGGATCACTCTTACCATTGTATTTGTCATACTTTGGTATATCTGAATTTGGGGGAAAAGGTACCATGTCCAATCTCCTATCAAAAGGATAAGGAAAAATTTTGTCTAATGAGTATCGTATCGTGGTTCTGTCCTGTATTTTTCATTGAAGTGTTTGGAGTTGTTGTGTAAGAACAACTAGGGGTACAGTTGTCCTTCGATGGTGAGCTTCCCCTCGTTCATTAAGATTGTCTTGATTGCGGGTATGGTCTTGTTCATGAGTTATCTTGTTCATGGGTGTGATCTCGATTGCGTATGTTTTCTTGATCATGCACTTATTCTTCTCTTACTTGTTCTTGATTGTAAGCATAGTTTCTCACCCTTGTTTTTGAAATTCTCTCATCTGTATTCCTTAAGTTTTTTGTGTCAAAATCCTTAGGAATATTAACTCCTTTACTAGCCAGCATGAGTTGATAATTCTTCTTATCTGCTTCTATAAGTTTTTCAATGAGTTTTCGAAAAGCCGCATTCTCTTGACATTCTTGGAGAAGTTCTTTGATGATCTCTATTTCTCCCATATTTGCATATTCATCAAAAAGAATGGACAATCTACAACTCATACTTGATTCTGGTGGTGATTCCTTATTTTTTGTTTCTTTGACATCAAGTAACAGTAGGCATTATTATATCTCTACAGTAATAAATTATTCTTCTTCTATTGGGGTTCTTGGTGGAGTTGGTGGCTCGGGTCGAGCTTCGTTGTAAGTGATAAGAAACTTTGGAAATAAGGCAGGGTTAATCCTTCCTCCCCTATTAAGGCGTTGGTTGAATGTTGCTTTCTAAATGTAAGCCCTACTTCTCAAAGGTTCTTTGTTAAATTTATTGGTTTTTCCTTGGATATACAACCGCATATGACACAAGAATGCATGATGTGATGTAAAGAGTTGATGGTTGATATAGAGAAATTTACTCCTCTTGATAAGTGACTTAACACTAGGTTGTTTCTTCTTCAACTTAGTCTTTTGATGAAGACTTCTTCTTCTCAAAATGTGTGGAGTGGTCATACACAAATGATCAATGTTGATATTGATGTTGGATATGGATACTTCATTTTGAAAATTTGAGTTTACTTTTCAAGTATAAGTTTAGTTTGATTCACTTCCACAACAAAGTGTGTCAAATGATATGAGTCAAGTTTCATGATGTAGAAACTTAATTTGACAACTTGAGAACCTAACTAGGTATCTATTTTGATAAGATATGTTGGATGGTGGAACATTTGATCACTGTTTTGATACTCCTCAATTTTATTGGATGAAATCTGATCTCAAGATAGTTGAAAATTTGATACCTTTTTCTAAGGGTGCTTAGTTGGATTTGGAAATTCTCTTCTCACTAAGGTTGCTTGTTGCTCTTTTTTTTTAACTTGATTGTTGTATTGATTGATTTGCAAGATATTTTAATGTTTATGACAAGAAGACATAGCACACATGAAAATAGTGGTCATCCCTATGCTAAACATTGAGTGTATGTTTTATGAGGATGTTTTCAAATCCCTGATGTTATCACTTATTTGATTTACAACAAAAGACACATCAGATAGACTCTTTATTCAAAAATTCATTAACAATATTATAGCCCAGTAGTCTTGATACTCCATCAACTCAAACAACCTTGTCACCCCCTAGATGGCACCCATTTTTTTGCCTTTTGCCAGAAATTAACCCAAAGTGAATTGCTTCATAGTTGAGTAGTTATCTTGGGAGATATATGGTTAGTGATCTTGGGGACAGATTCTTTCCCACCCTTCCACTATAATATTGCCAATGCATGGCTTCTGAATTGGTTTAAAGCTTCTAATGCTAATGTTTGTAGTAAGAATTTCATTCGGCATGGCAAATGATAAACTCAATTAAGAGGCTTCCCAACCTTTAGAACAAAGGATTTTCGCATCACAAGGATACTAGGGGAAGGATATCAAATACACACTTCTGTTGGAGAGGATTTTTATCGACCTCCATATTTGATTATAGTGGGTTGGTAAACTTGGTGATAAATTCGTTCCCCACTTGGGTCGTACCCTTCACACTAGCCCTTTTGAGGCTTCAGGAAGGAATGCCCTCTAAAGCTTTTAATACTTTTAAATTAAATAAAGCAATGGAAAAGTGGATTTGGCTTTTTGATCACCCAATTAAGGGGAGAACATATACCTACCACTTTAAGACAAAGTAAAAAAAATTCTTTTTAACTTTCCAAAGCAATGATTTGCTAAGTCCTATTTTGGAGATGTTGCTCCAACAAGCATGGTGTTCTTTTTAGCCCTTCATAGAAAAATGTGTATTTTACAACTTTGGAAAATAAACCTGGTCAACAAAATAAAATCGTCTACTGTTCATCAAAATGAAAATCGTGTAACCAATCATCAATGAGATTCTTTTTATTTTGTACTAAAGAAAATGAGGTTCTTTTTAGTTTGCACCAAAATGAAAGTGAGATCCTTTTTAACTTTGCAAAAAATAAAGGAAGGTTTGTAGTTCTTTTTACCCTTTTGCAAAATAGAAAGTGAGCTCCTTGCAAAATAAAAGTAGGTTATTTTTTTAAATCCCTTTGTAAAAGAAAATTTTGAGAAAAGATATCAAAATCTACTTTAACTCCTTGGAACCTGCAACAAAATATTAGACCTGGAAAAACCTCTCAAAAAGTTAGTTCATATGGTGGGCTTTGCAAGCCTAAAATTTCCTTGTGTTACAAAAATTCTCTCTTCCTGTTACAAAAGTGCTACTCTAGAGCAGGTATGCACTATTCTGATGATTCCATGTGCTAAGAGAAAGTAAGACAGATTAGATTAGAAAGGTCCACATATGCACTAGAATATCTGGGTGTGAACCTGTAGAAAATTTGGTAGAAATTTGTGGGTGGCCCCACGGTGGGCGCCAATTAATGTATGCCAAAAATGTGGTCTTCAACCCGCAAGAAGAAAAACACTTCAAACACACCAATGAAGCATTGCATTAAAGTTAGAAATCATACACAGGTTGGTGGATTTAAAACTCCTAAAATCGCCTCATTGTCCTCTATCTCTAAAGATCTTCAAGATTCAAGGTGCCCCTCACTTGGAAGAGCACTTGATATCTAAGATGACAACCTAGGGAATGAGACTTTAGTGATGTGCTAGGATCAAAATGGATGCAACTAAGATCTTATCTAAGATGAGATGATGGATGCAGATAGGATGAAAGATGCAAGACTAGATGATTAAGATGTTAAATGTATTTCAAATTGAATATTAGATTATGCTAGATGAGTTAATTAAACTAGATGAGTATAAAATACTATGAGATGATATGATAAAAAGAAGCTAAAATGCTAATGCTAATTCTAAATGGCTTGGATGCTTGAAAGTGGCTTGAATGCTTGAAGATGACAAGATGAGCTCCTTAACCTACAAAATGACTATAATTTAGATGCACAAGGTTGAGATATGAATTGAAGGAGAAAAGGGTTCTATTTATAGAAGAATTGGAGAATTGGATGGTCGGGATTGAATTGGCTTAAGGAGGGTCAAGATTGAAAGTTATCAATCCATGTGAGATTTTCAACCCAATCCCATGTTGACAAGTGTCACCATGAGATTTCTTGAGACGAGAGGGAGGAGGCATTAAATGCTTTAGAAGACTTAATGGTTAATACCATGTGGTAAAATTCATGGAATAAAGCTTTTATCCAATGAATACAGATATTGTCCAATGGACAATCTTGTGCAAAGCTCAATGTGTTGAAAATGTGAAGTTTTGTAAGAGCATTAAAAGCTCTTTGGAGACCTTGGAGGTTATCTTGTTGGAAGTTAGATAACCTTCAATACTTTTGTGAGAGTCCTACAAATTTGGGGAACTCAGCAAAGTTAGTTTGTTGAAAAGATAAAACTTCAAATGCATTTAGAAGACTTTCTTCAAAAATTATAAGTGACTTCCCCAAAAATTAGGGATGTGACCATGAGAGAAGAATTAGACTAATTAAGTGGGTTTTGAGAGGTTCTAGAAGAATGCTTGGGAAATTAATGGAAAATGTAAGAGAATGCAAGTGGGAGAAATAGGAATTTTTAATTAAAATAAAAAGATTTATTTCAACTAAAATGAATGCAACTTGCATTTGGATAGATATTTAAATTAAGATTAATTTGTTTAAATGTGAATGTGAATTTTGAATTTTATTTAAATAAATCTTAATTTATTTAAATGAGAAAAAGGGGGATAAAACATTAAATGCTTGAAGACTTTGAGGGAAACCATTAAAGGCTTAAGAAGACTTTAAGGGAAACCATTAAAGGTTTGAGAAGACTCTAGAAGGAAGCCATTAAAGGTTTCAAGTGGGTGGGGATAAATAGGATTTCAAATAAATAATAAATTTATTTAAAATTGTGGTGCAACTTGCATTTGTAGGAAAATGCAAGTGGGTGGGGAAAAATAGGATTTTTAAGATAAAATAAAAGATTTATTTTAGCCAAAAGGAGATGCAACTTGCATATGTTGTAAAATATAAGTTGGGTGAGGGAAATAGGGATTTTTAATGAAATGTAAATTTAATTAAATGGGAAAGGGGATTTTGATTAAAAGTTGAGTTTGATTAAAATGGCTAGAAGGGGATATTTAATTAACTGTTGAATTTAATTAAAATGGCTTAGATAGAAGAAAGGGGGAATTAATTAAATCTTTAATTTGATTAATGGTTAACTAGAAGAAAGGGGGTATTGATTAAACCTTAGTTTAGTCAATAGGCAGATTAGGGTAATTAAACAAATATAAATTTATTTTATTAGTTATGCAAGTTTTAGGTGTCTACACTTGCTACTTTCATTTTTTATAGGACTTTTTAAGGTTTCAATGTGACTCTTTGGTTCTTCTTCATTTGATTTCTTTTGTGCCTCTTTGGAGTCTTCTTTATTGGCCATTTGATTTTCTCCAATATCAAAGGCCAATGTTTATAGAAGGTGACCTCATAATAACATTCAAGATCTTAGTGTTGTTCTCAAATTTAAGATTTCTATTTAACTTGGAGGTTGCTTTTTCTTGTTCCTTTCTTAAGGAAACAATCATGAATTTAATCTTCTCACAAGTTTCTTATTTTTCCTTCAATTGGGTTCTTGCCTCTTTCACTATTCTTTTTGCTTCTTCAAGTTTATTTTTCATATTGATGATCATGTTTTTCAAGTCTTCAAAGCTTTGTGATATTTTTTCTTTAGATTCACAATCCTCTTCTTCATAATTTTGAAGTTGTAATGTTTATTTTGAATTCATTTTCCTAAGCTTCTTAATCTTTCTTAAGGAACATATGAGCTCTTCTTCAAGATCCACTTCTATTTCATCTTCCTCGTATTCTTCTTCTATATCCATCTCTTCTTTCTCTTCTCTTCGAAGATCATGTTCACTTTCCAAAGCATTATTCCTTTTTTCTATTTTCATGTGTGCTCTTAAGATATTCCTTCTAACAATTAAGCTATACTTGAAGCAACGAACTCTTTGATACCAATTAATGAGAACATGCTTATACTAGGAGGGAGGAGAAAACAATAATAAAATAGATTTACTTATGTCAAAATTTCTTACAAAATTCACAAGCACCAACCTACTAGAGACATCAATCCACACAATTTGTAGGCACAAATTTAATGGAGGTACGAATCCCCACTTCCTAGCACCAACTTAGGGAAATACACCAATCTCTCTTTTAAGAAGCACCAACTTCCAAAACAAGGTTCCACCTTCATAATATTGCTTCTTCAATGAATAATGGACATAACAATCTCCTTCATATATTCATGCTATGATTATCATCTTCTCATTAACAATATTATAAATATAATTGTATGTTCACACGCAATTGCATATTATTTCCATATATTCTCCTTATATGTTCACATATGTATCCAGTATAGATCTCTCATATATATTTTATAAATCAACTCAAATGTGATTCAATGTATGCTTGTATATTATCTCCACACTTGATCTCTTTTAGTGTTATTTCTATTCACTTTATTGTTCCACACAAAGCACATATACATATACATATACATATACATATACATATACATATACATATACATATAAATATACATATACATATACATATACATATACATATACCTATATGTGTGTATGTATGTATGTATGTATATATGTATATATGTGTATATATATGTATGTATGTATGTATGTATGTAGAACATAGGTTTACTACTGGGGTGAATTAGTATTAAATAAAACTTAAACTCTTATTCAATTATTTATTTTAAATATATGCACCATACAAGGAAACCAATGAACAAAATCTTATGTGGAAACCCAAGATGGGAAAAGCATAGTGAGAAATGTTGCTAGTATCTACTATCCTAATCCAACCTCACAGTTAAAACTTCAACTACAATATTTAAGGGCACCAACCCTAGGGAGTCACCCAACCTATTTCCTATGAGAACTGACTCTTTCAATTATAATCTTCTTATTTTGAGCACCAACTCAAAAAGTTTGTGATACCAATGACAATCAAAAGAACATTATAAAAGTTTTTTTTTTACAATTTGTGACATTCAATTCTATAGTTACAATTTGAATGACAAATAAACCAAAAGATTATTCATTGAATGTCATCAACCTTTAGACTTGTTTGATGTATTATCACAATGATAGTCTGTAAATAAATTTTTCATTAAGTATATACAGTCTGCAATCTTCTGAGAAATTTGTCAACTTCAACTGAGCACATCCCTATCAAATAAAATGTGATATAATGCAGCAATATTATACCTTATTCATCAACTAACCAACGTATGCATGTATCCCTGTTTAGATGTACCCAAAATAAATAAATTTACAATATACCTCAACCTCTATTAGGATTGCATACTCTCAGCTTGCAATGGTCTGATTCTATGCTTCAGCCTTTTAACACGTTCACTTATTCAACACTCAAATCACAATTATAGATCTCTGTCTATAACTCTTAGCAATCTAAATGACAACTCTCTGCAACTTTCTAATTGACTCCCTTTCATAATTCACTTGGCAACATCAATATATTCCTCCAAAATTACAAACTTTGGTCCATATAAATAGACACTATAACCAAGGAGCGGTTTGTCAAATAGTTTATAGTTGATTATTAGTTAGAGCAGTTTCTTAACAGACTTTGAATAACCTTAATACATTAATCATCTCATTTGTTGATCATCAATGGTAAAGGAAGCTAGAATTATAAGGAAGACATATTCTCATATTGTCAACACATTTTTAGAGCAACAACCTTTTGGAAAATACATCTGCAACACTAACTTCCAAGCATAACAACAAGATTCTTCATCTTCATATATACATACCTATCTTCCACTATTCTACATCTCCTTCATACATACATACATACCTATCTTCCATTGTACACTACCCTTACTGCATTTGGACCAATCCAGATCACCGAGTTTGACATCAATGGCAACCAAACATACATACATTTCTAACAATCTATCCCTTTGTCATTGATGGAAAAACACCTATTTCTCCCCCTTAGATATTGATTCTCTATTCTCTTCTTTACCTATACACCTATACGTCTCTTACATATCTTTCCCCCTTTGATAATATCTCTATATCTCTCCCCCTTTGACATCAAGGACAAAGGGTAATAAAAAAAAGGTTACCAAAAACCATGCTTCCAAAAAAAATTCAATTACACTTCACATGGAATATTCTCTTATACCTCTCCTTAAGTTCTGGAAGAAAAATCTTTTAGGAATTCACAACCATTTTGAGGTTTTCACACAAATTGTTGTTCTCCACCAACAAGTCAATAGCATCAGTTAAGGAATTCGGTATGGAAGGATTCTGCTCACACTTTTTTTCTTCAACAAGGAAACTAGAAAGATGTTCCAACGTAGCTTCAATTATCTATGTTACTTTCCAGAAAGTATTCACTACATATTCTCGCTATCTTTGGATAAATAAAAGCTCAGATTGTAAAGAATTTATCCCTTTTCTCTGTGTGCCATCTTTATCACTGAAAATATCAAATGTTTTACCAAGGGACTTCAACTCGGACTCAATGGAGTCAACTTTAGCTATGAAATTTTTAATAGCAACAGGCCACTAGAGATAGTACTTATACACTCTGGACACTTCTTCAACATATTATTTCATTTACTTTATGCTTTTTGATAATATTTTCTATGCCTAACACACCTTTTCTCCATAGCTTCTTGTACTTCATCTTTTTCAACAATTCCTTTAGGTGATTGCTTGAAATGATCTACAAGCTATTCAAACAAGGCATCCGATAAAATGTCTACAAGATTATTTAAAGTAATGTTGTTTCGGAGTAGTTTTATCTTGAGCATAATATGGATGTGAAAGCCACACATCTCCAATTTTCTTCATACCATCTTCTTCTTCAAGAACACTTAAAATATATGTTGTCCTGCAAGGGTCATCTTCACCCATACTATATTCTTGTTCTTCAACTATAGCCATCTTTTCCTTAGCTTCTATAGGAGGTTTTGAACCATCAAGATTAACTATTTCTTTCTTTTATTCATTTTTCTTTATCTTCTTCAGTTTCAGAGAGGAAAATACAACTCTTTTGTTCAAACTTCTTTTGTCGGAGGAGGAACTCTCCTCAGGAGTGCTGACAATACCAAGAACCAGACTAGAACACCACATCTTTTGAAGATTTATGAGATGATACATACCTTATCTTTTTTTGCTAAACAACCTAGATACCTATAAATCTATTTTCCAACTGGAACATTTGGCTTCAATAAAATATTATCCTTCAATGGTAAAGATCTTAAGAAATAAAGCATTAAAAACATGATTAAGGAACCAGAACAAAAAGGATATCCCTCATTTTTTATCATAGCGATATAATTGCATCCACAATATTTCCAACAAATCAAATTTGTGCTTCTTTTACCATCTGATGTGCAATGTACATAGTAATAGCAAAAGTTGGTTCTTCTCTATTTTGAAAATAAATCTTGTAAGAAACACCATACCTCACCACTGAGCCGATGATTGTATCAATTAGTAATGCCCTTTGATCTCACGTAACGCTAGTTAGGGTTTCAACCTCTTTGTTTTTGACTAATCTCTTTATAGGAATAGGTCCAACACCACATTATTGGCATGTTGGCATAACTGATGGAGATGATGATGTACCGATAAAGGATGATGTTGAGATGAGGAGATTGATGAGCTATTGGTGATGATATATTGATGGACTGTTGGTGATTATATAATTGTGATATGATGAATTTATGATTAGTTATTTGTGTTGCCATCGATGGTAACCATGCTTTTTTATGTTTGGTATGTCATCTAAGTTATCTAAGTCTACCAGTATAGCCTAACCGGTAATGGATTGAGTTGGACAACAAAACTGCTAAGTAGCAGTCAACAGTTAAGAAGGAACAAATAAGGAGATGGTTGCGGTAGAAATATGTGTTGACTTAGGTGTTGCAGTTTGGAATGTATGCTTATGACATTATAATGAGTATATGACAGGGACCGCATCATGTTTGGAAAATTGGAAGTCATGTTTCTAATTGACAGTTGTATATTCAGTGTAGGGTTTGAGAACCGGTAACAAGATCCTTAATCGGTGATATTTTATGGTTTGGCGGTAAGTCTTTTCATGTTCTTAACTTAGTGGTGATGTTTCAAAATCTGTGTGAATGCATAAGATTTTGTTTGAGCATGATCAAGGAGCAAATTTCTTGGGAAACAACGAAGTGTTTAGTAGAATGTGATAAGGGTTTGACAACTTATCAGATTGATGTGCAGTGATGTGTTATGATCATTCAACGGTTGTAATTTTCTTGAAATTTGTTGTAATGATCTGTATGATGAACTGTAATAATTTATAATGATCTGATATGATCTATAATGTAAATTCATTGTAAGTTAGGGTTTTGTAACCGACTGAGTTGAAAAATGTATTTAGGTCAAGTTTGAGAAGGTTTATTGTGTCGGTGGCCTAAGAAGATGAGTGTGCCAAACTAGATAGAGGTGTTTGCATGTGAGAATATATTGGAGTTGAAATGGATTTTTACTAGCAAGCAGAGAGTGTTGTGATCAGATCATTTAGCTGTTGTTCCCTAATAGTTACAACAGTATTAAAATCCCTTAACCGGGTAGGTCCTAACAGGCCTGATATTATAAATCCCTTCATCGGGTGACTCATTAACTTGAGTTTAAATCCTTTAGCGAGGTTACTCCTAATAGGGTAGAGCTCCTAACAGGGTTGAGGTTAAAATCCCTTCACTAGGTGACTCCTAACAGGGTCTTCTCTTAACCGGGCATTATTGTAAAGCTCCTAACTGAGTTAGGCCTTTAACAAGGTGCATTCTAAAAGAGTACAAATTTTGTGGGTACCAATTCCCCCTGTGGTTTTTACCATTTGGGTTTCCACATGAAAAATATCAATGTTCATATGGTGGTTGATTTGTTTATGTGGATTTGATATCATTACATTACTTACATGTTGATGAAGACATGAATGAGTAGTTTGGTAAATCTACTTTAAGTGGTTCATTGAGTAGTTACCAATATTGGTTATGAACTATTTTTGAGAAGTATTTGAAGATTGGTAAAAGATTTCAGTTTACTGTTATTACTGATTCACCCCCCCCCTCTCAATAATAATCGGATCCTCACTATAACAGTTGGTATCAAAGCACTAGGTCCTCTTTGTGGAGAAGTTTAACAGCTTGAGGTAAAGATCCGAGAACATGATGAAGGATGGTCCCAAATTCAATAAGGACTACAAAATATGGAGTGATAGAATGAAGATCTACATCAAAGGTATGGGTGCTCAGTTCTGGCACCATGTTGTTACTAAGTATGTACCTCCTACCGGTCATCTGACTGCAGATCATCTAAAGGAGCAACAGGAAAACATTCAAGCATTGGAAGCCATTGTAAGTACACTTTTGGATACTGAATATATTGATGTCCATGGTTTAGAAACTAGTTTTGAAGTTTGGGAGAAGTTAGAATTAATCTATGCTGGCGATAAGCATGTTCAAAAGGCTAAAGAAGAGAGCCTTACAAGAAAGTTTGATGATATGAGAATGATGGAAGGAGAAAATATCACTTGATATGGAAAGAGGATAAAAGAAGTTGTCAATAGAATCAAAAGTGTTGGTGGTACTATAGAAGAAGACATTATGGTGAGTAAAATGCTTAAAACCCTATTGTCTGCACCGGTAACTACAAAGGCAAGGTTCCTTTTAAGTGTTTCTCTTGTAACAAGATACGACATATAGCTACAAATTGTCCTAATAGTGATCAAAAGCAAAATTTTAGAAAATATAAAGGAAAAGGAAAGAAACAGTGCTATGTTGCAGTTAATGAAGGTTAAGGAAGATCTATTTGATAAGAAGGATTTAGTATCTTAGATTGCAACAATGATGAATGGATTATTGACAGTGGTTGCTCACACCACATTACTGGTGATAAGAACAAGTTTATTTCTCTTGAAGAATTTGATGGTGGTGTAGTAAGATTTGGGAACAATTCACCTTGTACGGTAAAGGTAAAGGTTCTATCTCTTTGAATGGTAAAAGTAATGTTGATGATGTATATTGGGTTGAAGGTTTGAAACATAACTTGTTGGGTGTTGGTCAGTTGAATGAAAAAGGTTATCATCTTGAGTTTAAGAATGGAGTGTACAGGATCTTAGGTTGCAAAGGAGAATTAATTTCTACTAGTAAACAAACTAAAGGTAACTTATTCCATCTGAATGCTAATGTAAATAGTTGTTTGGTTGCTAAGGTTGAAGATAGTTGGTTATGGCATAGAAAGTTTTGTCATGTTAACTTTGATAACATGGTTAAGGTCAGCAAGTCTAGTATGGTTAGAGGTATGCCACAGCTCGTTAAACCAGACAATGTGATGCGTAAAGAATGTTAGTTGGGTAAGATGACTACATATTCTTTTAAGAGAAAATATTTTTCTTCTGAGAATATTCTATATTTGGTGCACACTGACTTATGTGGTCCTATTAGGACTCAAAGTTTTTATGGTGACAAGTATTTCATGTTATTTATTGATGATTTTTCAAGGATGATGTGGTTACTTTTTTGAAGGAAAAGTTAGAAGCTTTCAGCAATTTCAAGGCATTCAAAGCCTTAGTAGAAAAGGAACCCGGTAAGAATCTTAAGTGCCTAAGATCTGATCGGGGTGGAGAGTTTACATCAGATGAGTTTGTGAGATATTGTGATGAAAATGGAATAAAGAGGTAATTACTAATCCAAGGACACCACAACAGAATGGAATTGCAGAAAGGAGAAACATAACTATTGTTGAAGTAGCAAGGACTATGTTGATACAAGAAGATGTACCTAAGATATTTTGGAGAGAAGCCGTCAGCACTGCAGTATACACATTGAACTGGGTACTGGTGAAGAAAGGTAATGACAAGACACCCTATGAGTTGTGGTATAGTAAAACTCCTAATGTTAGTTATTTCAAAATCTTTGGCAGCAGGTATTTTATAAAAAGAGATGAATATACTAGTAAATACGACCCTAAAAGTGATGAAGGAACATTCCTTGGCTACTCTACTAAGAGAAAAGCTTTCAACTGTTTTAACAAAAGGACAAATAATATTGTGGAGAGTGTGAATGTAAAAGTTAATGAGTTCTCTGATAAACCTAATGATACCAGTAGATGATGAACAAAAACTTGTGATTATTGAACCGGAAGTGTAGAAAGATGTTAAGAAAAACAGTGCAGAGGAAGATGCTCAACCGGTAGAAGATGAAGAAGATGAAGAACAAGAAGAGCTTACTCCACATAAATAGGTTATACCTAGGTATGTAAGGTTAAATAATTCTGAAAATTATATAATAGGTGACAAGAATGCTAGAGTGCAGACTAGAAGAAAATTCAGAGAAAGCTCCTATCTAATTTCCATAGTTGAACCGAAGACAGTGAGAGAAGCTCTTAAGGATGATGACTGGTTAAAGGCAATGAATAAAGAGCTTGATCATAATGATAGAAATAACACTTGGCCACTTGTTCCTAGACCTGATGATAAAAATGTGATTGGTTGAAAGTGGTATTTAGAAGCAAGCTAAATGAAGAAGGAGAAGTTGTTAGAAACGAGGCAAGACTAGTTTGCAAAGGATATGCACAAGAAGAAGGTGAAGATTATGGAGAGACCTTTGCACCGGTTGCTAGGCTTGAAGGTGTTAGAATGCTACTTGCATTTGCAGTATTTAAAGTTTTTAGAGTTTACCAAATGGATATAAAGTCTGCATTTCTGAATGGTATTCTTGAAGAAGAGGTGTATATTGAACAACCGAATGGGTTTGCATTGCCATGAGATAAGGATATGGTATGAAAACTGCATAAAGCATTATATGGATTAAAGCAAGCACTAAGGGCATGGCACAAAAGACTTCATGCACATCTGATAAAGATAGGATTTCAAAGACCTAGTGAGGATAACAATATTTATTTGAAGAGTGAAGCAGACAAGATGTTGATTGTAGAAGTATTTGTTGATGACATCATATTTGGAGGAAATGATGATATGTGTATGACTTTTGTAGATGAGATGAAGGAAGAGTTTGAGATGTCTATGATAGGTGAGATAAAAAAATTCATTGGTTTGCAAGTCCAATAGTTGGAAGGTGGAATTTTTATCAGTCAGTCTAAGTATGTGAAGGAAGTGTTAAAGACCTTTGGAATGGAAGACTAAAAACTGGTTGGAACACCTATGGTTACAGGTTGCAGATTGTCAAAAGAAGATGATTCACCCTTAGTGGATGAGAAGGAATACACATATATGATTGGGAAACTTCATTGTGTTATTCATAGTAGATCAGATATTGCCCATGCAGTTGGTTTAGTAGCAAGCTTTCAGAAGACCCCTAAGGAGACACATATGACAACACTGAAGAGAATATTCAAATATCTTAGAGGGACAGTTGATCATGGATTGTGGTATCCATACAGAGGGAATTTTTCTTTGAAGATATTCATAGATGCAGATTGGGTAGGAAATATAGATGACCGGAAAGCACAACAGGTGAAGCATTCTTTCTAGTTGGTAGACTGGTATCTTGGACCAGTAAGCAATAGAGTTGTATATCTCAGTCTACAACAGAAGCAGGGTATGTGGCTGCATCTATGAACTGTACAGAAGCTATATGGATGAGGCATGTCTTGGAAGGATTCAAGAAGGATATGATAGAGCCGGTGATCATATACTGTGATAACACAAGTGCAATAAACATCTCAAAGAATCTTGTGTTGCATGCTAGGACAAAACATATTAAATTGAAGTATCACTTTCTGAGAGAAAGAGTGCAGGAAACAAAAGTGAGACTGGAGCATGTGTCAAGTAAGGAACAATTGGTAGATATGTTCACCAAACTATTTCCTAAGGAAACCTTTTAATATCTCAGAGGCAAGCTAGGGGTTATACCCCTAAACAAGATCAACTAGGATGCTAGTGATGCATCAATCCAGTGGACTTCTTGAATATCTTTCACTATGGATTGATGAGAAGAGGGATACTCCTCAGGGGGAGAAGTGGAGATGAGGCAACAAAAATGAAGATAGAAGATGCCTTGCACCTTTGGCATTGTTGTCAAAGGGGGAGAAGAAATGAAACAGAGAGAAGTAATGCAAAGGAGGAGAAGATCAAGTGAAGCACAGATCAGTACAACATGGCATGATGAGTTCATGGTATTTGTCATTAGTTGATCATTTTATTTGTTGCATTCTTTTAGTGTTTCCATCAATGCCAAAGGGGGAGAATGTTGGTATGTTGGCATAACTAATGGAGATGATGATGTATCGGTAAAGGATGATGTTGATATGAGGAGATTTATGGACTGTTGGTGATGATATATTGATGGACCATTGGTGATTATATAATTGTGATATGATGACTTTATGATCAGTTATTTGTGTTGTCATTGATGGAAACCATGTTTGTTTATGTTTGGTATGCCATCTAAGCTATCTAAGTCTACCACTATAGCCTAACCAGTAATGGATTGAGTTGGACAACAAAATTGCTAAGTAGCAGTCAACCAGTAAGTAGGTACAGAGAAGGAGATGGTTGCAGTAGAAATTTGTGTTAAGTTAGGTGTTGTAGTTTGGAATGTATGCTTATGACATTATAATGAATCTATGACAAGGACCACATTATGTTTGGAAAATCGGAAGTCATGTTTGTAATTGACTGTTGTGTATTTAGTGTAGGGTTTGAGAACTGGTAGCAAGATCTATAAAAGGTGATGCTTTATGGTTTGGCGGTGAATCTTTTCATGTTCTTAACTTAGTGGGGACATGCCAAAATACATGTGAATAGATAAGATGTTTTTTGAGCACGATCAAGGAGCGAATTTCTTGGGAAACAACGAAGTGCTTAGCAAAATGTGATAAGGGTTTGACAGCTTATCAAATCGATGTGCGGTGATGTGTTATGATCATTCAATGGCTGTAATTGTCTTGAAATTTGTTGTAATGATTTGTATGATGAACTATAATTATCTATAATGGTCTATTATCTATGATATAAATTCATTGTATGTTAGGGTTATGTAACTGACTGAGTTGAAAAATGTATTTAGCTCAAGTTTGAGAAGGTTTATTGTGTCGGTGGTCTAAGAAGAAGAGTGTGTTGAACCAGATTGAGGTGTCTACATGTGAGAAGCAGATTGGAGCTGAAATGGATATGTACTAGCAAGTAGAGAGTGTTTTAATAAGATGATTTACTTGTTTTTCAGTAATATTTATAGCAGTATTAAAATACCTTAATCGGGTAGGTCCTAACATGCCTGATATTATAAATCCCTTCACTAGGTGACTCATTAACTTGAGTTTAAATCCTTTAGAAAGGTTACTCCTAATAGGGTAGAGCTCCTAACAAAGCTTGGGTTAAAATCCCTTCATCGAGTGACTCCTAACAAGGTCTTCTCTTAACCAAGCATTATTGTAAAGCTCTTAACCAGGCTAGGCCTTTAACAGGGTGCATTCTGAAAGAGTGCAATTTTTTTGGGTACCAATTCCCACCGTGATTTTTCCCATTTGGGTTTCCACGTGAAAAATCTCAGTGTTCATATGGTGGTTGATTTTTTTATGTGTGGATTTGATATCATTACATCACTTGCATGTTGATGAACACATGAATGAGTAGTTTGGTAAATCTACTTTAAGTGGTTGATTGAGTAGTTACTGATACTAGTTCTGAACTATTTTTGAGAAGCATTTGAAGATTGGTAAAATATTTTAGTTTATTTTTATTACTGGTTCATCCCCCCCTCTCAGTAATAACCAGATCCTCATAGTAACACACATAGACCAGAAAATAGCTGAGATAGCTTCCTTTGTAATCTAATAGGGTTTGTCCAACATCATGTAACCATTTTGAGTAAAATTCAAAAAGAACTTGAT
The DNA here is from genome assembly GCF_030272615.1 of Cryptomeria japonica. Classification (NCBI taxonomy): domain Eukaryota; kingdom Viridiplantae; phylum Streptophyta; class Pinopsida; order Cupressales; family Cupressaceae; genus Cryptomeria; species Cryptomeria japonica. The sequence continues at coordinate 170,882,501 of NC_081412.1, read as the reverse complement.
TGACTCCTCATCAGTGAACCATAGAAACTCACCCCAAATGTCCAGACCTTTGTGCCCTAATTCTCTTACTCTCTGAGATTTTTCACTATGAGAAAACTTTCAAGATTCCTAATTTTATTATGATCAAATTTATCTAATTGCACCTTTACCAACTTTTTAATATCTCTTCAACTATATTCGCCTGTTACTATCATCTTGGAATCCATAGGAAAGGATGTAAAAATAAATCTTTTATGCTAACCCTGCCCTAATTCTTCTTTCACACTTCAATTTTTCTTTCTCTCTAGTCTCTTCAATCACACAATGTCAAAATGATCGCAAAAAAGATATTTAACTTATTTGATATGCCTAGGATTCTGCAGCTAAAAAATGTCATCACAAAGATGTAATTATCTATACTCTTCATAAACAATCTACTGGAGCATACTATACACAATATCAGCACTAACATGCGAATGCCATATAATGTATCTCCTTCGCAAGGGAGAACAAATAGATTTTCTTTGAAACTCGCCCTAAGCCAAAGTTATCGGATCAATTTTTGGAGGATGAAGCACCTATATCGGACTCAGGTACAACAAACATTGTCGCTTCCTTCTTTATCCATACCATAGCATTATTCTTCTTAGGTTCATTTGATTTTGTCAAAGCAATCACATTCTTGCATCTATTAGCAAAATATCCAAACTTGTTGCAATTGTAACATTTGATATTCTATTTGTCCTAAATTCATTGAAGTTGTTCTAGATCTACACTAGTCATCTTTATGACCAAAACCATATCTTAGGTGAGAATAACCATGAAAGGGTTTATTCATTATGTTCACTTCGTTCATAAATAGTCTATAACTTCTATTCATAACTTGATTACTGCATCTACTATCCTTGTGACCAGAACTCTTACAGTTAAAGCATTGAGTATTCTGATTTATTTTGCTCCTGCATTCTATAGCCCTATGTCCAAAACTATTGCAATGAAGACAATAACCATTGAATGATGGGTACCTTTGAGCATTCAGTTATTGGACTGGAGGTCTATTTGCAACAAGTTCTTGATTCTAGACCTTGTTTGTATCTTCCGATTTCTTTTCAACTTCCACCTTCTCCTCCTTGCCTTTGCCTTTGTCATTTTGATTTGATCATTCACTGGGATGAAAACTTAATCCTTCTTTGTCTTTATGAGATTTTTGCATGGTCAATAGTTTATACAATAATTCATTTCTTTCACTGACTTTTGCCTCTGACTTCAATATCAACAATTCTTGTTCCAAATTCCCACATTCTTTTGTCTTTTGATTGATTGTATCCTTTAGACATTCTTCCACTTTCTTTCTCTCTTCAATTTGCAGCTTCAGACTCACAACAGTCTCGTTTTCTTGTTTCAATTATTTCTTAACTTCTTGATGCCTTGCCTTGAACTTCTAGATTTGTCCTCTTAGTTTCTTGACACATTCATCTACTTCCTTGATAGTTTCTTTCAATTCTTCATTCTTAGATTCCACACTCTCCAAATCTTCAAGGGTTGTCTTCAACTCTTCATTCAAATAGTAATCTCCTATCATATCCATAGGTCTCAATTAATCGTAGCACAAGATTAATGCATGCAACATAATTGAAATGCAAGAGATACGCAACCATAAGAGAGATAGTATATTTTTGTACATGGAAAACCCAAAAGGGAAAAACCACTGAGAGGGTTAACTCTCAAGATAATATAACTAGTTATGTGAGATTATAAGGCTCACTGCCAGAGGGCTCATTGCCTAGATTACAATGACTTACTTCCAAAAGACTCCCTACCAAGAGATAGAAACAAATATGAACTAATAAAATTGGATCTACATATGCATAGGTTCAATTCCTGATAAGATCATATATCTAACAACTACTTGTAGAAAATATGATCAAGAATCTATGCAACTCTTTCACAATTTGCTTGCTTCAATCATACATACATCTACTATTGCACCAATTTTGCCTCCTTTACACACACCACATGCACAACACATTCAACCACCACACAACCACTCTACTTGTACCAATAAAATCATAACATATATATATATATATATATTGATAGATATATGCACCAAGTCAGATTAAAGATCACTTTCCCCAAGAATACTTCTCCATCGGTCTTCTACATGATTTCATTCGAGAATCTTCTAATGGTCATATTGTTGGCATTTTTTATGATTATGTTGTGATTGTCATTGATGGACACACACTTGCTATGAGATCACTTTTTGAATGTATGAATTATGCTCAACTGGTATTTGTTCCAAACGGGTATTATGTTGTAGTCTTTAGACTATTGATGTTATGCAGAAAGCGTTTACCAATATCAAGTGGTATGAAGACCCAAGCAACATGAAGAGCTCAAGCAGTTTGAGGATCTCAAGCAGAGCAGAGCAAAGGAGCTAGAAGTGGCAGTTATCTTTTTCCCAGTCTTCATTTTTGTCAACCGGTAATCTGTTTTATAATTGAACTGATATTACTCTAAGTTACCAACCGATAACCGGTAAAGTTGAATAAACCGGTAATACTCTGTGATGAGTTACCAACCGGTATATTTTTGTGATGAGTTACCATCCACCAACACTTTGACGGTGATTTAGTGTCGTGTTACCAAATGTGTCTAGATACAATGAACCTAGGAACTTGCAATGTAATCCTATTAGACTGACATGAAATCTGATTCCTTTTAAGGACATCATGTCTAGGGTTTTAAGTGTGTGTAGCTATTAGGTTTTTTGGTGGTTGACGAAGTTCTTGTATGTGCAATTGTAACTGAGAAGATCAAGTCTATGTGTTGTAACAGAGTGTGGATTTACTGAAGACTGAAGTAATGCTGAAATGCATTAGCAATGAGCTACCATGGATCTAATCAAGTAGACTGTGCCATTTGCTAGATCATTCACTTGTTGATTACTCACATTTTTGACAAGTCAGAAACCCTTAACTGGGTAGGCCCAGAAAAGCCTTTGTAAATCCTCTAACAAGGTGATTCACATCTATGGATCTAAAATCCTCTCACAAGGTAGTCTTTAATCGTACTTATCTCCTAATAGAGATTGAGATTCCTAACAGGATTTGTTCTGGTAAAGAACATTGTATGACCTTAACCGGTCTGACCTTAACCGATCTAGTTACTATTTTGTAGATATTTACTTGTGATTTTCATCTCACCATGGTTTTTTTCCCATTTGGGTTTCCACATCAAAATCTCTTGTGTTATGGTGATTGTGCTTCTATGGGCGAATGCCTTATTTGTTGTTTGATTTGCATGTGAATTAACCGGTGTGTTTGCAAAACTATTTTACCGTTTTACTGCTAGACTGTTTAAGTACAATATTATTTGGTATACTAATTCACCCCCCTCTTAGTATTCATCAATTGGTATCCGAGCCAACCTTTCTATAAGTCTAACCACTTGGAAAGAGATATGGGGGAATATACTATGAGGGAACTTACTCATCGGCTCACTCAGATTGAGAAAGCCTATGATGAACTCAAAGTCAAGTACAAGGCCTCTATGGCAAAAAGAAGAGAGCATGTTGAAAAAATGATGGAGCTAACTAAAAACAGTTCTTCTGACGAAGCGGACATGGAAGCCCTAGTTCAAGAAGTTGAAAAACTAAATGAGTCCAATGCCAACCTAAGAAGGGAACTTGAAGGATTGACTATCAGAATGTGTCAAGAGCTTGAGAACTGGAGGAAAGCTGAAGATCTGGTAAAAGACAAAGATCATGAGATCTCCAAACTGAAGCAAGACATCAGTGCACTTATCGCTCATCTTCATGAAAATAAAATGGAAAAGGAAGAAATGCAAGGTGAACTACACATGGCTGTTTCTGAGAATGCAACCTTAAAGGAATCCAATGTTGCTATTACCAAAAAACTTATTGAGTCAAAGGAAATACTTGCCAAATTCAATAAGAGCATTGTCAAGCTAGAGCATAAGCTTGAATCAGCTAAACCGATAAAGAATACCAATGGACTTGGTTTCTCTAATTATGAGGAAGGTGAGACCTCTGGAACAAAAGATGCAGCATCAAAGAAACAGCCGACAACAAAGGATAAAGGTAAGAAAAAGTTCAAACCTGTTTGCTTTAATTGTCTCAGGGAAGGACACACTGCCAATGTATGTAGAAGGAAGGCTTACAATAATTTTCATTATTTTCTAAATGATAAGCCTAGACCCAATAGATTCAATGGTAATTGTTATGCGTACAACAAGTTTGGGCATAGAGCATTTGAATGCAGGTTTGTCATGCACAACACCGAAAGGTATCCTCAAAGGAGTCAAGGAGTTTTTTCTGAACCCTCTAGGAACCAGAACCCAAATCGGTTTAATACCTATAATCATCAGTCTGGAAGCGGTGGCTATCAAGCGGCAACCGGATGGAGAGCAACTTGTTTGATCTGTCATGGTCATGGTCACACTGCTACAACATGCAGAAGGAAGAATGGAAACATGAATAATGGACCTTGGAGATCACCTGGAATGATTTACTATCATTGCAACAAACCGGGGCATACAACAAGATTCTACAGAACAAGAAAGAATATATCGAATGATATACCGATCACTCTAGAAGGAAAGATTGATGTTGAAACTGTTCAAGTGGATATGAAGAAAACCTGGAAGAAGAATCCAGAAGAAGTGATTCAAGAAGAACCGGTTTCTGCACTTAGTGTGGAAGTCACTGAACCGACAAACTAAGAATCAGAAAAGCTTATGGGGAGCAAACGGTGAAATGTTTCAAACCCCTGGTTTACACTGGTAAAAGACCTTAACTGGTATGTGATACTTGTCAGTTGGTAGAAGACTGGAAATGGTAAAAGGCAAATTAGGGTTTACGCCCTAATAGTGGAGCATTTATTATGGTAGGTGAAGAACTTGTTTAAAAGAATTTTTCAAGTCATTTTTCACTTATCAGTTCTCGAGTGAAGAAGTTTTTAAGCATTGAGCGAAGAAAAGCGATTCGGTTTGCGATTCGAAGAATTTTTCAAAATCTTGAAGAAGAATCAGAAGCTAACATCTATTGGTCAAGTGTAGAACACAAAGCGATATTTCAGCAACCAAAGAAGTGTGTGGTGAAGTATAATTTGTGAGCCCTAAATTTTGATTTATGAAAGTACTTTTCAAATTTCTCTGTTTATCATGGCTTCAGCATCACACTCTAGCTCTAGTGCACCCATTGATTCAGTAGACTTCATTCAACGGAAGGCAAAATATAATGCCCTATCTCAAATACTCGCTGGTGTCATATTCGAGGAAGGCATTTCCAATTACATTGACTGTAAAATTGAAGACCTAGGATCTTTGATGATCCATTCTCAGTTGAGTTTGTTCTGCAGGAAGGACAAGAAGATTAAACTGGAATTTAGCATCCTGGAAAAGAAGAAGCTTCACAATGCAGTCTATTTCCTTGAAGAGTTTTCAGATGATCACATCCGCATCATTCTAAGAAGAGTGCATGGTGATAAAATGTACTTAGAGCGGATGCATGACATCACACCGGAAGTGATTCATGTCGTCACCGATTTTTGTAACGTCGATGAAGTGCCAGCCCTAAGGAAGATCAGCAAGACGGAAATGACCAAGCTCACCGATTCTATGAGCGACCAATGGGGAGTGACCATCAATCCCATCAAGGATGATCTGGTCAAATATGCCTACATGGTAATAGGTTACCAGACATTTTATGCTAACAGGATCAACTCTATCTTTGCTGCAGTGGTAAATGCTGCCTACAGGATGATCATGGAAGATGCATCATTTGACTTATGCACCTATATGCAAAGGCAACTTTTGGTGAGCCTAAATTTGATTAAATAGGACAATACCTTGAGATTTAAGTTTGGACAACTATTGGTTGGGTTGGTCTTCTACTTTCAAGGTTACTTCCCAGAAGTCGGAGATATTTAGTGGTCTGTCGACCAACCGGTTACAAAGCAAATCAAGGAAAGCCTTCAAGCGGTTGGAACCGATTATCCAGAAGTTCTGAACAAATACTTTGATGAGTTCAGATGCAAAATGAGCCAAAGAGTGAGAATATCAGACAATATTGTCAAGAAATATGAAGATGACATCTGCTTCACCATCAAAGTTGACGAGTGCATAATGGAGGTGGTTGAGCCAAGATAGGAAGAAGTGGAACCCATGGGATATGAGGTAATGTATGACATGCTAGATGGGTATGCCTCTACCCTACTTGCCTCGCCCATCGATCGAAAGGCAAAGACAACCGACACCTATTTGGAAAGAGTTACACTGGTTGAAGAACCCTCAATAAAGAAGGGAAAGGCAATGCCTTCAGCATCGGCACCGGTTACTGCAGCCAGTCCCAAAGTGACAAAGCGGTAGCTAGCAAAGAAGAAACCGGAAGCTGCACCCGCCAAAGTCTTTGAGAGAAAGTAGAAAGCAAAAGATAACAAACCGGACTCAGAGGACACTGTGTCTGAAGAACAGCCTAAGAAGACTAAGCAAATGAGGAAGAAGACAAAAGCAACCAGCAATGAACTGGCAACATCAGCACCAATAAATATTCACGTTTCTTCCTATAAACCTTTGTCACATTGTCAAAGGACTATCAAAAATCTTAGAAGAAAATTGCTTAGTGATTTAAAAGAATAATTTGATGATTTCAATGAGAATGAGAAAGAGGAAGTGGAACAGGAAGTCATTCAATACTTATATATTAATGACCAGTCACCCTCAGAAATTAGATCTGAGGTACTTGATTCTTTGTATAATTCTTTAGATAACAAATGGCGCATTGCCATAGAGAAGGAACAGGAAATAAGAGAGGAAGTGTTTGCACAATACTTTCCTGATGTGTCTAATTCAGAACTTTATGAAGTTTTGGACAAATACAAAGGCCTCTTCTTTATGCAAAGAAGGAGACTCCTATTGCTAGAAGGAAAAGCTCCTGAAGTGACTAAAGATACCCACTCCCTTTCTCAATCTGCTCTAAGGTTGCACCAAGTGGTAGAAGCCAACAGGAAAGTTGAGCAAGAACTGGAAATCCATCAACCAGATGAAGCGTATGACAGTGAAGGAGTACCGGTCACTGATCAAATGGAACCCATTGATGTTGATGCCTTGAATGATGAAGATGCTACTCCGGGTACATCAATAGAAGCAACAGGACAAGAAAAATAGGCAGAGGAAGAGAAGAAGCAACAAGAAGAAGAAAAGAAGAAATAGGCAGAGGAGAAGAGAAAGGAAGAGGAGAAGAGGAAGCAAGAAGAGGATAAGAGAAAAGAAGAGGAGAAGAAGAAGAAGGATGAGGATGAAGAGAAGCAGAAAGAAGAAGAAGAGAAACAAAAAATAGAGGAAGAGGAGAAAAAGAAGGCAGAAGAAGACAAGCTAAGAGCAAAAGAGAAAGAGGAAGCGGCACAGAGCACTCAAGTGGAGACTCCAAAGGCAACTGGTAATCAAGCCAGTCCGGCTGACATTACCAGTCCCATTGATCTCCAATCTATGAACGAATCGGAGCTACTGCAAATAATTAAGCTTGCTCAAGAACGCCTGGAGGTGATAAGGAGGAAGAAGGAGCAAGACATGATCCAAGCTGCAGTGGACACTCTTACGGGTTTGATACCCGGTACCAACCTCCCTAGTACCGATTCCTCTCTGGCCCTACTAAAACTCTTATGCATAGTTGTGGAGGACCGGGTCCAAAGCCTGGAAGAGGTTGTGGAAGCAAATGCCAAGAAGGAGCATCAAAAGGCTTTGAACACTGCCTTGGTGAAAAAGTTACATGAGCTCTGGTCTGATCTGCAGAAGGCATAGAAGGACATCAGAGATGCAATGGATGAGGGGAAATTAGTGCTCAGTAAGATATGTCAACCCCATCTATTATGTGATGATGTACTTGCTCAGAAAGACAAACTACAATCTGATATGCAATCATTCATAAGCACTTTCAAGATGCCCTATGATTCCTTCACCACATATGGGCAAACTGCTCACCAGTTTCAACTCTAGTCTGCAAAAATAGAGGTAGAGATAAGAAACCGGACACGAAATTTGCAGGAACTTCAAGGTCCTACTGCCAAGACTACAAATTCTTTAGAAATGCTATCTCAATCAAGATGCCCTAACGATCACTCAAGAGATGAGTACCTTGGATGCCATGAAAGAACAAGACTATTAGATTCAAATGGAGAATGAGGTTGCTACCTCATTGCTTGAGTCATGGTCCTTATCCATGAAGCAAATTATGCAGGACTTTAAATCTGTTTTTGACAAGTTTCACTCTTTATTGTTATAAACACTTTTTCAGCTAATAAAAACAGGGGTTTTTCAGCTATATTTTTTCATTGTTGGCAAAGGGGGAGAAGTATTCTTGTATTGAAAAAAAATTGAAGCATGCTATGTATACTTTCATGTTTATCTTTGTAAGGAGTAGTATACATTGTATTTTCTGCAAAGGGATAGTGTATATGCTTAGGGGGAGTATTTTTTATTATGGCATATTTTTTTTGTAACACACTTAGATGTAAAAAATTTTCCTTAGTGTTGCCATCAATGCCAAAGGGGGAGATTGTTGGCATTTTTGATGATTATGTTGTGATTGTCATTCATGGACACACACTTGCTATGAGATCACTTTTTGAATCTATGAATTATGCTCAACCGGTATTTGTTCCAAACTGGTATTATGTTGTAGTCTTTAGACTATCGATGTTATGCAGAAAGCGTTTACCGATATCAAGCGATATGAAGACCCAAGCGGCATGAAGAGCTCAAGTGGTTTGAGGATCTCAAGCGGAGCTAAGCAAAGGAGCTAGAAGCAGCTGTTATCTTTTTCCCAATCTTCATTTTTATCAACCGGTAATATGTTTTATAATTAAACCAGTATTACTCTGAGTTACCAACCGGTAACTGGTAAAGTTGTATAAACCAGTAATACTCTGTGATGAGTTACCAACCGGTATATTTTTGTGATGAGTTACCATCCACCGATACTTTGACAGTGATTTTGTGTCGTGTTACCAAATGTGTCTAGATACAATGAACCTAGGAACTTGCAATGTAATCCTATTGGACCAACATGAAATAAGATTCCTTTTAAGGACATCATGTCTAGGGTTTTAAGTGTGTGTAGCTGTTAGGTTTTTTGGTGGTTGACGAAGTTCTTGTATGTGCGATCTTAACTAAGAAGATCAAGTCTGTGTGCTGTAAAAAAGTGTGGATTTACTGAAGACTGAAGTAATGTTGAAATGCATTAGCAATGAGCTACCATGGATCTAATCAAGCAGACTGTGCCATTTGCTAGATCATTCACTTGTTGATTACTCACATATTTGACAAGTCAGAAACCCTTAACCAGGTAGGCCTAGAAAAGCCTTTATAAATCCTCTAACAAGGTGATTCACATATGTGGATCTGAAATCCTCTCACAAGGTAGTCTTTAATCAGACTTATCTCCTAACATAGATTGAGATTCCTAATAGGATTTGTTCTGGTAAAGAACATTGTATGACCTTAACCGGTCTGGTTACTATTCTGCAGATAGTTACTTGTGAGTTTCATCTCACCATGGTTTTTTTCCCATTTAGGTTTCCACGTCAAAATCTCTTGTGTTATGGTGATTGTGCTTCTATGGGTGAATGCCTTATTTGTTGTTTGGTTTTCATGTGTGTTAACCGGTGTGTTTGCAAAACTATTTTACCGGTTTACTGCTACACTGTTTAAGTGTTTAAGTACAGTATTTTTTGGTATACTAATTCACCCCCCCCTCTTAGTATTCATCACATATCACACATTACAATCATTGAAGCAAAACAATAAAACAAAAAAATTCAAGGTCAGCTAGACCCAGAATAATCATACCCTCGAATGTCCACAAGCACAAAAACACAATCCAACTTGACACAAAGAAGTTAAGTTCATAAGCAATAGATTACCAAAAGATCATCATTAGAAACTAGAAACTAGAGGAATATAGAGAACTACAAACACTATCGAATACCGTCATCACTGAACACACTTCCAAAACACATTTTCCTAAAGTACCAAAACTTGAATACAACAATCTTAAACTATATGCACCATCATACCAAAGATTGTATAATCATATCTGCAATGAGAGAAAAAAAGGTGGATCTTTGCAACTCTGAGACTTGTCAATTGTCATCTCCACAAGTGCACATACATCTGGAGCAAAAATTCAATTTCCACAACATGATCAACATGAAAGACATGTTCTCATACTATCAACACACATTTCCAGAGCAACAACCTTCCGGAAAACATATCTGCAATAATTGTAACAATTGTAATACATTTGCAACATGTCTCTGCAACACTAACTTCCTGACATAACAACAAATTCTTCATCTTCATACAGACATACTTATCTTCCAAGTTTTTTTGCATCTCCTTCATACATACATACCTATATTCCATTGTACATTGTCTTACTGCATCCAGACCAATTTGGGTCATCAGGTTTGACATAAATGACAACCAAACATACATTTCTACCACCATATATGTAACATATATATATATACATATATATATATCTATGTGTGTGTGTGTGTATATATATATATATATCTGTGTGTGTGTGTGTGTATATATATATATATATATTTATGTGTGTGTGTATATATATATGTGTGTGTGTGTGTGTGTGTGTGTGTGTGTGTGTGTGTGTGTGTGTGTGTGTGTGTGTGTGTGTGTGTGTGTGTGTGTGTGTGTGTGTATGTATATGTATATGTATATGTATATGTATATGTGTGTGTCTATACACACACACGTATGTATTTGTGTGTGTGCATGTGTGTGTGTGTGTGTGTGTGTGTGTGTGCATATTATGTCCATGTCATTGTCTTTGGAAAATGATAGTGAGATTAGCCAACATAGGGTTTACATATTATTCAATTGTATATTTCATAATACAAAGAAAATTTGACCCATAATTAATGATCAAAATTTAACTTTCATATTGGAAGCCAATGAATATAAATTTGGCCAGCATTAATCAAGGAATACAATGAAGTCTAAGTGTTGTCATGTAAAGGTGACTCATCCATCTTATAATCAAAGATTGAATCGATTAGTGGAGTTTGGACTTTTGTCTTTGTGTCTTTGACATCAATGACAGTATGTCAATAATCTTCCATATGTTTTTGACATCAATGAGAATAATGTGGCATTCCTTCTTAACATTAATAACAATAATATTTTGAACATTATCATGGAGCTTCATTTTAGATAGGGATATCAAATTCATATGATAATTTTGGAAGATACCATGAAAGAAGATGAGGATGGATCTTAATTTAGTTCATCTTTTGAACCATACATTAATGGGTAAACACGGGTAGTAAACAAGAGTATGGTTAATTTTTTGAGATGTCTAGTAAGAGATAAGGCAATAAATTGTGACATAATTCTACTATGAGAAGAGTTTTCATAAATAATTTAGTGAATAAAAGCATCAAAAGGAAACCATTTTAGAGAGAGAATGGATTGCATCCTAGAGGAGTAGCAAAACTTAGAGACATCAATAAGGAAGATAAAAGGAGTGTGGAAGCAAAGGAACTTGTACACTACACAAAAAAAGTGCACAAGTAGGTCATGAAACACTTGGAGACAATGAGTAGAAGATGCAAAACTCAAGTACATGAAAAGAGGGGACTTAAGGAATTTTCAATAAGGGATGATGTGTATCTCAAAAAAGAAAGTTTCTCAATAGGCACATACAACAAGATGAAGATGAACAAATTTTGTCCATATAATATTCTCGAATTTGATATAAGGAACATATATGAAAAGGTTGAGTTACCAAAAGAAATAGACATATCACATATATTCTACATTCCATCTTCATCAATATCAAGAGGGATAGTCAAGCAATGATACTACAAAACCTTCCTTAAAAATAAATATCACGACTACAATAAGAGTAGATAGAGCATATTTTAATAACAAAGTTAGGGGTGGTACAAAATAATGGGTACAAAGAATACCTAGTCATGTGGGATGGAAAACGCATATAAGACTTGTCATGGATTTTACAAGTTGATATAGAAATCCTTGAATTTTCTTTAGAACTGGAAAAGTGTGGGACTTACTTTTCAAATAACCTCGGGTGTCTGATGGAAGAGCATCCCAAAAAACCTTCATATTTAATCACAAAATCTCAATTTGTCTCATAGCAAGGAACTAAAATCCAATAGCATGTCATTTATAACATATCTATGTTGCAATGACTTTGGATCAGTTTATTGAAATTTATCATTTTCAAAATTTCAAAGTACATAACAGCCAATGCACAATTCCTTAGGCACAGTTTCTGAAACCTTTATACACTTGGCAACATCAAACTCAACATATCACAAGGCATTATGGAACCAAGAAAACCTTCAGTTGGAACCACAGTTAATTCCCAACTCTTAGAGTTTTATCATTGAATTTTGGCCAACCTACACATTTCATAAAATATTAAATGTTTGGAAACCTTGTATCCAACGCGGAGCACTCCTCATACATGAGTATGCTAAAGCTTGAGTTGTGCATGAACCATTGAATCATTGAATTTTTGTGTGTTTAACACAACAATATAGGTCATAAGAGAATATGATGTGTTGGGACTTCAAATATTTTATCTAATTTTGAAGACCCAAGCTCAAAATTTGTAAGTTGCATTGAGAATTGCCTTTCAGAGCAAGCTTTTGTAGCTCATTTTGTGAGCTTGTATTTTTGCACCGAAGAGTTGTCAAGAGAAATCCCTTTGGGGGATGGTTATACACCTTATGTAGATGCCATATGTCCATCTTCAGATTCCTCAGATCATTTTTGACAAGTTTGTGAAGTCTCCTTTGGAGGTCCTGAGATTAGGTCTGCATTTTGCACCTTTCTACATTTTTCTGAGTAGCCCTGTTTGAGGCATTATATCTTTGTGCCTATTGATTCTCAAGACAAATAGAGAGTTTCTCATGTTTCTCTGCTATTTTTTAAATCCTCATGCTAAGTGGCTAAGTCCCATTAATCCATTTGACAAGTTTTCAAAGCCAGTTATGTTTGCAAAAATTTTAGTTTTGCAAACTAGACTATGTCAAACAGCAGTCAAGAGCCCACTTTGAAAATTAATTTTTCATCCCCAAGTAAATTTAAATTCAAATAAAGTGTACCCCATGAATATCTATAGAATTATCTACCATATCCCCATTTTGTAGCCCCCCAGCTCGTCATTTGATCACTTTTTGAAGCTCATTCCAAACGTACTTTTTCAGGGTTTTAGTATTAGCAATGTCCAGATTTTCACAGAAGCCAACTTTGAGGGTGAATAATTTTCACATGTGACCTAATCAGGTCAAACTGTCTTGTACACTCATTGAGGGTGTATTCATCTACCAGTGTGTTAAGTGGCGGCTCTTGATGCAATGATTTGATATTTTTTCAAACCAGGGTTAGAAGGCTACTCAGGTTGAATTAGAAGGTGATGCAAAGCATCATGAAAATCCAACCAAGAACCTCAAATCATTTATGAATTTCAATTATCAACACAAATCTTCCAACATGTTAGAGGCATTGTCATATATTTCTCAACAAAATCATCAATCAAATAACCATTATCAAATCTTCTCCATAGATATCAATCCATCATGATTTAAGATTAATATATTATGCATTAAATATGAATCATTTAAACCCTTCATCTATTCATTTCTTGCAAATGAAAACCAAGAATTTTCCCAAACTATGAAATTTACTCTATTCCGGTCATGAAATTATAGTCATGAACAGTCATTAATAAGTCTTAAAATATTAATCACCAAGACAATATCTTCTGTCAGAATTTATAAATTCTAGTTATAGAACTTTTCTCAAAGTTATAAAAAGATCCAATGGTTAAATCCAAAGTTATGATGAATTTTCCAAAACTGGTCGCCGTGAATCAGGGTTTTGGGTAGTTCCAAACGGTTTTCACCAAAACTCTCATAACTTTCTCAAAAATGCATGGAATCAACTCAAACCAAAAACAATGGAAATATTATTCAATATAATACACTATCATTATAGAAATACACTTTTTTCCAGGTTGTACATGGTCGTACGAAACAAGAGGAAAAACTTTCAAGACCACAAAACAAGAGATTGAAAACAATGAAAATATGATACCAAAATGTTTCCAATGCTTTTCAATTCCTTCTCCAATTTTTTACCTCCTCTTATGAACAAACATTACAAAGTTTTTATATCCTTTTCATCTTCACATGGAAATTACAACTTCCTCTTATGACCATACAACTTCCCATTTTGGTCTTTTTACAACTTTTGAAAAGTTGTATTTTACAACTTTTGAAAAGTTGTATTTTACAACTTTTGAAAAGTTGTATTTTACAACTTTTGACTCAAATGACTTTAAACCTTCAAAAGAACCTTCAAAACATATTAGGATGGAATAATAATGTATTTTTGTCACCATTTTACCCCTCCAAGGTTATTTTATACAAATTTTACCAAATGACTAATTCAAGACCTTATTAGGACAACTTGGACAACTCATTACAATGGGCTCTTTTAGCCTTACATATTGATTCATATTGACTCAAAATGACATTACAAATGAAAATGTAATTTAATATACTTATGAATTTATTTTTATCCTCTTATAGACTCTTTTTGTGCCTTTGTGTTGGGTGCTCCTGCACCAGAAGGCTACTCAGGTTGACTTAGCAAGTGCAGATTTAGAAAAGCCTGAGTAGTCATCTTTGACAATGAATATATTTTTCCCCGAGTGTCGAATCGATGATCTGTTAGATGCCCCAGATTCTGTGTTTTACAGTCTATCAGTGTGCAAGGTTCCAGGCCCTAATCAGGTGTTTCAATCAATTTTTAAAGCAAATTTCGAAGGCTACTCGGGTATTTTCAATCAAGTGTCAAAGTTGCAAGAGCGTTAAATTTTGTGATCCCGAATTCATTTTCTCATGTCCTAAGTACTTCCAAACAGTGAATCAAAACATTCTAAGTCGGTCAGTTGTTTGAGAATGAAAAAAATTTAGTCGGGCCCACTATGGGGCCCGACTAAGGCTGGTGCATAATGTGACTATAAAGGCTGCAAAGATTAAATATATATTAGTTTTAATTAAGTTGAATAAAATAATGTTATTACGTTGAAGGCATCTCTTATATGAGATGGACAACCTGCATCTTCAAATCCATGGTGGAGAATTGTTTGAAGGTACTGCAAGACTATTGCAGTAATATTGGCCTTTCATTTTTTTCATTTATTACATGCACCACTTTCCCTGTCAACTCCACACAATTGGCACCAGCTCCTCTAGACATTTTCATCTATTCTTTCTGACATCTTCTGCGATTTCTGAAAAATTGTCAGGCTCGTCCATTCTACTTATTTTCACCTATTCTTTCTTACACCTCCATTCGATCTAGACCGTTTAACAAGATTCGCATGTAATTAAAATAGTTGATATAGATTGAATACATATTCATTATCTTTATCTAGTTATCTAAAAATTATTAGACCGAAGGCATACCTTATGTGAAAAAATGACTTGAAAGTGAAAGATTAAGGGCATAAAATTCAGTACAAATGTGCAAGACGATGCAATGCATCTCATCCTTACACATATTTCACATATTTCTCATTATTTTTACGTTTGGCTTTTAGCATTCGCTAATTTCTTACACGACGACAGGTTTTTTCCGTCATCGTTTCCACATGTCGATTTCTCATTCACAAGTAGTGGGAACATTTGCGTTGTCTATATATAATATAGCATATACTCCGCCTTTCAGTTTTTCGTTGGCCGCACTTTTAGGTTTCTCCATTTAGTTTGTACTTTTCAACGTAATTTTTAGTTTTAATTTTTACCCATATAGCTTTAAGTGTCTTCCCATTATTCATATTTTAGGATTGTCTAAATAATTATACTTGTGTAATTGAAAAAAAAAATCAATTCTTTCTTAGGATAGAAGCTTCTAATCAAGGAATAAAATAAAATAATTATATTAAATTTTTATGTCTTTTAAACTTGGATGTTTTTATTAATAGTATTCTTAAAATTTTAGATATTTAAATTCATATATAATATATAATATATTTTTATTTTTATTTTTTGTTAATAATAAGATATTATGTTTTAAATGTGTTATATATGTTTTGTCAATTTATAGATAGTTATTAGTTAAACTAAATTCTTAAAATAATTAAAATTAATTTAACATTTGATATGTTTTACAATTTTAACTAATAGTATGATGTTGTTTTAAAATGTTGAATATGTTTTGTTCAAATTATTTATATTAATTTAAGTAAATCACAAAAAAATAAAGAATTGGGGTTCATACCTACATTTTAGGGAAGGTACCATCTTTCACAAATTGAAGTCCAACTATTCCTATCTAATTCTTTTCACTATCATACAACGAAAATTTGAATCATATAGGTGACTTGATGAATAGACAATAGCACATAATACACATACGTAAATTATTGTTTACTCTAATTTTTAGAATTGTCAATGAATAACAAAAGACATTTCTTAAAAATTAAGATTATCAATTTTATCTAATACTATTAAAAATTGAAAATACAATGTTTTGTAAATAATAAGACTATTTTATATTATAGTCAAATTTTATGTGATTAAATATTTTATAGTTTTGAATACACAATACTTATAATTTAAGACTTATAATTTTTGATACAATATATGTATTTATTTTTAATATAAAATTTTATTGGATTTTAAGTCTCTGTCTTTTTTGGATGAAATTGATATTCATTTATTTTTAATACAAATACCTAATATTATTAAGAAATTAGGTTGGATTTTATAAATTTGTTAATAACAATATGCCGCCATAGTACCTTAGAGTGCAGAAAATTAAATGAAAAAAAATTAAGTTTTTGGGGACGAGATCCTAGGCCGAACTTACCCCTAACTAACTTATGCATTATTTTCTTAGAAGTTAATGTCCCTTATTCTATAAAATCTTAGGTTCCATGCCACGCATAATAATTTAGATTTTTTAATAAAAATACATTGAAATATGAGGATCATTAAATGTACTTAATAATCAAGCGTTATATAAAAATAATAATAATTTTTTAAATTCACAAACATTTTTATTTTATTAATTGATTTTTTATATATAATTTGAAATTTTTTATTGAATTAATTTATTTAAAAATAAAAGATTTATTAAAATAAAGTATTTAATTTTAGCATGGAAAAATATTTTTATTTCTATTTTTTTTAAATTATCATTTTTATTAATATTTAGGTTTTGATACATTTGGACTTTACATTCACTCTATTCTATTATAATATTTAATTTAAATGTAAGTTTAAAAATTAAATCCATTATTTACGTACTATCTATCATCACCTACTATCTTTAATTGCAATCTTAACCCTAACCCTAATCATAATTATAATCCTAATACTAATCCTAACCCTAACCCTAACCCTAATTTTATTTATAATTAATAATTATAACCTTTAACCCTAACCCTAATTACAATCACTAATATTAACCCCAATCCTCACCCTCACCCCAACCCTAACCCTAATCCTAAGTATAATACTAACCCTCATTATAATTATAACCCTAACCCTCATTATAATTATATCTCTAATGCAAAACCTGATCCTAAGCATAAACTTGACTATGATATTAACCCTAACCCTAACCCTAATCTTCAACTAAATCCCATCATAATTGTTATTCTATCATGATCATAATCATATCTATAACCATAGGCCCACCCCCTAACAAAATAATATAAATTAATAATAATAATATATTATAATATTATTACACAAACGAATAAAAATTAATAATAATAATTTCAATAATGATATTACATATTATTGCAACAAACATTAATAATATAATATTATATAGTTCTATTTTGAATTTTTTATTGTTTCCCATGTAGCGCGACAATTGCTACTAGCTTATATATATTCCCTCAATGTAGGGGAGGAGCATCAATAGTCCTCATAGCTAACTTCGTGCACCCACATATTCTAAACGGTACATTGGATTTTGATTTTTTTTAGTTGTCTTCGTATGCGACTTAACTGCTTATAGCTAATGATTTGGCTTCTAGTAGTAACAATGAATCAGTTATGCACACAAAGGTCAAAAAGTACACATTTCAAAGTGTTGCTTGATACCTAACTAAAGATGTTCCAATAACGATCAACTCAAAATCGGTAGTACTAGCTGACAAATGTCCCAATAGTGGTGCACAAATGTTCCAATAGTGGTACACAAATGGGACAAATGTTCCAATAGTTGTGCACAAATGGGCCAATTAATTACAAAAAATGATCACCTATTTGTACAAAACAAATTTATTAATGGTGTTTTCACAATGACAGCTATTGGGGGATCAACGTGACAATAAGATGAGGTTATTAGAAGTATGTTATCTATTGGTGCTCGTCCCCTATGTGAGGCGTCCCTACAGTTACATTCAGACACATTCTCCTCTCTTCCTTCATTCATATCCACTTTGATTGTACAACATTCGACATTGATTCTATTATCGTTGAGCTACATTTCACAATTTTCTTCGGTATCCTTCTGTTTTTTTATTTGATTTCACAATCTTGCTTGTGCAGGTGTCTGGTTCAAACCACGGGCGTTGATTGTTCTTGCAGATCTTTGTGCACATTTCCCTAGAGCTGAAGATATTTCAGGTGCTCTTTGATTTCTAGCAAACCCTCAAATCTACTATACTGTTAATGGGTTTATATGTTTTTTACTTTCACTTAAGATCGAGTAAATTAATGAACTGATGCAGTAAATCCCCTAAACCAAACCCTAAACAGATAGTATTTTCCACTTCTCATGAATCCAATCTATTCTTTGGACGAGACTACGCTAGGTAGAAGAAGACGAAACTGTGGAAGAAGGAATCCATGAAGGCAAGCATTTTTCTCCTACGGAAAAAAACATATAAGAAATTTGTGGGAGGGATTGAAATCTGAAAGTTCTATCGTACGACTACGAGAGACTGGTATTGCACAAATTAAGTATATTTTTTCTCTGTGTTTTCATACTCTGTAATTTGTATGTGTTAGATTTAGATTACCAAATTTGATTATATTCATCCTATTGATTCTTTGGATTTATATTACTAAATTTGATTATCTTAATCCTAATTATTCTATAACTGGAATTTCTTACTTATTCCTACATTGCAATGTATTGGATGATTCAAACCTATATCTTTGAGTTCAACGAGTTGCATGAGTTGGATCCTTGCTTTTTTTGACTTGTAACTGTTACAGTAAATTGTAGAAAGTATAGTGAAAATTATTTGGTTACGCCTAATTACAGGGCCACGATTGTATGCACTTCAGAACACGTAATATTAAATTTTGATAATCCAATATGTTGCATTTGATTGGCATTGGGAAATATTCCAAAGAAATGCTTGAGTGATTTGGCAGTCTTTTTTGCCCCATAAGACTATTTTTTATTCTGATTTCTACACAGTCTCTTCAATACCCAATTTGGCTTCTAGGTTGGAAGATTACACTAAGTGTTGTTATTTGATTCAAATTTTGTAGAATCTAAACCAAGTTCATCCTAGATGAACCCTTCCAAAATTTTGTAAAATTTGTGAGAACCAAAGATTTTAAAAAAAGGTGGGTTGGTCTGATTTGAAAATCAAGGAAGAAAGTCATCGCCGCTGATGGGAGAAAAATTGAATTATGTTGTTTTCATTTTAACTTTCCATTTGCATGTGTTTTCTTTTCTCATTCCTTTCTTCCATGGTTTTGCTGGAGATTTAGATTTGAAGGAATTCGCTAAAATTAGAGCTTCAAATTTTCCATTATTCTCTAATATGCTTCTAAGTAATTAATTTTTTAGTTCATTGTGAAAACCCTTATTGTGATCTGAAATTTCTTATGAACTCACATAAGATTTATTTCTCTTTTGCAGGTATGGCAAAGTTGTTTTGTTTCTTTCAACAACGAAGGCTTGGAGATTCACACTGAACCACAAGGGATATGATTTAGTTTATTGCTAGAACAAGAGTAGAGTTTGTCTTTGTTGACATAGAAAGGTTTTAAATAAACTGTATTGATTTTTCTATAGATGTATTTAAAGTTGATCAGTATTTTATGTTATTTTGGGGATATTTATCTAATTTTTTCTATAATATCTTAAAAAAATTAAGATTATGTCCAAGAAAATCTTTCTACTTTAGCTCAATGAACACTATCCATAATCACCTATGTTCAAAGAGAATCAGCTGCAACATGTTATTTGTTATTTGTTATTTGCAGTAGAGTTGAATATTGGTAAAAATGTTCAAGGTCTTCATTGAAATAAATGCTAGAAACTATGATATTAGCAAATTTTTAAATTCTTATTTGAAACAAATGTTAGAAATTATAATCAGTTCAAGTTCTATTTTATAAAAAATATTTAAAGCTACAATTAAAAAATGCAACATTCTATTTTCAAGAACTTTTTTCATCTTTGAATAGATTCTTATAGGAAAGTTTTTATATCTATTGCGCCTCTTTCTAATGGATAGGATAAAAATTATAATTTATTTTTAGAATAGATATGGTAAAGGTAGCCTTTATTAGTTTGTCTCCATTGAAATGAATGCTAGCAATTTCATAAATTCTTATTTGAAATAAATGTTAAATAAATGTTAGAACTATAATGAGCTTAAACCTACAATTAAAAATGCAGCTTTCTGTTTTCAATGAATGAATTGTTTCCTTCTACAAACATAAACATGCTTTTCAAGAACTGTTTTTTTTTTAGTATTGTTGAAAGCTTCTATATCTATTGTGCCTCTTATTAATAGATATAGATAAAAATTATAAATTTTTTTAGAATATATATGTATAGCCGAATTGGTTGACACCATTGCTTTGATAATAAATAAAGAAAGGAAGAATCTAATTTTCAATTTAGAAAGATTAAAAAGGATTGGAATATTGAAAATATAAGCAATTTTTTTTAAAAAAAGAATGAAAGAATCTTAATTTTCAATTTGGAAAGATAAAAAATAATTTCTATGTTTCTAATTTCCAATTAAAAAATAATAATGTTAAACATACACAAATATTTCAAAAATATTATATAATAGTTAAGATATAAAAATATTTATTATTAAAAGTTTCTAATTTATCCCTAACTGTAATCCTAAATCTAACCCTACACCCTTACGCTAAACCTAATCCTAACCCTAACCTAAACAAAACCATTATTTAAACCCTAACCCTAACCATTATTTAAAACTTTAAATCATAAAACTTAATCCTAACCTTAACCTAACCATAATTCTAACCCTAAAATTATTTGTAACCCAAACCCTAAACATGATGTAAACCCATACCATAATCGTAATCCTAACACTAACCTCTAACCCAAATGATAACCCTAAACCATAACCTAATTCTAAACTTAAATATAACCCTAATTGAATTCCAACCATTACCTAACCCTAAGCACGACTCTAAGTATAGAATTAAACCCTACTTACAACCTCAACCTTAATCCAACCCTAATTGAACCCTAACCTCTTCCAAACCCTTACACTTATTGAACCTTAATCCTAATTAAATTCTAGCCCAAGCCTAACCTAAATTAAACTTTAATCCTAATTTAACAGTAACCTTAATGTAACTAATGTAGAAATCCCTAACCTTAAATCCTAATTTAACAATAACCCTAACCTTTAGCCTAATCCCTCTAACTTTAATCCTAATTTAACAGTAATCCTAACCTTAACCCTTAACCCTAATCCCTCTAATTTATGCCAACCATAACCTAACCATAAACTTAACTCTAACCATATAATTAAACCATAATCCTTAGCCATAACCCTAACAATAACCCTAATCATGATATAAATCCTAACCATAACCCTAATACTAAACCTAACCTTAACCATTGTGCAAAACCAAACATTAATCCTAACAACAAGCCTTAACAAAAACCCTAACCCTAACTCTACCACTAAATTAAATTGTGTCTTGAACTATAACACTAACCATAAACCCTAGCCCTAGCCTTTAGTCTATCTCTAAGCTAAAACCTAACCCTAAGCCAAACCCTAAACTTAAGTCTAACCCTATCCATTAACCTAAGCCTAACTACTTTATAAACTCTAATCATAATCCTAAACCATAACTCTAACCATAATCCTAAAGTCTAACCCTAATCCTCCCCAAATATAACCCTAAACCTAACACTATCCCTAGCTATTATATATCACTAACAATAATCATAATTGTAATCTTAACCATACCTTAAAACCCACCCCTGACACTAGCATTATCGCTAGCTCTGATACATCCCTAACCCTAACCATAATCCAAACTATAACCCTAAACCTAACCATAATCCTAACAATAACCTCAACCCTAAGCCCTAACTCTTACTATAGCACTAACCATAAACCCTAGCCCTAGCCCTAAATCTATCTCTAAGCCAAAACTTAACCCTAACCCAAACCCTAAACCTAAGTCTAACCCTATCCATTAACCTAAACTTAACTACGGTCCAAAACCTAACACTAATCTGAAACTAACTCTAACCAGAATCTTAAAGTATAGCCCTAACCATGGTGTAAACCATAACATTAATCCTAACAATAACCCTTAACACTAACCCTAACCCTAACGCTGCCCCTAAATTAAATTATATCTCTAACCTAACATTAACCATAAACCATAAGCCTAACCGTGAATCTATCTCTAAGACAAAACTTAACCATAATCTAAACCCTAAACTTAAGTCTAACCCTATCCATTAACCTAAACATAACTATGATATAAACCCTAAACAAAATCCTAAACCATATCTCTAACCATAATCCTAAAGTCTAACCCTAACCCTAACCATCATGTAAACCCTAACATTAATCCTAGTAGTAACCCTTAAGACTAACCCTAACCATGCTATAAACCCTAACCCTAATGCTACCCCTAAATTAAATTATATCTCTAATAATAACATTAATCATAAGCCATAAGCCTAATTGTGAATCTATCTCTAAGCCTAATTGTGAGTCTATCTCTAAACCAAAACTTGACCATAATCTAAACCCTAAACATAAATCTAACCCTATGCATTAACCTAAACATAACTTGATATAAACCCTAACCAAAATCCTAAACCATAACTATAGCCATAATTCTAAATTCTAACCCTAACCCTAATCCTAACAATATCCCTAAGTATTATATACCTCTAACCATAATCATAACTGCAATCTTAACCTTACCCCAAAGCCTAACCCTAACCCTAGCATGTCTAACCCTATCCATTAACCTAAACTTAACTATGATTCAAACCCTGGCCATAATCCTAAACTATAACTCTAACCATAATCTTAAAGTATAACCCTAACCCTAACCATGGTGTAAACCCTAACATTAATCCTAACAATAAACCTTAACACTAACCCTAACCATGCTATAAACCCTAAGCCTAACGCTACCCCTAAATTAAATTATATCTCTAACCATAACACTAATCATAAACCATAAGCCTAACCGTGAATCTATCTCTAACCCAAAACTTAACCATAATCTAAACCCTAAACTTAAGTCTAACCCAATTCTAGCCCCAACCCTAATCCTAACCCAAACCATAACTCTTATAGCTATCATCACGTACTATCTTTAATTGCAATCTTAAACCCTAAACCCAACCCTAGTCCTAATTATAATTATAATCCTAACCCTAATTTTATCTATAATTAATAATTATAATCTTTAACCCTAACCCCTAATTATAATCCTAACTATAACCCTAACCATAATTATAATTGTAACCCTAACCCTAACCCTAATTTTAATAATAATCTTTAACCCTAACGCTAATTATAATTATAACCCTAACCCTAACCCTAACCCTAATTATAATTCTAACCCTGATCCTAGCCCTATTCTAGCCCCAACCCTAATCCTAACCCAAACCCTAACTCTTATAGCTATCATCACGTACTATCTTTAATTGCAATCTTAACCCTAACCCTAACCCTAATGTTATTTATAATTAATCATTATAATCTTTAACCCTAACCCTGATTGCAATCACTAATATTAACACCAATCCTCACCCTCATCCCAATCGTAACCCTAATCCTAAGTATAATACTAACCCTCATTATAATTATAACCCTAACCCTCGTTATAATTTTATCTCTAATGCAAAACCTGATCCTAAGCATAAACTTGACTATGATATTAGCCCTAACCCTAACCCTAATATTCAACTAAAGCCCATCATAATTGTTATTCTATCATGATCATAATCATATCTATAACCATAGGCCCACCCCTAACAAAATAATATAAATTAATAATAAGAGTATAATATAATATTATTACACAAACGAATAGAAATTAATAATAATAATTCCAGTAATTAATAATAATAGTATAATATAATATTACTACACAAACGAATAGACATTAAGAATAATAATTCTAGTAATAATATTACATATTATTGCAACAAACATTAATAATATAATATTATATAGTTCTATTTTGAATTTTTTATTGTTTCCCATGTAGCACGACAATTGCTACTATCTTATATATATTTGATTTTAATCTCTCTCTCTCTCTCTCTCTCTCTCTCTCTCTCTCTCTCACACACACACACACACACACACACACACACACATATATATATATACACCGAGAGATATCCTTCTTGAAACGCCCATTTTTCTCATACACCCTAAACTCTAATAGGCGCCTCAAGAAGGATATCTCTCAGTGTATTATATATATGTGATTAAAATCAAATATATATAAGCTAGTTTAGACAATCCTAAAATATGAATAATGGGAAGACCCTCAAAGCTATATGGGTAAAAATTAAAATTTGATAGTGAATTTTTTAATTAATTACGAATAAAACTAAATGGAGAAACCTAAAAGTGCGGCCAACGAAAAACTAAAAGGCAGAGTATATGCTATATTATATATAGACAACACAAATGTTCCCACTACTCGTGAATGAGAAATTGACATGTGGAAATGATGACGGAAAAAACTTGTCGTCGTGTAAGAAATCAGCGAATGCTAAAAGCCAAACGTAAAAATAATGAGAAATACGTTAAATATGTGTAAGGATGAGATGCATTGCATCGTCTTGCACATTTGTACTGAATTTTATGTCGTTGATCTTTCAAGTCAGGTCATTTTTTCACATAAGGTATGCCTTCGATCTAATAATTTCTAGATCGGTCCAGATCGAATGGAGGTGTCAGAAATAATAGGTGAAAATAAGTAGAATGGACAAGCCTGACAATTTTTCAGAAATCACAGAAGACATCAGAAAGAATAGCTAAAAAGGTTTGGAGGAGCTAGTGCCAGTTGCATGGAGTTGACAGGGAAAGTGGTGCATGTAATAAATGAAAAAAATGAAAGGTCAATATTACTGCAATGGTCTTGCAGTACCTTCAAACAATTCTCCACCGTGGATTTGAAGATGCAGGCTATCCATCTCCTATAAGAGATGCCTTCGGCATAATAACATTATTTTAATCAACTTGATTAAAACTAATATATATTTAATCTCTGCAGCCTTTATAGTCACATTATGCACTAGCCTTAGTCACGCCCCATAGTGGGCTCAATTAAAAAAATTTCATTCTCAAACAACTGACCGACTTAGAATGTTTTGATTCATTGAGTGGAAGTACTCAGGACCTGAGAAAATCAATTCGGGATCACAAAATTTAACGCTCTAGCAACTTTGACAACTGATTGAAAATTCCTGAGTAGCCTTTGAAATTGGCTTAAAAAACTAACTGAAACATCTGATTAGGGCCTGAAACCTTGCGCACTGATAGACTGTAAAACACATAATTTGGGGCATCTAACGGATCATCGATTCAACACTCGAGGAAAAAGATATTCATTTTCAAAGATGCCTACTCAGGCTTTTTTGAATCTACACTTACTAAGTCAACCTGAGTAGCATTCTAACCCTGATTTGAAAAAATATCAAATCACTGCATCAAGAGCCGCCACTTAACACACTGGTAGATGAATATACCCTCAATGAGTGTACAAGATAGTTTCACCTGATTAGGTCACATGTGAACATTATTCACCCTCAAAGTTGGCTTTTGTGAAAATCTGGACATTGTTGATGCTAAAACCCTGAAAAAGTATGTTTGGAATGGGCTTCAAAAAGTGATCATATGATGAGCTTGGGGGCTACAAAATGGGGATATGGTAGATAATTCTATAGATAATCATTGGATACAATTTATTTGAATTTGAATTTACTTGGGG
Source organism: Cryptomeria japonica (assembly GCF_030272615.1). Lineage (NCBI taxonomy): Eukaryota > Viridiplantae > Streptophyta > Pinopsida > Cupressales > Cupressaceae > Cryptomeria > Cryptomeria japonica. The sequence continues at coordinate 170,856,192 of NC_081412.1, read as the reverse complement.
GTAAAAATTAATTTTCAAAGTGGGCTCTTGACTATTGTTTGACACAGTCCATTTTGCAAAACTAAACTTTTTGCATCCAGAACTGGCTTTGAAAACTTGTCAAGCGGATTAATGGGACTTAGCCACTTGGCATGGGGATTTAAAAAATAGCTGAGAAACATGAGAAACTCTTTGTTTGTCTTCACAATCAATAGGCACAAAGATATAATGCCTCAAACAGGGCTACTCAGAAAAATGTAGAAAGGTGCAAAATGTAGACCTAAACTCAAGACCTCCAAAGGAGGCTTCACAAACTTGTCAAAACTGACCTGAGGAATATGCAGATGGACATATGGCATCTAAATAAGGTGTATAACCATCTATATCTATATTTCTATCATTTTGTCTCCCTCTAGCTCCTTTATCTTTTTCTATCCATCTCTCTCTCTCTCTCTCTCTCTCTCTCTCTCTCTCTCTCTCTCTCTCTCTCTCTCTCTCTCTCTCTCTCTCTGAGGAATATGCAGATGGACATATGGCATCTACACAAGGTGTATAACCATCTATATCTATATTTCTATCATTTTGTCTCCCTCTCACTCCTCTCTCTCTCTCTCTCTCTCTCTCTCTCTCTCTCTCTCTCTCTCTCACATTATCCATAACTTTCTTTACCTATATCTCCCTACCTCTCTAACTCTCTTTCTATACCTACCTTTCCTCCTATCCCTCTCCATCTCTCTACATCATCCTCTATCAATATATATCCCTCTCTCCCTCTCCCTCTCCCTCTTTCTATATTGAGCTATTTTTCCTTATCTCCCTCCTCTTCCTCTCTCTATCTTCTCTCTCTCTCTCTCTCCCTTCATCTCCCTCCCTATCTATCTCTCCCAATCTCTCCCTACCTCTCTCTCCCCATCTCTCCCTCCCTCGCTCCTTTCCTATCCACTCTATCTATCTTTATCTCATTCTCTTCCAAAATATGTCTATATCTCTCTTCTCTTCTCATATATCTATCTCCCTCTCTCCATTCCTCTCTATTTGTCTCTCTACTTCTCTATATTTGTTAATCTCTCTCTCCCCTATCTATATCTCCTTATATCTCTATCACTCTATCTCATCATCTATATATCTTTCTAGTTCTCCTCTCTCTTTCTCTATACCTCTCAATCTCCCTATATCATCGATCCATCTATCTATATCTTGCTATCTCCCTCTTTCTATGTCTCCATCTATTGTCTCCCTATTCTTATCCTCCACACTAAACATGTCTCCCTCTCTATCCATGCATCTCTCTCCCTCTCCCTCTTAGGTTGACTTAGAAGGCTACTCAGGTTGACTTAGCAAGTGCAGATTCAGAAAAGCATGAGTAGGCATCTTTGACAGTGAATATCTTTTTCCCCGAGTGTCAAATCGATGATCTGTTAGATGCCCCAAATTCTGTGTTTTACAGTCTATCAATGTGCAAGGTTTCAGGCCTTAATGAGGTGTTTCGGTCAGTTTTTTAAGCCAATTTCAAAGGCTACTCGGACATTTTCAATCAAGTGTCAAAGTTGCAAGAGCGTTAAATTTTGTGATCCCGAATTCATTTTCTCAAGTCCTGAGTACTTCCAACCAGTGAATCAAAACATTCTAAGTCGGTCAGTTGTTTGAGAAAGAAAAAAATTTAGTCGAGCCCCACTAAGGCTGGTGCATAATGTGACTATAAAGGCTGCAGAGATTATATATATATTATTTTTAATCAAGTTGATTAAAATAATATTATATTTAAATACAATGTGAAGAAAGTGTTTTTTTCAATAAAAAAATATTTATTCGATTCATTGAAGGAAAAAATTAAAGATTTGCTAAATCATTTTATAATGGTGAAGTGTCAAAAGGATTATTCTATTTCTCCAAAAAGTGTCGATGGGTATAAAATTGGTTTCAAAATCACTTTAAGTGATTTGATGAAAAGGCATTTTAAATATGGTGGGCCCACTTTAAAAAGAGAAAGGGGGACAAAATGGTCAGATCCGTGAAAGCATTGAAAGACGAAGGTCCTTGCAAAATAATTATCCTGCATGGTCTGGCGCATGGTGTAAATATCGCGTGGGATAAGCATATTTCCCCATTGTGGCATAGAGGGTCAGTTGAGAATGCGCGGGACAAGAAAATAAGAAGGCGGAGTCAAAATCGTATTACCCCGCACTCTTTAGAAGGGTCCATGGAATGGCTGCGGGATAAGCCAAATGAAAACCCGCAGTGAAAAAAATGTAAAGGCCCACATGAGGGAAGTAAGACAAAGGTAAGAGGCACCTAAAATGAATGCAAACAGGGAAATTAGGGCAACGTTGGTGTGCACGAGAATGCGAGGGTGCATAGTTCAGCTTAGCTTTGCACAGTCATGGATTCCAACATTGCAAGATGAAGAAAGGCTCAGATGGACCTTCGAAGGATGTAATAGTGACAATTCATCCTTGAAGGAACGACCACCACATTTGCTGAGAGGAAGGAGCACAGAGTTTGTTATGACATTTGTGATTTTCCTAGTGATAATTGTGGTGTAAACTGGAAAGTTTCAAGAAGTTTAGCAAAATGAATTCGCAGGATGTAAGTTTTATTATACACCTATGGTCAATGATTATGAGGCATTGCGTGGTTGTTGATTCTAGAGGGTGTGGTTTGTGTTCTTTAATCTACGCATTTATGTCAGGTTGAGACCCATTGAAGCACAAATAGTTGGAGAAGGGCGTGATTGGGCAATGGTGGCAAGCATGACTTTCTTGCAGATATGGTGTTCAGTGTGCGTTGAAGATGTTGCCAATTCGTGAAGAGTGACGAGGCATATGAACGACTTGAATCATCACAGATGGGCATAATTGTTGAAGGCGGATTTATTGAATCATCTTCAGATGTTGATTAGGTGAGTGCAAATGAGCCACAGATGATCAAGATCACATGCATTGAATTGTCCAAGACTCTTCCTATGCCCAAGCTGAAGGTTGAGTTCCAAAATGAGTATCAATACCCATCAGGGCATGATGGATTCTCGCGATAAAATATTGTGGTCAATGCAGTATAAAATATGAGAGCTATGGAGCGTGGAAATGAGTAGGTAGAGGCTGTTGATTCATTAATGTGTTTGTATGACAAAGGGTTTTACTGAGTCGTGTGGTTTAAGTTATTCCCTAGCAGCTTCTTGCTTGCACCAATATGGGAGCTTCGAAAGGGGTAAAGTGGATATTTTCATGGAGGAGCCTTCAATCATACAGATCAAGCACACACATAAAAAGAATTGGCAATTTTTCAAAATCTTGGAGATTATGCACCTCCAGAAAAGTATGAGTTGCATGTCAAGTATTTCCACATTCAGGTGGAATGTATTTACAGGGGAGTAAAACCCTTTTACTTTGGGAATGAAGATATTTCCTCACAGTAAAATTATTGCAGTGGAAAGGGAAAGTAAATGTGACAAATTGGATTTTACCATGATACACGGTATCTTCAAAATATGTGATAATAATTTCTTTGTCCAATTGAGGTGTAAGGGGGAGATTGATTATACACAAATTTTGATTAAGGAAAAGATGGATATGTTGCAAAAGGTGCATTTTTGAGTGAATCTGAGACTTTCAAGGATGGGAGATTTTTTTTAATTAATTTGTGATGAGGTGTCTTACAAGGGGCTCTAGGTAAAGGTATAGGTGAGTGATTTTTCACTTAATGAGTGTCATTTCCCACTCAGTATGCAGGATCATATGACAATTCTTTTTCGAGGTAGGGGGTGTCTTTTTGCTATTTTTAATCAAGTGGGAAAATGCAAGCTGAAAGTAATTTTAATTTATACCCAAAGGGGTAATTTTTAACTTTGGGTTCCAAAGAGGAAAATTTCACTTTCAGAAGTGTGTTATTGACTAAGTGGGGCAGCTTGCTACAAATGGAAAATGTGGAGCAATGTGCAAAAAGGAGATTTGACATGTGCTTTCAAAGGGAAATTTTTCATATTTTCAATGTTTCCAGCAAGGTGTGCAGGTGCAATTTCTGGTAATTTTTGAAAGAAGAGTGCAGATTTGAAAGATGCAGATTTCAATATTTGAAGAGAGGTCTCTTTCTGAGATTCCTTTAAGGTTTCATTAGGATTTTCTTCTCTTTAGTGTATATCCTTCTTCTTCTAAGTTTAGGATGAATCTAGGTGCAAGTTTTGTAAGTGCTGGAAGCAAGACTTCCATGCACAGTTATGAAATTAGAGTAGTTTAGAGTTATTTCTTCATAGTTTATAACTATTTTACTTTTGAAGAGTTTGTGATCAACATGGAAATAGGTTTTAAATGTCTTGTTGAAGTTGTCTCTAGCATGTATGTACGTAACATTTCATGAAATATATGATCAAAGGATCATTTTATTTTGTCCCAACAAGTCTGCTGTTATCTTGTTTCCTGCTTCTCTTCAAGGAAGGGATTAAAGTGCTTCAAATAGGATAAGAGATGATGATTGTCTACATGTAGGATCTTCAAGTATGACTAAGAATGAAACTTCAGTAGGTGTTAATGCAATGCATTAGTGCTTAGAACAAGTTGGTTATATGTTGCACTATTCGGGTTTAATATTTACTTCTTGTGGGTTGACTCTGTTGCCTTGATAAAACATTGTTCATGGGGATTGTATCTAGTTTTTAGAATCATTCCTTTATTCAAAATCTTTTTTACTTTATGCATTTCTTTCTGCATTAGGAGTAGGATTAGTGTAGAAACCCCCTCCTCAATGAAGTGCATAGATGCTTACAAACTAAGGTTAAAGTCATAACCAGGAGTTAAACCATCTTCCTTAGTAAATTTTCATTGGGATGTTGTAAGTTGTAGTGTCTTGAGTGACATGAAGATAAAAGTTATTAGACACTACATAGGTTCACCTGTCTTGGTCTCGCAGAGCCAAAAGTGCAAGAGATCTTAGTCCTTGTGACTGAATCTCATTCATTGGCCAAATCCTTCCTCGAGTTTGTTGATGAGTTAGTGGCAATTCCTATAGGACTCAAGGACTGTTGGTTTGGGAAGCAACATGATGCATCACCTCTTAATATTAAGTTCCACTTTAAGCAATCTTTCTTCTTTTTTTCCAATGAGAAGTAATATTATAGTGATAGCTCCAAAGGAAGTAGCCTTCTTTGGAGATTCACTTCAACCTACAGGCAAGCCATAGGCCTAGGAGTGTTTCCATGTTTCACCAAATATTTGATTGAACAAATTAATAAAGGTACACATATCCATGTGATAATAGTTTTTTGTACACCCAATGGGATAGTTTGAACTATTTCAATTCAAAAATTTAATTCTTGTTGATATTTGGTGTATATATCAATGATTTCTACCTTTCAAGGCAATAATTTCACAAACCTAGTGACTTTGAGCTTGAAGTTATTGGTTTAGCATTCCAAGTGTTGGTACATTTCAAGTTTATTATGAGTTCCAACTCTTTGAATGATGAAACATACCTATCTTTTATGGGAATATGTCTTACCCCCCTCCTCCCTTTTCCTGAAAAATTTCTCCATTCATCCTCCTACCAACCATATGAACTTGAACCACTTTATCTAATCCCTTCCAATCAACAAGATGATGTCAAAGAAGCATCTCATAAGCATGAAAAAAGTCATTCCAATCAGCATGAATATAGATCCAACATAGTAACTCAAAAGAAGGAAACCAACACTAGAGTTCCAAGTTTTGTTCATACAATAGGATGTTCTATTATACATCTAACCATGATGGAAGCCAACAAATAATCATTGTTCATGCATGCACCCAGACATGAAATCATAGTTGAAGATAATGTTGATGATATGGTTGTAGTTGAAGAATCAACCCTCATATCCATTCCGAGACAACAATCTATACAACCAATATGAGTGGGTAAGTGAGTGTGATTCGTTTCTTCAAAAGATATTACATTAGTTGGTCAATCATATTTTATTTCTTCATCTTCTCCTAGCTACTCGTAAACATGACAAGCATTACAAGTTGCTCAAAAGAGGAATTTCTTTTGCAAAGAAAGTTAATGGTTTTGTTTGAGAAAGTGTTGCTCTTGTTTAATGTAGATTAGAATAGATTTTAAAGTTCAATAAATGATTTCACACAAGGTTTTAGGTGTCTTTTCTCCAATAGTTGAACTACATTAGTTCATTGTTTAGTCTTGGTGTCTAGGTAGTTGTTTAGAAGGTGCATGCAACCAATTGTCAAGTTTGATTTTGAGTTTGTTTTAGATCGTTTGACTCCATGCCCAATGGATTTGTTAAGGCTACTGGTCTTAGATGCTCAGTAAGCAAGCATCTCAGAGAGTTCGGTGAAGATGTTAACATTATTGTCATTTTTGCCAAAATGTGTAATTTGGACATGCTTTAAGGGGATTTTGATAAAATTATTTTAAGTCATATTACTTAATAGGATTTTGGAGTCTTATGTGCCAAGAATTGGGGAAGATATAATTTTATTTTGTTAATACTCCAAAATATCTCCCATATTGTATGAAGAAAATAAGGTTTCTTTGTCAAAACTTGCATTGAAGGCCTTTTGGTTTTGGCATGGAGATAACACCTTCCTACCTTAGTGAATACCATATTGCATATTTATTGGGGTCACACATGGTATGTTACAGATTTTTTGGAAGAAGAATGGGCACATTGCAAGACCAAAACATGGTTATGGCACATTGAAATGGTAGTTTCACTAATTCACTATGTTGCAGAGTTTGAGGAGGAATTTTGGCATGTAGAAATAGAAAAGTGAGGTTCTAGGGTTCCATTTAAGTCTACCCTACTTTCCAAAAACTTGGGTAGGGCTTTGCAAATCATGCCTTGTATGTCTCATACATCCCTTACCGGTCCAAGAATCATTAAAATAAAATGTGTCAAGAAAAATGTTGTTTACAATATTTCAGCAAGAAAGGGGTGTTCTCAATACTTTATATATGTTTATGTCTTGGTCAACCTTGAGGATGCCAATGTCATGCACATCACCAATACAAATACTAGTATCAAACCATAAATCAGTTTTAGTTGGATATGTAAAAGAAAAAATACCTCTAAAGTATGTAGAAAAATGTTGATTATATGGATATTTTTAAGGTCTCATTTTGTTGTTGTGGAAAAGAAGTATGTTTTTGTTATTGTTGAGGGGGTTCTTTATTCTGATGTTGACTATCATTTGAGGGCCTGCATTATTATTACCCTGGCCTCCTTTCATGAGTCTCCTATGGAGGTGGAGACCTTCCTTGTGGAATAGGTTGAGCGTTTAGTTCTTCATCAACTCACTTCCTCTCTTACCTATTCTATTGAGGTGGTTACTTCTCCTATTGAGGTGGATAGTGTTTGTGTAGGAGACATTCAATGCTACTTCAAGAGGGTTCTCGTTGTCCTTTCTTAGAGTCTTTTTTGTATGATTGTTGATGATGCCTAGTTTATGTTCTTCTTCATGTTTTCACATCAAAAAACATCATAAATCAAGATAATTAGGGTAAGGGAAATCATAAAAATCCCAACTAATTAACAAGTCTTAAACATAAATCAATAAAAGCATACAAATAAGACAATTAATCAAATGAAAAACTTCCTAATTTCAATGTGTCTTCCATTGTTCTTCTCTTCCTGCGTAAGGTTGGCTCTCAGTGTTGCGATTGTCAATTTGTGAAATGGCACAAAGATTTGAAGCTCGTGATTATTGAAATTGAGATTTTGGATGAGAGGAATGGACGATCGAGATTCATTTCGGAACATAATCAATCAATGGTGGAGATTGCTTGAGACAAAACTAATTGGTAGTTGAATTCATTTGATTGATGAGTCAACTGGTTTTATTGAATAGTGAATTGATTTGATTGATTAGATGATTGAGTTGATTGGTTTGTTAACTGAATTGATTGATCAAATAACTAAATCGATTGATTAGGGTAAGTGCACCAAGATGGTGAATACAAAAGTGGCCACATGCAAAAAAAAACCAAATTTTTCATAACCCATGCGGGTTCTGAAAATTCAAAAACATGTTAGGCTTGGTAACACCAAGCCTAGCCAAAAACAATTTAAAAAATAAAAATTTCCTCAAAACCCGTACGGGTTTTGAGGAACATTATATTTTTCAATAGCCCGCAGGTTTTCACCATTTTCAATGCCAAAACCCATGGAACAGTAGCAAAAGGAAGCCCAAAAACCATAGGAACCCGCACGGGTTTGGAATCATTTTGGATTTTTCCAGCATTAAGAGTAATTTTCAACAATGGCACCCTGTCGAACAGGTAAGATTTGATTGGTTTGATTATTTTTGTTTGCATTTTAATTGAAGTAGGGTTTTTTAATTGATTTAAGTTTTGTTTTTATTAATTTGGTATCAAATTCTTCAAGCAATCCCCAAAAATGAAATAGAAAACAAAGACCTCCTCTTGCACAAGTAACACAAGAAAACCCTATAACCATTGCACATGAGCAACAAGAAAACCCTCAATATGTTACTCCACAACCACAAAATCCTCAAAATGATGCTCCTCAACAACCACTGCCACCCCGAAACCCTCCTCGTCCTCCATTAGATCGTGTAGATGTCACACAAGAAGATCTCATCAATCACCATACACAAAATAGTGCCCAAATTTCTATATTGGTGAATAGGTTGAGGTCCTCTAGTCTTGAGCACCACTCAATCCTCGCCACAATACTAGAAACAATGGCCAATAGTGCAAATGAGGTATCTAGGGAGGTTACAAAATGGGGTTCATGGAGGGATAGATGTCGAACATTTATGCAGATGGTTTGTCATATGATCAAGTGAAAAAAATAGCATACTTAAAGCCAACATATGTGCTCTTTTCATCGGTCCTATTACCAGTAACAACCTAGAACTAAATACGACTCGGTTTCCTATACATCGATGTGTTCATGCTAGGTTGAAAGAAGCTTTTAGGGATAGGTGGTATATGGTCTTTGACCAACCACCTTGTTATAATTGGGAGGTGCCTCTATATTTTTTGAGAAAGTTGTATTATGAGTTTATCCTCGATGAGAAGTCGAATTACTTGAACATCTGGCAATTTCAGGGTAGAGGGAGAGGCTCTGTGCAGGATAGACCTGGGGCCCATAGGGTGGTATAGCCACAACATAGGAGGCGTACAACTTCTAAACCCCTTATATCCTTGAAGGAGTCTATGGAATTACAGACTCTTCAAGAAGCTGCATCATTGACTAATGTCATTGTTCAGCATGGCACACAATTGGTCGGAGTAGAGGATGTACCAGCACTTCTGACACCTCCTTCATCAGTGGCACCTCCTTCATTAACATCACCTCATGCATCATTTGGCACGGGCCAACCCATTTAGCATATGTGCGCCACCTGCTAGGGTGTATGCTCTGGTGTAGACACTGACACAGATGAGGATGGTTCGACATATCATTCATGTACATGTTGTGGGAGTAGATGCCATGCTTCCGCTACATGTGGCCCTCACCGATGACCTGATGAGTATGTTGTTTCCTCGCTATTAGATACAGGTGCATTTAATTATGTTTATGACATGTTACCAATTAAGTGACTAAATCTTATAAAAAGAAATGAATTTTTATTTTTAGATTAATTTAAAGTGGCATATAAATAAAATGCATTGTAGGGTGCAACAGGTGGTGGGAGTACACCACATACTTTTCAGTCGATCCACGGTCACGAGTAGTTTGGCCACCAGAGGTAAAGATTTGTAAATTTGTTAAAAATATAATAATACATTGGTTTCAAAATATCTTTTGTTTATATATATATATATATATATATATATATCATTACTTGGTGTTTTATAGGGCTTATCAGGGGCTGAGATGTCCCAACTTGATGATATCACACTTTCGGCCATTGACTTTGGCCTAGATAGCCATGCGATACCATTTAGATTTATATATTTTTTACTTAGGTGATGTATTAAATACATGCTCTTTTCCCTTGTGTTATTTTTTTATGTTAGTTTACCCCACCTGCCTCGAGGACATCTCATGTGAGAAAGCCATCCTCTAGCACTCCAAGGCAGAAAAAGATATCCTCCCAGACACCCAAACGACAGAAGGTAATTCAATACAATTTAAATTCATTTGTTGAAATGTATTATGATTAAACATGTATATGTAGATATTGATAAATGCACTTAATTTATTTATTCTATATACAGAAACATATGGGGCTTACAGATTTAATGAATGGACCTAATGTCGATGAGGTTCAGTAGAGGGAAGAGGTGATATCTTCATATTCACTTTGGATTGCATTCTTGCTTGTTCGAAATAACTAAATCATTTTTATGTCTATATCATATGTTATCATTTTTCATACAGGAAATGGTAATAGTTGCATCGGATTCAACTAGGCCTCCTAAGGTTACAGGAGAACTATACGAGGCTTCGGTGTGCATTTGTTCTACATATCTTTAAAATATTTGTTCTATTTAGTTTGTCAACAAATTTGGGTTATTAACTTGTATAATTGTCTTTAAGCTATTAAAGCCCCCTTCCAAACTTCCTACTGATGTTCTACCATTCCATTTCATTAGAATGCCTACACATATAATATGGGATCCAACTCAACAAAGGGAAAAGGTATGTTTGTCTTAGATCAACTCCTTTTCACTAAGTGTGCAACAGAGTTGAAACCCTCTTGTTAACTCCTTTTGGATCACTTACCAAGGCTATAGAAAATGATCGTAATTGATTCATCTGTGACTTTTCCTCCTACGACCATAGCACATCCATCTGAGGCTCTGGTATACTTTAGTTTTTTAGTCTATTCATTTTTAGTTATTATGTGTTATTTGACATATATGTTATTAACTTGTATTAATGTTGTTTTACTAGTTACAACCCCCTTCGGGACTTCCCACGGATCCTTAGCCTCGCCCAATTGCAAAAGACAAAGATGAGGTAATCAACAGTTCAACTTCAAACAATTTAGAGTTCAGTATTTATTTATTTTTATGTTATATTGAGAAAATATATCTGATTCAACATTTGAAGTGTCCTCATGCAGCCACCTGTAGAGCCATGTACTGCTTCTAAGAGGCTTGATTTTGATGATCCGTCACAGTCATAGATACCAATAGAGACATATAGTTGTAGTTGTGGTCATTGAAGGACCAATTTTTTTATATATTCAACATTTGTATATGTATATATCGACTTTGATAGACATGGCACATGCCACTTTTTTGTAACTATTATTGATTTGGCATCTATGCCATTTTTTGATATGTACACGATTATTGTTCATTTTGATATATGTGAAACTTGATATTCGATCCAATTTGTTCATTGATATATATGAAAGTTGAGTGAATTGAATGTTTGTTCATATTGTGTATTTTGATTGAGTCAATTTGCTTTGAGTCCTTTTGATGATTGATGAAAGTAAGTTGCGTGAGTTTTAACATTTGAATGTGCAATGAAGTAATCTTTAGCTCTTTCATAATTTGCCTCACCTTTGAGTCTATCTTGGATTTCAAAGTTTTACTTTATGACTTCACCTTTGGAGTGAACTTCAAGTGTGAGATTTTAGGAGTGAACTTCGGCTTCAAGCAACTAGGAGCGAAATGCATATTTCAGGGATCAAAAGAGTTGAGCAAAGTTTCTTGCTTCATGAATCAGTGTTTATGAGCGAAGTTGATAACTTTAAGAGGTGCAAGCTTCAAATGAAATTCTTTACTTCATGTTTGACCTAACAAAAGTGAAATCATTCACTTCAAGGGTTGCTAAGGAGGAACGAATCTTGTTGCTTCATGAATTGGGTAAATGAAGCTTAGTTATGTTTCATACATTTGGGAATAGGAGTGAAGGCATCTACTTCATGATTTGAGTGTGAGGAGTGAAGTTTCAACTTCATTTTCAAACACATTAGAGTGAACTTCATCTTCACCTTTGAGCATAATGAGCGAACTTCGTGTTGGAGAGGAGATGAGAAAACTTCATGTTCAAGAGGAGATGAGTGAACTTCAACTTCAAGAGGAGATGATGCAACTTCATGTTCAAGAGGAGATGAGTGAACTTAAACTTCAAGAGGAGATGAGTGAACTTCAACTTCAAGAGGAGATGAGTGAACTTCATGTTCAAGAGGAGATGAGAAAACTTCGTGTTGGAAGAGAGATGAGTGAAGTTCATGATTTAGTAAGGTAAAGCGATCTTGAGGGTAAAGTTGAATCAACTTTGTGTGCTTAAGGAAAGGAGCGAAGTGCTTACTTCTTGAATTGAAGGGAGTAAGTGAGGTTTTAACTTTGTGTTCAAAGAAGAATGAGAGAACTTCAACTTTGAGATGATAAGAGAAAACTTCAACTTTGAGGTGATATGAGCGAACTTTGAGTTAAAACAATTAAGAGCGAAATGACAACTTCATGAGTTGAAAGTTTAAACTAAAATTGTTACTTCATGTATCATGATTTAAAGCGATGTTATTACTTCATGTATTTGAGATAAGGAGCAAACTTCGTGCATGAAGAGATTGGAGTGAAGTTATTATTTCATAAACTCATTCTTCGAAGTGAAGTTTTCATGTATTGAACAAGGAGAGCAAAGTTTTATTACTTCATAAGTTGAGAGAAAACAAGATAACTTCGGGAGTTGATATTGTAGACGTATAAAAATGACCATATTCCTAAATGAATATTTTATGTTCATTTCTCTATTTAATTAAATTCAATTTAATTAAATTATCCACATTCTTCTATTTTATTAAGTAAATTACTTAATTTATTCACTATACCATTTAATGAATAAATCATTTTATTCAATTAAATCCCCCTAGCCACTTTTAATTAAATTCAAATTTAATTAAATAAGTTATCCCAAATTGAATAAATCTAATTTATTTAATTTCTCCGAATTACAACCAAATTGAATGAAAATCATTTAATTCAATTAAATCCTATTATCCCTCCATCCACTTGCAAAATCCCAAACCCCTTCCTAATCCCTTCTAGAATCTTCTAATCGCTTCTAATTAACCTAACCCTCCTCTAAATTTTGTCACATCCCTAAGCAAAGGGAAGTCACTTCTCAAATGGCCCAAAGTCTTGGATAACCATTGAAGGTTTTCAACCTTCAACCACCAAAACCCCCAAAGTCTTTGAAAACCATTGAAGGCTTCCAACCTTCAACCACTTAATCCCCAAAGTCTCCAATAACCATTAATGGTTATTTCAAACCCTCCCACCTGGTTAAAACATTTGTTTTGACTCAACCTCTACCCAACCCAAGGGTCTCATCAGGTCATTAATGCTTTGACCATGATTATCTCTTAATCATTTGCACAAAGGTTTATCTTTGGATTAGATCCTAATTCATTGGGTAAACCTAACTTAGACTTGACCCTTAGCCTTTAGATAACCATGAGGTCTCCTCAGACCTTTAATGCCTCCAACCTCTTCTTTCAACCCAATCCTGTGTTGACATTTGTCATCATTTCATTGGTGCCAATTGTGCACATGGATCCCCAACTTTCAAACTTGGCCCTTGATTAAACCATTCAATCTTGACCATCCATTGCCCTGTTTGTGCTATAAATAGAGCTCTCATTCCTCCATTTTTAACAATCATCTTTCAAATTTGAAGCATCACACTTATGCTCAAATTCTTTCAAGCTTTCATTCCATATATGCTCATCATTTAGCCTCTTTTAGATCATAAATTAGACTAATATGCATGCTTAGATTACTTTCTTTATCATTTTAGTTCAATCATAGACTAAATATAGTATGCTAGGATAGTATTCATACTAACCCTGTCATCTTATCATTTAGTTTATTGCATTTCTAGCATCATACATAGCTTCATATCTATTTCATACTAAATCAATCAAAAGCATCTCTCGTTCTCATATTTGCCATCCCTAAACCATTTTGCTCAGTGATCTGAGAGCAAAAACGTTGGTTTGAGGGACATTGTGAGATAGAGAACCATGGGACCCTCCTTGGGAAGCTGAGTAACACTACGTTACTCCATAGCTTGCATCAAGAAGTCCTGTGTGTGTGTGTGGACTAGTATTCTAACATATTTTCATATATTAAGTTTTATTCGCCCACTTTTCCCGCATACAGATATTATGGAGCGAAGTTCGTCATTTAAAGAATCAATTAAGACAAGATTTGAGCACCCAAAGCAGATTTTAAATTTATCTAAGGATGAGTCATCTTAAGTAAGGTTTTCATTTAAAATTTATTCCATAACAAGTCGGCCTTAGGGTAAGAGACACACCTATTCATCCAAATCACCTATAAAAGAAGAGTTGAAGCACTCATTTTAACATCAAATCAAACAAATTATCTCTTCTTTCATCAAAAACCATCAGTGAGAGGTGGAAAAATAGTGCATCTCGCTCTCTAAGACGTGTGATCATTCTGAGCCACCTCATAGCGACGCTTTCCTTTGAGCGCTCAATGTGGAAAAAATGGTCAGTCTTTGATGTCACGTAAATCAGGGACCATGGCACTTATGGACAAGTTGTTTGAACTTATAGGATCATGTTGTCTCTACCTAAAAAATCCTCTCTCGGTTTCGAACAACTCGATTTCATTTTCTTGTGGTGAGATTTTTTCTGTCGCATCAAAAACCGTTAAAAACAGTCAATGAAAGGTGGAAAAATAGTGCATCTTTCATTTTGCTCATCATGGGAACAAACCATTAGTGTAATAACATCTGAGTGGTCAGGTTTACACTAGGTGCACTCTTGTCTTTCTCCCCAAGATGTCTGATCATTCTGAGTCACCTCGTAGCGATGCTTTCCCTTAAGCGCTCAAAATGGAAAAATGGTCAAAATTTGACGTCGCGTAACTCGGAGACCGTGGCACTTATGGACAATCCATTAAATCCTATGGGATTTTATTGTCGCTACCTAAAAAATCCTCTCTCTATTTCAAACAACTGGATTCCGTTTTCTTGTGGTGATATTTTTCTGTCGCATCAAAAACCATCAAAAATTGTCAATGAAAGGTGGCAAAATAGTGCATATTTTGTTCTACTTGCCGTGGGAATGAACTGTTAGCATGAGCACATCTGGGTGGCCATTTTTACACTAGCTATTCCCTTATCTTTCTCCTCAAGACATCTAATCATTTCGATCCACCTCGTAGCGACGCTTTCCCTTGAGCGCTCAAGGTGGAAAAAATAGTCAAACTTTGACGTCGCATAACTCGGAGACTATGGCACTTATTGATGCAGAGTCTTGTGCCTTATTCTAATCACACTCAATTTACCTGAAGATAATCAAACTCCAATCATCCAATACTAGGTTTCTCATCCTTTCACATCTTGTCTCAATGCACTCTCAAGGCATCACCCAACGACTCAAATGGAGTTTTCAACTTCAATGGCTTAACCAAACATAACTCAGTGTTTTAACACACCTATGATACCCTGAAACAAGGTTCCACATGCCCAAGTTGACTGGTTCACTTCCCAATACACAAAATTGCACTTAGGAGGCTTATTCTTACTAGCCCTTCAAATCGGGTAATTCAACAATAACTCAAAACTTTGCCAAAACACTTGGAAAAAAAATTGCATATTCAGATACCCATTTTCAATTTATTTAACATATGTCAGAATCAAGCACATTTTTTTTGGACCAACTTTCTAAACCAACACCATGTCCTACTAGGATTAGGCCTAATTATGCCACTTTTACAAAGCAACCCTATCACAAACTTCACTCCTCAATCCCAAACCCCCAAAAATTATTTATTTAGGATTAAAAACAACATATTTTCAAGGTTTCAAGTGGTGACATGCTCATCTAATCATCCAAACACCAAACCCTAACTTTTAGGACCCAAAACCTAGGGCTTCCTCAAAATCCCACTTCCAAACACTTCTAGAAAAAGGTAAAATACCACCTATTAAACATGTATAGACATAATCCAACATAAAATGATACCCTTTTTCAATGAAAACACTCAGACCTATACATGGCACCAGGTATGCACTCCTCAAATGATAACTTTTCAACAATTTGTGTTCACTGCTCCTTCATTTCACTCTTCCCTACATCCAAACCAATATGAGAGGCTATGATGCATTTTTCTAGACCCATTCCATGAGAAAAAGAAAGTACATAAGATGGAATGGGTCAATTTAACATTGTGACCCTCAAAACCTTCACAAAACTGTCAAAATGGCAGAATTCAGGACAGTCAACAATATGTACACAAAATGGATTGATTAAACCTTCAAATCAATGTCAAATGGACATTAAAACATTTCCCTATCTCTTCCAATGATAATCCAATACAATAGAACCCTACACGGACTGTACAACCAAAGGGAAGTTCATATTTGCACACAAAATATAGTAAACTATGTATGTTCTATTGCAAAATGATTGTTTTTACATATGCCAATGTCCAACCAACATCAACATCCACCAAAAACCTTCAAAAACCTCTCCCACAAGTGAGAATGATATTTTTAAACTCATTTGGGCTCCCAAAACCGGAAACAACATCCCTAACTACCATTTGAACTGACTAACCGTTGGAGTTCAAATTGAATTTGTTAAAGTTGACAAATTTGGACATTTTGACCTTATGACATCAAGAAAAGTGCAGAAAATGATAAGTTTCTTATTGAATATCCTTCAATACATCAAAAATCCTTCAAATGTATTTATAATCAAATGGTACAAATTTACTACAAATGTATTTATAATCAAATGGTACAGATTTGGGCTCTCAAAATTTGCAAATCAGCCCCATGGGCACTTTTATATATAAAATTTGGCATCTAATATAAATGATCAAGCTCATTACTGTTTATCTATACAAAATTTTGCATCTAAATATGTAAATTACAACTCATTTTTTATACAAAATTTAGCATCTAGATATGCATATTACAACTCATTGTTGTTTTTTTATACAAAATTTAGCATCTAGATATGCACATTACAACTCATTGATGTTTTTATATACAAAATTTGGCATCTACATATGCACATTACAACTCGTATGCATGTAGATCGCATCCAAAAAAGCGAAGTTACAACGTTTCACAAAAGACATATACAAAATTGTCAAAAAAATTTTACCATATTGTAGAATTATTCTTCTAGATGGCCCAAAATCAATCAAGTGAACTTTCTAGATCATCTCTAACCCTTAGTGTCCCAAGTATTGCCTCATGGTCAAATTCACAAACTTTCCACAAATCCTTGTTAAGAGGTCGACCACGATATTTAATCAAATGAATATTTGTTGCAACAAGAAGGTTTGAGTAATGAAGAATATGTCTATTTGTCTCAAAGTCCTCAAACAACTAGGCATTAGAATTTTTGATAGGGTACTGTATGCGGGAAAAGTGGGCTGATAGAACTTAAAATGTGAAAATTACCAGAAATACCAATCCACACACACACACAGGACTTCTTGATGCAAGCTATGGAGTAACGATGTGTTACTCAGCTTCCCAAGGAGGGTCCCATGGTTCTCTATCTCACAATGTCCCTCAAACCAATGTTTTGCTCTCAGATTACTGAGCAAAATGGTTTAGGGATGGCAAATATGAGAACGAGAGAGATTTTTAACTGATTTTAGTATGAGATGTGTTATAAGCTAGGTATGATGCTAGAAATGCAATAAACTAAATGATAAGATGACAGGGTTAGTATGAATACTATCCTAACATACTATATTTAATCTATGATTGAGCTAAAATGATAAAGAACTTATTCTAATATGCATATTCATGATTAATTCTGATCTAAAAAGAGGCTAAATGATGAGCATAAAGATGATGAAAAGCTTGAAAGTATTTGAGCATAAGTATAATGCTTCAAATTTGAAAGATGATTGTTTTGAATGGAGGAATGAGAGCTCTATTTATAGCACAAACAGGGCAATGGATGGTCAAGATTGAAAGGTTTAATCAAGGGCCAGGTTTGAAAATTGGGAATCCATGTGCACAATTGGCACCAATGAAATGGTGACAAGTGTCAACATAGGATTGGGTTGAGAGAAGAGGTTGGAGGCATTAAAGGCTTGAGAAGACCTCATGGTTATCTAAAGGCTAAGGGTCAAGTCTAAGTTAGGTTTACCCACTGGATTAGGAGTTAATCCAAGGATAAACCTTTGTGCAAATGATTAAGAGATAATCATGGTCAAAGCATTAATGGCCTGATGAGACCCTTGGGTTGGATAGAGGTTGAGTCAAAACAAATGTTTTAACCATGTGGGAAGGTATGAATTAACCATTAATGGTTATTGGAGACTTTAGGGATTAAGTGGTTGAAGGTTGGAAGCCTTTAATGGTTTTCAAAGACTTTAAGGGTTTTGGTGGTTGAAGGTTGAAAACCTTCAATGGTTATCCAAGACTTTGGGCCATTTGAGAAGTGACCTCCCTTTGCTTAGGGATGTGACAAATTTTAGAGGAGGGTTAGGTTAATTAGAATCGATTAGAAGATTCTAGAAGGGATTAGGAAGGGGTTTGGGATTTTGCAAGTGGATGGGGGAATAATAGGTTTTAATTGAATTAATTGATTTTTATTCAATTTGGTTGTAATTTGGGGAAATTGAATAAATTAGATTTATTCAATTTAGGATAACTATTTAATTAAATTTGAATTTAATTAAAAGTGGCTAGGGGGATTTAATTGAATAAGATGATTTATTCATTAAATGGTATAGTGAATTTTATTTAAATAAATTGAATAATTTATTTAATAAAATAGAAGAATGTGGATAATTTAATTAAATTGGATTTAATTAAATAGGGAAATGAACATAAAATATTCATTTAGGAATGTGGTCATTTTTATACGTCTACAGGTACCTTCATTTTATAGAAGGATAAGTTAATGCCAAAATCAATACAACGACTGATAAATAAATGATTTTAAGAGTCTCAATACAACTTGACACAACAATGGTACCTACTAATCCATGTCCCTGTCACAACAATGGATCTTATTGGGTACTCAATACCCTTTCCATCAACCACTGTAGAACTCAAATTCTTTTTGGCCTCAATACAACGACACAAAAAGTAATATGTTCCTTCTTTGTTGTTTTCATCCACAATAACTGCATCTACATGACCTTCATTTAATAGAAGGATATATGTTAATACCAAAATCAGCCTAAGTTAATACTAATAAATTGAGCTTAAAATTGATTTTACCCAAGTAACAAATTGCAACCCTTTACCTGGTTCAACTATGTCTGATACATGGTCAAAATCCACTGATGCTTCAATCTGGTTCATTTGTAGTGCTCTAGTAAGTTGATATGTATCTAGGGTTTGCAAAGGTCTACAAGACCATTGGTGAACCCACTCTTTTGATTCACATTCATCACACATAAAATGCATACACAAAGAGAAAAAGCATGCAATTTGTCTAGAATAAATAACTAGTGATGCTACATTTGAAGTTCTAAATGAATGCATGTCACTTGATCCTATAAGTGTATAACAATCTAGATAGTTTTCAATGTTAGATTCGCGTATTAACCAAAAAAATCTAAAAACCATAGACTTGCCTGCATTACGTGGTCCCATCGTAGAGTTACACCATTGTACCACCTTCGTACTTCAATTCCTCTCTGGTAATAGCTCTTTTCACACATGCTCCTGCACCATCAAGCTCTCCCTTTCCATGCCCTACCTCGGTGAAATTCTAAAAATGTTGCACACCGCTTGTCACATGCATCCTAGTCAACTAGTAGAACATCCTTGCATTCTTGAATTGTGTGGTGCAATTGTCTGACCATATTAAGTGTTGGTTGTATCTTATATCTATTTCCCTTAAACTATCATAGAAGATTGTAAAGCATCCTTGCAAAAATCTGAGGAATGAGTACGATCATCACTGATATAGAAGTGATATTCTCTTATAACCTTTATGTCCTCCTCGGTGCTATCATGTGCATGCATGAATGCTATGTGTACAAAAATTGTAACTTGTGTAGAGTGGTAATACATAGATTTTACTTCATTTTCTGACTTTAGTGTATAATTCTCAACAAAATCAACGACAAAGACAATAGTGCCAAGGGGGAAAGTGTCCTTATACAACTTGAATTGCTCATCTAACCACCTATCTCTATGTGTGTGACCTATGTACTCATACACTAGTTTCTCTTGAAACATCTTCATAAAATCAGCTATGCATATATCCCTTTTCACTAACTCACACCTCTTTAATTATTTTCCATCTTCAACACCATATGTGACTGACTTGTATTTTCCAATAGAAACTAGTTCCTTACCAATTTCATGTGTGCTATCCAGATGTAGGCATCTATGCAACTGTTGCAAACCACCACATGTAGGACAAAAACTTCTCAAACACATCATCTTATAGTAAATGCACCCGTCATCTCATCTACATAGTACACTTGAAATAAATTCTCTCGGTGACTTAGGAGGTGCTTGTAGACCACATTCCTGCAAAACATCGTTAGTGTGCAAAGTACAACATATATAGCAATGAATATCATAATGCATGGAAAATTCAACATGGACCTTACAACAACATGTAGTACATGCATGATTAATCTTAACATAAAATGGTTTTGTCATCTCAAAAAATCTTTGACTAATTTTAATCTGAGGAAAGCTTTGAAGAAACCTTTCATAAAATTGTGTTTGAGTTATATCTAAATAGTGTTTTGGATGTGGCTCACGATTTCTAATTCTAATTCTCCTTCTAACAACATCTCTTTGGTTGGGTAAAACCCTTGTGTTGTCATACCAATATTTCCCAATTAAGGTTCTTAGTGCATCAACAACAACCTTGTCCTTGCGTGGGAGTCTACTCGAGAATGCCCAAAGAGAATTATTGTTAGGATCCTTGATTTTCTCTCGCCTCTCTAAGGCATAGTATAATGTGGTTCTACTTATCCTTAATGACTTGCTTGTTTTGCTTATTAAATAAGGTTTTTTCATTTCCTTTCCCATTATGGTTGATGTGAGGACACGGTGAGTAACATTAGCATCTTTACTATGTGATTTCAAACCAATGGCTTGGTATGCATCAAAAATATTTTTCACAATGGTTCTTTCACTATTATTTTTGGATGTTCTTAACCCCAAAATTTTCTTTATTTCTCTAAATTTCAGATTTTTAATCATTTCAGAAATTAATTGGCATCTTCCACTTTGATTTAAGTTTTCAAAATAGAAATTCCAAATTCTTCTAATTGTTCTCTACAAATTCTTTTGGAAATTTTATCATGCATTGGCTTCACAATATTTTCATCAATGTCTATTAGGAACTTTGGTTTTCTACGAATTATTCTAAGAGGTGTTAAGATTGGTGCATGCTCTTCATTTTCATTAGGTGCATTATGTGTATTGATCACATCAAATTCAAATGGTGTATCTTCTTCAATTTCATTAACATGTGCATTCACCAAATCATTTTCAAATGGTGTATGTTCATTGCATTCATTAGGTGCATTCATCATATGCATTTGAATTGGTGTATGTTGATCATTTTGATTTGATGCATTCATCATATCAATTTCAATTATTGAATTTTCATCACTTTCATTAGGTGCATTAGATGACGTACCTTCACGTAATCTCCTCATATGCTCCCTTTGTCTTTCCTTTGCTGCCTCTCTTTGTTCATTTGTTCCTCTCTTTTTCTTTCCCATTGTCCTACACATAACATCATGATGACAATCCACAATCAAATAGAAAAAAAAAATGATCATCATTTTTTTATAATCTAAAGTAACAATGATAAAAATAACTTCAAAAAAAACTAAAATACAAGACAGATCAATCATGATCAAAGCAAAAAAATAACAAATGGTCATCATTTTTGTTATAATCTAAAGTAACAATAATAAAATAACTTCAAAAATAATCCAATATAAGAGACAAATCAATCATTTCAAAGAAAATTTGACAAAAAAATATGAAAACCTGACTATTACTATCCCAGAAAATCATGTGCAAAAGCAGTGGGGCCTTCAAACAACTTGCAATGTTGGTTTTTAGGTCGTTGGGCCTAAAATATATTAAGATTTTCCCATAACATGTACTAGTTATGGAAACCTAATGTGAACGTTCACAATTTCTCATAACCTGTACAGGTTATGTAGAACTAGAAGTTTTGGCCTTAGTTCTACATAACTCGTACATAGAACTAGGAACCAAATAGGAAGTGGAGAGGGAGAGGGAGAGGGAGAGAGAGAGAGAGAGAGAGAGAGAGAGAGAGAGAGAGAGAGAGAGAGAGAGAGAGAGAGAGAGAGAGAGAGAGAGAGAGAGAGTAGGATAAGGAGAGGGGGATGGATGGAGAGGGAGATTAGGAAAAGGAGAAGGGGAGAGGGAGAGGGGGAGAGAGAGAGAGATTGGGAGAGAGAGAGAGAGAGAGAGAGAGAGAGAGAGAGAGAGAATAGGGGATAGAAAGAGGGAGAGAGAGAGAGAGAGAGAGAGAGAGAGAGAGAGAGAGAATAGGGGATAGAAAGAGGGAGAGAGAGAGAGAGAGAGAGAGAGAGTAGGATAAGGAGAGGGGGATGGATGGAGAGGGAGATTAGGAAAAGGAGAAGGGGAGAGGGAGAGGGGGAGAGAGAGAGATTGGGAGAGAGAGAGAGAGAGAGAGAGAGAGAGAGAGAGAGAGAGAGAGAGAGAGAGAGAGAGAGAAAGAGAGAGAGGGGAATCAATACGACAACTACCCTCAACCCTATGTTCCCTAAACTATGTACCATCAGTCTTGTACCTTATACCATAAATCTTATATCCTACAACCTATTATCTAAAGACTATATTGGGGAGGGAGAGGTGATGACCTGGAGATGGGAGGGAGAGAGAAGAGGAGAGAGGGAAGAATAAAGAGAAAGAGAGATCTAAGAAGAGAGGGAGAGGTGGGTAGGGAGTGACTGAGAGACCTAGAGAGAGATGGGGTAGATAGGTGAGGGAGAGAGAGAGAGAGAAGAAAATAAGAGAGAAAAATAGGTATGGAGAGAGAGGTTGGGAGGGATAGGTAGATCAAGAGAACAAAGAGTGAGTGGAGAGAAACAATAGGAGGAGAAGAGAGATGGAGGGAAGAAGGTAGTGGTCTATGTGTTGACATCAATGCCAAATGGGGAGATTGTTGGTGTAGACACCTAAAATTGTCATGTCTAATTAAATAAATATCTCTATTTATTTAATTACTTTAGCCTAATTCTTCTATCAATTGAATAAAGAGAAGGGGATAGGGAGAGGGGGAGGGAGGGAGATTGGTAAAATGTGTGAGAGAGAGAGAGAGAGGGAGAGCATAGGCCTCCAAATCTCCAAATCTTACTAAGCCTCCATTATATTCTTGAAAGTTCAAGAATTTACTTTTATCTCCTGTCATATGATGTGAGCATCCAGAATCAATGATCCATTCATCCTTTACTTCAATTTTAGCTGTCAAGGCCTACTCTACCGGTTGGACTACAGCTGTCGGTTGATCTTCTGTTATAGCAACACAAACCCATCCATTGTCTGCTGGATCATCATCAGAATCATCAGTCACTCCTTCATCAGCTACATAACAAGATTTGTCTTTGTTCTTCTTAAATTTGTATCTCTGATATTCAGGATTAGGCTTGTATGTCCTTCTAGCTTCTTCTCTTAATCTAGCATGTCTATCAGGGCATCTTGAAGCCATATGACCAATCTTATTGCAGTTAAAACATTTAAAGGGTGCTTTACCTTCATACTTACTTCCAACTGGACCTTTAGGCATTTTTCTTGCAAATAGTGCTTCAAGCTCTTCAAGTTCTTCATTTTCTTTCCTACTTTCCTCAAGTTCTCTTGCATAAAAAGCTTTCCAATTAGATTTGTCAAATGATGATGCAGATGATGTTGATGCTTTAAAGGCTAAATCTGTCTTTATAGTAGCAACAAGACCAAATTCCTCAATTTCAAAGGCTGAAATTTTTCCAATCAATGTATCCCTAGTTACTGATGTATTAGGCATTGTTCTTAACTCATTTATAGCAATAACCTTCATTTTATATGCCGGTGGCAATCCTCTTAAAAATTTTGAAACAATTTCATCTTCACTTAAGGTTCCTCCACAACATTTAATATCCAAAACAATTTCATTAACTCTTTCCATAAAAGCAGAAATCCTTTCATCTTCTTCCATTTTCAGATTTTCATACCTGACCCGGAAGCTTTCAAGTTTTGCAATTTTGACTGTGGAATCTCCTTCATTCAATGTTTCCAAATGATCCCAAATAGATTTAGTAGTTGATCTATCTGATAATCCCATGATTTGTTGATCTATTAATGTTCTCAAAAGTGCTTCTCTTTCTTTGCAATCGTTTTCCTCATCTTTAGTCAAGTTAGGTGGATTAGGCTGACTGGAAGTAGCAGCAGTGTAAAGATGTCAATCTAGGATCTAACCCTAAACTACTCTTTATTCATAAATAAACTTAAATTTCAATCTCTAAGCATATTTTACACAAGATATAAGCAAACATCGAATATGGATATAAAAACATTCATAGATATATCACTATAATGCAAATGAATAATACAATTTCATACTAAGAAGTTCTTATTTCCTACTTAGGCTTCCAAATTGCCTAAAGAATATACAAGAAGATGCATCCGTCGATCTTTAGTTTGAGTCGCTTCCTTCTATCCTTTGTACGCAAACGAGAACAAGAATCAAGCACTTTTTCCACCCAACAGCTTACGCTTCCTCAGAATTCTTGGTCAATCAAGAATACCCGACCCTGCACGAATTGGTTTAATCAAAGAATTCGAAAGCAAGAGGGAATCTGGTGCATGCCTAGATAATATATGCATTTTCATTTTTCTACTTCAATCTAAGAAACAAGCATTCACTATCATACTAGGATGTGGTAGAGAGCATAAATAAGGAATTTCCATCATTTTCTATGGATAATTCAAACAATAACTCGGTCGAGTATATGCCATGCACAACAAAATAATAGTTGGAAAAAGCAACTATTCTCTCTAAAGTAAAAATCCACATTCGGCACCTGTCCTGGAAGGTAATTTTCTTACTCAAGCCAATCCCTAGCTTGGTTCCCTCGAAAACACTTTCAATTCGAGAATACAATCTTTCATTTCAATTCGAGAATACAATCTTTTATTTCAAACAAAAATAGAGATATCATTTTTTTTTTGCTTACTAATCATTACTTGCCTAATATATCTATTGAAGACAATCTTTCATATTTTGGAAAACGATAAACTTTCATAAAGAATAATTTCATAATCAATCTTTTGACTAAATAGGGTACATGCAAAAGAAGGTGTTATACATGTATGAAGTTAAACTCATATATAACCAAAAAAATATGCAAACACATTCTTAAAATAGAATTAAAACTAATTATTTTGGACAAAATACGTTATTAACAACATCTTTTCTCTAAATTCTTTTCTTCTATTCCACAATGGTTTACAAATCATTTCAAATAAAATAATAATAATTGCTACCCATTTGGACATTCGTAACTATTATCTAAACTTCCATTTCTATACATTTATTACCAAATATAACAAATAAAAACCATAAACAAGGAATTCTAACCTCTTGAAAACTTGGAGTGGTTTGTAAGATTTTGACCTTGACACTCTTTCGTCAAGTAGTTCCACGCCTTGTTCGCAAGTCTTTCTCCAACTATTCCTATCTCTATATCAAACTATCTCTATCTCTTACTCTCTACGATAATATCCAAATATCTTCTTCTCTCTTCTATTCTAACCTTCCCTTCAAGAAATTGTCGCTCTTCTCTCCTTGTGAAAATGAATAAAGGAATGTGTGTGTGTTTTCCTCTCGTCCTCCATCTCTATTTATTCACTTTTTCCCTACGTTTACTCCTTTATTAAGGGCTCGGTGATAGTAATTATTTACAAATCTTTTACCTTTATCTCCTCTTATTCTTCCACGTCTGTGAGATATGTTATTCTTTGATGTCACATCGATTAGTTCAACTAGCCACGTAGTAGTTGGTTCGATCTGTAATCTCCACGCATGTCTTTAATCACGTAGGTGTATAACATGCATAGTCTTTAAGTTAAATACACACACTTGTTTCGTGGCAAGATCAAGACTTTTATTGTTAAACCTTGCAATGGTTTCAATTTGAGCTTTAATTGCTACATGAGTTGATGCTTCTTATCGACTTCACCATATCTTATTGTTTGCTATAAGTTGCATTTATTACCTTATCTTGTTGCGTGGAAATGGAGAAGTAAAACTTCAGTTTCACATGTGCTACATGGGATGGAGGAAGTGAAACTGAGTTTTTGAACATGTGCTAAGGCTATTTCAACGCCCCAAGCAAGGCCACGTTCCCTATTTTTCTGCTGTAAACTGTTTGTTTGCTGCTTACCGATATTGGAACTCTTAATTTTGCACTTAATTTCATTATTCTATGCATTCTTAACGCTAACCATGGTCTATTTCCTTTGCATGCTAAGTTGCACGTTAAATTCATCCAATCCATGCATTTAGTCGCTGGCTTTTGCATCACTAATGTTAACTAAAGTCGTTGTTTTAATTCCCACGTTTGCATGCCATGTCACTCGACTCATATTAGTCGTTGAGTTAGTTGATAGTTTTGGTTTGATTAGTTTGGCCATGCATTAATTAAATGGAGTCTAAGCGGTCTTCATTTGGTCATGCGACATAGTTGCCTTTCAAACTAATTCCACCACCCATTAAAATGCAACTATCTAATATAAATAATAAACTTAGAAATATTTAAAGTTTCTATTTTATATTCCTAATTTACAATATAAATAATAATCTAATATATTTAAAGTTATAATATATATATATATAGTTTGCGTATATGTTAGATAAATACGTTTTATGAATAGTCGTTTTATAGCTTATAATAATATTCATCTTAAAAATCTATATTTACGAATATGTGTAATCGACAAAAATCAAGTTGTCTACCAAACGACTAATCATTTTATAAAGTAGGTCATATAATTCAATTTATTTAACGACTAATTAATCATACTAAAATATTTAATATAAATCATGAACTATATTCACTTTTGAATATACAAGTTTATAATCCATTACTAATTCGTACGACTAAAATGAAATTCCAAAAACTAGACATAATCGATAATGAAATCATGGAATCACTATATAATTCAATCATTAATAAAATTTTCATCCTATATGGTCGAATTTAACATAATATTTCATTCATAAATGCAAAGATAAATGTATATGCATATGTGGTGTGTGAGATTCCCTTTTTCCATCGAAGTCATTTAGTTAAAAACAATTCTACCTGATTTGTGTTCTCGCCTTCGACCCCCTTCACCTCATCCTGCATTACTTGCACTCAAAAGTTTATCAATGTTGACAAACCCAAAAGAATATTAAATGTCGAATTTCATATCAATTGCAGGAGTAAAAATGCATACTATATTTCCTCACACTAGATTATGAATGATCTAATCTATTTTAATTTCAAAATCACATTAAAACTTTAAATTGCACATTATTAAATAAAACGATTCGTGACAAGCAGTATAACCATTCTTTGTAACTTCCCAGATGTCCTTTCCAATGCAATTCGGATGTGTCTCCATTCTGATCTTCCATATGCCATAGTTGGTTCCATCAAGTTTAGGATTGTCCTTCCTAAAATAGTTAGTAGATATTGGATCTCCTCAAGTTGTTAAACTTCTACAAAAGAGGACTAGGCTCTGATACCAATTGTTAGGTCTCAGAGACAACTGAGAGGGGGGGGGAGGGGGGGGGGAGGGGGGGGTGAATCAGTTGTCTAATAATATTAATCTAAAAACAACTTAATCAAATTACTGTTTAATACCGGTGGAACAGTCTGTTATACCGGTGGGTAGATTTAACAGATAAATGCAATATTGGTAAATATTAATGCATGAAACTAAAAGACAAAGTCATCCACAACACATAACACCAATATTTGTATGTGGAAACCCTGTAAGGGGAAAAACCACGGTGGGAAACCTTACCCACAATCAGATGATACTACTGCAGATAGTAAGTGTACATAAATGGGATCTGCACATGCAGAAAGGCCAAGTGCCTAGAGCTCACTGCTCAATCACAAATGGGAGTCACACTGACTACAATTGGATGGTTAAATCCAATAAGAATGTACTACACAAAATAGCATCTTCATATGTTGGATTCAATACTGGTGTAGTTCTAATATGCTATCACAAAAACCTAGCTTTACCTTCAAATGATGTCTGCATGTATAGCTCTGCTTAATCTCGCATATACCTTCGCACAAAACCTTTTTCACATTCCTCCATCGATCTTACAATTAAGACCTTACATTTATACCATAACCTAAGACCAATTTTAGTAGGTCGGCTCTACAAGTTATTACAATAAAATCATTTTAGAAACAATACAATATCCGATGTAATAATCGATTGAACATATCGGCTTAAAGCATTTACAATAATAATTACTCAACTCCATAACATGTTGTGTTGATCTGGAAAAGATAAACCTACCGGTGTAACCCTGGACCTATTTGCCAGGAACAACAAATATGCAAATATGAATATGCCAATAAGAAATTCTCCAAAATAAGATGTCCCAACAATGTCTTCGACATTACCAAGTGTTTTCCAAGTCATTCCAAGTTCCGGTGATCATTATTTCCTACTGGTGTGCTATGTACCAGTGACTGTGCAAAAGTCACTTGCTTGCCGGTGAATGTTGTTGGATCTCCAAAGTGCTAGAGTTTTAGTAGGTGTTGACATCAATGACAAAACCATATCAAAATACCAACAGAGAGCCCCTAAAAGGGGTTGGGTCAAGCTAAACTTTGATGGAGCTTCCCGAGGGAACCGAGGTCCTGCAGGTATTGGATGTTGTCTACATGATGAGGGTGGGAGGGAGCTGGCTAGGCTAGAAAAACCTATAGGGTTTGAATCCAATAACAAGGCTGAAATCTTAGCCCTAATTGAAGGTCTCCTTTGTCAAAATAGGGGTATTCACAGACTGGCCATTGAAGGAGACTTAACCATTATTGTCAATGGCCTTAGAAAAGGTTCTCTGCTTGATTAGAAGTTGAATGCGCTCTTGTCTAGAGCTCTTGGTCTCCTTAAATATTTCAAGAAAATGACCTTCAACCATATCTATAGAGAAGGAAACTCTAGGGCGGATGAATTAGGTAATGCAGGAGTTGATGGGTAGTTCATTAGTTAGGAGGGAGTCCTCCTCCTCTGTTTTAGCTAATTGGTTGGTTATTCCAGGCTTCTATTTTTGTTTAGCTTGGCTTGGAGTCCCCCCGGGGTCTTTTTTCCTTTTCTATTTTTTTAGAAATGTGGCCATCCCCTTTTTTTGAAGGAGGAGAGTCTCTGCTACCTTAGGGGGCTAATCCTAGATTGAAGATGGAAGGAAGTGTTCCTATCATCGCTCTAAGCTGGGGAAGTTTAGTGAGCCTGTCTCTAAGCTCTTAGAATATATTTATGGTTCTCTGGTCTTTTTCGTGGAAAACTTATTTCCATATATCTTCTTTAGATCTCCTCTTAGAGCCTTATAAGATTTTACATCTATTGGTATACATATGCATATTTATATAGACATTCATATATATAAATAATTATAGATATATACATGCATGGATGTATATGTATTAATATTCATATAGATATATCGTAGACCAATAGGAATAAGAGATTATAATTCTTTAAGAGTTAGAATTATGTATTAATTTATTTTATATTCTATATATATTTATAGCTACGATTTAGACCATATTTATTTATGGATTTTAGCCATATTTTAGAGTCAGCCAAAACCTTTTCAGGACATCTTCTATCAACAACTCCCCTCGATTAGTACCAAATTGATAACATTCTTGTGGTGTTGATGTGACTTCCCTTACCGTGATAGCCAATAATTGCTTAGAAACCCGTTCATGTAGAGGCGATGGTATTAATTACCTTGATCCTGGAGATTGTTTCAATTGCATCTTGGCCCTTCGATCTATGTCATTCATTAGTGTCCATCGTCCCTCTTAGGCAAGATGAGCTGTATTTCATGAAGCCTTTTAATACTAGTTCCATTAAGTTTTACTTGCTTGGGCTCTGGCTTATCTATATTCTAGCAACTCCTATGGATACCCCGCTAAGATTAATAGGGCTCAAGCAGCAAATGGCTTTTGTAGGAGAAATTAAGGAGGAGAGATTGAAAGGCATCCCGGTCTTTCCGAACCCCTTGGTCATCAAGGCGGTCATGAAAATCCTTGGGAATGATTATATTATGAATGAAGACTGCACCAAAGCCAATTCAGACATTTTCGCAATATTCTTGGCATTGGCTATGCATTTTGAGAATGATTGGAATGTGGTAATGAAACTTTGTAAAAAGGTCTTCAAGAAGGAACTGCTTGGAGAATTGGACCGGGTGGTGGTTAACATTGACGAGGAGCTTTCTGCTCTGAAGCCTGATGACGTGCCTAGATTCCCAATTTTGTCAATTGAGGATCTGATAGCCTTTGAAGCCTACAACCCAATTAGGCAAAGGAATCTCTTCTTCCTCATGTGGCTTCTGTAGGTTAGGAAACCGACGTGCAACAGGTGGTTGGCTAACTATCTAGAAGCAGAGAATATTGAAGTGGTTTCAGATGATGTGGAAATCCTTCCATCCCCTGCTTCCTCCCCTGCTAATTTGCCAGCCAACTCCGGAGAAAAGGCTCCACAAGAGCGGGTCAGGAGATGTCGGGCTAGTTAGAGGGGTCCGTTATGGTTTTAGGCCTCCCGCCTCTTTATGACTCTCAAGTGTTTAAAGTTTGTTTTTTGACTAGATTAGTCAAATCTATCTTTAGACATACGACTGTTAAGTAGGATTTTTTACTCTAACTTTAGTTTTTCTTCTATCCCTTAAGCTGGGTCATCCCTTTGCAGCTTGGACTTAGATTTTTGAAAGTGTTTATGGATTAAGTATATTAATCTTATCATCTTTACTCTAGTAGTATTTATTTATCTTTTGTGAACTGATGGCCCTTTATGATTGGAAATGTGTTTCAGTTCGTTCCAAGCTTTTAAACAGTTGCTATCTTCTTTTCTATATATATATATATATATATATAAGTAAAATTTCTTATCTAGATGTATAGATATATTTGTCTGGTTTTGTTTAAGTAGTGTTTGGCCTTTGCTTTCTTTTGAATGATGATGGATGATTCAGTAAGGTTCTATGTTGATTATGCAAGCTTCTTTCTGTAATTCGGTTCAAGGTTTTCTCCTTCTTCCTCCTCTCTTGCGCGAGATGTCTGTCTATGTTTGAAAGGTGGAAACCATCTTGATTTCTCTTTGTAGTAAGCAGGAGAGAAACAATCTAACTTTGATTTGGTCTTATTGTCCTTTTCAAATGGCTCTATCTCCCAATATAATGCTATGATATTGCTATTCTATGATTTGGGCTTCAAAAACTCTTAACATTACTTATAGTCTCTGAGGGTGTTGTAGATTAATTATGAAGGTTTGGCACCACCAGTTGTGCGGTTTTTTCGGGCTAACATCTCTTGGAGTGATTGATGTAGGATAAGTTTGAAAGTTTTTTGTAGGTCTGGTCACGATTAGCCTTGCAGGGCCTTCCCCTTGAGGGTTTCGGAGCTTTATTATTCATTCAGGGAGTCTCTTGACATTGCTATCTCATTTAAGCTTTGTAGTGTATCTCCTGGCACTGATCTTAGCCATAAGATCTTTTGTAGATCAAGGCAATAAAGGGCGATGCAAACATCATTTTTTAGGAATGAGCAGTTTTCTTAGAATTTCAAAAGTTTAGAATGATATCTCTCTGTCATATAGCTCAGCCTGGTGGGATTTTCCCAAGGACTATTGTATCTTGTTTTCATTCTTGTTAAGTGTATCATTAGATTCTGATCCTCTAAGGGATCTGGGCGAGACCAGAGGTTTTCTTCCTCCATTCTTTCCTACCGGTGTCCACAATGAATGGAGTATGTAATCATTTTCTTTAATTAATAAAAAATTTTAGGCTTTGGCCTTTTACCGATAAAAAAAAATCAAAATTTTTATAATTATTTTTTATGATTATTTAATATTAATATTAAAAAAATTAAAGATTAATAATATATACTAGAGATATCCTTTTCGAGGCACCTATTTTATTTGACTTTTGGGTCTAAAATTGATTAAAAATAGGCACCTCGAGAAGGATATGCTAGTGGGAGTGGTACCACCCAACATGGAAAATATAAAATAAATCAAAATATAATTATATAGTATCTTTTTTATTAAAATAAATCAATATATAATTATATAGTATCTTTTTATATTATTATGTATAGAAATATGACATTTTATATATCTATTTAGACTATTTTCAATAATATATGTGTTGCAATTAAACTTTATTTAATGGCAAGTACTATGGCTATGATTAGTGTTAGGGTTAAGATTAGTGTTATAGTCAGGTATAATGGTTACATCATGGTTGGACTTAGAGTTATGATTAGGGTTAGGGTTATGATAATGGTTAGGGTTTATATCATGGTTAGGGTTAGCATCAATATTAGGGTTTGGTTTTCCTCCAATTTAATTTATTATATTTTTTTAAATAAATGTCAATTATTTTTAATAAGTAATATTTTTACAATTAATATTTATGATTATTTTATATTAATATTAAAAAAATTAAAGATTAATAATATATATTAATTTTGTTGGTACTGGCATAGATGTTTTAATTGCAGTTTTATTTTTGCTATCAAGATTGAGACTCTATTAAAGTGTTATTGTTGAATGCTTATATTAGAAATAAGATCCCCCATTTTACTGATCTATTTCGTCAGATTTAAACAATTTAATTTATAAAATTTTATGAAATCATGATAAATTTTAAAAAAATTAAATTCTTTTCAAATAAAAATAATAGAATTATATATTTCTGATAAAGCAACAAAATGTTGTTTCACTATATTATTTATTATTTATAAAATCATGTATTACAAGCACAGGCCCAATATATAAAACCAATAATGAGTTACAGGCACAGGCTTATTATAGAAAATCACATAATAAATTACAACCACAGGCCCAATATAGAAAACAATTGATGAATTACAAAGACGGGCCCAATATAGAAAATCACATAATGAATTACAAGCACATGCTGTGCAGATTTTCAGATATCTTCATCATTTTTGATGTTGGTATGGAGCACAAATATCGCCCCTGTTTTTATGAGAGATCGAAAGATCCTTGCCCTTCGGTAATGGCATATACCAGTCTATCACGCATTGTCTCCTGCAATTATTATTATTATTATTAGAAACATTTTCTACCATAAACAATAAACAAAGAGCCATTAAAGAACATATAAATGTCCTTGATTGAGTGGGGAGGAGGCCAAACCTTGGTTGAGTATGGGGGAAGTTTAAGGTAATTTGCACAAGTCATAACACTTGGCAAGTCCATATCAACAGCCTCTGTTAAATTGACGGGATTCTGCATTTCAAAGAAATATGATTAGAACATGAAAGATTCAAAGAAAGCCCTTAATGAGGTTAAACATGTAAATGTGAGCAATGCACTTACTTTGCGAACAACAGTCAATTGTGGATTTAGAGAACTCAGACCCCCTGGAGGAAGGTTTGGAGAACCAGTAACAAACTGCAAAAATGCTCTTTGCAGCTTTGGTGTGAATGCTGCCACGATCTCAAGAAACTTCAGGAAATGGGAAAAAGAACGTTAGGGTATAGCACATATAGGGTTTTTACAGTTTCAAAATTTTGGAAAAAACATAGAACTATTCTGAGTAAAAGTATCGGTATTGTTTAAAGAAAAGTAGAAAACGCTCTAAAAATCCATACATAAGAGCTGATGAACAAATACTCACATCCAATGCGAAAGGACATTGAGCCGTATAACCATGATCGAATTTGATGTGATCACATAGCATTTCAGCCTGCTGAATTTGCTTACAAGTCAAGATCAAACATTGATAGAGAATGTAAGATAAAAACATCAATTAAACCACATTATACATACCTCCCATAAGTCACGCTCCCCACATATAAGAGTTTCCAATTCCTTTTCTGAAAATACTTGCAAAGTCGAGATGGGAAACACCTGTAATCGATAGAAATAAGCATTCAATCAGCAATCATTCCATAAAAATGCACATGATATTTTGGGCAAATGGAATTTTTTATAAATCAAATCTAGAATTAGTTCTGTAAAAATTACGAAAACCAATAGATCAAATTGATAAAAAACAAATCTAGAGCTAGTTCTAATGAAAGCTCACTCACCTGATTAAACCCTTTTCGAAGGGCCTCAATTTGTGGCATGATTCCTGAAGCAATAGTTGCATCCACAGCCAATGAAACATACTCATCTATGTTATCTATGGTAACCTGCAGAAAACAAAAATAAGATGAATCCAACTAGAAACAGAAATCCTTTACATTATAGAAAGGTAACTTCACCACAGAGATGAGTATTCTTAGAACTTACCATGATGCTGCTCCCTCCTGGTTTGAGAGGGTAGTCCGGGAAGCCAGGAAGGGTGAAATCAAAGCAAAGGTCTTCAATGTTTGCACCACGGTAATGTAAACTTGATATTTCTTTGCTCTTATCATCTGCCATTGACTCCAAGTATTGCCTTCGAGCAGCAAGAGCTTGCATTTCTTGCAGTATTGTTCCTAGCCCAATGTCAAAGTACTTGATATCATATAAATCAAGATCCTGGTAAGCACAAATAACTTGTCAGTTCCAATTGATACCCTAAATTGAAAGAAAGGCTGTATCATCAAAGAAGCTTACATTCCCAAGAAGCAGCTTATAAAATGCTCTGGAAAGAGGCAAATCCAGAAGTCGGCCATCCTGAAGAGCTTTAGCCATTAGAAACCCAAGAAGGGTGAAATTCTCTATCACATGAAATTTTTCACTGTCAGAAGACTCTGTATGAGGTGAGTAAGGACGAGGGAATAATCCCAGAGATGCCTGAACTGATTCCTCTGCATTTGTCCTCCACATTCCAATTTTACTCCTCTGTAATTCATGACTTATAAGTGTATAGAACTCAAGAGTTGGACCCAGACCGCTGCCAACCTCATTATTATACTGAATTTCAAGAGCAACCTTCTGCCCTCGGCACAAATGCATCACTTGTGCAGCTGCCTTTAATACATGCTTTCGTGAAACACGAACCTTTAGGCGTGGTAGCCTAACAGCATCATTGTTTCTCAAATAGGGATCTGGAGGAATCTCATGTGATGCACAAAGCATAAAATATTGCCTTCTTATCTCAAATGGAAACAAAAATGGGCAGTTTTCAATCAACTGGTTATACCAATTTGGCAAACGGAAAGTAGCCAATGCCTCTGCATCTTTTAGCAGATATGCTAGTTTTGGAGTAAGCTTGCCACTAAAAAATTCTTGTTGAGGAACCGTGGGACCATTAGCTTTCAATTTATCTAGGCTTTTCAATCTCCCTTTTGCAAATGCATCAGATAAGCTGTTAGCTCTCAAACAAGGAGCTAATTTGTTTATTTCATCAAGAATTTGAAGCAGCAATAGAATATCGTTTGTGCTATCCTTCTCTCCTATATTATAGGGTAGCGTTCCTTGCAAAATTTTGCCAATACAAGGCAAATTCTTCAATTTCATCAGTCTAGCATACATTTGATGTTTTTCAGTCAAATTCCTCTCTCGGGGTTTGTTTGCTTTCTTATATCTAATTTTATGCACTTTATGCTGAATCGATTCATTTATCCATTTTGAATCAGAATGATTTGGATCGTCTCCTTCAACTTGCACACTTTTTTGAATTGCTTCATATACTGTTGATGATCTATCTAGCAGTTTACCTCCAATGAAAAAATTCAGCGTAGGATGTTCCCTACTTCTGCTGGATCCTTTTGAACAAATAGATGATGCTCTTATTGTTGGAACACCTGCTAAAGAATGAAAAAAAATGCCCATTTAATATTAGAATTCCCTTCTATAAATTCTCTAATTTTAATGACTTAATATGACTACAAACCAACCTTCTATTCCACTTGCATCTGCAGGATCACTCAACAAAACGCCATTCGCCCCATCAATCACACAAACTGAAGTTGGTTCCTCCAACAATCCCTGAAAATACATATAAAATGGTGAAGACAATAATCAGAGCCATATACAGATATTTTAAACATATTTGCATTATCATCTATTCTCGTATTTTTCTCTGCAAATAGGATATGTAAAGATTTTCAAAATATTACTATTCATGGTCATGATTCATCCATAGCCATAATCTGTCAAAGCTTAACAGGACCAGCATAAAGATCCTACTTTTGGAAACAAAAAGTGCATCAAATGGACACTAAATACAGCATTACACACAGGAGCATCAAACAAAAACTGGCATCCTTAAACACAAGAGCATTAATATTATTCTTACAAATTAAGTACTGCGTATTAATCCATCAATCATATTGTGTACCGGTACCTTTGACTTATTGAAACATTTAAGAAGGTTGCCAGCAGCTTGTTATTTAAACTTTCACAGTTTTCATGGGCATTCTACTTCTAAATAATGACCAAAATGTAATTATATAAATCTAGGAGTCAGTTGGAACCATGGAAAATCATTCTTGCATACCTCATCAGTAGATCCTCCTTGCTCTTGTTTTAGTTGTGGTTCTCTCTCTAAGGCATCTCCCATTGAAGCCCCAATTCTTATTTGTTTGTCATTGAAATCAGTTGTAACACTGCTTGAGACTGATTCTCCTCCTTTCGATAGTGTACAATTGGTAGAATTTTCCGTTGTGGTTGATGGCCTTGATCTTGCTGAGGATATTCCTTCTGCAGCAGCTTCTGTAGTTGTTACATGGGTACGAGGCTCAGCCACGCTACTAGTACAAGTGGTTTCAGTTTTATTTATCTGCAATCTACGACATAGATAATCTTCAATATCAGCGATCCTAGCCAAAGGCTCTACATATAAAATATTTCGAGGGTGGCTACTCAAACATCTTTCTTCTTGTGCTCTACACAACCGCAGTTTTAGAAGATCATTATTGTCTTGTATAGGAAAATCTTCGGAGGAAAGTGCATCCTGCAGCTTCCGAACTAAAACCGTCAAAGGAGTTTCTTTTCCATGAACAATCAGAGGAAGAGAGATATCAACAAATGTCTCGAGTCTTTTCATTGTTTCTAACTGATGCTCAATGGAATCAGCTTTTAACATCTTATCTCTTTTCAAGTCCCTGCCTGCAAAATAATTTAGTAAGGATGCCACAACCCCACTTTTAACAAACTCAAAAGTTGATACGCCATCATCTTGGCATAGTTCGGCCAGAATATTAGCAATGATTGATGGTATTTCGTTGTTATCAGTGACAGCACAACTTCTTTTACCCTTTCGTTTTGATATCCCCACGCCCTGTTTGGCGTTGCCTTCAAATTTGCCATTTAAACCATAATGACTTTTATATTCAACCCTACTCTGTTTGGCCTTCATTGATTTACCCATCAAATCACACAAGGCCCTATCTAACTTCTTACAAAGATTTATCAACTTGCAAAAACTTTTTGTAGCTCTAGCCCCTGAATTTGAAACAAAGTATGTAGCCTTAAATTGCCTTGCATGAGCATTGACAATTTCTTCTATTTGATTTACTTCACTTTCTTCTTCACTTTCTGACCATGTATTCCATGTTGTATGAGTTTTATCCTCTCCTGAGACAGTGCTCCCTGTAGATATAAGTGTACCCACTGCATGAAAAACACCTTCTCTCATGAACATATTGAACATAATGTCCGGAAGTTTCTGAATTAAAATTTCCGCCATCTGTAATGCTGCAAGTGAAATTTCAAAATCTTTGCCAGATAAAATTCCCGCCAAAAATCTGCAGATATGTGAAAAAACAAGTTGTGGGTGTTGAAATATAAAAGCCAAGAGGTAAACATTTCAAAAATGACTGCACCAGGTGAGATATACCTTGATATGTTGGTTTCCTTTAATAATGGCTGCAAAATCTCTGGAGTGCTGAGGTACAATAGTTTGCTGATAACTTTCAGACATTGGCGGCTAACTTGAGCATTGATGCTTGGACCATATATCTGCAAAAGCATTGACAATTATATACCGCAAACTAATGTTAATGCTAAACTAGATTCAATTTATAGTAATTGTTACCTGAATCATAAGTTGAAAAAGATTCATTCCAAATTGCACCAAAAGCTCAGGTTTTTCTTGAAATAGCTTTTCTCTAGCGGAGTTATCTCTATCATCACGTTCATCACTGGTGGGAAGTGAAATTTTCTCATTGGATACGGATGGAAGAAGATCATTCACAAAGGAGACAATCTTCTGCAACTGTGGGAAAAACAATGTCGAGTCAATTAACAACTGTCCCGAAGTCTAATAACAAATATACAAATTGAACATGGAACAAATATCTTTAAAAATCGGAGAGTGAACCTGATTAGTTGAATTGTTTGAAAACAGAGGAATTGTAATCTGCGATACAATGCCAGAAGCAGTAAGAATATCCCTAAGGATGCTAGAGATGCCCATTTCAATCATTTGCCCTGCCAATACAGCAGAAGCACTTGCACATGTTGAAAGCAGTCCAATCACAGCCTGGAGCAAACCAAAAGAGTTATTTCAGCACTTCCAATTAAAAAAAATCACATTGGGATTCAAATGCCCTTCATCCAAATAATCTGAAAAAAATACCATGAATCCTGGTGAACTAAGAGATGCCTGGCCACTGACTGAGTTGGTGACAGATATCAAACTTATAGCTTTGGCTACCAGGCCATAGTTAGAAATCTCTTCTAAATTCTTTTGAGAAGCAGCTGCAGCTCTTGCTATTTGAGATAAACAGACACATGCATGTTCTACCATCTGAAATCCAGCACATTTTTTATTAAACAGTAATCCCATTATTAAGTGAATACTGAACAAGTAGCTAAATAACAATATCTTGAAATAAGAGAACTAGACCACATTGACCCATAACACGGCATGAAACGAGAAACTAGTGATAAAAGTCACTCCATCTTCAGATCCCAGAGTTGAAGACTACAGTGTATGATGGCAATCTAAAGATAATCTAACAGTCCGTGGAAAATGAGAATTTAAAAGGTACCTTAGCATCAGGATCTGATAAAACACCCAACAGTATCGGAACTTCTTCCATAACCAAACCAATGGTAGATGGTGAAAGCTCTAAGCTAATTTCTGCCGCAGTTGACAATGCATGTTTCTGTAAAATTTTAAATTTGTTAGCGACAACATGTAATTCAAAATTCAGAGAAATGTACTAAGAGGCCTTAGATTAGAAAACTACCTTAATAGCACTAGAAAAAATATTCAGATTTAACAATAGTGCCATAAAAGCACCATCACGAAGGCAGTTAGATGCACGCCTGCGAGCGATCTTCTCCAATGCCAGTACAGACTGCAGTGCAATGGAAGACACCGTTATAATAATATATATATATATATATATATATATATCAAATTTGAAACTACACAAACTGCATTGCACCAAAATATATAGCGGTAGTTTTTGATTAAGGAAACATGAATTTTGAAAGGGTTTTAAGCATTAAATCTCATCAAAACAATAAAGATAAAATGTAAAATTGCTTTAAGAACAATCATAGATAAAATGTCAAATTGCTTTAAACTTTTAAATTAAAAAGCATAAACATACCTCCTCTGCTAAATCCAAGTAATATGACGTGAGCAAGTGCTCACACATTACTGGAATCGCACCTTCGAAAACAACATTCGAGCAATACCAGGGGAAAATATCGCAAATGTATGTTAAACTTCTAGTAGCCAATAGTTTGATTTCAGGACTCCCCTGCTTCAAATACCTTACTGAAATTGGAATAAAAGAATCCACATGAAACTCTTCAGACGCCATAGCCAGAATTTCGCAGAGGTTAGTCAGAGCTGCAATTTGAGTGATATCATCTGCTTCTTCGTCTTGTAGAGTACATAGAATAGAGTGTAACTGAGAATTAGAACTTCCCAAAAGAAAATCCTGCTCCATTCCTGCGAATAAAATAGCTCTTCAAGAATTTAATTGTATATTGTTGAGAAATTTCAATCAATTTTAGAGAAGTATTTACAGTTTCCCTTTGTTGTTTTTCAATGGTGAAACTCAACTTCTATTTTTTTGGAATTAAATAGACTTGATTTTCTTAGATTGAAGTGAGCCGACTATTTGAAATGAGTTAAAAAAGCGCACTGTTTTATTAATTTTATAAAATTAATTTTTATTTATTTTTAAATAATATGATAATAAAGTATTATAAACACCTTCTTAACCTAATGGTTGTGGTTTCCAGTGGATTGATCGACCGATTG
Source organism: Cryptomeria japonica (assembly GCF_030272615.1). Classification (NCBI taxonomy): domain Eukaryota; kingdom Viridiplantae; phylum Streptophyta; class Pinopsida; order Cupressales; family Cupressaceae; genus Cryptomeria; species Cryptomeria japonica. Next base: position 170,815,900 of record NC_081412.1, on the reverse strand, counting down.
ATTTGTTCACCTGTTAAGGTTTCTTCTTGTCACCGAGATGTGGCACACTGTCGTCATTATTGGTCCCATGGTAATTGGACATAAGTGTACTTGTAATATCTAGTTACGACTAGATCCTTTCAAGATTTGCTTATAATTACTTGATGGATAAAGTCGGTCGACATTAAGTTGACGAGCTTTGGCTCAGAAGATATTTGGACACTAGCATTTCACATGTGTTTGTATTCAATTGGCATGAACTACTTGCCTGGTGTCGTATCCCCTGGTTTGATGACTTGCTATTTAACAATGGAATGCCCTCATTTTTCCATCAAACATTTGCTTTCTTCACTCGATGACTTGCTATGGAGACCCCAATTCTCCTTGAAGCTTCTTGTCGACGAATGGCCTTCCTGGGTGAAATCACTGACAGACATATGCAGGAGGTCCTCTACTCTCGACACCCTCTTATTCTTCACAGCCTTAAAAGGATACTGGGGAAGGAATTTCTTATGGCTTATCATAGGTACAGAGCCAATGCCGATATCTCGACCTTTTTCCTTGCAATGGTGATATACATGGGGACTAGCAAGTAGAGAGCAAAGTTGTTAACAAATGGTGTTTAAACATCGCCTGTTGGGGGAAATTGATGTTGCATTGGACAATATTGATGCCAACCTGAGAATACCGCTTCCCCAAAATTACTATATGTCCTTGGGCAACGGGGTGGGGGTGAGGAAGTTTGTGATTTTACAATAGATGAAAGTTTGGGAAGGATGAGAATACCGATGGTGGAGGAAAGGCCCTGCCATACCGACGTCATAATGTAAAAAATACCGAGCTTGTTCTGGTAATGAGGAATTCTCTTAACCACGAATGTAATGATGCCCTCAAGGCAACAAGGAACGAGTGTGCCCTAAAGCTGGTTACTCCCAACTCGGATTGCATTAAGGTTTTGACCCCCAATGACGCCCTGAAGTTAAGGAATTATTGCAAAGAGCATTGGCTTTTTGCAAAGTGGGGAGGAAATGATCAACCCCTTGCAGAAATAGCCAAATGGTGGAAAGAGACATTCCAAGGATAGGTAAGTATCACTGCCCTAGCTAATAACTTTCTGTATATTGAATGTCATGAAAAATCATTGAAATCTAAGCTATTGAATGAGGAGCATGTTTTTTACAAAGGAGTGAATTTTAATTTTATCGAATGGCAAGCCAAATTCGATGCAAAAAAAATTGAATTCAAATCAACCTCGAAATGGATTGAAATTCATAATGTTCCTATTGAATTAATGCATGCCAAAATTCTCATAGAAATTGGGGATATATTAGTCAAATTCTTAGCCGTAGAAGTGAAATGGTTGGAAAAATCCGACATCAAAATTTTAATAAAAGTAGACAACCTGGCATGAAGAATTTAAAGAATATTACCCTAGAAACAATAGATGGTAATTATATCTTATCTCCAGTATGGTATCATGGCCCGGTCTCTAAGAATTTATCATTTTGCAAAAGGACTAACCCTAGCATACAAAAACCTCAAGCCTCGAAAATAGATAAGCATAAAGAAACATTTGACATAGTAGATATTCAATTTAACAACGAAATTGGTGGTTTCATCATAAATAATGACCCTCAAGAGGTATATAATAATGCAATGGGATATGCTCAGCCTGGTTTGGTTAATCCTTCGCATAAAAATAATCAGGAGGGCTCTGAGAGCGGTGGGTGTCAGTCTAGGATGGACAAGGAGATATCTATCCCAAACCCTGCCTCCAAAATTGAAGAAGGAGAAATAGTGTCGAATAAGGCACCTCTCCTTGCTTCCACACTAGCATTGAATAAGCCCCCGTAAAATAATTAGACTGTAATTTTTTATGGAAATTGTCCTACTTACAAAAATGTCCAACTAGGAGTGGTTAACCCTTCGCATGATAATATATCATTACCATCACCTCTTAAGGTGGTCCATAATCAGGAGTTAGGTAGAACCAAGGGGGAGGTTATGAAATTGGTCTCAGTAATAGATTAGAGACCAAGCTAAGGGTTGGTGGGAGTCAGGAGCCCTCACATGAGAGTCCCGTGAGGGCTATGGAGACAATCAATATTATTGAAAAGGTGGATTGTGATATCGAGATGGTTAATGGGCACCCTGAGATGCTGGAGAGCAGAGATAACATATTACTAGGTAACAAGGATGTGGCACTAGTAGAAAGGAAGGAGGATTTAGTCAACCAAGCCTGCAATTAAGTCATTGGTAATCTTATGGATAGATTCATAGAGGAAATCGTAGATGAAGATGAATTAGTTCTCCAGAAACAAGCCCTAATTGCTGAGATCGTGGAATTAGAAGATGTGGTAGAAGAGGCCAACAATTTGAATGAGTTGGGGGAAGGGTTGGGCAGTGAAGATGAAGAGATAGGAGAATTCAGGAAGGATGTTTTGGGGATTGACAATAACAAGTGGGGCTTGGAAACCCCAGATTTTGCTGAACAGTGTAAAAGAAGAGGTAGGAAATCTTTATCAGAGCTGAGAAATATGGATGGGTCTACAAAAGGGCAGGTAAAATTAACCTCTATGTTTGACACAGGGAAGGGGAATTACCTTCCCAAGGAGCCATGAAACTCCTTTCATGGAATGTTAGGGGCATGAATGCCCCTAACCCCTAACAAGCAGCGGATCATAAAATGCTTCATTACATCCACTAGTTATGAGATAGTTATGCTACAAGAAACCAAGCTTAACTCAGATGATATTGGGACCTTTAAGAGAAAACTAGTCTTTAGGGAGGTGATAAGACATCCGACTACTAGAGCCTCGGGTGGCTTGGTAGTAATCCGAAACCCTAGAATGGTCACCTTTGAGTTGGTCGAGAGCTAGGCACACTGGATGAGCGCTTGGGTTAAGAGTATCAAAAACAATGTTCAATTTATGCTTATAAATGTATATGGTTCAACACAAAATAAGGATAAGAGAAGGACGTGGAGGGACCTAGGTCTATTGATAAATACTATCCCAAACCAGACTTGTATCATTGGGGGGGATTTTAATGCCATCTTGGACCCAAAAGAGAAATGGGCAGGGATCGGTACAACTTCACAATCAGAGAAGGATTTTAATGATTGGGTACAGAGAACCAGTCTTATGGAGATTAAGATTGTGGAGAATACTTTCACCTGAAATAATAGGAGGTTAGACATTATCTACATAGCAGAAAAAATGGATAGGTTTTTTATCTGGGGAAGTCTAATCAACTTCCCTTATTCAGCGCAGAAGTCCTCCCCATCTCTAGCTCTAATCATTATCCCATTCAATTATCAATTATAGAGGAATGCAAACCCAAAAGATGTCCTTTTAAATTTGAATTGATGAGGTTGAAAGTTGAGATGGCCCTGGGACTGATTGAGCAATGGTGGAAAGAGGCAGAGTTCATAGGGTCTAGACTTTTTAATGTTGTTAGCAAGATGAAGGTGGTTAAGAATAACTTGTTGAGATGGAATAAAAAGCACTTTGGTAATATTTTTTAAACAAAAGCCAGAATTGAGGGTGAGATTAGTGCGCTCAATAGGATAGTTATGGATAAAGGGATAGATCATACTCTCTTCGTGGAAGAAAAAAGGCCACTTGCGAATTATGAGGATATACTGGCTAAGGAGGAAGTTTTCTAGCACCAAAAGTCATGAGAGCTTTGTTTAAGGGATGGAGATAGGAATTCTAAGTTTTTTCACAATAGCACTAAACAGAGGAGGTCACTAAACAAAATAACCAAAATTAAATTAGGTGACATACATTATACAAAGGACCCTAACCAAATTGTAGTAGGGGCAGTCAAGTATTTTGAGAACATCTGGAATAACTTGGAAGGCTCTAACCTTAGCTCCCAAGATACTATCATGTCTAGCATCCCAAAAATTATTACTGATGCACATAATAAGAGTTTGAGTGCTAGTTTTACCAAAGAGGAAGTGGAAGTTTCCCTTAATCAGATGAACCCTGACAAAGCTCCAGGGCCTAATGGCTTCCCAATTGCCTTTTCTCAGAAGTGTTGGCATTTTATTGGGGATGATGTAATGAGGGCACTGGAGGGAGCTGGGAATTCGGGTAAGATACTCAAGGAAATCAACAACACTTTTATTACCTTTATTCGTAAGAAGGAAAAAGGTAGAAAACTTTGACGATTTGAGACCAATTTCTCTTTGCAATACTATTTACAAACTGCTCTCCAAAACTATAGCTAGTAGACTGCAGAAACTGCTCCCTCTTTATAAGTGAAGATCAAATGGGTTTTGTCCCAAGCAGGTCTACTTTTGATGGTATTGTCATTTCCCAAGAGGTCATTCACTCCATCCAACAAAACAAGGAACCGAGTATGCTTATCAAGCTAGACATTAAGAAAGCTTATGTTAAAGTGGACTGACACTTCCTTTGTAAATGTTTGGAAGCCTTTGGTTTTGCTAAATCATGGATAAACCTAATTTATGAATGCATTTCCTCCCCTAGAATGTCTATCCTAGTAAATGGCTCCCCTAAAGTCTTCTTTGGCAATTTTGTTGGCATATGTGCAGAGTTGGATGACATGATGATATTGTATGTTGTCATTGATGTCAATATGCTAAAGTATGAACTGGTATATTGAAGAAAGCAAACTGGCAAGAGAACCGGTATAATGGAATGAAGTGAACCGGTATAATGGTATGAACCAGTATATGCAAAAAGGTGAACCATTATGTTGGAATGTGAACCGGTATATGAAAAGTTTGTATCGGGGTTTCATTTGATATGACTACCGGTTGGTAGTCTTAGCTTTAGGGTTTCTGGTTGATGCATTTCAAGTCTGTGTGATTCAACCGACGACATCCTATGACGAGTTAGCATTAAAATGAAGATCAGATCGTGTTGCCACGCCAGCCTTGTGTGCGGGAATAATTTCCTTGAGGATCTTACATGAAGAAGATTGATTCTATGTACCTCGAGAATATGTGAAGTCTCAGTAAACGGTGGAGAGCGCGTGATGGGTTATCAGCTTCCAGAAGCAATGAAGAATGAATGATGGAGAACATCTTGAGATTTGTTCAAGATTGTTTTACCCTATGCAATGTGATTGAACAGTCAGTATTGGACCAACTATATTGTTAACCTAGATGCTTAGGGTTTTAGGTTTTGACTACTGACCTAATTGTTGTCTATAAGGTCGATGATGATTCTCATTTGAAGTTGTTGGTAAATGTTGTGTGTGTATCCAAGTGAAGAGATACTTGATTCTTGCTAGACCGATGCAGTGAGTAGAGATCTGTAGAGTGTGATTGCAGATGTAAAGGAACTGAAGTGAATCTACCTTGGCATTGAGTGATGTTATCAAATCAGTGTATTACCTGTTGACTTCTAACCATTTCAGCAATTGGAAAATCCCTTTACCGGGTAGCTTTAACAGGCTTTTTGTAAATCCTTTAACAGGGTGACTCAAAATCATTGAGTTCTTTAAATCCTATGACAAGGTAACCTTTAACAGGGTTTTAACCTCTAAGCGGGTATTAGCCATCCCTTAACTGGGTGATCCCTAACAAGATCGGTTCCTAGCAGAACCTGTTGTAAAGTCCTTAACCGGACTAGGCTCCTAACAAAGTGAACTTAAAAAGTGTTCAAGAATAACTTGTGGGTATTCATCCCCACCATGGTTTTTCCCAGTTGGGTTTCCACGTAAACAATCAGTGTGTTATGTGTGATGCTTTTTCATGTGATGTTTTAGTGTTTTCTGTTAAGTGGTAAAGCATGTTGATCCAATGTTCATTGTATTTATGATGTTTTACTTGCTTAAGCATATGGGTGAAGTTGAGATGAGATGTTAGGTCTGAAGATGATCCAGATGAACCAGTTTATGTCTTTCACAGTCATACTATGTGTTATTGGTAGTGCCTTGTTTTAGATTGGTGATACTGTTTGCCAGTCAGTGGAGTCTTTGCAGTTTAAGTTGTTTATGGAAGTTTTTGTCTATAATGATTCACACCCCCCCCTTCTGAGTGTCTATTGGGTATTTACTATTCATCATTATTCATCATTTGGTATCAGAGCTTCCTTCGGGTCCTCTGTGCTATAAGCTTAACCGCTTGAGGAAAAGATCATATTCTAATGATGAAGAGGGAAGGTCCTAAGTTCAACAAAGATAACTTTAAGATATGGAAAGACAAAATGAAGATATACATTAAAAGCATGGGTGCTCAATACTAGAACTATGTTGAGAATACTTATGTTGTCCCTATCGGTACTCTCACCAATGATCAAAGAAGATAAATTTAGGAGGATGGGCAAGTCATGGAAGCTCTTATCAACAATCTATCTGATATTGAGTTTACAGATGTTCAAGATAAAGACAATCCCAAAGATGTATGGGATACTCTGGAGTCTATCTATGGCGGTGATGAGCTTGTGAAGAAAGCTAAGGAAGAAATCCTTAGAGGAAAGTTTGAAGACATGTAGATGGTTGAAGGAGAGACCATTCAACAATATGGGATAAGAATTAAAACTATTGTTGGAGATATCAAGAGTGTAGGAGGTACAATGGATGATTCCACCATTGTTAGCAGAGTTTTGAGATCCTTTATTACTGATCTATGCAATAAGGGTTGCCGCTATTCAGGAGTTGAGATCTATTGACAAGACAAAGGTATCCCTTGATTCTATCATTGCTAAGTTGACAGCATATGAGCTAAACAGTTATGATGGAAGTGTTCAGAGGAATAATTAAACCTTTAGAGCATCTATTGCACTATCTAGAAAGGGAAAAGAAGCTAGTACCAGCTGTGAATCAAGACAAAGCAGAGATATGGATGATGAGGAGATCCTGATAGAATTTGAAGCTCTTTTGGCCAAGAGACTTCCTAAGGGAACTAAAAAATACAATGGTAAGCTCCCTTTGAAATGCTTTTCTTGCAATAGGATAGGACACATTGCTATCAACTGTCCTAATAGTGATAATAAGGACAAACCGAAGAAGTTTAAAAAGTTCAAAGGAGGAAATAGGAGAAACTATCTTGTTGCAGTCGATGAAGGTATCACTAATGATGAATCAGAAGATGAAGAAAGTGAAGACATAGTGTTTGTAGCCGTTAAGGAAGATGTGTCAGACAAGAATGATCTTGTCTCTCACTTTGATAATTATAATGAGTGGATTATTGATAGTGGATGTTCTCACCATATGAATGGTGACCAGAGAAAGTTTCTATGACTGGAAGAGTATGATGGAGGTGTAGTCTGATTTGGTAATGATGCACCATATATGGTAAAAGGCAAAGGATCCATCTCTCTAAATGGAAAAAGCAATGATGATAATGTGTATTGAGTAGAAGGTCTCAGGCATAACCTTTTGAGTGTTGCCCAGCAGAATGACAAAGGACTCACTCTGGAATTCAAAGATGGAGTATGCAAAATAAAAGGAAAGAGTGGTGAACTAATGGCCACCAATATGCAGACCAAAGGTAACTTATTTCAGTTAAATACAAATATCAGTCAATGTCTAATGGCTAAGCTTGATGATAGTTGGATATGGCATAGGAGACTCTGCCATGTAAATTTTGATAATATTGTGAAGGCCAGTAAGATCAAGGCAGTTAGAGGATTGCCTATGCTGAACAAACTGGAGAATCCTCTGTGCAGAGAATGTCAATTGGGGAAAATGTCTTCCTCAACCTTCAAAGGTAAATCTTTCACAATAGATAATTTACTTGATCTTGTGCATACTGATTTGTGTGGTCCTATGAAAACTAGGAGTGTTCGGGGAGATAGGTACTTTATGATTCTTACTGATGATTACTCAAGAATGATGTGGGTCACATTCTTGAAAGACAAATCTGAAGCTTTTGGAAAGTTCAAAGCCTTCAGAGCACTAGTTGAAAAGGAAAGTGGTAAGAGGATCAAATGCCTTAGAACCGACCAAGGAGGTGAGTTCACTTTTAGTGAGTTCACTTTTAGTGAGTTCAATAAGTACTGTGAAGAGAATGGCATCAAGAGGCAACTGTCTGCCCCCAAGACTCCACAGTAGAATTGCCTAGCAGAAAGGAACAACCAGACTATAGTTGAAGCAGCCAGAACGATGCTAATTCAAGGGAGGGTTGCTCACACTTTTTGGATAGAAGCGGTGAGCACTGCAGTCTACACTATGAACTGGGTATTCATCAAGAAAGGTAAGGATAAAACTCCTTATGAGTATTGGACCGGTAGGACTCCTGTAGTAAGCTACTTCAGAGTGTTTGGTAGAAAGTGTTATATCAAGAGGAGTGAACACTAGAGCAAGTTTAATGCAAAATGTGATGAGGGAATATTCCTAGGGTATTCCACCAAGAGAGAATCTCTCAAGTGTTGTAACAATAGTACTCAGAGAATTGTTGAAAGTATCAATGTTAGAGTTGATGAAACCTCTGAGAAACCTGAGGAAACCAATAGTGAGCGAGCGGTAGATGAACTGGATGTAACCTTCTGGGAACTGGTTGCAAAACAACCTAGTACAAGTAATAGTGGACCTACACCAGTATATGTTGATGCAGATGAAGATGAAGATGAGGATGAAGAGGAAAAGCAAGAGAAAATAGTTAAGATCATTCCTAGGTATGTAAAGCTACATCATGATCCAAAGAAGATCATAGGAGATAAGGATGTAGGAATTCTTACAAGAAGAAAGGTCAGAGAAAATTCTTGCATGATCTTTGAATTTGAGCCCAAAACATTTAAAGAGGCACACAAAGATGAAGATTGGATTAAGGCTATGGAAGAGGAACTTGACCAAATAGAAAAGAATGGTACATGGTCTTTGGTACCCAGACTTGAGCACAAAAATGTTATTGGCACCAAATGGGTTTTTAGAAACAAGTTGAATGAAGATGGCATAGTGGTAAGAAACAAAGCAAGATTGGTATGTAAGGGGTATGCTCAAGAAGAAGGAGAATATTGTGGAGAAACCTTTGCTCCAATAGCTAGATTGGAAGGAGTTCGAATGCTACTTGCATATGTAGCCTTCAAGGATTCAAAGTGTATCAGATGGATGTGAAATCTACATTCCTAAATGGAATACTTAAAGAGGAAGTGTATATAGAGCAACCAGATGGGTTTGCCCTATCAGAAGACAGTGATATGGTGTGTAGGCTACATAAAGCCTTGTATGGATTGAAGCAAGCACCTAGAGCATGGTATGAACGTTTACACTCCCATGTTGTGAAGATTGGATTTGAAATAACAAGTGAAGATAGCAATATCTATCTGAAGTTAGAAGGAGATCAGATTCTGTTTTGTGAAGTGTTTGTTGATGACATAATTTTTGGTGGAAATGACAAGATCAGTCATGCATTTGCAGACAAAATGAAGAAGGAATTTGAGATGTCACTAATCGGAGAGATTAAGTTTTTCATTGGACTACAGATTTAACAAATGAAAGACGGTATCTTTATCACTCAGTCCAAGTATGTCAAAGAGGTGTTGAAGACAACAAACCAGTTGGTACACTGATGATGACCGGTTGTAAATTGTCAAAAGAAGATGACTCAGTATTGGTGAATGAGAAGGAATCCCGGTCAATGATTGGTAAGTTGCACTATGTAGTACACAACAAACTGGACATAGCACATGCAGTGGGCATTGTTGCACGTTTCCAAAAAAGTCCAAGAGAATCCCACTTGGGAGTAGTCAAGCGGATTCTTAGATATCTGAAGGGAACTATAGATTATGGATTGTGGTATCCATACAATAATGATTTCAATCTCAAAGTGTTTATTGTTGCTGATTGGGCTGGTAATGTGGACGACCGGAAGAGCACAACCGGTGGTGCATTCTTCCTTGGTGGTAGACTAGTCTCATGGATGAGCAAGAAGCAGAGTTGTATCTCTCATTCTACAGCAGAAGCAAAATATGTAGCAGCATTTATGAACTGTACTCAGACAATTTGGATGAAGCATGTATTAAGTGGTTTCAAAGTCCCTGTATCTGAACCGGTGAGTATATTTTGTGACAACACAAGTGCAATTGATATTTCTAAGAATTCGGTATTGCATGCTAGAACCAAGCACTTCAAGATCAAGTATCATTTCTTGAGAGAGAAAGTTCAGAACAAAGAGGTTGTATTGGAACATGTTTCCAATAAAGAGCAATTAGCAGATATATTCACCAAGCCTCTACCTAAGGCTACATTTATCTATTTAAGAGTTGAATTAGGGGTGCTTCCCCTTCAAGAGGTGAACTAAAGGTATGTGCTCCACATAAGTCAGGTCTTGCATTGTCAAATCTTTTTAGGATTGGTGTGTTGAAGGATGCTATTCCTCAGGGGGAGTAACATAGTGGAACATGGATGTTTGTGCCTCCACTTTGACATTGTTGTCAAAGGGGGAGAAGAAGTGAAGCAGAAAAGATATCTGCAATATTCAAGACATATAATATGGAAGAGATTGGGGAGAAGATGTGAAGAAGAGAGATATCTTTGTATATTGCCATCAATGCCAAAGGGGGAGATTGTTGGCATATGTGCAGAGCTGGATGACATGATGATATTGTATGTTGTCATTGATGTCAATATGTTGAAGTATGAAGTGGTATATTGAAGAAAGCAAATTGGCAAGAGAACCGGTATGATGGAATGAGGTGAACTGGTATAATGGTATGAACTGGTATACGCAAAAAGGTGAACCGGTATGTTGGAATGTGAACCGGTATATGCAAAGTTTGTATCGAGGTTTCATTTGATATGACTACCAGTTGGTAGTCTCAGCTTTAGGGTTTCCAGTTGATGCATTTCAAGTCTGTATGATTCGACCGACGACATCTTATGATGAGTTAGCATTGAAATGAAGATCAGATCATGTTGCCATGTCAGCCTTCTGCACGTGAAGAATTTCTTTGAGGATCTTGTATGAAGAAGATTGATTCTATCTACCTCGGGAATATGCGAAGTCTCAGTAAACAGTGGAGAGCGCATGATGGGTTATCAGCTTCCAGAAGTAGTGAAGATCAAACGATGGAGAACGTCTTGAGATTTGTTCAAGATTGTTTTATCCTATGCAATGTGATTGAACGGTTAGGATTGGACTGACTGTATTGTTAACCTAGATGCTTAGGGTTTTAGGTTTTGACTACTGACCTAATTGTTGTCTATAAGGTCAAGGATGATTCTCATTTGAAGTTGTTGGAAAATGTTGTGTGTGTATCCAAGTGAAGAGATACTTGATTCTTATCAGACCAGTGCAGTGAGTAGAGATCTGTAGAGTGTGATTGTAGATGTAAAGGAACTGAAGTGGATCTGCCTTGGCATTGAGTGTTGTTATCAGATCAGTGTATTACCTGTCGACTTCTAACCATTTCAGCAGTTGGAAAATCCCTTTATCGGGTAGCTTTAATAGGCTTTTTGTAAATCCTTTAACAGGGTGACTCAAAATCATTGAGTTCTTTAAATCCTCTGACAAGGTAACCTTTAACAGGGTTTTAACCTCTAACCAGGTATTTAGCCATCCCTTAACCGGGTGATCCCTAGCAGGATCGGTTCCTAGCAGAACCTGTTGTAAAGTCCTTAACCGGACTAGGATCCTAACAGAGCGAACTTCAGAAGAGTTAAAGAACAACTTGTGGGTATGCATCCCCACCATGGTTTTTCCCAGTTGGGTTTCCACGTGAAAAATCAATGTGTTATGTGTGATACTTTTTCATGTGATGTTTTAGTGTTTTCTATTAAGCGGTAAAGCATGCTGATCCAATGGTCATTGTATTTCTGACGTTTTACTTGCTTAAGCATATGGGTGAAGTTGAGATGAGATGTCAAGTCTGAAAATGATCCAGATGAACCGGTTTATGTCTTTCACAGTCATACTGTGTGTTACCGGTAGTGCCTTGTTTTAGATCGGTGATATTGTTTGCCAGTCAGTGGAGTCTTTACAGTTTAAGTTGTTTAAGGAAGTTTTTGTCTATATTGATTCACCCCCCTCTCAGTATGTATTGGGTATTTACTATTCATCATTATTCATCAACTTCAAGTGGGTTAAGGCAGGGGGATTCCATGTCCCTCTTCCTCTTTATCATTATGGCAGAATCTCTGGGCAAGTTAATAGCTAGAGCCAAAGAGAGGGAGTCCTTGGAAGGTATTAGAATAACCAGGGGGTAGATCCCATCACTCATCATCAATTTATTTATGACACTATGCTATATGGCCTAGGCAAGAGGCAAGAGGCATGCTTATTCAAATTTATTCTCAATTCCTATGCTATGGCTTCAGGGTGGGAAATTAACACTGAAAAATCTGAAATCTTCTTTTTTAACACTGATAAAAATGAAGAATCTGTAATCTGCAATATTATGAACTTTAAGGTAGGAGAATCACCATGTAAATACCTTGGCTTATCCTTAGAAAAAGGTTGTAGATCTTCTAAGCTTTGGGATCATATAGTCAACAAAATAAAGGCCAGAGCGGAACCCTAGAAAGGAAAATGGATTTCCTCAATAGGTAGAGTAAAACCACTCCTCTCTTCCATGCCAATTTATCAACTGTCTTGTATTGACCTCCCGACAGCTAAAAAAGAGGAGCTAAATAGGATCCTAAGAAATTTCTTCTGGCAAGGGTAAGGGGATAAAAGGAAATATGCATTAATTGCTTGGGATAAAGTTTGCAAGCCTAAGGATAGTGGTGGGGTTGGAATTAAGAACTTTAGAGATTAGAGTAAGGCCTTTGGGGCAAAATTAGCATGGAATATGCATAAATTCCCGCACCTTAAATGGGCCAGAATCTTGTATCATAAATATTTGAATAGCAACAACCCTGAGAGCATCTTTAGAATTGCTAACCCCCCAAGAGGGTCACACATTTGGAACTTCATGCTTGACTACAAAAGCATTACTTTGGACAAACTGACATGGAAGCTAGGCGAAGGAGGCCAGGCCTTGTTCTAGTCAGACACGTGGGGTGGCTATCCGATAACCAACAAACTGGCTAATTTCAAAAATGTACAAACCCTCTTGGAAGATAAATGGGGAGAACATGTAACGAACTATATTGAAGAAGTAGATGGAAGCATAGCCAATAAGTGGAGATGGAAATCTTTGGATAACATAGACATTCCAACTAGAGAGAAAGTAGGGTTGACTCAAATACTAGAATTGACAATCATTTATTTTCATGTCAACCATGATAAACTAGTGTGGGATGGATCCAAATCTGGAAGCTATAACACCAAGGAAGGATATCAACTTCCGACTAACAAACAACTAAATCCAAAATGTGACATTCCTTTAAAGCTATGTTGGGATAAAAATTGCCTCCCAAAGGAAGGTATGTTCTCATGGTTAGCGCTTCAGAATAGGGTCCTTACAATCGACTTGTTTAGAAAATGGGGTTATAAAGGTCCAAGCAGATGCCCTCTTTGCGAAAAGGAGGAGGAAATTGTGGATCATTTATTGTTATCCCGTGATTTATCACTTCGATGTTGGAACTGACTCCATAACAAACTGGGTTGGAGTAAAGCAATACCAAGTTCTGTTTTGAACATGTTTCAAGCTTGGCCTATAAGAAACAAGAAGTGTGTGTATGGTGGTCTATGGATCATTTCCCCATCTATTGTTATCTGGGAACTCTGGAAAGAGAGAAATAGGAGACTCTTCAAAGGACATAAGTTGGGTTGGGAACAACTTACTAACAAAATAGAAGTTGTTATTATTGAAATTTTGAATAATAGAGTAATGAAGAGTCAACTTGAGGAGGCAAATTTGTCCTTCTAGGATGAGAAGATGAAGGGATGTTGGAATTGCTTGAAGATTCCCTCTTATACTAGACCAGGGCCTAAGCTAGGTAAAGGTAAAAGGGAAACTTGTGTTTGTAAACCACCAAAGATGGGTTGGTGTGAGCTTAACTTTGATGAAGCCTCTATAGGTAGGTAATCCATGACAACATGGCATTGGTTTTTGTCTTCACAACTCAGACGGGATTGAGATGGCTCAAAGGGCTAAACCAATAGGCATTGAAACTAACAATAGGGCAAAATTATTGGTGTTGGTAGATGGGCTAGAAATGTGTAGGGCATTAGGAGTGGAGAAATTGGTTGGCGAAGGGGACTCAACCATTATAATCAATGCTATGAGAAAAGGATCCATTCTAAATTAGAGGTTAGAGGCGCTGCTCAACAAAGCTTTAAACCTGAGCAAGGCCTTCAAGAAGATCATATTTAATCACATATTCTGCGAGGATAATTCTAAGGTAGATGAATTAGCTAATATGGGGACAAATGGGACTTACATAGACTAACAGTAACATCATGCAGGCAACCTCAAAATTCTAAGATCAAACCTTCCCCTCGCTCCTAGATCTATAAGGGGCTAACATATAAGAGGTTTGGAGGGCGGACACATATTATACATCTCATTACCTTACGTTAATGACACATTTACATCCCTGTCATTTTTTCCTAAAGAGAAAATTCTCATTATGCTGATATAAAGAAGAACTTTATTTATTCATGCATTTTCTCATCTCAAAGGTTCTTGGATATATAAAAATATAAATATAAACATATATATATATATATATATATATATATATATGTATGTATGTATGTATGTATGTATGTATGTATGTATGTATGTATGTATGTATTTGTATATATATATGTGTGTGTCGACTTGAATTTCATCCTCAGAATGCTACTTGCAACAAGTAAGTTTCACAAAATACAAAGGAAATACTACAAGAAACCCAAACTCAACCAATGAAACTACATGAAATACATAAGAAATAAAAATATTAATATTACCTTCATGGTTTATGTCTCATTGTGTCCTAACTCCACTGTTCCTAGTTGCAGATGGTGTGCTCTTAGACAATGCATTGATAGCTTCCAATATGGCATATGAAGGATGGACTGATAACTGATAGTTCACAAATGCTATGATATGCAATA